>NC_141700.1:200321122-201658323 GCF_964263255.1 Lissotriton vulgaris | reverse complement strand
GAGAAATCCTCCTTCCTGGATGCCCAACAAGCTGGATTTAGACCCCTCCATTCAACCGAGGCGGTAATAGTAGCAGTCATTGATGCCCTCAGGACAGGCGCTGATAAAAACATCTTTCAAGGCCTTGTCCTTTTAGATCTTTCGGCGGCATTCGACACGGTCAATCATGCCATCCTGATCGACCGTGTCCACAATGCTGGCATACAGGGAGTGGCTCTCGACTGGCTAAGGTCCTTTCTTGACCAGCGATCTCAAGCTGTCCACTTGTCCACTTTCTCTGCACCCTACACACCCTTAACTTGCGGGGTCCCTCAGGGCTCTGCACTATCTCCTCTTTTATTTAATCTGTATCTGCAACCCCTTTTAGTTTCCCTCAGAAATTCTCCGGTCACAATCTTCAACTACGCAGACGATCTCCAGTTAATCTTTCCCATTGATTCCCATCCTTCCTCCTGTTTTAATTTTCAGTCCATTATGCTGGCCATTTCAGAGCGGATGTGTCATAGCCAACTAAAATTAAATCCCACAAAGACTGAGCTGGTACTCACGGGTGGGCCCACTAATCTGTGGAACTCCACCTTTTGGCCACCATCTCTTGGGATGGCACCCACTCCGGTGAGCACAGTGAAGAGCCTGGGGGTGATGATTTCTGAAGATCTTTCGATGAGACCAGAAATAAACTCAGTTACCTCCTCTTGTTTTTTCCAACTTAGGAGGATCCGCAAAATTAGTAGGTTTCTCACAAGAGATGCCCTGATTTTAGTGGTCATCGCCCTCATCACCTCCAGGCTTGACTACGCCAACTTGTTGTATGTGGGGACCCCGGCATGCCACCTCCATCGGCTGCAATTGGTGCAGAATCAGGCTGCCCGCCTGATCTTTCACCAACCCAAATATCATCACGTTACCCCCCTCCTTCGCAGTCTCCACTGGCTCCCTGTTTCCAAGCGGCGTCTTTTCAAGTTGGGTTGTACTGTTTTTAAGGCTCTTACTGAGGCAGCTCCTGCCTTTATATCATCTTGCCTGACTCGCTACATCCCCCTTAGAGCCCTCCGCTCTACATCTCTCAATCTCCTTGTGGTCCCCAAATTTAAACGAAAAAAACATGGCGGTTCGAGTTTCTCTGTTTTAGCCCCCTCTACCTGGAATTCCTTGCCTTCCACACTCCGCCTCTGTCCCAGATATGACTGCTTCCGCAAACAGTTAAAAACCCTGCTTTTTCAGTCAGCATATGAGTAACTCCATTACCCGGATTTCTGTAGTTTGTTAAGAGCGCCAAGAAACCGTTGGTGTAAGTGCGCGGTACAAATAATTTTAACGTAACGTAACGTAACGACTCTAACATTGCGTTATGAAATGTTGTACTACAGCAGTAAAATATTTGGAGCTCCACTGCGGCAAAACAGCAGAGAGTCAGTACTTGTAAATATACCCCTTTGACTTTGATTTCAGAGCCTAAATCTGAGGCTAAAAATGTAATCATGACCACCCACTTGGTGTATTCAAACTGCACTCAATAACTGTTGGCCTAAAATCATACCAGGGTGCTTTCTTTCTTCAAGTTCTTTTAGTCTTGAAATAAACTTGGTGTCTTTTTGCTCGTATTTTCTTTCCTATTTTCATTTAATGGTTTGGGAATTTTATTGTGCTTTTTTCTCTACTTTAAAGTTGTTGGTAATGCTTGATCCTAACACATACTTCACTGGGGATATACTGACTAGAACTTCTCTCCGAAATGTGCTATGGCCCAACCAGACTGTGTTTATGAATAAACTGGAAGGATCACACCTTCCCAATGAATATCCCAATTTCTCACAGGTGTAAATAATATATTAACTTCTCAACAAAATAAGGCATTGCATGTGTGCTGCACAGTGCCGTACACATCCCATGATGGGGCTACTATGAATTTGACTTTGCATAGGATTTTGCACTGAAATGTTATGCTTTCTGAACAATTCTATGCTAGACTGCTAACCCTCTAGTCTGCATCATTGTGCAAGATTGTTAATAGTTCACAACAGCCATACTGGAAGATCAGTGCAGTGGCTGACAACGGCAGAGGGTCAATCTTAGTAGATGTGGCTCTACTATTGTTTTCACCATTGCACAACCTAGAGCAGAAAATAGGTTCACCACTCTGCGCTGCTTGACAAAATTAGTGCTTACTGATTGATGTTGTGCTTTTCCTTGCCTCTATTTGTTGTACTTTTTTTCATTACTTTCAGAAGCATGGAAGACATAAAACACAGAGCCTATCCTCCAAAAATCCAGTGATTCAACATGAAACAGTGTTTTACTGACATACCATACGTGGCTAAATTGGTGATAATGGGAATACAATTTTATTGGACCCGTGCCCAAAAGCTAAGGTATCAAAGTGCTTCTTGCACTGACTTAATGAGGCTGAAATCTGCCAGTTCAGTACAGGTTTTCATCATTGTGTGATTTGCTTGCAGAAGTAGAGAAGGGAATATATGATAGTCATCTAAATTAATTGTGAATGTGCTGTGGCGAGTCCCCGGTTAAATTGTGGGTGCATAAATGTTTCACTCAATGCTCGGTTTCCTGCCAGTTTCCGTTTTTCAGAAATTCCCTTACTGCCTTTGTATCGTCCATTTTAGTTCAGAATCCAAGGAGGTGCACTGAAACAGATGAAAGGAAGCATGGAAGCAATATATTAAAGCCCAAACAAATGAATAAATAAGAAAGGACATCAAACGGATGCTGCAGTGCCCAAGTCACTCAGCTAGCAGGAGACTGCATTCACAGAGACAGTTCCTGCAGTTGTTGGACCTAGAAATAGCAGCTTCCACATGATCATTTGACTACTGTTGTTTTGATCAAAGTCCTTCTTCAGAGGTGTGAGGAAAGCAAATGTAGAGCATGTGGAAGAGGGAAGAGATGAACGGGGAATGTTAAGTGGCTGTTAGAGAAGTAGCAGCTAGAACTGAAATCCCCTTAAATTACAAAAAACTATTATTAGCAAAATTCTCATTTGAATTATTTCAGAAAGCAACTGGACTACAATTGAAATAAATAGCTTTCTGCCAAACAAATGGAATCCTCATACGTCTCAGGTGTCGCAACATTGCATGTTGTTTGTCGAGTAGCATCGTTTCGGCTCCATCCTTCTTTTTGGCTAGGCCACATACATATATAATGACATTTTGCCATATGTACTAGTGTGACACAATAATATTAGTGATATTGTGCACCAAAGGTATAGAGTGCATCTATTGTGTGCTTGACATATATGTGTGTGCCTAATAATGGTATTCCTTTTCAGAAACATCTGGATTGCCGATATTAACCTTTTATAGGTTTAGATTGTAAGGAGGTGCTCTAAAATACATTTAATGTAGTGGATAACAGGGATTAGAGAGAATGAATTATATGTGTGTTAATTCTCTCTTTATAAATTGTGACCATTTGCTATTTTTGCTTAATGAAATGTATTGGTATATAGTGCCACATATAAGAGTCAAGCATGCTATAGCTTAATTCATTATTAAACATTTCATTTTTTGGAGTACATGTAGGTTGTAGAACTAATGTGTTTTAAAGAGAAATGTTAAGTTAGCATGATTGTGGGCCTTAAGCTTACAGTTGAGACAGTTAAAACTAATGTGAAAGTTGTTCTTCTGCATGTTTTTCTCCTTTGCAGGTAAAAGAAGCATTCCTTAGTTAGTGAAAAGCACATTTAATTTTCGATATAGAGAGGTGAGGAAGAGCTGGCAAGGTCAAATGAATTTAATAAAGAACAAAGGGAGTGTTACCAGTTGGTAGTATCAGAAAAAGGGAGTAACCAAGGGCATTTTGGAAGCACAGACTAGAATATGAGAGCAGTGTTTAAGGCACCTAGTTATTTTCTGGGAACTAAAAAACATATGATGTGTATGAAGACATGTTTTCTCAAATGTTCTTTCTGCATTTCAATTAGTGAATTCACCTTGGGTTGAGTCAGATTCCCTTTAGACTTGGAGAGGTACAGACCTCTCTTGACATCTTTAATTGTGTGGCTTCATGATATGCATGATTCTTTACATATAGAACTTCTACAGAGATTCTGATGTAGGTTAGAGTAGGGTTTAGTATATGGTGCAAATCTTTTCCATGTGAGAAGGATCGAAACCATTCAACGAGTCATCAAATTGTACTCTGAGATTTCAATTGTTGTTAACCCTTCTTCCTCTCAGGCTACTACAAATGTCTATTGACCAGAGTTGAGTTTGGAAGAAGTAGCTTAGTGTGTTCTCTTTTGCTAACATGCATGTGTTTTCTAGCTCTCAAATGTAATTCCCTAGCAAAAATGAAAGGAAGACAAATGACTGATTATGCAAGGGCAGCAGAGTGCCACCTAGTTTACAAATAAACAAGCAATGGTATCCTGAACCTAAAGGAAAGCATGAAGCCAGAAAAGGGAGTTGACAGCAAGGTGCTATGGGGTCGCCTCAGCAGTTCTCATTCTTTGAAGGTAGCAACTCATCCATATTACTGTCACTTACCCATGCAAGTGCAGGCTGCGAGACTGGCTATGTTCAGCCATGACCAAATTGGCGATGACCCGATTTAAGTTCATCTGATTTGGGACCTTTTGAAAGTATGAGCGGGGCTAGGGGCAGGAACACCTTCTTAAAAAATTACTTCTTTTAACTGAGGAGGAAAAGCTTTTTTAGGAAAGTTAAATGGTTATCTAGGTCCTTCCTTATTGCCACCTTTGTTTGATGCTCTTTTTTTCATGTAGGTGTACCACAGGAGCAACCCATCGAGCCACATGGGCAGGACAATATGCAAAATATCAAAGTTAAAAGGCCACACAGGTATCATTTCAGAAACTAAATCATCTACTTTATGCAATACTCACTAACATGTTACCATATGCATTTAATGTATAGTAACTGGATACACCCAGATTGCTTTTTATAGAAATATATTTATCTAAGCCATGTTTATGCAACATAAGATACAATTAAAATATTCACAAACCGGTGCTAAAAGTAGTAAGTAAACACACAGTGCTCAAAAGTGAAAAAACTGCGTAAAAGTGATCATAAATATAAAGAAACGACAAAAAAGTCAAAAGTCGATTTCTGCTTTACAGAGAAATCTTAAATGTTTTATTGATAACTAACTATTAAAAAGTCTCCTAAAGATATCATTTAAGCCGGGTAATTGCTGACGGCATTCGGACCCTTAGTGGATGAACAGATCATCATCAGGACATAGGGAGTGGTAACTGAGAACAGGCATTAATAGAAGATTGTATCTTCTAATGAGGGGAACGGATGAATTGAAGTGGATGTGGAGTCTAGATGAGCTGTGTTTCAATAAGCAAAATTAAATGCCTTGATTTGTGGTTGTCTGGCGTCAATTCAAAGGCTTCAGAAAAGGCTGTTTGTCAGGTGGACAATAAATGCACCATAGGTGAAACCGGCATCAGGCAACTGGATTGATTTAAAGAAGAGCCGTGTTGGAATCAGCATGGGAGATGGGACGGAGGATACAAATTAGGCTGTTATCACACAAGAAGTATGTCTGGTGAAGTGCAAAAAACGGGGAAGATTGTCCGCAATCTGGTAGCAGTCTATGTGTCGAACAGAGAAACAAAAAAACGTTCCTATTATGCGGGAGTGAACCCCTTTCAGGACAAGAACACTCACTCACTCGGAAGTGACATGCTTCATCATTGGGTTCCCTCCTCACAACAAGGGAGTAAGGCCATTGGTGTAGGGTACAACTCCTAATAAAGTGAGGAGGAGCTGAGGTGTTTTAGGAAAGTCAGGAGGAAGAATGGTGTGAGCAAGGGCAGAGAGCAGTAAGGTAGGAAAGAGTATAAAACTGGCTACAGAAGGCCTATTGATTTTTTGAGAAGCCTTATGGGACAGGATGTAAAGAAATGAAGACTAGGGGTTAGCAACAAATATACCCCTACAGTAGGTCAACATGTTTCTGCCCTTAGGTGACCCCAACTGAGCTTCTGGGTCAATCTTTAGGACCAGGTATATAGTCACTCTGCACAACCTAGATGTTAGCCACACAGAAGATTAAATTGAGTGGATTGTTTTTGACAAACCTCACTGTCTCTCACTGATGGGAACCCATGAATCAGTCCTGTTCCACAGAAAATAACATTGGACTTTTAGTCTTCACTGCAATAAAAATGAACTGAATGATGAAATGATGAATGATGAAATCCCTGGGACCCCTCACAGGCTCATCAACGGTGTAAGTGACTTGTCCGGTGGTACCTTTAATTTTACTTTACATTATAGGTTTTACACCTCTTTGGCGGATAATGTTCACCACTACAGGAACATTGTCGCTTGACACAACACAGGGAAGTCATTGTTATTGTTGCTCCCCACACCATGTAGACTTAAGATCTCCTCAGGTATGTCATGATCTCAACCTGACAGAGTCCAAACAAGGTCCTCACAATAAACCTGATGCTCCCCAACCTCCCGCTGCTTATTCTGCTCTCCAGGCTCTCATTCCTATATGGTCTTTTATAAGGTTCTCCAGACAACATTTGCATGGCATAGTTGTGATATGTGGTATTTTTGTGTCTTATTCTATCCTAATTCAGCTGTGTAACAGTGGTGTCAACATATGGCCTCAAAAGTGGTTTCTTTACGTCACCGTATGGGTATGATGATGTCATTATTTCTTTTAGTGGAGCGAATGTCCAGTCATTACCTCGCCCTCATGAAATTGTTTTTTTCCTATTGGTTCCTTTTAAGGTATGCAACATGACATAACACCTTCAATTTGACTAATGGGTAATTTGTCCATTTTATTGAAGATAGACGGTGGACCCACAGCATCACCGGCATTGCTGTATCTGAGCAGGCTACTAATTCTGTGGCCAGTATATGTCTTTCCATTTTCATTTTCTTTTTGATAAAGTTTTATATTTCTTACACCTTATTGAGCTGTGATGCTCTGCTATTCTCATTCTGATCTTACTGGTGGTCATTTCCACATATTTGTGTCTGCAGGGTCACCTTATGAGGTACAACACTCTATCAGTATTGCAGTTAGTGAAGGTGCAAAGTTCCCAAGGGGTCTTGAGGTCCAGATCTATCTCGGTGACAGAGCTAGTGTATGGGGATTTCGAGCATGAGCCAAAGGGATTGAGGGCCTTTTACAGGAGAGAAGGATTAAAGTGTGTCCTGGTTCAACTTGTGGCAGGCGGAAGGGGGTGTTGTGTGTACCAAGATATTCCTGATGTTCCTGCTCTGCTTCAGTGCGATGAGGTGTTTTGGAAAAGATTTCTCCAGAAATTAGGCTGCCACCTTCAACCAGAAGGAAGGTCCTGTGAAACAGCAGTGGGCAGCCTCAGTGAATCCGGTGGAAGAGAGTTCAAGAGCTGTGCTGTGGCAACAGTGGAAGAGCAATCATGGAATCTGATTGTTTTAGATCCAAGAATGCATAGGAGGAGCGGGTCATTAGATGTTAAATTATGAAGAGTAGAATGTTTAATAAATGTTACTGCCATGATGTCAGAAGGCAAGAGATTGAGGGCAGGTTGGAAAATAGTCATAGCCTAAAAGACAATCCATTGGCATGCAGGAACCTAAACTAATTGCCTTAGAACCTCGCTGGATGTAGTAAATTGTAGGAAATTACAGACTACACATGCAGCAGCATTTTGATCTATCTGGAGGGAATTTAAAGTTATTTACAGGTGCAGTTAAATCATAAAATCGATACAGGACGGATTCAGGACATTTATGTCTGGTGGCAGCTATCCAAACAGGTTGCAGATAGTTAATAGCTGGTAGAAACAAGCGTTGGCTAACTTCTTCATATGTGGGCCAAAGGCCAGTTTAGAGACCTGATCCTGCAGGTGCATGTAGAAGAAGTCCCTGGTGGGTGACCAAAAACAGGCAGCTTGTTGAGGAGATTGTAAGGCTAATTCTTCTTCCAATATAACAAGTAGTTCTACCTGGGCGTGGTTTAATTTGAGGGAGATACTGGCTGTCTACCAAGGGACTAAGTGAACAGCATGAGACAGATCAACAAAGGAGATGAACATTGTTTCAAACCAAAGATCAACTGCATACATATGTAGTGTAACCCTCACTTTGGATAACAATTGGGTCAAAGGGCACACGTAAATATTAAAAGGCATTATTGAAAGAAAGGAAGGAACCCTGTGGTATACCACTGCTGAGAAGCCTGGGCTTTGATTCATAGGTAGGAATATCTACCACTTGATCTCCAGTCAGTCAGATAAGAGAAGAGCTGGCTGAAGGCAGAGTGTGAAATATTTACTTCTTGCATTGTTGAAACGAGTGTGGAATGATCAATGGTGTGGTCCAAAGTCTCCAAGTCTTGGAGAATCAAGGCAGCACTATTCAGCAACCAGCAGATATTGTAAGCTATCAACAAGACCACAAGTTCAGTGCTCCTGCCAGGTCAAAAACCACACTGAAGGGACTCCAGAATGCTATGTGTAGTGCTGCATTTAAATGATCACAAGTGTTTCTAACAACTTTGACTAGTAGGATGAAAGTGATATCCGATCAAAAATGTACAGATCAGATGGGGTCCTCCATGAGTCTCATTTTTTCATTTCATGCAAAGCAGCGCAACAAGGCAACTTGCGTGCAGTATTGAGTGAAAGGAAGACATCAGAAATGCACCATATTTACAAAGATATGGCACATCCCTTTTGCTTCCTTTCGCTGGTGCACTGTGTGCTGCCTAGTGCAGGCACCCTTGCACCATGGTGCATGGGTGCCTGCATTATGAGCTGAATTGTTTTTGTGCAGAAATGGACATCGTCCTGCACAAAGACAATGCTTAAAGCAATTTTCCTTTTTCTCTGTGTGGTCCAGAATGCATCACCTATAGAAAAAGGAATTAACTTAGAGAAATAAAGATTTTTCTCTTCGTTATACCTGGGCCTGGGATGCATGCCATTTTGATATATTCCCAGGTATAGAACCTTTTGTCAATCTAGGAATGTAGAAAAATGCATGGCTGGATGAGTGGGAAGGCCCACACTCCACCCCAGTGGTGTAAGGAAACCTTGAGGGGTCCCCCTGCAAGGGATGATGAAGGGGCCCTTGGCAATGCCCATAAACTTGAGCTGACAAGCTTAGGGCCACCCCCTTATGCATAGAAGACTGGGAGCCCCCACACTGTGGGGCCTGCTGGGGTGTCTGTTCCACCCATGGGATGTCTCCCGGAGGCCGGGAAACACAACGCAGCCAAATGTGCTGCCTTGTGCTACCTTGAATTTACTAAACCACCAGAGCCATGCAATTTGCAAGCCCCTTGTAAATTTGAACTTGGGTATGAAAGACAGTTTGGCCCACTTAAACAATTGTTCTTTTAGGAGGAGGCAGAGTCTCGGCTAAGTGATCAGACACAGATCTAGAGGTGATCCTGAGGGTCTGCTCTGAGAGATAATAGCTGGCAAGATGGTTGCTAGAGACTGGGGCAAACAAACTGAGGGAAAGATTGTGAAAGATTGGAGGAAGTGAAACGTTGATATCATGTGGTCCAGGAATGTGTTTTTTAACAATGGTTGTCGTATTCTTACACATAAAATGTCAAGAGTACACTTCAATCTTGACCTGCAGCAACAGTAAAGACACACAGTTCTGAACCTGCAGACACCTATACAAAGTTGTGCCAATTAACCGTGTTTCCAATGTGCGGACCCTAAGTAGAGAGAGCATGTAATAACCTTTGCTGCATAAAGTGGGCATAAGAGACATATGGTAGTGATAATTAGAATATGGGGATAGCCCAGATATGTGGCATCTCACTCTGTTGAGGAGTCCTCTCCCCTGGAATGATGTGCCTTTCACTCTAATATGGTGACACACCCCCCAATGAAATTTGGTGTCACTCTCTGGCATCTGGTAGATATCCTTCTGGTAAGTGGCGATCACCCTTGGAATACTGTAGCCATACTTGACATTAAACAGCCATACTGAGTGACTCATTCGATGACGTGCATGTGGAGCTGACATTTGTAAATGGTAGTAGTCACTGGGAATATAAGGTATTACATATTTATAATGGACAAGGGTACATTGCATCTTAATGATGCTGACAAAATGACATTTTTGGTGACACTAGAATATTCAATGGAAACAGAAAATGGCATGCTCACGTTTGGTGGCAAAGCTATTTTTATTGCAAATAAAAGTCTGATATTTTTGGACACCAACAGCATTTTCAAGACATTTCTCGACTTTTAATTGACAAGTTGCTGAGTGCACATATTGCTGAGTATATATGTTACAAAGATTACAATAACATTATTGTTAGACCTGACAACCTTGGGGTGGTCTTCCCCCAAACATTTTGCCTGCTTGCCTCCAATTTTGCTTAATTCCTTTTGCATTCTGTCCATCAATTGTTCTTTTTGCATTTGTCACCCCGAGGGGACGGATATGCCCAGACATGGGTCCCATGCTCTCCATGCCACTGGAGTCAAGCTACCCTGGCTGATGAGGGCTGAAAGCCCAAGACCGGTCCTAGGATGCTTGTTTCCAGTCCAGGAGGACCTGGCCTGGCAGTTCGAGCTAGACTGTTCCCATTGGGTGCAGGGTCAAGACTGATTTGCATATGGCTGGGTCCAAACTTGAATGGCAGGGTGAGCAAAACAACAATGGATTTAGGCCCAGATCTCTGTACTGGAGTAAATGTATGACATTGCTCTACATTCTGTCCATCACTGTTCTTTTTGCATAATTCTTTTTGAGTGCCTTAGCACTTTACTGCTGCCAACCAGTGCTAACGCGAATATGCTTCTTCCCTAAAACATGGTTTCAGTGACTAATCCACAATTGGTATATTTAATTTATCTTTAAGTCCCTATTAGAGTGCACTACTTGTGCCCAGGGCCTGTACATTAAATGCTAGTAGGCCTGCAGCACTGATTGGGCCACCCACACAAGCAGCACTTTTAACATGTCTCAGTGTGTGCAGTTTAAACAGCCATGTGACTTGTCAATTAAAACCCTTTGCCAAGTCTTAAACTGTACTTTTATTGCATATACATCACCCCTAAGGTATGCCCTAGGCAGCACATAGGGCAGAGTGCTGTGTATTGAAAAACAAGGGATTTTAATTTTACATTTTGCTGCTACAAGGACTGCCACTCTGCTGGACTGCTGCTCTGGAAGAACTGCTTTTATTCTTTGCTGCCCTGCTGCCTGCTACCCTCTGCCCTGCTAAGTAAGTACTTGACTCTCCGACTTGAACCCAGAGTCATCTCCAAGGGTAGACAGGCTTGCCTCCTGCTTTAAGACTCAGGGATACCAAAGTTTTACACCCTTCTCCTGTGCCTGGTCCATCGGAACTGGATCCAGGTGTTTGCACCATCTGCTACATGAGCAGAATCGATGCATCACAGCTGTTGCGGGAACAGAAAAAGCTCATAGTTCTTGGAACCAATGCATCAGAACCACCCCATTGCCACCACTGCAGTGATGAACAATGCATCCCCTAGACTGCATGGAGAAACCCTGTGTATCAGCTTTGAAACCAACAAATCTCGGAACCGGTGCTTAGTCTTCAGAACCGGTGCATCACCATCATTGCAGGAGAAAATCATAACATCACCTCAACTGCGGGATCTACACCAACACATTACTCATCTGCACCCGCATCTTGCTTTTGTGACCAGGATAAAGGTACGTATGGTGATCCGGTGTTACATGGCTCCTTATGTATTATTTATAAAACTATTGTTAGAAATGGGATCCCTGGTTGGCTGAGGCTTGCACCAAAGCCAGGCAGAGACCACCTATCTAGTTAGGGCAAGGGAGTTACACTCCAAAGATAACCCCTGCTCACCCCCTTGGTAGCATGACACAAGCAGTAAGGCTTATCCCTGAAGCAATGTGTAAAGCATTTGCGCTCGCACCCACCAGCAACAACATCCCAGGCCCCCCCAAAAGGAACTCCACACAAGGTTATATCCAAAATAGCCTTTGTATTCTCAAAACACATTAGAGTAATAATCACATTCTGTACACTGTGCCAACTGGAATGGGGTAATATTTACAAGGGATTATGTACACCTGACAGGACCACCTGGACCCCTGTCAGAATCATCACAAAGTGAACTTGGTAAAGAAATAGAAAAATAATATATATGAACTTAGAACACAGCCAGTAATCTCTGGCAGACACTATACTCAGTGTCAACCTGTAATATAAATCATAACAGGCACAGGATCCCACAAGTCTAAATACATTAGACCCTAATCACCTAAGTAAAAATTACACTAGGGGCGTAAATCACACAGGGAAGTATAATCTCCCTAACACAAACCAAGATAGGTAAAACAACCTCATAGTCATAAACCATATTTTAGAGGCATCAGAATAGGGTGCGCCAAACATATTATACACAATACATTTCCCAGCACCCAGAAAGCAGTAGCACATAAATCACATTAAGTCCTGGTGCCCTATAAAAGTAACCATCACCCTGGCCAACTGGCCATCTCAAATGGGGGGCGGCTTACATGCCCTATGTCCATAAAGTCAGGGCTTAAGCAGCGAAGGTCCAGGGTGCACCACTGCGCAAAACCTAAACGTTGTAGCTGCCCACTACATGCTGAGCAGCTGAGAACCATCACATGGGGCCTAATCGATGCAGCTGGCACTAAGTGCTGCACAGCTGGGCAGGCCAAGGTAGGGCGTCTCACTCCTAGATTCAAAAGAACATGTCCCCTGAAAGAAATACCTAAACTGTGCAGCTGCCCACTACTTGCTGTGCAGCTATAAATAGTCAGAATGCGACATGGGCTCTCACTGGCCCTTAGGACAACTGCACCAAAGGTTGGCGCCATCTACGCTCAGAAATCAACTAGCCCCAGGGAGCACACGGGCTCCTTAAATAATGAGTCCTCCAAGGGAAAGAACTTGCCCCTGCATAATGAAGCATGGGCCCCTCAGGGCCCGGGGACACAAGTATGGCAAATTGTGGGAGCAATCTGGGTTCTAAAAAAAATGGGGCCAAACTAGGGAGCCATCTGGCTCTGACAATAAACATGTGTTTCCCGAAAATGTGGAAAGAACACAGGATTTAAAATAAGTATAGCCCATGTTGGAGCCATCTAGGCTCGGGAAATCAAATAGGCAAATGTTGGAGCCACAGAGGCACTGGACCACTGGGGCCAATCGTTGGAACGGACTGGTGCTCTGAAACCGCTCGTAATAGAACACTGTGCCTGTGCCTTGAAGGGCACCCACAACATGAAGCCCCACTCACCGGAGCTTCCTGGTGGCTGCGTATGGCTCTCTACTCTACACCGGTGACGGGGGCAGGCACCAGCAATGTGCCTCGCACACTCTCCTCCTTTCCCTCTGCATTCGTTGGTGCCTGTGGGGCTCTCCCTCAGGCGTGGGGGCCTCGCACATGTAGGCACCAGCTTCACCCGGTCCCCTCTCATTGGGACAGGGACTTGGTAGATAGAGCCTCGCTGGGTCTCGGGCAGCGAGCGGGACTTCCTTCCTTCAAATGGAAGCCCCGCCCCACTCCAGCCGTCTGGCCACGGCAGTGAATTCTTCTTTAGTGAAAAACGAGGGGTAGGCTCCGCGAGGAAAAAACAAATGTAAAAGTGGGTGGGCACCCGCTCTAGATGCCAACAAGCGGGGTGGACACCAGCAGCAGTTGCAAAATAAAAATGAAGACGCAGGGTAGGCACCTGCGCACTGGGCATCAAAATAAGCGGGCATAATGCAGGGTGTGCACCTGCAATGAAGGCATCGTGGGGGAGGACACGCAGCACAGTGCTGCACAAACCCACGCATTCCTCCGCAGCTGGGCAAGTAAAAGATAGCGCTACCGGGTGCTAGAGGAAGCCACAGTACTGGGGCCAAGGCAAAGGAGGAGTAAAATGGTCCAATAAGGTCCTGGATATCAGTGAGGCAAAGTAGGGCCCAGGGGCCAGCACACAGGGTACTCCAGCAAGGAGACAGCCCCCATGGCGCTCCCTCCTGGGCCCCACCAGCAGCAAGCCCCTTCCTGTTAGGATCCAGCAAGAACTCCAGGCATCCAGGGGCAGGGCAGGGCTCAGAGACCAGCACACAGGGCCCTCCAGCAGGGAAGTAGCCCCCATGGTGGTCCCTCCTGGGCCCCACCAGCACCACACCCCTGGTAGATTCAAGTAGCAAACAAGAACAAATTCATTGGGTCACAGCCCCCTCTTTTATACACAACATCCTTTGTCTCAAAGGTGCAGGCAAGGGGAGAACCAGATGCAACTGGTTCTGGAGCACTTTGTTTTGCTCAGCCCCTCTCCCTATTCACAAGACAGGCCAGGGACATCAGACGCACCACAGGAGGTGGAGCAAGCATTGTGGAGGGAAGGCCCAGCCCTATTCAGGTCCTAGGTGCAACTCCTCCCTCCCATCTACATTCAGATCTCCCCATTCACCACCGGGCAGACCCACCCTGACTCCTGGAGCCCAGCACACCAGCCAGCTCCTGTCAAACACAAGCCAGGCAGTCAATTCACATTCACTGCACACAGAAATGCCAACATCTAAAATTGGCACTTCTAAACTAGACACATTAAATCTGCACACACCACCACGCAGCATTTAATATCACGAGTTTGCACATACCAAACTCGCCCCTGCACTCCCCAAACATCAGGAACTACCATGGACACTCATATCCTCCATGCATTTCTATGGGAGGGCAGGCCAGTCTCATCACACACACTCAGAGAGCGTACGCACTTTACACTGGGCCACAGTGCTAAAGTGCGCAGAAACCAGAAATTCACTAACATCATGTCATTATTAAAAGGCTAATAGTAAGCATGGGTGGAAAATTCCTTCCGCTCTTGCAATTTGCGGATTTGGGGCAATTTCCCGGTCTGCGAATCGCGCGACATTGCCCAAAAATCCACAATTCGCTAGTTGGCGATTTTTTTTTGCTTGGTCGCGCTTCAAAAATACAATCTCGCACGCGTGGCGTTGACTTACCGTGATTCTGAGTTCGCCAAATTGTTTTCCTCCCGGCTTGAGTGCGCTGCACCATTTTGGATCTGGCTGTGTGATCGCGCGAGACTTTTCGACCGCGAGTACATCATGGAGTCCCGCCAGCTTGCACTGCAAGACTTTGAGAACCCGAATAAGTCATAAGGGCCGGCGATCACGCATCGCAAGAGTAAACAATTGCGAATATGTAGATGCGACGCGCAGCTGACATCCGGCGGGAGATTTGAACAGCTCGCTTTCCGAAGTCGCAAAAATTGCAATTCTGCACAAGAAATCTATCGCTGGCAACATAAACCTTCTGAAAATGATGATTTGGATCAGAATAACTCCTCAGATTGACATTTGGCTGCACCTTTTTGTGCAAGGAGTCCATTTTTTGTGGGGGGGGGGGGGAGGAAGGCAGTGCCCCAGAGTCTCCAACTTCATGTTCCTGTCCAGCAGGCTCCTCCCAGTGCTTTGTCCATGTCCTGGTAACTTTTCATTTGGATCTGAAGCTGGAAGGATTACTCTTTGTGGCTGCTGCTGGATATTTGTATTTGAGGACTTTTTGTTTGGATCACTTTTGGATTTGAGATTTTACAAGTAAGTTGGTGTTGTTTGTTCGGGCCAATGCAGGTGCTGCAACTACAATTTATAAATGTTTTCACAACTTAAAAAATATATATTGTGGGTAGCCACAGTATCCAGTAGGCCCAGGGTTAGTCATGGGTGCATGATATAACTGTTTCTGTGAGTTTTGTAGAACTTAAATATCATTTACGGCATGGATGGCATGAACTTGAATAGCTCACTGTTATATGCGGAATTTTTTTTTATTTTGGGGTGCGTGTTAAAGCCACACTATCCAGTAGGCCCAGGGGTAGTCAGTGGTGCATGGACCAAGTCTTTCTGTGGGGTCTATTGAATTTAAACATCATTTAGGGCATGGATGGCATTGGATTGGGGAGATTTTTGTGTGTATTTCGATTTTTTGGGTGTTGTTGGGTCCTGATCCAGGGCCTGGCCATGTGGGTGGGGGCCATTTTGATGCCTGGCCCAGGGCCTGGCCATGTGGGTGGGGGTCTATGGGCCATTTTGAAACCAGGCAGTGTGCTTTGGGCCATAGGCCTGCACCCAGCCAGCCTTGCTTTCATCCATTATGCCCAGGGGTACTCAGTGGTGCATGGACCAAGGCTTTCTGTGGGGTCTCTCGAATTTAACCATGATTTAAAGGCATGGATGGTATTGGTTTGCAGTGATTTTTGTGTGTATTTTGATTTTTTGGGTGTTGGCATGGCCTGGTCAGGGGCCTGGCCATGTGGGTGGGGGCCATTTTTAGGCCTGGTCCAGGGCCAGGCCATGTGGGTGGGGGCCATTTTGATGCCTGGTCCAGGGCCTGGCCTTGTGGGGGGGTCTAGTAGACATTTTGAAGCCAGGCAGTGTACTTTGTGCCATAGGCCTGCACCCAGTCTGCCTTGCTTTCATCCATTATGCCCAGGGGTAGTCAGTGGTGCATGGAACAAGTCTTTCTGTGGAGTCTCTTGAATTTAAACATCATTTAGGGCATGAATGGCTTTCAATTGGTGTGATTTTTGTGTGTATTTCGATTTTTTGGGTGTTGTTGGGGCATGGTCTAGGGCTTGGCCATGTGGGTGGGGGTCTATGGGCCATTTTGAAGCCAGGCAGTGTGCTTTGTGCCATAGGCCTGCACCCAGTCAGCCTTGCTTTCATCCATTATGCCTAGGGGTACTCAGTGGTGCATGGACCGAGGTTTTCTGTGGGGTCTTTTGAATTTAAACATCATTTAGGGCATGGATGGCATTGGATTGGGGTGATGTTTGTGTGTATTTTGATTTTTTATGTGTTGTTGGGGCCTGGTCCAGGGCCTGGCCATGTGGGTGGGGGCAATTTTGATGCCTGGTCAAGGGCCTGGCCATATGGATGGGGGGTCAAGGGGCCATGTTGAAGCCAGGCAGTGTGCTTTGTGCCATAGGCCTGCACCCAGTCTGCCTTGCTATCATCCAATATGTCCATGGGTACTCAGTGGTGCATGGACAAAGTCTTTCTGTGGGGTCTATTGAATTTAAAAATCATTTAGCGCATGAATGGCATTGGATTGGGGTGATTTTTGTGTCTATTTCGATTTTTTTGGGTGTTGTTGGGGCCTGGTCCAGGGCCTGGCCATGTGGGTGGAGGGGGGCATATTGAGGCCAGTCAGTTTTTGCCATAGGTCGGCAAGCTTGCGGTTGCGGGCCAGTAGGCCTAGGATTATGAGGAATGAGTGCATGAAACAACTCTCTCTGTGTGGTCTCTCTTCTATTAATTTCAAACATCCATTTTTGATTAGAATTGCAATTTTTATTTTGGGTCTTTACGTTTTTGGGTGTGTTGTGTTAATATTAATAAATGCCTAGTTGCAATAGTATTAATTGAAGCACGACACATGAAACATTTATTTAACTGATGTTCCTCTGGCTTCTTTGCTTTTAGGTGAACAAAGACTGAGAACCAGGAATCATCCTCATCATCATCACTTGTTGTAGTGCCAGGAAGAAGTCCTGCTGCAGTGTGTGCACATCGTTACGTGGCCACAGACAACTCTGCAACTCTGCAACTCGTGCAACTGCGCCCTGCTGTTCTGATATCTGAAGAAGATGGGCCCAAAGAAAGGTGGCCGTAGCTCCTCTACCAAGAAAGTTGCCAGTGCCACTGCCAGTAAGAAGGAGCAGAAGAAGCAAGTGGTGTCACTTACCAAGGAGATTGGTGTGCCGACCGACACTTTTTTTGAGAAAAAAAAACTACGCCTGCAACAGCGGTGTCCCCCGGGGACCAAGCAGGGAGCTGCACCTCCGCTTCATTGGTCTCAGTGCCACCACGCCAAGTTAGGCCCAAGCACATGAGTGCCGCAGAGGTAGCCATTTTAATTGCTCTTTCACCATCGACCAGTGATGTTGGCGTTGACTCATCGCAAAGTAGCATCCAATCAACGCAGGGTGTAACTCATCTGACGAGTGTTCAACCACAGTCGCAACAACAACCACAGGTGCAACAAGGAAAGACGCAAGGAGAGGCGCAAGGAGAGGCGCAAGTAAAGGCGCAAGTAGAGGCTCAAGTAGAGGCACAAGTAGAGGAGCAAGGAGAGGTGCAAGGAGAGGCGCAAGGAGAGGTACAAGGAGAGGTGCAAGGAGAGGCACAAGGAGAGGCACAACTGCCCAAAATGCTTGTTCCTCCAGAAGTAGCGGCACATGAGGCAATCGAGATTCATGCGGAGGTATCAGCCGAGCAAGCCACTCCTGATGATCCATTGTCTTCCAGATCCCCAGCAAGAAAAGGGAGGGCTAGTACAATTTCTTCTTCATGCCCCCTTCCTTCTGATGATCTACATCTTGATTGGTACCCACCAACAATTCAGTCTGAGAGGGAGGCATGCCATGAGCCGACAAAGCTAGGTAAAAGGAAGGTTCCCGCAAGGCTTTCAGTTATGGGTGATGACGACGAAGAAGTAGAAGTGGTGTATTCTGCTGCTGATGAAGAGTCTGACAATGACGACCCAGTCATCACAGTCGTCACTCCAGCCCCAGCGGGCATGCAGCAGACAGACATTTTTACCCTATCCGGAAATGTTGCACGGGATGTGGGCGGCGTGGCACTGGTACCACCACCAACACAGGTAACTACTACACCAACACGACCTACAGCTTTCATATTTTCTCTTAAGAAGGGCCGGCAGGGACCTCCATCCAGCTCGACCTCCATTACCTCAAGTAATGGTGCTGTAAGTGCACAACAGAGACAAATTCCGCCAAGCCCATCCTCCACTTCATCTGGCATTGAAAGTGACACCTCCACCACTACCAGAAATCTCATCTACCCAGTTTGGGACTTCTTTGGTATTAGCAAAAAGGCGGAAAACCACGTTATTTGTTCAATTTGTTAACAAGTAGTTAGTTGGGGTAAGCTTGGTACCAACTATGGTACTGGAGGCCAGAGAGGTCATCTCCAAGAACACCACAGCATCCAGTGGGAGGCGCACCTAAGTAACATCCGGAAAGTCAAAAGTATAAATCCAAATGTAGCCATTGATATTGCATCTGATGACGAGGAGCTGATCGTGCAGGGGGGAGGTGAAGAAGCCGACAGACATTTATTCTGGTACACACAGTACCCCTGGCAGCAGCACTGCAGTGGTAGCGCCCACACCCTCTAACCCAGCGACATCTAGGAGGCACAGATTGAGTCTGGTAAGGACACCAATGCGAAAAAGTATATCAATGACCCTATCTGGGTTTAAGAAGTCTGGATCATCATCAGATGTGAAAACGGCCCAGACCACCATTAAAAGCAGGTTTTGGTCAGAGGCACCATTTGAAAGCAACCACCTAACGGCAAGTCTGTATAATGCAATGCTGGCTAAAATGTTAGGGCTGGACCTTCTCCATTTTTCTTTCGTGGAAGGGGTGGGTTTTCTAGAATTTGTGGCAACAGTCTGCCCTAAATGGAAGGTTCCTAGCCGGTCCTATTTTGCCAGAGTTGCGGTTCCAGCACTACATCAAGATGTGCTGGACGTGATTGGGGCAGCTTTGCAGAAGAGTGCTGTTCACACTATCCACCTGACAACAGACATGTGGACCAGTTGCCAAGCCGTAGATTACATGTGCATCACTGCACACTGGGTCTCTTTTGCGGGGGTTAGAGAGAAGATAGCTAAAGGTGTTGCAAGTGTCACAATTTTTCAAGCTACTCGGAAACATGCAACAGTAGCCATGTTTGCCATGGAGAAATCTCATACTGCAGTAAACAATTTGGAGGAGTTTAATAGTAAGGTCTTTGAATGGCTGCATCCAAGAAAGCACATGATTTGTTATGTTTCCACGGATAATGGCAGTAATATAGTTAAGGCCATGGCTGATGGTGGCTATTTCAGAGTGCCGTATTTGGCGCACAGCATTAACATTATTGTTCAAGGTTTCTTGAAAAAAAAAAACACAGTCAGCAAGTTACTGACCACCTCTTGGAGAATCTGCACACATTTTAGCCATTCTTTTAAGGCCCGGAAGCAGCTGAGGATCATTCAACGTGACCGTCGAGTGCCAGTCAGAGGACTCATCCAGGAGGTGGCAACACATTGGAACTCAACCTTCTACAGTGGAGAAGTGTGGCTCACCGGTTAGAGGAGGCAGTTCCCTGATGCAGAGGTCGGACCCGGGACCAGGGTTCAATCCCTGACGCGGCAGGGCCTTGAGCTCAAAATGTCCACAGACTTGATAATTCTCGCCTCGGTGCCTCCTCGAATCGTGGGGTTCACACTCTGCAACTCTGGGCAATAGTTTGCTTAATCTCTACTACGGCCCCACCACGATGGGATGCCTGGTCTTCACCTGTGGGATGCCCAGTAGGGGTAATCTTGCAGGGAAAGGCCAGGACGGGTTCCCAAAGCAAGCGCCTTGAGACTTTACGGTGAAAGACGCTATATAAGAACGTATGATTTACGATTTATTTACATGATTGAGTGTCTGTTTGAGAAGTACTTGGTAATCAATGAGTATGTCTTTCACGCACAGGCTGCTTCTATGAAAGACATGAGTCTAGAGGTGGAGGAATGGGATCTAGTTAAAAGCCTGACAGACATGATTCGTCCATTTGAGGTCTTTACCCGTGAAGTCAGCAGGCAGGACTGTACTTTGAGCAAAGCTATCCCATTGTTGCGCATGCTAGAGCACCAACTGAAGGCGGTGTCTTCAACGTTCTGAGTTGATGCTGAAAAACAAGACGCATATCGGTTGGCGGAGAGCTTATTAAGTTGCCTAGTTGACAATGCAAGGCTTAAAGCAATACATTCAGAACAACTTAACATTTGTGCCACTCTTCTGGATCCACGGTACAAAAAGGCACTGGCCAGCAATACATTCATTTCTTTTTCTGAAGCAGATGTTTCCAAGTACAAACATTGGCTAGCTCTGTCAGCCACTCGGTTAGAAAAAGAGCAGCAGGAACTTGAAGGAACCACCACAAGTAGTACTGAAGCCGCAGGCCGTCCAGCGTCAAGGTCCACTTCTGTGGCCGAAGGCAGTCACTTTCCCTCAGAGCCGTTAACGATACCAGCAACCGTATCATCACCTGCACCAGGCTCAGCCATATTATTGTCAGAAGCGGATTGGATAACTCATCAAGGGTTTGCTTGTTCCAGTGTTGATGCAAAGGCAACAGATGGTATGCAAAGTGGAGCACCCCTGGAAGACCTTGAGTGGATCGTGCAGGCCTATCCGGATGACCCAACAGAGGTCTTCTTTGATCAGAACCCATTGGTGTACTGGTATGGGAAAAGGCCTCAATGACCACTGATAACCAAGCTGGCTATAAATTATTGTCTTGCCCACTCGCAAACATGTCTTCTGAACATGTTTTCAGTGCTGCTGGTGACATTGTAACTTCAAAAAAGACCCGCCTCTCACCCAAAAATGTGGAGAGGTTGACAGTGATCAAGATGAATCAGCACTTCATACCACTAGATTACAAAATATGTGAATCCACGCAGGAAGAAGAGGACACCGACTTAGGTGACAGAAGTTCTTCTCTGTTAGCTGACCTACTCCCGGTTCAATTCACAGAGTTTGAGGAAGAGCTCTGAAACCTAGGCTTTAAACACTTTTTTTTTTGTCCTTATTCACTTTTATTTCTGTGTGTCTTTCTTTGTTTTGCAACTTTTAGCACAACAAAACTCTAATCACAACAAATCCATCAGTAGCACTGTCTTTGTCTTATTTCCATAGTGAAGGTACCGCTGTTTGCATTCCTGAAGTTCACAACTCAGTCATGCTCCTCTATCCTCCTCCTCCAGACTCCCCATACCATTTCCCTCAAGGCAGATGGCCGTATTATGCAGAATCAAGAAACTGTCGCTTCGTAGACGAGTCCCCTTAAAAGAAGTGGGACTGGAATGACTGACTAAGCTGACTGTTACTTCTAAAATTGACACGAGAGGCTGCCTTGTGGCCCTTCACTTAAGAATAAGATGCTGACAAAAAGTGGAACAGGTAATGAATGATGAGATTGCATGCAGTGGACAACACTGGCTGTCTGGCTTTTATGAAAGCAATTGCTGTTTGTTTGCTGTGCATGAAATTAATCCTACGTGTTCAGTTATTATTTAATCTTTTACACACTAAATGTAACTCATGTCTACTCAGTTTACCTTGTTTAATGCAAATTGAACTTCCACTGCAGGGGCCACTACGTTGCATTTTTTAATACAGAAAATGTCCTTGGACTCACGGTGTGTAGACTATGACTGCATGAACAACATTGAGTTTGCCAACACCATGATGATGATGAGTCATGATGACCAAAGTTACATAATATCTTCACGTCACTCACTGGGATGAATGGATAATCACAGTTGATTTACGGAAGAACTATGGCCATTTCGTGAGTGGCAAACAGGTAAACAAGTCAACAACAACCACAGCAGAACTACATGTCCGTCTAGTCGTGGTATGGAGTAGTCGATCCAGTGTAGTGTTATGCCAGAGTCCGGACAGTGGTTCATGTAAAATTGCGACTATGTGGCTTGCTGTATAAAATTAGATCTGCTTTGTCTGTCTGTGTCAAAGAGGTATGCTACATGGAGGTTGGTTCACTCAGTGGTGCCTGCCTTGACAGTCTGCATGGCCCTGGCCTGCTGTGTGCTAAATATTATCCTGGAAACAGAGACTCAGAGTAGGCACTTTAGAAATGATGCATGTATGTAATACTGTCGCCTCTGAAAGTGAAAGTGTTATTTTTGCACTACACACCGTACCTTATATTTTTCCTCTGGGGTGTTTTAATATCCCTTTCTGTTTTTCCATCGACAATTACAGGCCGTCACTTACCCTGTGCAAAGGGAAAAACATTAACTCAGGCTTACCATAGCAATCTGCAATTCTGCATCCGCCAGGCAGGCAGTGGACAGTGTGGTCACCAAGATTGATCAACGGAGCGCCCAATGGAATGGAGGAGTACAGCGAATAAAAGGAATGGCTGGATGCATGCAACTTCCCAATTTGACCAGGACAACTACAACATACAGTTACAGTATCCACTTCACTTTATCTTATCTTTTAAATAATGTTATAGTTGTGAACTTCTATGAGTGCGACTCTGTGCGTTTGCTCTCTGCTTCAAATTCATCCCTACCGCTATTTGATACGTTTCTTTGCTATTTTTAAAACTAATGTAATGTACTACTAAGTTTTTATTCTCTCTGAGGGCAGATAGGCAAGGCAAATTGTGTAATTACTGCAGCCCTGTACTGTCTAATTGTTTAGTACTAGTTAGTAAGTTGTAGTATAAGTACTACTTTTCAGTAACCTAATCATCCATTTAGCAAACAACTTCATGCATGCACTTCCTTTATGCCCCTTAAAAGATTTAGAGATATGTTCATATCCAAAGATTTGTTTTTCTTCATTTGTTGTTTGTCCATGCTGTGTTTTTTTTCTCTCTCCGAAAAACGTTCACAAAAACCCCCATTCCCATCCATTTTTCAAACCCTAACCCTCTTCCCCCAGGCTGTGTGGTTTTCATTGAGGTGTGACTAAATGACACCAATATTTCCACACACTTGCTGGGGAGGATAAGGTCAAAAGCAACAGAAAATCAATTCAAGGCAGGCCAAGGAAGCTGAGGATATATTCTTATTCTGCTTGACACACACCCATGAGTATTTGCAAATCAATTCAGAATTTCATGTCCGCCATTGAGTGGATTTATCAACAACAACATCCTCCTACATGTGACGAAAGCTTACGCTGCTGTGTCTTTCAGTACTAGTTCTTGTAGTAGCCATAATCCACGCAACCAGTAGTTAAGTTTTGATTGAATCCCTTAGCATTGCTTAGGCTACAATTTATGGCACTGTTCTTGTGTACTGTACTATGTACTATCGTACTGTTCTAATGCTCCTCAGGCCACTCAATGTCTCATTTCCATTTTATTCATATGCTGCTACTGTCAGTGTGTATCACTACTACTACCACCACAACAATGCCATTTCATCCGTACCGGATTCCATAGCCAACCTTAATCGACATTTGCCATGCAGCCAGCCCTGTGCCTAGCCCTATTCTCAAACACGAATCACAGGTAAGATAAGCATTTTGCGGGAAGAAGAATAATGGAGTAGGAGGAGAGGAGAGACTGACGGTAGTACTAGTAAAGTAGTAGGACAATTGAATTCACTCTGTCAGTGGCACTTTTGTACAAATTTGGGCGATTACTTAGACAATTTGAATCAACCAGCCAGTTAAGTTTCAGGAAAACAAACGTACAGCTAACCCCCCCTGCCTCCCCCACAAAACAGTAAAAACGCGTATGCTATGTTTAAGTGGAAAATAAATAATTATTTTGACCCTAACAAAAATAATCTATCCCACAGGACCCGACCCACCCCCCCTAACCCCAACCAACGTCCATGAAATGTCCCCAAAACTTCAAAAACCCCAACGCCCAGTTCCCACCCCCCAAAAGTCTTTAAAAAAGGGGCAAGGGACAGTCTCTCTCTACTTTGGCCGGCGGTGCCCTGTGGCGAGGTGGGAATGCAGCTCTCTCCGGAGGGCCTTCAGCAGGGCTTTCTGCCTCTCCACCTCCTGCTCAAGGTAGACCACTCATAGGGTTAGTCGGTGCACACGAGCCTTGCAGGTACTGTGGGGGGCAGATGTTGGTTTCGCTGCTCGGGGGTGGTGGGTAGCTGCCGGACCACGGCGCCATACTGCTGGAGGATTGCGCTGGCTGTGTGACCCAGGGGCAGCGGAGGAGGATGAAGCTGTTGTTGCTGATGTTGACTGAGAGTCATCCTCCTCCTCCTGAGCCACCAGCCGCCGATATTCAGCGACAATTGCCTCCAGCTTCCGTTGCCTGGCCCGGATAGCCAACTCCTTCCTTGATAGCTTAGAAGGAGTATCTATATGAAGAAATAAAAAAATAATGTAACCAATACTCTTTAAGATTAACACAAAATAATTCAACAGAAAGTTGTGTCAAAGTAGCACTAGCAACTTGCAAGCACAGTACATACCATTTGTGGCATGTATCTATCTAACCTCCCACTTCGTCTGTCTCTGCTCTAAGATTAGTGGGAGTTTCAGGAATTCTACTAGCACTATATGGACTTACTACATTAGACTCAGACAGTACACCAGTCTTCTTCTTCTCTCTTGTTTAGCGAAATTAGTACGTAAACTTGTGGAAGCCGGCATAATGCCAATGCAGTCAGCTTGCACTCAAGAAAAACAGACGCAAGCCATGATGACGCAGACTCAAATTACTGTTACCAGCCCAGTACATGCAGGTGGGGAAGCTCTTACTTTTCTATTACGGGTGGCACTGGACATACAAGAGCTACTGCTTAATTAATTTAACTTTAACCCTGACCTGCCCCTGACTACTACAAAAGGAAAATGAAGAAGATAATATGATCAGCTATCCTTTCACAGGATATTTGCTTATGTAAGGGATGACTTTAGGTGCTTTGTTTTTATTGATTGAGTGAACACCAATAGGCTACACATGAATGACACAGGTGAAAAAAAATGATTAACATAGGTAGTGAGTGGTCCCCGTAATCGCCGGAGGAAGGCACTTGTGACTTGACTTGATAATGTGAACTATACAATATAGATACACAATATATGCTGTGCTTGCAAACTACTGTTAGTCAAGGGAGTATTCTGAAAAATTCCAACTTCTACTTTCCTCGGCTTTGCTACTCTGGCACGGACGTGCAGTGTTACATGCTCTTCAAAGTAATACTCTTCATCCAGTGACCATCGACTCTGTCTACTCTACATACACCTATGCTATCTATGAGGAAGATACCATCCAGGCATCCATCCATTCAAAGTAAATGTCAATCATTCTTCTTAATGTCCTAACTGGACGAACCTTACTTTTTCTCACTGAAAAACACGCTTTTTATTTTATTTTGTAAACTGCCACCCATGCATCCGTGCTTGACTAGCATTTGAATTTGACCCAAAGGATATATTGCACACACATGCAGTTTCTGTTTCACCCACCCAGACAGTCCTCTTTTCTTTCTCCTTCCACCCATCCTTGCTTCAGCCTTCAACCCTCCATGCATTAGATTCCCAGCCACCTGTGCCTGCATTCAAAAACACGTATCATTCTTTGCCAGTCATTAATTTAACTTGCTCATTCTTCACCGCTGAGTTGAAGTCAAATTTAGAGGAGGCCATTGGTTATGCGTCAACTCCTGCCGCTAATGCTATTGCTAATGCAAAGCCAAGGGTGACGGTCTTCTACCTAGTTGACAAAAATTTGGTTCTAAATTTGTAAGTCTTCTTAACAGTAAAGTGTAAAGTAAAGTAAACATATACACTTCAGCAGCGAGCCTACTCTGCAATCTCAATAAGTAAGGAATATAATAGCTTACCACTGCCCGCCTCTACTGAGGCATCCCCCACAGCAGTTCCTGCTGGCACCGCATCAGCCCCTGGAGTGACCACCTCCACACTGGTGGTGGGCTGTGCCGATGGTGTTCCGCCTAGAAAATAAATTCCATATTTTTAGATGCCGTATACACCACTCCCTATTTTGTCTAGGAATGAAAAAAAATGTTAATACATTATTTGTGACTCTCTAGTCTAAACTACAAATTCCCCTTCCGGAAGGGAAGCGTGTTTTTAATTGTGCTTAGCCATAACATGCTACACTTTTTGGCAAAACTGATGAATGCTTGCTTTTTAACACGCATCATTTTTCTCATAACAGACAGAAGCTTCCCTTCTACGAACAAGAGCAATATGTTTCTCATCATCATCACCACCAGTACTTTAAGTTCCAATCAGGTGAGGGGTCTCCCACAATTAATGTGTAAAATCAGCCACTGTTCTATTTACAAGAGTTCACCCTTTCTCTTTTATGAAGTTGATTTTAATAAAACATTTTATATAATGCACAATTGAAAATTAATATACAGAGTACACACAGAGCTAGTTGTTTTACTTTTAATAAAGCTTTAAAACTTACATATACTCTGTGGTTTTTTGGTCGTGAGTGAGTGAGCGAAAGGGTTTGCAATTTGCAAGCATGATTCCGTGACTCTGAGAGGGCGGGACTCTGACTCCGTAGTCTTATGTTCTGGGTTGTGTAATCATTGGGGATCATCACTGCATTCGGGAGCTAAATAATGATTCTGACACACTAGCTAGTCAGTAAGGAGATTGGGGGTTCAACTTCTGTTATGACTGAGGTTTGTGGAAAGTCTAACTGCACCTATCATCACCATTGCCCTATTTCCTGTCCATATTTCTGTATGTGCAGAATAGTCCCTGCAACAGTATTAGTATGTCCTCCTATCTAATCAAAAAGTAAACTAGTATCTTATTCTTGGTGGCCATTGCCAACTGTGCAAGCTTAGCTAGCTACATAGGCAGACTAATAATAATAAATAGTAGTAGCACAGAGAGTCATAGTAGAGGCAGGATAAGAATTTAGAAACAGTCTACAAGAAGATCAAAGACGATTTAGGAAAAAATAGAATTATGATGAACGTTTGGAATAAATAGGTGCTGTAAACATTAGGGAAGTATAATTATTAATATTAACAGGAAAACTTACTGGGGCCAGCAGAAGAGCCCTCGGCGGACCGATCCTGGCCTTCCTGCTCTGCTGGCGCCGCCACCGCCACCTCTGTCCTCTTGCCCTGGGAGGTGCTGATGTACATGAAAGAAAGACACAAACATGGATGATTGTTGTCAACGAAATCAAACATTTAAAAAAAACAATAACAACATATTTCTGGGAAATAAACAACAATTGCACCAAATTTATTGACCTATCTGATGTGGTCTACTAGGATATTAGTATTGCTGGATTCGCGGACCATCCAACTTGGAAAGTTATGAAACTCACTAAACCAACTACAAAAAGGTTCTACTAGGACTGGCAGCACTCAGCAGCACGCGAAGTGACAGACACAGTCTGTCATGATTGCAGACCACTACAAAATGTCCTACTAAATGACAAGTCATAATATACTCAACCTATCAATCCACCACCACTATCTCTTCTTAGTGGCAGGAGTACAAAGGAAGGACTGGACTTGAGTCTCTAGTCTCTAGCATTACGCAGTTCTGTAAAGTACACTCATAATCACTCAGGCCAAATGAGCACAAAATTGAAAACAAGTAAGCCTAGTAGCACCGCTCCTCAGCAGGCGCGCACCTGCAATCACAGAAGCTTTTGAAACATAATTTACCGGCAATGAAATTAGCAGCATTCTTGCTCTTCGGAAAAAACAGATATTTGCAATCTAACACAGAGCAGAAGAAAACAAAGTAGTTATTAAATGTTAATGTTAATGTTAATGTTAATATTCATTTATTAAGCGCTCGTACGCCCAAGGGCTTCATGGCGCTGTAGGAGGGAACACAGCACAACAGTTAAGAATAGAGATAAAGCAGCTCAGCAATAAGCCTGGGAGAATAGCCAGGTTTTGAGAGAGTGTCTAAAGCTCAAAATATTGCCACTCAATTTCAATTGAAGAGGAAGGGAATTCCAGAAGGTGGCTGCAAGATGATCAAAGCAGCAACCGCCTAGGCGCTTCTTTTTGTAAGAAGGGACACTCAAAAGGGATTTGTGAGCGGACCGAAGATTGCGAGAAGGATCGTATCTGATGAACAGATCTCTTATGAACTTTGGGCCAGAATCATGTAAGGACTTAAATAATATGCACCCTGTTTTGAAAGCAACTCGCTGCGCAACAGGCAGCCAATGTAGCTGTTTCAACCCTGGTCTAATGGACTGCCTTTTAGGAAGGTTCAGAATAAGTCTGGCAGCCTGGTTTTGGACTAGCTGGAGGCGCTTTAACTCTCCAATTTGGAGCCCAAAGTAGAGACTGTTGGAGAAGTCAAGTCGCGACAGGACCAAGGCAATTACAATCTGGGTAAGGGCAGCCGGAGAAAAGAAACAGGCAATTTTCTTAATTTATATAGCTACAAGTACTCACCAAGCCCAGGGATCTCGACGCCAAGCCGGTCGGGCAGGTCTTTTTGCCAGTCCAGTATGTCGGTCCACCGGTGCGTCACCTGGTTATAGATGTGCCGGACCCCTGACTCCCGATACATGGCCCGGCATACCTTACACCATAGCTGGCAACGCCTCCAGAGGCCGTACCCGGTACTGTGCCTGCCGCCTGCTGTGACGGTCTTGGGGAGGTAGCGCTGCACAAAGAAGACCAGTGCGGCCACCTCCACTGTGCTGAAGATCTCCCTGGAATTTACAGACCCCCCCCCGTAAGCACCCGCAAGGGAGCCGCTGCGGGGTGTGGGAGCGGGACTTGCCGGCTCCCTTTGCCATGGTCCTGGGTTAAAGAAAGGAAAAAGAGGAAAGAATAAGGAAAAAAAGTAAATAAAAGAAAAGAGAGAGTTAAAAGAAAAAGTAGTTATTAAAGTAACGAAAAGTAGAAAAAACATAAAACATAGATGTACAAAAATAAAGAGATAGATAATGAGTAAAAAAGATTACAAAGATTGAAGTTTGGATAGAAAAGGCATGCCCAGAACCATAGCAATGAATGAAAAACAAGATGGCCGCACCCATTGCAACCACGTGGGTAAGTTTGCGCGATATTTTCCTCACGAGCAGGCAAAAACGGACGGAAACACGCAACTGAGGCCCCGAACAGGAAAAGCACAACGCGAGCATGCAACTAGCGACTGGAAATGGAAATACGCAATGCGAATAGTGAAAACAAGATGTCCGTGCCCATATACTACTGCATGGGTAAGCTCGCGGTAGCCGCAGCCGAAAAAAATCCAGCGAACACGCAATAATAAAAAAATCCGCAATCACGCGAAAGTTCGCGGATTTGCAGACCGCGAGTACGCTTTCGCACAAATTTGCGTACTGCGAGTTCGCAAAATTCACCCATGCTTAGCAAAAAGTTCAGGGGTGAACCTGCCAAAAGGGCCAAGTCCAACAACTATAATCTTCTTTTTGTCGTGTTTTCACTGTGTTACTGTTTGAAGCGTTGCACGAATACTTTACACATGCTACTTAAGTTAAACATGCCTGGCTTGTGTCAAGCTACCAGAGGGTGAGCGCAGGTTAATTTATGTTGTGTATATGAGTTATCCTGACTAGGATTGTGGTTTCTGCTTGGGACAGGGTGCATTCCTCTGCCAACCAGAAACTCAATTTCTAACAATCATGTAGTGACGATGTTCACTGGATTGATACTGTGGTAGTTGTTTTTTACTCACGGTGTGACATTTCAAGATCTATATGGATTCAATCTAACGCAATTACCATCACTATATACATCACATTTCTTAAGCTTCAGAAAAGGAAATCATCAAAATTCATGAAACATGTCTGCTCAATCTGGTCCAAGATAATGAAATCTGATTTCATTATCATAGGTACATCCTGCTTCAAAATGGCCAGGAGTTGAAAATGAGATGAAGGGGAAGGTAGAAATGTGCTTATACATTTTGCAAAGTGCAACTGAAATTTCAGACAGATTACTTGAGGAGACTACAAAACCTATGAACTCACCCTTATGCCTTCACAAGCGCCATTGGTGGCTTCAGTCAGAAAACCATGAATCGTTGTAGCATTTGATGAGTGCCCCTTCAGTCATCCCTGTAAAACCCTGGGATTTTAGTAATAGTCTTCAACACATTTTAATGTAAAATGACTTGGTTATTTTATTTTTCCAAATGTTATTGGAGGAGGACCTTCACTATCACTGCTGGTATCCTATAGGTGAGGAACTTTGCATACTCAGTGAAAGCACGGGCCATTGCATTTTTTTTTATTTAAAGCCATATCCACTTTAATTTGATTCCTCTATAATATAAATGTGCAGATAGAATTACCTGTTTTCAGATAAATGAAAATTTAAAAAATATACTGGATCTTAAGATACTATTTTCTCTTATTTTTGTGCAATCACCCTTGGGCAAACTCATATCTTTTGTTTCCTCCAATCTCCATTTAGCGACCACTGGTGTATTAGAGTCTAATTATGCCTTAGTCTGGACAATTAAGCAATTAAAACCATATGAAATGTATATCACATGCCGACATTCAACAATGGATAATAGTAGGTTAATTCATACAGTACGTTTATGGCAGACTTTCATGTACTGAAATGTTTCAAAGTGGGTTACATTGAGATATTTGTAATACTGTGTCTGGAGGGGTAAAAGGATTTTGTCAGTTTACAGCTTGGCATGTGTGGCACTGTGATAATCCTATGCTCAAAAACTTTGCAAGAAAAAAAGACATTTGCGGTGAGCAGACTTAGTGGTATATTCACAAAAACGTGTGATAACTACTGCAAGAGTACTATAACGCAGCTTTCAATATCACAGCCTATCACGTGAACATAACCCTGTGTCAACATGGGATTCACAAAGCAGCAGTAGCATGCAATAGACACCAGATAACACGTCAAATGTCCACGCGAAAATCAATGCCACGCCGCAAAAATGTGATACACGAACGCTAAAAAACATGCAATGAGGCCAACCGGGGTAAAAAAAGTTGCAAAAACCACCCACAGTCCTGCAAATCCCACGCGTCTGGTGGGACAATGCACCATAAAAACCACAGAAAAAACACACAAGAAACAAGCCAAAGCACATAGCAACATGGATGCACCCTGACCCAGCGCAGAGGCCAACTAGAATGCCACAACCCCCACAGACTACCAGCAAGGAACAAAGGGGTCAGGAAGGCCAAGGAGAAGAGGGAGAGGAAGACGGGGTGCAGACCGCAGGAAAACAAGACCAGCGTCACAGAGGTGACAGAATACTACCAGCAACTGACCCACTAGCAGACCACCTGCAGTTGCAGTGCTGAGGAGGCCAATCAAGGAGGCCAATAGGCGCTGGCATGACGTGACAACCTAAACCAGGCACAAATCCGCTGCCAACAGGAAGGCAGCAACGGCGATAGGAGGAGGCTGTCCAGCACCACAGAAGGAGATGGAGGAAACCCATGCCACAGTCATCAGTGTGGGGACAGTACAAGGAGTAGGTAGTACGGACACAGCTCGAGAGGACCTGACACAACATCAACAGGGAGTGCAACAAACAGAGACTGGGGGGGGCGGGGGGAGATGGGCACAATGTCATACATGGACAACGAGGTGTATCACACTGCACACCCACAATTACCCAGGATCATGTCCCAGATCCCCTTGGCACACTGCAGCACACCCACATAGCAAGAACAGCACATCCACATTGACGACAACGTTGTACAATGCGCATAGCCGACACTGCAGAACAGAAGACACAACTGGCTACACACATGCACAGAAAAGTGCCAACTACATCTGACAGAGCCAGAAACTGTGAAATGGAAATGTATGCATACAACCTCACACCCATCTTGTAGTCCAAATGTACACTGTCCCGCAGAAGAATCCATCACCCACAAACAATGTACATTGCCATACTGTCTGCATGCAAACCATCACAATGCACCAACATACATGTCATCACAATGTCAACATGCATCTCCCCTTCACATTGCAGAAGGGCACACAACTCCTTCAGCCAAGCACAGATTACACCACATCTGTGATGCCGGAGAGGACCACCACACCGTCGACACCGACGCCCTACGACGCCCTACAACAGCCCATGAATATCCAACGCAACCCCCTACCAGGACCTGGACAGCCAAGCTACTCAGAGGAGAACACCAAGCCTGTAACAGACCTCACAGCAGTAAGCACCCGCAAACACAGCTGGTTCAAGACACTCCACCCACCCACACATGGCACCCCAATGCCATGTGTCAGCAGGCCAAAAGGAGGTGGCCCAACAGGTGTTGGTGGGACAAACCCATCAAATGCGAACTAGGACACATACATGTCTGCAGTGACATGTCTGCATCCGATGTACACAGCACAATGTAATGTCATAGGGCCCAGGGCCCTCATGCATACAACAAGACCACAGGGAGACATGCATATATCATGCTGAACTGACTGGATGTGTTTGGGGTGAGTGTAAGCCATTCTGCATGGAATGTCTGGTGCTGGCAACCACTTGAACATTGGACACCAGTGCAACTGAAACTGAAAACACATGCATAACAGAGTCAACTGCTGAGCAATATGGAGTGAGCCGGAGAAAGTTCAGAGGACAGCCAACATGCAAAGAGAAGTGTCCGTGGGTTGTAGTGCACCGGGTTTGGAACACTAGAGACAAGCGCTCTCATGTGAAGAAAAAGTCTTGGAATGTGTCCCTTCGATAAAATCCTGATGCAGATGCAATGGGGTGTGTTAGACCTGTATCATCTTCCCCATCAATGTCTGGGGGCCCCCACAGTGTTTGAGGTGACATAGCTGCACAACCGCTCCACAGCACAAAACACAATCAGCAACGGACAATGGCCTGCGGGGCACTGAGTCACTGGCACCTGGAGTGCTGAGCAGGGTATCAGGGTGATGGTGGCATCCACGACAGGTCTGATCAACTCCGTAAATCTGTCAGGACCACCGTTTCGACTCTGGCAGATGGCAGTTGGAGGTGTTCCTTGCGGTGGTGGAGTGTACTTCCTGGGGTGATGCGACGTCCGGCCTGGTCTGGACTCACTTTGGTGTGTGAGCCCTGGTGGGACGCATATGTGCCCGCAGTCCGCATACAGCACAAGACATAGATAAATGGCATTGATGATGATGACGCTTCAGGGGCTATCCAATATCTCAGAAGATGGGGTCCAGGCCCGGACCACCACAGAATTAGTGGCCCCGGGTGCACTGCGGCCTGCACAGGCAGCCAGCCACGGGACGGTGACTTGCGGTGCAGTTAGAAGGGCCATGTGACCTCATCAATGTCTGATGTATATGTTGTGGAGGGTTGCGGGGACAGTGGAAGGTGTCCTCCAGGGCATGATGTGGACGGTTTGATTTTAGACAATGTAAGAAAAACAAGCAGTTGGGTAACGTAGCCAGGGAGAGAAAACATGTAGGAAGCACAACAACCAATTAAAAAGTACAAAATTGAATTTATTTATAAGTATACATATTCATGGTAAAAACATTTTAATTCAGAAACATAAACACCAAACATTTGAGAAGACAGTTGGTCAAATACAAATAAAATATTTTTCTAACACAATTACACAAAAATTCATAAAACAGTGGCGGACAGAAATAGTCATTGACGCGCGTTTCGGCGTTTTAACGAGAACGCCTTCCTCAGGAGCCCCGTTAAAATCTGAAAAACATATGTAGAATAAATTAAAAACATACAGAGGAGTATTTCTCACTCCTATCATAAATGTAATAATACATATGCATAAAACTATGCTTATGGCTGTGCTTACAAAATAATTTCTCCCTACTTATGTAGCTAAACAATATAGCTACACAAGGTACAAACTAAATATTTCATATTTGAGCAGTGATATAATAATTATTGGGGTAGTGCAACCTATGAATTAATGCCCCCCATTAAGTTGAATTCGTACAATGGACTTCTATTGCTCACAATGAGAGATAGAGAAACCATGAGCATGCTTATTTAGTTGTATTCATACCTGACCAGGGAGAACATGGGATAAATGTTCACTCTGTATTCCTTATGTATATTTCAAGGATGGATAGAAATATACAGCCTAATTCATGAAGCCTAAATCGGCTCGCAAACGGCCAGATTCTGAGAATCTGGCCCTTTGCGAGAGCGATTTTTGCATTTGGGATTCAACATCCCAAATGCAAAAATCGCTAATTTGCTAATTCGCATATTTGCGAGGAATTACATTTAAGGAATCTCTATTTGAGATTCCTTAAATGTAATTCATCATCCATTTTCCAATTGCGAAATCGCAATTTCGGCCCGCAATTTACCGCGAGGTCAAACCTCGTGGTAAATTGCGAAAACTCAGAAAAATGCATTTAAATGCATTTTTCTGAGTTGCATGTTACACACACACATGTCCTTTGGACATGTGTGTGTGCAACACCTGTGTTAATTTCCATTGCAGGGGTGCTACAGGGTGTCCTTTGGACACCCCTGGCACCCTTGTACTCGCAATCTCCTTTGCGATTAGCTAATTGCTAATCGCAAATGAGGAATGACTCCCCATGCATTCCTATGGGCCTTTTGGCCCATAGGAATGCATGGGGAGTTATTCCTTATTTGCGATTAGCAATTAGCTAATCGCAAATAAGGAATCAGTGGGAATCGCAATTAATATTGCGATTCCTACATGAATACCGTTTTGCGAGTCTCAAATAGCGATTCCTTATGATTCGCTATTTGAGCCTCGCAAAACGGCCCGTTCATGAATCAGGCTGATAGTCTCTTTATTGTCCTATCGTCTAGGTGCAGTCACATTTCACTCGACGAAAAGTTTTTGATCTAGAGTGGTGAGAACATAGCTATTGAGGATACTTCGCAGTTCTAGGTACCCTATTTATGTAGCGCCAGTGTATGTTGAACATATTTTTCTTACCAAGGCAGTAGACGCATTTGTGATTCCAACTGAAAAAAGCACTATGAAATAACTCTGATGCTTAACTTTGTCAATCAGCCATCGGGTCTTAATGCTGAGAAGGAAAATCGAAAAGAACATTAGTTGTTCTTCTATATATGAGTACTGCGACTGTGCCGACTATTCTGGGCTGCAGGTATCAAAATCTTACCAAGTATTGAGTCAAAATGGGGGATTGCGCCTGGGTAACCGAAGAAGCCTCCGTCAGTCTTCGGTACTGTTAATGAAAGACCGGACGATAGTTGTCAATAAGTGCTAAAGTAGTTTAATTTACCAAAACAATTTCGCAAGTGAGGGCAGCAAGACTTACCGAATATGCGCAAAAGGATAGTTGCTAATATAAAAAAGAGGGCGCCGCGTTCAGGATATCCACTAGCGTCCCTTATTAATGTCTTCGATACTGTGGACGAAAAATAAAACAAACACCCTGCAATTACTCTCCAATGTCGGGTGCGAGTGTGCTGTTACGGTTTGATTTTATCCAGAAGCAGCAAATAGTGGGGTGGAAAGCGCAAGCCTCATTTTCACCAACAATTTGGTATCAGCTACAAGAGGATGAAAACTAGCCCCTAGTCCATAGACTCAGATGCCACCAATGTACGACCAGTGAGTGTCCATGAATGTCGGGATACAGACTTAGTGGCACTGGGGCTGAGGGGGTATGCAGTCTGCGATGATGGCGGTACACTGATATGAACTCCGCCATTGCTAAATCAAGACTCTGTGACCTACCGGACCGCAGTGTAGGACGAAGGCAGCCGTCAGCACGGGCCATTCACTGAGTGCCGCAGGCATAGGTTGGTGGTCCCACCGGCCTGCGTAGTTCAGGTTCAGTGGCACCACATGTTCGGTCACCTCCGTGATAGTGACCCAGCTTTTGTCCGGACTGAGCCGCATCTTCCTCTTACTCCTCACTGTGTGACCACTGGTGTGGACTCTGCCGTTCGTGATTCTTGACTAGGTGCTGAATGTGAGACCTACTGGTCCGCAGGGTAGTCCTGGTCCCTCATTCACGTGCCTCCCGCTGTTGTTGGACAGGGATCGTGGCACCAGGTGTCGCAAGATGCCTATATGGAACTATGCCCCACTGATTGGGGGGTCTGTTGCTGTGGCCACTCGCCCGGATTTGGGTTTGCTGCCATTCAGGACCCAGGACACAGTTTCACATATGGGACCTACTGGGCTGAAGAGGACGCCGGTTTAGTAAGTGAATGAGGAAGTAGTAATGTGGGTCAGCGATGGTCTGAGAGGTTGGCAGGGTCACGGGCCTTGGGCTAGGAGCTTACACAGGCACGTGGTGGGCCCTCCTTGACACACACGGTGTCGGCAGGTGATCAGTGTGGCCTTGTTGCGCAGGGACGTGCCTTATGGTTTCATGGTCCAGCGGGCCGGGGTACAGCAGAAACACAGGATTGCAGACAACTCCGCTCACGAGGACGGCTTTGACCTCATGGCGGGGTGGGAGGCACCACCCTGGCAGAGACATTGGGCTTTCCGGAAGGGACCATGCCCAGGGCTACGTGCTTTTTATTCACACCCCTATACTGGCCTGGGGTATGCCCGGCCATCACACTCTGCTCACGCTTATGGGGGGGCGCAACAGGCAACATTTCCGTGAGGACCCCCGCTGACTGGGGTGACATTGCTCCGTCCACTGTCCACTACACTCCATACACCGCCGCCACTCTTGGCTTTGTGTACTTTCCCAATCATGGTTCTACTGCATCCTTCACACATGCCTGGTTGCCACCTTTCCCCACATTTGGCTATTGTAGTGGCTGAGGTGCCATGCCGTTGATGGCTCATGTTCACAGCTTGCCCAGGTTACCATTGTAAGTTGTTCTTTTGTGTCTGGTGGTTGGGCATGTTGTTGTGCATGTTGGTTGTGACTTTGTGACATGTGCATTGCCAGAGTTGTGGATTGCATGGTTGTGGAGTTTAGGTGAGTGGGATGTTGATTTGGAACTTGCCAAGGGGTTGTGCATTTCCCTTGGTGCCATCCTGGGAAGGCTAGTTGCTAATGGACTGTCGGAGGATGAAGGAATCATGCACACTGGCTGTGTATTTGGAGGCGACATTAATGGAGGTCCCACAGTGTACCTATGTTGATTGTGTCCTGTGTCACCGGTGGCACAGGTAGGATATATGTCCTGGGAAATGCCCCCAACAGGTGCGTGCATCCGGCTATGGCATATGGTCCTTGCTTTGTCTCCAGCAGATCCTGCACATTGTGTTGGACGTATGGGGACTGGGGTGCCAGGGTGATAGTGATGTCCAGGATAGGTGTGGGGGACTTGGATGTGGCTGGCTGTAAGACTCCTCCGACTCTGGCGGGTGTTGGTTGGGTTGTGCCAGGGGCCAACAGGTACAGCACAGACAGCAGCTTGGTGTGGGGTGGTATGTTGGTTGTCCGCTGTGTTGGTGCAGTAGGCCTGTTAGTGGATGATGGTCGGGATGCGTAGGATGGTTGTCCCTTTTAGCCTGTAGTGGATAGTAACATTGTCAGATGTTGGGTCTGTGAGGCAGGTGCATTTCCTGGGGGCTGCTGTCTTTGGCTGCTCTGCCTCTGTGGTGGTTGGTTGGGGTCCTAGGGTAGTGGTGGTGGGTGTTTTGGCCCTCTTGGGTGTCCAGGCTGCATGATGAGTGGCTCCATGGCATCTGTTGCCCTTCCGATCACGCCCTAGCCTGGGCTCTCTTTTATGGTGCAGGCTGCCGTCCGACTTTACACCAGGTCAGAGCAGGTGTTAATTTCCTGCTGCTAACGCGCCTTATTGCGTGTTTTGTGTTCTTATCGCCGATCTGCCTAGTCGTTGAGAATGTTGAGGTGTCATGTTGTCGAGGCTTTTTGCACGGAAACACCTTCTCTGCATCTTATTAGCGATAGTTCCGGGGGTCCTCTGTGGCAATGTTTTTTGCGGCTGCTATCGCGGGTAAACTGGTGCTGTGGGCTGTTAACACCAGCTTCTGAATGGGAAGGTACATTTATCACAACTTTGACTGCGATAAAGTGCAGTTAATTCTGTCATAGGTCCTTGTGAATATGCCTCTTAGAGTGTTGCTGGTGTTCAAGGGTGCTCTGTATTGGAGCTGCTCTCCACCTAAACTTGGGAACTACCCAGGGTTCTCTGCTTTTTTTGCATAATTTATGCAGCATTCTAACCCTGAAAGGGTTTTGTTTTTACTTACCCTGGGTGCTCTCTTGTGTCTAAACCTCTCTCAAGACCTATAATAACAGCAAAACACATGTCAGTGGTTGCTCTCATTTATTCTTGGTTGGCTTGGGTGGTATTTTAGCAATCCAAAACCACTATCCTTGGAGTGGTAAAATACTTTTGTCATTTTACAGCTCAGCGTGGATGGCACTGTTCTAATCCTATGCTTAAAGACTTTGCTAGAAAACAGATATTTGAGGTGAGCAAATTGAGAGTATCGCTGATGTTGTAGGGTGCTCTATACAAGAGTTACCCTCCACCTAAACTTGGGAACTATCTAGAGTTTGCTGCTTTTTTATGCATAATATATGCAATACTCTAAGTGCATTGTTTTGACTTATACTTGGTGCTCCTTTGTGTCTGAACAAAGCTAAACCTCTCTGAAGAGCTATAATGACAATTCCAAGTTGTCTTGGGTGATATATGTTACCATTCCAAAGTTGTAATACTGTGACTGGAGTGATAAAAGGCGTTTGTCATTTTACAGCTTGGCATGAATAGCACTGCGCTAATCTTATGCTTAAAGACTTTGCTGGATAAATGGCAAAATACTCTGGGGCAACGCACGCCCTTTGGCTGCGCCACACTGCAGCACTTCCGAAGCACAGGAATGAGACATATTCACAATAATATGTTGCATGCCTGTGCTCTCCCCTGCGCGGGCGCAAAAACTGCAGCAAAGCGCCAGTGCAGGCACCCTGGCACCATGGTGCAAAGATGCCTGCGTCATTGGTAGATTGTTTTTGTGCAGGAAGGGGCGCCTTCCTCCACAAAAACAATCACTGCAGGAATTTTCCTCTTTCAATGTGTGCTGTAGAATGCAGCACGCATTGAAAGAGAAAACAACAAGGTGAAATGAAATAATTTCCCCTCGTTGGGCCTTGCTACACCGCCCCTGGGGAGGGGTAGCATTGACACTGATTTCCAGATTCATGATTCCTCGTGAATCTGGAAATGTGTCTCGTTCCATGGGTGTTGCGTGGGAACACCCACAGCAAAACCCATGGAACGCCCCTTCCATGCAAAGTGCTGCGTGTAAAGGGGCCATATTTACAAAGAGAGGAAATGTCACGTAGGGGAGCTTTTCCTCTCCTTGTAAATATGGATAAGTGAAATGTGCCACCAAAGTGACGTACTGATGGAGCAGGGGGCATTTAAATCTGCCCCTCTGTCCCTTTCTATCTCTGCGTGGATGGCACTGAGCTAATCCTATGCTTAAAAACTTTGATAGAAAAGCAGACATGTGATCTGAGCAAATTTAGAGTGTCACTGGTGTTGAGAGTGCTCAATACAGGAGCTGCTTTCCACCTAAAGCTGAGAATTACCCAGAGTTCTCTGCTTCTTTTTTGCATAATTTATGCGTCACTCTATGTCTGAAACGGTTTCGTTTTGACTCATACTGGGTGATCCCTTGTGTCTGGACAAAGCTATACCTCTCTGAAGAGCTCCAATGAGAACGACACACGTATCAGGGGTTGTGTTTATTCATTTCAGGTTGGTTTCGATGGTATTTTATCAATCCAAAGCTATAATACGGTACCTGGAGTGGTAAGAGGCTTTGGTCATTTACAGCTCGGCATGGACATCACTGTGCTAATCCTATGCGTAAAGACTTTTCTGTAGAAATGGCTAAAGACTTTGGGGCATATTATCAAGGACCGGTGTTAAAATGATCGCCGTTTTATCGGCAGGAAAATGCTGATAAAACGGCAATAATGGGTTTGATAATACGCCCTTGTTAATTCCCATAGAAGCCCATGTTCTTGTGTTAAGATGGGCTTTAATGGGAATTAACAAGGGGGTATTATCAAGCCCATTATCGCCATTTTATCGGCAGTTTGCTGCAGATAAAACGGCGATAATTTTAACACCGGTCCTTGATAATATGCCCCCAAGTCCCTTTCTATCCCTGCATGGATGGAACTGAGCTAATCCTATACTTAAAGACTTTGATAGAAAAGCACACATTTGAGGTGAGCAAATTAGGAGTGTCGCTGGGGTTGAGAGTGCTCTATACAGGAGCGGTTTTCCACCTAAACTTGAGAGCTACCCAGAGTTCTCTGCTTATTTTTTGCATAATTTATGTGTCACTCTATGCCTGAATATATAAATATTACTGACACAAAATATACTGAAAAGAAAATAACAGTATCAGATTGTTGAATTTCGTATGATGACTTAATTTTATTCTCAAATTGCTTTTTTTTCCCAAACAGCCAACACATGCTTCATGCGCTCAGTGCTTCTTCAGGGCTGTGAACATGGAAAAATATGTACATGAATACCAACTTACCATTATAACACAAATACATCGAAAAATATGTACATGAATACCAACTTAACATTATAACACAAACATAAATACATCCTTTACAGACCCTAATTGGTGCACTTAGTCATATCTTCCTGTAGTAAAAAGGTGCAGGGTGGGCGTTCCGGGGCAGGTGCTCCTCGCAAAAGTGGCTGAGTGAAATCTATAAGATTGCACTCAGTCAATTTCAGGCCAATGCTGCGTCAAAACCCTGCGCCTGCTTGAAGCAGGCGTAGGTCTTGACGCAGCATTGTAAAGATGGGGCACCCCCGAGCCTTGCTGGAGCTGCGTCACGCTTGCGACCCAACTCCAGCAATGCGCCACCTTTACGGCACAGATGCGTCACGCATCTGTGCCGTTTTGGCCCAAGGTGCGCCGCATTGTAAATGCGGCGCACCATGGGTGGCGGAGCAGCGGCGCAAAATAACTGGTGCATCCCTGGGGATGCGCCAGTTATCATAAATCTGCCCCTAAATGATTAGAAGAAAACGCCCACTTTCTAAACGTGTACAAAACAGTGGTGGGTGGAATGCTTGAAATAATCGCAGACACTGGTAATCACTCAGGGCCATATCCCACTCCATTGTTATTTTGCACACAATGCCATCTCCGTTTGGACCCAGCAATATGTTCCAATAGGAAATTTCCCAAACTGCCAAGCCAAGTCTAACCCAGGAAAGGTTTTGCCCTAGTATGGGCTTATCAGCCAGGTACATCTTCATTTCAGGTACCCACATCTGGGCATACATGTCCCACCTAGGGTGACACAATAAGAATACAAAACAGGGATGGATGGAATGCTTGAATTAATCTCAGCCAGTGGTAATCACTCTGGCTGCATCTCAATCCATCATTATTATTCACACCATGCCACATCAGCATTTGGCTGGTTCCAAAGTGAGGTGGCATGGTGGGTGAAAAATGATGGATTGGGATGCGGCCCATAGCGATTGCCAAGGGCTGAGAATAATCAGAGCATTCCATTAATCACCTTAATGTTTTTTGCATTTGACACCCTAAGTGTGGCATGTATGGCCATAATTGGGCCCCTGGCTTATTGTGCCACTGGAACCAAGTTATACGTGGCTGAAGAGCTCTAACTAAGGTGAAACCAGTCCTAGATTGCTTTTGCTCTGGTTCAGGGAGGATCTGGCCTGGTAGTTCGGGCTAAACTGTTTTCATGAGGAGCAGGGTCAAGACTGATTTGCATATGGCCTAGTCCAAACTGTGGTGACATGGTGGATGAAAAATGATAAATTATGATGCAGCCAGAATGATTGCCAAGGGCTGGTATGAATTTGAACATTCCAGTCATCACCTTGTGTTTTTGCAACTTTCCATAAGAGGCATTTTCGGAATTGTCACTTAAAATCAGACTTTACAATTAAAGAGGATTTGTACCTTATTAAATGTAATAAGTTAACCCAATGTTAGCCTATGGGAGAAGTAGGCCTCACAGTATTGACAAACAAACATATGTGTTTTTCACTACCAGAAAATGTAAAGCTAAAAAATGCATGTTCAACTTTTGAAATACAATGCAAACAGCCCTCTGGACTGTTTAGGGCCTACCTCAGGGGTGACTTATATGTATTTAAAAAGGGATGTTTAGGCCTGTCAAATGGTTTATTTTGCCAGGTCGAATTCACAGTTTAAAACTGGATATGGGCTACAATGGTAGGCCTGAGGCATGTTTAAAAAGGCTGGCAGAAGATGTCACAATGAGTGCTGCAGGCTCGCTAGTGCAAATTCATTTATTCATGTGTACACGTTGCACTACTTAATTGTGGACTTATAAGTAACTTAAATGGGCCAATCAGGTGTAAGTCAATATTACCAATTTTTTAAAAGTAATTTCAAACACTTAGCGGGTAGTGGTCAAATGAACAGAGTCCTAAAGCCAAGAAAAGCAAATTTAAGCAAACAAGAGGGGATTGGGAAACATCTTGATGGAAAACCACACCAAAGATTGTCAGGTCTAACAATAGGTGGATACACAGGGACACCCATACACTACCCAAGTGATGTCTACCTAACTCAAGTTTCAAGTTCAAGTTTCAAGTTTATTATGATATCGGAACTCTTACGAGACCCACATAAAAGACATAAAATACATACAATAAAATCTTTAAAATAAAATATCGACAAGTACATAGAATAAAAATACACAACAATTAGGACCTCTGAATTACCAAATTAATACAAATTCAGGAAACATTTGAAAAATTTGTACAGTTTGAAACAAAACATTTCATTAGGAGGATTGATCAAAGCTGCACTAAAAGAAGGAAAGCAGTGATATGTGCCAAATAAGTAATGCAACCCTGATGCAAAATCTTAGTAAATCTGTGCCTACAGGCATTTATGTGGAGTCTTTCCAGATCTTCTTCTGCCCCTTCAATTTCTATTTGCTAAAATGTAAGTTATTATTGTTTCTTAAATCATTTCATTTTTCCATTTATGAACAGTTTATTGGCAGTGTTCATTATGGTCTAAAATCAATCATAATATCACACACGCTAATGGTAAATAGCCTAAATGTGTTAAAAGTTCTGATATGTTCTAATGAATGGATTTGTAGGTTTGATGCCACTAGCACACACCGATCGAGACACTGCTTCGTTTTGCTAATGATTTCAGTTCATGACTTTATCTTCAACACTTCAACCATTGGTGCTTCATTGCCCACAGTACAGATGTGATTAGGGCAGCAATTATGCTCAAACTTGTGTAATTTCTTACATTATCCATACGTTTGAATGAAATAATGCTATATCTGTCCATAGGGTGCCTAAAGCTATGGATCATTGCTGGGTCCATAGCTACTTTACTTTCACTGTATGTGGATCATGGGATTTAACTTCTGTATCTCTCACCACAACTTTTTTCCCAAATCTTTAATTTTATATATGCCTCCGCAGCAAACTATACACTGATTGCCCTGGTAAATATTTCTCAAATTCAAGGGTGGTTTATTTTGAGACCTGTGGCGAAAAGTCTCTCTATATTGATTTGTTGGCTTACACAATTCCCGGAAAACATGCTTGCTTCCAGGAATATACCTCAATTGTATCAGGTCCACAGGAACCGGCTTGCTTTTGCTCATCCTAATTTGTCTTCAATCCAGTGCTTAATTTAAGATGGTACGTAATCAAACAAGAGTGCCTCCCACTAATCAATCACAGCCAAAAGTCAAGGCAAGTTGAAGACGCTATTTGTCGTTTTCAACAAGGTACTTTTATTTATACCAGTTACTTTTTTAGTTTATACCATGTTTGTCGAACACAACATATGATAGGCAGAAAAAACCTATACATATCATGAATTTTGAAACAAAGTTAGGTTATTCAATGCAACATAATGTCAAAATTAAATGTGGTCCTAGATGTGGTCACAACTGTGCAAAAATCAATATGGAACAGACAGAAACATTGGACATATATTACAAATACATGGTGCAACACATTTTTACAAATGTGTTGCACCATGTATTTGTAATATATGTCCAATGTTTCTGTCTGTTCCATATTGATTTTTGCACAGTTGTGACCACATCTAGGACCACATTTAATTTTGACATTATGTTGCATTGAATAACCTAACTTTGTTTCAAAATTCATGATATGTATAGGTTTTTTCTGCCTATCATATGTTGTGTTCGACAAACATGGTATAAACTAAAAAAGTAACTGGTATAAATAAAAGTACCTTGTTGAAAACGACAAATAGCGTCTTCAACTTGCCTTGACTTTTGACTGTGATTGATTAGTGGGAGGCACTCTTGTTTGATTACGTATATATTAGGCCCAGCCTTCTTACTTGTCCTCTTAGGGCCAAGCTCCCCTTGTTCTTCTAATTTAAGATGGTGGTTTCAAAGGGAGCCCATCAGCGTTCCTTTGTCTGCAGTAGACTCTGATCTAGACCAAGAGAGAGAAAAAAACACAAGAGGAATGAAGGAGGAAGAGAAAGATGTGAAAATGAGACAAATAGAGAAAACAGGGATGAAACAGAACCTACAAGTGTAATGAGATAAGTAGGCAGAGAGGCGTTGATGCTGGATTAAGGATGCATGAAATGAAATCAAGACTGCACAGATTTGGTACACACCAACATTCAATAGTGGTAGCCAGAGGCTTCTGAAACAGCCCTGGCGCTAGCACTTAATACTTTACAAATTAAGCACTGCTTCAGTCACTGTATTACTGTGGAGTTTACCTCTTTCCAACTTCAGAAGGATTTTTAATACTTACTAACTAAATTCCAACTTCCCCATGATCCCCATGGTAGAAATATTATCCTTACTCACTGGGAAAAGTTCATATGTTTGAGGGGGGTTAGATTTACTGTTTTAACTCCGTTACAATTTACATTAGGGGACATGCATATGTGGAGGTGGGACAGATGTATTCTTCTAACTTTATTTCAGCAAATATTGGGGAACGTGCAGAAACTATGGGGAGTATAGTTACTATTCTACCTCTGCTCCAGCAAACATAGGGTAGAGTGAATATATTTAGTGGATTCAGATCAAATATTTAATCTCCTGTTCAACATACATTGAGGGTGGTCAGATAACAGTATTCTAACTCTAGTTCAACACAAGTGGAGGCATTTTATATATCTTTAGGGAGTCAGGTTTACTATTCTAACTCCATTTCAAAGTAACATTCGGTAAAATGCATTTGTTTAAGAAAGGCATATTTACTATTTTAAATCCAGCCCAACAAACATTAGGAAATTGACATATTTGGGGGGGATGAGTATGAGGGGTCAGATTTACTATTCTAACTCCAGCCTAACCAGCATGTAGAAAAATGCGTACTCTTAGGAGGATCAGATATACTATTCTAACTCCAGTTCAACAAACAGTGGAGAAAGTGCATATGTTTAGGGGATCAGATTCGCTCACATTGCCATTAGGGAAATTGAATATATTTGGAAGAAGGAGGTCTCATTAACTATTGTAAGTCCAGTCTAACTAACATAGGAGAAAGTGCAAATATTTAGGTGTGTCAGACCTAATATTGTAAATTCAGTACAACAAACATTGAGGATAATGCATATGTTAGGGGGCATTATTTTTACTATTCTAACTCTAGTCAACCAACATTGTGAAAAGTGCATATATTTTGAAGGGTAGAATAACAATTCTCACTTCAATCCAAGAAAAATTGGAAAACAGAAATGTATTTGGAATGATCACACTTATTATTCTAAAATCAATCTCAACAAACCATGGAGAAAGAGCATATATTTGAGGACTCTAGTTTACTATTCTAAATACAGTTCTAACAAGCATTGTGGAAAGTGCTTATATGTAGGTATGGGGGTATGATCAATCAGAACAATCAATCAGAACATTTGTAAAGCACGCTACTCACCCATGGGGGTCTCAAGGCGCTGGGGAGGGGATGCTGTTACTGCTCGGATAGAGTAGTCTTCTGAAGGTTTGCAGGTCTTGGGTCTGCCGAAGTAGGATGGGCGGGTGTTCCAGGTTTTGGCGGCGAGGTGGGAAAACAATCTGCTGCCGGAGGTCGCTCTACGGATGCGGGGGGCGGTGGCGAGGGAGGGGTTGGCAGAGTGGAGCTGGCGGTTGGGGTGTAGAAGGTGAGACGTCTGTTGAGGTATGCTGGGCTGGTGTCGTGGAGTGCCTTGTGTGCGTGAATGAGGAGCTTTGAAGGTGATCCTCTTGTTGATGGGGAGCCAGTGCAGGTCTTTCAGGTGGGGTGTGATGTGGCTGTGGCGGGGGATGTCGAGGACCAGGCGTGCAGAGGCATTCTGAATGCGTTGTAGTCGTTTCAGGAGTTTGGCCGAGGCTTTTGCGTAGAGGGCGTTTCCATAGTCCAACCAGCTGCTGACGATATCTGTTCAAAGTTATGGACCCAACAAACAATGCGGAAAGTGCAATATGAACAGAAATGGCTCCAAACATTTGTAAATAACAAAATAGTCAATAAATGTGCATGCATTTCTATAAAAAAGAAACATTTTAAAAAGAAACCTATACTGCTTTTAAATTATTATTTGCCCTCAATAAAACACATATAATAAAATGTTGGGTTTTTTCAACTTAAAAATGATTATAATCGTAAATAAATAATTAGCAAATGATAAGTTAGCATACTGAATATAATTAACAATTATTAAATAATATATATTTTAATTAACATATTTCCAACCCAATCCCACATTAATTTCACATCAAAGAAGTAAAATCGATCAAGAAGGAAATAATTAAACATGAAAAAATAAAAATAAAAATATATAAATACATAACTGACATGTTAACAAATTGTCAATCAATATATATTTAAAAACATTACCCTCCTAATTCTCAATAAACCCAACACACTGAAATGAAAAACCTATTTAAATGGTTAAAAATCATTTTAATTGCTGTCTAAAAATAGCAATTTAAAAATGATTATGATTAATACAATAAGGACAGGGGGCCTCCATTTGTTTTATGAATTTTTATAATAACGATTTTTTAACCACACCAAATGCTAATTTTGTTCACCTTTTTAACTTTATTCAGGACCCGGATAATTTACTGGGAAAGTAAAAACTGGCAGGGATATGCCTGGGGGTGATTTCAACGCAAAGATAGGATTAGGACCTATTGGGAACTCCCCCCAGTTTATTCCACACAATCCATGCAAGAGAGGGTATGAGCTATTAGACCACCTATCAAATTGCAGTTTTTTACATGCGATGGATATTGCAGACATAAATACTAATGATAACCCACTTCCCACCTATAGAGGTTTAGGACGAGCCTCTACTATAGATTATGTCTTCATATCTCCATCATTAAAAGATCATTTACTTGGAGCGGAGGTTAAGGCATCTACCTTTGGAGACCATAATCCCATCGCTGTCTCGCTAAGGATAGCAACGCTTTAGAAGAGAACTGGGAGCGGGAAATTTAGAACTCTCAACTGACAGCCTAAGAGTTAAGTGGAAGGGTATGGATTGTAGGGAGACCTTCTTGAAGATGGTAAAAACGTATCCATCTCTCTGCGAGACTTGTCTTACTTTGGCAGACCCCAACCCAGAGGCAGTTTCTGCTTTTATTTTATTATGCGCTGGCATTAAAGAACTGATTTTTAGGCCGGCAGCCCCACACAAATCTGATCCTAGGTGGTTTGACAAGATATGCTCTAGGGCTAGGGATCTCAGAGCAGCTTTATCCGGTCCCCCTACAGATCCTATCCTTATTCGAACTCTAAGGAATAATTATAAAAGTCTAATAAAACTCAGGCGTGATACGGTCTTAAAAGAATACATGTTGGTCTGCCACTAAGCCCCTGGGAGCCCTTGGGAATACATCCACCCCCCTAAGCTGTAATATTACTAGTGGAGTGTGGGTCGCTAATTTCTCTGTAATATATGCTTCCCCGCCCCAATGTGAAGACATTTGGAAAATGTTATGCCCACCCAAATTCAAATGTCTTTGAGTGAGGTCGAGGAGGCAATACTCCAGAGTGCGGGAAACAAAGCCCCAGGCCCGGACGTGCTCCCCATTGATCTTATAAAATCCAAGCCAGAGTTCTGGGCTCCTTTATTACTAAATGTTTTTAATAACTTAATCACAACAAAAATTCTAAGTACATGGTCAACTTCTGTAATCATCCCCATTTTTAAAAAAGGTGATAGATCTGATCCAAGCTGCTATCGGCCTATCTCCCTAATCGATAATACTCTTAAAATATTGGGGAGAGTTTTATTTAACAAGATCAAGACCTGGGCAGAGGATGAAAATATATTTAATAAATGTCAGCTGGGTTTTCGTAGCCATCTTGGTACTGTGGAACAGTGTTTGAATCTTAATTTAATAATAGGGAAGTATACCATCGCCCAACACTGTCCTCTCTACCTGGTATTTATGGACCTCTCGTCCGCTTTTGATTTTGTTGATAGATCGAGGCTTTGGCAATGTCTTTTAGATTATGGACTAGATAAAGATTTGGTGTATTTTTTAGCATATCCGCATAGAGATTGAAAGGCTCGGGTAGGGATAAGTATTGGTGGGGCAGTATCAGGAGACATAATGGTCGGTAGAGGTGCTAGGCAAGGATGCGTTCTCGCCCCACTTTTATTTATTTTATATATCAATGAACTTCATAATGTTTTGTCTAACCAAACCACCAACGTCTCTATAATTAATGGTAACAAACTGCCCGCCTTACGATATACAGATGATGCTGTTTTAATGGGTCAAACACCGAATGCTCTGAGAATTTTAGTTAGGGGATTTGCAGATTTCATGCACAGTTTGTATCTTTGCACACATTTTTAAAAATCTTTTTTAATGTGTTGTGGCCCTAAGAAACGCTCTATTAACAGTATTATCTTGGGCCATGATTCTTTGATATGCACTCGCACATTTCCTTATTTGGGCATACAATTTTCCGATAACGGGTCCTGGACACCACATTTGGCTTATGGACGGGATAAATTCTTAGGAGCCATAAACTCAGTATTAAATCTCCCCCAACCAAAAAGAATTGAGGTAGTAATGTCCCTACCTAAAATCTATAGGACACAATGCGTACCAATCATGACCTATGGGGCTGAACTTTGGGGCCATATAAACTTGAAAAGTGTTCAGGTCGAAGAAAATAGATTTTGTAGGAGACTTTTGGGTCTACCAATTTCATCGTCCACCTTTTTATGCCATAATGAGCTAAGAATGCCTTCCTTTCAGGAACATATGAGGTCTCGCCCTGTCCTGTTTTGGCTAAAGGTTTGAAAAAATCCAGCAGCCACTCTAACCAGGGAAATTCTGGCTGATTGCCTAAAATGTGATAAGGGTGGTGATATCCCCTGGCTGGCCCATGTACGGGCGAATTTGATTCCGGTTAATCTTGACCATATTTTCAATAATCCTGATCAATTAGATGGAATTGATGGAAAGACAATCCACAAAATTTTATATAAACACTATAGGGATGCAAGATATGCTCAGGAATCAGCCAAAGTATCCGTGAAACAATATATTTTAATAACAGGCGAGCGCAGACCGTCTTTCTGCTTAGCTATTAGTTATCTTTTAAAAGATATTACACGCTGAGAGCGAAGCCTTCTTTTCCGTCTTAGATCAGGATCAATAAAGTATTTGTTGTGTTTCCCTATAGGTTATCAACCTAATATTGAGAATTTGGCCTGCCCATGTGGTAACCTAGGGAAACAGTCTATGTTACATGTTTTGTTCGTTTGTTATTTTTATCAAATTTATAGTATGCAGTTATTGATACCGTTTTTTAGGGCAAAGGGAATAACGGATTTTAAGGATGCATACAAAATTATTCTCCAGCTCAAAGATGATGATATAATATATCGAGTGTGCACCTTTCGGAAAATGGCCATCCGCTCACGTTCTTCTATGAATTGATGATGGTTGGACTAGGTTGGACTGTATGTATTTATTGGTTTTTTGTATTGCTTACATTTATACATTGCATTATACACATTTGCACTTTATTTGATGCTGCTAATTGTAACTTGTCTGAGATTTAACGTCCTGTTCATTCCTAGCTGTTCTATTGCGAAACATTGCACTTTGCACATTGTCACTTTAACATCGTTGGCGATATCAAAGATACGGATAATCTAGTAATATTTTAATTAAATATTTTTAACGCTGAATTTTACTTTTAATGATGATGGACTATGTACGTGATTATGTGCATGTTTTTACTTTTATGGATAATGCATATCCGAATAAAGATTAATGAACACAAAACTAAAATCAAATACATTTAAAAACTTAAAAAATGAAGATTTATACAAATAGATCTTAATATAAAAAGTACATGATTAACTTATTATTCAGCTACCCTAAATTATTTATTTTTAAAACAAACTACCCACCAATCCCTCAATATCCCCAACACTACAATAAAAAAATAAAAAATAATATTATTTTAATAGGAACTTTTGTGAAAGTGAGTAATATTTTAAACTTCAGTATTATTGTAAAAAACTAAAAAAATATGTTTTAAACTTGAATATATTTGTCCACAAGATTTTTGTAGTCCCACTATTTTGACTGAGATGTTATGGTCAGTTGATAGTTTGGTGTCAATACCATAGTCGAATAACATTTTTAAACATGATTTAAAAATGTAACTCACTAGGGGATTCATTAACAATATAGTTATTTATTTGCGAAGGATACCATACACTATGGACTTGATCACAAAATAATTTTTATTGCTGTCTCATGAAAACAAGATCAGGGGCGTGATATGTTATAAGCATATTTTTGCATATTTGTTGAGTGATATGTTTTTTGAGGTGGTGGTTTGTTCTGTTTTTTTCTGCGCTGCTGTGTATTTGTGCTCCATTATTGTAATTTGCACCAGTGGAATGCTGCACAATAGTGAAAACATATATGAAGATTCAGGCAAGAAGGTAGTGCTTAGCAGTGGCGGCTCCTTGTGGGAGTGCTGCGGATCGGTGAGGCGGGGTGGGGAGGGGCAGGCTGAGGGGCTAGTAAACTCCGGAATTGGGCCGAACGGAGTCGAGTAAAGAAATAAATAAAACAAATTAAATTGCACGCTGCAACGCCAAATCGCCGTGCAGCGCGCAATGTAATTCGTTTTATTTATTTAGTTTTTTACTCAACTCCGTTCAGCCCAATTTTGGAGTTTACTACCTCCCACCCTGCCCCTCTCCCGGCCCTCCCCACTGCTCCGCAACACTCCCTCGAGTGCCTGAAAAATAAGGTGGATAAAAAAGCAAGTAGGCAAGAGGTTCACACTAGACAGATGGGGTAATAAGAAGTAATTGACATTCACCTTTCATTAAAGGTAGAATATAAAGCTAAACATGAAACAATAATAAAAGGATAATAAGGTTATCAATGCCCACTAAATATGTCAATGGTGGTCTGGTTTACAATACCTTTTATAATGTGTCAACCCAAGTACAGAAATGTGTAGATCCCTCCCAATCATTGTGGAAACATCAAATGTAAGTCGGAAAGATCTAAGTTATCTGGCCGTAGGAGAATATTCTATGGGGAGCCTATGAAATACACAACTCTTCATCGGCGATCATAACCGAACTCAGCAGATGAATAGAATTTAATTATAGCTCAGCTGTGGGCTGGAGAATATGCAAATACTTGCCTTGGAGACTGTTACTAACTAATTATTTAGAGGACTACAGATTTCAATTTCTAAAGCTTAGCTATACAGTTTTGTATTCTAAATTTAATTTGCTTTAACATAAGCATATCCTGCATTGTATGAACTAATAGATGCTTTATTAGAGGAAAATGTGACGTTTGATTGAGGAAAACCAGGAGTTATTATGCAATTGACAAAGAACTTTGGATTGTCATTATGCAACTGGGCATGTGCGTGATCTCAGATTCATATTTTGAAGGTGGGGAAGCATGACCTGTGGAGCTTAATTAAAATTTGACATATTGCAGACAAGAAACTCAAGACCCCACAAAGCATTTATTGAAAGCCAATTAGCATTGCTATTCCGAATAGAGACAATTGGGTGTTACCTGCTAACATTCACCTTCTTTAGCATTTATAGTATTGGTTCTTTTTTGGGATAATAGGCAGAATTAGCCCTGCGGGGATTACAGCTTGTGGCTACCTTTACAATAGGCTCTCAGTATTACCAAGGTATATCCAATGCTACAAAAGGACAGCCGACATGGGGCCTAGAGTCGCCTGGCTTTCCTGTTGAACCTTTCAGTGTACATTTATTGTAGGATATAGTGTGCAGAAGGACATTTGTTTTATCTGAGTAGGAGATGGCATATGAAAGATGTCCCGAAGACAAATAAATGCCATTTAATAGGGACTTTAGTCTGACAAACTGACAGACTTAAAAAGGAAATTGTATTGTCGATCCCTCCCAGAGGGTAGAAATATTTCTTTAATAGCTGTTGCATACTTTTACCCATGCAGGGCCTGGTCATGGTGTTGTCTTATTCCCAATGCGCTTCATCGTGGGCGTTATGGTTTTGGATTTCAATTCACTGCTTTGCATCCTAATAATATTTAACCTCCGGCACCAAGCCAGGGCAGAGCTGTCAGTTATGTAGTCTGATTTAGAGAATTGTGTATCAACAGAATACTTTTGACACAATAATATCTGCCCCAGGTCAGTACAATGTGAGAAATCAGCTGCATTTTCTTTTGAATAGATATATAGTCACTGAAAAAAACATGGTTTTACAGACGCTATGGTTAGGAATTAGCATTTAAAAAACCTTTGAAATTCACAAGAAAAAACATAGGTTTCGGGGACATTATAGTTAGTTGGACTTTTGATGCATATAAAACCAGAGAAATGTGCCTGTTATAGTTAGTTAAGCTAACTATAACTCGCGCACCCGCAATGCACTGCTGATGATGTCACATATTACATCACTCATGACATGGTCAGCGACATCACTGATGACATCTCAAATGACATCACTCATGACATCATCCAGTAAATGTGTGTTTCTGTAAAGTTTAAATATTTTTCATATATATCTATGCCAAGGTGTATTGAAGAATGAATGCATTTACAAGTGCCTGAAGGGATTATTTAGTAGGTGCATGACTGACTGTATAAGTGAGTGATTGAACGTGTCTTACTGAATGCATGGGTTAGTGACTAAACTGTGTGAAAGTCTCTATTAGTCTTGCAGTTGCTGAATAAGTACATGAGTGTCTATCTGGGTAATTGATTTGTGGTCTGAGTATCTGTATGGGTTCCTGAGTGTCTGTGTGGCTGGGTGGGGGGTGTATGAGTGTGCATAGATGTCTGAATGGGTGATTAACACTGGTTTTATGGATTCAAAAGTGCATCTGGGAAGGCCTGTATGGGTGAGTTAGTGTGTGTATGGGTGTGTTGATGAGTGAATGAATGTCTCAGTTGTATATCCGTGACTAACTACATATGTTTTACGGCACTATATGTGAGTGTTGGAGTATATAAATGACTATGCGTTAGAGTAAGTTAATTGAAGAGTGGGTGTATAAATAAGTGTCTGTTTTTATCAGTGATTGTTTAAGACAGTAAATATGTGTTAGTATCTGTATACATAAGTGATGTGGTATGTCTATAAATAGTTAGTGTGTATAACTGTAAACATGAGTAAATGGGTATGTGATTTATTCTTTGCATTACTAACTAGGTGTGTGATTAACTCTATGGATGAGTGGAGGAGTGTGATTGAATGTATAGACGTATGAGTGCATATTATAGTCCAGTATTGATGAGTAACTACATGTATAAGTGACTGGATGTGTGTGTAGACCTAGGAAATAGTGAGTGGTATGTAGTATATGGAATTCTTGTGTGTATGGTTTTAAAAATAGTAGTCTGCATTTTAGAATGTGTGCATCAAAGTTTATATTATAGTATCAGTATGTACATCAGATTATCACGTGGATGATGTCATAAGTGATGTCATGAGGGATGTCATTTGAGATGTCATCAGGGATGTCACTGACCATGTCATGAGTGATGTAATATGTGACATCATCAGCAGATTATTGCGGGCACGTGAGTTATAGTTAGCTCAACAAACTATAACAGGCGAATTTCTCTGGTTTTATATGAATCAAATGTCCAATTAACTATGACGTCCGTGAAACCTATGTTTTTTAGTGAATTGCAAAGGTTTGTTAAATGCTAATTCCTAACTATAACGTCTGTAAAACCTATGTTTTTTCAGTGAATATCAAAGGTTTTTTAAATATTAATTTCATATTTTAATGTTTATGAAACCCATATTTTTTCTATTTTTTTGTAATATTTTGGAACTCTATTATACTTCTTTTTTTAACTTTAAAAATTATGTAATGTTTTATATCTTGCCCAAAAATATGCATATCTTTTTTTTTTGTAGAAAACTGCCGTCCCATACCGGCAGTGTACCAAGTTCCATCACTACGCAAATCCTGTCCCCCATATTGCTAATCTCGTAAATGATGCGCATTTCGTATCTGACAGGTTAGTAGCACCGCATCCCGCATAACATCATATACGTATGAGGTCGCGCCAGCTGCTACTTTGGTATCCGACGGGTACACAGTACCAAGCCACGCATTACGTCATGTACGTATGGGGTCACGCCAGCTGCGCTTTGCTTATGCGACAAGTGCACTCTGCCAGGCCCTGTGTTATGTCATAGACGTATGGCATTGCGCTAGGCACGCCATTCCCTCATTTTTTTATGTCTCAAAACTATATCTAAATAACTTTTAAGTATATATGAGAGCAAGCGATAATCTAAAATATTTTAAATATTTATATATTTCTAACTGTAATAAACTTATATTATGATAAATATATTTTCTCAAAATCACGTTGGGTGCAACCTCCTTGTGCCCTTGATGCGCGATTACCATGTGACCTTAAAAAAAAAGCATTTGATTAGTTCATAACATTTCCCATTGTAACAGTTGGAGGACCCAACCCATTTTAGTCATTCTCTCTACAGCGTTTGGTGAGACACACCCCTTCTGCTTAGAGATCTTTTTTGAAAATATTTTTTGCTGTGTTCACATATCTTATACTACACACAAGTTGCAACAATCATTTTTATCAGTTTTCATGGTCTGTACATTAGCCTTCCACGTGTGATGGCCATGCATCTGAAACGTTACATTAAAAAACAAATGAGTGTTACACGATGCCCCTGGTGTGTGTGTGCACATTATTGTTCTGCCTTTCGGCCTGGGTATTGGTGGCTCGAATGGGTATCATCAGCTACGGGCAGAGTGCACATCCTAGATCACATCTGACAAACAGTAATATGTACATTTGTGTTGCTATATGCTCTGTTGTCATGCTTTACCTGTATAGTAGTGTGTCATATGTGAGACTTTCAGATTCAGGTTTGACATGCATTGTTTGACTGCAATGAGCAGTATCACTATGTATGACTTAGCCGCACAGCTGATCCTCCCTCCATCCGAGCACATTCACATGTGTGCACTTCGCAATAGCAACACTTTCAATAGTACCGCACATCATTTACATACGTGTCTGCCCATATCCACAAGCTTGACAATGACATGTGATGTTGTCCATTCAATGTTTTCTAACAGCATCTCATTAGCGATAGTTGCCGCCCGGTACATACTACATTAATGTAAATTGCTCATTCTGCAATGTCAAAACTGCAACAGAAACACACATAAGTACACTTCCTGGCCAGGCAGGAATTAAACAATGCCCAGGTCCCCGAACAATTATTCACACCCCTAAGCTGGCCTGGCGTACATAAGCCCAGCCCACTTTGCGTACATATAAATAGGATAACGACGACGCCACATGTCCCAGTTCTTCCAAACTGCCTCAGGTGATATAGCCGCATCCATCTCGCATATCACAATGCGCAAAAAAAGGGATCCATTAGGTGTACACCATCCTGGCAATCAACACTGGACATGAATTGTGAACCCTATTGGACGTCGTGTTTCGAAAGGGATCCATAAGATGTACACCATCCTGCAATCAACACTGCACATGAACTGTGAACACTGCTGCCCGGTGTGTTTGGACACACAACAATGACATCAGCTGAGCAGTGGGGCCTGAGTGCACAGAGGCTGCAAGTGAGTGCGCTGCTGTGGGAGGGGTGGGTTGCATCATCCTGGGTGCCAGGTGCGAACAAGCGATGTTGCCGTGCGTAAAGATTCGATATCTGACCTCATTCAGTCACATGTCTGTCTCATTTTAAGGACCTGCTGGACCGTTCTGTAGGCCTGAGCCAGGTGGCAGTGCTGCCCTACAGACACATGGCGTTGGCTTTTGGGGCACTGTAGTGAGCTGATTACTAAGTGTACATGCACACAGGCTTGCGCCACTGCATTACATTGGAACATTATGCTCCTAGCAAGCATTCTGTTCCTTTGTATGTGAACGTTGGCATAACATAATATTATTTTACCTTGTGTATTCTTGTGCACTCCAACTCCTCTTTGTATCACGATTACCACTAACAGTTGGTAGATCGTACTTCAAGAAGGAAGGATGCACTCAACTGGTGTTCTCTATTAATCTTGAAATAAACCTTCCTTTACCTCCAGATATTTTCACCATTATATTATTTCTCCCTTTTCAGACACGTAGGGGCATATTAACAAGGCCAGGTGATAATTATCACTAAGCGCACTTAGCACTAGGATAATTATCGCCGGCCAACTCTGAATTTTATCGTGGAGATAGCGTGCTATCAGCAACACTTAACTAAAAAGCGATAAAATTCAGAGCGCAAGCTGCTAATTGTGAGATCATCTCTGGAAATGCAGTGATAATCCCAAAAGGTTCGGCAATAGCTTGCTGATAGGGATAGACATACTTAGCCATGATATCCACCTTACATATGATATCATGGCTAAGTCAGAAAAATACCAGACATAAAAAAGCAGCATTAACCGCGGTTAGCGCTGCTTTTTCTATCACTAACAGGGTTAGCGATATCCTTGATAATAGGAGATATGTCGCTTAGCAACATTTCTCCTATTATTTTACTCTGGAACGCCCCTTTTGCATCTTATTAGAGATGAAAGGGGAAGCGTAGAGTAAAAGGGTGCTAACATGCAAATTTGCATGTTAGCACCCTGTTGCTGATAGGGCGCTAGTTTTATCTCTGCTTTTTTGGCTTTTAAAGCCAAAAAAGCAGAGATAAAGCCCGTGTTAATAGGCCCCTAAATTAGTTGCACTAAAATGGGCGGAGAGGGTGTTCACCCCGTGATGATGCCCTGGGCATTCTGATGCCTTCAATCGTGGTATCAAGATAACGTCCCCAACTGGAGACCTGCTGTGCCACCCTAGAGAGGCACCCTGGAGTCAGAGCTTGCACCGGGACATCAGTGGACACACTGGTGGTGGCAGGTGAGCAGTGAAGCCTCGGTGCGCAGGAGCTGCAATTGAGCACAGTGCAAGGGAAGGGATTGGGTTGCAGCAGCCTCGGTGCACAGATGCAGGCAAACGATGTTGCAAGTGATAATAATATAATCTCCGGCCTCATTCATATCGGTTTAATTTTACGGACTTGCTGGACCGCACTCTTTCTCGCGGACCCCAGTGTGCTAAACACACGGGTGAAGGGAGGTAATTAGTAGGCCGACGCTCTGTATCCTCCTCCCTCTGTTCTTTTGACTCTCCCTCCCCTTCTCTCTTCCACCCACTCCCTCTCTGTCCCATTCTCACTATCTTCCTTTCATTCTCACTACCTTTCTTTTTCTCTTGGACATGGCATACATACTTATGTTTCTTTTTTGTCTTGCAGGTTTTGTACTCTGCTCCAGAAGAGTCCCACCCACTTATTTCATGTTATACTGTTGTTTGTTCTAGGAAACATGTGTTTCCATTTATTTGTGTTGTTTTGGTTATTTTTTTTACCGCTAAATAAGTGAGTGTATAGTATTCTTTTTCTGACAACACTTGTATGTAGTTTATTGTGAAAATTGGCTGTTTATAGGAGGTTATGAGGGAAAGTATTTGTAATTTTGCGGTGCACCTACCAAATATAAACCAACAGACTATTACATAAATGAAGTTTGATTAATTCTATAACTGCAAGGGTTCTATGCGTGTATCACTTTATAACACCATAAGTACTGCCCATGTGAATACAGAACCAATAAGGCACTGCCTAGGACGGCCGAGGCTTCAGGGACTGGCGAGGCCAACCCTGCATATTTAAGTAAAGCCCCGGAGGGTGGCGATCCCTGGACTTCAGATGGCCTCGAAGCCCCCAAACAATTAGTAAACAATACCCGGGGACGTGGCGATCCCCTTGGCTGCGAAACATCTCTGTACCCTTCTGCGCCTAATTTACATGTGAGATTAAGGTCCCCAGTGCTGCAGAGACCCCACAATATGATAATAGGATTGGCCCCAGAACATTACCCACCAGGTGGCTCATTTAAATGAACGGGTAAGACCCTGCTTTATTTGTTTTCCTACATTTTTATCATCTGGATCCGCTCTATTAAAGCGATACAAGGTTTTCCTCCTCTCGCTTCAAACCAGTATTTGCAATCACAGGGTGGAAGCCATGCACCCGCCCTCTAATAGCAAACATAAATGTCCCACAGATGCACACCCTGGGACATTGTATGAGCTGCGCCTGGGAGGTGGCTCTCCCTAGGACCATGATGCATTGGTTACTGCATAAATACAGAATTAGTATAAATGCATACTAACACTACTTGCACACGTGTAGTACTGTGACCAGAGTGTATTGAAAAGGCAGAGGAAGTCCAAAATCTAAAATATAAATCCTACCAGAGTTTGAATGACATAGTTCAATGAGCCGATGATCCTGGGATGAGTAGAAACAGCTTCACGAAGAAAACGGGTCTTCAGCACAATGCAAGCGAGCTCGAAATATTGGTGAGTGCTGCCTTTTTTACCTTCTCACGCTCGTCGCCAACTTTACGTACTGAAGAGGCAGACAGCAGTGCATCCTATAAGTCGATTTATTGCAGGAAAACAAGACAGCTTAAACAGCCACCAACAGGAGCAGACAGCAAGGCAATCGTCTTGTCCAGTACCATGTACAAACTCCCCAAGGTTCCCCTCATGACAGCCCTACATTCTAAAATTGCATACTTAAATTCTACTAGCATTACATACTAACATTCTACTGTGATTTACATTAGAATACTACACAGAACACATGACTTTACAGCAATGAGCTCATGGTTTTATCCATGAGTTTTGAGACCGGCAGGCGTGAGCAGTCCGCTTCCCACTCTCCGTATTGTATAAACTCAAACTAACACTGGTATGGTACAGCGCCCAGAGAACATCACATTACAGCAATAAGCTCACGATTTAGGCTTACAGTATAATCCCGAATCTTCAGACCAGTAGGGGTGAGTAGTCCGCTTCCCACTCCCTGTATAGCATAAATACATACTAAGACTAATTACACAATTATACTACAACAGCCAGTATACTATAGCGCCCAGAGCCCATCACTTTACAGCAATCAGCTTGCTTTGATCCCCGAGTTTTTACACTGGTAGGCGTGAGTACTTCACTTCCGGTATAGTATAAACGCAGGGTAGCGGTCAGTAGTCCGCTTCCCTCTCCCTCTTTGTTTAAACACCTACTAACACTACATGCACACGTATGCTGCAAACACCAGAGCACATCACTTTACAGCAATGAGCTCATGGTTTAGGCTCTCGGTTTCATACCCGAGCTTAGCAGCATCTCATCACCCTTTCACTCTGAGCAACACCGCACTTTCAGACCGGTAGGAGTGACTACTTCGCTTTGCACTCCCCCACAGAGGTTACAGTGCTCCTATCCTCCTCTTTCCTACTCTTTTTGCCCTTTTTTCCCCTTACTCGTTTCAACAAAATCACAAAATGGTGGCCAACACTTCCTAGTTGCAAATGCTCACAGCGCTCGCAACCAATAAGCAGCAAGCTTGTGCTCGTAACGCCCCAGCCAATCAGATGGCAGAATTCCCAAATATCGATATCTGCAAATTTCGATATTTCTCCAAAACTACTGAACCTATTTACACGTGCTTTCTAGACCAAGACCCTTCTCCCAACCAAATTTCGGGTAATTCTGTTCACCCGTTGGACCTGTAGCCTTGTCTAAGTTTCCTTTGGAAATTGAATGGAGAAAACACATTTGGGATCCCCCCTTTTATCTGGGTCTCCCTTGACGAATAACCCCCAAACTTTCAACATAGGAGCTGATATGAACAAAGAATATGTTTGGAAGATTTCATGAAGATTCATCAACCAAAGTTATAAGCAAAACAAAAAATGCTCTTCCTATGGAAACTTGGTCCTAACTATAACTACCTATTGGCGACGCCCAGTAGGTAATATATATATATATATATATATATATATATATCAACACGCAGGCAACTTCTGTTGGATTATTTGCGGCTTGCCTGAGCCGCGTTGAAAGCCCCGGTGCTCAGCACTCCAGCGGCGATGCCACATGACGCCGTCAAGATGGGAACAGGTCCACTTGCTGCAGGACAAAAGTAGCAGCAGGGACATTATCATGATTTTCACCACCCACTGGAGACTAAGTATTCAGTATTGCGGAGCACAGTCACGGCTCTCACTGAAGTAGGAGAGAGCACTACAAGGACCATTGGGCTTTGCTGAGGCCACGCCCACTTGGGAGGTGGTTTATGAACATTGAAGTGGTGCTCTGAAACCGCCGAGAGTATACTCGGCATCCAGTGTCTCTGAAGAAGTGTTTTTCAAACACGAAACGCGTCGGTCATACCTGGAATGAAAATTTGTGAAAACCTGTACATGTTCCTGAATGCTCCCTGCAACGAATATTAAATGTGGCTATTACGTACCTGTTTGGTGGCTTTCTTCAACACGCAGGCAATTTCTGTTGGATATATATATATATATATATATATATATATATATATATATATATATATATAATGCAAACAGCCAACTTCCACAGAGTGATCCATGGGAGAAGACACGGACTCGAGGGCAGGTAAGATACAGCATCTGTTTTATTTGATCAGATCAGCCTCAATCCCAACATTTAAAAAATGAGATGCGTTTCGGCTTACTGGAAGCTGTTGTCAATCTGGTTGGTGCCATATTATCAGCAATCTATATAGTCGTTCCCACTTAAGACATCAATAGACATAGAGAGAATACTGAGTCCCGAAATCACATTACAAACACTGCAATGAATATACAGGAATTCAATGTGTGATTATCAGCAATGTAACAAGTAAAACAAATCATTCAGTGATATCTAAAATGCAATGTGCAAATATATAACCGATTTGATTTACATGCGTATGAAAATAGTATAGTGAACAAGCCCTCTGCCCTGGTTGGAAACTGGGTTACATATGCATTGCGCTACCAAACCCCCATTACGTGTCACCTGGGAAATAAAAAGCAAAATGCATTGCGTTCTTTTAAAATATTCAGGCTGTTGAGTTTTCCCCGCAAAATAATCAGTTAACACTACTATTTAACCCTACAAAATTGTCGACTCTGTGAAGGGATACGCCAGCTATTCACAAGTAGGGCCCTGGGGCAGTGAGTATTTACAAAGACCCAGGGCTAGATATACTAAGGCCTTGCGTTGCCCTTGCTTCAAGAAAGGTGACGCAAGGCAACGCAAAACCCTTAACTGGCATTAACTAGGCCATGCAAAATCACGTTTCATGTCTCCACATGGTTTAGTAAATCCATTGTAACACAAGGCAGTACGTTTTGCTGCCTCGCTTTACCTTGCAGCAGGGGGGTATTCCATGGATGGAGTTTGAGCGTTCCCATACATCCACGTACGAATTTCAGCGCATTTCCAGATTTACAAAGAGTTGTAAATCTGGGAATACATCAAAATAGTCTGCCTTCAACACCCAGGTGCAACAAGGAGAAATTTCTTTATTTCTTCACGTTATTTTCTTTTTCTATGTGTGATGCATTTTGCACGTGTCCAGAGATGGCCAGCACTAATCTACACCCACCTGGTGAAACACTCAAGAGACTTTCCAAGTGTACTCGCTTGGCGAACTGAACTGCATCTACCATGATGCCTAGGGGCAACTCTGCTGGGAGGTGAAGCAGTGTGCTCCCACACCAGTTTCTTGTTAAAAGGCTCCCTCGAGCCGCTTTGAGCTGACGAGCTCGTGGAGATGCACCTGCGTGCCTGGAGAGATACTGAGATCCAAGAATACGGCAGCCTGCTAAGCAACCCCAAAATATTTTGCCTAATCTCTGCTAATGACGGATAATAATCCAGAAACATGTGTTCAGGGATGGCCAGCACTAATCTGCTCAGACCTGGTGAAACACTTAAGAGACTTTCCAAGTGTACTTGCTTGGCGAAATGAACTGCATGTACCATGATGTCTAGAGGCGACTCTGCTGGGAGGTGAAGCGGTGTGCTCCCACACCAGTTTCTTGTTTAAAGGCTCCCTTGAGCCGCTTTGAGCTGACAAGCTCGTGGAGAGGCACCTGCGCGCCTGGAGAGATACTGCGATCCAAGAATACAGCAGCCTGCTCAGCAACCCCAAATAATTTTGCCTAATCTCAGCTGATGACGGATAATTATCCAGAAACACGTGTCCAGAGATGGCCAGCACTAATCTGCACCAACCTGGTGAAACACTCAAAAGACTTTCCAAGTGTACTCGCTTGGCGAACTGAACTGCATCTACCATGATGCCTAGGGGCGACTCTGCTGGGAGGTGAAGCAGTGTGTTCCCACACCAGTTTCCAATATTGAAAATGCTTCAGGTCTGAAATGATGAGACTGAAAGAACGAAAACATGTTGATTTGAACTGACAAATGCTTTCTGAGTAGTAGTGCTGCTACAGAGTTAATATATATTATTTTTCCCACCCTGAAGGCAAAAATGTAACCCCCGATAGCTACCCGTCTCAGCAACTGCTTCGAAGCACCTTGCCCACTAAACACCCTGCCTGTTAACTCCAGGAGAACAAACTTGCATAAAAACTAAATTTAAGCTGATGATAAACTCACAATTGGTCACAACAGCGCCATCTACTGTTGCATTCACTTAAATTAATATGCAAACCTACTTGCATTAAATAAGGGCAGATTAAGAAAGGCAGCAACATGTGTGCCTTCTTTTAAAATCCTCACCTGCCGTGACGCAAGCCTATGACCTCACAGTGGCAGATGAGGGCGGGGGCCGCAGGTGAGCATGCGAGACACTACTTGTCTGCGCATGCTCCTTTGACTTCTTCTCGGCTAATGCGGCCCCCGAGGAATTACAACAGCAGTAATGGCGCATAGTCCCTGACTGCTGTTGTTTTCCAAGGGGGCTGCAAGGAAAGGTCTGGCCGCAAGTGGCCCGTGGGCCGTACTATAGTACCGCTGGGCTAGTGCATCTTTTATCCTGCGAGTTTAGATACAACTCCCTAACTAGAAGGCTGAAAAAGAGCACACATTCTCAACACAAGCACCAGTGGGCAGGATTTCACTATCTTGAATTAGGCTTTATAATAAAATCATATATTTACCAGCTAAATATACTCACTGACCCATGTGGGTGAAAAGTCCTAGTTTTAGCTGATAATTGTAGGCATTTGCCTCTTCCCCTAAATTACTCATGGTAGGAAATGGACATTGCAGTTTACAAATGTTCAGCGATGTGCTTGTAAATCTGGCCTTTAGTTCCGATTCTTTTATGTGTTGATGATGAACACTTTTGATATATTAAATGAACAAGCATCAGTGGTATATGAAAATGTCTTATCTGTTAATATGGCCACAGTACCTTCAGAAACAATTGGATTTACTACTGAATTCCAGCATCTTATGCAGCTATATTTTCACCTAACTGTATTCTCCTATAAAATATTTTACCAGAGTAATTATAAGAGCATAAATGATGTAAATTCCTCACGGGATTGTGTTGGGATAAAAATAACAACTGAATGAGAAACAGGCATGCACCCCTACCCTTAGTGCCTAATTGCATATGAAACGGGTATCCTGACTTAATTTTTTGGCTCTGTCAACTCACTAATATAGTGTGTGAAGAGAGGGTTAGGCTGGTCCCTGTTAATTAGGACCTAGAACCTGTTCTATGACCTTTAGGTGTCCCCAAGAATCTCCTAATAGCATGTCCTGGATTACAGTCAATGCCTAGTGTAATTAACCTAAAGTGGTGGTGGTATTGCTGTGTGTTCCGAATCTTTAGTATGACCGTCTTTTTATATCTGCGGCAGTAGAAAGCAAGAGTTACAGAACCCTCTGGTATAAATTTCCACTTTGTATGTGAACCGCAACTTTTGTGCTGACATTTAACATGCATGTGGAGTGTGTATGTCTGTAATAGGTGTGTGACACATGTGATAGTAGGATTGTTTGTGTGTTAAGAGCATGAGCATTTGGACCAGTGAGATCAATTTTGGATGGCATTGAGATTTAGAATGGCACAAGATAATGGATCAATACAACTTCCCTGACAGTGAAAGCGCATTGCCTGCATTCTTGTGACTGTAAGATGGAGATCTAGACACTCATGTGAGGGACGATGGAGAAATGGCTGCCTCTATAAATGTAATGAGGACTTAGCAAGGATTTATTGATAAGGCCTTCCTGAGCACTACATTCTGTTAGATGGTAGGGTTGAGGTGTAGGACTCCAGTTTCTTAAGTTTAAGTTAAGGAAGTTTCTTATCAGTCCCTGATTACTACCAAGTGCAGACATCTCACACTCCATTGTGCCCTTTTTTGAATACTTCTGCTTGAAGCCAGAACCATTGTTACCTGCTGTGAGAGCCATCATCGTGTGCAACCGCTGTGTCTGAGGAGCAGCGAGAAAATTATATTTAAAAGAATCCCAACCCTAATAGATTTTGAGACTTAAGACAGTGGAACACTGTCAGGAAAATGAGTATAAAAGAGGAGTCCAAGATACCTATTTTTGTTCCATTACCAACTCTTTTTCCAAGGAAATAAGTACTCTGTAGAGTAGTACCTGAAGGTTTTCTGTATCACCAGGGCTTGTGTCTGTCTAACTTCTAGCTGTCTAGAAGTGAGAAGACATTAACTGAATTCTGCGACTTGCTGAAGAAACTGAGAGTCAGCTAAAATTCTAGTAGTCTATCAGCCTGCTCAGAGAGGAAGGGAGAGTGCCGGCAGGAGACTACTGACAGGGAACAAAGCCGGTACTAAGCTGAGATGCAAAGGATCTGACAGTCTCCTGGTACTGTTCCAAATATGAACTGTGTAAGAAACTTTGCAGTGAGACTTCATAATGCTGCTCAGCATTTCCACAACTGACTCCAAAGCTCTTGTGTTACAGTTGCTACTAATTGGATGTTTCCATCCTCTGATGCTGAATGAGCATCTGCCTGCATCTGCTCCATAGTCTGTATTTGCCAAAGACAAATGTACACCTCCATAAGCTCCAAAGGCTGCATTTGTCAAACATGAATGCCTTCCTGCGAAGGAAGGGAAAAGCTGACAAGGCAACTCAGCACACTTTGACCAGTGGACCTGGGAGACACATAAATACCAGCCACAGTCCTCTGTCTCCTTTGCTGAATCTAAGGAGGTGTAAACCTGTTGACCACATTGGTTTGCTTTGCTGACTGACCACTGCCCTTGAATAGATAACGAGGGCTGCACTCACAGGAATTGAGAGACTATATATGCAAAGAGAACGGTTGCTTCTAGGATGCTATTTTTTCAAATCCAAACTTATCAGGCCTAAAAAAACAATTGAACTGACCTATGAGTTGATATCGAGGATATAGAAAGATTTCAGCCCAATAATTGAGTCACCTTTAGAGTGTGTAATATTTTGTTTTTCTGTCTAAATAAAGTAATGTCTTGTAGATAAAAGATAAGCACTGAGCTGAACAATATATTATCATGGCTGTTGTTTCGCTGTTCAGTTCTGAGCTCTTGCCCTTTCTATTACATCCCTGAGAGGTTTTTGAATGCATAGCTTACCAACCTGGAGAGTCAAGTGCAGAAAGAGTATACTTAGTCCAGTTTGCAGAGCCAATTGGATGCACCCCAGGACACTGTGACAAATGACCTCATCCACCATGAATGGTGTCCAGTATCTCCTTTCTACCTGATGGGATCTCAAACGGGATCCAACAGATTTTATAATAGCCATTACTGGTAAGCGTCTTGCTGCTGGTGATACAATGCTCTTCTGATGGCAAACAAAAAGATCATTTTCCAGCAAATCCCCACTGGGGATCATACACTACATGATATAGAATGGACAACTGAACTTTCCGTCGCCACACTAGACGTGTGTGCTTTGTACACCAGTATTCCCTGGGATCAGAGTTTACAAGCTCTAACAGATACTCTCTATCAAAGAGATGCCACTGTTTATGAGCATACGGAGATGGTCATTGACAAGACACAAGTTGTTTTGGAGAATAATGTGTTTCTCCATCAGGGCACCTGGTACCAGCAAGCAATGGGAGTAACTATGGGCTCTGAGTTTTCACCATCAATAGCAAATTTATATATGGGCAAATTTGAACACAAACATTCCTGGGCAGACGGCCCTTCCAATCTAACAACACACATTGTATATTGGGGTCACTACATAGACGACATTTTCGTCATTTGGGCAGGTAGCAATTTGGCATTTGAGGCATTGACGGAACACTTAAATAACAACAGTTTCAACTTCAATCAATCAATCAATCAAAGTACTTTATCCGGTTAAAAATATAACCATAAAAGCATAACATGTGATATTACATACACTATAAAATAACAAAAAAAAGTTCAATAAAAAGTGTAATTCCATAAAAACAGACAGTGAATAAAACGAGGTGATAAAGAATTGTTAGCACGTAAAAAAGGGTTTAAATCATTACTTTTTTTTTAAATAGAGTCTCTGACCATACATTTTAATTCATCAAGGTTTGACCCAAGAGTTGTTCAAATTGATTAAAAGTGGGGGTGAAATGGCCACTCGAAACAAATCCAATTCTACCCTTCATGTGATTGCTTTGTGCTTATTGACACGGGGACGGGACATATAATGTTCTGGGATAGAAATGCCTTATGCTCCAGGTGGAAATGGGGCCATCTCCTCTTTGTGGCCGCCATGATTAGAGATGTGGGATGACATATTTGCTCCTAAATTTTACCAGTATCAGATCTCCTGCAATGTCTTTTGGTAAAGGTCCTAGCCAGCCCACCCTTCTGACAGATAGTATAGTACCATCGATGTTGGTTGGCAAAGGTCTATTTTTGGTTAGCCAGAACGTGACTTTATTTGTTAGATCCTGTTGTCTTTCATTGTTCCCCTTGGTCACTTCTGGTACTCCCGCGAGGACGCACACAAATGGAACGGCCTCCGGAGGCAAATGTAGGAGACTGGTTTTGTGTGGCATATTCTCACTGTTTGCCCGTAGCCCCTTATGCAACCTAGATGCTTTGTTCGGCCCTGCTCTATAGTAAGAGCTCCGTGCTGTTGGGCCTGCTTTCCGGAGGTTCAGAGCTGTCTTTTGTGGGTAGGCTAATTGATTATGGGTAGTCTTGCTTTGTGTGACGGGTTCAGGCGTTTCTGTGACGGGTGGGCGCTGTGACTGGGAAGGTCCTGCCAGGGTTTCTGTGAGTGGCGAGCTAGCCTTAATCGCTTCTTCGACACCCGTGAGCCTATCCCCTAAGCTGATTATTTTTTCTATCAGGGGTGATATTAATGTTTCCAGCATTCTTTCGATTGAGGCCAATAGAGAAGCCTCAACAGGTGCTATAGGGGCAGTACTGACAGTGCTGGGAGTGTAGGACAGTGGAGAATTAGGTTTTAGTTTTTGTTGCTTTGCCTGACTCCCCATTTGTAGAACCCCAACTCTCTTCCTTTTGGTAGAGGAAATCTGTGGTGGCCCTGCGGGTTTGAGATTTGACTCTGGTCGTACTGAGAGGGGAGTACCCTGGGAGTTTTTAGTTAGTTGGGGTTGGCTACAGGGCTGGGGACTAATGGCTGCTATGGTGCAAATAGGAGCATTGATTTGCACATTACCTGAATCCACAGGAGCGTACGTGGACTTGCATAATTTATTTAGTTCATCCAATAGCGATAAACCCGGTACTGCATCAGGAGTCTGTACAGGAGAACATATACTAGGGTGACAATCCATAGCAGGGGATCGTTCTATTCTCTCTAGTTCACTTAAAATAGGGAGAGTTACCCTATTAATGAAATAGTCCATTGTCCCCTTAAGAGAGTGTCTCTGGGAGGGAGTATTTCTGGTCTCCTCCTCCTCACGGGTCATAGCACAAATGGGTTCTGTCAGTTACAACTGGGTCTGAGTCAATCACCAGCGAAACGCTCAGCTGTATTAAGGCTCTGCAGGGGCCTGTAAGGAAACTGGGGAGTATCAGTAGATAACAGTACCTTATGTCTTTAGTGTAGTCCCATTCCGAGGTCAGAAAATGTAAAGGGGGGTTCCCCGTCCCGGCCTCTTCTGGCCCCTGATGGCCACAGATGGCCCGCCCTCTGCCCGGGCTCAGCCCGGCACCGCCTGTGCGCGTCCGCGACGCGGAGGGAGCGTCCGTGGTTTAAGCGCCTCCGGGCACGTTGCAGGGCGAAAGTGGTCGGAGCTGTGTTGCTGCCTGGGAGCTGTAGTCCCCCCCTGCGCTGGCCGTTCTGCGGTGATGAACATGGCGGCAGGGAGACCAACAGCGTGTGCAGCCCAGGGAACTGTGTAGGTAAGGGTGTCCTCCGCTATCTGCCCCGTGAGATATGGCCCCCGCTCCACCGAGGGAGCGTCCGTTGTTTAAGCGCCTCCGGGCGCGTTGCAGGGTGAAAGTGGGCGGAGCTGTGTTGCTGCCTGGGAGCTGTAGTCTCGCCCTGCGGTGGCCGTTCTGCAGTGATGAACACAGCGGCAGGGAGACCAACAGCGTGAGCAGCCCAGGGAACTGTGCAGGTAAGGGTGTCCTCCGCAAACTGCCCTGTGACATATGGCCCCCCAGTTTCAACTTGAAATTTACCTCGAATTACAACTCAAGGAGATTGACTTTCTGGACATCACAGTCTACACAAAAGGCCCCAAAATACTGTCCAGACTATTCAGGAATAAAACAGCATGTAATTCTGTTTTACATGCAACAAGCGCTCATCCTAAAGCCCAAATCAAAGCTATCCCATTAGGTGAAATGACACGTACACGCAGAAATTGCAGTGAAGACAATGTTTTCCATCACAAACTTGATAACTTGCAAGAACGCTTTGCCAGTAGGGGCTATCCCTCGGATATGCTCACACAGGCAAGAAAGCGGATCATGAAAACACTGAGACAAAACTTGCTAAAAAAGAAACCAAAACATGCAAATAAAGGTAATACCAACAAACTTGGCCTAATCATGGATTTCCATGTTGAGAACAATGCGATCAATAAAATTATATCTAAACACTGGCATCTCCTAGTACTAGACAGATCTTTAAGTGAACATTTGACATAGAAACCAAAAATGATACACAGGGGAAGTAAGACACTTAAGGACATACTCTCCACAAGTTACCACCCAGCTAGAACAAGCATCAGCACTTGGTTACCTAGTAAACCAAAAGGTTTCTTCAAATGTGCACACTGTAACATGCGCCCTTAGGCTGACAATGGTATTAAAGAATTCAGTTATAATACCTCGATCAAACACTTTATCAAGGATTTTATGAATTGTGAGTCTAAATTCATAGTTTACTGCATAAAATGCCCCTGCAATTTGATGTATATAGGCAGCACTATCTGTGCCTTAACCCCTTGCATGCTGATGACGGAGCGGTTCCGTCATCAGCTACGGGTGAGCTGTGCTGATGACGGAACCGTTCCGTCATGACTCCGCCCGCGCAAGGAGGAGTCAGCATGGGCGGGGAATTCCCGCCGCACGCAAGGGGTTAAAAGAGAGAATACAAGAACACATGAGGGCAATACGTAACAATGACAGCAGGTACCCAATGGCAGTTCACTTCAACAAAGTCCATCCCAACATGTCTATCACAAATATCAGGTTCCTTGGGATAGCCCAGGCTTATAATGACCCAAGGGGGCGGGATCGCTCCTCCGCTTTGAGAAGATTAGCAGCACAATAGGTCATACGCCTTCGGGCGGTTGAACAGGGCGTTTAATGATAAAGAGCTACATGTTTTTTTAAAGGACTAACAGTTTGGTAACCAAATGTTGTCATCAAATGTATATCTGATCATGTACCTTGTTTATTCTACCATCGCCTTTGGAGAATTGTTCGACCTGATTGTTAAGTAAATGTGGTCTCAGACAGGCAACACAAGACATTTAGTAAGCCACAAGGATGGATTGGTCCTTATTACAGTAATTTGGTGGTCCAGAGAATGTCTGAAGCAAACTGTTGCATATCTGTTTCATTGCTATGCTCTATGTCGTACTGTAATTACAGCTTGAATAGCCTGATTTCACTGAATGTTGTAATAGTGTAAATGAAAAATTGTCAGATACTCCAAAGTCGGTATCAGTACAAAGCCACTACTTCAGAACATTTCCACTTGGATTGCTAACAATCTTATATCTCACCACATATAAATAAACAGCACGATGGATGTGGGCTCTATCTTTTTCTACATACTAACTTTTGGTTAAGGTCATTTAAAAACACCTTCGAGATAGGATACCAAACCTTTTTAAGAATATTATCCAACACACTTTTGTACCGGCATCTTTATAGCAAAAAAATGCCCTGTATAATCATAGTGATAGGTAATTTTTACTAGTTTACTATCCAGTACTTCATTTTTACCTTATAACGCTTTTGAAACATGGCGCAATATGAATAAAGGACTTAAATATAATAGTCCATTCTCTCTTTCATGAGACAGGGCCGTGGCAGAAAGTATGACTCTCTGCCCCCCATCTCTACAATTTCGACGATAGGACTTAACAAATAGTCCTCTCTCTTTCTTTTCGCACACTAGATAGGGCAGCGGTTAAAACAAAGATTTTCCGCCCTCTATTCCTAGGATTCAGAACAACAGGATTTAGGAAATAGTCCTTTTTCCCTTTTTCGTTTACCAAAGAGGCCTACAACAGGAACTAGCACACTCCTCTTTCTATATTCCTAACTTTCTGTCTCGTCCTCTTTTACGTCCTTGGGACATATCAAAGCCCTTGGTTGCCACACCAAATACAAGTTTCATGTGAGTCACTGTTTTCACTTTTCCAATGATGTACAAAGCCTGGCTCATGATACTCGTAGCACAGAATGCTTACACATCACTTTGGTATTTTTTGTTTTGTAGGTATACTCGCGTCCATCTGAATAAATGGTAGGATTCTTATATTTTTCAATTTCTAGATCGGACCCTTTTTTCATTTTAATTTTTCACTCGTTCTGACAACAATATCGAGAATAGGACTATTTTCTCTCTGCCTCCGTTTTCATTCACATTTTACACCTTCCATTTCTAGACCGGATCTATTTCTATATCGAACCTTTTTATCTTCCACCCCCGTTTTTATTGACACATTATACTTTCCACATTCACAATAGAAGTCCCGCCGTAAATGCACAGCTCCCAAATTAAGTATGGGTAGCTCAATCTTTAGGGGCAGATTTATGTTAACTTGCGCATCCCGAGGGATGCGCCAGTTAACATGCGCCACAGTGCGCCACAGCTACGCCACCCATGGTGCGCCGCATTTATGATGCGGCGCACCATGGGGCAAAAACGGCACAGATGCGTGACGCATCTGTGCCGGAAATGTGGCGCATTGCTAGAGTTGCGTCGCAAGCGCGACGCAGCTCCAGCAATGCTCTGGGGGGCCTATTCTTTCAATGCTGCCTCAAGCCTTACGCCTGCTTTAAGCAGGCGCAGGGTTTTGACGCAGCATTGCCCTGAAAGTGACTGAGTAAAATCTCATAGATTTCACTCAGCCACTTTCAGGAGGCGTTCCTGCGCAGGAACGCCCCCCCCTGCGCAGGAACGCCTCCTCATGGTGCAGTGCTGTACAACGTGACGCATCTCCTAGATGCGTCACGTTGTAAATAGGGCGCAGGGATGCACCACGTTTCCGTGCCGTTGCGTCACGCAACAACGGCGTAAACGTGGCGCAAGCCCTTCATAAATCTGCCCCCTAGAATTTAAAAATCGTTGCAACGATTCACTCCCAACAACCTGCTTTTTACTGAATCCTCGATATTACCATGAGTTAGTTTATCTTTGTGACTATCTCATTCATACGTTTCTTTTGACAGAGTCTGTATGGCATATCATTAGAGAAATAACCCATTCATGGGTTGGGAAGTTTAGCGGGGCAAGGTTTGAATAATTCACATGCCAGGTACAGACTTTAATTTATAAACTTTTACCCAGTAACTTATTTTGCTCCAGGATGCTTTGGATCACTCTTAAACTTTGGTCACATCCCATGGGGACTTGACTTTAGCTAAACTCAGTACTGTGTTTCACAACGAATAATCAACGATGGGACCCTTTATAATCATTGCGATTGATGACAATCGTGATACAAAATGTGGATACTATTTAATAAATGGGGCCAGACAATCGTAATCTACTTCTAAAACTTTGCTATTGACACTATAGTACATGTCTTTTTGGTGACGGGTCTCATCTCATTACGCTTCACATCCTATGGTGCCCCACAAATCTAAAGGTGGGTAGGTATATCACTCAAAGATTTTCAGGTACCAGTCTGGGCAAGTTTGTTTAGCAACATAAATATTATTGATAATTATTAAGTGTGAGATTTCACTCATGACATTTTTATCTTTGTCTCTCAGATCTGATTTTACAGACCTAGTACTAAGTCAGGAAAACACCCAAATGGTTCATTGTTGTACCAACTTTTTATCAAACAGAGAGTAAGGTACATATCATTTCTCTACTTAATCAATGTAATTCTTTAGCATGATCGCTCACGCATTGGCCGATTGGCCTTTAGAATCGGATGTTCACTTAAGAAATTTAAAATCATATCGTTTCTCCTCTCCTTTTTTCAATCACTCTTCCGGATCTATATTACTTCACAACTGGTTAGACCTTTGGGAACATTATGGTTTTATGTATTATCTCTTCCTTTCTGGATATCACAAGAGAACATCACTGCATGCAACTCCTTTCTTGTTCTACATATGGCTAGACAGTTAATTGTCGAATAATATCATTTGTTGCACTCAATAGAACTAGTGTATGATGAGCACTATATTTTATTATCCATCTTTGTCCGCAGCCTTGAGAAAGTTACATATAGGTAACGAAACACGTGTCAGCTGTCATCGGCTGACTTCTGACCACCACGACCTGGAAGGCCCTAGGATTAGGACCCCCAGCTTGGCCATCACTTTTGTCTTTCTGTAGTGATTAATGAATCAGTAAATTATGTACCTAATGTGAATAGCACATGTACTGTTTCTAGATCTCTTGGAGTATAATGCCTAGAGTTTGTCATGAAAAAATATTGGACTAAAACAATATTAAATGGAATAAGATAAATATTTGACCTTATGATGTTCACGTTTCTTCTCTTGGGGCAGTAATTACAATGTTCCTTTACTGATGAGGCAATTGTTGTTATAGGATCTTTTAGCACTGGCCATCTAGTAAATACTTAATGACCAAAATGCAAATTGCCTAAGTTTAATTTTAGAGTGCCGAGGCACAACTAATCTGTAAGACATTTAAACAACAGGTATTGTCGCGTTCTAATCTAGGACCCCCGATCAATACTGTGACCTTATGCCCCTATACGGCTATAATAAATTCATACCTCTATATTGGCATAAACGATCAAGAACAATATTCAGAAACTCGTCTCTGGCCTCACACGATCAGAGCCACATTTCAGAATCACTTCCTCTGCAGCTTCCTCTGCAGCTCATTAGAGCAAATGACACAGCAGAAGCTACTATCTAAGATTCCTAGATTACACTCCGAGTTCTTCAACAAGATAAAACTCAGCAACCTGGGATATCCCCGCTTGCTATGTTTTGATTAGTAATAGAACTCTAATGAGCACTAAGAGACGATCACTTCCTAGTGACATCTTTATTGACGTCTTATGTCCAAAAACTTATGTCAAACAAGGCACCTTTCAGGTATAAATATTACCAACGTTGCCTTAAGCAAACGCTGATGCTGATGCTATCGCTGCCTCAACAACATCGATGATAGCGATGGTGTGGTGCACATAGGAGCAGAACAGCTGTCCCCTGCAGAGCCCAGCAGATACAAGCTGCCCACGGACGCTGCCCCTCCTCCTCTTCCTCGACGCGCTGAGAAAGACGCCGTCTTTTCTCTTGCCGAGAAAATCCAGCTACGGCGTTTCCAGCCTACTCTTGCGAGCGACTGGGATATCGAGACCTGGAAGGAGATACAAGACCTCCAACATTCTATTCCAGAGGTATGGTGTTGACTAAACCCTTAGAGAGAATTCTTGAAGCAAACCTTGGCAAAACCAACTTAACTAAAACTGCTACTTACTTACTCCCTCCCAAGTATTAGGCTTAGGTCAGGTACACTGGGGTAGGCGTAGTTAGAAGCACCAGTTGAGTACGTTAGCCTAATGTATATATGAATGTATATATGTTTTATTCATTTTAAACCATTGTATGGCTAAGAAACCATATCAATGCTTTTACAGTATTATTTCGCAATCCTCATTTTACTGTACGCACTTTTTATAATAACAAGTCTTGCAATTGTGGCAATTCATTTCTCTTGCACGAGAAGAAAGACTGTTCAATAAATAATACCTTTTTATTGAAAGCGCCCCGTCTCTCTATTCTCTGCATCTTGGTGAAAGTAATCTGCTCAAAACTGACTGAGTAAAATAACTGTCTATTGTTTCACACGACTCTAGAGATTGACTCTTATTCTAAGGAGCAAAGTTGTCATGTTTATGCGGTCGTTGGAAAACTGAATCCCTTCTTGTCTGTACCAGGGAAGCTGATCACTTCCTATTCAGTCAAGAAAGTTTCCAGTGACCTCTGATCTATTTGGTAACAAACCCAATTAAGTTTAGCATAGTCAGTGGAGACCTGGAAGATCCGCACTTCTACGTCTATACTACTGTTTATGTTATTCCAATGCGCAGGGCCTATTGGGAAAATAGGAACTACACTACAGTATACCTGTTGACTTGACATCCTTGGTAGTGGGATGCCCCTGTTATCTTGATTGGCACCGTTATCTCTATATATCCCACATAGAAAACATATAACATTGTACTTTTGAGAGAATTGGATGTGCGACTGGTCTAACCACCACTACCGTCTTATGATATTGTAGAGGCAGGCTGGATGGTGAGGTAAGAAAATATCCACTTTCTAAAAGTGGTATTTTCAAACACAGAATGTTAAAACCAACTTTACCAAAATATGTATTTTATTATCCTGAGTTCAGGCACAGTAAATTCGAATTTCTAACATGTTGCTTGGGTCAGTTAGGATTACAAGATGCTAACATCAAAGTGCCCATTCTGGCCCATGGGGACAGGTAGCCTTGCAATAGTGAAAAACGAAAAAGTCTGTAATTCACTATCAGGACATGCCACACACATAAGGGCATGTCCTACCTTTTATATACAATGCACCCTGGCCATGGGCCTACGTTAGGGATGACTAAAATGTAGAAAAGGGAAGGTTTAGGGACTGGCAAGTGAGTTCACTTACCAAGTTGACATAGCAGTACTAGACTGCCTACAGGCCCTGCAATGGCAGGCCTGAGACACACTTTACAAGCTGCTTCTGTGGGTGCTGCAAGTCCACTAGCAGCATTTGATTTACAGGCCCTTGGCACCATGGTACACTGTACTAGGGTTTGACAAGTAAATCAAATAAGCCAATCATGGAGTCACTAATCAATACATCAATTTTCCATAGGGAGCACTTACACTGTGGCACTGAATAGCAGTGGCGCAGTGCCCAAAGCATCAAAACCAGCAAAACATATCAAAAGCAGAGGAGGCAATCAGTGAAAAATGGTACCATGTCTAAGAGACATTTTAAGGATTTATAAAAGGGTTCAGACCTGTACTCTGACCTCTTGCCCTCAAATTCAATATTTAAAAATTAGCTCTCCAAACAAGCAAATGTAGAGACATTCTCAGTACTTTAGCTGTGCCAAGCCAGCCCAAGCAACTCAATGCCAGCCAGAGCACATAGCACACATGTTATATGTGAGGATGTAGGCAACGCTCAGCAATTATTTTAAATCATTTACTGTGGTTGCGCAAATCAGCAACAATTTATTGTAATGCCTGAAAGTTTAGGTGGTGATTGTAGCAAATGGGTCCTTCCCATTTAATATTCCTGGATTTTGTTTTTTGGACTATCCAGTTTTAGACTTTTACTGTGAGTGAGTCTCAGAAACTGAGTCTCACTCACAACATATTCTGTGGAAATGGATTGAATTTGCTAACATATTTTGCATGAGGCCCCCAATATCCTTGAGTTCATATTTTCAAACTTTTCAAATTCCCTCAGTTGCTCAAATCAATGTCTTACCTCACTTTTGTACATATCTTATGTTTCTACGTTTCTATTTTACATTATCGCTAACTAGAACATTTCTAATTAGGCTGTGCAATACTTGATCCTTCATAAATGAAATTACTGGGGGGGGGGGGTGGCTGAACCATCAGCAAGATGGACACTGGAGTTTGACGCTTCTGAGCCCTGAAGCCGTTGGTGCACATGTTGTTGCTTTTTTCTCCTCGCTAACGGTCAGAAGCGGAGGGCAGCGGTTCTAAATTCAGAGAGGAGTGGGCGGTGAGTTTCTAGGCCACTTTGGGGTCTTTAAGGATTCTTACTTTGTTGTCCTACTGTTCCTCACATCAGACCAGCGGAGACACCATTTTGAGACTTACTTAGCATTTGGGATGTTCAGGATGGAGGCTCTGATATAAATTTCAATTTTACTCTTGGCTGCATACATTCTTTTGGACAATACTGTTTGCATATCACTTTGATGACTGTTGATGCTTGCTAAGTAGAATACTGGCTCTTAGCCACTGGATTCTATTACACTGTTCTAGCTCCCTCCATGAAGAATAATTTTAATAGCTGTTACTGATTTGTATCACTCTTTTCTAACTCTATACCATACAACCCAGTTGTTCTAGTCATTTAGTAGGCTACTTCCTCCACTCACAAGACGTCTGCCTCACCTACTATATTTCCCTCATCTGGTAAAGAGCCAGAAGGCAATATAAACAAACATCAAAAAAAGGAACCTGTATCTCAAACAAAATCTCCTTTGCCACTAACTTAGGAAGATTTAATGAACATACTCAAGAATTTAAAATCATTTGTGGATGAAACAAATGACACATTTCAGAGGATTGAGTAAAAATGGACTAATCTTGATTCTACAGTATCGGAAATGGTACAACGAATAAATGACTTTCAAGATGTGGTGAATAAAGTTGAATCGATGTCTAAGGAAATTTCTGTTAAGCTACAAACAGAAGATTTAGAAAATCAAAATCTATCCTTTCTAAAACGTAATATTCTCTAGTAGTAGATAGGGAGTCTTAAAGAGTGTTCTGAACCAAATATGCAGCAAGCTCATTGTGTAGGTCCTAGACTTTCATCAACATCTCCTTTGGTTAGACCTCATAATATTATCGTCCTCTTTCTACAATATTCTGACTGTATGAAATCTCTAGGGAAACAAAGAAAACAAATGTTATGGTCTGGCCAAAAGGTCTTCTTTGCCCAGAACTTGACTAGAGCAACAGCAAAAAGATGGAAGGACATTTTTACTGTACTTCCAGCTCTAAGATCCATGAACGCTCATTATGCAATTGTCTATCCTTGTTATTTCAAGATTTCATACAACAAGAAATCTATTACTTATGAATCTTCGGATGAGCTCAAAAGGTTTATTGAAATACACAAGGGAAAAGAGATAGACCTCAGTAAAACCTGAACTTTGAGATTACCATGTGGTTGTAGTCTACATCTTCTTTCTGAATGATGATTTGCTTTTTTTTATATGATTTCTGTCATTTTTCCTGGGTACTCATCGGTATAATTTCTCTGTTTCTATAGGAAATATGTTTGTTTATCTGTATGTATTTATGTCTTTCAAGTTGCTGTTCAGTCCATTTTCGTCTCTCAGATGTCGCTTAGACTGGTCTCTCCTCTGTTGGTAAATGTTTTGTTGCCCTTAAGTGAGATGTTGGTTATTTTGTTTTTTGGATGTTACAAGATTCTTCTTCCTTTTATCTACTCACACTGCGGTTCTGGGGGCCCTCTCTGTGGCTGTTAGCTGTCTCTGCCTCTCAAATTCAGTGTTGTTTTTTTATCTCCTTTCTTCAGTATTAAGGATAAAGCTCCTTTGATTTTTGCCATCGCCTTTGCTTTCATCACAGTGTGCCTTATATTCTTTCCCTTTAACCCCATCGACGCTAATGACGAGCTCAGCTCGTCATGAGGCACAGTGGAGCTGCACTAATGACGAGCTGAGCTCGTAATGTATAATGGATATGAAGACCCTTCAGCACAGCAGGGGAATTGCTGTAGCATCAATGGTGTTAATTATTTTCCCAATATTTATAAATGTGCCTTACTGCTTGACTTCGTTAAAGGATTAATATTTGGTGTGTTTGGTGTTCATCTCCATAGTCTATGTTTCTCTCTAGTTGCATATTTATATTTCTTTAATCTTATGCAAATATCACTAAGAAAATTGGTATTATCTCCTGGAACATTAAAGGGTGAAGTAATGCATCCTTACAGAATGGACTGTCACATTGCCTTACTACAGGAATCTCATCTTCTGGAAAAAATGTAAACTCTCTCACAAAACAATGGTGGGGCATGTCTTCTTTGTTTCAGGAAACAATCATAACAATGGGGTAATTATTTTAATGCATACATCTCTCAATCCCATAATTGAAAGGAAGTTAAGGATGAGGAAGGTAGATGGCCTCTCTTCCAACTTACTATAAATAATTGAATACTAGTGGTGTCTTTTTGTGTGAGGTAATGGCGCCTCCTGATTTAGCGTAATTAAGTTCTAGATTCTTCTTGCGGTGCTATAGGTGTGGGTAAAACAGCTTGACCTTCAGACTAGGACCTATGGCACGGTCCGCAATCAATTGATAATACAATCCTATGCAGACGCTCTCACTATCGCAACCCTTCTTTTGGTCTGTAGTAAAACATACATTTACAGTTTCAGATATGTAGGCAAAATAGGCTTATGTCAAAAATTGTAGCCGTTAGGTATTTTCTTTTGTTTTTTATTTAGGTGGATTGCCCAGCCAGCACGTGTTTCGTCGCGGGTGATGGTCCACTTGACTTCTTCAGAGCTATAAAATACAATTGTGTATAAGGGATCAGCAGATCGAACACTGTCAAATATTACATGTGCAAAAATATCGAAGTCAAGAATATCTACATCCTATCTACTTTATGGTCAGTACAAAAATATCAGAAAAAAATGTTTGTCAAAAATATTGTTGTTTAAAATATCAGGATTTTTCAAGTTACAAAAATAATGTAAAATAAAGTAAATAATATATAATTAAAATAAACAGATAAAAAATATTTTTAAATGTTTAAAAATTATAACTAATATATAATGTAAAGATAAATGAAACATACTTAAAATACATAATATATATACTTAATAATATCTGTAAAAATTATTTTAATAACTTATAAATTGTTTACAAATATCTTTCTAAATTACAAATATATCTATACACATAAAACATTAATATAAACAAAGGTTATATAAATTTATATAAAAAATTAAAAAAATTACAATTATTTTTAATCTTTTCAAAATTATATACTACATTAATTAAAATAGTACAAAAAATGTTGGACAGTGGAGGGAATGAAATTACTATTCCAACTCTCAACAGTAGGGAAAATGTTGGGTAGCGTAGGGGTAAAAATTACTATTCCTACTCCAGTGAGTGCAACAGTAGGAAACTGCTGGATAGCGTATGGGTTAAAATTACTATTGCCACTCCAGTGAGTGCAACAGTAGGGAAAATGTTGGATAGCGTATCGGTAAAAATTACAATTTCCACTCCAGTGAGTGCAACAGTAGGGAAAATGTTGGGTAGAGTAGGGGTAAAAATTACTATTCCCACTCTAGTGAGTTCAACAGTAGGGAAAGTGTTGGATAGCATAGGGATTAAAATTACTACTCCCACTCCAGTGAGTGCAACAGAAGGAAAGTGTTGGGTAGCGTAGGGGTAAAAATTACTATTCCTACTCCAGTGAGTGCAACAGTAGGAAACTGCTGGATAGCGTATGGGTTACAATTACTATTGCCACTCCAGTGAGTAAACTTTGGTCACATCCCATGGGGACTTGACTTTAGCTAAACTCAGTACTGTGTTTCACAACGAATAATCAACGATGGGACCCTTTATAATCATTGCGATTGATGACAATCGTGATACAAAATGTGGATACTATTTAATAAATGGGGCCAGACAATCGTAATCTACTTCTAAAACTTTGCTATTGACACTATAGTACATGTCTTTTTGGTGACGGGTCTCATCTCATTACGCTTCACATCCTATGGTGCCCCACAAATCTAAAGGTGGGTAGGTATATCACTCAAAGATTTTCAGGTACCAGTCTGGACAAGTTTGTTTAGCAACATAAATATTATTGATAATTATTAAGTGTGGGATTTCACTCATGACATTTTTATCTTTCTCTCTTAGATCTGATTTTACAGACCTAGTACTAAGTCAGGAAAACACCCAAATGGTTCATTGTTGTACCAACTTTCTATCAAACAGAGAGTAAGGTACATATCATTTCTCTACTTAATCAATGTAATTCTTTAGCATGATCGTTCACGCATTGGCCGATTAGCCTTTAGAATCGGATGTTCACTTAAGAAATTTAAAATCATATCGTTTCTCCTCTCCTTTTTTCAATCACTCTTCCGGATCTATATTACTTCACAACTGGTTAGACCTTTGGGAACATTATGGTTTTATGTATTATCTCTTCCTTTCTGGATATCACAAGAGAACATCACTGCATGCAACTCCTTTCTTGTTCTACATATGGCTAGACAGTTAATTGTCGAATAATATCATTTGTTGCACTCAATAGAACTAGTGTATGATAAGCACTATATTTTATCATCCATCTTTGTCCGCAGCCTTGAGAAAGTTACATATAGGTAACGAAACACGTGTCAGCTGTCATCGGCTGACTTCTGACCACCACGACCTGGAAGGCCCTAGGATTAGGACCCCCAGCTTGGCCATCACTTTTGTCTTTCTGTAGTGATTAATGAATCAGTAAATTATGTACCTAATGTGAATAGCACATGTACTGTTTCTAGATCTCTTGGAGTATAATGCCTAGAGTTTGTCATGAAAAAATATTGGACTAAAACAATATTAAATGGAATAAGATAAATATTTGACCTTATGATGTTCACGTTTCTTCTCTTGGGGCAGTAATTACAATGTTCCTTTACTGATGAGGCAATTGTTGTTATAGGATCTTTTAGCACTGGCCATCTAGTAAATACTTAATGACCAAATTGCAAATTGCATGAGTTTAATTTTAGAGTGCCGAGGCACAACTAATCTGTACGACATTTAAACAACAGGTATTGTCGCGTTCTAATCTAGGACCCCCGATCAATACTGTGACCTTATGCCCCTATACGGCTATAATAAATTCATACCCCTATATTGGCATAAACGATCAAGAACAATTTTCAGAAACTCGTCTCTGGCCTCACACGATCAGAGCCACATTTCAGAATCACTTCCTCTGCAGCTTCCTCTGCAGCTCATTAGAGCAAATGACACAGCAGAAGCTACTATCTAAGATTCCTAGATTACACTCCGAGTTCTTCAACAAGATAAAACTCAGCAACCTGGGATATCCCCGCTTGCTATGTTTTGATTAGTAATAGAACTCTAATGAGCACTAAGAGACGATCACTTCCTAGTGACATCTTTATTGACGTCTTATGTCCAAAAACTTACGTCAAACAAGGCACCTTTCAGGTATAAATATTACCAACGTTGCCTTAAGCAAACGCTGATGCTGATGCTATCGCTGCCTCAACAACATCGATGATAGCGATGGTGTGGTGGACATAGGAGCAGAACAGCTGTCCCCTGCAGAGCCCAGCAGATACAAGCTGCCCACGGACGCTGCCCCTCCTCCTCTTCCTCGACGCGCTGAGAAAGACGCTGTCTTTTCTCTTGCCGAGAAAATCCAGCTACGGCGTTTCCAGCCTACTCTTGCGAGCGACTGGGATATCGAGACCTGGAAGGAGATACAAGACCTCCAACATTCTATTCCAGAGGTATGGTGTTGACTAAACCCTTAGAGAGAATTCTTGAAGCAAACCTTGGCAAAACCAACGTAACTAAAACTGCTACTTACTTACTCCCTCCCAAGTATTAGGCTTAGGTCAGGTACACTGGGGTAGGCGTAGTTAGAAGCACCAGTTGAGTACGTTAGCCTAATGTATATATGAATGTATATATGTTTTATTCATTTTAAACCATTGTATGGCTAAGAAACCATATCAATGCTTTTACAGTATTATTTCGCAATCCTCATTTTACTGTACGCACTTTTTATAATAACAAGTCTTGCAATTGTGGCAATTCATTTCTCTTGCACGAGAAGAAAGACTGTTAAATAAATAATACCTTTTTATTGAAAGCGCCCCGTCTCTCTATTCTCTGCATCTTGGTGAAAGTAATCTGCACAAAACTGACTGAGTAAAATAACTGTCTATTGTTTCACACGACTCTAGAGATTGACTCTTATTCTAAGGAGCAAAGTTGTCATGTTTATGCGGTCGTTGGAAAACTGAATCCCTTCTTGTCTGTACCAGGGAAGCTGATCACTTCCTATTCAGTCAAGAAAGTTTCCAGTGACCTCTGAGCTAGTTGGTAACAAACCCAATTAAGTTTAGCATAGTCAGTGGAGACCTGGAAGATCCGCACTTCTACGTCTATACTACTGTTTATGTTATTCCAATGCGCAGGGCCTATAGGGAAAATAGGAACTACACTACAGTATACCTGTTGACTTGACATCCTTGGTAGTGGGATGCCCCTGTTATCTTGATTGGCACCGTTATCTCTATATATCCCACATAGAAAACATATAACATTGTACTTTTGAGAGAATTGGATGTGCGACTGGTCTAACCACCACTACTGTCTTATGATATTGTAGAGGCAGGCTGGATGGTGAGGTAAGAAAATATCCACTTTCTAAAAGTGGTATTTTCAAACAAAGAATGTTAAAACCAACTTTACCAAGATATGTATTTTATTATCCTGAGTTCAGGCACAGTAAATTCGAATTTCTAACATGTTCCTTGGGTCAGTTAGGATTACAAGATGCTATCATCAAACTGCCCATTCTGGCCTATTGGGACAGGTAGCCTTGCAATAGTGAAAAACGAAAATGTCTGTAATTCACTATCAGGACATGCCACACACATAAGGGCATGTCCTACCTTTTATATACAATGCACCCTGGCCATGGGCCTACGTTAGGGATGACTAAAATGTAGAAAAGGGAAGGATTAGGGACTGGCAAGTGAGTTCACTTACCAAGTTGACATAGCAGTACTAGACCTCCTACAGGCTCTGCAATGGCAGGCCTGAGACACACTTTACAAGCTGCTTCTGTGGGTGCTACAAGTCCACTAGCAGCATTTGATTTACAGGCCCTTGGCACCATGGTACACTGTACTAGGGTTTGACAAGTAAATCAAATAAGCCAATCATGGAGTCACTAATCAATACATCAATTTTCCATAGGGAGCACTTACGCTGTGGCACTGAATAGCAGTGGCGCAGTGCCCAAAGCATCAAAACCAGCAAAACATATCAAAAGCAGAGGAGGCAATCAGTGAAAAATGGTACCATGTCTAAGAAACATTTTAAGGATTTATAAAAGGGTTCAGACCTGTACTCTGACCTCTTGCCCTCAAATTCAATATTTAAAAATTAGCTCTCCAAACAAGCAAATGTAGAGACATTCTCAGTACTTTAGCTGTGCCAAGCCAGCCCAAGCAACTCAATGCCAGCCAGAGCACATAGCACACATGTTATATGTGAGGATGTAGGCAACGCTCAGCAATTATTTTAAATCATTTACTGTGGTTGCGCAAATCAGCAACAATTTATTGTAATGCCTGAAAGTTTAGGTGGTGATTGTAGCAAATGGGTCCTTCCCATTTAATATTCCTGGATTTTGTTTTTTGGACTATCCAGTTTTAGACTTTTACTGTGAGTGAGTCTCAGAAACTGAGTCTCACTCACAACATATTCTGTGGAAATGGATTGAATTTGCTAACATATTTTGCATGAGGCCCCCAATATCCTTGAGTTCATATTTTCAAACTTTTCAAATTCCCTCAGTTGCTCAAATCAATGTCTTACCTCACTTTTGTACATATCTTATGTTTCTACGTTTCTATTTTACATTATTGCTAACTAGAACATTTCTAATTAGGCTGTGCAATACTTGATCCTTCATAAATGAAATTACAGGGGGGGGGGGGGGTGGCTGAACCATCAGCAAGATGGACACTGGAGTTTGACGCTTCTGAGCCCTGAAGCCGTCGGTGCACATGTTGTTGCTTTTTTCTCCTCGCTAACGGTCAGAAGCGGAGGGCAGCGGTTCTAAATTCAGAGAGGAGTGGGCAGTGAGTTTCTAGGCCACTTTGGGGTCTTTAAGGATTCTTACTTTGTTGTCCTACTGTTCCTCACATCAGACCAGCGGAGACACCATTTTGAGACTTACTTAGCATTTGGGATGTTCAGGATGGAGGCTCTGATATAAATTTCAATTTTACTCTTGGCTGCATACATTCTTTTGGACAATACTGTTTGTATATCACTTTGATGACTGTTGATGCTTGCTAAGTAGAATACTGGCTCTTAGCCACTGGATTCTATTACACTGTTCTAGCTCCCTCCATGAAGAATAATTTTAACAGCTGTTACTGATTTGTATCACTCTTTTCTAACTCTATACCATACAACCCAGTTATTCTAGTCATTTAGTAGGCTACTTCCTCCACTCACAAGACGTCTGCCTCACCTACTATGTTTCCCTCATCTGGTAAAGAGCCAGAAGGCAATATAAACAAACATCAAAAAAAGGAACCTGTATCTCAAACAAAATCTCCTTTGCCACTAACTTAGGAAGATTTAATGAACATACTCAAGAATTTAAAATCATTTGTGGATGAAACAAATGACACATTTCAGAGGATTGAGTAAAAATGGACTAATCTTCATTCTACAGTATCGGAAATGGTACAACGAATAAATGACTTTCAAGATGTGGTGAATAAAATTGAATCGATGTCTAAGGAAATTTCTGTTAAGCTACAAACAGAAGATTTAGAAAATCAAAATCTATCCTTTCTAAAACGTAATATTCTCTAGTAGTAGATAGGGAGTCTTAAAGAGTGTTCTGAACCAAATATGCAGCAAGCTCATTGTGTAGGTCCTAGACTTTCATCAACATCTCCTTTGGTTAGACCTCATAATATTATCGTCCTCTTTCTACAATATTCTGACTGTATGAAATCTCTAGGGAAACAAAGAAAACAAATGTTATGGTCTGGCCAAAAGGTCTTCTTTGCCCAGAACTTGACTAGAGCAACAGCAAAAAGATGGAAGGACATTTTTACTGTACTTCCAGCTCTAAGATCCATGAACGCTCATTATGCAATTGTCTATCCTTGTTATTTCAAGATTTCATACAACAAGAAATCTATTACTTATGAATCTTCGGATGAGCTCAAAAGGTTTATTGAAATACACAAGGGAAAAGAGATAGACCTCAGTAAAACCTGAACTTTGAGATTACCATGTGGTTGTAGTCTACATCTTCTTTCTGAATGATGATTTGCTTTTTTTATATGATTTCTGTCATTTTTCCTGGGTACTCATCGGTATAATTTCTCTGTTTCTATAGGAAATATGTTTGTTTATCTGTATGTATTTATGTCTTTCAAGTTGCTGTTCAGTCCATTTTCGTCTCTCAGATGTCGCTTAGACTGGTCTCTCCTCTGTTGGTAAATGTTTTGTTGCCCTTAAGTGAGATGTTGGTTATTTTGTTTGTTGGATGTTACAAGATTCTTCTTCCTTTTATCTACTCACACTGCGGTTCTGGGGGCCCTCTCTGTGGCTGTTAGCTGTCTTTGCCTCTCAACTTCAGTGTTGTTTTTTTATCTCCTTTCTTCAGTATTAAGGATAAAGCTCCTTTGATTTTTGCCATCGCCTTTGCTTTCATCACAGTGTGCCTTATATTCTTTCCCTTTAACCCCATCGACGCTAATGACGAGCTGAGCTCGTAATGTATAATGGATATGAAGACCCTTCAGCACAGCAGGGGAATTGCTGTAGCATCAATGGTGTTAATTATTTTCCCAATATTTATAAATGTGCCTTACTGCTTGACTTCGTTAAAGGATTAATATTTGGTGTGTTTGGTGTTCATCTCCATAGTCTGTGTTTCTCTCTAGTTGCATATTTATATTTCTTTAATCTTATGCAAATACCACTAAGAAAATTGGTATTATCTCCTGGAACATTAAAGGGTTAAGTAATGCATCCTTACAGAATGGACTGTCACATTGCCTTACTACAGGAATCTCATCTTCTGGAAAAAATGTAAACTCTCTCACAAAACAATGGTGGGGCATGTCTTCTTTGTTTCAGGAAACAATCATAACAATGGGGTAATTATTTTAATGCATACATCTCTCAATCCCATAATTGAAAGGAAGTTAAGGATGAGGAAGGTAGATGGCCTCTCTTCCAACTTACTATAAATAATTGAATACTAGTGGTGTCTTTTTGTGTGAGGTAATGGCGCCTCCTGATTTAGCGTAATTAAGTTCTAGATTCTTCTTGAGGTGCTATAGGTGTGGGTAAAACAGCTTGACCTTCAGACTAGGACCTATGGCACGGTCTGCAATCAATTGATAATACAATCCTATGCACACGCTCTCACTATCGCAACCCTTCTTTTGGTCTGTAGTAAAACATACATTTACAGTTTCAGATATGTAGGCAAAATAGGCTTATGTCAAAAATTGTAGCCGTTAGGTGTTTTCTTTTGTTTTTTATTTAGGTGGATTGCCCAGCCAGCACGTGTTTCGTCGCGGGTGATGGTCCACTTGACTTCTTCAGAGCTATAAAATACAATTGTGTATAAGGGATCAGCAGATCGAACACTGTCAAATATTACATGTGCAAAAATATCGCAGTCAAGAATATCTACATCCTATCTACTTTATGGTCAGTACAAAAATATCGGAAAAAAATGTTTGTCAAAAATATTGTTGTTTAAAATATCAGGATTTTTCAAGTTACAAAAATAATGTAAAATAAAGTAAATAATATATAATTAAAATAAACAGATAAAAAATATTTTTAAATGTTTAAAAATTATAACTAATATATAATGTAAAGATAAATGAAACATACTTAAAATACATAATATATATACTTAATAATATCTGTAAAAATTATTTTAATAACTTATAAATTGTTTACAAATATCTTTCTAAATTACAAATATATCTATACACATAAAACATTAATATAAACAAAGGTTATATACATTTATATAAAAAATTTAAAAAATTACAATTATTTTTAATCTTTTCAAAATTATATACTACATTAATTAAAATAGTACAAAAAATGTTGGACAGTGGAGGGAATGAAATTACTATTCCAACTCTCAACTGTAGGGAAAATGTTGGGTAGCGTAGGGGTAAAAATTACTATTCCTACTCCAGTGAGTGCAACAGTAGGAAACTGCTGGATAGCCTATGGGTTAAAATTACTATTGCCACTCCAGTGAGTGCAACAGTAGGGAAAATGTTGGATAGCGTATCGGTAAAAATTACAATTTCCACTCCAGTGAGTGCAACAGTAGGGAAAATGTTGGGTAGAGTAGGGGTAAAAATTACTATTCCCACTCTAGTGAGTTCAACAGTAGGGAAAGTGTTGGATAGCATAGGGATTAAAATTACTACTCCCACTCCAGTGAGTGCAACAGAAGGAAAGTGTTGGGTAGCGTAGGGGTAAAAATTACTATTCCTACTCCAGTGAGTGCAACAGTAGGAAACTGCTGGATAGCGTATGGGTTAAAATTACTATTGCCACTCCAGTGAGTGCAACAGTAGGGAAAATGTTGGATAGCGTATCGGTAAAAATTACAATTTCCACTCCAGTGAGTGCAACAGTAGGGAAAATGTTGGGTAGAGTAGGGGTAAAAATTACTATTCCCACTCTAGTGAGTTCAACAGTAGGGAAAGTGTTGGATAGCATAGGGATTAAAATTACTACTCCCACTCCAGTGAGTGCAACAGAAGGAAAGTGTTGGATAGCGTAGTAGTAAAAATTACTATTCCTACTCTGCTGAGTGCAACAGTAGGGAAAGTGTTGAATAGCGTAAGGGTTAAAATTACTATTCCCACTCCAGTGAGTGCTACAGTAGGGAAAATGTTGGATAGCATAGGGGTAAGAATTACTATTTCCACTCCAGTGAGTGCAACAATAGGGAAAGTGTTGGATAGCGTATATGTAAAAATGACAATTTCCACTCCAGTGAGTGCAACAGTAGGGAAAGTGTTGGATAGCGTAGGGGTTAAAATTACTATTCCCTCTCCAGTGAGTGCAACAGTAGGGAAACTGTTGGATAGCATATGGATTAAAATTACTATTCCCGCTCCAGTGAGTGCAACAGTAGTGAAAGAGTTGGATAGCGTAGTAGTAAAAATTACTATTCCCACTACAGTGAATGCAACAGTAGGGAAAGGGTTGGATAGCGTAGGGGTAAAAATTACAATTCCCACTCCAATGAGTGCAACAGTATGGAAAGTGTTGGATAGCGTAGAGGTTAAAATTACTATTCCCACTCCAGTGAGTGCTACAGTAGGGAAAATGTTGGACAGCATAGGGGTAAGAATTACTATTTCCACTCCAGTGAGTGCAGCAATAGGGAAAGTGTTGGATAGCGTATATGTAAAAATGACAATTTCCACTCCAGTGAGTGCAACAGTATGGAAAGTGTTGGATAGCGTAGAGGTTAAAATTACTATTCCCACTACAGTGAGTGCAATAGTAGAGAAATTGTTGGATAGCATGGGGGTAAAAATTACTATTCCCAATCCAGTGAGTGCAACAGTGTGGAAAATGTAGGATAGCGTAGGGGTTAAATTAACATACTTATTAATTAAATTATGTTTGTAAAATAAATAACATAATAATTAATTAACACATTTTGTATAATAAATACCAAGAAAATTAAATTAATTGTTACTTCAATACCATTTAATTACTTCCCACCCTATTCCCCTATAAACGCACAACTCGCGACACATAAAAAATAACACAATTATTTAATTATCTATCAATCAATTATTAAAAATTAATTACCATTGAAAAATTAACTAACAATAAATTAATAATCAATACCAATTAAGACAATATTATAATTACTTAATTATAATAAATGACTTCCCACCCTATTCCCAAATAAACCCACAACCCACTACACATGAAAAAATAACACAATTAAAGAATTATCAATTAAACAACCCACAACCAACTCTGATACAAAAACGCAAAATGTACATAAAGTACTAAATTTTATATTTAAAAATAATTAAAAGACATTACAAAAAATGTTAAACACATACATATAAAATACATGCTAAAATACATAACACTAATATAAATATCAATATTAATGCAAATGATATTACTTACTTCAATATCACTTACTTTGATATAAAAAAACAATATTACTTACTTTAAGGTCGATATTCTCGTCACCAATATTCTTGACATCGATATTCTGTTCCTATGATATTTAAAACTCGATATTAGTGTAGGTCGATTAAAAAAAATCAATATTATATCTGCATACCTTCCCATTTATCACCTACAATGGTGAACACCCTGTGACTGATCACGCTGTGTATATCACCTAGCAATGTGATTTCTAACAGTATTGCATCAATCTCCAGTACTCGTGGAGACCATCAAAATGATCATCATGGTGGGTTTGTGGCCAACAGTACATTAGCGGGTAGATGACAATACATGGTTCACAAAGTGCAAGATGCAATTGGTTTAAAGTGTGTGTATCCCACTCATTGTGAAATGGGAAAAAATGAATTCCGGGGGATGGGGGGTTGTGGTTTTAACATTTCGGGGAAGATCAGGACAATAATCTCATTCCCCAATATACATTATCCTCTCTGTCGCATTCATGATTATAAGTGCCTGGGAATAAAGTGCTAACGCTTCCTATTCATGTGTCCCTTAATCAAGATCCACATTCCTACCTGTCTAGCAAGTAAAGGCTTTTCTATCGTTCTGTAGAGAAGGGTACAAAAGGAGGCACTCTTATCAGTATAGAGGTCCTTCAGGTTATTTTACCTCACATGGTGATTGAGGCCTCAGGGGATGGTGAATAATGTACTCACCTCCCTGCCGGATCTACCTTCGTCCCGACTGCCTTTGTATTGGTGCTCGGTGTGTATCTTCAGCGTAGTGGTATTTTCTATATTAATAAAATAATCTCTGATTAAATATCCTTATCTGGCGACATCAAGTTTATTCAGGTGTCTTTATACAATGGGGAAGCCATAGCTCACCTTCTATTTGGCTAACAGGTGCCCTGTGTGCTGTCGGCTCGTTATTACGATTTTGTATTTTAATTCCCCATCTAGTGACCACAGGTGGTGTACTCATGTGGGTTTCTGAAAGTCAGATAAACCTAAAAGCCTTTTTCCTTTCATCAAACAAGATAATCCCTCGCTGTAAGTAGCTACGTTTCAAGACTGCACTCTTACCTCCACTTGTAAACTTTGGTCCCGGCTGCTCAGTGACTCTCTTGACGACCCGGAAGTGAATATCCCGGGTACCCGGTCAATAAGAGGTAAATTTGGCATAAAAACTGGAGCGCGTCCCAAACTGTTATTCAGCACTGCACTGGGCAAACCAGAAGGTAGTCCGATCGAATTATGAATATTTGAGATTTACTAATCTTATAGTTACTCTTTTCTAGCTAACAATTTTTATTTTAGATTCCTACAAATGATCTGGAGCATGTCCCATACTGGTATTCAGCCACACTCGACCCGCAATTAAGTACAAGGCGTTCTAAATCTAAATCATACTTAATCCCCAGCTTAGTTGTTCCCCCTCTCTGCATGTGCAGTGAATACACCCACGTCCGTGGTGTCTCTAAGATCTGTTTGCACTTCTAATTGTGCCTGATATTATTGTGCCCGCCATAGTGAGAGTGTTTATACTCATGAATAAAACAAGCTCCCAATATAGGAGATACCTGTGGACACTGAGATTACATATGAAAATTAAAATTTAACTTAAATGGATTGAGGCGCGGAGCGTACACAAGCTATAGAGGATCAGTACTTCAGTCCCATTGAAGATAATACATAGAGCATATTGTCACAGATGGACATCATAAGACATGCACAGATGTCACTCTGTTAAATTCCACCATTCTCCCATTGTCACATTTTTAGGATGAACGTCATTCATCATTTTTTTCATTACTCTGTCACAGAATCTCTTTACATGTGTTGTCATGTTGGTGTTCAGTCCCCCAGGAAATACTGCATCTCATGATAAGTATTAAGTCCTCTTTCTACTGTTTTAAGGCGCATATGTGTCATTCAGGCAACATTGGAATCTAATAAAAAATCGATTCAAAATGTCTCTCATACAGAGCTGGGGAACATTTGGCTAACTACAAGGTAGGAAAGAAGCAGAGTTAAAAAATCTATGATTCAGGATTATTCTGGAAGGTCTCACTACAAAGATTCAGAAATGAGTGTTTCAAAGAGTTTTATCATCAGGTATATACACTAGAGCATTCCACTTCTGAGGCGGCATTAGATGACTTTTTAAATTTAATTCCTACCCTTCCAGATCAATCAGTTGATCTTTCATCTTTAGAGGAGGATATTACTGTACCTGACATTTAAGCTGCTATGTCCAAATTACCAAGGAAAAATGGCTCCTGGCCCAGAAGGCTTTTCTGTTAAATTTTATTTACATCATTCTAATTTTTCTCTAAACATGAAGCCTGTGGTTCCTTTATGGAAGCAATGCTCTGCCTTATTCCTAAAAAAGATAAACATTTAACCTATTGTGGTACTTATAGACCAATTTCTCTTATTAATTTAGACAGTCATATCTATGCCCAAATTTTAGCACTATGTCTAAATGATTATATCATGGATTTCATTGTCAAAGAGCCGTGAAGCTTTGATATATTACTGATAATTCTTGGATATTTTTAAATATTATTAACCTTGATTCAAAAAGTACTCTCCCATTGCAGCCATCACTTTTCATGAGAAAAAGGTGTTCGATCATGTAAACTGAAACTTTATTTTATGTGCCTTAAAGTGGCCTGGATTTGACCCTGGTGTCTTCCAACTTATTGGCCTGCTTCATGCCTCCCCTACTAATTTGATTATTGTCAATGGCTTACAATCCTCATGTTTCAATTTACATAGAGGAGCAAGAGAAGGGTGTCTCTTGTCCCCATCATAATTTATTTTATCCTTAGAACGATTTTTAGGAATTTTTTGTATATACCCTTTCTTTTGGGCTGGGAGTTGAGGGGGCACATATGGTGCCTCCCACGGGGTGCAGGGATTAACACCGCCTCCTATTTCCCTAGGGGAGCATGTACTACGGACGGTTTACAGTCATAATACATGTTCCCATAGGGAAATGTCGAAATGCGACCAAACAGTGTATGGAAGCATCCTAACCAAGGGGTCGGGACCGCTGACGGGAGGTCTATCAATCCCAGTTCCTGTAATAGGCCCTTATGTTTCAATATTGACTTTAAATGTATGCCTCTGTATTTTTTTAAAGCATTTGTAATAGATTTACTTATGAGTTACATACTCTCTATAATAATGCTATTTTTAGTGCTATTGTTAATGTTTTCTCTAATATGGTGAGTCTGTTATAATATTTAAATAAAGTGTTTTTCGAACTTATAAATGAACTTACTGAATGCAAAACACCTTCCCATTTACAGACTCTTAAATACCGATTCGGTAAAATTCGGTATTTAAGAGTCTGTAAATGGGAATTACCTACATCTAGCCCTAAATTATTGAATGTACTGATTGCTGCACAAGTCTGAAATCTCTTCCAAATTACACAAGTTCAAAAATAAATATTTGCTCAGTAAAAGGTGCTTATGCACAAAAATGTAAAGAGTTGGTGGAATCTCCTCTCCAGCAAATGTTTCACAATTGACTGCGGGATTTGTCAATTTTATGTTTTTCTTACCAACAAAATGATTTTTATTATTGCTGCAATATGAGATTGTTTTCATTTTTCATTGTACAACATGTTTTGTAATTGTTGTACTGTACAATTAAAACATCTGATGGTTTTTTCCAACTAAATAACATCATCATGCACATATTTTGTAAGTACTAGAGTAAACAATAGATATGCTAGAAAAGTAATGACAGGGAAATGTCTCAGTACCTTCATATGTGTTTTGAGCTCTCCTAACACTGTTACTCGAATTTTCCACAAAAGCGAGCTAAACAACGTTTTAAATGATTTCAGTAGCACAATTTAGTAGCATGAGCCTAGATTAAGGCTTAAAATGTAAGGTGTGCAAGAGGCAAAAAGGGGAGGAGCTAATACAAATAACAGAATAGGAGAATACATAGTAACATTCAAGATCTAAATTAAGCTCATAAGCAGTATAAATATATTACCAATGCCTCTTAACCGCATCGCTGCGGCGCGAATTCCCCGCCCATGTTGACTCCGCCTTGCCCGGGCGGAGTCATGACGGAACGGTTTCGTCATCCGCACAGCTCAACCGACGTGCATGACCGAACCGTTCCGTCAACAGCATCGAAGGGGTTAAACAGATGATGACTGCAGGCAAAAGTCAATTGAATGTTCACTTCCCAGGAAGATTATTTTTGGAATCCTCTATGAAGAGGATTGATGAAGATTATCTAAGAAGGGCTGGTGTCAACCGTGCCTTAATGTGGTAATACCTTGCAGACCAATTTAAAACTTTGACCTCTATGAGTTCTGCAGAGGTAGAATATGATTTAGTCAGGCAGAGGTGCAGGAACCCCCGTGTGAAGTATTTTCTTCAGTATTGCTACCTTAGCCAGAGCGATGACTGCCTACCGGAGTTTATGTCATACTTGAGCCTCATCTTGAAAAAACACAACAGATTGAAAAATTCTCAGAGGTTGAACAGACTTTGTAGGTCATGTATACCACTCCATTTTCTTTTGGACAGGTTGGCACTTTACTACTATATGCATATATATGCGTTATTTATAGTTCAAACCTAGCTGAACATCAATGAGCACTGTACAGTTTCAAAGGCAGGGATGCAGTTAACATGTGATAGGAGAAGTAACTGGTTTGTGGACTGTTACTGCATCATGATATAGTGTTCCTAAAAGAGGTGAGACTCAGCTCTTTCCTAATTTATATTTGGGTGGGTGTTGTCCTGATCTAGACTGGAATATCATTGCAGAATTTAAGTGAATAGGTGGAGAAGGCCTGGTAACTTGTTTTTCTTTGTTTGCACTTCTGCATTGTAAGTATTATTGGTCTCCTGGCCGTAGGTCTATTGAGAGCCAAAGAAGATGGTGAGCTCATTAGGCAGGTTGTTTGGTGTACGGGTTTTCCTTGCTGTGGTGAGATGTAAATACCACATACAGAGATAGTGACTAAAGAGAATTGAAACAAGGGTCAGAGTGAAAGTTGTTGTGGTCAATTCATCGCAGACCAGGATGCAAAATGTGGAGGATGTGTGTGCCATACAGAAGGTCCCAAGAAACACATGGAGATGAATGCCGTGGTAAGCAGAATGTTGTATGAGAGTAAGATGGAGAGGCTGGGAAATGCAAGAACGGCTTCCAGTGTTAGTGGCTTGAGATACCCACCAGTTCCACCTGAATACTCAGTCAAGAAGTGATGCAATGTTTCCTCATGGATTACTTGGAAACCTCTACTCCAGTGCGGAGCCCTTGGAACATTGATGGTCATTTTTGAAGAGAAATCTTATCTTTCTCCACAGAGGAAGACAACGCCAACTTAGGGGACAAAGCACCAAAGGAGAAGCAACTGGTTTTAAGTGACCCTGAAAGGGAACAAAGAGAGTTCTGTTTTCATTTTAGTTTAGTTTAGTTTAAAGGAGTTTGTAAAGCGCCTGGTGACGCCTCCCGGCGTGTCCCCGCGCTGTGGAGAGAGCATATTAAAAGGAGAGAGAGAAACCCATTCACAAAGTAAAGAGGCAAGTTTTCAACTTCTTTCTAAAAGAGGACTCATTAATCTCTAGCCTGGTATCCATAGGCAGGAGGTTCCAGTGCCTTGCCGCTAAGGTGCGGAATGATCTGCCTCCCATTCTAGCTTTTTTGGGGCAGGCAGTTCTGAGCAGACCTATTCCTTTGGATCTGAGGGATCTGTTGGGTTCATACAAAGACGCCAGATCCGACATATAGGCCGGGGCTCTGTGATGGATTATCCTATGGCACCAAAGCATAGCTTTAAAAACAATCCTCTTACTAATAGGTAGCCAATGGAGGGCTGCTAGAGAGGGTCGTGAAGGGGCTCTGCGGGGAAGCCTTAACACCAGGCGTGCTGCCGAATTTTGTAAAACCTGTAGTTTCTTGATGTTTTTCTCCGATGTACCCATGAGCAGTACATTTCCGTAATCAATACGGGAAGTTATCAATGCCTGCGTCATGGTACGCCTGGAGTTAAGAGGTAGCAGGTCAAGGGTGCGATTGAGTGTTTTCATCACCCCAAAACATTTGCCTACAGTTTTCTTTATGTGGCTATCAAAGGACAGCTTATTGTCAACCCAGACGCCTAGATTCTTCGCCTCTCGATTAGGAGGGGGCAGAGGACCCAGGCAACTGGGCCACCATTCTGCCGTCCATTTGGCCTCATTGCCTCCAATAATGAGGACCTCCGTTTTTGTACCGTTCAGTTTTAAACAATGCTCTGTCATCCAAGTGGCCAGCTTGGTCATGCAGGCATTAAAGTTATCAGCTTCCATAGAAGGGGCTTGGGTCAGAGATATAAGCAGTTGCGTATCGTCGGCGTAGGAGACAAGCTCCACGCCGAACGATTGCACCACCTCTGCCAGGGGGGCCATGTACAGATTAAACAGGGTGGGACTCAGGGCCGAGCCCTGAGGTACCCCCTGTTCGAGCAGCACCCTGTCTGAGAGGGAAGTCCCTCTTTGGACTTGGAAACTCCTAATGATCAAGAAGGCTTTCAGCCATCCCAGTGCCTTGTTGGTGACTCCAGCTTTGTTTAGACACTGTAGCAAGATGGAGTGTGCTACAGTGTCAAACGCGGCACTGAGATCGAGCATGATGAGGGCCATGGTCTTGCCTTCGTCTGCTCCCTCTCGTAAGGTTTCAGTGGCCCTCAGGAGAGCTGTCTCCGTAGAGAAACCAGATCTGAAACCCGACTGGGATTTATGGAGGACATTATGGGCCTCAAGGTGTTCCATGAGTTGATTATTAGCAATTTTCTCAGCTAACTTGGCCACATAAGGTAGCAAGGATATTGGTCGGAGGTTATCCATAATGTCTTGGCTGATGTTCGGCTTTTTCTTGATCGGTAACACTACTGTCTGTTTCCATTCCGCCGGTAGGCAAGCAGTGATAAAGGAGGTCTGTAGTAAGTGTCTGAAGTGAGGTTCTAATACAGAGAAAGCTTCAGCTAAGATTTTAGGAGGCGCCGGGTCTCGAGGAGATCCCGATTTCATTTTGTTGCACAATTTAGACAGGACTTCATAAGGGGGAACTACAAAAGATTTTAGGCACTCAGGTGTATTTACGCAGTTGTCATTTTCAGTAAAGTCCATGACCGGCTCTACCTGTTTGGAGAAACTAGTGTAGATTTTATTAATTTTGCCTGAAAAGTATTGTGCAATTTTATTACAAGATTCCACAGAATCATTTTGGGCGGGGGAAGTCACATCCACTATGGATATTTCTTTATATATCTGAAACAGATCCCTAGAGGAGTTACCTGCTTCCATGATACGGGTGTGATAGTGTTCTGCTTTGGCCAGACGTACTGATTTATAGTATTCTCTCTGTGCTGCTTTATACTGCATTTTAGTATCTGCACAGAAATTCTGGCGCCAGGCTCTCTCAAGTTTTTTGCATGCCGTCTTCAAGGTCTGCAGTTCTTGGCCAAACCAGGGAGCAGCTTTTTTTGATCTCCTGGCATTGGTCAGGGTGCGACTGGGGGCCGTGATGTCCAGGGCCTTAGTAACGATATTATTTAAGTTCTTGTTAGCTGCCTCACAGTCGTCCCCTTGAGGAGGGCCTTCGTCCTGGGCAATTTGAATGAAAGAGTCTAGTGAGAAGTTCTTCCATTTTCTGCGTTTGTATCGCAGGGATTGATGTCGAAAATGCTCAATTCTGTCAAGTTGAAGACATCATTGCTTGATGTCTCTTGTTAGTCACAGTCACTCTGACACAATATATTGCACACTACAGATATTGCAGAGACATATTGATTGTGTGCGCTTCTCACCAATTTTTTGCACATTTTCTTCTTTCCTTTTGCTCTTTTACTGTTTGCCCTGCTTTCCACCAGCATCTCTGACCTAGGTTACCCTATACATCTTTCCTAGTCTAATTACAAGGTTGTTTTTTTAAGTTGGTGCGCTCTGGGTGTTATTTTAAACCATTGGGACAAAATGCAGTTTATGTTTGTGAATGTTAATAAAAAAGAGTGAGCTGTGGTGTAATTTGTTCAATTGAGCTATCTGTTCCTCGTCAACAGCATGATAATTGCAAAGTGAACTGACGTGAAATGTGAATTCTGCCTATTTCCCTTCTTTTCTGCCATTGCATGCACTTTGTGTCTAGCCTAATACAAATGAATAGATGATGCATTAGGAAATGTATACATTCATATGTTGGTGGCAGCACATACATTTTAATTGAAATCTATGGGGTACATAACAATTTGAATAAACCTAAACACATTTCCTATCAAATTTGCACTATATCGCATATTTATCTTTATAAAGTATCCAGACATTCCTCATCAATATATAAATTACAATCTAGGACATGCCTTAGCTTTCCTGAATTGAGACATTCAAAAGCAATGCTCTTGCCGTGATTCTTTGAGCTTTCTTGGACACTCTCTAGGGAGTTTCACATTTTCTTTTTTCCAGGATGGCTTCTTCACCCAACCAACTGGATTAACATTAGCACTCTTTCGTTTTTAGTGATACTGGGCTGTCACCAATTGTTCCATGTGACAAGGGTTAACCCAAAAAAAAGTCGCTGGGACCTGGGTAGTTATCGTTATGAATAGGGGGGGTCCCAGTGAGGGAGAACAAATTAGTTAGAAAAACAGCCAAGTGAATCACATAAACAGAAATACCTCTATAATGTTTTATTCACATTATAGGAAAACGAGCATTATTGAATATTCAGAAAGTATATACAATTATGATGGTATAGGTGCCCCAGGGGGGAAAGGGGGGGAAGTGATGTAGTGAAGGTAAGGTGTGGAGGGTTATTTCGTGACAGTAAAAAACACGATATTTATCCAATAATATGGAGATACCAATGTTGAACCATATACAAAGCAAATAATTACTTAATGACAAAGTTTAAAGGAACATGCCCCCATGTCCATCATGAAAACAAATGGTGGGTTGAACGGGGCTGTCGGGGGGACGGGCGTCGACGTTTCGACCCTAGTAGGCAGGTAAAATGGGGTTCCTTGCAGGTGGGTCTTCTTCAGGACAGGCAATAAGGAAGGGGCAGCCAACCTAATGTTGAAAAAGGGTAGGGGTAAATTAATTATATAAAGGACAAATCTAGAACTGGTTTAAATGGGTAGGGTAGACAAAAAAGGGGACGTACCTGAGTACATCCATATGTGGATGAGATTAATCCCAATGAAGTTCAGTGATACAGGTTCAATTACCTTAAAGACAATCATATGAATAACCATGAGATTGGTACAATAGTGATCGAATCCAGCATATTATAAAGGTATGATCAGGGACCTACTGGTGAGGTGAAATCCGAGATTCCGGTATTTGATCCATTTGCTGGACGGGGGCCGCTCGAACAATCTATCAAAGGGGGAACACCATTTAGATAGATGCCGCTAGGAGACAGGGCTCAGTTGCAGAGTTAAGTAAAAGCGGGACTTACCGAGTGGGTTTGAAGTCCGCTTGAAATGGTGACAGCACGCTGAATTTATCAGGTGAAGTGTCTGTAGGGTGGACAAACAACTATGTCAATACCGTTATTGGTTAAGAGGCGGTAGATTCTGCCTAACACGTATATTTGGGACAGCGCGCTTACCCGTCGGCACAGTGCTCGGCGTCTCAATGTGGAATCCTCGAGGCGGCCGAGGAACTTCCTGTTAGTCTAGAAGTCATGGCAACCAAGGTCACGTGTAATAGACCTGGAAGACAGACTTACGGGGTAGATCCGTTACCTAGGTAACGGAAAAAGCTGTCGTCGGGAACCACAGATTGCTGCGATGCGCCCCGCTAAAGGCTACGAGTTAAAAGACTGAGATTATGTATTAAAGACCAGCAATAAAATTGTACTTGTCTCATAGGGAGTAAGTGGAGTAAGGTCCGTGGTAATTAAAGGGGCATGTAATACAAATGTAAGTGACTACTCGGTACGCTCGATGATAACCAATTCAGTCATGCTAGAAAATTAACATTGTTAGTGTGAACATAATATCATTACATATTATTCACGTAAAAAACAATTAGCGAGCAAATAGTCGGGTGGTAAATAAACATTCACGTATTACGATGTTTGCCAAACTGCGTACCTATCGCATGACGGTAAAGCAGTGTCAATCGTTTGATAATCAATATAGATAGACAATTCGTGTAAACAGTTGTCAAGGACCTATACACCACTAGTTGAACACTTTAGATCAGCTCAACACCCACCGGAGAGTCTCAACTGGACCGTGATTGAGAAAATCAATCTTGGTCCTAGGGGGGGAAATATTTCCAACATACTGAACGTCAGAGAATTGAAGTGGATGTTTTATTTTGACTCCATCCAATCAGGGTTGAACGAACATGATAGCTCATTCTCACAACTTGCCACCTTACTGTAATTAACATCACTATACCCGGTATCATGCTTACTGACCCTTTAGCATTATCATCAATGGTGAGATTATCTACTGACCTTGTACGCATCTATTGTATGTTCACTCTAGTTCGATACACACACAGTGGGTAACCGCCTATACCGTCTTGTGACAGGTACGCGGTATGATGTTGATGAACAGAATGACTCATAATGATATAGGTCCTTGACAACTGTTTACACGAATTGTCTATCTATATTGATTATCAAACGATTGACACTGCTTTACCGTCATGCGATAGGTACGCAGTTTGGCAAACATCGTAATACGTGAATGTTTATTTACCACCCGACTATTTGCTCGCTAATTGTTTTTTACGTGAATAATATGTAATGATATTATGTTCACACTAACAATGTTAATTTTCTAGCATGACTGAATTGGTTATCATCGAGCGTACCGAGTAGTCACTTACATTTGTATTACATGCCCCTTTAATTACCACGGACCTTACTCCACTTACTCCCTATGAGACAAGTACAATTTTATTGCTGGTCCTTAATACATAATCTCAGTCTTTTAACTCGTAGCCTTTAGCGGGGCGCATCGCAGCAATCTGTGGTTCCCGACGACAGCTTTTTCCGTTACCTAGGTAACGGATCTACCCCGTAAGTCTGTCTTCCAGGTCTATTACACTTGACCTTGGTTGCCATGACTTCTAGACTAACAGGAAGTTCCTCGGCCGCCTCGAGGATTCCACATTGAGACGCCGAGCACTGTGCCGACGGGTAAGCGCGCTGTCCCAAATATACGTGTTAGGCAGAATCTACCGCCTCTTAACCAATAACGGTATTGACATAGTTGTTTGTCCACCCTACAGACACTTCACCTGATAAATTCAGCGTGCTGTCACCATTTCAAGCGGACTTCAAACCCACTCGGTAAGTCCCGCTTTTACTTAACTCTGCAACTGAGCCCTGTCTCCTAGCGGCATCTATCTAAATGGTGTTCCCCCTTTGATAGATTGTTCGAGCGGCCCCCGTCCAGCAAATGGATCAAATACCGGAATCTCGGATTTCACCTCACCAGTAGGTCCCTGATCATACCTTTATAATATGCTGGATTCGATCACTATTGTACCAATCTCATGGTTATTCATATGATTGTCTTTAAGGTAATTGAACCTGTATCACTGAACTTCATTGGGATTAATCTCATCCACATATGGATGTACTCAGGTACGTCCCCTTTTTTGTCTACCCTACCCATTTAAACCAGTTCTAGATTTGTCCTTTATATAATTAATTTACCCCTACCCTTTTTCAACATTAGGTTGGCTGCCCCTTCCTTATTGCCTGTCCTGAAGAAGACCCACCTGCAAGGAACCCCATTTTACCTGCCTACTAGGGTCGAAACGTCGACGCCCGTCCCCCCGACAGCCCCGTTCAACCCACCATTTGTTTTCATGATGGACATGGGGGCATGTTCCTTTAAACTTTGTCATTAAGTAATTATTTGCTTTGTATATGGTTCAACATTGGTATCTCCATATTATTGGATAAATATCGTGTTTTTTACTGTCACGAAATAACCCTCCACACCTTACCTTCACTACATCACTTCCCCCCCTTTCCCCCCTGGGGCACCTATACCATCATAATTGTATATACTTTCTGAATATTCAATAATGCTCGTTTTCCTATAATGTGAATAAAACATTATAGAGGTATTTCTGTTTATGTGATTCACTTGGCTGTTTTTCTAACTAATTTGTTCTCCCTCACTGGGACCCCCCTATTCATACCAATTGTTCCAAGCACATCAAGCCTCCTGTTCTACACTGCTTTACCATAGAGGAATTCTATAATATATAGGGGAATAAGAACAGGGGCATTTGAGCACATAAATAAAGTCTGAATTGTTTGCCTGAACTGCAAACAATCACACTAGATTTTAGTAACCTCAAGCAATTATAACATATTCTCTGCCAATAGAATTCCAGTACACAGAGAGTTGTAGGTTCTCATTGAATTTTGTAGCAGTCCTGGGTATCAAATATTTCTACCTGTTTGGCTGATGCCATCCGTAAAAAATGCACAGAGAAGCTTTTCAACTTTTCCTTGAGCCAGTGCATTACTTTGCCTGATAATTGTTGACATGTCTGTTTTTACAGGCTCAAGGGCCTACCTGAAAGTCTGTGTGCTTTGGTCCCTTTGGAATCCTGTCCAAACAGGAAACTAAAAGACTGCAGCAAACGTTCTCCTAAAGACATAGTACCAGTATGGAACTTGTCACTCATCTCCATGGATTAAGGTATACTGGATAAACTTGTTTCAGGATATTTCTGTTTATTTTGTATAATTTGCAAAGCTTCAAGAAAAACACAAAAACCAACAAACTTACAACTTCCATAAGCTGCAGGGAGTGGAGGGCTTCCATTTCTCAAACAAAGAGACCAAGTTGAAGCCCTTCTCCAAATCTATTACCAAGTCTTTTCTGAACTATAAAACATACATGATGTGAGCTCCCACTAGCTCTGTTTGAGCTAATCACACCAATCCCATCCTCAGATTACCAAACCACAATGCTAAATACTTACCGTTCAGTAAACAAAAACCCCCAAAAAGGATCATTGATACCCAGAAGTGACACTCAAGCACCACCCATCGAGGAATACCTTCTGCAACATGGATAATTTTTTCCATTTTGTATACTTAATTTTTGGTCCGTGAACCATAAAAGTGCATGTACAATATACATACCATCCAAAAAACAGTTAGAAAAAGATAAAAAACATCTAAAATGGTACACAATTGTATAGAACAAAACACTGATAAAAAAATCCATCAATATTTAAGCCATTGGTTAAAAAGTCTTGCGTACCCACCACATGGAGGATAAAAAAAAGTGAGACAGCAAATACAATTGGGAGTTGAGTGATATATTTCATTAATCTATAGGTCTCTTCACAGCACCCTGAACCTAAGTTCCTACACAGTTGTACCAACCATCTTTGCATAGCTTTTTTGTTGTGTTATGTTGTGATGTTTTGTAGAGTTAGACCTGGCATCCTTGGTGTGGTTTACCCCGATCTTTTTGCCTCTACATCCTGTATTTTTGATGCTGAGCTGGATTTCGTTTTTGCTAGTTTAGATGCTTTAGGCACTCTGCCACTGCTGATCAGTGTCAGAGTGCAAGTGCTCCCTCTGTAAATTGTGATTGTAATTGGTTATTCATGATTAACATATTTGTCTCACCAAGAAGTCCCTAGTAAAGTGCGCTGAGTCTGCCAGGGCTGGTGATACAAATGCTACTAGTGGGCCTGCAGCACTGACAGTGCCACCCACATGAGTAGCCCTGAAATGGTGTCTAAGGCCTGCCACCGCAGTGCCTGTGTGCAGTCTGTGAACAGCCATGTCCTCCTGGTCAGGGTCCTCAATGTCCAGGCCTAACCCTTCCCTTTCTGTACACATTGGTCACCCCTATGGAAGGCCCAAGGTACCCCCCTGGGCAGGGTGCAGTGTATGTGAAAGGTAGAACATGTACTAGTGCAGGTGACATGCTCTGGTAGTGAATGGCAGCCACTTTCATTTTTCTCTATTGTAAGGCTACCTTGTCCATAGGCTATCATGAGGAATTCTGGCTACAGTGTCTACCAGCATATCTTCCCATAGGAGCAAGGTAGGACATAAAAGTCTGGTATCCCTGAACTCAGAATTTAATAACACATCCTTTAGGAAAGGTGGTTTCTAACTCCTGTGTTTGAGAACAGCACTTTGGAAACGTTGCTGTTCTCTTGTCTGACCTTTCTGTGTGCCTTGGCCTGTTTGTGAATTGACTGTCTGGTTTGAGAGTGACAGAGGCTGGAAGCCCCCAGGAGACTGGCTGAGTCAGCCCTAGGCTGAAAGACTTCATCTGCATCTTGAGTGGTGGGAGGGGATGGCACCTGGGCCTGAATAGCGCTGTGCCAGAATTCCACAATACTATCTCCACCTCCTGCTGGACGGCTGACAACCCTGTCCCTCACTCTGAAAGGAATGGAGAAGCTAGGAAAACAAAGTGCTCATGGAAAACCCAGAACTGGTTCAGACCGGGCTCAGAGCCCTCCTGCACAAAGGGAACAAAGACTTTTAGGGGTATAAGTACAGGACCCCTGACTATTGAAAATTAGATCATCCTGGAATCAAGAAGTAATCTCTGCCAAGGAGAAAGCTAAAACTGAAGAAGGAAGACTGTCTTGCTGTTTCTCTGCTGGACTGACCTGCTGTTGCTTTGCTGCCAAGGAGAGGGGAAGGACTTTGCTTTGTGCTGTGTCCCCTTGCTTGAAGGAATATCCAAGGGACTGAGAGAGAGAGCTGGCTCCCTGTTATGAAGTCCTAGGAACAAAAGGACTTCACCCCCAGCTTCCCTGAACTCTACTGAGAGAGTTCTGTCCTTCCTGGAGTGCGTGGCCCATGTGTGGTGCCTCTAGAACTTATACTTGTGTTGGGAAGCTGGAAACCAAGCTTTTAAAGGGCTTTCTACCAGTTTTGTCGCAAACCCGGCTGAGCGAGAAAATTCCTGCCGCTACGAAGACCAAGATCACCGCAGCGCCTATCGCCGCTGCCTAAAGATGTCGTACCCTTCGTTAGCGGGAAGATTTCCGCCGCTGCGAACATCGTCGCAGAGCCAGTCATCGCTGGACAATGGACAATGGACAATGGAGAAACAGCGGCCCTCATCCTCCTAGACCTCTCTGCGGCATTCGACACGGTCTGCCACCGCACCCTAGTACGGCGCCTCAGCAACATCGGAATCCAGGACAAGGCGCTGGAATGGATCATCTCCTTCCTCGACGGAAGAACACAGAGAGTCCGCCTACCACCGTACAAGTCAGAGGCCTCCGAAGTCATCTGCGGCGTCCCCCAAGGATCATCTCTGAGCCCCACCCTCTTCAACGTCTACATGAGCCCCCTCGCGGCCATCGTACGCAAACACAACCTCAGCATAATCTCCTACGCCGACGACACCCAACTGATCCTCTCCCTGACCAACGACCCCGCCGCCGCCAGATCCAACCTGCACGAAGGGATGAAAGAGGTAGCCGAGTGGATGACGACCAGCCGCCTGAAACTGAACTCGGACAAGACGGAGGTCCTCATCCTGGGCTCCTCACCCTCCGCCTGGGACGACTCCTGGTGGCCTCCCGCCCTGGGCACCGCACCCAAACCGACAGACCATGCACGCAACCTGGGCTTCATCCTGGACTCCTCCCTCTCCATGACCAGACAAGTCAACAACGTCTCCTCGGCGTGCTTCAACATCCTACGCATGCTACAGAAGATCTTCTGGTGGATCCCCACCGAGACCAGGAAGACCGTCACCCAGGCCCTCGTCACCAGCCGACTGGACTACGGCAACGCCCTCTACGCCGGTACCACCGCCAAGCTCCAGAAGAGACTCCAGCGGATCCAGAACGCCTCAGCCAGACTCATCCTCGACATCCCACGAACCAGCCACATCTCCGGACATCTGAGAGACCTTCACTGGCTCCCCGTCAACAAAAGAATCACCTTCCGCCTCCTCACCCACGCACACAAAGCCCTGCACGACCAAGGCCCGAGCTACCTCAACAGCCGAGTCAACTTCTACGCTCCCAAACGCCACCTCCGATCAGCCAACCACGCCCTCGCCGCCGTCCCCCGCATCCGAAGAGCGACCACAGGAGGAAGGTCCTTCTCCTACCTGGCCGCCAAGACCTGGAACTCCCTCCCGACCGACCTGCGCCTGACCCAAGACCACCTCTCCTTCAGGAAGAAGATGAAGACCTGGCTGTTCGAGCAGTAGCGGCACCCCCCCCAGCGCCTTGAGACCCTACGGGTATGTAGCGCGCTTTATAAGTGTCACTGATTGATTGATTGATTGATTGGGTGAGATCACCGAATCACGTCGCTGCAAGAAACGTCCCAGAGCCATCGCATCGAGGAGCTGCGAGAGGATATAGCCGCTGGACTGCGCATCGTCACCCCGGAGATCGTCGCAACCCCCAAGAATCTTTGCATCATGCCTTAGCGAGCATTTTTCACTATGAAACGTCCGCACCGGAATCCATACAAGTCATCGCTTCCTCCCCATACAGACCGGATTTGTCGCTACACGCCGCTACTTCCAGAGGAATTGTCGCTAACGCCTCCCTAGGGTCTCAGGAGTAACGCATAGCTTGTTTTCCACCGCACCAGCTTCTGTTTTGGAACTTTGTCACATTTAAAGGTACTGTTGGCTAAACCAGATACAACTGTGAACTTTTCACGCAACTGTGGATTTTTTTATCGCTAACATTAAGAACTCTTTTGCAACCATATTCTTGAACTGTGTATGTTTGATTTTTTGGTTGTTTTGGTCTTGTGTAGTTTAGATTAAATACCTTTATTTTCTAACCTGTTGTGGAGTTAGTTTGTGGTGCTTTTACTGTGTTACTGTGAGTGTTGGTACAAATAATTTACACATTGTCTTTGATAAGCCTGACTGCTTGTGCCAAGCTATCAAGGGTCTGAGCAGAGATTATCTAAAGAGTGTTTCCTCCGTACCCTGACTAGAAGCAAGGGTCCCTACTTGGACAGTGGTACCTACCTCTGCCAACTAGAGACCCCCAGTTCTAACAAGAGCGCAAAGCTGCCCCAGCAAAGGGGCGTCCCCGCGCTAGTAGCAAACAAAGAGAAGGCTGCAGACAAAAAGAGGGCCTGTAGTGGAGGGAAGGGGTAGGTCTTAATAGCCTTACGAAAATCCAGGTAACTATCAATGCTGTGAGTGTGTATAGGGAGTGAGTGCCAAAGTTTAGCAGCCATTATGCGGAAGGAACGCCCGCCAGCATGCGCCCTCCTAGCCCGAGGAACAACCGCCAAATGATGACCTATCGAGCGGAGTTGGAGGCTGGGAGTGTTTGATGAAAGCAGGTTGGCCAAGATGCCAAGAGAAGAGAAATTCAAGATTTTAAAAGCGATGCAGAGGGACTTAAACTCCTCTTGCCTGGCCACAGGCAGCCAGAGTAGCCGACGAATAGCACTGGTGATGGAGCTGGTTCTAGGAAGGCCAAGGAGAGTCCTGGCAGCTGCGTTTTTTACCCTCTGCAGTCTCAAAATCTCACTCTTGTAGGCCCCCAGGTAGAGCAAGCTATCATAGTCCAGTCTGAACAGGATGGAGTCCTGAACAATAACCTGCCTAATTGGTGGATCAAATAAGCCCAACAACGGTTTGAGCCCCCGTAGTATACCAAAACATGTCCCTGCCATTTTCTTAGTTTGAACCTGGAAGCTGAGAGCCGAATCCACCCAGACACCAAGATTTTTCACAACCTGTTCGGGGGTGGGTGCACATCCCAGGGTAGCAGGCAACAAGCGTTCACTCCATAGCTCAGGATCTTTCCCTACCAGCAAAACCTCAGATTTGCTGGCATTGAGCTGGAGGCAGTTGGCAGTCATCCAATCCGCGACAGCAGCGAGATTGCTCCGAAATTTACACACAGACCTCGAAGAGTGCAACCCCCAACTGCGTATCATCTGCATAACCAGAACAGAAAAATCCTACATGGAGTTCAGTCTCCTCTTCACTACTGCATGCAGGACACCAAGAGGGCACTACCAGTCTATTTATTAGAAAATGCATGTAGGGGAAGAAACCCATGCCTAAACTACATGTATAATTTCCTAGCTAATGCTGGTTGTATTTCATCCAGGCAGGCCTATAGGTTATAGTTATCCTTTACTTTTAGAAAATTAACTGTTAGTGTGCTAATGGCTGAGCTCTAATGTGATCGGGCAAGTTTGCCCTCCACATAGCATCGAACTAATTGATTACAGGATATTGCAGGGCAGGCTACCTCTGGGTTGCTTCATAGGCTCTCACTACTTATACTACGAAAGCCTAACCATGACACCTTTCCTATACCTGTTAGTCCAAGTACCTCCTTAAGCTCTGTCCTAAATTCAGCCAGTTCTGAGGTCGCCCACAGTCACTGCCAGAATATTAAGGGTCCACAACCAATTTCATTCACAATCGGTCTTATCCCTAGGTCCAAGCGAAGTGGGGTGAGAGCTGAGCTCAATGGGAGAGCAAAAAGCTGCCTGATAAAGTTGTTTTCTGCCTTGATTATATTTTTTGGATGGCACTGGCCCATCAGTTCAGCCCCCACACATAACAGCACCCCTTAGTTGGGTTTTGTGAACCTCCATGACTGTTCCCGCAGGGTGAGAACTAGGTAATCAAAGACTGGTATATCTCTCCCTTTGGATGCCATTCATGGACAGATTGGAACTGAAAAAACTAGCCGGATTAAAGACCATATATTTTGTCTTCTGTATATTAATTTCCAGCACCCTTATCAACAATTCGCTGGATACCCATCGGAGATTTGGAAAGAAGAAAATTGTCACCGGCAAACTTCATTGCTGGCACTTTTCTGTGCGCTAGCTTCAGGGCATCTATGCCTTTTAACCCATTCAATACATCAACCAACGCGTTAAAGTATAAGAAGCACAAAGTACTGGCTATCAGACAACATTGCCTGACATCTCTGTTGACTGGGATTGGTGCAGTGAGTTCCCCACCCTTCACATATCTAATTTTGGGGTAATTCTCTTCATGTAGCCTCTTTAACATGTTCAGAAGATAGTGGAGGACTCCAAGATCACTTAGATCCACCCAAAGTACATCCCTTGGCACCAGATTGAAAGCAGTTTTTAAATCCACTAAGACCTAATAAAGACTACCACCCACCAAGTACGTCGTTTTCCACTAGAGGAGTTTGAGCCTAAATATTTGGTCGATAGTGGATGTTTTCTTCCTGAAATCATATTGAAGTGGACTCATAATTCTTTGTTCTTCCATCCATATCTGCAGACGATCCAACAATACCCAGGCAAAATGTTTCTGAGTTATATCAATTAGACTGATAGGTCTATAGTTAATGGGTAAGAGTTGGGACCCTTTTTTATACACTGTGTAAATCAAGGCTCCAACACTTGGTACAGGGAGGGCCATCCCTTGCAATATGGCGTTAAATAGCACCCATAAATACGGCCCACAGATTGTTGGCTCAGGTTGGAAAAAGGTCGGCTGGCACATTGCCCAGTCCTGGGTTTTGCATGGGGCTATTTTGCTTGTGGCACTGGTTACTTCAGTCAAAGTCAACACAGAGTCCTGTATATAAGAGTTTTGTGGTGGCTACAGCACTGGTGATACTGTTGGCCACAGCCTCCTGCAGGGATTATGGGGCCTGAAAATGTTTTCTACAGCTATCAGCCCCTATACTAGGCTGTACAACGTTCCTCTAATCTCTACAGGCTGTGCTAATTATGTTGTAAAAGGCTTTCATGTCTTTGGCTGATAAAGCTTGTTTTAGGGAAGCCCATTGATCCATTTCCCAGGGGTTTTCTTGCAAGGATGGTATTATCTCTATAGGATGCCCTCATTGTTTGGTTTTTATGGCCGCTATCAGAGCCCTCTTGGCCTCCCGACAGCCACTATCAAACCAGGACTGCTTTGTCATTACCCTCCCCCGTTGGAGACTGCTGGCCAAAATACATCCACCATATTGGCTTACAATCCCTCATGTATTTTGACAACTTCAGTTAATGAGTTTGCTGTGCCATCAGCAGTTGAAATCTTTACAGTCTGTAGTAGACTAGTTATAATGATTTCATACCGAGAAGCCAATATGTCAGGGGATTGCTCAATTGCCGGCCATCATATGTTCCTCCTATTGTTGGTTTGTAGTAGTCTTTCATCGGCTCATATGTTGGAATCAGTATTTTCCCCTGTCTAATCATCATGTGTGTATCTTGAGCATAACAACTCATATTCAAAAAATGCTGCACACCATGGGATTTTTAAAATGAATTACTATACAATCCCCAGGGACATCTTCGGGTCTGGTGCCCACCCAACTAACCCTACGGGTCATGATGATTTCACCTGCTTTCTCATTGGGAAATTGGCAATGTCAGGCTACCCAGAACAAACATTCATGTTTTAGTTCTAGCTTGGTTTCCCTTTGCCTTGCTCTGATCTTGGGTATGCCTACCAGTACTATGATGTACAGGGATGATGCTGGAGGGAGGTTTATCATTGGCAGATCACCCCCAGAGGCCCTGTCCCTAAAAAGGTTCACATAACCAACCCCATCCCCTTTGATCTGAGTCCCGTCATTGTCCATGCTGCCCTTCATGGTGACCGTAAATAAAGGTGCTGAATCCCTCGTATTGCTTCACGGATCGTTCTGGCTTCGACCAGAGCCCCTATATGTGTGTTGGACCTTTCAGTGGCGAATACACCGACCGTATCAGTCTGACAAAAAGAGTAAATTCCTCTAACTCTTGTCAACACTGTCCTTTTCTTGTCTTTTCCAGCCCTCTTATCACATATGCTACCATCTTTCCCAATCAGGCTACCGGCGGGGCGAACTCATCCTTCACAATGATTCTAATCTGATCCCTTAATTCTTCCATCAGTGAAGCCACCCAAGGAGTAAATGACAAAACCATTTGTGAGCTACATCCATTGTCCAGAACATGATCCATCAATGGCCCCAACCTTATTGGTGTTCCATCGTTGGACTTTTTATGTTTGACTCCTACCCTTGTTGTATGCCTGGGCTTAGTGGTCTTGAGTAGGCCTTTATTCTCTCCCCCTTCCGCGTATGTGGTCTGGTTACAGTTCTCATTTCCAAGCCAGAAGCTTGTGGGGGCAACGTGTGCGTAACTTCCAGGGCAGTACTGACTATTGGTGTGGACGGCGCTAAGCCGGTCCGAGAACATCATAAATCTGGGGTCAAGGACAGCCGTCTTTCTGTGAGTTCTATCTCGTAGCCATCACACCTACAAGGCACTGTAGCATCCGATCAATTGAGGTTTGTGGTAAGGGTGGGGGCAATATCTGGGGCTGTGCTTGTTGTTTATCAGGATTACGTCACTTCCCCATTCTGGTTCTTTACTTGCAGAGGGAACAATAGGGCCCTCCTCCTATGGTGACCCAAAAAGTCAAACTGCAAGGGTTTAGATACAAAGTAGCACGTCATGTAAAAATGTAAATAAAGTGGCCACTTACTGTCCGCCGTTATTTCCTTTTCACACGAATACTGCCAGGTAGAGATCTTAATATGGTGTTTATTGCTTAGTGGTGCCCTTGTTGTAATTGGTGTAAAAAAAGGGCCCAAATATCAAAAGCAAGAAGTGTAGCCCAGCCCAGCCTCTTCCGGGCTCTGACCGGCTAAGACATGCCTGTCTTGGCCCTGTCTTCATCAGGGCATGACCCACACGCATCCAGCGCAGCGGGAGCTTCTGTCTGATATGGAAAGTGCCTCCTAACGTAGAATAGCTGCTACAGCGTCACTGGCACCTGGTGGTGCTGGACTGTTTAGTCCTGCCGCCACTCCTGCTGCTGAGTTAGGGTCCCATGCAGCGGGACCCCCTGTCCGGTAATGAATAGCAGCTGTGGCGTCACTGGCCTCTGGTAGCTGGGCCGTGTCATCCTACCCCTCCTCCTGCTCCTGAATTATCATTGCGAACAGCAGGAGCCACTGTCCAGTAATGAAGGTGCCTCCAGGCATGGAATAGCAGCTGTGGCGTCACTGGCCCCTGGTGGTGCTGGGCCGTGTAGTCCTGCCCCTCCTCCTGCTGCTCAATTAGCGTCATTTTTACTTTGTTTTATTTCTTATCTTCAATGGCCAAGTGAATGTATCTGACCTGTATCTGTTATTCGAGGTGTGTTTGGTACCTATCCAGTTAGTGAGTTTTTGAGTAGAAAAAGTTGCAAAAGTTAAATGGGAACTGAAAATCCTGTTTCATAGATGAAACCTTAAGTTCACTTCTCTAATATTATGCTACACATGAGTAGACATCTAACAATTAGAAAAAGGGTGCTCCAAAGTGACAATTACTTCCACTACCACCTTCATCTACATCTACACCATGGAAAATTCTGCTGGTGGAGGGTTCCAATGAGCTGACAGGAAGGCTTGCTGCCCTTCAATTATTATAACAGGATCTTGCATCTCAAAGTGTTTAGCAGACAGTGGTCCTCCGAAGGAATGCATCACTAAGAGGAAGAAGTAAAAGCTCTCCAAAGGCCAGAATAAGTTCCTCCAGCTGAACCATAGTGCAGTGCAAACTGTTTTTGTGATCTACATCAGGGCACAAAGTACGAAAGTGTAGCAGTGAGGGAGGACATGACTGATGCCATTCAAATGATAGCACAAAGTCATCTGGAGCATGGCCACAATCCAGAATGGAAATAATGTCAACTGAGCTGCATAGTACATGTGTAAGAGTATCTGCATGGAACTACTGACAAACATGCTCCAATGGCAGAAGTATGCACTGCAGCAAGTCTTTCTTTAGGGTCAAGATGGGGAACCATAAAGTGGCATAACAATAGCCCCTGCAGCCACCGCAGTGCAAGGGGACCGTGCTCCAGGGGTCCCCCTTACGGACTGTGCACAGGCCCCTGGCCTCAGAGCTCCTTACTGTGTCCTGAGCGTGGGGGCCCTCTCTAGGTCATTTGCAGGGGGGCCCTCAAGCTTCATCTAGCTTTTCCACTCTTGAAAAAGTGGAAGACTAACCCTAAGATGCCTAATGCCACTTACTTTGAAATTACATACAGCAATAGGCATAAGCAATGACAGCCTACTGGCTTGTCAAATGTTTTGAGACAAGGTCACAGACATTTATCCACAAGCCATGGTGTATTTGACATCGGTTATTTTTTATTTGGAGTATAATTGTAGAACATCACTATGGTCTTCGTGATACTTCACGTTGCCTTCTTTCCGGGGGAGATCCAAAGCTGAAAATATTCTTATATAGCTTGAGTTCTATCTTGATAATGTCCTCCAAAATGTTTTCTGACTCACTGCCTGTGCACTTAAGTGTTTTCCTGTGCTGTGAAATAGTTTGGTATTTTATGGTGCGTTTAAGAAATTGTCTTATTAAATGATTGATATAATAACCCTACTTAAGCAACAACCACAGACCTTGTCAGTGCGACCCTCAAAAGTCACTAAATTAAATTGTTGTTAATCCTCTGGTAGCTTGGCACAAAAGTAGACAGGCTTAACTTAGAGGTGATATGTTAATTATTTATTCGGTACACAAACTTTATCAAAGTGAAAATACAATACGAGGAAAATCCCACACCAATTTGGAAAAAGAGAAAATTGTAATAAATAAAATTTCAGCAAAAATAATTAAATAGTCCAACAGTGAAACCAGAGCAATGCAGTTTCAAAATTGTGGGTCGATATAGTGCCTAAAAGCACAAAGTGCCACTCTTAGTCATCTGATCGTACAAGACCGGGGTAAAGTTACAAGGGGAGTGTGGTCGAATTCATGGACCAGGGCAGTCCCACTGAAAAAGATACCTTCTAGAAAGTCTAGCGTGAAGAGTCCAGTTTGCGGTCGAGGAGGCTGTGGGGAGGAGGGAGAGTGTTGCAGATCGTCATCACTGTAGCACGAAGAGCAGGTAGGGGTCGCAGGTGGTTGTCGTGGATGGTAATCGCTGTAGTGTGCAGATCTGGTTGGGCTTCAAGAGTGGTCATTGCTGGGAGCATCACATTGGCAGTCAACGTGGGCTGTGTTTGCAGAGCGAAGCTCAGACCCCACATTGCCAACCATCACTGGCAGTCACTGTAATATAAAGATTCGGGCTCACTGGAGCTTTGTACTCACGGTCGTCACCGGCAGCAGAGTATTGGCACAAACTGGACTGTTTGTCATCAGATAGAGAAAAAAATTCAGCATTTCACCTTCTTTCACAGGAGGGGATCAACTGATTCCATCCAAGGCTTCAGGACCTAGAGATCAGGAATTTACTACAGCAGAACTCAGGCAGGTCCAGTTGCATGTCCAGATAGGTCCAATGCAACAGGTCAGTTGGGCAGTTGCAGGGAGGCCTCTGGAGCTTGTTGTGTCCCTTTAGCTAGGATAGGAGGTCAGACAACTGGCCCTTAGAGTAACTCATGTAGTCCAGGGTTCAAGGAGATGGTGCTCGTTCCTTCATGTAGCAAGGTTAGCTAAAGCAGCAAGGCAGCCTACTGAAGAACAAGGCAGGCCATAAATATCCAGACGGTTCCCTGGTAGCATCAAGACAGTCCTCCAAGGTACAAGGCAGACCTCAAGCAGCAGGCCACTCTCTTGAGTACAAGTCAGTCTTTTACAGAACCTGGAGTGTACTGAAGATGTGGTTCAGCAGATCCAATATTTATACATGGTGCCAGGCTATATAGTGGAGGGGGATACAATCTGCCTGCCTCACACATTTGGTTCCGTGAAGTTCTTCTCTTCCCCTGCCAAGACTCCAAGTAGTCTGGGGTGACAAAAGACTGGTGTCAGGCTCCTTTGTAATGTGTGCTGGAAGCAGTCCTTTGAAATGTGAGTAGGGCAAGGAACAGACTCGCACCAACCATCATGGCAGGATGACCCTCTCCCAACCACAACCAGGTCCTATTCTTCCTTGTCTGGGTACAATACAGATTCCTAATGGGGTGCCATTAACAGCCCCAGGCACCTGGACATTCCTAGAAGGTCTGGGAAAATTGTGGCCTGGAAAACGACAACTTTTTAAAAGAGCCATTTTCTAAATAGTAATCTACAATCAAAATTTACCATTAGAGAGGACTATAAATTACAATGCACTTGAGTCTAAACTTGACATTCCTACGTACTTCCAATCAAAAGTTGACACTTATTAAACATAATAAGGTAACCCAATGTTATCACATAGGAGTTGTAGGCCTAAAAGTACTAAAAACATGCAAATCTTAAAAACACGCTTTTTGGGGCCTACCTTAGGGGCTCCTTATGTGTATTAAAAAGGAAGGTTTAGGCCTAGGTAACAGTTTTTTTGGCATCTCAAATTGGCAGTTTAAAACTGTTCTACAGGCTGCAATGGAAGGCCTCTAACATGCATAAGTGCTACCTGAGAGGGTGGCACAATGAGTGCTGCAGACCCAATCGTAGCATTTAATGTACAGGCCCTGGATACATGTAGTACTCTGTACTAGGGCCGTTTAAGTAAATTAAATATGCCAATATATGTTTAGGGAAATTGTATCATGTTTTAAGGAGAGAGCACAAACACTTTAGCACTGGTTAACTGTGTTAAAGAGCACAGAGTCATAATGCCAACAAAAATGAATTCGAAAAAAAGGGAGAATTGAAAGCAAAAGGTTTGAGGGTGACCCTGCAGAGAGGGCCAAGCCCAAAACAGTGAGCATCACACCCACTTAATATAAATATAAAGCAATTGCTTGCAGACAATGCACCTGATTGCCTGCTGTTAAACCTCACATTCTATGTTTGTAGGGCTTGAGTTTTTCTTCATCATTATACATCTTTGATGCATGAATATTTGTGGGAGGGCATTATGTAATGGTTTGTTGTTGGGGATAATGTACATACTGACCATTTTACAAACCTCAAAACAGGCATCCATGAAGGCATTAGCATCCATTGAATGCTGTGATTTATTATTGATTTGGGATTTTTCCATGATGCAACCAGTATCTGTTGTTGGCAGTCTCAGGTGGGGGATTATTTTGCCTTAATGTAGTGTCTGGGCAATCCACGTGCATGTTACAAACTGCAATCTATGCCTCACTCAGCTATACGGTAAACTTTTGATCTACTTTAAAAGCTACTAAACATGAACTATGTACATCTTTCCATAGTCAACAGCAGTATGCTATATTAGGTGGTGATCAGCAGGAGGAGCCTCTCTGGTACAGTCTTTTACGAATACGGGTAATGTATGTCAAGTCTAGAGTCCTTTGGTCCAACATGGCTGACCCAGTCTATGGATTTGTAGATTCCCGATCATTACACCTAATAGGAATTTAGTGAGATGAGTTTTTTACACCAAATTGATTGTCATTACCATGGACAGATTGTACAGGGATTAATGGCAACACATCACGTGCAAAGGCAGAGAGCATTGCCTAGTTTCCTAAGTTAGCCAAAACTAGCTCCCAAGAGTCAGGAGCACCAGCAATTCAAGCATTTACCACAATCGGGTCCTTACTCTAAAAATGTCAGATGAAAAAGCAAATTAACTGGACCAGATGACCACATTTTACATTGCCAGAGACTTAAAGAAACACATCTCAGAAACAGCAAGGCAGCATGCCACCACTTGTTGAGGTACTGTTGGGTGTACTTCAGTGCAAGTGACTCTTTCAGTGTAGTTTACGACTATAACATGGAATTTAATAACTAGCATTGCAGTTATCTACAGAGACATATTGGACACTGTGCTAAAAAAAGACAGCATCAAATATCTTCCCTACTTCAAAAATCCACCACCTAGAAACTCAAGGCTGATTTTGAGCTGTTGTATGTCGTTTTCTTTCCATTGGGTGCCATTGACTACTGAAATATGGCCACCTTTGTCCAGCGGGCACTTGAACGTGCCTTGAAGGACCACAGGCAATTTCGGAGCATGATCCAAATTCACATTGCAAGAAAACATATTCTTCAAGAGAGATGAATACTAATTTAAGTGAGGAGCTTTTTTGACATAACATTTATAGACAATGACACATGTTCCTTTTCCAAGTAACATTCAAGAGACATACCAGACATGTGGAATGGTATTCACTGTGAATCTTGGCAAGTTGTGGAAAATTCCTCCTTTATTGCCATAATTTCCAAAGCTATTTATGATCATTTCTTTACATTTAGGACTTCATGTTTTGAAATTCTAATACGTATTTGAGATTCAGTTATGCCTTCGGATTTCCAATTTTTTTTCATGACATGGATCTGATATGCATTTTTCTATATTTCTCCCTGTGTGCCGTAGTTGAATGTCAAATTACAGTTAGATGAAATGAAAATTATATCCTTAAGCAAACAATTGAGAGTCTGCCAGTGTGACCTTAGGGTCAATCACCTCATTAGCAGGCAGCTTTTTACAACTGCTTGTTATTTATAGGCAAAAGACTTACAAGCTGTTAAACTAAACAGCAAATTAAATTGTCTGTGAGGCCTTGTCATCCGAGGGAAGTGTCCCACGGGTGACAAGTTGAAGAATTTTACTGGCAATTTTTATACAGCAAAATTCGGTTTTAGCAGCAGAACATTTTAAGGAAACAGTCATTAGGAGGAAACAAAATGCTGCTGTGGCTCTAAAAAGCTTCAGCAGCACAACTGAAATTCCACAGCCAGCAGCATCATTTTAATGACTGCTCACAGGCATGCTTCTGCTAATTAGCTTTATCCAAACCTCAACTTCAAGTACGGAAAGGAAAGGAATGATTTATTTACTTGTGGTTGGATTGTAGCAGCACTTTAGAGTGAATGCCCAACGCCAATGAAGAAGGTAGGGGAAAAAAAAATGTAACAGATGGGTTTTGTAATAGGTACACATATGGCTGAACAGTAACTAACAGTCATACAGGCATAATTATCTCTAGAAACACTTTGTGAAAACTGATATTGTTTTAATACAAATACATAGCATTAAAAAAACTGATAACGGCATGTTTGAGCTTCTCCATTTTTATTCTCTGTCAATTGACAGATACTGCCTTATCCTCCTGCAATAGTAGTTGACGTAATGTTTACATATTTTCTCCCCACCCGCTGGTTTTCTGTCTTTTCTTCATATTTTTCCCTACTATCTGGTTTATAATTTCAAAAAATCTAATAAAGTATACTAAAAAAAACTAACACACACCGTCGTCAGTATAATACATGACGCCCCTTTACACTTGTCCTTCAATTCAGTGGGAGTCTTTTATAGCTGTCATGAATAACCCCATTAACCTTACCTAACAATGGTACTAACTAAATTCACTCCTACTTCAGTTATTTTTAATCAATGTTTTTCCTAATCAACCCCGTTTGACCGTCCATTCAATTTCTTGATGGTGAATCGGTGAAATAGGGCAAAATTAGATATCCTCAACCCAACGTCACACAACGGCAAAATGTCGTGCTTATTTGACAGTAGCATAAAAATACAACCATATCCACTTTAGTGCCACGAAAATCGAGACAGAGATGCTCACAAAATAGGTGGTAATGCTCTACATTTTTTAGACTTTCAAGAGGAACCACTTGGAATGGAAAATAGGAAAATGGAAAATTGAACCGGTGATTGCTGCTGGTGGCACACACACACACTTATTTTTGGGGACCAGCCCTTATTTTTCCATTTGAGATATTTACCAAGTGAAAGAGAGGAAAAACACACAGATCGGAAATATGGAGGAAGAAAAAGGAAAGCATTTAAAACAGAAAGCAGGACCCTGCAAGAGCGAGAAAAAGGGGCCGGAAGTGTCTGGTAGTGGACAGACTACCAGCCTTGGCATTTGGTGGTGTGGGGTTTTATAGCTCTAGCTGCCCGTCTCTGAGCAGAGCATCAGATATCTGCACTCGTTCTTTCACAAATTAGGCACTGGACAGTATGTTTACCAGATCAACAATTCTCTTAGTCATGACTCGCCATCAAAGCACACACTGGGCATCCCCACAAAAATAACCACGAGCAACCAGTCCAGGATGTCAAGACACTGGTTTCTTTTTCGGCCAAGGAATATCACACCTTTGTTCCTACCAGTGCTTTCATTGCAAAACGTTCCTCTGACTCTTCTCTTGGCCTTACTGTAATTGCCATACCACCAGTGCCTTCTCCTCACTGCTAGCTGAGCGACATGGAGCTTGCTTTCCAGCCAAGAGCGAATGAGCATGAAAAGTAAACAGGGTGGTGGCATGAGGTGGTGGTTAAACTAGAGGGACATGAGCATGTTACATACTTTAAAAAATACAGAAGAGTGTTAGAGATGGATAGAATAGAGCGAATGGCAAAGCCAAAAGGGAAAAAGGTGTAGGTAAGAAGTTCAGTTTACCAAGGGTTTATTATATGTGATGATGGTGCTATGATACCTGAAAATCGTAATCAAAATATAGTCTGGCAGAAAATGTGTGTGCTCTAAAACCGAGGTACAAGAACATAAACCAATTGGATTTAATAATAGAAAATCTACACCCAATCGGACAATATCTTTGTAAATGATATTCAGAACATATTACTTTCAAACAACATTTGTTTGCCATTGATATTCTGACATACAGCTGATGACAGAAGATGACGCCCCAGATGAATTTAAGTTTTGAGGTCACAATTATGGTTCTGCCAATCGGTTCATGAGAGAAAAGAAAGGGCAAAGCAAACATCTTTTGAAAAGAATAGAGTAGATATTCTTCTCCAACCAGTGTTGGAAATTCACTGCGTGAAAGGGAGAGAGGACGAAAGTGCCATATCTACAGAGATATTGCACTAGCCTCCCCTCCCCCCAGAGCCGGCACACAATCAGGCTGCCGAGAGCCACGCACACACCTTTGCACCATAGTGCAAGAGTAGCTATGTGAATCTAGCATACGTTTTTTACTGAAAGGGTACCCTTCCAGGAGAAAATATTATACTTAGACTGATGTTAAAACGTTTCCTACTTTGTATGTGTGCTGTAGAGTGCATCACACATGGAAAATCGGAAAAGAAAGGAGATGTAAAAGTATTTCTCGTTTTAATGGCTGGTTCGAAGTGGTGTATTTTCTTGGCACAATGCCCTGTCAATTATTGTCAGTAGATAGGGTTTTGCATCAAAAGGCATGGGTGGTACACACGAATGCCCATGTAACACTGCTCTGACAGAGTAACACAAAGCAGTGCTTTGAATGTTTTGCGTTGCTTTTAGGAAATTTTCCAGCACAATGCTAGTCTTGCGGTGGAAAGCAAAACCAACAAAAAATGCTTTGCGCAGGTATGTGTCAATTCTGTGATGCAAGCGCAACACAAATAGTTTGCAAATCTGGCTCCCAGTTGTTATGAAGTTAGCAGGCTAGTGGTTGTGGGTGGAGCCTAGGGGGACAGGAAGAGGAGGAGATGGACAGAGGAAGAGGCAGATAGAGTAGGGACAGGAGTGAGGCTGGTGTTAAGCTAATAAAGCTCCAGTGATATAAAGAAGAGTGTCTGTATTTATTTGTAGCAGGATGCTACAACTGGCGACGAGGGTGGGATAAGCAAAACCCACAGACCCAGCACCTCGTGAAAACACACTGTCCCGAGCAGCAGCCTACATCGAGCTGTAGAGCGTGACTGAACTGCTGCCTCGACTGAAGAGGCCATCAGCAGGCGACCAGGCCCCTCTGCCGATCGTGAGGGAGCTGAGAGGAGTGATTGAAAAGAGCGCTGAAACGCTCAGCAACAGAGACTGTCTAGCACCGAAAACGCGAGCCCTGCCGGATGCGTGCTGCCCAGCATCCGTGAAGAAACAGGAGTCGGGAGCCCACTCCGACCCTGTCCAGCACCCCAAAGTGAATAGAGTGTGCCCGAGTGAAGAGGACGCTGTCCCCGAGAGCCTGCTGCCGAGCGCGATTGAACGCGCCAAAACCGGAGCTTAAAACCATCGGAAATAAAACCTCACGCCCGATGCGTGAGGTTTGGCATTCTGTCGGCGTGAGAGAGAGCGGGAACTGCAAAAGTGAGCTGGGAGCCCACCCCAACCTCACATGATGGCCACAGTGTCCAGAGAGGAGTGAATCCTGGCGTGGACTGCCCCTAAAGCCAACCGCCGGTGAGTTCTGAGTGTCCTGGAGTGAATGAGCCTGGAGAGCCATCCTCGTGTATGCCTGCAGTGACGGCGGCCATCTTGAAGTCAGGCAAGTTTCAAGACAAACCGCTTGACTGTTACACGGCGGCCATTTTGAAGTCAGGCACTGGGCAAGAAAACAAGCATTGGCAAACAAACAAGCATTGGCACCTGAAATTAAACAAGCATTGGCAAATAAACAAGCATTGGCAAATAAACAAGCATTGGCACCAGAAGTCAAACAAGCACTGGCAAGTAAACAAGCATTGGTATCTGCAACTAAACAAGCATTGGCAAATGAACAAACAGTGGCAAGTGAACAAACATTGGCAAGTAAGCAAGCATTGGCAAGGAAACAAGCATTGGTGAAACCAAGTGAGATTGCTGCAAAATGGCATCCGACGAAGAAGATAATCAGCCTCAACCAAATGACGCCAGTCCCAAGGCCACAGGTGGGTCGCACCTGCGAGCACCCGAGCCTCTCAAAGTGACAACTGGGGGAAGCATGGGTCCCAGATGGCAAGAATGGCTGGAAGAGTTTGAAGATTACATTGAAGGATCGGATATTATTGTGGACAAAAAGAAGCTGATCTCCCTGCGCAACCTGGCGGGGCGAGAGATAGTTAAAATAATCAAGGACCTTCCTGCTGCTGAGGCGGATACGTATGTCAAAGTGCGTGACGCTTTGAATAAAAGATTTCTTCACAAAAGGAACGTAGACTACGAACGCCACACATTCCACTCTGCTTGGCAAGGGAAGGATGAGCCCATGAGTGCCTTCATGATGCGCCTGCGGAGACTAGCCAAACACTGTGAATTTGATAATTTCTCAACGGATGCTGCAATCAAATCACAAATAATAGATGGATGTTACTCCGATCAACTCAGGAGGCGCCTACTGAGAAAAGTACATGAACTAGATGACATAGAGGAGATGACACGAGTTTATGACCAGGCGGAGGAGTACGCAGCCGATATTGAAACAGGACACAAAGGAAGTCATGAACAAGTGCGACGTGTGCACGCCAAAAGTGACAGTCGAAGGAGCTCGAGAGACAGACAATGGAGGTCACACACGTCCTCCCGTCAAGAACAATCAAAATATCAGCGACGAGAACCGTGGAAGAAAGAGAGAAAATCGGAAAAAGTGAGGAAATGCTACCGATGTGGGTATGATTACCCTCATGTGGACAGTTGCCCTGCCATGGGTCAGAGATGTCGGAAGTGCGGTCGAACTAACCATTTCGAAGTGATGTGTGGGGACTACAATAAGGAGAAACGAAGTGGTACCACAAGAACACCCCAACCGGACACACGAAGCAGAGCCCCGACAATGTCTCGGTCCGACACCCGAAGACACCATGCGCGAGCTGTCCAAGACCAGACGGAGCAGTCCTCTGGGTCGTCGCACTCTAGCAGAGAGTCACGTCGGTCCAGGTGGGAACGGAGGTCACCCTCCAAAGAATCCAGACCGTCATCCCGAGACTCAGCATACACCATCGAGTACCTGAACCTGGCGGCAGACCCGGACCAGCTTAAGAAATATCCTCGGCTGGATATCAAAGTTGGCAAACATGACACAAAGTTCGTATTAGACTCTGGTGCATCCTTAAACTACATTCCAGTCACCGAATACGAAAGAATGAGTCCACGGCCTCCTCTGACATTTGCACCTGTGAGAGTCTTCATGTGGATGGCTAAGAAGCCACTTCCCTGCCTGGGGAAGTTCTCGACGACCCTTAAACATGACAACACAACCATATCAGCGGTCATCCACGTTATCAAGGGCCCAGAAGCAGACTGTCTACTGAGCTTGCCGGCAGCTGTACGTCTTCACCTAGTAGAAATTCTTTTCAAGGTCAGCGACAACCAAGATGTGACCCGCCAGTTTCCCAGACGTTTTCAGGGATTAGGCAAATTGAAAGACTGTCAGGTGCAACTGCATATTAATGAACAAGTCAGACCCGTCGCTCAACACCCTCGACGGGTACCATTCCATCTACAGACCGCTGTTGAGGAAGAGCTCCAGGATCTGTTAGCTGCAGATATCATCGAGCGCACTGATGGCCTGACCCCGTGGGTATCACCAGTAGTTATTGTCCCGAAGAAGGGCACGTCCAGCAAAGTCAGACCCTGTGTAGACATGCGCCTGCCCAACACTGCAATCGAAAGAGAACGACACCCGGGACCACATCTGAGCGATATGATCGCAGCTCTCAATGGGGCCACCGCGTTTTCCAAGTTGGATTTAAATAAAGGATACCATCAGCTGGAACTGGATGTAGGGTCAAGATATATCACCACCTTTGCAACTCATCTGGGGTTGTTCAGATATAAAAGACTGAGCTTCGGAGTTTCCTCAGCGGCCGAAATATTTCAGGAAGCAATTCGGCAAGTCATTCAAAACATTCCCAACACGCTCAACTATAGCGATGACATCCTTGTCTATGGGTCTGATGTACGAGAGCACGATATCGCACTCAGTCGTGTCTGTCATGCCCTATTGGAGGCGAACCTGACTCTGAACAAAGAGAAGTGCGAATTTCACCAGGCCACATTGAAGCTCTTTGGCCATATCTTTTCTGGAGCTGGCATGAAGCCTGATACTGACAAAATTGTGACTTTAAACAACACCAAGAGCCCCCAAGACGTCAGTGAGCTCAGGTCGTTCCTTGGGATGGCCAGCTACTGTGCTCGTTACATTAGGGACTACGCAACAATCAGCCATCCCCTCCGTATCTTAACCAAACAAGGTGAACCATTCGAATGGACTCCCCAATGTGAGCAGTCATTCAAGGAAATCAAGAGAGCAGTGGAATCGGCGGATCACCTGTCATACTTTAACCCAAAGCGAAAGACTGAGATAACTGTGGATGCCAGCCCCATGGGGCTTGGAGCCATCCTAGCACAATATGAGAATGACTCAGATCAACGCCGTATCATTGCCTATGCGAGTGGTAGTCTGACTGACCCGGAACGGGCCAACTCGCAACCCGAAAAGGAGAGCCTAGCCGTAGTATGGGCATGTGAACATTTTCATGCTTTCATATATGGCAAACATTTCACCTTAATCACAGACCATTAAGCTCTTGTCACCATTTATGGAAACCCACGATCCAAGATGCCCCCGAGGATTGAAAGGTGGGGCCTACGATTACAGGAATATACATTCACCATAATCCACAAACTGGGGAAGTCTGAAAATCCAGCGGACTACATGTCCCGGCACCCACTTCCATCATCAGTCTCCAATCCATCCATCGCGGAAGAGTACACACATTTCGTGAATGACCAAGCCCTACCTCCAGCTATCCCCATGGATACCATTCGAGAGAGTACGGCACAGGATGCCATCCTGCAAAAAGTTCTTCACAGAGTTCAAAACAATCGATGGAGACACGACCCTCAGGATGAAGAGACTGATCCCCTTGTTAAACGTGAAAAGCAGGCCTTCCGGCATGTATGTGGTGAACTGTCAGCTACCACTGACGGCATACTATTGCGAGACCAGAGGATTGTGATCCCCACTCAACTGAGACAAGGAGTGGTTGCTCTTGCACATGAAGGGCATCGGGGGATTGTGTCAACCAAACGAGCGCTAAGGGAACGAGTATGGTTTCCGTACTTCGATCAATTAGTGGAAGCCACCTTGAAGGATTGTCACCTCTGTCAACTCACCGGCAAAAGTGATCCTCCAGCACCATTACACATGACCACCCTGCCCCTTGGAGTGTGGCAAGAGATCGCCATTGATTTCTATGGACCCCTGTCATCGGACAAATATGTGCTGGCCATCATCGACGAGCATTCTAGATATCCCATTGCATGCTTCGTACCGTCTACAAACGCCTCTAGTACTCTTAAAGTACTTGATGAAGTCTTTGCAACATGGGGAGTTCCCAAGACAGTGAAAACAGACAATGGGCCTCCTTTCAATGGGCAAGACTTTGCAGCATTTGCGAAACACCTAGATTTCCATCATCGTAGGATTACGCCCCTCTGGCCACAGGCAAACGGGACAATCGAAAGATTCATGGCCACGCTCAAGAAGACCTTTCAACATGCTACCGCAGAAGGCAGAGATCTACAAGTGGCAATCAATGAAGTCCTCCGAGCTTACCGCACAACCCCTCACGCAACGACTGGCCAGTGCCCAGCGACACTCATGCAGGGACGCCCCATGAGGAATCGCATTCCAACGTGGGATGGAGCTTTGAGAGCATCATCATCTGCAAGAGATCAACAGGAAATGATGGCAACTGACAAGCGCAATAAAAATAAAATGAAGTCATATGCAGATCACCGGAGAAGAGCGAGGTCGCTATCATTACATGAAGGGGACCATGTTCTCGTCAAGCAAGAGCAGCAGAAAAAGACCGACTGTCTGTTCAAGGATGAACCATTGTTGATCACGAAGAGGAAAGGAACTATGCTGACAGCGGAGTCCGAGCAGCGGCGAGTCACGAGAAACATCTCACACTTTAAGAAATTGTCACGAGATACCTCCAAAACCATGACGAGTGAAATGGACACTCCCAGTTCGGAAGAACCATATTCTGCTGATCGTGAGAGCACTGCTCCGATCAATGAGACACTGAATACCAATAGTCCGAGAGCCAGGTCGCCACGACCTCATCGTGACATACGTCCACCCAAGAGACTTATCGTAGAGATGGACTGAGAAGTCAGTATGTTAGTTTGTTTTGTTACAAAGGGGGGAGATGTTATGAAGTTAGCAGGCTAGTGGTAGTGGGTGGAGCCTAGGGGGACAGGAAGAGGAGGAGATGGACAGAGGAAGAGGCAGATAGAGTAGGGACAGGAGAGAGGCTGGTGTTAAGCTAATAAAGCTCCAGTGATATAAAGAAGAGTGTCTGTATTTATTTGTAGCAGGATGCTACACCAGTGTCAGGGTCATTACTTTATTAAATGTTTTCCATACATTTAGTGCAAAATTGTAGCGGCAATGCAGAGGCTGAATCACTTTCAATAGTATCTGTTGCTTCTTTGTTGATATCAAGCATTGGGAAAGTATCATAATAAACACCTCAAAGATTAGCAGTAAATAAGCATAACATGGGGAAAAAACTGTAAACTGCACTGCATGCACACTTTATCTGTGTAGTCAGGTATGACAATTATTTTATTAATTTTATGAAACACTAAAACAAAAAGATAATGTGAGCATTCTGATATGAAAATGGTATGCTGATTGTTCTTATTCACCTGTTTGGCAGAACATTCGATCCTTCCTTGGGATGATGTGCATGTGTACCTCTGGGCCAATAGATCCTGCGTCTATACTGTTCCAAGGGTGTGGTTAAAACCCTGAGCCTTAAAGTGGCAATCTAGCTCAAACGTCATTTGGATGAAAAAGTTTCTATCAGCAAATCAGTTTCAATTCCAACTGCTTCATTTTGAGGTGCATTTAATTCTGGTCTACTGCCACCCTGAAACAATTACAGATTAATTTGGAGGCATCTCGTCTAGGGGGTAAGCAGCAATTTACAGATAATTTTATATAGTCTGGGTTTAAACAATTTTGGATACACCACACCCTCAGATAGTCTGTCCCTGTGACTTGTATTCTGTATTACTTAAAGCAGGCACCAGATAAGCTTCTGGGGCCTTTAATTACTTCAGTCCCAAAATTTTAAGAGTCAGACGCTGAATTCACTGTAGACAGTTACTCATCTAAAGAATGTCTTCTGATATTTAAGGGCATATGTCTGCACATAAACAATCTTTAAAAAATGATCTTTTATAACCTCCATGTGTGCTGCGTCAAGCAGCACACATAGAAGTGACAAAACGGCATTACAAGACTGTTTATGTGCAGGAAGGGGTCCTTCCTGTTCATAAACAATCTTCCCCTGCACAAGCCTGCATTGGCGCTCACTGCTAAGTGTAGCACCAGCACAGGGGGAAAGGCAGAGCTGCACCATATTCTTGTAAATATGGTGCAGCCTTGCGTTTCTGAAGTGGCAGAGTGAGGCGTTAAGCCATACCGGCGAATGCCTCACTCTGTCACTTCTTTGTAAATGCCCCCCTTAGTTTGTTTAGGTGGAAAAATGGCAAAGGTTATGTTTGAAGAAGGTTGCAAGGCGTCGGAAGAGTTTGCCATTGTTTAAGAGATTATTTAATAACACATGCATGGTTGTTTCTTTAGTCTTTTTAAAAAAAAGGCTTCGGCTCAGATTTGATATCCTTTATAAGCGCCACATCAAACAGTGTAGTACTGTGTTACCCAAAGGATACAACATGAGGTCCCAGATTAGGCTAGAGCTGACCCCTAATGACATACTCAGCAGTGTTTGCACTAAAAACAGCTTTTCTCAGTGATGCACAGTTGTCTGAAGTTTAAAGTATATGTTTTCATCGCCATGTGGTATACATGTACATCGAATAATATCCCACTTAAACACCTAATTACCCTGGATTCACTTGGAATCAGAATTTGTTACTTAGTATATCTGGATTTGAACTAAAATATATGATTTGCATGCTGTTCTTGCCCATTCACTCTTATTTTACAATTATGCAGAGGGTGGGCATAAGCAAAGAATAGCTTTTTTCACGTGAAATCTGATTATCGTTGTCCTTCGCACTTCTTTATACCCCTTCACATCGTCTATGCACATTTTTAGGGATTCCTGGTTTCGGCGATGTTCATGGTTGCTATCAAGTTTTTCTTCTGCATTGATATATTGCAGATATGTGTGGACAGAAGCAAGCCCAAGGAGACTGACAATTTTCACTTCTGTTTTCATGTAAGGACCTACACTAGGGCATGGAGATGCTGTGGCTTCTCGGTACTTCATGCTTACTTATTAGATACTTTGCCTAAACAATTAAGTCAAATTAATAATTTGGTTTTACATTTGGATCCTATGTTTTTCATTTCATTGACGGCAGGGGCCTGCCTTCACAGGAGGAGAATGGCAAGCAAAGAGGCAGCTTCTTCAGGTGGTTAAATTCTGTCTGTGGGCTTGGGCAGTGTCAATCTTAACTTGTGACCTAAAGAAATGGGGAGAGGACCAGCGGAGCTGATGAGGCTATAGGGTGGAGGAAATCTAGGACTGTGATAAGGAAGTCTATGGCTTGGAGTAAGCAAAATATTTGGAGCTGAGGCCCTGGGAGAACTCCCTGGAGCCGCAAAAGCAGTCAAGTGCCAGTGGGCACTTCTTAAGGCTACCTCGGCTCCGGAAGCGCAGGAAAGTCAAATCTTTGGAGCTGAGGTCCCAGGGAAAGCAGCACGAGCCACAACAGCAGACCAGCGCTGGTGGGTGCTTCTTAGGTAATCAGAAAGAAGGGGCGGTTCATTACCCTGGCCACACCTCTGTGAGGGCACACAAGCTCTGCACAAGGGGAGAAGGGTTTCTCCACTTTAAATTTTGAGAATAAGCTTTACTGTGTGGTTATTCGCTGTATGAAAAACAGGAACTGTTGCAAATTCTGGTAGGGTTGCCCATAGGAGTCACCCCATCCAATAACTCTTACCAGGTGTTAGATATGGGGGTCTCTAGTCTAGTTGGCCAAGATAGGTACCTTTGCTCAAATAGGGACCCTTGCTTCTAGTCATGGTAAGGGGAAAACACACTGTAGATAACTCCTGCTCACCCCCTTAGTAGCTTGGCATGAGCAGACAGGCTTATCCCCAAGGCAATGTGTAAAGTATTTGTACCAACACTGAAAGTGATACAGTGAAATACCCCAAATGGACACCACACATGCTTAGAAAAATAAAGTTATCTTTATCTAACTTAGCAGGGCCACAACAACAAAAATCCAACATACACAATTATCTCTTCTTTGAAATACCTTTGATAAGGTTCTTGGTAAAAATAAACGTACATTCTGTATTTCTTTAAGCAAATATTGTGGGATCGACAGTTCAGTCTCAGAATTAAAAGGAAATGCATGCAGAGACTGTATTTCTCCTAGCCATCAAATAAAATATCACTTGCACTGATCTCTTTAGCACCTACATAGTCCTATTATCAGTAGAAGACTTTCCCCAACGGGCTGTGGGCTCGGCGAGCAGTAGTTGCCAAAAATATGCCCCCTCCGAATGTTTTGCAACAAGAAGGCTCCGAGGAGCGGGCCTGGTTACTGCGGCTCATCTACTATGTCGGTACGGGCCGTATTTACTTGTCAGAAGGGAGTTCCCACCATTTGGGAAAATGCTCGCACAGTCCCACCAGTCCCTGATAGCTAGATCCAGGGGCTCTCACCAGTCCGGTCACACGATCAACAGCTGCACCGATCTCAAGCTTAAGGGGCACCCGCACATTCCTCAGCAGCCCTGCCGACTCCCAACTCGCTCCCGGCAACATAACACGATGCAGTGCTGCTGGAAGCGTTTACCTGAAGAGCTGGTCTTGCACTGAGGCCTGCACTTGGAGATCCTCCGACGGGAGCCCTTCTCCTTCAACAGCGCTTCACGAGGAGAGCGAGACTTCCTTCCCGCACTTGAGTGCAGCTCCCATTTGGCTCGGGCTGACGTCCCGCTGGGCGGCTCCCTCTGCGATGGCCACACACCCCTGGGGAATCCCGGTTGCCAGGCAATGCCTTGCAGCCAGGGAACTCAGCACAGCTATCTTTTCTGGTAGTTATGATCTCGTGCCAGCGGCGGTGACAGGACATGAAGGCTTCCACAACTGGATACAGAAACACGCACACAGCGTTGCAAGGCAATCCTGGATCTGAAGCACTTCGAAGCAATTATAACTTCTCGAAGGTCACAAGCTGGATGCAGGCACACAGCGGCGTAAAGATGTTCTTGAAAACTTTTATATTCCTGAGTTTCTGCAACAGGAGGGCAACTCTTCTCAGGCCCTTGGAGACTGTTTCTTCAGGAAATAGCACACAGCAAAGTCCTTTACAAGCAGGGGGACACAGCAAAGTCCCTTGTCCTCTCCTCAGCAGGACAGCTAACTCTAGGCCTTTCCAAAACTCAAAGCAAGGGCAGCACTCCTCAGTCTCTTCAGCTAACCTCGTTGGCAGCAGGTTCCTCTTGATCATGAAGCAGTACAGGGGTTTCAGCTCTCATTTTTATACCTCAAAAGTCTTTGTTCTCTATGTGTCAGGGGTCCTGGACCCAGTCCAAAACAGTTCTAGGTGCACTCTGGCAGTGCACAACTTCTTCCATTGTAAATGTGGGCCAGGGTCTTCAGGAGGTGGAGCCAGTCTTTTGTGGAAGGCAGGCACAGCCCTAGTCAGGAGCAGATACTATTCCTCCCACCACTCCAAATGCAGATTGGCCTATTTAGCTCTGGCTGACTCACCCAGACTCCTGAAGCCACCCCAGCCCCTGTCACTTCAAAGCCAGTCAATCCACAACCAGGCAGAGGCACACAGAAAGGTTGAGCAAGAAAAAAGACACTTTCTAAAAGTGCTACTTTCAAACACAGAATTTAAAAATCATCTTTACTAAAATATGTATTATTAAATTCTGAGTTCAGGAATGCAAGACTCTAATTTTCTATCTCACTCCTATGGGAAGATATGCAAGTAAAATGTTACACAGTATTCCCCTTTCTGTCCTATGGGCAAGATAGCCTTGCAATAGTGTAAAATGAAATTGGCAGTATTTCAATATCCGGACATGGTACACACACCAGTACATGTCCTATCTTTCACATACACTGCACCCTGCCCAGGGGACTACCTTGGGCCTTTCATAGGGGTGTCCTAGGTGTGAGAAAAGGGAAGGGTAGGACCTGGCCAGTGGGTACACTGGCCAGGTCAAAATGGCAGTTTAGCAAACTGCGCACAGGCACAGCAGTGACAGGCCTGAGACATCTTTTTGGGACTACTCATGTGGGTGGCACATTCAGTGCTGCAGGCCCACTAATAGCATTTGACTTACCTGCCCTGGCACATGTAGTGACCTTTACTAGGGACCTACTGGTAACGAAATATGTCAATCAGGGCGAACCGATCACAGTATTACTTTATACAGTGTGCTCTTGCACTTTGACACTGATCAACAGTGGCAAAGGACCCAAAGTATCTAAGCCAGCAAAACGAAATTCAGCACAGAATCAAAAACACAGGAGACAAAAAGTCTGGGGAAACCACGCCAAGGATGCCAGGTCTAACGCCAGGGATAATTGTGTCACCCCAAGCTACCTCTTCAGAAAACTTTACTGACCTGTCAAATAACAAAAGAATGACTGATCCTGCTGTTTGAGGCCTGTGATGAGCCCTGAGGGTCTGGACCAGCTCCTACTTGTTCCGAGGACAAGACATGGACTGCATAGGTCAGTTGGCTGACCTCCTGTGTGGCTAGAGTGACAGAATAAGCTGAAAGAGATATTTTTCCTGATGTGCTCAGCTGACCAGTAGGAACTTGACTTGACATGCTATTGGCCTCTGCCCGGCACCGTGAGAGTTTCAAGGTACCTCTCAGATGTCCTTATATTCTTAGAAGTGTACTCCTGTGGTTGTTTAGGTACCAGACAAAGGTTTGGAAACGTTTGACAACTTTTCCATCAGAGCTGCAGCACTACAGTGTAACGCAATGGCGATCCCACCACCAGTTCCACAGCATCATATTGAATTTCATCTTTGACCCGCTCAGAGATCACCTAAACTAATGTGTTGAGACATAGGATATTTTTAGCAGTAAATCACCAAAGCTCCAGAGAGGCAGCTAGATCAACCTATTTCAGGTAACTGGCCTATAGTTCCACATCAGTGGCTACAGTTTCAGCGGCGAGCCTCAGGCGGAGGATTTTTCTTCTCAAAAAGTAATAAAGTCCTATTCTGCATAGGGTCTTAAAAGAAATGTCAATGTTCTTCTCTCATGAAGTCACAAAGTGCCTTTCTGAAGTGGGATAGGAAACATTTTTTGCTTTTTTACTCCCAACCTTTCACTGAGATCAATCCACTAGTTATACCAAACAAAGGCTCCATTATAATCACCCTGAAATTGCACCCTAGTCCTGGTCTACTGTGACCATTGATTAAAATTGAGCCCTTTATTTTTCTTCACACTTTTTTCACTTACATACTTAAAAAGTCATATATCCGGTTCCCCTTGTTGGATTTTTGTCATTTTGGTGTAATTTTGCTTATGAAATATTTTAAATTGGATTGGCATTTTTATTGTGTTGTATACTTTAATTGCTGTAGTACTTCCAAAATACTTCACAGATATTTTTTATAAATGAATCCTGTCTGCCCCGTGCCTTACTTACTAGTGGAAGTGCTCATGTTTCGCTTATTGAAAACCTTTGATTGAACCTAATAGATTAATGACTTTATTGTTTGTGCTAAACTACTATCCACTCCGATTAAAAATTCACTTGCTTACAACCTTTGGTATGCTTTAAAAGTTACGAGTAATTTAGACGAGAATGTACACTAGATTCTGCTCTTTTACTGTAGGTAGATTGTCATTTTACCTGAAACACATGAGTCTTATTAAAAATACTTAAAGCATAAACCATTATCTGGTATCAAATAAGGATTGAAAGAGAGAGAGAGAGAGAGATAGAGAGAGAGAGAGAGAGAGAGAGAGAGAGAGAGAGAGAGGGAGAGAGAGAGAGAGAGAGCAAAAACTCTGGGTTTCTGAAAAGAAAATTTGATTCTTCAATACAAGTCAGTCACCAGACCTTTCCCTGCATGAGTCAGGGTATGTGATGGGCTTTGTTGCGTTTGTACAATGCCTGTCAAACAGCTGCAGTGTTCAGTGAATATTTAAAAACATTATTTTGTAATTTCAGTTGTGCCCCACAATGTCTTCCTTTATACCACTGAGAATAAAACTATGTTACATAAAATTTGAATACTGAAGGTTTTTACTTTTTTATTTATGGAAACTATTTTCTCAGACATGTTCACATTCTATATTTTTTGAAGACCTTGTGGGTGTCCTTCAAAGAATAGCGAATTACTGTTATCTTCATCATTTTCCAGGTCTCTAGTAACCTTACAGTAACAGTCTGCTTCAACCGTTTTTATTACATTTCTTGAATGTCATGTGAAATATATTCTTATTTGTGATTGACAGGGTTAATGTGTATTACTGACCTTGATGTATGTTAACATTGTCCATGTTTCTTCATTGAATCGTGTATTACATGTACTCACACTTAATATAAGTAACAAGCCCTGCACAGGCCTTAAACAAATTTAAAATGTCTTGTTTTATTTTTTGTTGGCAACAAAAATCTTTTGTGTGTGGAAAATTACCACAGGTCTTATGTTCCACGTTGCTTCAGATAGACGTTAATTTACAATTTCCTACTACAATTTAGCAGCATTCTTGCAGGAGCTGCAGGGAGTAACTTTTGTATCAGCTAGCTAAGGATCCTATAGTTTACAGGTATGTGGCAGTGTTACATGAATTGTAAATAATTTCAATAAAAATATGAAGCTGTAAGGAAAGGAGGGGGTTTTTGATGCACAGGTTAGGGATGTCTGGTGAACAATGCTTTGGGTATATAGTACATTCACTTTAATATTATCTGTTCAGTCAGACACGTGATTTACACACCATACGACCATAATGATCAATATTTCTTATATTATACTAGGGTTTCCTTTTGCACAAAATCTGTGGGGTCCTTGTGGGATCCCTTATCTATGGCCTGCAAAAATAAGAGATTCTATGAGAGGTCTATCACATTTTATGCACCCTCTTACTTATTTAACTAGAACTAAGAGGAGGGGAGGGGTATACCAGCCTATTGTCCTTTTTCTCACTAGAGGACTCATTTTAGGGGTTAAGGAAATCTACGGGGTGTGAGTTCGGAAATGATGGGGGTTTTATGTCTGAAATACCTTCAACAATAATGTGCAGGTTTTCTTTTCTCAATAAGGTAGGTCAGTGAGTTAGTGGTTTACAATTTGAGATCACTGTTTAACATGATGGGTAAAGGGTTAAAACCTGGCATGTTCAACTCATATTTGACGCTTTTAACAACTCCAAAATGAGTACCATACAAGTCATGTTCTGTAGATCACTATAAAATGGTAGAAGTGGAATGGCAAACGCTATATATCTTCCAATGTGCATAATATGATTATAACTTGCCCTAGATGGGCCAACCTGCGCCAAAGGTTTATACGCCCTTTATTTACACATCTGAATTTTAAACAAGAGCGACCTGCCCTTTTATATTTACCGTTTTTAGAAAATTCTACAGCTTGTTGGTATGTGGCGAGACTTTGAAATAGCTTTGTATTATGTTTATACTTGAAATTGAATTCTATGATATTATTTGTTGCTCTCATACCTTTGTCATGATTGTTTTTACTGAAACTTTTATGATTGCCAAAGACAATTGAATAAAATAAATATTGAATTGAATTGAATTGATTATTATTGACATTTTTGCCGTCATCATTATTATTATTAGTAGTGGTGGTACTAGTAGTAGTAGTAGTAGTGTAGTAGGGGCAGTAGTAGTAATAGTAATATTGATACTATTGTTACCGCTGGATTATTAGGTATTAGTTTAAAGTGGGTTGGTTGCACGTGTAGGTGTTCCTATATGTTGTCCCTGTAGGTAGAGAAAAATTGCATGAAAGTAACGAAGCTCGACATGCACCAGTTCTTTGCATGAATTACAGTGAAAACTCGCAGCATCAATGACATTTCCCTACATCATATACTGGGCGCATCCCATTCACCAGATGTGAAGTTCCATTAGTCATATTGCAAACCCCTGATTATACTGTGGCAGTGTGACAAACAGGCCCATGAGGGTACATGGACTGTGAGATTCACTGATTTAGAAATCAGTGGTGGTGAGAGAAACGTTCACCAGGCACGGCCCGTGCCGGGCGTTATACTGGAGCGGTGACGTCAGGCAGGGGAGGGTCAGGGTGGGGGGGTTGTAAAATGCGGGATATGGACCAATAGAGGTAAGTACCGAAAAAATAAAATAAAACAAATTTCGTTGCCCACGCTGCATCGCCAAAATTGATGCAGCGTGGGTAACGAAATTTGTTTTATTTCTTTTTTTCGGTACTTACCTCTAATGGTCCATATTCCGCATTTTACAACCCCCCCACTCTGACCCTCCCCTGCCTGACGTCACCGCCCCAGTATAACGCCTGGCATGGGCCGTGCCTGTTACCCTGTAAAATAGGGTTTTGTTAAAAATAGGTGCACTAGCTTAAGATGTTACTGAAATATAGTATACTGCTACTACTACTGCCGCCATCACTACTAAGTCTTCAACTACTGCCACCATACTGCTACTACTAATACTGCTACTACTGCCGTCATCACTACTACTAATACTATTATTAGAAGAGTAGTGGTAGTAGTAGCAGCATCAGCAGTACTAGCAGTATGTTAATAGGTAATGCTGTTTAGACAGGTGGATAGTTTAGTTACAATAATGGTACTTTTTCACATTTAACCATCCTTCCGAGCGCTCCCTCGCATCCGATTTAGTGAATTATTAGGAAAAAATACTAAGTTATTTCTTTGATTTATTTAGACATATATTACCAATCTGCAAATATGAAGTACATGTCCTTGCAGAAAGAGCATCTTACTGTCGACAACTACGATGTCATATGCCACAAAGGAAGCTCCCTTTTCATCTAAAGACCTGTTTTGCCTGTTTTGGTCTAGGGTACCACTGCGCTCATATAGGGTACCACTGTATTGCTCTAGGGTACCACTCTTGTGCTCTAGGGTAATGCTGTTATGCTCTAGGGTACCACTGTGGTTTTCTAGGACACCACTGTGATGATCTAGGGTACCACTGTGGTGCTCTAGGGTACGACTGTGATGCTCGAGGGTACCACTGCTAAGCTCTAGGGTAACATTGTGGTGTTCTAGGATACCATTGCGATGCTCTAGGGTACCACTGTCATGCTCTAGGGTAGTACTGTGATGTTCAAGGGTAATGCTGTGATTTCCTAGAGTACCACTGCGATGCTCTAGAGTACCACTGCAATGCTCTAGGGTATCCCTGTGGTGCTCTAGGATACCACTGTGGTTCTCTAGGATATCCCTGAGATGTTCTACTGTACCACTGTTCTCCTCTAGGGCACTACTGTGATGCACTAGGGTACCACTGCGGTGCTCTAGGGTACCACTGCGGTGCTCTCGGGTACCACAGAGATGCTCGTGGTTGCCATCGTGGCGCTCTTGGGTATCACTGTGGTGCTCTAGGGTGCCACTGCGGTGCTCTAGAATATCACAGTGATGCTCTAGGGTGCCACTGCGGTGCTCTAGGGTATCACTGTGATGCTCTAGGGTACTAATGCGGTGCTCTAGGGTACCACAGAGATGCTCTTGGTTGCCACTGTGGTGCTCTAGGGTATCATTGTGATGCTCTAGGGTGTCACTGTGGTGCTCTAGGGTATCACTGTGATGCTCTTGGGTACCACTGCGGTGCTCTAGGGTACCACAGAGATGCTCTTGGTTGCCACTGTGGTGCTCTAGGGTATCACTGTGATGCTCTAGGGTGCCACTGCGGTGCTCTAGGGTATCGCTGTGATGCACTAGGGTAACACTATAATGCCATAGGGTATGACTGTGATGCTCTATTGTACCACTGTGGCACTATAGGGTACCATTGTGATGCTCTAGGGTGTCACTGGTATGCACTAGGGTACCACTGTGAAGCTCTTGGGTACCACTGTGATGTTTTTGAGTGCCACTGTGGTGCTCTAGGGTACCACTGTGATGCTCTAGGGTACCACTGTGGTGCTCTAGGACACCACTGTGATGCTCTAGGGTACCACTGTGATGCTCTAGTGTTCTACTGTGGTGCTCTAGGGTACCATTGTGATGCTCTAAGGTGTCACTGGTATGCACTAGGGTACCACTGTGAAGCTGTTGGGTACCACTGTGATGTTCCTGAATACCACTGTGGTGCACTAGGGTACCACTGTGGTGCTCTAGGACACCACTGTGATGCTCTAGGGTACCACTGTGATGCTCTAGTGTTCTACTGCGGTGCTCTAGGGTACCATTGTGATGCTCCAGGGTGTCACTGGTATGCACTAGGGTACCACTGTGAAGTTGTTGGGTACCACTGTGATGTTCCTGAGTACCACTGTGGTGCTCTAGGGTACTATTGTAGTGCTCATGGGTATCACTGTGATGCTCTAGGGTTCTACTGCGGTGCTCTAGGGTACCATTGTGATGCTCCAGGGTGTCACTGGTATGCACTAGGGTACCACTGTGAAGCTGCTGGGTACCACTGTGATGTTCCTGAGTGCCACTGGGGTGCTCTAGGGTACCACTGTGAGGCTCTAGAGTACCACTGTGATGCTCTAGGGTACCACTGTGATGCTCTAGAGTACCACTGTGATGGTCTAGTGTATCGCGGTCGGAGACACTGAGCACAGTCTTCGCTACACATCGTAAGCACCTATGGCTAGTAGATTACTGAGAGAAACGATCTATTTTCATGTTATTAAAAAAACTGAAATAAGATGGTTAAGCATTGCTGATTCTCCAGAGAACGGAACAATGCAGGGTGAAAATCTGCTGCCATTATTCTGACAGTCTTGTCTCTCTTTCGAAAGAGAGATACTTGCACACTCAGAAGAAAGGTACTCACACGCTCTCATACTGCTTCACAAACCTTTGTTCTGAATGTTGAAAATGTGTCTAAAAAATGATGCGCTGGATACTTTCCTCTCCACTAAAAAGAACTCGTGCCTGGCAGAATATCCATGTCAAGGGGAGTCCGGTCTTCTTCATCTCTGCTGGAGGCTGACATGTGAGAGGCAGCTCTCGAATGCAAAAGAGAAGGCACAGTCAGGATACTTAAAACCCCACTGCGACGCAAGAGCTTAGTTATTTTGTTCTGATAGGTAGTAAGGGGAACAAAATAGAAGAACGTTAAAACTAGAATAGGCCTGTCTTTTGAGATAGACAATCAGAATTTCCACAGCAGCCACTGAATTTTTAAGTGGGATTTCATTTTTTTCTTTAGCATGGCAGAGAAAATGGAAACAATTCGTTTTTTTCAACCAGATACCTAAAGGCCGTGTGGCTTAGAACTGCAGAATTTCAAACTAAGGAACAAGGTTTGCGTTCCGGCGTTGGCTCAGCATCCTGTGATTCTGAGCAGATTATTGCATCTCCTACCTACCTCATGCCTCGAAAGAAGAAGAACATCAGACTTTGGGTATTGTAACTCTAGTGCTTAATTGGAGCCGGTGGGGACCACAGACACTCATTTTTGCGTACCGGAATTGATTTTCTGCACCAAACATTAATTGAGAGAACGAAAGCAGGACCCTGCAATAGTCAAATGAAGGGGCAGGAAGTATCTAGTAGTGAATTAAAGAGGTACAAGATAGAATCAAGACTACTAGTCCTTATTTATGAGGCCTTGCAACAGTTTTGCGCTTCCAATGCGTCACATTTTGTGACGCATCGGCAGCGTAAAACATGCCTCCTGTTGCGCCCTATTTACAAAGTGACGCATCTAAGCAGATGTGTCACTTTGTAAACCCCTGCGCTACATTATACCTGCGTCAAGTATAATGTATGCAGGGTGGGTGGTCCCACGTAAGTTAGCCTCGTAGAAGTGACACCGTGAAATCTACGAGATTTCACTGCGCCACTTCTAGGGTGTAAATACGTCAATATCTTAGGCCTGCCTCACAGCACGCATAAGACAGACGCAGGTCCTTTCACATCGGGTTTGCTCCATGTGAAAGGACACATTACTGGGGTTACGTCACTTTTGTGACACAGTCCAACAATGCCTCACTTTTTCGCCTACAGATACGTCAGAAATACTGACGTATCTGTAACTTCTTGCGGCATGATGCGTCATACAGTAAATATGTTGCATCTATCATGTCCCAAAGAGGGCGCACTGAAAAGTGACGCATCGCACCGATGCGTCACTTCTCATAAATGAGTCCCCACTGATCCTTTGCATTTGTTACACATTTAATAGCACTGGCCACTGGGTTCTAAGAAGAGCTTTGGCCATTGGTACAAATTAAGCACTGGAACCGATGCTCATGTAAACAACTGCAAATCCCTTGGGCTTGAGTTCATACTAAGTAAACCTGCACGTATAAATAAAATAAAAAGCAGGCCCACCTTTCCTGCTTAGGCTCCCATTATAAGTGACCCAGTATTCCCTACTCGATTGACAACTTAATTACTATATACATTATTAATTAAATGATTTGTGGGAAAATAGTCAATCATTTTTCTTCACAAGTTTATTTCACTTACTAAAACAATTGAATTGTGAGGGTGAACTCAGGGCAGACATCAGTATGGAAACATTGATTTCCTCTATTAATGTGTGGAAACTTTCTAATGGCCTGGTATTCCAGCATCCCAAAAATATGATGTGATGTCCAGGGATCCTAAGGAGGTATTCTGCTTCACTTGGCCCAGACCCTCAGAGAGTGATTTGAAGTTTGTTGGTGATGTAAGATCTGCTGCTTTCTGGCTGCCATTGGTGGAAATACTGTTGGTGGAATTACCGCTGCAATATTGTACTATTGCATCAATTAATTTAATTACTATAATTATGGCAGCTGTTTTCCACTGAAGACGGCTGATTGCATCAGGCATAATTTGCTGGATTTCCATAAGCGTGATCTTCTAAGCCAGCATCATACCCTTTAGCCTCAAATACCTTGTTAAATATAACAATGGCCTTTTTAGTAACATACCTTGTAGAAGAAGATTGAAATGTTGAGAACTCAATTGAAGACAAATAAGTGTCTCAGAACTAATAAAGTGTGGAATAGAACTTTTTCTCCACTATTCAGTTATTTGTCTTTCTCTGTCTCCTTATTTAATTTGGAATGTTCTACTATAGAATTCGAGCCCTTTTGATAAAGGCTTTTGTCCTCATTATTTGCTGTCTCCTGCAGCTTAGAACTATAACTCAAGTTCAGGGCCATTACCAACCAGTGGAGCCCTTGGCACTGGGTTATAATGCTATATTACAACACTGGAATGTTGAAAGCTGCTTTGAAAACAGTGGAAGGGGACAGGCCCAAATAATGGCTAATACAGATCTTCGGATCCCACATTCCAATGTTTTTCTTTGTATTTCTCTCTTTTCATTTAGAGCACTATAGTCCCTGTGGGTAGAATGGTCTAATAACGTTATGGCTGTTCTGCATCAAGCTATATCAATTATTAGAACATTGGAATGTTGGTAGCTTCATTGAAAACAATGGAGTGCTCCAGGCTTATAATGGCTGGTTTAAGCCCGGAGGTCCAACATTTCAATGTTTCTTCGGGGAGCCTGAGGGGATTTCAATCCCCTCGCGCTCCCAGAAGGCTTTGTTTTATTTGTTAGAACATTCTGCCCTCTAGTGGCAGAATTAGCCGGTATAGCCCACTATGATCGCCTATAAGGCTATAATAAAGGTCTTGCCCTCTATTACAGGCCAGTGTAGCTCTAGGAAGTGGACTATAATGCTATAGTTTCATATACCTGTACACTTAGCATGTACCATTTACTTTAATGTGTTCTGAAAAAAACATTGGCGACATATGAAATTCCCCTTTATATTTTTGACCATCTTGGGAAGCCTTTAAATTCCTTAAGCCATTTAAATTTGATTCATTGAGTTTTGAAAGACACCAATTAGTTTCAAATGCAATGGTGCGAGGGCTGATACAGCAGACAACATAATGAACAAAGCTCATTAGACCCTAGAGGATTGTTTTTTGATTAAAATACAACTTTCATTTCCACATAGAGAACATGGGATCATAAAAGCTGACACTTGGAAAGAGGGATGCACAAGGTTTGCATCCAACATCAATTTCAAATATGTGGGTCACAATATTCCATCAAGATTCAGATGATGTTTAATCTTAAATGGATGCAAATGCGTTTGAAGCAAACTTTCACTGGTACCATTTTCCCATTTCAGCTAGAGGCAGAACAACGCTGAATAAAAGATAAAAGTGATTGCCGCAAAAAGCCAAACACACCATTTACTTAAAAAAATAACCATACTTATTCTTTAAAAAAAGTTTAGAGTACAGTTGGAAAACCAAGGCTGTATTAGCCATTTTGATTCCCTTCTCACGGAATTCAAGTTGACTGCTGGGTGTTAATAGCATATTTAGAGTGCCATACATTTGAAAAGGGGCATAGAAAGCAGAAAGTAGTTACAGGATTGTGTAAATATTATTTTAAATATGTGCAAAATGGCAGGCTGCATTTTAAACAATATACAGTGCAGTTTGCATGCATGGGGGAGCCGGCTGGGGCTGCAGGGGCCCTGGGGCTACCCTCACACCCCTCCAATGTTGTGTAGATATTTTCTGCTGAACTGTGGACTCTTCTTGGATAAATACAAAGGAAAGGTTCCATTCTGGCTCAAATTTTCATTTCACAGAAATTAAACTTTGATGGGAAGCAATTACATATATAAACATAGTGGGTGCTCTAGTTGAAGCTCCCATTCTGTAAAGTAAAAAACATCCTAAATTCTTGAACTTGGCCAAGGAAAAGCAAGTGCATTTCCTAGAACTGTATGTTGAAAAACAATCTGAAATCTTTGCTAGAGGTGAAGGCATCATTGATTTATTGGGGCGCAATCTCTTCTGTAATGACTGTCGACGAGTGGGTTCTTTCTTGATGTTTCCTGGTCTGAGAGCACAGTCCACAGTTGTCCCTTCAAATTGATGCTGAGTATGCGAAGACACACAATAACATACAAGCTCCACTTATTTGGCCCCACCCCTTCCACTTTAGTTTTATGCAATAGTGCTCCTTCCATTTTCAAGGAACTCAATGTCTTTTCCCGCCAATTTTGATGGTGCGTTCTTATTTTTTTTTACGATCTTATTTTGCATTTTCAAAAAAGCAACAAGACACACAATGCATTTTGCACATTCTGATGCAGAGGAATATGATTACATCTCCACCAAACAGAGAAGCACTTACTAATTATAGTTAGGAGTAAGTTCTCTAGTTTGGTGCAGATTGAACTCTTTGTATGCAGTCTTGTCATCTTCTCTATATGAGGATTCATATTGTCACTCAGTCAGCGAAAAAACTGTTATTCGATTAATTTAAATCCTAAAAAGTACATACAAATGACACATATATGGCAACATTCAGTATATACATATGGACGATACAAGATAAAATGCCACAAGATCAAGTCAATAATCAATAGAAAATAGATTAAAACTATTACTTTAAAAATATGTAAAAAAACAATTCATATAACAATGAGTGTAAAGAGTCTTTTCTTTTTAAGTCGCACAGCAGCAGCAAGGAAGCTACAAACACCAAACATAATCCGGGGTTCGTCTAATAATTGGAGATACAACAGTGCCGGTCTTGCCTTGAAAAACCCTTCTCCCCCTCAAGAGCGGAGCAATTAACTTCCTCCGGATATCAATAAAAATATCACAAAAGAGCATAAAGTGCAGGGTGTCTTGTGATGAGAAATTATCACATTTAGATATTGTCACTCATTTCTATAAGGTGCTCAAGGAACAATCACATTGCCAAAATAATACATACACAAGGTCACTGGAGGTATTACCTTTTGGTTCTTTACATAGCTGTAGTGTAAAATATGCACTAGACATTCACCCAATGATGTAGAACTTACTAATTAAACAGTATAAAGTACTCCAGTTGGGTAGGCATTTTGTGCAAAACTGTGGACTCTTCTTGGATAAATACACAGGTGAAGTTCCATTCTGGACCCGAAGCTCATTTTACAGAAATTAAAACTCAAAGGGAAGCACTTCCAAGTGTAAACATAGCAGGTGCCCTGGGGAAAGCTCCACCTCTGTAAAGGACAAATCATCCTAACCTCTTGTGCTTGGCCAAAGCAAAGCAAATGTGTTTTCTCTACAATTACACGTTGAAAAATGATCTGAAATCCTTGATGGAGGGGAATGCATTGTTGATTTATTTAGGCTCAATCTCTTCTGTACTGACTGTCCAGAACGAGTGGTTTGTTTCTTGTTGTTTCCTGGTCTGAGAGCACAGTCATTGGTTCTCCCTTTAAATTGCTATTGAGTTTGTAAAAGCACCAAATCACCAACAAACTCTACTGTTTTGCCCAGCCCCCTTCAACGTTAATAGTATGTAATAGTGTACCCACCATTTTCCAGGCTGATGAATTGAACAACTCACCTTATCAAAGGGACCCAAGCATGTTTCCCAACGATTTTGACGGTGCGTTCTGTATGCAGAGGTGGTGTAGAGAATGTGTAGTAAATGTCCTCTCCACTGTTCTTCTCTGGCTAGACTGTACAAAGTTATCTATGACATCATAGAATGCCAGGGTGTCCCTCTAGCTCACTGTGCCTTTCTATTACTTACTGTGGCAGTTGGTCATCTGAGGCTGAGCTGCTAACAGCTGGCTCCTGGTGGGGTTTGCCTTACAACTTAACTTATCTATCTAACCTGGAAGGAACCTGCAATAAAGGATCTTAACTTATCAAGTGGACTCTGCATCTTCCTTTACCACAACTTGGCAATGATTCTTAAAAGGATGAACCTACCCGTGTTTTAAGAATAAAGATTACCTAAGGAAGCTACTTCTAGAAAAGGAACTAAAGTAAGGTACTAAAGACATTGTGGAATTTTTTCATAAGACTAAAGGTAACGCCCAGCTGACCCCACCAGTGTCCTATCACACCTGGACAACCTGCACCCTTGGCGTGTGTCTTTTCTTGGTGTCTGTTCCTGTGTTGGCAGCCTACGACCTGGCGTTTGTTGTGTTGGCTGACAGCTCCTACAATTTGAGGAAAGGCATCGGTCTGGTGTGAGACGTCACATTTACTTAACTGGCTTGGCAGCGCTGGTCTAGGTGAGCCCATTTGCTGACCGGCGCAATTATTTTTGCCAGCTTACTGCTTACTGGTGGAAACTCTGAACTCTGCCTTAATCTTTGGAGGAAACGGCGCTGCTGCATTCAAGGTCCGGTGAACAACAGATACACTGAACATTCACACAATTAAATAGCACTCACTAATTAACCAGTAGAAAGTACTCCAGTTGGGTAGTCCATGTTCTTACATTTCGGGGATGGGGTTCCTGGTGCCTAATTTGGCTCAGGGAGGGAAGCTGCACATCCCATCCCTTTCTTAAAATAATTTGTCCCCAGGATGTGATCGCTGGGGACAAATTAGGTTCAGGGCGAGACCGCTTGCCTCCCTCTGTTTATTAATTGCTTGGCCCTTGTGGGATAGGATCCCTGTGGCATAATAAGACTTGGGGAGAGAGCCACTTCCCCCCTTTAATTTTTTATTGAATTTGCCCCTGGGGATGGAAATTCCGGGGCCCAAAAATGCTCAGGGAGGGAGGCCACATGCCCTTTCCCTTTTTTATTGCATTTAGGCCTGGAGATGGGGTCCCTGTGACCTATTAAGGCTTGGAAGGGGGCAGTACGCCCTCCTACCCTGTTTAATTGTGTTGTACCTCAGATGGGGACATTTAGGGTTTAGGGTTAAGGAGAAGGGCCACATGCCTCCTCCCCTTTTATTGGAACTGGACCTGGAGATTGAAACTGGACCTGGAGATGGATGCCCCCTTTTTGAATATATGTTTTTTTCTCAGGGGATCGGGCCCCTGGGACCTGAAGGGCATCCCTATGCTTCGCACACCAAAAGCTGTGTGCAGTGTGTGGTTGCCAAGCTGCTGGGGGTTTGGCCACAGGGCCTAGCAGCAGCACATCAATATCATCAGTGATGTCAGAAATGATGTCATAGAACATATCATGAGTGATGTAATATATGATGTCATAAGCAGTGTATGTTTGGGGCAAATTATAAAAATTGCTCTTCGTTGGTTTTCTGAGTTCAAAACCTTAATGTTGTCATTGACATATTCACCCAACAATAATGTTACTTTAACCTTTGTTTTTTTTAGTGAACATAAATAAATATACCTGTAATAACATTTTTCTGATGTTGCTGGCAGCCAACCAGAGCCCTTCTCCTGTGGAAGTCAGAACTCTACCAGAGCGCATTGGCTCAAGAGAAATAAAGCCCCCTTAGCCAATCAAACACTCTGTTTTTAAATTGGGACACTGTGTGAGTCTCTCAAGTCTCTTGAGGACCCAACTATCCAAATATGCAAATCATGTTTACCTTAAGTTTTTCAAAAAGTTTAGAACAAAGGTACACCAAATCACAAAAAGCACAATCCATGGACCAAGATCTAGCTTCATGCCAAATTTGGTGAAATTCTGTTCACCAGTTTTTGCTGTAGCCTTGCCTAAAGAAGTCTATGGAAAATGCATATGGACTTTGCATTTTAGAGCCCCCATTTTTGTTTCTGCTCCCCTTTTGACAGATCACCCTGATACTTTCTAAGCTCAAGCTAGGCAAAAAAGAGTATTTAAAAAAAATGTACAATGGGAATTAATCAACATAAAAACAAATTTCCTATGGGAAAGCTGAACAATGATAACTACTAAATTTGATTAACACCTCGCTTACCCATGGTGCTGTTCCACCCAGCTGGAAAAAAGCAATTGTCAAAGCCCTCATTAAGAAACCACACTTAGATCCACTAGAATTAAGCAATTTTCGGCCGATCTCCTTGCTCCCAGGCATCAGCAAGATAGCCGAAAAATATGTTAACCATCAACTTTCTGAATACCTTGAAACCAATGGTCTCCTGGAGCCGTCCCAGACGGGATTTAGGCCCGGCCAGAGCACAGAAACTGCGATGTTGGCGGGTATCGAAGAGGCAAGAAAGATCATCCATTCAGGAGGATCAGTGGCAGTGATCCTCCTGGACCTGAGCGCAGCCTTCGACACCGTCAACCACTCGACATTGGTCCATAGGCTTAGGGATCTTGGAATCACAGGGACGGCCCTGTCCTGGTTGGAATCCTTCCTGAACGATAGGTCCTTCCAGGTAGCCGATGGTAATTTTATTTCCAGGCCCACTGCCATCAGCTGTGGGGTCCCTCAAGGGTCATCCCTGAGTCCGACCCTTTTTAATGTTTACATGTCCCCCCTTGAGAAGATCGTCACCCCTTTCGGGATCAAGCTTTTAACTTACGCTGACGATATCCAATTGGTAGTCTCCCTAAGTCAGCAAGACCAATCTCTCACCAACCTCCACAAATGTCTTAGTGACATAACTAAATGGATGAACATCTCACATCTTAAACTTAATAATGACAAGACAGAGATAATGGTTCTAGGCAATCAGTCACTCTACCAACCCAAATGCCTGTGGCCACCCTGTATGGGCACACCACCTAATCCTAAACAGGAAATCAAGAGTCTAGGAATTTGGCTGGATGAAGGTCTCAATTTCTTCACCCAAGCAAGAAAAACGGCCGGTGTGTGTCATGGCCTTTTACGGACCGCCAGAAAAATTCTGCCATTACTCCCAACACAATCTCAAAAACTCCTGATTCAGGGCCTTGTGTTGTCTCGCCTAGACTACGGCAATGCCCTCTATCTGGGGGCCCCCCAAAAAAAGTACTATCAAAACTCCAAACAGTACAAAATACTGCCGCCCGTCTTCTCACAGGAACTCATCGTCGCTGTTCAGCCAAACCAGCCCTGAACACCTTGCACTGGCTGCCCATCCAGGAGAGAATACAATTTAAGGCATTATGCACGACACACAAAATTCTTCATGGAAAGGCTCCACCTATTTTAAAAAACCTTATCACTCCCTATAATACCAAGAGAACTTTACGTTCCTCACACTGCAACTTGGCATCCGTACCCAGAATCAAGAAGGCCCGCTCTGGAGGTCGACTCTTCGCCTATAATGCTTGCAAGCTATGGAACTCACTGCCCCCAGACATTAGGGCCCAGCCCAACCTACTCTCATTTCGTAAGGCACTCAAGACCTGGCTGTTCCCGTAACGCTTCCCTCTCGCACCTGGTTTCTTTATCACTAGCGCTGGGACTCTTACGGGCAGCCATGCGCTTTACAAATCTGTAAAATAAATAAAAAATAAAATACAAGATACTCAAGCCCAGTTACATAACTAGTTCCCTACTGCACACTCTACAGACCCTACTAAGTGCTAGAAAACTATACAATGCCGGAGGGCATACTAAATATTTTAAAAGAATTACATAGTGACAATTGAGCCCAGGTCATTAGAGATTCAAAGGGCTCATTAAGTCAGAAAATTCCTGTAAAGAATGGCCTGAGACAAGGGTGCGCTTTGGCACCCTTGCTTTTTTCAATTTTCTTAGCAGATCTTCCTGCAGTTTTGGAAGTCGAAAAGAGTGCAAGTCCGCGCATGAACAGTAATAAAGTGTCATGCCTTTTATATGCTGATGATCTCGTGATCTTGGACCAAACGGAAATGGGCCTCCAAAGGAAATTAAATGTTTTTAAAAAGTACTGTGATAAAAAGCTTTTAACTGTGAATATGGAGAAAACAAAGATCCTATGTTTCGGAAAGAGGGTAACATTTTTTTATTGGTTTTTAGGTCAGGACAAATTAGAGGTAGTAGGCAAATATGAATATATAGGCCTTTGGTTTGGATCCCACCACAAGTCCTTTATGATGCAGAAGTGCTCTATCTGAGTGGCAAAAGGGGGTGGGACCGGGAAGAAGGAAAGATACTCAAAATGTTGCTGTCTTTACCTAACGGTTCCATGATTCAAGCAATCAGATTGGAGGTAGGACTGACGGCATGGGATGTAAAGTCACAAATGTCCTTGCTAAGATTCTGGAACCGTCAGGCGCCTGGCGGGGAACAGAAGGTTTCAATTTGGTGCAGAGAGGAAACACAAGCAAGCAGCTTACGCTGGGCACGGGATGTGAGGAAAACCCTCCAGTTAGTAGCTGCGCACTTAAAATTGAACCTCGGACAACCTTCGCTGGATTTAGTCTTTACTAAGAAAATTCTTAGAGACCTAGGGCTCGAATATTCTAGATCACAAGATCTGGAGTACCTAAAGCTGAAAAAATAAGTTAACTGAGTAAGGAATTAATGGAACAAGGAGGCTCGGTTCACATATTTGGATTTGTTGCCCAATAAATGGCTAAGATACGAAATCATGAAGGTTCGGGTGGGCTTAAATCCATGGAAGATTGATAGTAAAATAAAAGCGACCCTGATCCAACCAGATGGTATTTGTAAATGTGGCCTAGGAGTAAGAAATTATATTTTACATATATTGCTTGACTGTACATGGATTTTAGCTGTTCAAAAAGTGTTTTTACGCCCAATATTTTTAAAGTACAAGGTGAATACACGTGCGGATGCTGTTGATCTCCTTATAGAAATGTCTTTCTTGGATGTTACAATTGCGCTGGGGAAGTTTTTGAAAGCAACAAGAGAATCTGTAATGGAGGCAATTAAGGAGGATGGGAAAGTTTAAGATTTTAAGATTTTTAAAAATACGGAGTACCCCAATATTTTGTTTTTATGGTTTTAAATTTGTTTAAAATGAATTCTGGTTTTATAATCTTTTTGCTATGTGGATCCATTGTTCTATGTATGGTTTATAGACTATTGTCTAAATAAACTTTGTTTATCAATCATCAATCTACTACAGACAGTCTTTATCTGTATCAAACTCCTGACAGTCAGTAGACTTACATTGAGTAATGAAGTTGAGAGTAGAAAAGTGGTTACTGTTAACACTATTTACTCCATGATGAGAGTTTACTCTGTACGAAACTGTTTGCAGATAGTGAAACACTCATGAGAAATACACAACAGAGTATTAAAAAGCATCTCATAAGTAAAGTGCACACTCTATGCAAAACTTGTCTAAAGAGATGACTATTCACTAAAATAATTAAGGTCTGAAAGTGCAAAAGATCATAGTACCTGCAGCCTGCATACTGTGGCGAAAACTTTTACTGATAACCCATCTTGAAAATGTTTTCTGCAGATCAAAAAAAATATGTTTAACATGCTGAAAACAACCTGTCAACCATCGCCTGCACAAAGAGTTAGTCTTGAATACAAAAATTCATAACATGTTCAATACAGCTATACACCTATCAATCAGTAGATTTGTAGAGCACTGCTTGCCACCCATAAGGGTGCCCTGGGGCTGGATGTATGAGGAGCATATGCATTTCCTCAACACTTACATCCAGTTGCACCAATTAGTGGTACATGGACTGTGCAAAATTACTCAGAAAAGTAATATGGTGATTACCTGCCAGTATGTCAACTATAACAAATTTAGCTCACACATTGCCAGGAGGTAGTTATAGTGAGGATGTAATTTCCTTTGCCAAAACTTTGGCATCACTAGATGAATCTTCGCGAAATTTTCAAAACTAGTATGACGCTCACTCCAGCAGTCTGCTCTGTCAAGCGGGTGTTGAGAAAACGGGGGGTCCTAAAACATATTTTCCCCAGGATAATTCCCATGGGAACTTTAGACATGGCTACAGCCCGAGCGGTAGAAGAGAATGTAACCAAATTTGGCAGGAAGGTAGATGGTGGTCCATGAAAGTGCCTTTTTGTGATTGGGTGTTCATCCGTTCAGTAGTTTTAGAGGTATTAACTGAAATCCACATTTGTACATATAGGGAAGCAGAGGATCCCTGACCCCTCCCTTTTTTGTGATGAGATTTGATTGGCTGCCAACACTTCAAAGCTGGAGGTGCTGGCAGCCATCTTGGGACTCTGCTTTTATTTGCAGACCAGAACTTAGTATTGAGGACGTGTTTTGGCTATTCACTTCAGCCTTTCTCAACTGTAAGGAGCGCCATACTTCAATTTCTATATGGGCTGCGGGCTGTACTGTGATGGTGGATGACAGACGCACTGTTAAGTTCATCTTGAGACGCTTTGGCCTTTGTTGGACAATATTATGACTCAGTGCTGTCCTGTGCAGGATGCACCATCTTGAAGGAATAAGAGGCTGAAGGAGAGGAACCTTCTTGCTCCGGTTTCCAGCACAGTACGTCTTGATGAAAAGTGCCTGCTCCCATCACATCCAGATCCTAGTAAGGATTTTAATTGACTCTCTGAACTCTGTATGCATTGGAACCTACTATAGGTGTTTAATGAAAGCTTGATGTGACTACACATCCCAGCATGCTGTATGAAGCAACTAAGTATGTAATTGAACCCATGAGGGGTTTCAACTAATCTGCATGCCGTGTAAAGAGCGCTCCAATGCGTACAGGAGAAATGCCTCTGATGAAGTGGTATGTTGGCCACAGAAACGCGTCAGGCAATCCAGCGAACTTGGATGGATGGGGGCGGGCTAAACTGTGATGCTGGATGGCAGACTCACTGTTGAGTGCATCTTGAGAAGCTTCGGCCTTTGTTGGAATATATATATATATATATATATATATATATATATATATATATATATATATATATATATATCAAATATGTATAAAAGTGCAGCGCGCTCTCAGGACAAACGACACAAAGTCCAGGAAACAGTCGATGGAAATTTTATCACAACGCGTTTCACCACACGAAGTGGCTTGGTCACGTGATAGTGCAAAACAAACACCTCATATTTGTAGTTCTTTGTCCGGACATAACATGGAAAGCAAAAGAGGACTGAACCTGTAGTTTTATAAAAAATGATGCAGCCATGGTATCGAAAAACCAAATAAATGTCAAAATAACAATAACACATAGACTGTCATATATTTTGAACTTATAACCATGTCAAGAACAAACACAGTAATGTTTCGCATTAAACAAAGGCGTGCATGCATGTGCCCCTCGTAACGTAGCTACTGCTAGGTATCGCTGGCATAACAGGGAAATAACATACGTTAAATGTGCTGCCTCTTGTGTCAAGAATCACATGCCAAATGTCAATAATGAAATAAAATAAGATGTTACTTGAGATCCAGAGTCGGTAGACTGCTTAACTGTCTCTCGAGAAACTCCATCACGTGATCGTTAGTAACCAAGATTCCGCCCCCATAAAGGCAACCCGCATTAGGCGTACACTTTGCCATGTCAATCGCCAATAAAGTTGCATTTGTTTTGAAATGTTGGGTGCTTGAGCAAATGGCCTTAGAAACAATAAACTAAATGATACATCGAACTATGAAATTCAGGTGTGGCAAGTGCCTGAATAAAGTGAATATATCCATGATGTGTTGCATCCATAGTACAATGAAAATGCATCTGACTCATGCTTTAGGTGACATATTCTATGCCGAATTGATAATCAAAACATCACCTAGTGTTCTAAAAGAGTTATGACCGAAAAAATGACATGTACATACACATAGCAGCATCAATAATTCCCTTGTGCTATAAAGTCCGGACAGCCATACAATACCCAAACAGTGAAGAGGTGAAAAAGTGCAAAAAGATCCTGGTGCCCGTGAACTATGCAGGAGAAGAAGAGGGTAATCATGCCCGTGAGAGAAGTGCAAATAAGATGGGCCTCTACAATCCTTCCTGCAAGAAAAGAGATGTTAAACAATTAAAATTAAGAACTGACCTGTTGACCATAAAAGTTCTTGTTAAATGTGACATCATTGCAATGACAAAGCAGGGCATAGGTCAAGCATTATGCTTGTGGTTGTCAAATATCTAACATGAATGAAAAATGTACATTGAATCTGTAGTGCTGCTAGATAGATCACATGCTTATTTTTTCAGATGAACTGACAATTCTTCTTCCTGGTTCAAACCCCCGGCGACTAAGTTTGAAAATCAATTATGAGTTTAGATTCTCTTTGTCTCAAACTCAGAACCCTGTTTCCCCCCCTCGGTTTTTTGACCACTTGTTCCAAGATAATATAACTCAAATCTCTAACGCTGGAGAAATGACTCTCTCTAAAGTGCCGTGCAACAGGGTACTTAGGATCAAAATTGGTGATGGCACGAGTATGTTCCAGTATGCGTTTTTTGGCCATGCACGTAGTGCTCCCAATATACCACTTGTTGCATGTACATACGATGGCATAGACCACGAATGTGGTACTGCATGTGAGAAATCGCGATATATTTTTGGATACACCATTATACACAACCTGTTTGTGACTTTTGCTCTGGGCACAGGCTTTGCAATGGCCACCAGGAAAAAATCCCTCGAGACCATGCATATTGGATGGAGAGTATGATGTAACATCACTGTGGACCAGCATATCCCTGATGTGACAACTGCACTTGTATGTAATGTTGGGCCTTTCTGGAAGATTGTTTCCAGTCACATTATCTGCATTAAGAATGTCCCAGTTTTTTGTAATGATCTTTCTGATTGTTTGAGCATCTGAGCTGTAAGTGAGAACCAATCTAGTGGTCTCTTCAGTTTCCTCTGTATTTTTACTGGGATCTAGAAGAGTCTGTTCCCTGTCAATGGCATTAGCTCTGGTAAAGGCCTTTTTAAGTACCCAATTGGGGTATCCCCGTTCCCTAAACCTTTCCATCATAATCTTGCCCTCAGTGGTGTAGGCAGATGGTGTATTTCAGTTACGTTTTGCCCTCAGTAATTCCCTGTACGGTATGGACCATTTGAGGTTGTCCGGGTGGCTACTGAGGGCATGCAAGATGCTGTTGCCGGCCGTGACCTTCCGATGTAATGATGTCTGAACTCTGTTGTTCTTTATTTCGACTTTGACATCAAGATATTCAATCTCAGAATTGCTTATGGTACCACTGAGAACAATATTGCGGTCGTGGTTGTTGAGTTTTCTGATAAAATTATTGGCCTCTTCTGCTGACCCTTTCCACACAATGAACAGATCATCGATGTACCGGAGCCACATCGAAAGTTTCTCCAAATCTTGTTGGAACATGGGATCTGTACGTATGTCCTCCTCCTAGCTCACCATAAACAGATTGGCGAAGCTGGGAGAAAAACATTACCCCACGGCTGAGCCGTTTATCTGTCGATATAGATTCCCATTGAATAAGAAAATGTTGTTGTCAAGACAATACTCCATCATAGCAATAAGCATGCAAGTATGTTCCTTGAATCTAATGTGACGAGATGTAAGATATTTGTTGCATGCTGTCAAACCCTGTTTGTGGTCTATGATGGTGTATAAACTCTGGACATCCAGGGTTATGAGCAACAGACTCTCGTCCCATTTAAGAGTCTCTATTTTGGCCAAAGAATCTTTGGTGTCCCCGACATAGCTGTTTAAAGTAATGACACAATCTCTCAGGAAATGGTCAATATACTTAGACACTCTTTCTGACATGCTGCCCCTCGATGAAACAATAGGTCTGCCTGGTGGTCTAGTGGCATTTTTGTGAACCTTCGGGAGAAGGTAAAGCACAGGGAGTACCGGATAATCACATTTGAGATAACAAAATTCTTCCCAAGATAGAATTTGTACATATTTGGAACATTTGATTGCCGGCAATCTCCTCCGGCGTGCGCGCCACTCTCCTTGGGTCCCCAGAGGTCCAGTAGGAGAAACTGCTTTGTGTATATATATATATATATATATATATATATATATATATATATATATATATATATATATATATATATATATATATATATATATATATATATATATATATATATATATATATATATATATTCACTGAAAAAAACATAGGTTTCACACCAGTTATAGTTACCTGGAAATTTTACTGACATAAAACCATTGAAATTACACGTTATAGTTAGTTGGACTCACTATAACTTGCGCGTGCAATGCACTGCTGATGACGTCACATATTACATCACTCATGACATGGTCAGTGACATCACTCATGACATCACTGATGAGACCATCCAGTGAATGTGTGTATTTTTTAAAAATAAATATGTGTTATATATGTATATGTAAAAGTTGCTTGAAGAATAAATGTTTTAATAAGAGTTTACATGGATGTTTTTTTTTAAAAAAATTGATTGGTTAACTGGCTTATTACGTGTATCTTAGTGAATACATCTATTAACAAGTAATGTTTAAATATTTAAATATATGTATTTGTGTTTCACTTTGTGCATAAGTGGCTGCATGGGTTGGCGATTAGCTACATGTGTATGTATATGGGTTATTAGATGTTTGTTTTAATATCATTATGAGTGTCTATATGGTTTGGTGGGGGTATTCCATAGCACATAGATGCATGAGTGACAGACTCTCTGCTTGTATGTGTTTTGAAGACAGCATATGTGCAGGACTGTATGGGTGGATGAGTGTGTATATGTGTGTGTTAGTGAGTGAATGACTGTCTCACTAGACTCTTTATCAGTAACTACATATGACGTAATCTACTATTTGTGAATATTGATGTATATAAGTGAATATATGTGAGAGAGAGGGATTGTAAGAGTTCCTGTTTAAATAAGTATGTTTTTCTATAAATGATTGTTTAAGAGAGTAAGTATGTGTAAGTTTCCTTAGAAGTAAGGTGGTAGTGTGTGTATAGCTGTATATGCAAATAAATGGATGTTCAATAGTTTATTTGCATGTGTGAGTATGTGTGAGAGTATCTTTTGGATGACTGTCGGTGTGTAACGGGATGTATAGGTGTATCACTACATATGATGAGTGAGTATATGTATGAGTGACTATATAGAACTGTTGGTCAATGAGTGGATGTGTATATAGATGGTGGAATTATTGAATTGGTTGTTGTAACTGGTATGGGTATCTCCATTTTTTTAAAAATGTTTCTATTTTGGAATATGTGTTTCCAGGGTTACATTACAGTGAAAGGAGGTTTGTCACTCTGTCACAAGGATGGTCTCATCAGTGATGTCATGAGTGATGTCACTGACCATGTCATGAGTGATGTAAAATGTGACGTCATCAGCAGTGCATTGCACGCGCAAGTTATAGTGAGTCCAACTAACTATAACGTGTAATTTCAATGGTTTTATGTCAGTAAAACTTCCAGGTAACTATAACTGGTGTGAAACCTATGGTTTTTTCAGTGAATTTAATAGTTTTTTTAATGCTAATTCTTAACTATAACTGGTGTGAAACCTATGGTTTTTTCAGTGAATTTCAATGGTTTTTTAATTGCAAATATTTATAGGTATAAAAAGTGTAACATTTTTAAACAAATTTTATATTGAATAAATATGTTTTTAAAAAAAAATTTTAGACCCTGAGGCGCTCCCGGGGCGAGTACCGGTGAACGCACCAGTAAGCGCAATGTTACGGCGCGCCCCGGGGCGCATACCAGTGAGCGTCCCGATAGCGCTATTGCCGCGAACGAAAACCACATCGTGACGTATCGCGTAGCCGCCACGCCATGCCTTGCGTCATAAGACACGTATCGCGTAGCCGCGAGATGCGTCTTATGACGCACCGCGTAAGCGCCAGAGCGTATACGATCGCGCAACGTAAGCGCCCCAACGCGCTTACGCTACGCGCCCCGGGACGCGCCAAAGGGCGTGTAGCGTAAGCGCGTCAAGCCATGTGACTTTAAAAATAACACTTTTCATTGGTTCAGAAGTTTTTTTTTCAAAATTTTGAGAAACCCACCCATTTCTCTCACTATTGATTTGCCCTTGGAGAGAGCAAGAGGTGTTCTGTGTATTTTCTCATAATTTTCCTGATCTACAGCAATGGCTGCAAGGGAGTCATCCAGCAGTGATTCAGATGCTTTTTTGCCTGAAGAACCTCCTGTCCAGAAAAAAAAGAACCACTTCATCTGGAAATTTTATGACATCCCTGAAGGACAAAAAAAAGTTAATGCTGGTAAAATAACCTGCAAAATATGTGGCAGTATTTTATCCAGAGGCAATCCTCTAAAATAATATAGCTTTGGAAATGCCAATTTAATTAGGCATGTCAAAAGAAGACACCCAAATAATTATTCCAGGGAGAGTGTCAGGGAGCTGGCACGGAATTTACCAAGAGATGGCGGCAGCACCTCCACTGGTGGAGCAACACCTTCAGGAACAACACGTGAAGGAATGGTCCCTAACGTACAGCCGGTCTTTGCAGGCATTACATTTCTATGCGTGGACTGTGACGAACTGCTCTGTAATAGGGAGCAGAGCGTTGAACTCATTGCTATAAAGAGACAGGAACACTGCTGCTCTCCCAGACCCTAAATTTTCAATTTTTTTTGCTCCTGTTGAGCAGTTTTTGAATCCCTGTTTTTGTTACTCCCCTGAAAAGAATCCCAAAAAAATATAAAATTGTTTTAAAAAGTATAAAAAAAATATAAAACAACAAAAACAAAAAAAAAGTTCTTTTCAGAACTACCTCTAATTTATAAAAAAAATGCTATTTTTATTTTTAAAAAGTGTCATTCTTTTTTCTCCATGGTACGCTCCCCGGTACGCGTACCGGGCGCTCCCCCCACGAAAATCAAAAAATGTTATTTGTCCTACGGGACCCTTTTTTTGCCCCCACATCAAACCTAGGGGGTCAGGGGGGGTGTACCCTGCCCCCTTTTGCTCATTTCCCCCTTTGATTTTTGCCACCTCTTGTGTCTCGATCCTACCGAGACACAAGATGGCGGCCGCTCCGGACTGTTTCGAATGTTTACAGACACCAGTGAGCCAATCAGCTTTCCGCGCGCAAGTCGCGTGGTGCGCCCGGAGTGCTCCCCGGTGCGCGTACCGGGGCGCTGCTATAGATATATATATTTTTTTGAACCTAAATTACCCAAAATCCACTGGAGCACATATCTTGAGACATAGCAAAGGCACATCGGGCTACCAGTCACTACAATTTTGCCAAGTGTGATGGAAATCCATTCAGCCGTTCGGGCTAAAAGTGAAATCGACCGCCCTATGGAAATTAACATGGGGAAAACGCGTTTTGGGACCCCCCTTTTTTCTCGGCCCCCGCTTGACGAATCCCCCCCAAACTTTCAGGGAAGGACCAGAACTTGACAAGGCCATTTTGAGGAAATTTTCAGGCAGATTCCTCAACCGGCGCCAAAGTTATTCCAAATAGAATTTTGAGATTTAACATTGAAAAAAATCCTAACTATAACTACCTACTGGCGACCGCCAGTAGGTAATATATATATATATATATATATATATATATATATATATATATATATATATATATATATATATATATATAAACACAAAATTGTGGCTGAACCCTTGCCTCGATCTCGGCGGGCTCACGGCAGGGGTAGCCACCCCCTTCAAATCAACACGTTACACCGCGTCCTCCTACTCCCAGTTTTGGAAAGAACGACACAGGAGCCGTGGCCTCAATTAATGGTGCAGTTTAATGCTGATACACCGTCCGACGCGTTTCGGAGTAAGCCTACTCCTTCATCACGGGCAAACTTTGTGAATCACAATTTGAATAATAAAGTAAAAAAAAAAAACATGTCATGTGATAAAAAACATAAACAAAATACTTTGCATTTGTACAATTTTCAAATAGTGTTTGTACTCTTAATTCAATGACTGTAAATTGCATTAAGTATACTCGGCTAATTACCCATTTCCAAAAAATTCTAAATTAGATGCACCATTCGTCAAAATTATAGATGCATGATTTCGTGTTTGTCCACGGACTCGCGTGCAAGTTAAACCACGGGTCTATGACACTGCTAAACATGAAAGCTAGTAAAGCAAATCAGTTCAAAACCATCTGACGCATATTAGTTCAGTACAAATTAATGTAACCAAATGTCAAAAAATATAATCAACATAAACATAGTAAATGCGCCTCCTTAGGTGCGGGTGGAATCGAACCCATACCCTCAAATCGGGAAAATATATAATAGGCAGTCGCTCAAACCCCCAGGCTACGCGGGTAACGGCATGCCCGAGGCTAATTTCTAAGTGCTATCAAAACACTGCAAATAGAGCTGGTGAAGCTGTAACAGGGTGTTGCCCTAGTGGGCTGTCAAATAAGTTTCAAAAGGACAACATGTAGGCCTACAAATAGGCGACATTGAGACATTACACACAGTGTTTGAACTAGCTGAAGTGTGTGGGCCAAATGAGGACCCAATTGATAACTTGGCCAACACTGATTTGATGGTCCCTACCCCATTCAAACCCAAATCGGTTTTCCTACCCCAAGTGAACTGCGAAGCAATAAATTGTTTTGAGAAAGGCATGATCAAAGAGCTCAAAAGACTCAAATCAAATAGGAAACTGATCAGAAACAATTTAACTAGTCAACAACGTAAAGCACTCATGTCATTAGAATCTAATCATGAATTTGTTATCAAACAAAGTGACAAAGGGGGCAATGTTGTTATTTGGCCGATAGAAATGTACAAGCTAGAAGGTCACTCGCAATTATCTGATACTAACAGATATTGTAAAACCACTAGAAGTGATTATGAACAAGCAATGCACTGTGTAGCTAACCAAATTACTGAATGGAAGGATTGTGGCATATTAAGTTTTGACGAATTTTCATACTTGGCGTGCAAATATCCCAAACTCCCTGTAATGTACTTGCTGCCAAAGCTTCACAAAAATGCAGAAAAGCCTCCAGGAAGGCCTATAGTGTCATCTTGTGGTAGTGCTTTAGAAAATACGTCGAAATACGTAGATTATTTTCTACAACCTTTGGTACAAGCACTCCCATCATTTGTTCGTGACACAAGTGACTTTTTAAGAAAAATAAATGACATTGAATGGTCCCCTAACTATCTCATGCTAGGCCTAGATGTGTGCAGTCTGTACACTAGCATTCCGCAACATCTTGGTCTAGATGCCTGTAGACAGTCCTTTAACAACAGGCAATTATGTTTTCTCCAACATACTGAGATGTTACTGAGATGTTACTCAAGATGATTGAGATGTGCTTGAGTAACAATTTCTTCCTCTTTGACAACACCATCTTTAGGCAGACCCAGGGGACGGCGATGGGGACCTGCTTCGCCCCCAGCTTTGCAGGTATTTACCTGGGCTGGTGGGAGGAGCAGGTAGTCCAGAACATCGGGCTCTTTAAAGACCACGCCGTCCTCTGGCTACGTTACATCGACGACATCTTTTGTGTATGGAGTGGTACTGAAGCACAAGCAACTGAATTTGTGCAAAGTCTCAACAATAACCAGTTGAATCTCCAATTCACACATCAGATCAGCAAAGTGACCATGGAGTTTCTGGACCTTAAATTGGAGGTTAGCGGCAATGCCATCGTAAGCTCGTTGTTTAGGAAAACCACGGCTGGCAACAGCTTGCTGCATGCTGGCAGTTGCCATCCCCGCAACCTCATTGACAGCATACCGTTTGGTGAGCTACTCAGAGCCCGTAGAAATTGTAGTACAGCAGATAGTTTTGAAAAAGAAAAAACTATCATGAAGGAAAGATTTGTGTCACGAGGCTACAGCCTCAAGGTTGTCGATAAAGCCATCGCTAGAGTGGAAACACTTAATCGACAAGACCTGTTGTTTCCCAAACCTGCTGAACCGAAACTAGAACAGACAGTGAGATTCATTACCACATACAGTACTCATGCGTGGGAAGTCAAGAGAAGCCTGGGTAAATTTTGGGAAGTACTTAAGACTGATAATGATCTTAAAGACTATATAGGAGAGCACCCATCCCTTACATTTCGCAAACCAAGGGCACTACGAGATCACTTGTGCAGCAATATGATACCCACCCCCAAAAAAGACAATGCTGTCAGAGGTTTCTTCACATGTAATCAGTGTAAGGCCTGTAAATACAGTAGTAGTGTTAAGGCCATCAAATTTAACAGTAACAACAATCCATGGGTCATACAAAAACATTTGAACTGTAACACTGAATATGCCGTCTATGCTTTGAAATGTCCATGTTCTAAGTACTACATTGGCAGTACCATCCATAAGAGCAAAAAGCGAGTATTGGAACACTTAAGAGCAATAGGAAAAAATGATAGAACCTATCCTGTAGCGCGGCATTTCCAAGAGCACCACAAAAGTAATTCCAATCTCTTGAAATTTGTCGTTATTGACTGTGTCCCCCAAAACCAAAGAGGAGGTAATAGGCTTCTGGAACTTAGAAAGTTAGAGTCCAAGTTTATTATACGTTTCAACACTATGGTGCCCCAAGGGTTGAACATGGACGAGGAACTGTCAGTACACCTACATTAATATCGAACTATTTTTCATGCTGTTTTTTGCCCTAATAACTTCTGCCTTTTGTTTTAGAAATTTTGTGTGTTTTATAAAAAAAGTGAAGTTTCCTCCATTATGAGGATTTTAATTGGACTTTGCCTTTATCATTGTCTTAGGTGTTGCAAGTACTCATTCAACATTGACTGATGAGAATTCAACCTTGGCTTCCTACAGTGCACCAGCCCACTGGGGCTTTAATCAGAGACTGTTTTTTCATTTGATTGATCTTCAGATCCGACAACTATTTTGATTGTATGTCAGGCATGATTTAAACTTTGGATTCAGCCCACTTGGGCTTAATCTTGTTTTGTCCTTTTGAAACATATTTGACAGCCCACTAGGGCAACACCCTGTTACAGCTTCACCAGCTCTATTTGCAGTGTTTTGATAGCACTTAGAAATTAGCCTCGGGCATGCCGTTACCCGCGTAGCCTGGGGGTTTGAGCGACTGCCTATTATATATTTTCCCGATTTGAGGGTATGGGTTCGATTCCACCCGTACCTAAGGAGGCGCATTTACTATGTTTATGTTGATTATATTTTTTGACATTTGGTTACATTAATTTGTACTGAACTAATATGCGTCAGATGGTTTTGAACTGATTTGCTTTACTAGCTTTCATGTTTAGCAGTGTCATAGACCCGTGGTTTAACTTGCACGCGAGTCCGTGGACAAACACGAAATCATGCATCTATAATTTTGACGAATGGTGCATCTAATTTAGAATTTTTTGGAAATGGGTAATTAGCCGAGTATACTTAATGCAATTTACAGTCATTGAATTAAGAGTACAAACACTATTTCAAAATTGTACAAATGCAAAGTATTTTGTTTATGTTTTTTATCACATGACATGTTTTTTTTTTTTACTTTATTATTCAAATTGTGATTCACAAAGTTTGCCCGTGATGAAGGAGTAGGCTTACTCCGAAACGCGTCGGACGGTGTATCAGCATTAAACTGCACCATTAATTGAGGCCACGGCTCCTGTGTCGTTCTTTCCAAAACTGGGAGTAGGAGGACGCGGGTGTAACGTGTTGATATATATATATATCACAGAAAAAACCATAGGTTATAGTGGATATATAGTTAGGAATTTGCATTTACAAAACCTTGAAAATTCAATGAAAAAACCATTGGTTTTAGGCCATATATAGTTAGGAATTAGCATTTACAAAACCTTATTTTACTCGCATAAAACCATTGAAATTCCATATATAGTTAGAAGCGCTAACTATATATCGCGCACCCGCAATCCACTGCTGATGATGTCACATATTACATCATTCATGACATGGTCAGTGACATCACTGATGACATCACTGATGACATCTCAAATGACATCACTGATGACATCACTGATCACAACATCCAGTGATTGTATGTGTCTGTAAAGTTTAAATATGTTTCACATATTGAAGAATGAGTGGATGTATAAGTGTCTGGATGAAGAATTTAGTAGGTGCATGACTGACTGTATGAGTGAGTGATTAAATGTGTCTCACTGAGTGCATGGGTTAGTGACTAAACTGTCTTAATTTGTGCATCAGTATGTTTGTTGTTGTGTAAGCTGCTGCATGTGTTGATCAGTAGCTATAAGAGTGGCCATATGGGTTATTGATTGGTTGCCCAAGTATTTGAATGGGAGGCTGAGTGTGTGTGTGGGTGGCTGGGAGGTGCGTGACTCTGTGCATAGATGTGTAAGCAGTTGATTCACTAGGAGTATGAGTTCAAGAGTGCATGTGGAAACAGCTATATGGGCGGTTGACTATGCATGGGTGTGTTGGTGAGTGAATGGATTTCTCATTGCTACATGTGCAAGTAAGTACGTATGTAAAACACAATACATGTGAGAGTTGAGATATATAAATAACTGAACATAAGAGCCAGTGAATGTGTGAGTGGCTGTATCGATCACTGTGAGCTTGTATCAGGGATTATATAAGAGAATAAATATGTGTTATTATATGTTTGAATAAGTAAGATGTGTATAACTTTATAGTTGAGGAAATAGAGGTGTGATTGATTCTTTGCATGACTGACTAGGTGTGTGAGTAACTCCATGGATGAGTGACAGTCTGTGAGTGTCTGTTTATACTGAGTGTATGTAAGGTTATATTAGAGTCTGAAGAGGTTCATTGTATTATCACATGAGTGATGTGATCAGTGATGACAAATGAGATGTCATCAGTGATGTCATTTGAGTTATCATCAGTGATGTCATTTGAGATGTCATCAGTGATGTCATTTGAGTTGTCATCAGTGATGTCATTTGAGATGTCATCAGTGATGTCATCAGTGATGTCACTGACCATGTCATGAATGATGTAATATGTGACATCATCAGCAGTGGATTGCGGGTGCGCGATATATAGTTAGCGCTTCTAACTATATATGGAATTTCAATGGTTTTATGCGAGTAAAATAAGGTTTTGTAAATGCTAATTCCTAACTATATATGGCCTAAAACCAATGGTTTTTTCATTGAATTTTCAAGGTTTTGTAAATGCAAATTCCTAACTATATATCCACTATAACCTATGGTTTTTTCGGTGAATTTCATTGGTTTTTTAATAGCAAATATGAAAAGCTTTAAAATGTCAAGTACGTGATAGATAAAAACATTTTCGTATTTATGCACGCTGATGTGCTTTGAACGCTGCACCCCCCCCCCTCCCCTCTTTTGTCTTAGTAGTACTCTCTCTTTGCAGATACTGAAGGGTAGTTAACGCAGGCCTTTACCCCCGTTGTAATCCGTCGTGCCTCCTTGTCTCTCCATTTCATTGATTGTTGTCCAAGCATTTACTGTTTTAGAATTGGTTCTCTTTGGATCATTCTCTATTTACAAACAAGCACAAAGTCGCAATACTCTGTTTAGTCTTTGCAGATAGTGAAAAATCGTGTAAAAAAATAAAAGTAATCGAGCAAAATCAGTAGGCCACTAATTGGATCTCTTTTTGACCTCGCTAAAATAGAAATATTAGGAACAACCCTTCATGAGAAATACGAAAATAGTGAGATGAACTGAGCTCCACACCATGAGGGCTGCAAGACAGCTCGGCTCCATCACCCATCCCGCACAAAATAACGACAAACCCTATGCAAATATTAAAAATATAGACAACACACCAGCAAAGAAACAGGGTAAAACATTTTATTAAAAAACTATTTACATAACGTTGGTTTATAAGATGATGTCAGTAGTGGACCGATGTGTGAATAGATCGAAAACAGCACAAGGCTCCAAGATCCGGATGGCAAGCTCCTGGATATTGGGTGCCATAGTTTAGAGTTCTGAATTTCAGCCTTTTTCAATGCCTGTGCTTTGTTGAATCAAAATGGCGGCTTGACACAAAGCTGACTCAAGCGTTGCTACTGATGCTATGCAGACCAAAACTGGTTTTCAGTTTGTACATTTTTCTAGATTTTTCAATCCAAGTTTGGTTGACTTTGTAGAACGATGGCTTCAGATTTTCAACATACGGTGTGGTGGCGCTGACTGGGAGGGGGCGCTTCGCTCCTGCCCCCTCCCCAAGTAAGATTGTCATACGTGAAAGTACGTTAATGGTTTTGGTCCCTGAGATGCTTCGATGTCACTACCATTCTCAAATAGCATAAGTTCTGGATGTTGGGTGCCATAGTTAAGAGTTCTGAGCAGTGCTTGTAACACTGTCTGAAGCTTATTTCCACCTACTGCAGCTTCACTATTCTCAAAGTAAGTGAGTGTCGTTTGTGGACCTGACTGCATTAGAAAACAATGTGATATGTTACCTTCCTAAACAGCTTGACGGAGGCCCCTGAGGGGCGGTGTGATGGCCATGGACTCGGAGAAGACGCTTGGCTCCGACACCCTCCCCAAGTCTTATAGCACTGGTGTAGCCTGAGATCGCCCCCGACATAGGCGGCCGGCTCCCGGGGTCCGGCGGAACTTTTTGCCTTTTGATGACTCTTCAATTCTGGACCTTGTCCCACAATCCGTTTGACCTGAAGACAAGCTGTAGTGGGGCGCCCCTTTATCGTTTTAGTTGCCATTCCGCCCGCTTTTGCTACACTGTTACTCTTCCGCCATTCAGCTGTTTACCGCCCGCTCTTGCGACTACAGCGTCTCGCTCACCATGTAGTTGAGATGCGCCCGCTCTTGCGGTGCAGCGATAGGCGGCTGCCACATGGCTCTTAAAATGGCGGCCGGCTCTTCGGTTTTGGGCCTGGTCCACTAAAATGGCCCTGGGACACCTTGGAACTCGGACGCTTGTCTGCTAGGGCTTGGGTCCCATTCTCGAAAAGCGTCCCCTCAGCCGTGAAGATTCTACAAAAGTCTTGGGGGCCTCCGACTCCCGCAGGCTTCTGGTGGGGAGCGGCTGCCATGATTGCTCGTGGAATGGCCACGACGGAGCTACGAGATGGTAGTGGTCTCATGCTGACGCCAGCTTTAGTCTGAAACATCCAGAAACACTATAGACTACCAATTCGATCAGTTCCGGTAGCGCCCCAACATGACCCGGAAGAGAAGAACTTGCCCTCCCCTCTTTGACTGATGGTTCTTGTTGCCTGTCCCCTCTGTTGTCATTTAACAGAACTTTTTGGACTGCTGAAAGGGGTTGTGTTCTGAACGCTGGTTGGTGGAGACATTTAGACTATATTCTTGACCTACGTTGTCGCGTAATGCGTTTTATGACACGCCGCGTTAGCGCACCCGGAAGTGATCCGAGGCGCGGCGCGCAGCGCGTAACGTAAGCATAACAGGTCATGTGACTTGTTAATAAAACTTTTCATTGGTTCATTTTACTTTTGTTAATTTAATGATGAAAAGCTTGGTCATATGACCTAAAAATTACGCTTTTTATTATTTTCGAACAATATTTTTTTTTCAAACATATGTTATAATATTCCAGGCTAATGTACTTTCCCGGAAAATTTACAACTGTCTTGCAAGTAAATTATATTCCTTTTTCGAGAAAAAGGGCGTTTCTTCCTTCCATGACGGAGCCGTTGAGTAAAAGAGATTCGGCCTGCTGTCTTAGTCGCCGATACGCCCGATTATCAGATTCTTATCGATCACTTTATGTTGCAGACATGAAAAACACAACTGCCCTTGACCATTTATCTTTACTGCGTTCCTACATATTATACCTTTTATCCGTCATGTAATTGGACTGCTTTATTTCACTTGCCTTTTACTGATTCGAAAACAGTCACTAAAAGTAAAAACTTTACAAATGTAAATACTACTACCGTGTTTTGTTTTAAAAACCTTTATTGTGAAAATGTCAGTATACAAATACGGGCCTATAACCACGTGGGCCGGCCACGGAGCAAACTGAAATCGTATATGATGAGGAGACATTTACACTGTAGAAGAACGTAACGAGCGGGCCATTAGGTGACAAGAACAAAGGTGTCTAACAGTTGCGGAATCGGTGGACGTACATTTTGTAATTAAAATACGACAGGGCCACTTACAATAACATTTTCTAGATATACATTTGCGGGCAAGGAGTTACGAGTCCCATTTATACCGGCGCCATTTTGGGCGAGGCCGGGCAGGTCCAAGATATAGTCAAAATGTCTCCACCAACCATCGGCCAGACCAGAACCCCTTTCGGCCCTTTATGCTACAAGATGGTGTCTTCCATTCAGAAAATATTGGTGGCAGCATTTTGAAAGGAAACAGAAACAGCCGTTCTCCTAGTGAGTTTCACATTGTTACATTTAGGAAGAATGTTGAAGAGTAGTATGTGGAAAATCTGAAGCCATTTTTCTACAAACTCTCAATCAGACTTGGATGGAAAAAAAAAACCTGAAGAATGTACAAACTGAAAACCAATTTTTGTCTGTATAGCACCAACAGTAACGCTTGAGTCAGCTTTGTGTCAAGCCGCCATTTTCATTCAATCAATAGCGTCCCCCTGCACACATTCAGGGACCTGGTCGTGTCTTCAGATGAAACGCATTGTAGGAAAAGAAGCAGAAAGGAAAAGGAAAAAAGTTCCGCCGGACCTAGTGAAGCTGCAGCAGGTGCAAATAAGCTTTAGACAGTCTTACAAGCACTGCTCAGAAATCTCAACTGAGGCACTCAACATCCAGGACTTGCCATTCGGATCTTGGCGCCTTGTGCTGGTTCCGACCTATTCACACATCGGTCCACTACTGACATCACCTCATAAGCCAACGGGGCACCCCACACCGACTTTCGGCGCAGCATTGTAGGATGGCCACACCAGTGCGGCAATTTGCTGGACACCACCTCGGTGCCATCCGGATCTCGGCGCGTTCGAGTCACTGTACCGCAACAGTGACCGCAACTCAGCTGGACACGCCGTCTTTCGGCGCAGCATTGTAGGATGGCCACACCAGTGCAGCAACTTGCTCGACACCAACAAGTGCCATCCGGATCTCGGCGCGTTGTGCTGCCTTCGGCCTATTCGCACATCGGTCCGCTACTGACGCCGCCTCACGTGCCAACGGATTTTCTACGCTTTTTGTAGCCCTATGCCGCATAACAGGTCATGTGACTTGTTTATAAAACTTTTCATTGGTTCATTTTACTTTTGGTTTCCTAAAGATGGAAGGCTTGGTCATATGACCTAAAAATAACACTTTTCATTGGTTTAGAACATTTTTTTTTCCCAAACGATGAAAGCCCCACCTTGTTTCTGGATCATTCAGACTGAAGCTGGCGTCAGCATGAGAGCACCACCATCTCGTGGCTCCGTCGTGGTCATTCCGCGAGCAATCATGGCAGCCGCTCCCCACCGGAAGCCTGCGGGAGTCGGGGGCCCCCAAGACTTTTATACAATCTTCACGGCTGAGGGGACGCTTTTCGAGAATGGAGCCCAAGCCCTAGCAGGCAAGCGTCCGAGTTCCAAAGTGTCCCAGGGCCATTTCAGTGGACCAGGCCTAAAACCGAGGAGCTGTCCGCCATTTTAAGAGCCATGTGGCAGCCGCCTATCGCTGCACTGCAAGAGTGGGAGCAACTCAACAACATGGTGAGCGAGACGCTGTGGCCGCAAGAGCGAGCGCAACTCAGCTACATGGCCGCCACCTGGGGAGGCCCGTTCACGCCGGCTCCCCCACGCCCCCCCCCGGGCCGCCGCACGCCAATTTTCGGAGCAGCATTGTAGGATACCAAAACCAGTGCGGCAGTTTACTGGACATCACCTGGGTGCCTGTCGTACATGTTGTGTCAGCCATGTGACACTGGACACAGACCGCTACTGACGAGGCCTCCCCCCGCACCACCCGGGACGCCCCACGCTGTTTTTCTGTGCTGCATTGTAGGATCCCTAAACCAGTACGGCACCCAGGCGACATCACCTGGGTGCCGTCCAGAACTCTGCACGTTGTGCTGCCTTGGGACTATTCGCACAACAGACCGCTACTGACGAGGCCTCCCCCCGGGACGCCCCACGCCAATTTTCGGAGCAGCATTGTAGGATCCCTAAACCAGTGCGGCACCCAGGCGACATCACCTGGGTGCCGTCCAGAACTCTGCACGTTGTGCTGCCTTGGGACTATTCGCACAAAAGACAGCTTCTAACCATTGTTGCTTTTTGTGTTGAGAAATGTTTAAATGTTTTTAGTTTTTGTACCGTTCGTTAAAGTTAGTAGTTAATAAAGTTTTATAACCTTACTTTGTTGGAGTGTTATCTATTTTTTAAAAAACGGGTGAATGGGGCCTTGAATCGGGTTATTGTCATGTGTGGGCTTTGGAAGTGTGCTGCTGCAGGATCGCACATTTCAAACTCAAATGCACGTTCTTTTTCTTACCTTTCCGAAGCATGGAGCGCAATAGCAGGCAGAGAAAGGGTGATGCACGTGTTGAACACTACCTGACCTGGCAAGTTGCTGGCAGTGCCCCCCCGCCCGCTCCTGAAAGAGGGCACACACACACCGCCGCCCCGAATACTTCACAAATCTTTAAAAGACCATGCGCTTGTTCATGAGGCTTAAATGGTTTATCACCTCTTCTAGAACCCCTGCATCGACCCTCTGACGTTTCATGGAAAAATTACCATGTAACACAATACCAAGCCCTGTCAGCTGAAACCCCCAAGGAATCGTGGGGCATATTATCAAGGGGGTTTATCTCCGCTTTTTTGGCTTTAAAAGCCATGAAAGCGGAGATAAAATTATTTCCCTATTACCAAGCTGTCGCTAACACCAGTTAGTGACAGCTAAAAGGAGATAGCGACCATCTTGGGCCCCGCTTTGCATGTCAGTGATACTTATCACTAATGACATGCAAAGTGGCGTGCCAAGATGTTAGCGACTGGAAACAGTCCCTAACATCGCTACCTTCTATTACCAACTTTTGGAGATATTCGCGCTAAGCGCGAATATCTCCAAAATCTAACACCTGCCCTGAGCAGTTCTTAGCCATGTTATCCAATGGGAGGTGGATAACATGGCTAAGAGCATTAGGTCGATAATACATGAATATCGCTGACTTTTCTGCGATAATAGCAAGGTTTATCTGCGATAAAAATCGCCGATGTGCGGCGATAATTTTTGTCTCTAAACAAGTTAGAGACAAAAATGATCGCTAGTTGTTCGTAATATGCCCCCGGGTTTTTGCTTACAGAAATCGGGAGGCGGGAGACTAGCACTGAAATCAGTAGTCACACGCCTGAATCAGGAGGATTGGCATGTCTGAATTCTCTACAGCTGGGGCCATAAACTACATCCGCAGGGTTAGGTGATAGCCTGGGACCAGCCTGGCATCTAAAATGGCTGCCGTGCACGACAAAATTGTGGCATTCGAAAAAAGGCAAGATGGCGCAGCCGCTGGAAGAGATGTATCAACATATATCAGCCTCCTCAGCCACCCTCAGGAAACATAGGGGATTAGGATACGTCTCCCGCACCCCCTTATACCTAGTACTTTAATTAACAAAGCACAAAATGGCGAATTCCCGTTTCGCTACCAGTTTGCGGCCCAGTTCGCGGCCCGTGAAGCGCTTCTACCGTGAAAAATCATTTTTTTTTATTTTCCCCACGGGACCCTTTAATAACCCCAACAACATTCCTAGGGGGTCAAGAGGGGGATACCTTGCCCCCTTTCATTAAATTCCCCCTTAGTTTTTCACCTTTTCTTCTCTCTCGATCCTACCGAGAGACAAGATGGCGGCCGCTCCGGACTGTCACGCAGCAAAAAAAAAAAAAGCTCACGCACAGCCGCTGGAAGAGATGTATCAACATATATCAGCCTCCTCAGCCACCCTCAGGAAACATAGGGGATTAGGATACGTCTCCCGCACCCACTTATAACTAGTAATTTAATTAACGAAGCACAAAATGGCGAATTCCCGTTTCGCTACCAGTTCGCGGCCGCGCTTCTACCGTGAAAAATCATTTTTTTTTTATTTTCCCCACGGGACCCTTTAATAACCCCAACAACATTCCTAGGGGGTCAAGAGGGGGATACCTTGCCCCCTTTCATTAAATTCCCCTTTCGTTTTTCACCTCTTCTTCTCTCTCGATCCTACCGAGAGACAAGATGGCGGCCGCTCCGGACTGTTTAGAATGTTGACAGACACCGGAGAGCCAATCAGCTTTCTGCGCGCAAAGTTCAGTTTCGCAAAAAGTAAGCGGACCGGATCGCTGCCCAGAGCGCTGTTACAGATATATATCTTGATTTGAACGTTAATTTCTCAAAATCCACTGAAGCACATATATTGAGACCTAGCAAAGGCACATCGGGCTAACAGTCCCTACAATTTTGCCAAGTTTCGTGCAAATCCATTCAGCCGTTCGAGCTAAAAGTGAGTCCAACCGCCCTATGGAAAACTCAATGCAAAAAACGCGTTTTGGGACCCCCCTTTTTTCTCAGCCCCCCCTTGACGAAACCCCACCAAATTTTCAGGGGCTGCTCAGAAACAAAATGTGCCATTTTCCTGAAAATTTCAGCCGATTCCGTCCACAAACGCCAAAGTTATTAGACATAGAATTTTCAGAAATCCCATAGGGAATTAATCCTAACTATATATACCTACTGGCGATAGCCAGTAGGTAATATATATATCAAAACAATCCTGACCGCTGTCAGCGCGGGCTAAAACAGGCGCAGACATCTTCTCCTTGTAATAAATATAAATTCAAGCTTTTTTAATAAAGCGCCATCACACCGTCAGTCGTGTTAGCAGTGGTTATTTTAATATCAGCAATCACAGAGCAGGTGCTCTCTCTGTCTACATATATATATATATATATACCTCGCAGCAGCGATGCTTCCCTGGCAAAACACGAGGCAAGGACCATCTTTTTTCACCATTCTTATTTTATTCAGCCATTAGACAGGTAGTCATAACGCGTTTCGGCCGTCCCAGCGGCCTTGGTCACATGGCATTACAGATTGCTTTTGCCCTTTTTAAAGTGATATCGTGCAGTCACATGTTGAAATGATGGACATAAACAAAATACTACCTGTATAAATACATATATATTATTTCTCTCTCATCCTTACCATTACAAATGGTAGTTATTAACTGTATAAATACATAAATTAATTCTGCATTTTTTGGAGATACGTTTACAATTCTCTGTTCATCTATGGGGATATGTTTTAACTCTTCAAACATTTGAATAACAGCATTAATGCTTTTAACTCCCCGAACAAAAAAGATTTTTTACTGAAAGGATTGTATCAACCTAGTCCATCAAATAATTAATAACTGTAGTGCATAATCAGTGCTCACCAGCGTGTATTAAATCATAATACAAAGAATAATAATGATCTCTACTATTAAATAATAATAGAGAAAAAAGGGAAGATCCAAAAAAGAATAAACTTTACCTAAAAGGACCATTCAACAAAAGATGAATCCATGATGAACATTTTTCCAGCCACTGAGTATTTGGATAAAGATGTTATAATACCACTTGATATTATTTAGCTTTATAAATACATTTCTAAACTTCAACTACATTATTGCACATGCTATTTGCCATAAACGATTAATGGCATCAACAAAAAGTGACTTCGTGTCAATTGCTATAATTTTCAATAAAGTGACATTGTGTCAAAAAAGTGCAATAAGAATAAAGTGGCTGGTGCTAAGGCTGGTGCTAAGGGATTACAATGAAATGAAAAGGTATATATATAGAGGGAGAGAGATAGAGAGAGAGAGAGAGAGAGAGAGAGAGAGAGAGAGAGAGAAAGAGAGAGAGAGAGAGAGCTAGGCGGTCCATAGCAGGAAAAGAAACTCGCACACCAGGGTTTGTTTTACATAAAGGTGTTTTTAGTGGCGACGCGTTTCAAACAGACGCTCTTCATCACAAGCCATAGAGTTTACAAAGCAAACCACCATTAAAAAGTGCATGTCGTGAACATAGAAAATGGACCAGCAGTTTTCCGATAAAGCTGGAAGACAGACTTTGTGCAATGCATGTTTTTGCAAATATTTACAGCGTTAAATGATACAAATTATTATCTTTCATCATACCATAAAAAAGAAAAAATGAATTCATGGCAAACTAAATATGTAAATACAATGAATAACATATTTCATAATGATATTAGAGGGATAAAACTGTAAAACAGTAAACATGCTCCCTGCATCCCAAATTCTGGTTAAATTTACATTACTGCATTATCATTGCTTGTATTTGGCAAACCTAGTAGTACTCAGCCCAGTTGGCACCCCAGGACAAAAATTGTTAATATTCACATTTTTTGTCTAAACACTCATAAACATCTTACTAATTCCAGACCAAGTGGCCAGGGGTGTGTAGCCAAGGAAAGTGCTGCACATGGTCCTTATAAAAGAATGTGATACCGGTCACGACCCAGAGATTGTCGTCCCGGCTCCTACCAGTCAACTACCCTACCAGTGTTTTAAAAACATATGAATATAAGAATGTCTAAACTTAGGACAGTGAGGGGGGTTATCTACATGGGAACCTCACTTACAAAAAGGGGGTGACCAAAGCTGTTTGTGTGTATGTGGTTAAAAAAAACTAAAAATGGAACTAAACAACACAGGAGAGCCAGGGGTTTACAGTGGGGCATATCAGTCCTGAAAATAAGTCATTGTTTTTGTATGAAACAATGTTCAGATTCATGTGGATAGTGTTGCATCACACTATGCTCAGGTGGACTATGCTTCATGTGAAATTTTCAACCTGGTAGTACTGCGTCTGGGTGGGGGTCCCCCCACCCAGGAGGCACAGCAGATGCAGAGAAAATCAGTGTCACAGCGAGAGCAGCAGGGAAAGAAAAGGTTGGGTACTCATCCAATATGGACATGAAGTTCCTCATCCTCGTTCAAATCAAAAGGGTTCTTAGTCTCTAGCTTGATGATGTACTGGGATTTCAAAATTCTGAGTTGCTTTTCGCTGTCTCCCCCTCTGGGGTTCGCCGGAATCCTGTCAATGCCAAAGAAAGAGAAGCAGTTAACATCTTTGTTGTGGTATCTAAGCCAATGTCGTGCGGTCGAATAATTCAGATCAACATTGTTTATCGCTCTCATATGTTCCAGAATGCGCATTTTCAAGGAAAAGATCATCCTACCAACATACATCATGGGACACAGGCATACAATCGCATACACACAGTAATCCGTGTTACAATTCATGAAATTTGTTATGTACCCTGTTTTGCCTGTGGGTAGTGGATAGGTCTTGATATTTTTGCTTGTCATGCAAGCTTTACTCTTTCTGCACTTGAAAAAGCCAGTTTGTTGCTGTATCCAAGTTTGTTTTTTTAGCACCCCCCACGTAGCTCTGAACCAGCATGTCCTTCAGGGAGCGTGCTTTCCTAAAGGTTACTTGCAGCTGTGCAGATACTAAGGGACCTATGATCTGATCATTCTTCACTAGGTGCCATTGTTTCCTGAGAGTTTCAAGAACTGCCCCTGCCTCCACATTGTATGTGTTGATCATCCTGACGTTGTTACTGGGATTCTTATTGGCCGATCTCTTGACCAGTAGGGTGGGTCTCTCTTTGGCAGCTGCTTTCTATCAAGCATCAAATAGGACTTTCTCAGGGTAATCCCTTGCTTTAAATCTTGTCATCATAGTATTCTGTTCCCTTTCAATTCCTTTTTGCCCTTAATAGTTCACCATACAGGATACTCTATTTGAGGTTAGGAGGATGGTGACTTCTAGCATGTAAGATGCTATTCCCTGCAGTGAGCTTCCTATATAGGTTTGTTGTTAGGGATTCCAATGATTTTTACATGGACATCCAAGAAATCCATTTGTACCTGATCAAATTTGTGTCTGAAACGGAGATTATTTCCATTGTTGTCAAGCGTCCTGAGGAACCTAACTAGCTCCATCTTTGGCCCATCCCAGATCATAAAGATGCCATCTATGTATCTGGTGTAGAATGCAATATGTTTCGTCATACATGCATTCACATCCGTCCACAGCACTTGCTCCTCCCACCATCCCATCATCATACACGCGTAACTCGGCGCAAAGCAACTTCCCATCGCTGTGTCTACCTGTTGTTTGTGCCACTTGTCTTCAAACAGAAAAAAGTTGTTAGTCAGGCAAAAGGTCAACATATCCAGTAGCATTTGAGTTTGGTCATACAGAAATATCGATCTGTCCCTAAAGAAGTGCTTGCATGCCTGCACCCAATCGTTGTGATTGATGCAGGTGTATAATGTTGCTACATCAACAGTTACAAGCCAAAAGTTTTCTTGCCACACAATTCCCTCGATCTTATTGATGAAGTATGTGCTTTCTCTACAATAGGATGGGAGATTCAAAACATATGGAAAGTGTTTTCTAGGAGGCTGCCATTTGCTGATAATATTGGCCATCCCAGGGGGTTGTTGTCATCTTTGTGGACTTTAGGCAGCATGTAGAAGCATGGTGCAACAGGATGTTTAGAGGGAAGGAATTTCAATTCTGCTTCCTCACTGAGTCCCTGACCGCTCCACTGTCTCAGTTTCTCATGGTAAGTTCTTACAGCTGAGGCATACTCCTCTTTGTTAGATCTAGCAGAATTACCTGAGAGAATCAGTTGTCTATTGGCCTCATGTCTATACAGGTTGATGTCACAGAGGACCACATTGCTGCTCTTATCTGATGGTTTTATTGCAAACCCCTGGTTAGCGTTCAAAGTGTTTAGCACTAAACGTTGTTCATGCGTTAAATTGTGGGCATGTTGATTTTTGCTCCGTTCCCAGATCTTCATGAGATCCCTCATAACCACCTCATGAAAGGTATCTATTCATCATGTGGCAGACTAGGATTAAACTTTGATTTAGGTCTAAATCTAGTGGGTGTTGTCCCTCCTAGGAGAAGGCCCATCTGTTCTAGCATTTCACCTTCACTTAGGCCCTCTGTAGGGCCCCCACATAATTCTACTACATGCGCCATATCCTCAATATTTCCTCAATATTTTCTCGAGAAAAGTTTTTAGAAGCAAGCAGCTCCCAACCTCCCTCTGTCAGACTGCAGTCCCCGGCACGTTTCTTTTTTGACATGAACATTTTCATCAATTTCAATTTTCTGACAAACAAGAATACATCAATTCTAGTTTTACCATGGTCAAGATTTGCTATGGGGCAGAAAGAGAGTCCCAGCTCCAGCAGAGATTTCTCTGCCACTGTTAGTTCGTGAGAAGATAAGTTCAATACTGTAAGGCTTTGTTCACCCATTATTTCCGTCTGAATTGCTGTGTTTGCCGCCCATGCTGCATTGTATTTGTTGTGCGTTCATCCTCCCCTCTTTGTCCTCTTCCTTTTGTGCTTGCGCCTCTTCCTCTTCCCCTTCCGGCTCCCCGGGTTGTGTCCGGTGGCCTCGCTCTTAAAGTCATGCTTGTCTGTAAAAAACGATATTCTGCTAGAGGTCTGAAAGTCGGGACATCTCTTCTTCCCAAATCTGGTTCGTCCTCCAAGTCAGAATAAGTGTCAGAGGCTCATTCACTTGAAACAGCTTCCTGTTGGCGCACTGTGTTCAGCTGTTTGACTTGTCTAATTGCAACGTCATATTTTCTGCCAAAGGTCAGTATTCTGCGCTGGCATGATCAATCTTGTCTCTTATAAATTTCCTTTTCTTTTTTTGTTTAATCTCCTCTTCATATTTCTCGAGTCTACCCTCAATATGGTCAAGAGCTAGTTTTATTTCTCCTTGGGCCTTTTGCTTGTCAATTTCATCTTTAATTTGTTCGATCTCTTTAAGTACCTGTTCAAGTTCAATAGCCGTATACTTCGATAGGAGACATAGCATAATTTTGCAGGTGTTAGCCATTAAACCCGACCAGTCCTGCAGCAGCTTTGAGTGTGGGTTTTGATATGTGGGTGTAATCAAGACACGAAGTCCTCTGCATACCCTGCCGACTTCGATATAGTTATTTAGAGAAGAGACCTCCCACCACCGGTTGATTTTTTTTTTCAGAAAGTTTCTCATATGCAAAAAGTATTTGTTTAAGGCTTCTGCCTGTTGCGCTTGCTGTGCCAGCTGATTCTTGAACGGTTTGTGTTATACCCTGTTCCTCTTCACAGAAGAGTGAGCGCGCAGCATCTTCTCTACCTGTACGCTTGTTGCGACTGGTAGTTTCAGTGGCCGTATTCCCCGACTGTTTCCCCTTGCTCATTTTCTTCGTGGATATTTAGTTTAAAATGAAACAAACTAAGTCCTGCCAATGCTGCTCCCGATATAAGCACGAGGAACCCCTGCCTGGATTAGCAAACACAGTAATTCGAGTCGTCACAGAAATCAGCTCGTGATGCGACCCGGTAACGCGCTCCCTCCGGTGCACGCCCCCAACAGTCCCTCACTTACCGGCACGAGAACTGCAGCCTCCTTGACTCGTTCACCTCTGAAAGCATGTTTAATCCGGCGGCGGGAGCTGGTCATGAATAACTGGAAGGAAAAATGTCCCAAGCACCAGCTCCACTCCTAATGGGGTCGGTGCGAGTTTCAGGAGTCGGGGCCCTATGTAAAGAAAGAAATTCCGCTAGGGGGTCCGAAGCAGGAAAAGAAACACGCACACCATGGTTTGTTTTGCATAAAGGTGTTTTTAGTGGCGACGCGTTTCGAGCAGATGCTCTTACTCACAAGCCATAGAGTTTACAAAGCAAACCACTATTAAAAAATGTGGTGATCTAATATAAAAACAATGCCAACCCATTAAAACATGTCTTATTATAGTTGTAGGATTCAGTCACCTATATTAATTGTAGAAGATTTCCCAAAAATAAAAGCATAATGCTGTATTAATATTAACCTAATAGTACAGCAGATAAAAATACTCTAGTCAAAAGAGTGAAGTTTTACTTGCAATAATAATTGTATTCTAAGGTGCATAATTCATGTTACATTTGGTGCTCCATAGTGTTCTGGGCAGTGAAAATGCTATAAAAATGTTCCCAAAATAAAAAGCATCATAGTAAATTGGTATAAACTTAATGGACAGCAGTTAAAAAGTGCTCTAATCAGGCATAATGTTGAATGTAATAATTAAAAGTATTAAAAAATGTATAGTGCCTGTTACAATTAGAGCTCCATGGAATTTTGAGTAAATAAAAATGCATTACAATATATCCAAGAGATATTCATACTTGATTTGGCTTAGGTGGTAATTTGGGAAAGATTCTTACTACGTTTGTACTAGACATTGGCTAAAAGATGGCTGACTGCAAACAAATTTATCGTGTGGGTGTCACTTTTCAATATTCTCTGGGTAACAACATATCTGTTCTCCCCATCTTAAAACAGATCAGGCATATCCATGTTTTTGTGAGCCTAGATACCCTGAACAGAAAAAAAAACATGCCCCTCAGTTTCAGGATCCAGTCCACAGGCTGGGCACAAGCTAGAGACTAAGGGCCAGATGTAGGTGGCCATTTACTGACCGGTAATGGCCAGCCGGTAAATGGTCATTCCTGATGTAGGTGGCCTATTTTACCGATTCGGTAAATTTACCGAATCAGTAAATTTACCGAATCGGTAAAATACCGACGGTATTTTTACAGATTCCGTTACTTCCATATGTAGGTGGGTCTCTTCTGAGTCCCAAAGGCCAGTCAGATTCGGTATTTTACCACCCAATCCTATTGGGTGGTAAAATACCGAATACAGGTGTGCATGCACATCTGTGCATGCACACCTGTGCAATGTGACACACAGACATGCCCTTAGGGCATGTCTGTGTGCCACATGGCACACACGTCCGGAATTGGGGTGCTAGAGGGTGTCAAAGTGACACCCCCTGCACCCTTGCAAAATTTGGAATTTACCGAATTGGTAAATACCGATTTGGTATTCCACATTGATTCCTATAGGCTTCAAAGCCCATAGGCATCAATGGGAGATACCGAGTCGGTATTTACAGAATCGTTAAATACCGAATCCTACCAATTCGGTATTTACCGATTCTGAATTACCTACATTTCCCCCCTCTAATTTACCACTTCTTAAATACCGAATCGGTATGATTCGGTATTTTAGAAGTGGTAAATTAGAATTACCTACATCGGGCCCTAAATCTTTGCTCCATTTGCTTGTGAAAGAACTCAGTGGAAGAATACCCATTCGGAAGCCAAGTACAAACTATTTGATAGAGGCGGGGTTATTGTGTCCAGGAATGGTTCAAAACAGGGTGTAATCTTAAATTAAAGCTATTTATTTTTCAGAGGGCCCATATCTTTGCTGCCTGCATGTCGATCATAGAAATGCACCCAAAAGCAGGTCTTAATGCTGACCAAATCATCTTTACATATAGATTCCGGAATGTCCCACAATCTCTCCCAAAAAAGCTTAGAAAACCAAGTGTGAACACATTTTAACCAAGGCACCTTCCTGGCATTAGTATTTTATTTAATAAGTCCTTGATAATGTCTCTATAATCAGTAAGCTCAGATGTAGACCAGAGGCGGACCCAATATGCTAAGGGCTTATGTAATGCCAGATCAGCTATTCTTTTCAGGCCAAATCAAAGAAAATCAGTATGGGGGGGGCGCTAGTCGTCATAGATACAAGCTGTCAGTCAAAACTGTTCTCTGCAGAGGCTAGTTGATGAGTATCTACATTGTCCTATACCTCAGCACCAAAGAGTGCAGCACTTTGCGCCTTGGCCCAATAAACCTCATGAGCCGGGGATAGCGAAAAAGATTTGTGTCCTATTGTACAGCCTCAGAATGACATTGAATCTATGCTCGATTAACAACCTGCTCTTGGTGGTTTGGGCTAGCCATTTAAACTTCTCTGTCAGCAGATCCGGACTGGCTACCGGACGTTTTGGAATGCTGCTGAGCTGGGGGCTGATTACGTTGATGGGGGCCTGCGTGTACTGAACAAAATTTGTTTTACTTTAATTATTTCGAAATACACGCAGGTCTCAGTGAACAAAATAAGCCCCCAGCTCGGCAGAATACCAAAACGCCCGGTAGTCAGTCCAGCCCTGTCTGTCAGTCTGGCACCTAAGTAGTTGAAGCTATGTACTCTCTCGAGCACTTCGGTGTCAGCTCTAATGGCTAAAGTCTTAAAAGCGCCTGTCCCAACCCCCATGAACTTGGTTTTATTGACATTGAGCTCCAGGCCCCTGGTCCTACAAAAGGCTTTGTATTGTCGATGCATATTGTATTGTGTTGATATTGGACAAATGAATTTGCCATACTCCTCCTATCTGCATCACTCAGCAACGTGAAAAGTACTGTCCAAATACCCCATATCTAATTTCATAGATCATAACAAACTACTGTGTAAGTAATACCCCTGAACCCCATCTAGCTTACCAACCATCTGAATGAACAGACATAGCCCTACTAATGATTACAGCCAAGTTCCATGAATTCAACCTGCTGCAAAGAAACTGTAGTAAAGCCGTGGATTGGTTTCCTTGAGAGATCAATGTTAAATTCAATTACACGCAATAACACCTGACTAACCACGAACACAGAGTTCGGTAGCAGCATGCTGCCTGATGTAAAGCAGGTCAACGCCTTATCAGGGGCAATAAGCGTTATGTAAATACAATAACAATTACCAGGTTTAATTCTGCATGTATTCCCTAATTTAAAGGTGTTTCATAACACATTTGTTATTTCCGCGTGAAATTCTGTGCTGTGAAATTAAACTCTCCTTACTTCAGATGGGATAATACCCGTTGTTACATGTCATATGTAATGAGGACCCACTTGTTTATATTAGCATTTAGGCTATAATTATAAGTGTCCAAAATTAAGACACTCAATTTTTAGACCACACATTTACCTTTACTGCTGTCCTGGTAAATATGAGAGTCGCAAAATAACAGAGATTAGAAGTTGTTGTGGAATAACTTGTACTTTCATGCCAATCCCTGAATGTTTTCCCCTGATCTTTTGCAAGATTTTGATAGCTTGAAACCTGTGTGTGAAAAACGCAAAAAAAACTTGTGATTTCTATGGGCCAGGTAACTACTGTTACCTGCCTCTTTGGAATACATGGGCCACTTATTATAGAGACTTTAGAAATCATGATGGAAAAAAAATCACTTTCTTAATACTAACACATCAAAAATTCTGAAGTGGTTATTAGGAATGAACCAAAGTTGAAAATACATGTTTGCATTATGCAAAAAGGCTTTCAGTAAGTATAATGGCAAATTTAAACATTTAATGATAAAGTAGTGAGAAAAACACAAAGAAACACATAGAAATGTACACATACCTCCTACATTCATTTATCAACCTTTTAAACAGAAGGTTGAAAGAACAGGCAGAAACTGCATGCACGTGTATTTTTTTTTAGTTTAGAAAGCTTTATTGAATCAACTAGGCCAAGTAAAACATTAGAACAGAATCACAATCAATAAGAAAAAAATTGGAGAAATGGAAAGATACAATATAAATGTGAATTGTAAAAACAAGAAATCCCAAAAAGGGAAAACATAATATATGTACTAAGAGAAAATGCTTTTTTTGTTTTGGAAATTATGGAAGAGAGAAAGAGGGAAAGAGAGGAAAAGAAAAGGAAGAAAGAGAGAAAAGGAGGGAAAAGGAAATGAGAACAGAAAATAGAAGATGAAGATTAATTAAAAGAAACAATTGAGGCATATTAGGATACACGTCTGGAAAGAAAATAAGTTAAAGGTAACCATAACAAATCTCTTTTAATCAAAAGAGAGGTAGTGGTAGCATGGACACGATCAAGTCTGTGATGATGACATAACAAATTCCACCATGCGTTATAAGAGATCTTTGAAGTATCTTTCCAATTCGTAGTACTAATCTGCAAAGAAATAGCTATAAACAAGTCTATAAATTTACGAACAGTATATGAAAAATTCCAAATAGGAGAAGAACCACCTAGAAAAATATGAACAATGTTAAACGTGTGATTGCAGCTTCAAATATCATTCAGCTTGCACCATATTTGTTGCCAAAGGGATTTAACCAAGGGGCATTGAAAAAACATATGAAAGAGATTACTATCAGGATGAGGACATGACCAGCATTGACTGTAATCTAAGGTTTTAAACTTGAAAAGGTCGGAAAGGGTAAGGAGAAGTCTGTTATAGAAAAAATAAAGAGTCTGAGTAGTGCTAGCTGAATGAGATACGGTGTGAATTTTACACCAGATGGGTTCCCAAATAGGAAAGGAAAATTCCTTTGCTAGATCCTTTTTCCATGCAAGTTCGGGTTTGGATTTAGGGCGGTCGAGGGTAGAGCGGGAAAGGATCTTGTAAATAGTGGCAGCTTTGTGTGGGGTGGTGAAATCTAATGGAGTGGAGTCTGTTGGAGAATTATCAGATAATAAATTGTGGTACGAGATGGGGGTAGATAAAGCTAGTTTAAAATCAGGGAACTGGGGAGAATATGTATTAGATAATTGAAAGGATGAGCGAATATCTGAAAAATCCAATAAGGAACCATTAACAAAGAGCTTATCTACATACATAATACCTTTGTCAATCCATTCCCTCCAAAAGAGGGCTTTGTTAGTAATCTTCAGGGAACGATTATACAATAACGGGATAAGAGAGTGTAAATGTGCTTGAGAAAAAGTGGAGCGAAACAATGAAAGTGAAAGCGCCCTGGAGAGATTGAAAGTGGGTGAAAGAAAAGGTTTAGGGGGTTGAGATAAATGAGTAGCAGCAAGGAAAGGGCAAGGAGACAGCTGAGCTAGCTCTAAGGCACTCCATGCAGTGATATGGGGAGAGGATGAATCAGCTAGGAATGGCCAGATTTGTTTTAAACTGAAAGAAGAATGAAAATGAACAAGGTTGGGAAAATTTATACCTCCCAAGTGTTTTGGATGCTTAAGGCGAAACAGGGATATCCTGGATTTACGGTTGTTCTAGAGAAAACGAACAAGGATGCGATTGATAAGCGTAAATAAGTAAGCAGGGAGAGAAATGGGCAGCATTGAGAGATAACAATTAATAATGGGGAGAAGCATCATTTTAATAGTTGCCAATCTTCCCCCCCAGGATAAAAATAGGGGGGACCAACGTTCTATAAGAGCAGAAAGCTTGGAAAGAATATCTTTATGATTGATTTTGATGGTATCTTTGATAGAATTGGCATATAGGACACCCACACATTTGATGCTCATTGGATTCCATTCAAAAGCGGAGCCGTGAAACATATGTGAAAGACAATGTTTGTTAAGAGGTAATACTTCAGACTTATCAATATTGAACTTATATCCAGAGACTGAGGAATATTCATTAAGTAAGGATAAAAGAGTAGGGAAAGAGGTAGTAGGTTTAGAGATATAAAGTAAAATTTCATCAGCATATGCTGTGAATTTGATATCTAGCTTTTTATAAACAAAACCGGAATAAGATGTGGAGCACCAAATTTTTTCAAGGAAAGGTTCTAAGGCTAAAATAAAAAGGAGGGGAGACAAAAGACAACCTTGTCTAGTCCCCCTATGTGAAGGGAAGTAAGCTGACTGAGCACCATTAACCCAAATAGAAGTAGAGGGGGCTGAATATAATAATTGGATTAGTTTAATGATATGGGGACTGAAACCATGCCAACGAAGAGCCCCAAACATGAAGTCCCAATTAACCCTATCAAATGCTTTCTCATTATCAAGGTTGATAGCAGCGAGAGGGGCATTCATTTTGGAGGCAAGATGAATAATGTTGAGGAGGGTTCTAGAATTATCCGTAATAGACCTGCCTTTAACAAAGCTGGATTAGTAAATGTTGATGAGGTCCGGAACAACAGTATTCAATCGGGAAGCCAACATTTTTGCATATATTTTACAATCCGTATTGATTAAAGAAATAGGCCAGTAAGTTTTGCAAAGGGAGGAATCTTTATCTTTTTTGGGGAGTAAGCATAACATGGCTTGAGTAAAAGAACCTTTGGATTCACCCATGGAGAGAAAGGAAGCTTTGAATGAGGATAAGTGTGGAATTAGATAATTTTAAAAATGAAAATAAAAGCGTACAGTAAAACCATCGGGCCAGGAGACTTATCTTTGGGTAAAAAAGTGATTGCTTGCAAAATCTCCTTTTCAGAGATGGGGGCATCAAGAGAGGAGAAATCAAGATCGAAGGTTGAGGATTTAGGTATGTTTAGAAAGGAAGAGTCTATTTGAGAAGGGGATGGAGTCGATTCAGGTGTATATAAAGAGGAGTAGTACTGAACGAAACAATCAAGAATCTTATCATCCGTGCTGTGACGATTCCCATGCGCATCGGTAATGACAGCTATGTTGGAATTTTGTTTCTTAATTTTAAGGTAGTTTGCAAGAGATCTGCCAGCTTTATTGCACCCTCCATACAGTTTAGAATTACATTTTAAAAGGTGATTGCAGGCTGCATCACAAGAGTATTTATTGAATTGAAGTTTAGCTTTAATAAGCGAATAAAGAGCTTCAGGAGAGTTGGATGTTTACAAAATATGCTCTAGATCTTTGATCTGTTTAAGGATAAGGGAGGATTTGGAAAGGGCCTGCTTCTTTTTACGAGAAACAACGTCAATGATAAAGCCTCTAGCTGAAGATTTAAAAGCATCCCAGACAAAATGGAATTGGGAAGTAGAGTTAAGATTATTGTGAAAGAATTCATCCATAAAAAGAGTAAATTGATCAACAAATTGAGGGTCCGGAAGGAGAGAGTTATTGAAACGCCAACGACGGGAGCTGGGAATAGGTGAAGGTAAATTAATGTCTAGAATAACAGGGGCATGGTCAGAAATAAGAATAGAACCAATTTCATATTTGTCATAAATTGAAAAATGTGTTGAGTGAGAAAAATATAATCAATCCGGGAATGTGATGCATGGACAGGGGAAAAAAAGGAAAATTCCAGGGTATCCGGGTGAGACAATCTCCAGGAGTCAATTAGACCTCTAGAAGAGATTGCTTTGTAAAAGGACTTTTGCATTTTGTTAGGAATATATCTGGTCTGAGATTTACGATCCAGGAGAGGGTCCATTAACTGTTTACAATCACCTCCAACAATTAAATCAACACTGGTGTGAGAGGAAAGAAATTTGGAGAAGTCATTCCAAAAAGTGAGATCAGTACCATTGAGACCATAAACATTGCAAAAGGATAAATCTGAGTTATTGACTGTAACATCTAAATACAACCATCTGCCATTCGAGTCTGAAATCTAATTTTTTAGCTGAATTGACAGTGATTTATTAAACAAAATTATAACACCATTCTTATTGTTAACTGAAGGCGAACAGAATACATCACCCACCCATTGCTTGCGTAAAGAGGAAAGGTCGTATGAGGCGTAGGTCCTCCATGATATTTTTTAGAGTGACAGGAAGTGGAGACTTAGAGGAAGAGGGAGGATCCTTTTTGAGGTGCTTACCAGAGGAAGCAGGGTCCTTGCGTGTAGAGGAGGCAGTATTAGAAGCTTTTGAGTTGTGTGCGTGCTCCATTGTGACGAACACTGAGTGGACCAGTGTAGATGTAGAGGGAAAGTAGACCACCAGGGTATGTAAGTGATAGGCTGACCCAAAGAGCCACAACAGTCAAGTGAAAAGCACACAAAGGAGATTAAGCTCTCAAAAATACAGCAAACTGCGAGAGAATGGTAGCGCAGTTACATGGACCAAGGGATATACCTCATATACCAGTGACACACATTCAAAGGAATAATGCTGAGGTAATAATAGATCCAAGAAACGTCGATGAATCAGTCAGTTAGAAGAATTATCTAGTATTTGCAGCAGTAGGTGAGAAATGAAGGTAACTGGAGGGTCATAGTCAAGAAAAAAGGAAAAGAAAATGTTTTGGAAAAAAAACGAGTGAACAAAAAACGAAATGGGGCTGCTATCGAATGAGGAGCATTTCTGCAATTATCTACTCGAAAAAATGCATTTTAAGCCCCAAAAAGCATACCCAGCTGAGGAGGGGCATTTCCGATTTCATAAACCGCCGGTTTGCAGAGAGAACGCTGGCAGGGAACGAGTCCTTCTTCATGAAGCGCCGCCTGAAGTCGTGGAGCTCAAGTGGGAGCGGCCATTTTGTTTCGCCGTGTCGCGCGCTCTCCCTTGTGTATTTTTAAACTCGAAAATGTCCTAAAGTTTTAGAAGAAGACCTTAGAAATAGCATGCTTATTAAACAGAAATGCATATCTCAATTTGTGAACGTGTGGAATCATGCACCACATGCCCATATATAGTATGAACCATTCTATTTAAAATATCTCCACATGATGGCAATTTTAGAAATCCTCAATACAACAAAGCTAACATGGCCATAAGACCTCATTAGTCATGAGTATATTTTCTGTTTCTTTTCAAATAGCAATATGAGAACGATTGGTCAATCATCAAATAAAATCATCAAATAAAATAGCCTAATAATGTGCAGATCTGCCAACTCACACGGTGCCACCATATGCCACACGATTTCGGCTCTCTTCACATGGTCACCCAAGTAAGGAGCCAAAATTACATGGGGACAGGCAAAAGTAGCTGGAAATCACTGAAAAGTGTGGATTTCCAGTTACTTTTTGGAATCTGCAGCCCCAGCAACAGCACTGGATTGACAGGGCGGGCAATAGTCCATTGCCTGAAGGGCCTAAGCCAAAGGCCAGCTGGTGGACCATTTTTTTCAGCTGTAGATAAAATCAAATTTTCCTCTGCCAGCTTGGCTTGGCTGCTGGCGCTTGACCTTATAGGCTTTTTTAGCCTGAGAGCGAAGTTTGGAGTTCATTATAACCAATTACAGCAAATTACAGCAAATTGCTGCCTGGTCGTCTTGTGCAGTAAGACAATGGGCCAAACTGAGCAGGCACAACATGTGGTGGGTCTCCTTGAGCATGAGGTCATGGTGACAGTGAGGCCACTGGAAATGGCTCTGCTCTTTTTTGAGCATCACATCCAGCACTAATGTTACCTGGGGTTGGGGTGAAAGGAGGCTGTGAGAGGGATGGGCGGAAAAAGAATCGAGGAGGTCTTATGCGTGGGTCAATAATGGCGTAATTTATTTAAGGTTAACAATAAAAAAGGCAAATGACAAATAGGGATGATTGAGGATCTTCTTTCTTCGGGTTGGGTCTTTTCTCTCCAGGTGATTAGTGCCAACGTCCCCCGGGTACCATGAAAGAAGAAATGGTATGCAGTAGGTATTTAAGTTCTCTGAAGGCTTCAACTACTTAAAAAGGGAAGATCGTCACCAAGGGAAAAAGAAGTGTGGAACACCCAAGTGTACAGTTTGGATGACTATATAGGTTTAAATCAAGGTGGATAAAGCACAGAGAATCACTCCTTTCCCAAAGCCTAGTCTGGTCACGAGACTGGTTATCTCACTTTCAGGTAACTTTTTAAACAATATAATATCTGTATCGTAGGATTTCTTAATTTCAAAAACCCTTCCTTCCTCGACTTGCCTTAAACTTGTCTGTACTTGTCTGGTCTTATCTGAGGGGGAGGCTTTTACACCCACTCGAGTGTGTACTCTGGCCCGGGTGTTTTGCTTGTGCTTCAGCCCTCCTCCACCAGTATACAGAAACACCCACTTCCCACCCCAGTCTCACCCGTCCTTTAGGATAACCCTGCACTGTCCCGTCCTCCCCCCTCCCTTCCTGCCCTTTTCCCTGGAGTGGTGTGGCTCACTGGTTAGAGGCAACAGACCCGGAAGCAGAGAACGGCCCGGGACCAGGGTTCAATTCCCGATGCGGCAGGGTCGTGGACCAGGGTCAGCGGACTCGATAATTCTCGCCTCGGTGCCTACTCTAACCAGGGATGACACTCGGCAACTCTGGTCATTAGCTTGCCTCATCTCTACAACGGCCCCCCACATTCGCCGGGGATGCCTGGTTTCACCTTGGAGATGCCCAGTAGGGTCCATCTCACAGGGATAGCCAGGACGGGTTCCCCAGCGGTCCACAGCGCCACGACGCCTCAGGGCAGCAGTGCGCTTTACAAGACACATTACATTACATTACATTACATACCGCAGAAGCCGTAACTCTCCAGAGTTACGGCGGCGTGAAGGCGTCCTCCGGGGGCCTGCACCTGTCCTCCGTCCAAGCGTCCGGCTCCACATCTTCTTCTTATGGGTTGCTGGGATCTTGGCCGCCGGTCCTTTGCTCCTCTTCAAAGCGCTCCTTTTCACCGTCCATGACTCCGTTGTCCTTCTTCTGTCTCTCCATCTCCCACCGCCATTTGGGTTCTGGCGTCTTCCTTTTAGTGGCTGGCCCCGCCTCTTGAGTCCCTGATTGGTCTTCCTCCCGTCCGGGTTGTTTATCTACCTGTATGTGAAAGGAGTTGGGGTTAGTTAACCCTTGAGCTCCTGTCGACGTCTGTGCAGCGTTCTGTCGGTACCCGGGGAACTCGTGATCAGTGATCCCGAAAGGGTTGAAAGTTGGCTCCTCCTCACAAGGGCTATGCAGGGAGACAGATTACATGTGTTTGCCATCTAAAAGGCTGTACTTTTGTCTCCAGCAGCAGACTGACAAGCCACAGGTGCCCGCTGCCACCTTGTCATTTTGAAAACTGGGAGGGACTCCGGTTCACCACTAAACAAAAATAAAAAAATAACGCAAACAACCAAAATGAGCAAAAAGAAAATGTTTTTGACAACACAAAAATATTAATTTGAAAACATTACTATGAAAAACGTTAATTTTGGGCCAAAATAAAAAAAAGGAAAGTTGAATTGACATGACAGGACAGTAAAAAAGGATTGAGTGACGAGAGCAATGTGTAGAGAGACAATATGAGAAATGAGACAGCAGAGTGGAGAAGAATAACAAACAGGAAAAGGAAATCAAGTGAGGAAGAAACGAAAGGTAGAGGAGCGAGGGTAAGAATGCTAGAGATGCAGACAGATGAAGAAAGTCAGAGGGAAGCGATTAGGGAGAAGTAATAGACAGCCGAAAGAAGTGAAAGATAGAGTGAAAGTTTGAAAGCGAAAGTGGAGTAGTGGGACAAAGGAAAGTGGTAGAAGGGGTGGCGTAACAGCCAGATCTGCCGACTTTGGAACATGGGAACCAGGCTTGAGTATCAGCATTGGCTCAACATCCTGTGATTCTAGGCAAATCGCCTAATATCCCCATGCCTAAAAAATAAAATGGATGTGTCCATGTAAAGCTCTCCAATACCTAGCAGTTTGCAATATACGAAACTACAAAAAACAAAGTGAATGACAAATGAAATGATGGAGAGGAAAGGAAGGCAGAATATGTTATCAAACATTTCTTAGTCTATGAGGGAAAAAAGAAGGATGGTTACTACCTAACATGCACTGTCCTAATTCTCTCCCTCAGTCTTGGGCTTAGTTTAGAGGTTATTGGCATTCCGATAGGTAGTGCTAAACACTGATTACAATCCGCCAGTGGTATTTCCTTCATCAAAGGGGCGGAATGGTAAAGGACATTTCACCTGTGGATTCTCCTTTAGTATAACATGACTTTCTGTTACTGTCTGAAGTAAAGCAATAAAGGAGACAGATAAGAATATAACATTAGGTATAGTAGAAAGAAATTCAAGGGGCTGAGGGATGTGAAAAAGGATGACAGGAGAGAACAAGACAGGACAAAAAGGGAAGGTTTGCAATACAGAGAAATAAAATAAAACTTTCAGGGGAGATAAAAAATGACAGGAGTAATAAGGGAATGAGAGATAAAAAAATAACTGAAGAAATAGGGAAGAAAGGAGGGGAGAGAGAGGGGGATTTGTAGACAGAGAGAAAGATAGGAAAAGAGAGAGGGTAACTGTGAGAGAATGAGAGAAGCACATAGGTAGAATGAGAGACACCAAGGAAAGGTAAAGAATTAGAGTATGAGAGAAAAAGAAAGAACTAGAGAAAGGGGTAACAAGTGAATGGGAGAATGAGAGAGGTGCACACAAGTAAGAACGGTGTATATAGACAGAGAGAAAGAAAACCATTTGGAGTGAGTTCCTGCAGCTTTTTCAGATGCAAATCAAGTCTCTACCCAAAATACAAAACACATCAAGTACGAAGTTGTATGCAATCCCCAAACATATAGCTTGCAGAGAGGCTCCTGAGTGACAACCAAGAGAGGAAGACTCCTGGGGGCATATTATCAAGGGAGTTTATCTCTGCTTTTTTGGCTTTAAAAGCCAAGAAAGCGGTTTTATCGCATTTGCGATAAACCTTGGTAATACCAAGGTTTATTTGCGGTAAAAATCGCCGCAGCTCAGCGGTAAATTTTTGTCTCTAACCAAGCAATAGCGATAATTATCGCTATTGCTTGGTAATATGCCCCCTGGTTCCTTGACGGTGATCAGAAGCCTCCAGACACAACAGATGACCATGGATCTCTGACTCGTGGGCTGATATAAAGCAGGATATTCAGGGATCTATGGGTGTGGGGAGCACAGACTAAGGGACCAATGGGTGGCTAACAAATTCAGGCACCCAAAGTAGAGAAATAAATTATCCTGAAAATCAGATGAGGAGACCTGTGGGTGAGCTTTAGTGGAATGGTGGTGGGTCTAGTGGTGTGTCTAGTCTTTGGCTCTGCTACTGGCACCACAAGTTTTGAAAGCGTACCTTATCAGATATTTCTCCCAAAATTACTCCAAATACCAAGCAAAGTTTCATGAAAGGAACGTCATTATCGACAAATGTGGGGGCGCATGGGCCAAATTATATTCCCAATCCGACCCTGCCCAGCAACCTTTGTTTTTTTGTTTTATGGGAGGGCGAAGGAGGTCCTGCCCCTCCAAGGCCACGCCCCTTTCGAATTGCTCTAGTTGACAGATCTGGGCCTGTCTACACATCATTCAGAATTGTAGACAAGTCTTGCTTCATCACATCGCAATACAAAGCAGGTGTACATATTTAGGTCCGCATTACAAAGCCTGGCATTAGATGTGAATTAACACACCCAGTAAAATCCTACAATTATCGCCTATCCTATCATTTTTTACATGCAGATTTGTGTCCTTACTGCACCACAATCTGCATGTTCAGGTAAATATTAGACTTTCTTCTCCTGTTAAACTTTGAAAGCTATGTCATGCCACCATTTAACGAATGTTGCAAATGTTAGTGCATCTAATAATTATAGGGTACAACGCATTGTTTATAACTGCGTAAGCAGGTGTTTGACATGGACCACAGTTTATAAATTCACTTGTAATTAGACCTTAAGAAGAAAAGCAAATAATGCGTCGAAACAAAGATCAAACAAATGACATGAACTAGTTACACATATAACAAAGTGCTAACAATAGAACGTCACTGCAGAGATGCCCACGCGGCAGTGGCCTGAAGACCGCCTAGCTATCAGGTAGCTTCTCGCCAAACTATGTGTATGTGTTTTGAGTGCTAAGAAAACTTAAAATATGCGATTCCCCAGAAGTCCCACAAAAGTAACACAGCAGAAGGATAAAGGAGGAGGTGATAACGTGATGTGTCCCCTGTGAGCTCGTGGTTTGAAGGAATCATCCATTGAGTTTAATGATGATGTTGTGTGACAGATGAACATGTTGTTTAAAAGGCGAAGAGAGAGCGAGGCACACGCAGGCTGAACATAAAAAATGAGAACAGATGCAAATGCATAATACAGGAAATGAAGTCGCAAACCTTTATGCAAGATTGGAAGCAGATTGACAGAGGGAGCATATTTGGTGTGGGATTTGTGTTCCCTTGTTCCAAATGAACATACAATCTGGTGTGCTTTCCATGTAAAAATGTATCACAAGAGAGGAGAAACCAAGCATTTATAAAGATACATTTTGAAATGTTCTTTTAATCATTCAGAAGAGGATTAACTTTAACAGTTTAACTTGATGGCACACATAAATGTCACCATTGTTCGCTAAGATTTCGAAATAATCATCGTTGTTAGTAGTTCATTTATATAAAGTTTTGCTGTGAACCAAATCCAAAATTTGGATGTAAAAATGGAGTCTCCATTTCTTTTTTTCACACGTTTACTTTTATTAGAATAAGTTCAAACAGACAAAAAACAACTGCATCCACAATAATTTGTGGCAATCCTGTGATCTTATTTATTTTATTTGTACTATTAGGCGGAGTAGGGATCAGGCTCCAAAGAGCAGCGCAGTGTTTTAATAAGAAAAGGTACTATTTTTGAAGCAGGGACATTTAACACATACCGCCCGATTCATCAATGAAAATAGCGCTCGCAAAGGGCCAGATTCTGAGAATCTGGCCCTTTGCGAGTGCGATTTTTGCATTTGGGATTCAACATCCCAAATGCAAAAATCGCTATTTGCTAATTCGCATATTTGCGAGGATTTACATTTAAGGAATCTCTATTTGAGATTCCTTAAATGTAATTCATCATCCATTTTACAATTGCGAAATCGCAATTTCGGGCCGCAATTTACCGCGAGGTCAAACCTCGTGGTAAATTGCGAAAGCTCAGAAAAATGCATTTAAATGCATTTTTCTGAGTTGCACGTTACACACACACATGTCCATTGGACATGTGTGTGTGCAACACCTGTGTTAATTTCCATTGCAGGGGTGCTACAGGGTGTCCTTTGGACACCCCTGGCACCCTTGTACTCGCAATCTCATTTGCGATTAGCTAATTGCTAATCGCAAATGAGGAATGACTCCCCATGCATTCCTATGGGCCTTTTGGCCCATAGGAATGCATGGGGAGTTATTCCTCATTTGCGATTAGCAATTAGCTAATCGCAAATAAGGAATCAGTGGGAATCGCAATTAATATTGCGATTCCTACATGAATACCATTTTGCGAGTCTCAAATAGCGATTCCTTATGATTCGCTATTTGAGCCTCGCAAAACGGCCCGTTCATGAATCAGGCTGTTAGAGCCTTACTTATGAGAAGTGTTGCATCTATGCGACAAAGCAACGATGCAACACTTCTTAGTGCGCCCTCCTTGCGACACCATGGATGTGCCGTATTTACAGTACGGCGCATCATGTCACAAGGAGGTACAGATGCGTCAGTATTACTGTCTTATCTGTGGGCGCAAAAGTGACACAATGCTGGGGTGTGCCTGAAAACAGATGCAACTCCAGCATTGTGTACTTTCACATGGGGCAAGCCCCATGTAAAAGGCCCTACATCACCCTTATGACTGCCATGAGCAGGCGTAAGGTTTTGACGCAATGGCCTCCTAGAAGTGGCACGCTGAAATCTTATAGATTTCAATGCGCCACTTCTACGAGTCTTTGATGCGGGGTAATGCCCATACTGCATACATTATACCAGACTACGGTATAATGTAGTGCAGGGGTTTGCGAAGTTACGCATCTTACTAGATGCGTCATTTCATAAATATGAAGCAACGTGGCGCATTATTTATGCTGCTGCAGCATCACAAAAATTGAGGCAACAGCTTTGTAAATGTGCCCCTTAAGCACTGTACATAGTACGGAGTGTGTGTACAGGCCTCTGATCAACCCAGATGTGTGCGCCCTGATAGAATCCAGACTCATAAAATAAGAATGTATTTGTGAGGTTGAAGTTATTCGAGAATTCGTAAGCAGTGCTGCTATCCGAGTCTGGAGTTGCAAGACATGCAGGAATACTGTGTTTCCAATGTTCCCCCATTGGAAATTAAGCAGCTGAAAAATGAAGAATTACCACTGGAATTGGGTGATGTAATACCAATTCCAATGGAAATCTCACATTTCTCAGGGGACTATCAGTGCCCTACTATAAGTAGTTAATTTTGCATAACAAATTTACATATATCTGCGGGATGTAATATTACAGATGCTCAATTATCACAAAATGTATGAGGGGGCTCTAAATGCAATGTTCAGTGATGACTTGGAATATATAGTTGTAAAAATAGGAAATATTGCGCCTTACATTTCGATGCTTAGAGATTATGCATGAATTATAGATACTCTATGCATATTTACAATTTGAGGAAGATGAAGTAATGAGTCAGGAATACCTTGATTTGCAAATTAGTGCAAAGCTGGCATTAACACTCAGGACTTCGGCTTTCTAACTCCAACTCTGCTTCGACATCAAGGAAATATATTAATCTCCCGTTGATTCTATGGTGGAACTGAGAAACAGTGATTCACCTCGCAGGAGACATCTTTAAATTATTGTGATTAGAAGCAAAAATATTGGTGTTCAAGTGTGTAGGAAAATATGGCTTTTTACAGATGTCCTCACACCTTTTACCCTCATTTGGACTACTAGATGCTGGTTTTCGACTCTGACCGAGCACTAAAACCTGATAACTAGGAACAGTGCCAGGGCTCTATCTCTAAAACTGATCTGTGTAATTGGCAATCCCAATTGACTAGGACTTTACCTCACTTATAAGTCCCTAGTATATGGTAATAGGGGCAGCCAGGCCATAGGTGGTAAAGGGCCCCCCAGGGCTTGCAGCACTGGCTGTTCCACCTCGAGTGACCCAAAGAAACGACTGACAGCAGGCCTGCCATTGCAGACTGAAGGAGCACTACAAACTGCTCATACTCAACTCTGCCCACACCATGTGTGGCAAAGTAAATGTACTATTACTGATATATTCCAGCCAAAACCAGGTGTCAACTGGGTGGCCCTAGAGGTTGCCCACCTGGTTGCCGCTGCTTCTCTGTGCTCTAGAAGAAGCCTGCAATTTCTGTGTTTGCTGCCACCAAGACAGTATTCTGACCTCTGACAGGCATGTGAATACTCCCAGGGGTCTGGAACAAATGCTTGGGCAGGAACAAAGTTTCAACTCCCTCCTCTCGAGCAGGCTAGTAAAGTGACACATCAAGGTGGAGAGCTTCAAAGGATGCACCGCCTCTGATATGCTTCAAGGCTGACTCTCAGAGGAGGAAACAGCCCTCTTCCTGCCGCAGGCGACACTTGCACCGTACAAGGTGGAAATTAGTTATTCAAGGAGGTGTACACCCCCAGCAGGCTAGACTCATCTCCATAGTGGGAAACCTGGTCTGTACCCTACAATTAGATTGTATTAACTTTAGGAGTGGCAGAATAGAGGGTTGTGGATGATGTCACCTCAGGGGAGGTATAGCTGCAGGGACAAGTAACCCACTGGCTAATTGTTCCAACCTCCCTTAAATCTAGGATTTAAGTAATAACCCTGACATCAGATCCTCAGTTCTGAACAACCTGCATCAAAGAGAACACAAAAAGAGTTCCTTGTCTGCGACAACAGGACTTGCACAAAGTAAAAGAGGTATACCCTGTACCTGTGGCAACGCTCCTGAAACTGCTTGACCGAGACCTGTACAAGGCTATATCTCAGTTTCTCCAGACAGAGGCACCCCTTTGGAAGCCTAAAGCACCCTCAGACCCCAGCACTAGTGACACTAGTCCCCTGCAAACTGCAGGAAAAACAATGGTCCAGATCGAAAGAATGAGTGGCCATCAGGCCCTCCAAGGAATCACCCAAATCCAGATGGTGTAGTGCATTGTGGGAACTGTAGTCCTGCCTTCCATGAAGTTACTTGCAACTACTGAGTTCCTTGGGTCCAAAGGATGTATAAATTACTTTCTGCTCTCCTTAACGCTTCCAAGGCTTGTAGGTCACCAGTGTGGCAAATGACCCCTTTACGCAAAGATGCACCTTGAAGGAACTACATCCAACCTTCAACCAACATCAGCAACCACCCTGTTATTGTGTCTTTGCATCTTTTTCTCCCACAGCAACATTTCAGTGGTAAAAGCAGGACATGTGAGGCTCTGGTTCAGCACCAGGGACAGCCAGGACAACTCTTCACCTGAGGTCCACAAGCCAGGTAAAATTGAAATTAACTGTCATGGCTTGGTCCTTGCAAGTGAGCGATTGTCACTGTGGTTTTTCCCATTGACCGCAATAATACATTTTCACTGTATTATTTTGCACTGATTTTATATTTCTTCAGAAATGTGTAACTCCAGTTGTATGTATGCTCTTGCATTCATTGTGATGTCTAAATTAAGACACAAATACACTCTACTTTTATAAAGTGGTGTCTGCTTTCTCTCGAGTCTTGTCAATTGCTTATTGTCCATGTTGATACTCTTAAATGCTTAACACATTTTCCTCTAGTAAAGCCTCGCTGCTCTTTGCCACACTACAAGGACTGAGCATAAGGATCTATTCATGTGAATCCAAGGACCATCTTAGGGGTATCATGAAGGTATTACAAAGGGAGGTCTCAACCCCACACCACATAATACTCCACTTTCCTACAAAGTCCTATCTCAGCACTTGCAAGAAGTAGAATTGTATTGTACTTTTCACTTTGGTCTGTGGATGGACGGGGTATCATTTCACCTGTCTATTCGGGTGTCTAAAAATCCAGGGGTGGTGGTGGTGAGTTTCTCACCCCTCACTGTATTGATGTAAAAGAAGACATTTCTCCTAAACCAGAGAAGTTAATAAAGGTGTTTTGTTGTGAATCTGGTGCTGTGTACACTGGTTTCCTGTGAATTCAAAAACAACATGATGATCACGCAAGTTCTCTCCTGGCATATATTTATATATACATGCTGTGTGTATATACTACTAATTAATAGGGGTGTGGGAAATTTGTGTAATTTGCTTTCGTGCAATTACTTGAAGTATTGTCAAAATTAACCAAAATGCAAATATGTAATTTTTCACTGCATTTTAGCACCAAATGTGTCAATTTTTCCAACAACATTTAAACACGCATTGTGAACAACAGCTGCTCATGTTCTGATGTTCCTGTGCAGTCGCAGTAAAATGTTATTGTGAATTCCACAATCTTTGGCATAGTTTGACTGCACATGGTGTGCAATTACATGCAGTGGCGTAATTACATAATTTCAGAAATTTCACTTCATAAGTGCAGCACGAAATTTCTGAAATTGCGCCAAGTATTCGCCAAGGTCTACAAACTAAACTATATAGGGTACAATATGGGTAAATAGGATATAACGTAATACTTACTGGTGCCCATTACATAGATTAAGAATGATGTATAATAGTCAAGTTGCAAGACAATAGAAAATCTGAAATCTGTTTGTTGACAAAGGAAGTGGGACTCAAAGGCAGAATTAGGTGTCCATAGGCTCCCTTGTGTAGAGACATGGAATAAATCCACTTAGCTATGACCCATCATTCCTAGGAGACTCGATATCACAGCATTATGAGGGATTAGTTTCAAGTGGTTTGGCTTCATGCGTATGTGTTTCTATATTTTGTCCCCCTGGATAGAGAAAACATTGTGTGAAAGAAATAGACATTTATTTCAAACGAAGCCCGACATGCTCCAGTTCTTTGCATGATTTACAGTGAAAACCCAGAACACCACACATATTTCTGCATCATTCACTGGCCAGTAAACATGCATTTCTTTAATCAGATGTAAAGCTCCATTAGTCACACAGCAAACCACCAATTATAAAGGGGAGTGATACAAACAGCACCCTTGAGGGCAGAGGTTTTAGTAATCAGTGGAGGTCAGAAAACATATGTTTACCTTTAAAATAGGGTTGTTTCAGAAAGGTTGCAAAATCTTGAGATGTTATTTTAATATAATAAATTAAAACCATCTGGAAAGGAAGGATCAAATCACTAAACATTTCAGACTGGAACTATTTCATTTTCTTGATGGTAATGGCGCAACCTCAATCCACAGTCAGGAAAACCACTAGGCCACCAGGGAGAGGAGAAAAAGGGTTGGCACACATGGTATCGGACCGAAACCCAGCCAGGGATAATATTTTGTTTTTAAAAAATTGTGCTTTTTCTGCTGCGGGGTGGGGGTGTGACTGCATTCCCCATGAGGGTACGAAAAATAAGTGAGGTATTGCCTAGAGTCTGATGCTGCTAAGGTGAGCTGCTGCGGGACACGGGGAAAAAAGGGTGAGCCCAAATTGTGTGTGATATGCTGTGAAGTCATGTGCCGTGGCCGCTGCACTACAGCTGTGGAAGTAGTGTCAGCATGTGTTTATAACTACTAGGATGAAGTACTGACTTGTACTGGTCTGAAATTCCTGGAGTACGGAAAATATGGAAGCTAGTGTGTAGAGTCTCATGCTGCTAAGCTGAGCTGCTGCCAGACTTGGGAATGAAAGCATGAGCCCAAACTGTGTGTCATATGCTGTGAAGTCATGTGCTCTGGCTGCTGTACCACATCTTCCAAGTAGTGTAAGCTTGCAGTTATAGCTACTCGGAAGAACTTTTGTTTCGAACATTGTAACTTGTGTATGTTGCTTAGGGGGTGTTATATAGGGAGTGCAAAGGTACATTGGTGTTCATGAAATACATTTAATATTTAGAAAGAGGAAAGCACTGACTCCTACGGGCCTGATAGTGCTGGGGGCGTAAGCTGAGGTGCTGCTGGAGTTGGGGTGTGAGTGTTTGATTGATTCAGATGCTCCGTCCACCACCACCCCCTTTTGTACTGCTTTTGGCCACCATAAGTGTGGCAGGGTATGCTCAGACGTGAGTCCCTTGCTCACTTTGCCACTGGATTCAAGCAAGCCGGGCTGAAGACGGCTGGAATGCCAGAAACAGGTCCTCGGAAGCTTGTTTCCGGTCCAGGGAAGACATGGCTTGGCAGTACGGGCTGGACTGTTTCCATGAGGCACAGGGTCAGACTGATTTGCATATAGCTATGTCTGAACTGGGGTGGCAGAGTGGGCTAAAGAACGGTGATGGATTAAACCCAGATCTTTTGACTGGGTGTGAGTGTTTGATTGATTCAGATGCTCCGTCCATCACCACCCCCTTTTGTACCGCTTTTGGCCATCATAAGTGTGGCAGGGTATGCTCAGACGTGAGTCCCTTGCTCACCTTGCCACTGGATTCAAGCAAGCCGGGCTGAAGACGGCTGACATGCCAGAAACCGGTCCTCGGAAGCTTGTTTCCGGTCCAGGGAAGACATGGCTTGGCAGTTCGTGCTGGACTGTTCCCATGAGGCACAGGGTCAGACTGATTTGCATATAGCCATGTCTGAACTGGGGTGGCAGAGTGGGCTAAAGAACGGTGATGGATTAAACCCAGATCTTTTGACTGGGTGTGAGTGTTTGATTGAATCAGATGCTCCGTCCATCACCACCCCCTTTTTTACTGCTTTTGGCCACCATAAGTGTGGCAGGGTATGCTCAGACGTGAGTCCCTTGCTCACTTTGCTACTGGATTCAAGCAAGCCGGGCTGAAGACGGCTGGATTGCCAGAAACCTGTCCTCGGAAGCTTGTTTCTGGTCCAGGGAAGACATGGCTTGGCAGTTCAGGCTGGACTGTTCCCATGAGGCACAGGGTCAGACTGATTTGCATATAGCCATGTCTGAACTGGGGTGGCAGAATGGGCTAAAGAACGGTGATGGATTAAACCCAGATCTTTTGACTGGGTGTGAGTGTTTGATTGATTCAGATGCTCCGTCCATCACCACCCCCTTTTGTACCGAGTTGGGGTTCAAGCTGATGAACTACTGACCCCTATTGTGAACTTTTAACCTGCACGTGCTGTTAAATGTTCGATAAAATGTTAAAAAAGTATATTGTTAGGTTACCAAAAAATGTATGAACTTTTAACCAGCAGGTGTCGTAGAATGTACCAGAAAGTGAGGTGATAAATAGCTTGAACTTGTGACCTGTATATGGGTCAGAATATTAAGTAGCTTTTCATATGGAAAATTCAGAATTAACTAATGGAGATACGTTCTGGAATGTCGTTGAAGGAGTGAAGTATTCAGATTTGTTCTTTACATGTATTTATGTGTGAAGGGACAGAGAAATTGTGCCATTCCTGGTCCCATTCTTGATGAAATCGGTGCTTTACATGTACTATGTGAAAGAATTGTATGTGTGTGTGACATTTGATATCTGGATAACAACTACAATGGTGAGTTAGAAATGAACAAGGTGTATGTGTTCTGTAATAGTGATTAAGTATTTGAGGTGATGTTTTTAATTTTGAAAGATTTTTTTTTTCAAAGTAATATAGTGTTAGTAGAATGTGGTGTTTGAAATTGGTTATAAAATATGCATAAAATTGGAGTTGTTGTTAAAAAAATACTTTATATATGTTTAGGAATTTTTTACAAAGAAGAAGTGTAGTTTGCCATCTTTATAGGACTGTATGGTTTTGAAAATGAGGTACAGCGTTAATTTGGGTTTGGAATGTATTCGGGGAGAATAACAAAATGTTGTACGTTTGTATATTATACTTTTTGTGGAAATAGTGGGGTGAGGGGGTGGTGGTAGGAGATGTATGTGTCATTAAGTTAAAAGCGATAAAACGAGACCCAGAAATGTTATGTGGACAGGTTGTGGTCTGATTTTTGATACTGAGAGGTAGATTTGAATGCAAGTCAAGGTCGGTTATTGTACTGTGGGGCCGCGTACAGTGTTTGGAGATTACACTGAGAGGAGATGAAGATAGAAAAAGTGATACGTTCCTTTTATATGTACGCATAGTTTGAATCATGTGATCCTAGGTTGAGATATAATATGAACATGGCTTCTGGTTTGCATTTGGGTATAGTTGATAGTTTTTGTAGTTTCTTACTAGTGATTAATGAAAAGGTAGATATACTGAAATATATGGTAGTAAACCTATTAATTACTGTCTGTTCTTATGAAATCGAAGTGGTTGGGGAGTGCTTCTTTAGATGAGATGTTTTATAAACGTGTGAGTGATAAAAAAGAAATGAAAATGTGCGGTATATTTTCTGTATGACTTTGTTTACATTAGAGAACTACATGTGATTTTAAGTGATACTATTTGTTAGGCTGTGTCGCTGTGCTGGATATATGTAGGTGTTGAAGTGGTCCGTGTTTTACCGATGCTGAGCTTCACTATCCCTTTTGAGACACTCGTCAATTTATTCATTCCATTTCATATCTTTAATATACTTACAGTAAAGGGATGGTATATCGAAAGTTTGGGAATTAGAACTTTGTTTACTCTCCCCAACCCCTGCTATACACTCTACAGAGTGTTTAAACGACTTTCGTAACATATAGATGTCTGGCTAGTAAAGGTGGTGTAGTTTGACTGGGCCCATTTATAAACCATGCTATGGGATGGTTTATGTTTTACCCTCCAATTTGGATGTTTGAATACTTTTGGCTGATAAGTGTTCCGACAGACACTTGTTAAAATTAACGTCGTATATGGGTATAGTGGCGCTAATGGGAATGGTGGGGGTTTCTGTTAACCAAGGGCGGGGTGCATGTGGGGGAGGTGGTTATGATACTGATTGAAACACAGAATATAGTAACATGCGAGTGTCACGCTACTAAAGGTGATGTAGTACCACTGGGAGCACTTATAAAGCGCCATATGGCATGGGATATGTTTCAGTCGCAAATTTGCATGTTTTAATACTTTTTGCTGATGAGCGTTTCAGGGGACATCTGTTGAAATTAAGCCTCTGTATGGCTATTGTGGCACTTTTACGTTTGCTGGGGGTCTTTCTTTTATTGCGTAATGTTGAGCAAGGGCGGTTGTTGAGGCGGTGTAGTGGTACTGTGACTATTTATAATCCGTCTTATGGTATGGTGTATGTTTGAATTGCAAAATTCCAGGTTTTAATAGCTTTTGCTGATGAGCATTCCGGCAGGCACCTGTTGACATTAAGTCTATGTATGGCTATAGTGGCAGTAACGGGAGTGTTGGGGCTTGTTGTTAGATTTTGTAAGGTTAAGTAAGGGCATGGGTGAGGGTGCGGAGGTGTGTATGTTGCTGATTATAAGACAGACATTTGTAACGAGGGCATGTGTAGTTAGTAAAAGTAATGTAGTTTCACTGGGCCCATTTATTAGCCGTGCTATGGGATGGTTTATGTTTTTCCCGCCAATTTGCATGTTTGAATACTTTTTGTTGATAAGTGTTCCGGAACACACATGCTAAATTTAAGCCTGTGTATGAGTATAGTGGCGCTACTAGGAATGGTGGGGGTTTCTGTTTGATTTCTTACAGTTAAGGAAGGGCGGGGGTTGGTGAGGGGGAGGTGGTTATGCTGCTGATTGAAACACAGAATTTAGAAACGTGCAGATGTCGAGCTACTGAAGGTGATGTAGTACCACTGGGAGCACTTATAAAGTGCCCTATGGCATGGTATATATTTTACCCGGAAATGTGCATGTTTTAATACGCTTTGCTCATGAGCGTTCCAGCTGACAGTTGTTGAAATTAAGTTCCAGTATTGCTATAGTGTGTCTACTAGGTTTAGTGTAGCTCTTTCTTTGATTTTGGTTAAGGAAGGATGGGGAATAGGGTGGTGCAGTGACAGTGTGCCCATTTATGAATCACTTTATGGTATGTTATATGTTTTTCTAGCAAATTTCCATGTTTTAATTCCTTTTGGTGATAAGTGTTCCAGCAGACAGGTACAAAAATGACACAACATTTCTGTGGATAAGAAATCTTCGTGCTGATAGACACTCTTGAACTGTGGTAGAAGGCTGATAGCATTGATGGAAAATTATGAAACTTGGTGCCATTGTAGAGTTTAATGGAAGCTTACACTGTTACTCTTTGTTACTATGGTGTAGTTAGGGTTCTAAGTGGGAGAAAAAAAGTGGGGGTGCTGTAAAAGGGGGGGCAAACGTCTTAAAGGGGTGTGGGCTATGCAAGTTGGGCTGTGGTCTAAACCAAGATAAGTATCATTGTGTGCAGCTTGTTCCCTTGAGAGCTCACGAGCGACGAGGGGTGCAGCCTTCAGAGCACAGGAACAAGAGGACGCTTTCCCGGATTCCCGCGCCTTTTATCCAGCAGTGGGAAGGCGGGGCCGCGACCCCATCCCGCCCTTTGGTCCACGGACTTCCGGGCGGGTGTTTAGGACAACCCTTTTAGGCGGGGGAGGCGTGCTCTGACCACGCCGCTATGGGCATACCGGCCAGGACACGCCCCCCGCCCGAAACGGTTTCCCGGGGGATCGGGGCACCCGGCCATACATTTGGGGTGACCGAGTGGTCTCCCCTTTCCATTTTCCTAGGTTTGGAAAAAAACATTCTTTAACGGATTTCCCTTCCTTCTACAATGTGGGTAACCTAGTGTGATGTCTCCAGTTCCCAGTAGTGAGCAAAATACACATGCATACATCAATGTGCCTTCTCTCAATGCAGTATAATACATTTTTTTTTTAAATTGACTATCTTTGAGAGGGCAGAAAATAGAGCCCGCTAGAGAGCTGTTTGGAGTCTCCCTGAAAGTACGTGGCGGTCCTCAGACCCGGCCCAATTAAAGCGCAGTATACATCCATCCATCCTAAGCACTGCGCCATTCAACCATCTTTTAATTGATGCATATATTTTTACTTATATACATACATGCATCTGTTCCTGCGCTTATTTTAAGCATCTATGAGTACACTCGCCTACAGTAAGCACTGTGCCATTCATGCAGCCATACACCTATATATGCATTTGTACATCTGTCCCAGAACCGATTCTAAGCACCTACCAGACCACTCATCTATCGTAAGTACTGGTCCCTGCATTCATTCATCCTTCCATCCATCCATACATTGATATATCTATCTATAAATCTATGCATTGATGCATCTGGCCATGCCTCCACTCGCCCTTTATTCAACTATACGTTCTTATTTCCGTGCATCGTTCGCCTCAATCCTAAATACGACGTATTATACTAATCCACCCACCCTCTAAAGGCGTCGAAAAGGCTTGCGAAAAACATTGATAGGCAGATTTTTTTATAAAGAATAACACAGCTTTGAGTTGCTCTTTGTGGAACATACTTCACCACCCTTCTCTGGTGGAGTTTCAAACAAAGGTACATCTAGCTAAAGAAATGTAAAGGAGCTTTTAAGTGTATGACGTATTTACAAACATAACATTGTGTTGAGTTGTATATAGGTACACTTTTTTTAAAGTGGCCATAACTGACAGATACTGAACAACTGTACTTCTTACATTTCAGAAAGTATACCAGAGAGCTAATTTGGGGTGGTGACAACCTTGAGTTCTATATTTCTATGTGAAGCACAGTATAGGAATAGAAAAGTAATTGGAAAGCTTTTATGTTCATATTAAAGGAGGGGTGTGAGAACTAAGTGAGGCAGGCAAAGTGTGTGTTTTAGTAGCACTAAAACAAGACCGTGTGTAAGCTGAGAGCAGGTTTGTGCTGGAGTTACCTGCTTGTGGTCGTTTGCAGAGGCGCAACCAGAGCAACATTTTGGCAGTGCCTAAAAGGGGTAAAAAAGAACAGAGTCTCCTTTACAAAGAAATTATCTTTTGAAGACCTGTGAAGTACTTGGGAGTGGCTCGGTGTGTGCGCTCTGGAAGCTGTCTCAGAGAGTTCGGGGGAATGGGCGTTGCGCGTCTGGTGGTCTGTCTGCTAATCACCCAACGATGATGTTACTCCTGCATTGCAAAAAGAGAAGGGAAATCCTGAGAGAAAATGTCTCTCTTCAAAGGATTTCCCTTCTCCTACAATGTGATTCACTTGGCATGATGTCTGCACTTCTAAATAGTGAGCATTGTGCATGCTCTCACAGTGTCACTGCAGTGCAATAAAAAAAAAAAACAGATTAAGTTTGTGAGGCCCGAAAATAGAGCCCTATAAAGACCCGTTTTGAGGCCACCAAAAATAAAGTGCTGGTGGTCAGATCCCCACAGACACCCCCCACTTAAAGCCCTGGGTGCAGTGTTATGTTTGTGAAGTTGTAGATACAATTGTTAGACTAATAATGGAAATGTTTGTGTGTACTGTTTGTTTGATAATATCATCATAGGTACATAGATAAAAATTTGTAAAAATACTATTTATAAAGTTGTCTGCGGTGGGTTGCAGAGAAAGTGCTGTGGGGTGGGGGTGTGGTGGAGAGGTGAAACATATGAGGTAATGCAGTTATGTATAAATTGTAAAGGTGTATGTAAATAATTAAATACATACTTGCTGTATGTTTTATGGCGCTACTTGTCATCCTAGTGCTTCTCTGTCGTGCTCCATCATGTTGCAGCACTGGGTCTGGAAGTCGTTAGTGGCAGTTTTGTAATTGTATGTTATTATTTTAACATAGTGAACAAATGTGAAAAATAATGTAATCTATTTTTTGTTTTTCAGAAAATTATTTCGTTCGGTTTAATATTTGGAAATGCCTAGAAGATGTGAAAGAAAAAGAAAAGAGAAGAAAAATATGTATTTGAGTAAAAGAAAAAAACTTTCGAGTAGAAAAAAATGTGAGTAGTACAGAAACAGTTTGTTCTACTAAAAGTAGAAGGCAACTTTTGAAAAAAATATTACGAACAGTTAATGAAAAAACAATCACACAAAGCAAAAAGAAGAATTTTTCAAGTAAGGTGAAGCGGAGTTCAATTTCAAATATGAGGGAAAGGAAACATGATAAAGAACTACTATCTGCTACTTGGAGACAAAAGCAATTTCAAGAAATTCGTCGGAGACTATTTCGATCTAGAGTGATTCAGAATTTAATGAAAACATGCTGCAAATATAAAAGAAAAATGTTGCAATTCAAAGCGAAGCAGCATATTGAAAGTATAGTGGATACTGTTTTCAATTTAAAACAGAGGTTATTCATTTTGATTTTAAAGAGAATAAAACTATTGGATAAAATAGTCAAAGTATTGAAAGACAAAAGTAGAAAAAAGAGACTAGTGAACAGAACGAACTTTTGTAAAATCTTTAGTGGACATTGGAGACATACTTCTACTACTGACCCTTTCTTTAATTAGGAAAGTTACTTCCAGGAAAAGAGTTTATCATTTGCAGTTGATACTGGAGGTCGTTGCTATGCAGTTCAGGATGGTCAAGTGCCGAAGAGTTAATAGCTGAAGAAGTGCAATGGAAAAATCCACAAGTTCCTGTGTATAAGTGTAGTTGTAGTAGTATTTGTAGTATTAAGACAGGAATCCATTGATATAATGCAAAATTTGGTACGAGAATATACTCAGAAAATTATAAAACAGAAGATCAATTTGTTACAAGTACTAGATCCATGTAATGTAAGAAAATATACTGAGAAGTATGGGCATTCTCTGGCTTGTCTTTCAAGAAAAGTTTGTAAAAGTGTTTTTCATCATTTGAGGATGTTAGTAGTACACTCTTCAGAAATGCCGAAGTTTGTAAAGAAACTGTACTATGTAAAAAGTCCTGCATTAGGTTTAAGTGAGCTGAATACAAGTCTTTTACATGGTTCTTGATCAGATGTTAAAAAAGTGTGATGATATTGAAATGCTATATTTGGTTCAGAGGAGCAGTTCATAGAAAGGGAAAGTTTGACAATAACAGATGTTGGAGGAGATGAGAAAGGGGTTAGCACTGATCAGTTTGAAGAAGAAATTGGAAGGTTTAATGTAGTGTGCTCTGAAATACAAAACTATGTTTGTGTTTGTTGTAGACGTACTCATTATAAAAGTCAAAGTAGGAATGTTGATTTGTATTTGAAAAGTGAAAAGGAAAACAATGGTAAGTGGGATGAATTTGCAACTTACTTGTTTGTTGAAGGTCGATTTGAGTTAGGTAGTGAGGTTAGGTAGTGATCAACGTATATGTAAATATTGTTACAAGTTAGAAGAGAACAAAATGCCTGCTAGAGCAGTACATAATAACTCGGAATTAGAAGCTATTCCGGAGGAGCTGGCCAAATTGAATACGTATGAGTCTGTTCTAATTCAATCTGCTCATCCTTTTAAAACTACAATTCAGAAGGAGCCTAAAACAGGTAAACTGTCACCAACAGACTTGCAAAGAGGGCTGAAATGAAGAGTGGTGTACTTACCTTTGGATTTTAAGAAAAACATTGAAACTATTGCTGGAGAGAAAGAGGTATTCGTTATTTACCACCAACTAATAGTTGGTGGCAAATAATGAATCCTTAAAGCCCTGTGGCACTGTTTACAGTGCCACCTACATCTTAAAATACAGATTCAGTAATTTTACGGAATCAGTAATTTTACCGATTCGGTAAAATTACCGATTCGGTTAAATTACCGATTCTGTAACATTACCAAATCTGTATTTTAAGATGCCCTACATCTCAGTGTCCAAATACCGGTCGGTAACGGCCAAAAATCGGTATTTTCAGCCTTTACCGACCGGTATTTGGATACCTACATCTGGCCCTTAGTTTTGAAACTCCAGATAAGCGAGAATTTTACTATTTAGCACTTCTACAACTGTTTAAACCATGGCGTAGGGAAAGTGAATTACTTGGAGAGTTTGACTGCTACGAAGATTCTTTTATTGCTTGTAAAGATAGCATTGGATGTCCAATTTTCCCTACATATTTAAAAATGTTGAATGATGACGTTGAACAGGAAAAGACTATTATTGCTGAAATAGCTCATCAAAATTCTCAAGAAAGTCAAAGTAGTTGTCCATGTAGTCAAGATCCTCTTGAGCAACCAGTGCTAGAAAATGAAGCAGCGATTGCTGTGCATGAAGTCAAAATTGCAATGCAACAAGCACAGGAGGAGAATAATACATTGGAAAAGTTAAAAGAACAATTAAATGTTGAACGGAAAGAAATATATGTGCAAGTGAGAGAACGGATAGAACATGGTTTCTTGCAAGAAAAAAAGAATGTCTACGTTCCTCTTTTTAACCTCTTATGATGTACATCAGTGGTCAAGCTGGGACAGGTAAACGTTTTTTAATTAAAATGTTGACCAGTTATCTTCAAAAAACCTACTGCTTCACTTTTATGTTCTGTAGTAATAGCTACAACTGGATTAGCTGCACACAATGTTAAAGGAGTTACTTTGCAAAGATTATTGATGTTACCAGTGGATCATGACAATAAATTAGAATATCAGAAGTTGTCTGGAGAAGCTTCTTATGAAGTGTCAAGAAAATTAAACTTTTAATTATTTGATGAGGTGAGCATGGTCTCAAACTTAATGCTTGCTGTTGTACACTTAAGAATGCAACAGGTATTAAAACAGATTACAATGTTTTCTTTGGGGGAAAACATTTAATTGTATTTGGAGATCTGCTACAACTAACCCCTGTAAAAGGAGAACCTGTTTAAAACTCTTCTACATGAAGACACTAAGAAATCTTTGGGAAGTATTGGAAATGTGAATCTGTGGTTACATTTTGAATATAAAGAACTCACCCAGAATATGCGAAAAGCAAGAGATGAAGATTATACAAATATTCTAAAAGATGTAAGAATTGGTGTTCTAAGCGAACATGGTAAACATCTTTTCAAAGTCGTCTACTATAAAACTTGTTTAGAAATGAAAACTCACCAGCATAAGTAAAAAAAGTCTATAGTTTGCTTAATGCCTACAGTGGAAGAGTGTTATACATTTAATAGAGCTCTTATGGAATTGGAAAATCAAGAAATAGTTCACATTGAATCTATTGATAAAATCGAGCATCAGGAATGACAATTGTTCTTTCAAAAAAAATATAGACTAAATTGGATTATTTGGAAAAGTCTGTATCAAAAACTGCTGGCTTAGAAAAAAATGTAGATGTATGTTTAAACTGTTGGGTAATTTTGAAGTGTAATCTGAATGTAGAAGAAGGTTTAGTGAATGGAGCAATGGGGAAAGTTGTTGATTTTGTGAAATATCAAAATAGAAATGGAATTTAATTTTTTAAAGTAAAATTCGACCAGATTGCAGAGGTAAGACAGATTCAACAGTTTGCTGCACGTTTTTTTGCTTGTAAAAGACTTGTATGTTCGTATAAAACAGTTTCCCTTCTGTTTAGTAGGCCTGGGCGGCAAATTCCGTTCCGCTCGCAGAATTTGCGAAATTTGGGTAATTTCGCGTTCCACAGCGAACGCGGAATTGCCAAATTCTGCGATACACAACTTCGCTGAATTTTTTGCTTGTTCACGCTATCAAAATGCACGTTTTTGCGAGATATTTATTCCTGAGCAGGCAAACAGCATTTGCGAACAGGAAAAAAGCATTGCAAATGGGATGAAAAAGCAATTCCGCGTTTTCACAGAACTTTTTGCGTGCTCATGGAGATTTTTTACTATTTCGCGGAGCTTTGCGGAGCACGACTACGCAAATTCCACTCACCCCTACTGTTTAGCATATGCAATAACTAATCACAAATCACAAGGATTAATGTAGATAATGCTTTGGTAAATGTTGGAAGAACTGTGTTTAAAGATGGAATGGTATATGTTGCATTATCTCGAGGTAGAACGTTGTCTGGTTTGCATTTAATTGATTTTGATGAGAACAAGGTTAGTGCTGATGTTAATTGTGTATGAGAATATAATCGTTTGAGAAGGCTTTATGCTCCCCATTTATGTGAATATCCTATTTATGAGAAACATGTTGTGTGTTCAAAACGCAAACATGTTGAAGAGTTAACTGTGATTGAATAGCAGAAAGAAAGTCAAGAGAAAATAAAAGATGCAAAGAAGCAGAAAATACAAACAAGTGATGATGTTGTTGGATACCAATTAGAAAATGCTTCTGGTGTCAACTGCTATGGTAATGTTATTCTAAATGTTATAATTGTGGTGAAATTATGGAAAGTCAGGAAAACACTTTATAATCTGCACTTTACACTTTATTTCAAGATTTGAGAACTAATAGAACTAATAGAAGTACTGGATCTTTAACGTTCAGTGCCAACATACAGCAAGATGCACAATAATTTCTGATGGTTAGGCTTGAAGAACTAGGGCCCGATGTAGGTAAAACGCAGTTTCCGATTTTAAAATACCGAATTGCACCGAATCGGTATTTTGAAATCGGAAAATGAGATGTAGATAAAAAAAATCGGATAAATACCAATTTGGTCGTAATCGGTATTGTGATTCGATACGTACCGAATCGGCATCCACCGAATCGGAATTTACCGATTCGGCTACAACCGAATCGGCAAATACCGATTCGGTAATCGCAATACACCCCCATGGCCAAAAGGCCCATAGGAACGCATTGTAAATACCGAATCGGGAATTTCCGAATCGGTAAAATCTGATTCGGTAAAATCCGATTTGGTAAATACCGAATCGGTGAATGCCGATTCGGCAAGCTAGTCAAACTGAAACCAGAGACAACAGCCAATGAGGTGGATCCACCCTCCCCCACCCTAGCAGGGAGTGGCTACCCAGGCAGGTGCAGCTCATTAAGAACTTTCTGGAGAGGCAGCCTGAGCTGAGCATTCACAGTGAGCAGCAGTGGAAGCAGGATCCAGAGCACTGTGAAAGATGGCTAGCAGCAGTGAGAGCCAGAAGGCTGTGCAGAAGAGGAAACCTAAATTCAGCACCATGGAGCTGCAAGTGTTGGTGGAGGAGGTGGTGAGGGTACACAGGCAGCTGTTTGGGAGGCTGTCCCTCACTGTACCTGAGAGCACAAAGAGGAGGCTGTGGAGCGATATTGGGGAGAAAGTAAACTCTGTTGGTGTTACCCCCAGGAGCCTTGACGACCTCAAAAAGAGGTTCTATGATATCCGCAGCCTAACAAAGCGGAAACTGGCAGAGCTGCAGAGGCAAGCTGGACTTACTGGTGGAGGCAGGAACCCGGCGCCACCCCTCACTGAGCTGGAGGAACTAGTGGTGACTACCATCGAGAGGGAGAGTGTGGTTGGAGTTGGGAACCTGGATAGCTCAGCCAGAGCTACAGCTAAAGGTAAGAAGCATGCGCATCGTGACACACCCTACCAGACACCTCCCCTTTAGACCCAATGCACAGCCAAACCCCAGCCCAGTACTGCTACCAACAGACATGAGAAATGCATCATGGTAAATGTAGTCAGCAGAAGTAGGCAAAAATGCCAGTGCAGAAGCATAATTAAAAGAACTGTGGAACTGAATCAAAGTATTTGAAATGATAGGTGCAATGCTTTAATTGTAGTGACTGTAATACATCAGCACTCAATTCACACATGCTTCATTATACCTAGGGGCACCATCAGGTGGAGGAGCAGGAGCAACTGAGGCACCAGCACCAGCACCATCTTCCAGTGCGGTGGCAGGGCCAAGCACTAGTCAAGCAGCCCTGGAGGAGGAGGAGGATGAGAACACCGGTGCCCAGGGAAATGAGGAAGACCTTGGACATTCCTTCACATTTCTACACTCCCCCGGAATATCTGGCACGCCCCCATTGCAGTTCACCCCAGAGAACGCACCAACACCGAGCCACCCTGCACCTGCCATATCTCCTGCCAGGAGTATTGTTGTTGCTCCATTGAACCCCATCGAGGGAGCAGCGGGTCAGGCCCCAGCTACCAACACAGTTACACCTGTGGCACCCCAGCCCACACAGCAGGGCAGCAGCAATCCCCGGAGGCATACAACATCCAGCACTGCACTTCTAGCACGGGAGGGCAGCGTCTTTCAAGGGCTGGAGGGCAGCATGGTAAAGATACAGCGGATGCAGGCGAAATCCATCTAGGCCTGCCAGCGCCAGTTGCGGCAGCATAACCTGCAAATGGGAGAGATGGCGCAGGGGTTTAATAGATAAAATAGGAATTCATACAATAATCAACCCCCCAGCAAATGCGTGTACCTTGATAGGAATTCGTTTCTAGAACCTCAGATACTCAACCATGCAGGGGCTATAAAAATATTTGTTTGTATTCTGCAAGATAGGTCCTGAGGAAGGCGGTTTATTCTGCCGAAACGCGTCGACCTTGCGTATTTTGCACTTCCATCTGTGATCCCTCGGACGCAGAATCAAGAATGAATGTAGCATGTATGATAAGTAAGGAGTGTATGTACCTGTGTGAATGTTGATTGTTTTGTAATCTGTTTTTTCCCTGCATGAAATAGTCTCTTATTGAAGATGAGTTTTTATACTATGTGTTTTTTGATAAAATATATTAACTGATGTGATCAATTTATAAATGAAAGACATTTTTGTACTGAAAAATAACCAAAGATAAAATAATAAAAATCTAAAAAAAAGGCTTTAGCTGTTGTTTGCCCTGATGTATAAAAATACAGAAATGTAAAGTGTTGGATATATACCAGTAAAATAATATAGGTCAAGGGGGAATATTTCTTTGATGGCGCAGGGGTTTAAGACATTTGTAGAAAGCAATAAGGAAATTGCTACAGGTCTTGGCCGTATGACCACAGCCATCACGCAGCTATGTACAAAACTGGACGAGCACGAGCTCTCTCGCCGCAGGGATGCCCGCATGCACAATAGGTCAATAAACCGCCTTGCTGCTGCTACCGCACAGCTATGCCAACGTGGGGCAAATATGGAGGCCAGCCTGACCCAGAACACCGCAGAGGTCACCAGGGGCATGGCCCGCATTACGACCGCCATGGAGGCACTTATAATTTCAAACACTGTGGTCAATCCAGCCCTGGACCTGGGCGAGGCTGGGGACAGCAGCAGCCACAGCAGCCCGGCCAGCGCAGTGTCAGAGCCGCGCCGGAGCACCAGGCGCTCTGCTGAAGCTGCTGGACATGCAGAAGGGGGAGAGGCACATCCCAGTGAGGCTGCTAAGCGCAGCAAAAAATAAGCTTGCCAGGGCGGGTGAGGCAACCCGGACAATTGACATTGAACCACTTTTTGTTAACATTTTCTTTTGTTGCACATCAGTGCAGTAACGGTGTTGCAACATTATTAAAAATTTCATTTCCTTACAACCATTGACCTGTCTGTGCATCTGTACTCACTCAGAAATAGTTTTCTGTAATCTCCTCACGTCTGTATCTGCCATCACTTGGCGTAGACACCCCAGCAGGTTGTGTTTGTGGCACAGCAACGTCGTCGTCATGGTCCCCGTAGTCTGACAACTCCACCTCAGTGCCCTTCTTCACCGCAAGGTTGTGCAACATTGCACAGACAGCTATGATCTTGCAGCAGGTGATGGGGGTATACTGCCTTGCACCTCCACTCTTGTGCAAGCATCTGAATCTGCTTTTCCAGATGCGAAAGGTCCGTTCAACTACTTTCCTTCTGCTTTTGTGGGCCCGGTTATACCTCCTTTGGCTGGGTGTAGAGGGGTTGAGGTGGGGGTGAGTATGAATGAGCGGAGGGCATATGCACTGTCGCCTAGAAGGAAAAGGGGTAACATTACTCACATGCATACATGTATTTCACTTAGCTACTTTGTGTTATGGGGGTCTGATGATGTGTCTCACCTAGGAGGTATCCTTCACCAAATTCGCCAGCCGTCAGCCGTGCATAGATGCCGCTCTGTTGAAAAATGTAGGAGTCGTGGGTACTCCCTGGGAATTTTGCGACCAGGTCTGTGATGGTGCACTTCGCATTGCAGATCACCTGAACATTGATGGTGTGCGTAAACTTCCTATTGCGGTATATGTATTCTGTGTCAGCAGGGGGGCAAATCGGAATGTGCGTACCATCTATGCAGCCAATGATTTGGGGAAATTGTGCCATCTGGTAAAAGTCAGCTTTTGTTTGTACCAGTTCCCCATGGGTTGCAGGGAAAGAGATGTATTGGTCCATCCTCTGTATCATGGCGTCAAGGAATTTGTGGAAAAACCTTGACAGGCTGCTCTGGGTCACCCCTCCTACCGCAGCTACTCCACTTTGATAGCTGCCAGACGCAAGCAGGTGTAGGCTGCATGGCACCTGCACGTGCGCTGGGATGGCGTGTGCCCTTGGGGTGGGGTGGTCCAACAGTGGTTTGAGGTCCCTGATGAGCTCCAGAATGGTGTCTGAGTCCAGCCTGTACCTCTGTAGGATCTCTGCCTTTGTGAGCATGAACAGGGTGATCCTCTGTCTGTAGACCTGTTCCTCTCTTTGCCATTCCCTCTCTCCTTCCTGTTGTAGCCATAGCCGCCTTGCAATGACATAAAAAGCAGCCATCCTGCAAGTTGCAATGCATTTTGGGTCTATTTTTATAGGTTGAAGTTGGTTACCACCTGATTGTAATCCATGGTAAATACCGATTTTGAAATACCGATTTTGAGCCAAAATCGGTATTTCTATGCTTCCCTACATCTCTCTCTCTGTCCGAATCGGAGATTTACCGAATCGGTAACTCTACCGAATCGGTAGGTTATCCGATTCGGCATTTTTACGAATCGCTGTCTCTACCGATTCGATACATGGACCGAATCGTTTTTTTTCCAAATCGGTGTCACTACCGATTCGGTACATGTACCGAATCGGTATTTTTAACGAATCGGTATGCTACTGAATCGTTATCTTTCCGATTCGGGGTATTTCCGATTCGGATTATTTCCGATTCGGTAGCCATTCCGAATCGGTATATATACCGATTTGGACGATTTTCATTGCCCTACATCTCGATGGCTGTATACCGATCGGTAAGGGCCGAAAATCGGTATTTTTGGCCGTTACCGATCGGTAACGGCCTACCTACATCGGGCCCTAGAAGATGAAGGAATTCAAATTGAGAGCTTTTTTGGACTCAGTTACAAATGGGAACATAAATGTGAAGAGTGTTTAATATTTTCAAGGGCTATAGTTGACAGAGAACGATTTTTATATTTAACAATACCTGATTGCAAATCTGTACCATTTTCCAAATTAGTAAAAGAAGCTGATCATGATATGATGTGTTCTCTTTGTAAATCAAGAATGCTACCTACATTATCCCTACAAATATATGGGAAATATTTGATGATAATGCTGCAACACTGTCGACCAAATGGGAGAAAAGTGGAAACCAAAATAAAAAATATTGTTGCTAATCAAGTATCTATTTCTGGAAGAACTTTTGCAACAGTTGCTATTGTTTTCCATGCTGGAAGTATTATTACAAGTGGACATTATACAGTTTATTTAAAGTGTAATAATGGTTGGAGTCACTGTAACGATACACACTTGGAAATGAAACCGAGCTTGCCTTATGAATAACCCAACTCATACTTAATTTTTCTAAAACAAAGATTTCAGATACACCATTCAGCTTCAATGGGAAGGTGTATAGATCTTTAACCCCTCCCCCGCTGGGCTAATTCCCCCGCTGTGCTGGGGGGAGGGGGGCGCACGCAGCGCTGCGATGCTCATGACGCGCTTGGCTAGTCATGCAGCACAGTGGCGCTGTGCTCATGACGAGCTGAGCTCGTCACGACCACGCCCATTCCAATAGAACGCCCAGCACAGCAGGGGAATTATCCCTGCATGGGCGCGGCCTGTTGCCTCGCAGATACCCCTCTCACTCTGCCTCTCCTCATATCACCAGGTCGCGGATATGCCTTTAGAAGCCCGTCCGTTGGCTTGGAGCTCTGTGAGTTGGTCTGTCGGTACGATCCCATACAGTACCCAAAGACTACTGAAACACCACTGCACTGTCATAAACTCTAAAACACTACCCCAGCACGATCCCCTACATTATCCAAATACCACTGCACTACCCTAAATCCTAAAAGACTACCCCCAGCACAACCTCCTACACTACACAAACACCACTGAGGTACTGTGAACCCCAACACATTTACCTCATCACAACCCCCTAAAGTACACAAACACCATTGTAGTATCTTAAATCTTTAAAGACGAATCCCAGCACGACCCTTTACAGTACCCAAGCACCACTGTACTACCCTAAGCCCTAAATCACTACTCCCTGCGAGACCCCCTACACTATAGAAACACCACTGTGCTACCGTAAATCCTAAAACACTACGCCTAGCATGATCTCCATCTCTACATAAACACACTGTGCTACTCTAAACCGTAAAACAGTTTTTTCAGCACGAACCTTCAAACACTACACAAACACACTGCACTACTCTAATTCCTAATTCAGTACACGCAGTACAACCCTAACAGTTCACAAACATCACTGTACTACCCTAAAGCATAAAACAGTACCAGTCCGTGGGCTCGCATGTCTGCGTCTGCGAGCCGCAGTGTCCCTAGCTGAACATGTGCGAGCCAGTCCATTAGGTAATATGTGTGTCTCTGCTAGGAGTGCCGTTGGCCCATTGGTGTCCCTTTGCAAGTTAGTCTCGAGCTCTCCCTCAGCGAGCCAGCATGTTGCTGTGCATTTGCAAGCCGACGGACCGTAGTTATCTTTATGGGAGCCGAGCCGAGCCGTAGCTATCCCTCTGCGAGCTTGCCCGACGGCCCGCAGGTCTCATATCCTAGCCGGATCGCAGCTGTTACTCTGCAAACTGATATTGGGAATATAAGGTGGCTCTAAAAAGAGCCCTTGTGTTTATGAGTTGGAGCTACATATAAGTGCGGATGCACAGCTACAAGTTGTTCAGAAAAACTCAATTTCCCTGATCTGTGAAGTGTACTACATCACTTCTGTAGATATCAGCCATATCAAAACGTATGTTGTTGTTGTAGATGGACCCCATTCTTTGGTATCTGAGGTTTTCAATCTGAGGGTAAAATTGGTTTGACCATTTCCACTTCTGTCCTTGGCATATATTGGACTATACAAAGACAGTTTGAGGGAAAAGGAACATCAGTTGTCGAAAGGTGTCCTTCATAAGCATTTCCAAACCTTGCTTTTTAAACGTAGCGTGCACATTCATTTTGTGGAAAAGCATTGTTGTGATTGGTTAGGAAAAAGCAGTTTAAGCGTGGAGTACATATCATAGGATAATATTTGCTCAACTCAACCACACCTGCTTCTTGTATTTGGAAAGCACTGTTTGTACTTTAAACAATTGTGAACTATTAAGCTGCACGTGCCGTTAAATGTTCGAGAAAATGTTGCAAAAAAATATTGTTAGGTTTAAAAAAATTTATGAATTTTTAACCTGCATGTGTTGTAGAATGTTCTAAAAAGTGTGTTGATAGAATACGTTGCACTGCGTAGTGTGGGAGACAGATGCAAATATTATCCTATCTGTCAGGGGGACTGGTCACTTGCAAGTTCCTTCTCAGAGCAGCAGATGTGGTAGTGGAAGATAGCTCAGCTAAACAAACTTTCATCCCTACGGTAACTTTTCCAGCTGTATTCATACAGGATGTGTACAGAGGTCAGTCGTGGGTGTTGTGGGGTGTCTGCGACCCGGGTCATCATGGATGAGATACCCAGAACATGGCACATGGGCGGGTTCACTGTGTGTTACATTGCCAAACAGCTGCTCCTCCCTCCCACGAGTCTCCATACTTTTGTACGCTGCGCTGTTGTATCCCGTGCTCTCCTATCGCAGACCATTGTAATACCTATTCGCACATGTCCTGCGGCATTCCAACCACACCATGACACTGCCCTTCAGAGGAGATGCATGCCACTTTACAACATTGACTGCTACCGCCCTTGTGGCGGCCACACCAGAACACAGAGACACACTTACCTTACTTCCTGAACATGGACATGTCTTAGACACCCCGGTCCCCTTGCCGGATAGGCACATCCCTGCGCTGACCTGTGTGTGCTAGACCAGCACATGCCACTTCTGGATGCAGGAGGATGCGGGTATACCTACATGTCCAGGCTCACTGCCAATGCCGAGGTGACAAGGTAACGTCTGCTGAAAACAGCACACTGTGATGTTGTAGGGCCCGTGCCCATCATGCTAACACAATGACCACACAGACACACTTTTCTCAGATGCAGGTTTGGGGGCGTTGGCGGTCCTGGGGTTGTTGCGATGAGTGTTGTGCCCCTCATTGGTATCTATGTATCATGCTCATTGACTCTATGGCACCTGTGGGTGTTCCACTGTGGCTCTTGGCTGTGTTCCCTTTCTTGCTTAACACCAGCAGAAAGCAGGTGTAAAATCCCTGGTGATAAGCCAGGGTATCACCGGAATTTGTTTTGCATCGCAGTTTTTGTCATTCGTTGTGATGTGGTTTTTTTTGTGTACAGAAAAATAAACAAAACTGGGCAGTGTATCCTGTCAAGATCCAGCACCTGACCCACTATTCCCAATCAATATAAATACAATGAGATTTCTTCATTTATTTTGTGTGTACACTGTAAATGCACCCACCACTACAGTGCAATTCAATACATGATTTTAGTATTTAGAATAAATCGCAAAGGTGCACCTTGTGTGTTTTTGCACGGGAACGCCTACTCTGCATCTCATTATCAGCTCTTTAATGCAACTAAAGGTGAGATAAATCGAACACATATTCAGAAGCTGATGCAAACTGCAGACATCACCAGTATTCCCGCAATAACGGCTCCAAAATTTATCACTATGGTGGACACCACCAAATAACAGTAATAAGAACGAGAAAGAGTCACACATCACTTAAGTAAAAACCAAAAACTTTATTGAAATTTAACAGACTCCACACAAAACAACAAGGCGGAAGACTCCTCTCAGGTCCATCAATGTCGATGAGACTGCCTGGAAAATAAAGCACAAAATAAGGACGTGTGTAATGTGCGTATCAAAGGAGTGAGACACAGAGAAAGAGAGAAGGAAAAAAAGCCAGAGAGTAAAAAGATGGAAGGAAAGGAAGGGAGTGAGAAAGGGAGAGAGATTGAGAGAGATAGAAGGAAAGGAAGGAAGAGAGTGACAGTGTGAAGAGAGAAGTGAGAGAAAGAAAGAGACACCACCGGCCCTGTGCATCCATGACCAAATAATTACCTGCTGTCACCAGAGTGTCTACCAGAGGGCACTCCACATGCCTATGAAAGCTCCAGGGCCTGGTCCTGACAATATGTCTAGGTGCACATTATGTGGACCGGTTCCAGGGCTCACCAGACCCCACACATGTCGCTGAGTCCTGAGTCATCAATGGCTGAGACCACATCAGCTTCTGGTGCCGGTAACCCTGTGCAACTCAAGTCAGCGCCACGTGGTGGTAGACCACTGACGGCCATACAACTTAGGGTGCAACTAACCCTGTGCAACTCAAGTCTGCGCCATGTGGTGGTAGGCCCCTGACGGCCACATCAGCTTCGGGTGGCATTAACCTTGTGCAACTCAAGTCTGCCCCATGTGGTAGTAGGCCCTGATGGCCACATCATCTTTGGGTGGCATTAACCCAGTGCAACTCAAGTCCGTGCCACGTGGTTGTAGGCCCATGATGACCATACAGCTCAGGGTGCAACTAACTCTCTGCGCAACTTTTCATTGGCTCTTTATGATTCATCCAGTCAGCACCGGCAATAAAGGATGTGACGCTGTTGATCCATTTTATTTGCGTGGTCACATGGCCTGTGACGTATGTGCTAGATGGGTGTGGTGTGTGTGCAAACCTGCCCTCAGGGAGTGGCTGTGACATGTGACAACTAGACCACTGGCCTACACACCAACAGCGAGTACGCCTGCAACAAGTAGCTAAGTGGGGCCAACGTAGGAACGTAATCAGAGTGGCATGACGTGGCGTATGACGGAACAGGGCATGGATAGCCAGAATGACTCTGAGGCTCTGGGCGTGATTCAGTACATGTCCGGACAAGGAAGTGACTAATGTGATGTGTCCGCATTGTAGTGTTACGGCACCAGAAACACAATGGGCTATGTAGCATACTGTGACTGTCATCCCATTAGATGAGCATCATTGACGTAAGGTGAATACATTGTTCCAGATATTACATAAATTAGGTAAAACATAACACAGCAGTGCATCACTGGATGTTTATTTCACATCCAGTGGAGTTTAGTAGTTGAAGCAGTAGAAGGACAAGACAAGCACACTTCACAATATGGGCTTGTGGAGGGTGAACCAGGGTCCATCCGGGAATGACAAGTACCATGGAACTGGAAGGGTTCAGTCTCCAGTGAGGTTGCCGAGTCATTGGTCATTGAAGAGGATATGGCAGGCCATGTCGCAGACGAAGGTGAGTGCATCAGAGTGTAACCTGGAAATGGAAGGTCGTGGGGCCATGTGTGGCACCAAGGATAAACAGGCCAGGTGCCGAAAATGAATGGCAGTGCCTTCTTGTGATCTCAAACCCAACCACGTCCATGTCCTCATATGTGTGCACTGCCCCACCTGTGGGTTTTTCTATACCAGCTGTGGGACTGTGTGCCACTGAGACATGAGTGGACAAAGGTGGATTGTTTTCTGTACTGTGTGCCTCTGACATATCAGCAGACGGTGATGGACCGTCTTCCACACTGTGTGCCACTGACACTTCAGGGGAGCCGTGCATACGCCTGCCACACTGTGAGATGCTAACACGCCAAGGGGTAGAGATGTGAAGGGTGTGGGGGAGCAGCATTCATCTGCGCCATGCCTTGTAGCAGCAATGCCATGATGAGGATCTGAAGGGCATGGTAGATCTGTGCTACATTTTTATGTTCAGCGGTGGGTGCCATCCTTTATGCCTACATCCACAGCATGTCCTCCATGAGCCTCTGTGTGTCAGGTCATGGCATTTAAATAACCTTTGTAATTCATTGAATAAACATAGGTTTCAAACACCTTATAGTTAGAAACTAGCATTTAAAAAACCTTAGAAATTCACTGAAAAAACATAGCTTTCAGACATGTTATAGTAGTTGGACATATCACTCGTACAAAACCATAGAAATTCCCCTGTTATAGTTAGTTCAGCTAACTATAACTCGCGCACCCGCAATGCACTGCTGATGACGTCACATATTACATCATTCATGACATGGTCAGTGAAATCACTGATGACATCTAAAATGACATCAGTAATGACATCATCCTGGTGAAAATCTGATGCACCTCCTCACACTTTAATATAACCTTTGATACATCCACTCTAAAATATAGAGTATCATTTTCAAACCCATCGACATACCAATACCAGTTACGACATACGCACTCACTGATTCCTAGGTCTAGCAACACATCCACTCATTCACCCATACAGTCCCTCCTACATGCAGTCATTCATGAATACAACACTATCATATGAACATATACAGATACTCACACACTGCCACTCACCCATGGAGTTATTCACACACCTAGTCAGTTATGCAAAGAATCAATCACACTCTCATTTACTTACCTATACAGGTATACACACACCACCTTACGTATTTATACAGATACTAACGCATACTTAGTCTCTTATGTTATCACTGATACAAGTACACACTCATCCATACAGCCACTCTCACAATCACTGACTTTCATGTATAGTTATTTATATGCTTCAACTCTTACATACACTGTATTATATATATGTAGTTACTTGTTCATGTACCACTGAGACATCCATTCAGTTACCAACAGACTCATATACACACTCACCCACCCATACAGCTGTTTCCACATGCACCTTTGGAGCCATACACCCAGTGAATCAAAAACTCACACATCTATACACAGAGTCAGACACCTCTCACCCACCCACACACTCACTCACTCTCCCATACAAATACTCAAGTAACCAATCAATTATTCATAGGGACACATATGTAGCTACTGATCAACCCATGCAGCAGGTTACACAACAGCAGACAGGCTGATACAGACATTCACACAGTTTAGTCACTAACCCATGCATTCAGTAAGACACATGTCATCACTCATTTATGCAGTCAGTCACATACCTACTAAATCCTTTAAACAGACACTTATACACCCACTCATTCTTCAATAAAGCTTGGCATATATATGAAACATATTTAAACTTTACAGAAACACACAGTCACTGGATGATGTCATCAGTGATGTCATTTGAGATGTCATCAGTGATGTCATCAGTAATGTCAGTGACCATTTCATGAATGATGTAATATGTGACGTCATTAGCAGTGCATTGCGGGTGCGCAAGTTATAGTTAGCTGAACTAACTACAACAAGGGAATTTCTATGGTTTTGTACGAGTGCAATGTCCAACTAACTATAACATGTCTGAAACCTATGTTTTTTTCAGTGAATATTTATATATATGAAAACAAAAAACCTCTGCTCCTCTTCAGGAAAAGAGCACACACTCGAGGGCTATTAAGGTAAAGGCTTCTTTATTCAATTATGGCTCCTTCGACTCAGCAGTCGCCAGTAGGTAGTTAAAGTTCGGACCTTTTTTCCAGAGGAAATCCGCAACATTCTATTTGGAATAAATTTGGTTGACGAATCTTCGCAACATTTTAAAACTTGGATTTACAGTCTGTCAGACAGTTTTGTAATGGCTGCTATCTAGATTTTAATATTGGACTGTACACTACATCAGCGCCAGGATGCTCCTGTCAGAGCGACAGTTCGCGCTTTATAAATTCCGCATACAAATACATACAAATACAAATACTTGGTAGGGCGCTCCGGTCTGCTCCTATCCTGAAAATTTTGGGGTGATTCGTAAAGCATGGGCTGAGAAAAAAAGAAGTTACCAAAATGTGTTTTCCTCATGCAATTACTCCAAATTTGTCAAGGAGCTAGTCCTCACTTCAGACTTGTGCCTTTTGTATAAATGGTGTCAATGTGTTCAGTAGTTACTGAGAATATTACAGTTAAAAGTACATATATATCTATGGCCGCGGTGGATCGCACACCCTGAGCGCACCAGAGCACACCCTCCCGATCATGCACTGAATGCTAATTGGCTGTCAAGTGGTTGTCAACATTTGAAACCAGGAAGTGTTGGCAGCAACTTTGTGCCTCGGTAGAGGCAAGGCTAAAAAAGTCAATGGAACAAGTGTGCAAAACATAAAGGGGGCAGGGTAGAAATACCCTGACCCTCTAGACCTGCTTAGGGGGTCCCAGAAGGACTCCCTGGCACCCCCAATTTATTTATTTTTTAAACGCAAACTGTGCGCAGGGTGCGTGGATCCTGCCATAAAAAATAAATCAATAGAACAAAGCTTCTTTTATAATTAGCCCCCAGAGGGGTCAAATCCCGTGGGCAAAATTTTTTAATTTAAAGGGGGCCCAGAGGGACCACCAACCCTGGGGCTTTATGTATTGTGGGAGGGGGCTGTGTGGCCCCCCTCCTGGAACTCCCGAGGGCCCTGGGGACTGCCACCCCCCAGGGCCGGCTCCTGCAGTGTCCTGGGGTGCCCACCCCCAGGATATTGCTGTTTGCGATGAGAGGGTGCGAGTCTCCCGCCCTCCCATAGCAAATGTTATTTGGATTTTGAAAGAGAGAGCAGGGAAACCTGCTCTCTCTTTCAAAATCCAAACCATATTGCTTTTCCACATGGGGAGCTGCATGTTAGCAGTTACCCATGTAGAAAAGCAATGCCGGCTCCTGTAGGATGCGGGGAGCTGGCTGGGACCTTGGGGGCATTGGGGCTCCCCCCACAGTCCCCAATGTTATTTATAAGCCCCGGGGGATGGGGTCCCCGGGATAATAGTAATTAGTGATAGGGGCTATTTTTTTTACAGAAAAATTAGGAGTTGTGCACCCAGGCGCTCAATGCGGCCCCCTGGTGTGCACGCGTTGGATGCACGATTAATTATCTGTAGGGTGTGCAACTCCAACGCATTTGGTGCACGACCTTTAAGCATTTCGTGAACGACTGTAACGTGTTGGGTGCATGACTTCAAGCAAAAAAAATATATATTGTTTTCAGATATACATCATGTAATAATAATCCACATTTGTAAAGCGCGAACCATCACCCGTTAGGTTCTCTAGGCGCTGGGGGCCATTGAGAAGATTAAGCAAGCTATTGCCCAGAGTCACATGGGGCTGGGCTAATCTGCCGCTGGCCCCGGGGATCAAACTGTGATCCCCAGATTCCAGAGTCAGCCACCCTGGCCGCGGCGCCATACCTCTATTGTGTTTATTGAGAGATTTTAGTACCTATAAGTAAGTACCTATGCAGAGTCTAAAGTTCAAGAGGAAGACTCTGTTTCCCTCATCTGTAAAATGTACACCATCTCACCTATAGATGCCATCCACATTGAAATGTAGATTGTTGTGGTAAATGGACCCCATTCTATAGTTTTGGAGAAAATCAGAAACAGATTTATTCACATGTTTCCTAGCTTTCTCAATCTGTGGACAAAATTGATTGGACCAGTTCCATTTCTGCCTTTGATAGACAAAGGCAGTTTGGGGGAAAAGTCTCCAAAGGTGTCCTTCATAAGCATTTCCAGACCTACTCCAGTCAAAGTGCCTAGGTCATTGCCACCACAGTGCACAATCATGAGGTCAGGGTGTTGCAGATGCAAAAAGGATTTAACCAATAGCATCAATTGGTGCCACTTTAACCCTTTCTGTCCAATCCATTTAATGTCTACACTTGGTAAACCCAGTTCTTTGTGAATTCCTTTGTTTTCTGCATACCTTTGGCTCCAGGAAATATAGCTGTGTCCCACAATCTTGAAGGGAGGTCTGGATGCACTCAGATGGTCTCTGTAAATGAAATGGCAGTTTGAAAACTAAGATTTTTCAAAAAAGGTGGATAAGATGCAGTTTTGAAAAAAGAAAATACATTATTGGTTGTTTGACAACATTCTACGCTGAAAACTAGGGTGCATGTTTCTGTTTTTTAAAAGCATGATTTTTATTGGTTAACAAAAACTGATTGACATTACTCCCTACATTATCATGGCCAGAAGGGTGGGGTGGGTTGGATACGGAAATAAGAACATCATGGGAGACTGTATAGTCATTAATTTCTCAGATAAAGTGGCAGATAAATTATTTTGGGATGGATCACCGATAATTAATAATGAAATCAGGCCACTCCCGTTGGGTTACTTTTACCCACCGAGGCGGGACCAAAAAGTTAATCTACCCACACAAAAGCTAGCTGGGAATAAAATTAGCCCAACTTTAGGACCATGTTATTTTATAATGCAAGCCAAGGTTAGGCCCTCACCACCCACCATTCAGCATCCCCCACGACCCACGACAATGACATCACGATTGAATAACAAACATACAGAAGGTGTCCCTTTATCTAACCGTTACTCCCCACTTTTACCCACAGATAATCTGGTTTGACTAAAGAAGACAAATGTCATCAACCAGACTTCCTATGTACTAAGTGGGAAGACCTGTAGGATTCTTAGTTGGAATATCGCAGGACTAAGATCTAAGGCTGAAGATGAGAATTGGCTGAGTTTTATCTCATCTTTTGATATTATCACACTACAGGAAACATGGGACACTGATAACAACTTTGAATTAGATGGATTTGTTCATTTTAACATCTTGGCTACACCAAGTGCGTCAGGTAGAGCAAAAGGTGGCTTATCCACATTAATTTCACTCAATTTGAAAGGGAAAGCCAAACAGCTACAGACTTGCTCCCCACACTTCTTGGTTGTAGAATTGTCAATGTCAAATTTGATTACCATTTTGTTGATCAATTTTTATAACTCTCCTGAATTTGTCAGCAATAACCAAGTTTTGTCGTCACTTGAGGAATTTTTGGAAAATTATAAATTAAGTAAATGTGGTTTTGAGATTATTTTGTTGGGAGACTTTAATATTCACCCTTGTAGTATGAACTGTATGGTTAATGATAAGGATGGCCCACCCCTTGCGCTTCCTACACATCTTGAACATACAAAAGGTGGGGAGGGATTGGAGAATTTTTTGGCCACCCATAATCTATACGAATCTAGCTGCTGTCCGCCTGGACCAAGACCATCTACATATAAAGGGAAAGACACAGGTTCGGTCATAGATTTTATTTTTATTTCCTCATTTATTTTGAATTTTATTTTAAGCTATAGAGTTGTAGACTCTATTTTTAGCGACCACAAGCCCGTGGTACTAGAGGTATCACAAGATGGATTGATTGATTTTAAAGATTCTAAAGAATCTGGTGTACAAACAGTGATACATTTAACACCTAAAGACAAGGGGAGAAGGTTAAAATGGTCTAATGTAACACCAATCAGTTTTTTACAAGAAGTTCTAACAAAAGTAGAAAAGGAAATTGGCATTTGCCTGGACCCCCTTTCGTCCAATATTACCATTGTACAGGCCTTTAATCGACTATGTCAACAAGTCAATAATGATTTAACCCTGAAAACAAAATTTGGGGGACAGAAAGTTTGACGGTGGTTTGATTCTAACTGCTTAAGGGCTCTCTCTGCCCTGTTAAAGGCACTAAAAGAGTCACCATGAAATAAATCCGCCATAACACAACTAAGGAAGGAGTACAAACAGGCCATCTGTATCAGGAAGAAAGACATTAAGGAACAGGCATGGTTGTATCTTCAATCATTAGAGGTCCTCCGGGATAGCTCCAAATTCTGGGAAGTTATTAACCACCCATACTTCTCAGGAGCAGATAGTCATCCCGTGGAGTGTGTCATACCTGACGACCTGTGGTTATCCCACTTTGGTAACATTTATAGACATATTTTAACTGACCAACCACAGGATAAGCTGACTCATCCCAATGTTGACTTAATTGAGGTTTTTCAACCAGAGGAAATTGAAAAAGCGATAAATGAGACATCTAGAAATAAGGCCCAGGGTCCTGATGGGGTCCCAGCAGATCTGTACAGGGCGGCACCTAAAGGTTGGGCTAGGATCCTGATGAACGTGTTTAACGCCGCCAGGACAGGTACGATCCCACAGTCTTGGGCCACATCTATTATCGTACCAATTTTTAAAAAAGGCCTAAAGAGTGACCCTGCCTGCTACAGGCCTATCTCCCTCATTGATTCTGCGGTTAAAATCTTGGGCAGAGTCATTCTGGGGAGGTTAACATCTTGGCTGGAGGGCAGGGGAATCCTATCTAATGCCCAATATGGTTTCAGGTCCAAAAGAAGTACACTGGATCAGTGCCTTAATTTACATTTGATCATTAGCAAATATACCGTAGTTAAAAAAGGGGCCTTATACATGGCATTCATGGATCTCTCCTCAGCCTTTGACCTGGTTAACAGGTCAAGGCTGTGGGGGGTCCTTTTGGAAATAGGCATAGAAAAATCATTAGTAGGCTTCTTGACTGATTTGCATTAAGGATTGGAGGCATCGGTCAAAATTACCAGGGATGGCAGATGCACCAAACCTTTTAGCTCTGAGAGAGGAGTGAGGCAAGGATGTATCCTTGCCCCTCTCCTTTTTACATTGTATATAAACACACTCGAGCCGGTGCTTTCTGCCCTGGGGGCCGACGTTCCGTGTGCAGGAGAGACTAATATTCCGGTCCTCCTGTACGCGGACGATGCGGTCCTCCTGGCAAGAACAGGTGTTGCCCTTAACAAGTTATTGGCATCTTTTGGGGACTTTATGAGTTCCCTAGACTTAAAAATAAATACGCAAAAATCTCATGTTATGATCATGGGACTCAATGGCAGAAAGAAGAACCCCATAACCCTTGTTTGTACAGGAAGGGAGGTACATAGGGTTCCTTCTGTTACTTATTTGGGTGTCCTATTCGATGATAAAGGAACTTGGGGTGCTCAACATAAGGCCAAATCTAATGCAGTGAGTAGATCTGCTGGAGCCATCTTGAATTTCGCTAGGAAATTGGGGTCGAAACCGACGAACGCTATTCTTAAAGTATATAACGCTAAGAGTATGGCGATCGCCACCTATGGGGCTTCGATCTGGGGATATATGAGTCCAGTCCTCATTCAAAGGGCAGAAAACAGGTTTCTTAGATCATTACTCACTGTTCCCCAGTCCACCCCCACCTTTACTATCCACTCAGAATTGGGGGTTGGGTATGTCTCAGACATTATAAAAGCTGCCCCTGTCATTTCCTGGTTAAAAACTTGGCTAAACGATGAGATTTCATTAAATCATAAAATCCTTGAAGATTGCTTAAGTATGAATGGAGCCTTAAGGATCCCATGGATGACGTATGTAAAAACAATGTTAACCCAGGTGGGACGTATTGATCTTTTTAACTCCCCCGAGGGCATCCGAAAGGAGGATGTCAAAACAATTAAGGAATCACTGAATTTTTTTTTTACAGCAGAGCGAGAGGAAATTGAACTAAAGAAAACAACGGTGAGAAGGAATTTTGCACTTAAAACTGTTTCAGGTCCACAACCATACCTGGTATTTGTCAACAAACCATTCCACCGCTTTCTTTTAATTAGATTTCGTTTGAATTTAATACATTTTCTGTTGGGCACATACTATAGATGGGATACTCCTGATAATAATAAGCCTTGCGATTGTGATCACTTTTCACCCCAGGACACATTACATTTTATTATGTTCTGCGATCACTACGACAAAATCAGAAGAAAATATCTTGTTCCTATCCTTAGAGAGGCTCGCTTCTTACAAGTTAGGCCTGCGCTCTTATTTCTGCAACTTTTGCAAAATGCACAAGTCACTTTTCATGTCGCAAATTTTTTAGTAGCAGGAGTACGTATTAACAAAAAGCGCAGCAAAGGTAACAATGGATTAATTATAAACGAAATATCTTAAGTGTATCCATAATAGACAATAGATATATTGATGTTTTAAAATGTTTTAATAGTCTTTTTACATTTTTAGATTGTATATATTGATTGTTCATGCACATGTCACTTTAAAAATCGTCTCCCTGATGATATGATTTACGATCCATTATGTATATATATTACGTACATATTCTTTGATATTGTCTTTTTTATATTTTGTGTGTAATCCATGAATTGTATCCTGTGTCTTTTTATGATTTTCAAAAATCGAATAAAAGTGATTGACTGACTGACTGACTGAAAGGAACAATACATAAGATAAGCTGATATGTTGAAGAGTCAAGCACACTTGCTGTTTTGATTAGCAACATTGTGTGGTGAACTTTTGACCTGTGTGCTCAGTTAAGTGTTCCATGAACTGTTTATATGGTAACAGGCAGACGGCAGATTGGGGGTAGGGTTCAAATGTATGTCAAATGGAAATGGTTGAAATGTGTAACCAATAGAAATGTGTGTTTGCTTTGGAATTAATGTGGGAAGCAATGTGATTTGATGTTTAGGTGTAAATGTTTTCAAAATGAGAGGGAAACGTTGCCATTCTTTGGGTTTGGTGAGAGGTGTACAGAACAGAGATTCTGTATAAGAAAATGTGGTGTGTGACTGACATACTTCCTATTCCACAAAACAATTTGAAAGGTGAGTTATTAATTTGTGAGTGGATGTATGAGGTGCATTTTGATTTTAATCAGACTAATGTGTTTCTCCTGCTAAAGTGCAGGGAAAACTTTTTTTCCTTTATAATCTTATTGTGAGTGTGTGTGCATTTAGAAACCATTCTGAGATAAGAATTTGTGTTTTTCATGTGTTTGCAGACAGATAACGGTGCTGTTCTCATGTTTTGGTAGAATTAGAAACCAGTCATTGTTTATGTATTTGCAAAATGAGTCAAGTCTCTACACTAAAATGCAGTACTCTTTCTGGACTATGAAATGTGTTTTGGTAAATTGCAAGGGATAGTGTTGTTTGTCTAGAATCACACACTGAATCTTGTGTGCATTTAGGAATCATTCTGACAGAAGCACTCTATACTAATGTGTAGTAGAAAATTGTGTGCAATATGTGCAGTCACCCTATGTCTTGTAGACTAGTAAATGTGTTTTGGTAAAATGCAAGGGATATTGTTGCTTGTCAAGAATCACACAGTGAGTCTGTGTGCATTTAGGAATCACTCTGAGAGAAGCATTTTGGTACTTCATTTGTTTGCTGACATGTAATTGATTAAAAACCTATTGTGTTCTCACATTTTGGTAGAATTAGAAAATAAGCATCTTCACACTTGTCTTTCAGGCCAACATTTCCCCAGTCAGTATCTATACACGCTGTTTATAAGAAATACTGTTACTTTTCTAGAATCACACTGTGAGCCAGTGTCCATTTGGGAAATTTGACAGAGAATGATTTGGTTGGTTGATGTGCTTGCAGACATATAAGTACATGTACTGTTGCAGTGAGTCAGGCTTTAGGGCATGCAGTGCTTGTAACTCCTATGCACTATGCATGTAGTAGTCTAACTACTACCCCTACACTACACAAACACCACTGCACTACTCTAAACCCTAAATCTACTCCAAGCATGACCACCTATATCGCCCATTGAGCACTGCACTACCCTAAACACTAAAACACTACCCCAGCACGACCCTCTACACTACCCAAACACCATTGCACTCCCTTAAACCTTAAATATACCCCAGCAGAACATCCTACACTACCCAAACACCACTGAACTACCCTAGAACACTACCCCAGCACAACCCCCTACACTACCCAAACAACATTGCACTACCCTAAACCTTAAAACACTACCCCAGCATGACCCCCTATACTACCCAAACACCATTGCACTATCCTAAACCTTAAATCTACCCAGAACGATCCCCTACACTACCCAAACACCACTGCAGTTCCCTAAAACAGTACCCCAGCACAACTCCCTACACTACACAAACACCACTGCACTACCTTAAACTATAAATCTACCCCCAGCATGACCCCCTACACTACATAAACACCACTGCACTACCCTAAACACTAAATCTGCCCCCAGCATGACCCCTACACTATATAAAAACCACTGCACTACCCTAAACACAAAATCTACCCCAGCACGACCCCCTACACTACACAAACACCATTGCACTACCCAAAACCCTAAAACACAACCCCAGCACGACCCCTACATTACACAAACACCACTGTAGTTCCCTAAACCCTAAAACACTACCCCGAGCACGACCCCCTACACTACCCAAACACCATTGCACTGCCCTAAACCTTAAATGTACCGCTGCACGACCTCCTACACTACCCAAACAGCACTGCACTACCCTAAAACACTAGCTCAGTACAACCCCCTACACTACAAAAACACCGCTGCACTATCCTAAACTCTAAATCTGTACTGTTGCAAAACCATAGTGACTGTTTATGTACCATAAACAGTCACTATGTACCATGTTTATGTCCATATCTATATTTATGTACCACTAAAGTAAAAGTGAACCAATTATGAATTCACTCAGTGTCTCTCCTTATAGTATTGTAATCATTTAGTTAATATGCATGTACTCATGCATTGAGGCAGGTTTTAGGGTTATTGAATGCTTTAAACTGCTATGCACTATGCATGTAGTGGTCTAACCACTTAAGCACTTGTGCTTCAGGCCTACAATTTCTTAGTCAGAATTTATTTGAAATGTGTTTGTATAGTAATAGTGAAGTATGATTTATAAAGTTATTAATAAACACTTATTTATGATTATTTTTACAGATACTGTTTATCATCATTAAAATAAAGTTATCATGCCGGAGAAAGAAAGAAAAAGAAAAGGTGTGAAAAAGGATACTTACTTGAAAAAAACTCAACCACAAGTATTGGATGACCAACATAATGTGGCTGAAAATTTCTGGTAAGACCACAAAGAACTTTATAAAAAATATTACTAGATTCAGAAAAAAAACTGAAAATGTTAAAAGCACTGAAAATGTTCCAAGCATAAGAAAAGTGCAAAGAATAGGAAAGGAAAAAAAGGCAATATACATACAAAGGATCCAAATATAGCAAAAGAAGGGAAAATCAGTATAAAGAAATACTCAAAAAATTATTTTACAACACAGTAGTACATAATTTGATGAAAGATACGAAGAAATATAAAAAGAGAACACTATTTTATAAAAAGAAGAAGCAAATTGAATCCATTGTTGAAAAAGCTTTTGAAGTAAAAAGGAAACTATTAATTTTAGTATTAAACAGAATTCGATCACTAGATAAACCAATGCATTTAATGAAGGCCAAAAGTAAGAAGAAAAAAGTAACTAACAGAACTAATTTTTGTGACTTTTTTTTGGGTGAATGGAAACACAGTTCAAGTTCAGAGCCTTTCTTCAATGAAGAAAGGTATTCTCAGACCAATGATTTGTTGCATTCCGTTGACACCAGTGGTCAAGCTTATAAGGTTAGAAGTGGTTGTCCAATTTTGAAAGAGAAAATGCTTCCTAGAAATGCAGAAGGAGTGATAGCTGATGAAGTTCTAGGCAGACGTTCTAAAGCACCAGTGTTTACTTGGGATGGCAGTAGTATTTGTAGTGTTCGACAAGAATCTATTGATCATTTACAAAATTACTTACGAGAATATACTAAAACAAGTGTTAAACAAAAGATTAAGATTTTGCAAGGCCTAGACACTTGTAGAGTAAGAAGAAATACTGGTTTGCAAGGTCATTCTCTGGCTTGTCTTTCTAGGAAAGTTTGTCAAAGTGTTTTTCACCATTTCAGGATGTTGGCAGTACATCATTCTCAAATGCTGAAATTAGTCAGAAGATTATATTATGCAAAAAGTCCAGCACTAAAAATAAATGAGATGAACAGTGCTCTTTTGCGTGGGTCAGTTTTCAGATGTGAAAAAGGTTTGTGATGATATTGAATTTTGTTACTTTGGTCCTGAACAAGAGAGTGAAGAAACTCAGACAATAATAGAAAAAAATGTTGTAGAGAATGTTTAACATAGTTGTACAAAAAAATTTGAAATTGAAATTACAAAGTTTAAGGTGATTTCAGGTGAAAGGCCAAATTGTTTGTGTATTTGTTGTCGGCAAACTCAATATAAAAATCAGGCTAGGAGTGTTGATCTTTATTTAAAAAGTGAAAAAGAAAATAATGATAAGTGGAAGAAATTTGCAACGTATTTGTTGGTAGAGAATTGTTTTGATTTGAGTTCTGATCAGTGTATTTGTAAATATTGTTATAACAAATTAGATGAGAATAAAATGCCCCCAGAGCTGTGCATAATAATTTAGAGCTAGTTATGTTATGTTATGTTATGTTATATTTAGATTTGTATTGCGCACTGTTAGTCAAAACTGTCCTGGCGCATAGGGGAACAACATGTGTGTAAGACAGACAAGGTAGCTAGGCCGCTTGTTGGAAAAGATGCGTTTTGAGTATTTTTTTAAAACTATTCAAGTTCGTAGTGTATCTGAGTAGGTCAGGTAAATCCTTCCACATGGTGGCCGCTCTAACCGCCAGGGAATGACCCCCGAGGCGCACCCTCTTGAATCTGGGAACCACTAGACGTCGAAGCGTAGCTGAACAAAGCTCACGAGTTGGCTGGTAGAATGTAAATCTGGCCCTCAGATAGGATGGACAGGGGCCCTGTAAGGCTTTGTGAGTCAGTACCAGAGCCTTAAAACGTGCTCTTTGGGCCATGTGGAGCCAGTGAAGCTCACGCAGCTGTTTAGGAACACTTAACCTCCTGGGTATATCAAAGAGGAGTCTCACTCCCGCGTTCTGAACTACTTGCAGTTTGCGTATCAGAAAGTCAGGGGCACCGATGTATAGGGAATTTGACTAGTCCAGACGTGAGAGAATAAGTGCCCTGGCTACTGCCTTCTTAGCAACTTGGGGAAGAAGGGGAAACAACTTCCTGAGGGTCACCAGGGTGCCAAAGCATGTTCCCGCCAACCTCATGATTTGATCACGAAAGCACAGATCCGCACCAAACCAGATCTCCAGGTTTTTTGCTATCCCGCAATCTCCCTTAGGACAAGGTGTATCTTTAGGCCAGAGTGAATCCTTAAAGTCCACCGCGAATTGTCCGTACAAGAGAATCTCAGACTTATCCTCGTTGCACTTAAGGCTGGCCTGGGCCAGCCAGGCAAAGACAACGGACAGGCACTGTTGGGCTCCGACCGTACCAAAGTCGCTTCGTTCCCAGGTGAAGAGAAGTTGGGTGTCATTGGCATAGGACATTATTTTGGCAACCAAACTTTCTGCCAAATAATAAGGGGGGTCATGTAAACATTAAAAAGCAGCGGGCTCAAAGTCGACCCCTGCGGGACACCTGTTTCCAGTAAAATGTTTGAAGAGTGGTGAGGAGGCATCCATACTTGCTGGAAGCGGTCCGTAAGAAATGACTTAACATAGCCTAAAGCCGTGCCCGAGATGTCAATATCAGACAGCCTGGAGAGTAGCCGGATGTGGGGTACCGTGTCGAACGCGGCAGAGAGGTCCAATAAAATTAGAGCCGCCCTGCCGCCCCCATCCAGACATACACTTATGGCCTCGGTAACTTCCACAAGCGCAGTCTCCGTGCTAAACGAAGTTCGGAAGCCAGATTGGGCGGGATGTAACGCCCCGAAGACTCCACGAACTTCTCCAGCTGTCTGAAATCGACCTTCTCGCAGACCTTAGCCAGAGCTAGGAGCAAGGAAATAGGACAGTAATTGGAGGGGAGAAGCGGGTCAGCGAAAGGTTTCTTAATCAAGGGAAGGAGCTTAGCCTGTTTCCATTGGTGGGGCATCACACCTGATTGCAGTGAATCGTTGACCAAGGCCACCACCATAGGAGCAATAACTTCCTCCAGAATTGACATATTTAAACACCTATGAATCTATTCTCATTCAATGTGTGCACCCGTTTCAGGCTATTGTTCGTATGGAGTCTAAAGCGGTTAAAGTGCCTCCTTCAGATTTACAAAGAGGATTAAAAGGAAGAGTTGTGTATTTATCCTTAGATTTAAAGTAATATATTGAAACTATTGGTGTAGACAGGGTAGAAAGTGAACCACTAGTTATTCTTGTTAATGGTGTGCCAACTAAGAATAAGAAAATCTGGCAGGAGTTAGTGGATGTTAGGAAAGTGCAAAAGGCAACATTGTGTCTGATAAAAAACAATGAGTACTATAGAAACGTGTATGTGGGAGAAGAAGAAAGAGTTTTAGCAGAAAATACTGAAATGTCAAGTGGACAAATTGAAAAAGTGGACATTTTAAATCTATGAACATTACAGTGTGCATCCACTTCATTCAAAAGAAGTGATGGGAACCCTATTGAGTTGTTTCAAATGAAAAAAGCAAAGGAAAGTCCCATTAGTGTATGGGAAGAGAGCTTGGAAGCTTGTTGCTTTCCGCAGTTGTTTCCAACAGGAAAAGGAGGACAATATGATGAACGACCTGTGAAAATTCCTGCTTCTGAATATCGAACAACAAGATTATATGCAGAAGATTCAAGATTTAGGCAATGTATCCCTTATATATTTCATCTTTTGTTTGAAAGTGACCCATATGCAGTCAATTACAAATTGAAAACAGGGGTACATCTGCAAAATGTTTCTGCAAATGATTTTATGTATAAAGTGCACCAGAGGGATGATCATTTAGAATCTCAGTTGATTAATCTGATGGCATGTCAGTGTGGGACTAATGTATATTGGTACCGTCGTCATGGAGAACTGGAATGCATGCTACGGAACTTAGGAACTCCTACATGGTTCCTTACACCAAGCTGTGCTGAGTACGCTTGGGATGATTTACTTGAATTTCTTCGAGAGGCAAATTGCAATATAAAAAATATTAAATACAAGACACCTGGGGAATTGTGCTCTTTGGATCCTTTTAATGTATGCAGGTATTTCAATCATAGATTTGAAACTATGATGTCTTTTATCTGCAATACAAAAAGTCCTCCTCTTGGAGATGTTGTGGATTTCTTTTGGAGAAAGGAGTATCAAGCAAGAGGTGCTCCTCATATACATATGCTGTTATGGATTAGGGACGCCCCCAAATTTGTAACAGATGCGGATGATACTGTTTTGAGCTTTATTGAACAATAGACAACATGAGCTGTACCCAAAAGCACAGAAGAAAACAACTTAAGAGCACAAGTCTTACGTTTCCAGAGCTACTGATGTGGAAAATACTGTAGACGAAAGTACAAATTTAAGTATAAGTTCTACACCAAATGTCACTTTGCATTTCCACGTCCTGTAATATCTGAAGGAAGAGTGAACAGTTTTATGTCATCTTTGCGACATACCATCACAAGAAAGTCTCCAAAAAATACCTACAACTTAAGAAGAAATTAAGTATCAAAATACATTAATGACTACAACTCAGTTATTTTGTTCATGTGGAATACTAACATGGATATTCAGTATTCAGTATGTTGCAGACAATTCCATTGCTGTTGGTCGATATGTAACGTCCTATATTACAAAATCAGAAAAGACAGAATTGAAAGATTTGTGAGAAGATTCTAAGTAAGAAAATATACAATTTCAGTTTGAAGATGTTATCGCATCGAGAAACCTGAGCATATGAATACTCAGATTGGTTATCATCTGCAAGTCTATACTCCAAATCTAGAAGAATCATTTGGATGAGTCTAGACCTTGCAGCAATGTGAAATCAAGTACTGAAATCTGTACAAGAAATTGAATATTTAGCAGAAAAAGATCCAGAAAGTCAGATATTTTGAAAACGACTATGTTGTACACATATTATCCAAACAGAAGTCCTCATCTTGAGATCATGTGTCTCTATGAAGTGCTGCAAAACTACACTTTTAAACCAAATACTACAGAAAACATCAATGATGGAAAATATGGAGTCATTGGTTCCGAAGGATGTTTGGTGAAACAAACGAAAGGAAATTTGATTAATCACAGGAAGCTTAGTTGCAACACTGCTGATAAAAGGGAATTTTACTATTTGGCCCTTTTACAAATGTTCAAACCATGGCGTTCAGAACTGGAATTACTTGGAGATTTCCAGAGCTATGAAGATTCCTTTAATGCTTGCAAAGATAGCATACAATGCATTGCTTTTGCAAATTATGTAAAAATGTGGAACAATGAAATGATCAAGAAGCTACAATCACAGCTTAGAATGCTAGAGATAGTTCTCAAGACAGTCAAAGTTCTGCGGGGCTGACTCAAGATCCACTAGGACAACCAATTGTTGAAATTTAAGCAGCAATCGCCATGAATGAGGTGGAAACAGCAATGCATCAAGCTCAAGAAGATGTAACAAACTTGGAAGAACAACTAAATGTTGAACAGAAACAAATATATGAGTAAGTGAGACAACAGATTGACCATGGATTACTTCATGAAAAGAAAGAGTGCTCATGCACATCATTTCAACCTATCCAAATGTACGTGAGTGGACAAGCTAGAACAGGGAAAAAAAATGTAATTAAAGTAATTACAAGTTATCTACAGAAAACAACTGAGTCGCATTTGTCTTCTGTTGTCACTGCTCCAAATGGGTTGGCAGCACACAACATTAAAGGATTTACTTTACATTGTTTGCTAATGCTACCAGTAGAGCATGAAAACAAATTGGAATATCACTAGCTATCTGGTGAAGATTGTTGTGAAGTTTCAAGAGTCTTGGAGAAAATTAAACTTCTCATTATTGATGAGGTAAGCATGGTATCAAACGCAATGCTTGCCTTTGTGCATTTAAGAATGCAGCAAATTCCTAAAACAGAGTGGGACGTGTTATTTGAAGGAAAGCACGTCATCGTTTTTGGAGATCTACTGCAACTGACTCCTGTAAAAAAGACAACCAGTATTTAAAATACTTGCACATGAAGACACCAGAAAGTCTCTGGGTAGTGTTGGAAATGTGAACATTTGGTCATATTTTGAATACAAAGAACTCATTACAAATATGTGACAGGCAAATAATGTTGATTATGGAACTATTCTCCAAGATATAAGAATTGGACTACTGACTGAACATGGCAAACAAGCTTTGCAGACTCGATTACTTTCCAATTTGTTTCCAAATGAAAATGTAGTTCATGAGAAAATATACATGAAAATTGCAGAAAACAATTCTGTATTCTGCTTAATGCCCACACTGCGTGAGTGTTCTATATTCAACGAAAATTCAGATACCGCCGGGATCTCAACACTACCGGTCTGCCTTTTCGATATAAATCACGAAAAAAGACGCCGGGAACCGTTGGCAGCCGGTTTGTCTTAACCGACACACATACAGAGTAAAGACGATCGCATCTGGGACGTTTAAATAAACTACTGACAGGTGGAGTCTCACAGTAATCATACCGCTTGAAAATTTTAAAAGTTGATAAAAGAACTTCTAACCAGGAACATTCGTTTGAACCAGTGCCATTTAGCGCCTCACAGAAACAAATATTGCAGAGAACATAGTCTTTTAATTTGACTGGAATCAATAGCGCATATCGTCCTTTGAAGTTGGCATTAGAGCAGTAGAGGAATAAAGAAATAAATCAATAGGATAAATAAATCAACTGCCTCTACCTCTATATCTGCATAACCCTTTTCCATGCCAGTATTCGATGTTAACCGTTATAATTAGTCTATCTAGAAATACGATGGTACAGTCCTGAGGAAGACACACCTGTGTCGAAACGCATAGACAGGAAACCATCTTTTAGTTTATTTATATTGTAATTGATGAATGTCTGAATTTATGCATATGCTATAATGCTGAAATATTTTACATTTATGTATAATTATGTACCAATTTTTATCATTTAATCATGTCTTATAAAAGGAATTAAAATGTATCTTATGTGCAAAAACGTTTGTTGATCACTGTTATTTTGTTTGGCAAATGCCAGTATTCATGTGCTAGTGGTTATTAGAGATTTGCCTGGGTACTATATTCACACTAATTGTTTGCCCTAACCCAGGAAATTGATCCATATCAGGGGGTCCTTGTTTGTTTCACAGACTATATTCAACGAACAACTTATGAAACTGGAAAATGAAGAAATAATAAAAATGGAAGCCATCGACAAAATAGAGCACAAAGTAATCACTAATATTTTAACAGAAAAATTGAAGACAAAATTGGATTCTTTAGAAAAATCAATATCTAAAACTGCTGGTTTCGAAAAATATCTATATGCATGTAGAAACTGTCGAGGTGCCATTTAGTCCAACTTTCAATGGTCGAGGTGTCTTTTCAATAATTGATTATAAACTGATATCCAGTAGACACTTTTCCTCTGTTAAGAATTTTACTACCCACGATATTGCCCTATGCGACCATTTTCCGCAAAGCATTAATATCCAGGTCCCTAGCAAAGAACTTAGTAGCAATGGAAGAAGTAAGGTGTTTATAAATGATATTGCGCAGTGTAGTCAAAATAGGTATGCGTTGAAGTGGACCAAGGTGAACCCTGAGGACTCTCTCATGAAGGTTGTTAAGAGGTGTAAACAGAGCTTCCTTGCTTGCCTTGATGAGAGTTCCTGACATCCAATGGTTGCAGAACATGTTATGGTTATTTTAGCCCATATAAAAGATGCCCTCTAGATAAACATAAAAAGCCATGATAAACAAAGCGGGGGGGTGGTTCGACTCCACCTGTACTAAGGCACACACTAAACTTCAATATGCCCTAAAAGCCAGAGTCAAAAATCACAATCATATTAGGGAAGCCAGAAAAGTTATATGATGGCACAAGCAGCTAGGAAGAATTCTCTAAAGGAGGATGCATGGTCTGCCCTACAGGAGGCCTCATTAAATTATGATTCTGCTCCATTCTGAAAGGCGGTGAAAGCACCGTTCTTCGTGGATAAATCTAAAGCATCTATAAAAAGTGCCATTACAGAGGAGGAGTGGGTACAGCATTATTCTAAACTTTACTCTATTCTGACAGTAGATGATCAAACATCTGAAGGTACAGAGGCGGAACAGGTGTTCTTGCCCATTATTCATGATCCTAGTATGGATTTCACATTGAGTAAAGTGACTAGGCCTATCCAGACTAGCATGAGAGGAAAGGCACCTGGAGCGGACGGAGTCCCGGTGGACCTGTATAAAAATAACGTGGCACTATGGGGACCTCTTTTAACTCAACTTCTTAACGCCTGGTGTTCTTCGGGGTTTTTAGCGTTCTGGTATGAATCTTTAGTTGTCCCTATTTTTAAAAAGGGCGATACGGCGAATCCAGCCTGTTACCGCCCTATATCCTTATTGGATTCTACTGTAAAGATTATGGGTCGTGTGATACTAGACAGACTTCAATCATGGGCGGTGGAGCATTCAATCATAAGTGATATCCAGTACGGCTTTCATGAGGGTTTGGGGACCATAGAGCAGAGCCTGAACCGTCACATTTTATTAGACAAATACACAAGTGCAAAAGGGGAGCGACTGCTTTTAATATTTGTTGATTTAACTTCTTCATTTGATTGTGATGTACATGAGAAACTTTGGACGATTATGGAAAGCCTGAGGGTGGAGGGATCCATAGTTATATTTTTAAGGCAGCTTTATTTGGGACCTAGGGCAAGGGTCTGTTATGGACAGGGCGAGGACTGTACTAGAAATTTTGGAATTAAAAGGGTGTGTGGCAAGGCTGCGTCCTCGCCCCATTTTTATTCACAGTATATATTAATGAACTTGATAACATACTAATCAAGGAGTGCAGGGATCTTCCTTTGGCAGCTACACGCTTTATCCCTGCACTCCTTTATGCAGACAATGCAGTTTTGATGGCCCGTACACCAATAGGCCTGCAGAGGGTGGTAGCTTCCTTTACACAATATATGACAAATTTCGGCTTATCCATTTATTGTTTTAAAACGTTTGTTATGAGGTACGGACCGGGGGCATGTAAAAAGAAATTTCCTATTTTTATCAGCTCAAATCCCATTGAGGATACAAATACATTCTCATACTTAGGAATTTTAATTGACCAGTCAGGTGGTTGGTGTAGTGCAATTAAGGCTAGAAGACTTTTATTTTGTAAGTCACTAATGGCAGTAACTAATTTTAGTAAGAAACTGGGAAAACATTCACCAGCTGAACTGTTGCCTATTTACAGGACAAAATGTGTAACACTCGCCACCTACGGCATTTGGGGATATGCAAATGTTAATGCTCTTCAAGTAGCAGAACATATTTCCCTCAAGTACCTTCTGGAAGTCCCGGAAAGTACTTCTAATTGTATCTACTACACTGAATCGGGCATTACCTATCTGGAAGATGTGATAAAGATACAGCCAGCACTTTTGTGGCATAGGGTGTGGCCCATCGAAGAAGCTGGCTTCAACCAACACATTTTAAAACATGCATTAGGAATTGATAGGACAAAAAAGATAAAGTGGCTAAATTATGTTGAGAAGTTCTTTATGCAACTAGGTCACAAAGAATATTTTAATTACCCTGCATCTATATGCCGGGTAACAAGAAAAGATCTAAAGAGGGAATGCATGATCTATTTAAGTGAGTGCAGAATTACAGATGAAATTACCAAAACTACGGTGCTGGCACACCATCTTACTTTGAGTATTGATAAAATACAGCCTCATATATCATTGACCACCAAGGATTTTGACAGTTTTATGCTAACACGTTTAAGACTTAACATTCTACATAGATGTTTAAGTTTTCCCGAGGTAATTTATTGGTCAAGGGTCCTTGACAAGTGTCCATGTGATGATGTTTCAGATCAGTCATCCATACATATCATGTTTTTCTGCAAATTCTGCACTATTCCAAGAAAAAGGTGGATTGTCCCAGTGCTAAAGAGAATAGACCTGCAACCTTTTTGGTGCTACAGAACTTAGACAATGTATTTATGATTGCCTCTGTTACTGTCTTTTTTAAAAATTCTTTTAAACTGCGTAAATAAATCAATTACTAATTGGTACTTTTATTTGTAAATAACTATGTGTTTTATTACATGTACTTTTATGGTTAGTTTTGTGTAATAACCGAATAAAGTTCTTTGAACCGTCGAGTCATTTTAAGGCGTAATTTGGACGTAGAAAAAGGTTTAGTTAATGGAGCAATGGGCAAAGTTATGGATTTTGTTAATTATCAGAATGAAGATGGTATTGAATTCTTAAAAATTAAATTCAATCAGATTGAAGTTGGTCGTTGTTCAGTACATTTTTTGCTTGTTAAAGATTTATATGTCCGTAGAAAACAGTTTCCAGTTTCTCTGGCATATGCATTGACTATTCATGAATCCCAAGGTTTAAGTGTGGACAATGCTTTGGTGAGCATTGGAAATACTAGGCCCGATTCACAGAACTAACTTAAGACAAAATCCTAAACTTACTACTTTTGTTATTCACAGAAGTTAGAATTTTGTCTTATGTTTGTCTTAAGACAGACTTAAGACAGACTTAAGTTAGGATTTTGTCTTAAGTCTGTCTTAAGTCTGTCTTAAGTTTGTCTTAAGACAAACTTAAGACAACATCCTAACTTCTGTGAATATCAAAAGTAGTAAGTTTAGGATTTTGTGTTAAGTTAGTTCTGTGAATCGGGCCCACTGTGTTTAAAGAGGGTATGGCATATGTTGCTTTGTCGCGATTCAAAACATTATCTGGTTTGTTTTTGATTGATTTTGATGACACAAAGGTTACTGCAGATGCAAACTGTGTGAAAGAGTATAATAGGTTAAGAAGAACATATGCTCCCAATTTAGGCCAATATCCTGTATATGAAAAGTGTGTGGTTGGTCAAAAAAGAATGTATGAGAATATCTGTACTGAAGGTGTAGAGAAGGGAAACAAGATAATGTGATTGCAAGCAAAAAGAAAAAGCACACTGTTGAACCTCCACCGCCACCACCACCTCGACCTGGTTGAGAACGGTCGCTCCCTCCTGCCCTCGCTGACTCCTACCCTGAGCTGCCTGGTATCGTTTTCATTGTGCTGCTAAGCCTTGCTAACGCTGCTCTCCTCACTTTCAAACTCAGTCCACATAGCGCTGCTGCCCACGCTTAGCGCTCGAACGTGCCTGCCTGATTGTGCGCAATTGTACCTGCTAAGACTCATGTTTTTGTAACCCTGTGCATGAAAGCTGCTTTGCTCTCTGTTGGGATCGTGTTTTCTTCAATTACGCTCCAAGTTTCCTGTAAGTCGGTCTGCTTGCGTGTTATTTCCTCCGCCATTTGCTGTGTTGTTGTTGTTGCCCTGAGACCGCCCCCTCCACCACGCAACCACCTCCCATAGGATCCTCCCTCGCCCCTCCCCCTCCCACTACCCATATATGACAGATGCCTTTCCGCGCAGCGGTCAAGCGCAGCGGTCGCGCCCAGTTAGCGCCGAAGGTGCGCCAAAGGTAAGCCCGTCTACGCCCGTCCGCGCCCTGCGCCAGAGCCCCTGGTCCTCATAATGCCCACCCCTCCCGCTTTACTTACGATGCCACCACCCTCCTAGCCCTTAACCCCGGCCGTTCCCCCCCCTGCGTCCAAGCCGCTCCTGGAAACACCCATGGACCCTTTTCCTGCAACTCCTGCAAGTTCTACGGCACCAAAAACAGCTCCCCATCTACGAACACACAACAGATATCCGACCCCAACCAACTGCAATGCATCCTGCTCAACACCCGCTCGGTCCACAGGCACACCATCGACCTCTGGAATCTACTAGACACCACCTCTCCGGACGTCGCCTTCCTAACAGAAACATGGATGAACTCCACATCAGCCCCAGACATCACCATTGCCATCCCGGAAGGATACAAGATCATCCGTAAGGACCGCACCGACCAAACAGGAGGAGGCATCGCTATCGTCCCTAAGAATTCCATCCGCATCTCAACCAGCTCAGACGCCAATCTCGCCAACACTGAACACCTTCACTTCCAAATCCACATCGACCCCAAGACCACACTCAGGGGCACCCTCTTTTACAGGCCACCAGGACCCCGCGCACAATTTAGTGAAGACATCACAGACTTCATCACTCCACACGCGCTCCCCTCCGAGGATTACATCCTTTTGGGAGACCTCAATTTTCACCTTGAAAAGAACAATGACAGCAACACCACCACCCTTCTGGACAACCTCGCCAACCTCGGACTCAAACAACTTGTCACTACCCCCACCCACATCGCAGGTCACACACTCGACCCTATCTTCACCTCCAGCAAACATGTCTCCTTCAGCCACACCACAGCTCTCCTTTGGACTGACCACAGCTGCGTTCACTTCACATACAACAAGCCCCCATCCAACAACCACCCCCAACCCACTATGCAAAGAAACTGGAACAAAATCACCATCGACCAGATCTCTTCATCTCTTCATCGCTTCTTGAAAACCCCCCCAGCCCACTCCTCAAACCCAGACCAAGCAGCCACCAACCTTACCCAATGGTTATCCAACAGCGCCGACATCCTTGCACCACTGAAAAAACGACAAATCAAACTAGGCAGCAAGAAGGCCTCCTGGTTCAATGATGATCTTAAGAAATCCAAGAAACTCTGCCGCTCCCTTGAGAAGGCCTGGAAAAAAGACCCAACCACCAGCACCAAGGACGCCTTCAAAAACGCCACCCGCATACACCACCAACTGATCCGAAATGCCAAGAAAGCCGCTTTCAAGGACCGACTAGATAACAACGCCCACAACAGCAAGGAACTATTCAACATCATCAAGGAATTTACCAACCCCTCAGCCAACTCCAACGACATCACCCCCTCTCAAGCCCTCTGCGACTCCCTAGCCTCATTCTTCCACAACAAAATTGCAGACATCCACAACAGCTTCGACAACCGACCCGAAGACCAACCCACCCAACCCCCTGCAGGACCCCCACCCCCCCTGAACATCCTCAATGACTGGAAGCCAATCTCCACTGAGGACACCATCCGGCTGATGAACTCTATCCACTCAGGATCCCCCACAGACCCTTGCCCTCACCACATCTTTAACAAAGCAGACTCCATTATAGCACCGCACCTCCGAGATGTCATCAATTGCTCCCTCAACTCCGCAACCTTCCCGGAAAGCTGGAAACATGCCGAACTCAGCGCCCTCCTGAAGAAACCCACAGCTGACCCCACCGAACTCAAAAACTACCGCCCTATCTCACTCCTTCCATTCCCGGCCAAAGTCATTGAGAAAGCGGTCAACAACCAGCTCGCCGCATTCCTCGAAACCAACAAATCCCTCGACTCCTCACAATCCGGCTTCCGAGCCAAGCACAGCACTGAAACCGCCCTCATCGCAGCCACAGACGACATTCGAACCCTACCGGACAATGGAGACACAGCCGCCCTCATCCTCCTCGACCTCTCCGCAGCCTTCGACACGGTCTGTCATAGCACCCTGCTACAACGCCTCAGAAACGTCGGAATCCAAGGAAAAGCACTGGACTGGATCACCTCGTTCCTCACCGGAATAACTCAGAGAGTCCGCCTCCCACCATTCAAGTCAGAGGCCACTGAAGTCATCTGCGGCGTACCACAAGGATCTTCACTCAGCCCCACCCTCTTCAACGTATACATGAGTCCCCTCGCGGTCATCGCACGCCAACACAACCTCAACATCATCTCCTACGCCGACGACACTCAACTGATCCTCTCACTCACCAAAGACCCGAACACTGCCAAAACCAACCTACATGAAGGATTGAAAGAAGTAGCCGAATGGATGAAGCACAGCCGTCTGAAACTAAACTCAGACAAAACAGAAGTCCTCATCCTAGGCACCTCCCCCTCCGCCTGGGACGACTCCTGGTGGCCAAAGGCCCTTGGAAAAGCCCCCATCCCGACGGACCACGCACAGAACCTGGGCGTCATCCTGGATTCCTCACTCTCGATGAACAGGCAAGTCAACGCCGTTTCTTCATCTTGCTTCAACATTCTTCGCATGCTCAAAAAAACATTTTGCTGGATCCCCACCGAAACTAGAAAAACGGTCACCCACGCTCTGGTCACGAGCCGACTTGACTACGGAAACACCCTTTACGCCGGTTCCACCGCAAAACTCCAGAAAAAACTCCAACGCATCCAGAACGCTTCAGCCAGGATCGTATTAGACATCCCGCGTAAAGAACACATCTCTGGTCACCTGAAAAACCTCCACTGGCTCCCCGTCAATAAGAGGATTACTTTCCGGCTCCTAACCCACGCACACAAAGCACTCTACGAAATCGGACCCGAATGCCTCAACACACGACTGACCTTCTACACCCCCTCCCGCCAGCTACGATCCTCCAACCAAGCCCTTGCCACTGTACCTCGCATCAACAAAACCACCATGGGAGGTAGATCCTTCTCCTACCTGGCAGCTAAAACCTGGAACTCACTTCCCTCTCACCTTCGCCTTACTCAGAACCACCTAGCATTCAGAAAGCAACTTAAAACATGGATATTTGACAAGTAATTCCCCACCCTTCTTCAAGCGCCTTGAGACCCTCTGGGTATGTAGCGCGCTATATAAATTTATTGACTTGACTTGACTTGACTTGAAGAGATTGTTGGTTATCAGTTTGAAAATGGTTCTGGTGTCAACTGCTATGCTAATGTAGTGGTCAATGTTGTTTTTTTGCAACAGCAAATTATGGAGAATCGGGGAAATTATTTTGTTCCTTGTTGCACTCTGTTTGTGAAAAATTGAGAACGGATACAAGTAAAGTACAAACCGTTGCTGATGTTGGTAATCTTTTGGATGTATATTCTGGTACACAATTTACGCAAAATATCCAACAAGATGCTTAGGAATTTCTAATGTATATGCTTACCGTATTGGAAAATGAAGGTGTAGAAATAGAAAATATTTTTGGCCTTTGTTATAAATGGGAACATTATTGTGAAAATTGTATGTATACATGTAGCACTAATGTAGACACTGAAAGATTTCTATATTTGACATTACCGGACTTTAAATCAGTGTCTTTCAATAAATTAGTTAAAGCTGCAAATCAAAACATGGAGTGTAGCCAATGCAAATCAGAAATGCTATCAACATTATTTTTACAAAGATATGGGCAATATATAATTTTAATGATGCAACGTTGTACCACTGACGGGAAAAAATTGGACACTTTAATAAAACATTTTGTAGCAACTCAACTATCAATATCCGGAAGGACTTTTGTAGCAGTAGCAATAATTTTCGATGATGGCCCTTCCACAACATCTGGACATTACACTGCCTATCTAAAATGTGACAAAGGCTGGACACTATGTAATGATGCTCGGTTGGTTTTTAAACAACGTTTGCCTAGCGAAATACCAAATTTCAACTTAATATTTTAAAAGTCAACGTTTTAGGAAGATAATTCAGCCTCTGAGGAATTTATTATTATGATTTATTAGGATTAACATTGGACAATTTACATAAAAAGGAGTGCAAAAATACTATTTGGCCTCTAGGAAAAGTATATGTTTAAATTATGGACTTCTTCTTGCACATTGTCTCGGTGTATATTTTTAACCGACATTTTCAGTGTTTATAAATTTAAGTTATACAATTTTCTTAGCAGTAACCATTTTATATATGTGTGATTTGATTTATCCAGTATTTTACTGGGAATGGATTTTTTTTTAAACAATCTAATTAATTGGCTTTTGTTGCCCGCTGTTGTGTGATGAGTACAATTGAAATCACTGTTTCTAGTGAAATTCAATATATTCTGAGAACAGCAAAAAAGGTAAATAAATTACTTTGTAAAATGTTAAAATTATGCTGTGCTGTTAAAAATGGATTATTACATGTTATAGCTATTTTGTCTTCTCTTTTACAGATCCTAATTTTAAAATATGGAATTTACTATATTTTACATTATAAAAAACAAGTGAAAAAAATGTGTAGCGTATTTAGATATATTACTGCTGAGGTAAGTTTAAGAAAGTCTTCAAATGCACAATGGACTGTGTTTCCACACAGTTGAAAAAAAGGAAGATAGATGGACTAGATTTGTGCCAGAGAATTTCATTGCCGACAGGTATCAAATAGGAGACAGCTTCAGAGCAGCTTTCTGCAAGATACATGGTATAGTACACAATAGAGTCATATGGTGGTCTTGTAGTTCCTGGTAATTTTAGAAATATAAGAATTAAAACTATTTAACTCAAAGCACATCACTAAGTGTTTTTGCACATGTCACAGTAGGTCCCATCCCTTCTCTTCAGTCATATATAAATATGTGATATAAGTTTCCTAAAACCTAAGTACTTATAAATGTATCTCGTTCTCTGTTAGCAGTACATAAATGTACTACTATAATAAGAATTTGCCTAGCCATTAACTCTCTTTCTCATTTACATGGTGAGGAAAAGGCATTCTGTATACCTTTTGTTTTCCATGTAAATATAATCTTATCATGCACACCACTTTGCGTTGAAAAGGCGTTCTATAGGTTTTGCTGTGCGTGTTTTCACAGAACGGTCATAGAACAAGATATATGTCCAGTTTTATCAAAAATCATAAATCTGGCCATGTTTGAGAATGCTGCACCATCCTCCAATTGGTGTAGCAAAGCAAAACAAGGAGAATTGTTTTCACTTCTCCTCATTGTTTCTTTTTCAATTTATGCTACAATGCACAGCATATATTGAAGGAGATAAATGCCTTTACTGATTGTTTTTGTGCAGGAAGGTGTCCCTTCCTGCACAAAAACAATCTCTGCATGACACGGACATCCTGCATCATGGTGCAAGGGTGCCTGTGTCACCACATGGCTGCAGTTTAAGCAGCTGTGCAGAGGGAAGCACAGACCTGCAAAATATTTATACACATATGTTGTATCCCTGTGCTTTGGAAGTACCACATTATGCTGTAGTTAAACAGTTTACAGAGTCATGCTGCAGCACTTCCTTATAATTCTGCACTTATGCATTCACCACACATCACAAATGCATTCTTTCAGTCAATTATGCACTACACATACATTCATCTAAACTTTCACACACCCAGCATCCAAGTTTAGCTCTTTTTTAACCAGAGCAGGTAGTTCTGAAAAGAACTTTTTTTTGTTTTGTAGTTTTGTATTTTTTTTAACGATTTTTTTGATTTTTTTGTTGTTTTTTTAAATGAAAAAAAAACTGAACGTGATGAACAGAATAATGAACTTTAGGGCAAAAAAAACTGTCTAACAATGATGGTTCTCCAGAGTCCTGCAAACCAAATCAACTGATTGCTCCCCACAGCAAAGCAACCAATTGCATTTTATGCATTGAATTTTGGCATTTGCCAGTTGGGGCCGGAAGTCCAAAGTAGTGGTCCAGTCTGTTGCAGTCTCTTGCATTCATCTCTTGCCAGATTCACAGGAGGCAAACTTTGCAGATGTTTAAACATACTGGCAGTTCCACAAGAATATTTTTTGTTGGGGTGTCCTCTTGATAGAACTACCCTGAACATTTTGCAGGTTACCTTTGTGGCATTTGCTTTCTTCAGTCCTTCTGGGAATATAAAAAATCTCCAGACAACTGATTGAAATCTCTTGGGGCGTGGTGGTCCAGGAACAAACCCCTCTTGAATGAAATGAAATGAAATGAAATGAAATGAAATGAATGAAAAGGGATTTATAAAGCGCATGGCTGCCCTCGAGCGTCCCAGCGCTAAAACAAAACACAGGACCACCACCCAAATACAACTGAAGAGGAATTGGAATGCTCTGAATCAGAAGAAGGCTGTTTTGAAGCCGTTTTTGCAATGTTAAGATCAAACAGGCCTGTAATCAATGAAAACAACAGTTCTTGGTAGCTGAGGTCTTCTCCTAAGGAAGGCCTAACACAAGTGATTGAAATGGGTGGGGTCCTTCAATACTTACAATAGGAAGTGTAATGAACCAATCAAATCTCTTTTTTTCACATGGGGTCCGCGTAGGGCGCGCGCATGCAGCTCGCACCCAGCGCGACTTTGGGAAATTGCATTTTAAAGTAATGTAACTTTTTTGAAAGTTAAAGAATATTATTTTTATGTTTAGTTTAGATAATTTCTTGCCTTAGTATTTATAATAAATATATATATATATATATATATATATATATATATATATACGTTTTTAAACATTAAAACATTTTGCGGGGCTCGCGCACCCACCGCGTCGGATGCACGTATGACATTACTCGCAATCACGCAACTGTCATGTGGCGTAATACGTACATGTCGCGTATACGCTATAAGTCATGTAATAATCGCATAGCGTCCATGATGGGTAGGCCGTTCTTGTTGCACGCTCTACGCGGATCCTACACAGCAATCCTAAAATGGCGGACACGTTCAGCGCAGTGAACGAGAAGGGTGCACTTTGGGTGCGCGACTCAAAAAAAATAGGAAAAAAAGTAACGAAAATAATATAAATATATAATTAAATGAACATAAAATTATAAAACAAAATATATTTTCAATTTGTCTAATGTAATTTAAAAAATAAGATATCTAAAAAAATAGATTAAACAAAATACATTATTATTGAAAAAACCTTAGAAATTCACTGAAAAAACCATAGGTTTCACACATGTTATAGTTAGGGATTAGCATTTAAAAAACCTTAGAAATTCACTGAAAAAAACTATAGGTTTCACACATGTTACAGTTAGTACTTAGCATTCAAAAAACCTTTGAAATTCACTGAAAAAACCATAGGTTTTACACATGTTATAGTTCGGAATTAGCATTCAAAAAACCTTTGAAATTCACAAAAAAAAACATAGGTTTTAGGGGTGTTATTGTTAGCTGGTCATTTCACTCATACAGAACCATACTAACTATAACTTGCGCGTCCGCAATCCACTGCTGATGATGTCACATATTACATCATTCATGACATGGTCAGTGACATCACTGATGACATCTCAAATGACATCCCTGATGACAAAGTTTCAAATAAAACCCACTCACTAATTTCACACACATCTAAATACTTACCTATACATTCACTCATACATGCTGATAAAGATCAATAGAACAATATTAAATATACATATAGACTATTATCAACATTACACAGCAGGACATATTCTACTCACTTTTGCAGTCATCCTACTCACTTATGAAAAAACTTGATCATACATACATTTATTGAGCTACACACCTATCCAAACATAACTTTATTTATTGGTATAGAAAGTAACTCATACTTAGGGCCCGATTCTGATGTGGGTTGGAAAGCTTCCTGACCAAATCGGTTTGAAAATGGTTTCCGACCCACTCAGACTGGGTGAGTCCGACCGACGGAGTACGATGCCTCCGGATGATTCCCGATACGACTTGTTTGGACTCCCTTTGACTTCAATGGGAGCATATGTTCCTAAGTGCATCATAATTGGGCCCTCGGTCGGGAAGACATGTTCCCGATCCGATTTGGAAGGAGCAAATGGCATTAGGAGGCCTTCCTAACCGGAGCAGAATCAGGCCCTAAGTGGAATCCTTTCCTAACTGCATCAGAATCAAGCCCTTAGTGTGCTGTAATATCACTATTATAAGTATACAGTTTTCTATACAGTTATTCAGACAACCACTGATTCTCATATATTTATTTATATACACCAACTATCACATACAGTGCCTTTTATATTTCAACATTGTTAGACTTGTATCATTCAGAAATATATTTACTCATCAACACTGTCGCCAAAACAGCGATAATGGCCTTGCTAATATGCGTTATAGAATTCCTATAGAAGCCCAGGTTAGATATCCTGCACATCTAACCTGGGCTTCTATTGGAATTCTATAACGCATATTAGCAAGCCCAATATCACCGTTTTAGCAGCAGTTTACTTGACTCTAAAACAGTGATAATTTTAACAAGGTTCTTGCTAATATGCCCCCGAGAGTCTAAACCGTGAGGTCCTTGCTGTGCAATGATGTGGTCTGGTGTTTGTAGCATACGTGTGCAAGTAGTGTTGGTAGGCATTTATACCATACATGGAGTGGAAGCGAACTACTGACCGCTACTGTGTGTTGATAGTATACCAGAAGCGGGAAACAAAGTAGTTATGCCTACCAGTGTGAAGACTTGGGGATGAAACCAAGCTGATTGCTGTAAAGTGATGGGCTCTGGGCGCTGAAGGATACTAGTCACTATAGTATAAATGTGTAAGTAGTGTTAGTATGCGTTTATAGTATATAGAGAGTGGGAAGCGAACTACTCATCCCTACTAGTGTGAAGACTCAAGGATTAACCTGTGAGCCTAAATTGTGAGCTCATTGCTGTAAAGTGATGTGCTCTGGGCCCTGTAGCATACTTGTGGAGAAGAAGAGTGGAAGAATTGTTAGTTTACATTTATACAATATAGGGAGTGGGAAGTGAAAGTCTTACCACTACCGGTCTCAAGACTTGTGGATGAAACCATGAGCTCATTGCTGTAAAGTCACATGCTCTGTGTAGTCTTCCATTGTAAGTCATGGTAGAATGTTAGTATGTCATTCTACTAGAATCTGAGGGGCATATTATTAAGGAACGGGGTTACAATTATCGTCACTTTAGCGGCAGGAAACTGCTGCAAAAATGGCGATGATGGGCTTGATAATATGCCGTACAGAATTCCAATAGAAGTCCATGTTAACACCAGAACATAGACTTCTATTGGAATTCTGTACAGCATATTTTCAAGCCCATTATCGACGTTTTAGGGGCAGTTTCCTGCTGCTAAAGCAGCGATAATTTTAACGCCGTTCCTTGATAATATCTTTATACAGAACAAGGGAAACCCAAGGAAGCAATAGGTCAGGGACCTTGGGCAGTTATGTTTTTATCAAGGACAACGGTCCCTAAACACTATCAATTAGAAAAGAGGTAATAAATATAGACTTGATAGTTACTATATTCTTTGTCCAGCCGGACAGTTTTAATTTTCGGATATTCCAGAATACATAAAAATTTGCAGTGTGAATACAAGTGGGACACCAGCCAGTGCCCGACTAACACACTATGGGCAAACAAACAAGGGGGTGGGGGTAGAGGCAAGTTAGAGCAGTCTGTTTTTCATACATGTTATACAGACACAATTTGAAAATACCCTATAGCTTCAAATTATACAACACAATTGTAGGCATATAGTTTACTCAGGTTGACAACGTTTTGAACCCTTTAACAGAATACAGAGTTCATCTTCAGGACAATTGATACATGCCTTTTAGTTAAAAACACAATAATGGAACCCACAGCTAGTTTGCTGGGTTCGCAAGCCTGGATAAGGCAACGCTCAAGGTTAACAGGAGTGGATCCGGTGTCCGACAGTACTGATGATCGTCACAAAGTAGGTGCGATCCAAGGGATCTAAGATACAGGTCCACAATGGGGTTCTCAGGTATGGAGGAGGAAAACCTTGTATCGCTGTAATAGAGGGGATGTGGATGGGAAAAATGGAGAGAAAAGAACAAAACAAAATGAGGCCCCTGGTGGGTGGGTAATGTTCTGTGGCCAATCCAAATATTATATTGCAGGGTCTCTGTAGGACTGGTGATCCTAATGTCACATGTAAATTAGGCGCGGAAGGGCACAGAGACGTTTTGCAGCCTAGAGGAGCGCCACCTTCCTGGGTATTGTTTATTAATTGTTCAGGGGTTCGAGGCCAACTGAAGTCCGGGGAGCGCCACACTCGGTCTTTATTTAAATATGCAGGGTGGTCCTCGGCAGTCCCTGAAGCCTTGGTGGTCCTAGGCAGTGCCTTATTTGTTCTGTAATCACAGGGGCCGTACTTATGGTGTTATAACGTGACACACTCATAGAACTCTTGCAGTTGTACAATTACTGAGGCTTCATTTGTCTAATAGTCAGTTAGATTATGTTTGGTAGGTGCACTCTAATATTAAATATTGTTGTCCTTACAATCTCCTATAAACAGATGATTTTCACAATAAATATTAGACAAGTGTTGTCATAAAAAGAAGACCTACACACTTACTTATTTATTTGAAAAAAAGTAACCTTTAATAAAACAGAAATAAATAGAAATGTAACTTTAAAAGAACAGTATAATAAAAGAAATGTGGGTTGGACTCCAGTGGAAGCAGCGTAGGAAACCTGCAAGACAAAAATGAAACATAGGTATGTGTGCTATGTGGAAGAGGTAAAGAAAGGTAGTCTGAATGAAAGGACCATAGTGAGAATGGAAGGGTGGGGGAAGTAGGTGCAAGGGAGAAGGGGAGGGAGAGTCAAAAGAAGAGAGGGAGGAGGAGACAGAGCATCGGCCTACTGCACCCAGCACTTAATGTTTACCCTCAGTCACCCGTTTGTCTAGGACGCTGGGGTCTGCATGAAAGAGTGTGGTTCAGCAAGTCCTTCAAATTAAATACAAGAGACCAGAGATTATGGGCCATATTATGAAGGAAGGGCGATAAAATTATCACTGCTTTAAGCTGCGATACGGGGTTGATAATATGCCCTTGTGAATTCCCTTAGAAGCCCAGGTTCTTGTGTGAATTCACATCGGCATATTATCATCCACTTATTGTCACTTTACCTGCAGTTTCCTGTCGCTAAAGTGGTGATAATGTTATCGCCGTTCTTTGATAATATAGTCCTACATTATTAGCTATAGAAAAATCGCTTGCATGTACCTGTGCACCCAGGGTGCTGCACCCCAACTCCTTCCCCCGCACTGTGATCAATTGTAGGTCTTGCACACCGAGGCTTCACTGCTCACCTGCTACCACTGGTGTGTCCCACGACATGTTGGTGCAAGCTCCTAGTCTGGGGTATGTTTGTACGGTAGACCAGGTCTCCGGTCGGAGACGGTGTCTTGATACCACGATGGAAGGTGTCAGAATGTCAGGGCATCATTGCGGGGTCAGCTCCCGCTCCGCCCTTCTTGTGGCAATCAATGGATTGTCTGAAAAGGGAGAAATAATTTAATGGTGGAAACGTCTGGAGGTACATAAAGGTTTATTTCAAGCTTGATAGAAAATAGGAGTCATCAGTGATGTCATTTGAGATGTCATCAGTGATGTCATCAGCGATGTCACTGACCATGTCATGAGTGATGTAATATGTGACATCATCAGCAGTGCATTGAGGTCGCGTGAGTTATAGTTAGATCATCTTACTATAACCGGTGAATTTCTCTGGTTTTATATGAGTCAAATGCTCAACTAACTATAATGTCCCTAAAACCTATGTTTTTTTAGTGAATTTCTAAGGTTTTATAAATGCTAATTCCTAACTATAACGTCTGTAAAACCTGTTTTTTTTCGGTGAATATATATATATATATATATATATATATATATATATATATATATATATATATATATACATACAAGCTCCAACGCATGCAAAGTGGATTGGTGTCGTTACAACGCAGGCTATTACAACGCCTGCTGTTACAACGCGGTTTTTACATCGCATACCACTACAACGCATAGTGCTTTTAAGCGCTGGATAGTGATTTATTTCATTTACTATTCCAACTCCAGTCCCCGTGGATAGTAGGGAAGGTGTTGGATAGTAAATTAAATATATTCCCTATCCTAGAGCGCCCCCCAGCGCAATGCGTTGTAATGGTTTGCGTTGTAATGGTTGCGTTGTAATGGTAGTGCGTTGTAATAAATGCGTTGTAAGTGATGTTTCCCATGCAAAGTACGGCACGCAAGGCACTCAGGGGATAATTATAAAACACCTTTATTCGCAGATGCGTTTCAGCAATAAGCTTTCTTCAGTGCTCTCAGGTGTAAGCATCTCGTGCACAGCATTGCATTTTTAAATAGGCAAAATGTCTCTCCTAATTAGCGTTCTCGCAGTGTGGCATTTACGACAGGACTCACGATATACAATCCATATCACCGCCATACTTGAAAGGTAATGTTATATATTGTAAGTGTTGTTCTCCGTTACCAACGCAGTTGAATGATATTACTATTACTGCCAGTAGCGTGTTTTTATTGTGATTTAGTCCGATGAAATGTCTCTTACCACACAAAGGCTGTGCATCTGTTTTCCCTTGCCAAGCCTCTTCCCAAACAGGATGTAAATCGCAGGCAGCATTATATGAAGGCTGACCTTGAATTTGGATAATTCACGACCTCCGGTCGGCAGGCACATCCATGAAGAGACGGTTCAGCTTCTGTATATACCACTTCGCTCCAGATTCCTTCAAAAACAGACTCCTGCTGAACTCCTGGCGGGTGCCTTGTAGTGAGGAAGGGACTCACTTTAACATACAAGCTTCAACGCATGCAAAGTACAGCACGCAAGGCACTCAGGGGATAATTATAAAACACATTTAATCCAAGACGCATTTCAGCAATAAGCTTTCTTCAGTGCTCTCAGGTGTAAGCATCTCGTGCACAGCATTGCATTTTTAAATAGGCAAAATATCTCTCCTGATTGGCGTGATGACTTCACAGTGTAGTGTGCAAAACTTAACATTATTTATGTGCAAAATTCGCAATAAATAAATAAATAAGTATATATATATAACAGTAAAATACATTTTAACACATGACCCTGCAAATATAACATGCCTTTAGCTTAGTTATAGTTCGATAGGACTTTGTTCAATTTTCAATCGACATTAAAGTTTCACTCAGTAAAATACTGATCCTAGGCTTTTCACACATTTGAATTATTACCAATCTATCAGGCTGTATTTATACTCAAATAGTAAAGTGTGATTGGGGTCATACAATGCTAAGTTGGATCACACTGTTATTGCACATAATGATGTTCTTGTAAAATACCTCAACACATTTCTAATTGTGAATGAAATCAAAACATTGTTTTTGAAAATAATTGTAAATAGTGCTTTAAGTGCTGTCTGAAAAATAAAATACATATTTTTTGTTATTTTTAAAACTCGATGTTTTTAACTCTTAAGTTCTCACGAACTTATTGTTGTATTCAAGTTTTTTAACGTTTCATATACTTTAATTTGTGCAGTGTTTTTCAAAAGATCGTTGTGTATATCGCCTGACTCGTTGTATAAACCCGTATCATGGTTTAGATCTCAGATTACTCTATTTGTTTTCAATTGGCCACTCTGCATCGAATCCACATTTTAACACGGTAGAGGAGTAAAATTCCATAATAGTCTACTGTCTTAGCTTTTACAAATTCCTGTTTAATACATATATTAACTTGACATTCGATACTGAATAAATCATTACACTGTATTCATATGTCAAATAAATATCATATTTAAAATATAAATAAATATTAAACAATCCTTAATAAAAATTCATTATATTTACAAGATATCTGTTTTATGAAAAGTACAGCTATTTCTCTAGACAAATGGTTCATGTTTTCCTCCTTTCATCTCATTTGGACATCCAAGTATAGTCTTATTTATGGAGTTAACATGTAATTACTCTAGACATGTGTACATATCCTCCGTTATGTTCAAGCCTCGTGGCTGTTTTGAATCCAATAATAAAATATATCTAGTCTCCAATTTTCATAATTTACTTTCTCTGTCACCTCCGCGTCTGCTTGGGGAGATTGTATCAATTAAATAATATGACAACCCTTTGTTGTTTGATCCGTGGCATTCCTTAAAGTGTCTTGCCACCGGAAAGGTGTTGTCCATATTGGTAATTGCGCGGAGGTGTTGGAGTATTCTCATATTGGCTTGTAACTTTGTACTGCCCACATATATTAACCCACACGGGCAAGTTAGGACGTATACAGCGTATTCTGTTTTACATGGTAATATTTTCTTGATTGCATAAGGTTTAATCCTAAAAGGGCTAGAATACGTCGTAGTATTAGTTCGGTGGGTACAGGCCTTGCAGGTTTTGCATTTTCTGAACCCTTTTAATCATATATATATATATCCTACTGGCGGTCACCAGTAAGTAGTTATAGTTAGGACCTAGTTTCCATAGGAAATCCGCAACATTCTATTTGGAATAACTTTGGTGTCGGTCGATGAATCTTCGTGAAATTCTCCAAGAAGATGGGGCTCTCCGCTCCGCTCCTATCCTGAAAGTTTTGGGGTGATTTGTTAAGTGGGCGGTTGAGAAAAAAAGGGGTCCCAAAACATGTTTTCCCCATGCAATTTTCCATAAGGACCTTTAGACACGGCTACAGCCCAAACTACTGAAAGGAATTACACTAAATTTGGCAAAAAGGTAGAGTTTGGTTCGCAGATTATGCTTTTTTGTTAAATGGTGTAAATCTGTTCAGTAGTTCCTAAGAAAATCAAAAGTAAAATCATAGATATATCTATAGACGAAGTACCGTACGTGTCCGGTACGCGTACCGTCCGAGGACAGTACGCGTACCATTACGACCATGAGCTGCATGCTAATTGGCCGTCAACTGTCTGTCAACCCTCTAAACCAAGTGTTGGCAGCCATCTTGTTTATCGGTAGAACTGATGCACAAGAAAACAGAAAAAGAAATGCAAAAAATGCGAAAAGGGGGCAGGGTAGAAACACCCTGATACCATAGGCCTGCTCAGGGGGTCCCACAAGGACCCCCAAGGCAAATATATATATTTTTTTAAATCGCAGAATATGCATAGGTATGCGTACCCCATGGAAAAAAAACCAACAAAATCTGCTTTTTTGTTAATTAGCGCCCCGGGGGGCCAAAACCTGGGGGCATTTTAGTTGAATATAATGGGGGGCCCAAAGGGGCCCCCCAGCCCCGGGGACAGCCACCCCCTGGGGCTTTCACGTTACATATGCGGGGGATCAAGGCCCCCCACAACCCGGGGGACTGCAACCCCATGGCTTATTTTAATAGGGTAGGCGGGCTCTGAGGCCCCCCATCCCCTGGAACCACCACCCGGGGCTATTTCAAAATGGGTCGGGGGCTCTCTGGCCTCCCCAGCCCCAGGGACCACCAATCCCCGGGGCTTTTCACAAATGTTGGAGGGGGGCCACACGTCCCCCCTCCTGATGCCTTGTGATGGCCCTGGGGACCACCACCCCCCAGGGCCAGCTCCTTCAGTGTACCGGGGTGCCTGTCCCCCGGGATACTGTAGTTTGCTATGGTAGAGCGGGAGCCTCGAGGCTCCCACCCTACCATAGCAAACTGCTTTCCTATTTGGAAGAGGGAGCAGGTTAACGTGCTGTCTCTTTCAAATAGGAAAGCAGATTGCTTTTCATCAGGGGGACCAGCATGTTAGCTGCTCTCCCTGACGAAAAGCAATGCCGGCTCCCGAAGGACACAGGGAGCCGGCATGGACTGTGGGGTGATTTGGGACCCCCCATGGTACCCAACGTAGAGTGTCAGCCCCGGGGGATGGGGTCCCCAGGGCAAGAAGTGGCCCGGGAGGGGGGGCCACGTGGCCCCCTTCCTCAAATATTTTTTTTTTTACATTTTTTAAAAAAGTAGGAAGACTGGCCCCGGGGGATGGGGTTCCTGGGACCAGAAGTGGCTCGGAAGTGGGACTATCAGGCCCCCCTCCTCCCCAAAAATGTTTTTCAAAAATGAGGCAGAGCCCCGGGGATGGGGTCCCCGGGGCTAAAAGAAGCCACAGGAGGGGGACCACGCAGCCCCCCTCCCTATATTTTTTGTAACGTCTGGTGTGTACGCGTTCCGTTTGCATACCGTACGATGTATGCCGCCTGATTCATAAGGCGTACCGTACACGCACCTAAGCAGGTGGCTGGCCCCGGGGGATGGGGTTCCTGGGGCCAGAAGTGGCTCGGAAGTGGGACTATCAGGCCCCCCTCCTCCCCAAAAATGTTTTTAAAAAATGAGGATGAGCCCCGGGGTTGGGGTCCCCGGGGCTAAAAGAAGCCACAGGAGGGGGACCACGCAGCCCCCCTCCCTATATTTTTTGTAACGTCTGGTGTGTACGCGTTCCGTTTGCATACCGTACGATGTATGCCGCCTGATTCGTAAGGCGTACTGTACACGCACCTAAGCAAGAAAAATAAAAATAAAATATTTTTCAGATATTTATCAAGTTTATGTTTTTAGATGTTGGGAGCCCTTGTGTTTACTGGGAAATTTTAGTACCTAAAAGTAAGTACTGATGCAGAGTCTAAAGTTCATGAGGAAGACTCTGTTACCTTCATCTGTAAAATGTACTCCATCTCTCCTATAGATGCCATGCATATTGAAACGCAGATTTTTGTTGTAAATGGACCCCATTCTATAGTCTCGGAGAAAAGCAGAAACAGAAGTATTCACATTTCCTAGCTTTCTCAATCTGTGGACAAAATTGATTGGACCAGTTCCATTTCTGTCTTTGGCATATGTTGGAATACACAAAGGCAGTTTGGGGGAAAATTGACATCAGTTCTGTAAAGGTGTCCTTCATAAACATTTCCAGACCTACCCCAGTAAAAGTGCTTAGGTAATTGCCACCACAGTGCACAATTATGAGGTCAGGGTGTTGGAGATGTAAAAAGGATTTAACCGATGGCATCAATTGGTGCCACTTTAACCTTCTCAGTCCAATCCATTTAATGACTACATTTGGTAAATCTAGGTCTTTGTGAATTCCTTTCTGTTCTGCGTACCTTTGGCTCCAGAAAATATAGCTGTGTCCCACAATTCACACTCTAAGCATCTTGAAGAGAGGTCTGGATGCCCTCCGATGGTCTCTGTAAATGAAATGGCAGTTTGAAAAGTAAGATTTCTCTAAAATGGTGGATAAGATGCAGTTTTGAAAAAAGCTAAGAAATGATTGGTTGTTTCAAAAAATTTTACTCAGAAAACTAGGGTGCCATTTTCTGTTTTTTAAAAGCCTGATATTTATTGGTTAACAGAAAACTGATAGAAAAGAACGTTACTTAAGATATGCTGGTATATTGAAAAGTCAAGAACACTTGCTGTTTCGATTTGCAACATTATTTGATTACATTTTCACCCGTGTGCTCAGTTAAGTGTTCCCTGAAGTGTTTCTCTGGTAACAGGCAGAAGGCAGAATGGGGGTAGGGTTGAAAGTTTTGTCAGTTGGAAAGGGTTAAAAAGTTCAAGCAATACAAATGTGTGTTTCCTCTTGATTTAATGTGGGAATAAATGTGATTTGGTATTTATTTGTATATGTATGTAGATTGACTGTGTAGATTGAGAGGAAAACTTTGTTATTTGCCATAGGACTTCTTGTCCCCCTAAGCCTGCTCTGGGTGTCCTAGAAGGATCCTCAAGGTCTAAAAAATATATATATTTTTTAAAAACAATAGGGTTATATGCCTATGGTACACGTATGCCTTGAAAAAGAAAAAAAAAACAGAAGGTCACTTTTGTGGTAATTAGCCCCCAGGGGGGGCCAAGTTCCAGGGGCAAAGTGTTTATTGTTGTGCGTGGCCAGAGGGGTACCCCAGTCCCGGGTCGGCCAACCCCGGGGCTTTTTTTTTTATAATAATGGAGGGCCCAGAGGGGCCCCCCAGCCCCGGGGACCACCACCCCCATGGGCTTTCATATTATGATTGCGGGGTGTTCCTGGCCCCCCCGCATCCCTGGGGACCGCCACCTCCCCGGCTGCTTTAGAAAAAAAAATTGTGCCGGGGACCGCCACCTCCACGGGGCACAACATTTTGAAATTGGGGGGTCCGTGACGGACCCCCCAGCCCTGGGGACCAACCCCCGGGGCTTTTAAATGTTGGGAGGGGGCCGTGCGGCACCCCTCCTGGAGCCTTGTAGTGGCCCTGGGGACCACCACCTCCCAGGGCCAGCTCCTTCAGTGTCCTAGGGTTCTACCCCCGGAACACTGTACTTTGGTATGGTAGGGCGGGAGCCTCACGGCTCCCACCATACCATAGCAAACTGCTTTGTTTTTTGGAAGAGAGAGCAGGTCAACCTGCTCTCTTTTCCAAAAATCAAAGCCGATTTCTATTCTGCATGGGGAGCAGGTTAAATCAAAGCTGATTGCTTTTCTCCATGGGGAGCAGCATGTTAGCTGCTCCCCATGCAGAAAAGCAATGCCGGCTCCCAAAGGACGCGGGGAGCAGGCTGGGCCGTGGGGGCATTGGGGCTCCCCCCACGGTCGCCAACGTTTTGTATGAGCCCCGGGGGATGGGGTCCCTGGGGATAATAAAAATTAGTGTTAGGCGCTATTTTTTTTACGATAAAATTAGAGCACGCGTACCATGCGCAGCCGTACCACGTATGCTGCGATGTTTCTAAGATGTCTCGTACGCGTACCTTAGCAAGAAAAAAGAAAAAAATATATTTTTCAGATACCTATCAAGCTTATGTGTTTTGATGTTGGTTGGTTCTAACTAGAGCTTTTCTCTTTATTGGTAGTTATAAGTAAATACCTATGCAGAGTGTAAACTTGTTGAGGAGGAGTGTTTTACAGTGTGCTGAACTTTTGACCTCTGTCGTCAGTTGAGTTTTGCATGATCTGTTATTATGGTAACAGTACAAATCAAATTGGGGTAGGGTTCAACGTTATGTCAGTTGGAAAGGGTTTAAATGTTTAGCCAATAGAAATGTGTGTGAATGAATGTGCTAAGCAATTTGATTTCTTATTAACATGAATATAAGTGTAAATTGAGAGGGAAAGTGTGCCATTTTCTGGTTTTGCTAAGAACACTGAAGTAGAAAGATTCTGTATAAGAATATCTACTGTGTGACTGGCATTCTTTTTAATCTACAAATCAATTTGAAAGGTGAGTTGATAACTTGTAAGGGAATGTATGTGGTGAATTTTGTTTTTAGTAAGAGTAATGTGTTTATTCTTCTAAAGTGTGTAGAATCACTTTCAGAGTTTGTCTGCATTTGGATAACCATTGTAATGAAACAATTTGGCAAGTTAATGTGTTTGGTGAGTCAGTTTTGAGCAGTAAAGTGCAGTACTAAAAATGTAGAATGTGTGCAGTCACTTTTTCAGTTCTAGAGTAGTTAATAGTGTTGCTTGTTTAGAATTAGGCCTGTGTTTCAAATCTATCATTTTCCAGTCAGTATACATATACTACTGCCAACTCTCTGGGGTGGATTTACGAGCCTCTTGCGCGTCTTTATGCTGCCATTGTGTCAATTGTTTGATGTAATGATGGCACAAATAATGGAGCAAATTGCTTATGTATTTGCAAAATGAGTCAGGGTTGTGCAGTGAAATGATGTAGTTGGAATGTGTGCAGTCACTTTACCGTTTCAAGATCAGTAAATGTGTTTTGGTAAAATGCAAGGTTTAATATTTTTTGTCTAGAATCACACTTTGCGTCTGTGTGTATTTAGGAATCATTCTGAGTGAATCAATTTTTGTATGTTTTGTGTTTCTAGATACTAGTTTTTTGATTTTGTATTAGAACCATGGGTATATAGTAAAATGCAGTATTTATATTTCTGGAATGTGTGCAGTCATATTAGGTCTTCAAATGTAATTAATAGTGTTGCTTGTCTAGAATCAGACTGGTGTTTCAAATCTAAAATATCCCAGTCAGCATATATACACTGCTGTATACACTCTGGGGCAGATCTACAAGCCCCTTGTGCCTCTTTGTGATTGTATTGTGTCACTTTTTTGATGTAATGTTGGCACCAATAATGTAGTAAATTGCTTATGTAGTTGCAAAATATATATAGATTGTGTTTAGTCAGTTTACAGTTTCTAGACTACTAAATGTGTTTTAATAAAATGCAAGGCCTAATATTGTTTGTCTATAATCACACGGTGCGGCTGTGTGCCTTTAGGAATCATTCTGAGTGAAGCAGTTTTGTATGTTTTGTGTTTGCAGACACCTAAATGTTTAAACATCTATCCTTTTTTCAAGTTTTGATTGAATTAGAAAATAGTTATTGCCTTTGTATTTGCAAAATGACTCATGGTTGTACAGTAAAATGCAGTATTTATATTTCTGGAATGTGTGCAGTTATATTAGCTCTTTAAATTTAGTCAGGCACTCTCCTTGCAGAACTGTAATCATTCAAGAAGTACCCAAGTAGTCATGCAGCAAAGTAGGCCTTTAGGGCATGGACCTCTTCAAACCCCTATGAACTTTGCATGCACTCTTCTATGCACCTGCAAACTTGTCTTTTATACCTTCAATTGCCCAGTCTGTATCCTTACACTTCCACCAAACACTCTGCCGCTGTTCTTTCAGTATTGTAGTCAGCCATTCAGCAGTATGTGTTTATGTATGCACTGTGCTAAAAATAAAGCAGTTTATAAATTCAGCCAGACACTTTCCTTGCAGAACTGTAATCATTCAGTCAGTACCCAAGTAGTCATGCAGCAAAGTAGGTCTTAGGGCATGGACTGTTTCAAACCCCTATACACTATGCATGCACTCTTCTATGCACCTGCAAACTTGTCTTTTATACCTTCAATTTCCCAGTCTATATACTTCCACTTCCACCAAACACTCTGCCACTGCTGTTTCAGTATTGTAGTGAGCCATTCAGCACTATGTGCTTATGTATGCACTGTGCTAAAAGTGAAGCAGTAATAAATTCAACCAAACACTCTCCTTGCAGAACTGTAATCATTCAGTCGTATCCAAGTAGTCATGCAGCAAAGTAAGTTTTAGGGCATGGACTGTTTCAAACCCCTATACACTATGCATGCACTCTTCTATGCCCCTGCAAACTTGTCTTTAATACCTTCAATTGCCCATTCTGTATCCTTACACTTCCACCAAACACCCTGCCACATCTCTTTCAGTATTATAGTGAACCATTCAGCAGTATGTACTTATGTATGCACTGTGCTGAAAGTGAAGCAGTTTGTAAATTCAGACAGACACTCTCCTTGCAGAACTGTAATCATTCAGTCAGTACCCAAGTAGTCATGCAGCAAAGTAGGTTTTAGGGCAAGGACTGTTTCAAACCCCTATATACTATGCATGCACTCTTCTATGCACCTGCAAACTTGTGTTGTATACCTTCGATTGCCCAGATTGTATCTTTATACTTCCACTAAACACCCTGCCACTGCTGTTTTAGTATTGTAATGAGCCATTCAGCAGTATGTGTTTCTCTATGCACTGTGCTAAAAGTGAAGCAGGTATAAATTCAGCCAGGCACTCTCCTTGCAGAACTGTAATCATTCAGTCAGTACCCAAGTAATCATGCAGCAAAGTAGGTCTTAGGGCATGGACTGTTTCAAACCCCTATACACTATGCATGCGCTCTTCTATGCACCTGCAAACTTGTCTTTTATACCTTCAATTGCCCACTCTGTATCCTTACACTTCCACCAAACACTCTACCACTGCTCATTCAGTATTGTAGTCAGCCATTCAGCAGTATGTGTTTATCTATGCACTGTGCTAAAAGTGAAGCAGTTAAAAATTCAGCCAGACACTCTCCTTGCAGAACTGTAATCATTCAGTCAGTACCCAAGTAGTCATGCAGCAAAGTAGGCCTCAGGGTATGATCTTCTTCAAACCCCTATACACCATGCATGCACTCTTCTATGCACGGGAACACTTGTCTTTTATAACTTCATTAGCCCAGTCTGTATCCTTATACTTCCACCAAACACTATGCCACTGCTCTTTCAGTATTGCAGTGAGCCATTCAGCAGAATATGTTTATCTATGCACTGTGGTAAAAGTCAAGCAGTTATAAATTCAGCCAGACACTCTCCTTGCAGAACTGTAATCATTCAGTCATATCCAAGTAGTCATGCAGCAAAGTAGATTTTAGGGCATGGACTGTTTCAAACCCCTATACACTATGCATGCACTCTTCTATGCCCCAGTAAACTTGTCTTGTATACCTTCAATTGTCCAGTCTGTATCCTTACACTTCCACCAAACACTCTGCCACTGCTCTTTCAGTATTGTAGTGAACAATTCAGCAGTATGTGCTTCTGCATGCACTGTGCTGAAAGTGAAGCAGTTTATAAATTCAGCCAGACACTCCCCTTGCAGAACTGTAATCATTCAGTCAGTACCCAAGTAGTCATGCAGCAAAGTAGGTTTTAGGGCATTGACTGTTTCAAACCCCTATATACTATGCATGCACTCTTCTATGCACCTGCAAACATGTGTTCCATACCTTCAATTGCCCAGATTGTATCCTTATACTTCCACCAAACACCGTGCCACTGCTGTTTTACTATTGTAATGAGCCATTCAGCAGTATGTGTTTCTCTATGCACTGTGCTAAAAGTGAAGCAGTTATAAATTCAGCCAGGCACTCTCCTTGCAGAACTGTAATCATTCAGTCAGTACCCAAGTAGTCATGCAGCAAAGTAGGTCTTAGGGCATAGACTGTTTCAAAACCCTATACACTATGCATGCACTCTTCGATCCACCTGCAAACTTGTCATTAATACCTTCGATTGCCCAGTCTGTATCCTTCCACTTCCACCAAACACTCTGCCACTGATCTTTCAGTATTGTAGTGAGCCATTCAGCAGTATGTGTTTATGTATGCACTGTGCTAAAAGTGAAGCAGTTTATACATTCAGCCAGACACTCTCATTGCAGAATTGTAATCATTCAGTTAGTACCCGAGTACTCATGGAGCAAAGTAGGCCTCAGGGCATAGACTGTTTCAAAACCCTATACACTATGCATGCACTCTTCTATCCACCTGCAAACTTGTCTTTTATACCTTCAATTGGCCAGTCTGTATCCTTCCACTTCCACCAAACACTCTGCCACTGATCTTTCAGTATTGTAGTGAGCCATTCAGCAATATGTGCTTATCTATGCACTGTGCTAAAAGTGAAGCAGTTATACATTCAGCCAGGCACTCTCCTTGCAGAACTGTAATCATTCAGTCAGTACCCAAGTAGTCATGCAGCAAAGTAGGCCTTAGGCCATGGACTTCTCCAAACCCCTATACACTATGCATGCACTCTTCTATGCACCTGCAAACTTCCACCAAACACTCTGTCTCTGCTGCTTTAGTTTTGTACTGACTCATTGATCGGTGTGTAGTAATCCATTCACCACATTAAAACACTAAGGGGCAGATATACAATAACTGGCTCATCCCCAGGGATATGCCAGTTATTGTGCACCTTGCCACCACCACCATTGATGCGCCGTTTTTATAATGCGGTGCACCATGGGGCAAAAATGGCAGAGTTGCGTGATGCATCTGTGCCGGAAAGGCGGCACATTGCTTGAGCAACGCAGCTCCAGCAATGCTCTGAGGGCGCTATGATCACAATGCTGTGAAAATCCTTAGGCCTGCTGCAAGCAGGTGCAGGGTTTTGACGCAGCATGGGCGCAAAAGTGACTGGGTGAAATCTTGTAGATTTCACTCAGCCACTTTTGGGAGGCGTTCCTGCGCCAGAACGCACCCCCCACCCCTGTGCAGGAACGCCTCCTTCTGGTGAAGGGCTTTACAATGAGATGCACCTCCCAGATGCTTCACATTGCAAATACCACACACCATAGCGCATCTTTTGCACCACAGCTGCATCACAAAAGTGACACAACGGCGGTGTAAAAGAGGCACAAGGGCATTGTAAATCTGCCCCTAACACTTACAAATTCACCTAGGCAGTTTCACCAGCAGTGCAAAGGGAAGAATAGACTTGTAACATATGTATGTACATATGTATGTACATATGTTACATGCAAGTGCTTCGGAAGTACTACAGTGTACTATAAGCAAAACACCTTATAGATTTATGCTGTAGCACTTCCTTATAGTTCTTCACCATACACTACTAATGTATTCTTTCATTCATGTATTCACTACACATTCATTCAAAAACACTTTTACACACTATTATGCTAATGTAGCTCTTTTTTGACCAGTGGAGTTAGTTCTTAAAAAAACCTTTTTTTGTCTTTTTGGAAGTTTACATTTTTTTTGTATTTTTTTAACAGTTTTTTAATTTTTGGGGTTTTTAAAAAAAATAAAAAAAATAATTGTGGAAACAAAAAAATGTCCAACAGGAACAAATAAACAAAAAAAAATTGCGGCGTGAGCAACAGTGCTCCTGTTTGCGCCGGAAAATTAGATCAATTGACTGCTCTCCGTAGCACAGAGTCTCTTTGCAAAATTTGCAAAGGAGAATTAAGTCACCAAAATCGGGACGGATGTCCGGATGTGGACAAGATGGTGCTGCGTCTGGTGCTTCTCGTAGTACTGGCAACAGCTGCTGGAGGGCCGTCACGCAGCCTATCGCAATGAAGCTCTAGCATAATTGCGAGAATGAAGGTTCTTGACATGACGAACCATGCTTGCGGTTCCAAAAGAATATTTTTTCATCGGATCACCTCATGATAGTGTGGTCCCACACACCTTGCAGGTGACCTTTGCAGCATTAACCTTTTCTATCCATCTGGAAAGCTGAACATTTTCCAGATTAGTGCTTCTTTTCTTTTTTCCTGTGGCTTCTCAGCTACAAATTCCTCTTCTGAGGAATGTTCTGAAAAATCTTCTGGAAGTGCAGCCTTATTAAAGTTGTTTCCCAAATCACAGGAGCTCCACACAAGAGATGATTCTTCTGTGAAACTCAAAGAAGAAGAATTAAAATGGGTGGGGTTCTTCAAAAGTTGGAATAGGAATTGTTAGGAACCAATCAAATCTCTTGTTTTGAAGTCACATGGCGTAGCGTATGTGGCGCTTACGTTGTGCGTACGTACGGTGTACGCCGCAATTTGCGTAATTGTTTTTAAAAGTAATATACGCTTATTAAAACTCAATGAATACTATTTTAATGATTATCCCAGATAATGTCTTCACTTAATATTTACATTAAATACATAAATATATCTTTTTAAACATTTAGAAACTTTCGCAGAGTACGCGTACGGGGCGCCGTACAAACGTACCTGATGTAACCCGGATGCGCAGATGTGACCCACAACGTCAAAACGTATTCGCTACATATGCGTGGGTAAGCGTATAGTACGAGTACAGATACAAAGGATGGTGCGATTACCGTACGCGCACCGTGCGTTTACCACAAAAAAAATATGTAAAAAGAAAATATATAGAATTTAATTTTAATATATTGGAAACAAAATAAAATTAATAAAAAAATCATTTTTTTCTAATTATTTTACATAAAAAATATGTAATATAATTTAAAAAATAAAATAAGTAAAAAGAATTATTATAAAAATGTAGGAAATTAGTATAAAAAGAAATAAATATAATAATACATTTAAAAATTGGCATTTACAAAACCTATGAAATTCACTGAAAAAGCTATAGGTTTCACACATGTTATAGTTAGGAATTAGCATTTAAAAAACCTTAGAAATTCACTGAAAAAAACATAGGTTTCACACATGTTATAGTTAGCTGGCCATGTCACTCATACAAAACCATTGAAATTCCCCCATTATAGTTAGGTCAGCTAACTATAACTCGCACGCCCGCAATCCACTGCTGATGACGTCACATATTACATCACTCATGACATGATCAGTGACATCACTGATGACATCTCAAATTACTTTACTGATGACATCACTGATTACATCATCCAGTGTGTGTCTTTCTGAAAAATAAATATTTTTTATATATGTGTATCTAAAGGTCGATGGGAGATGGCGTGCGAGTTATAGTTAGCTGAGTTCCTCCCGCTTTTTGGTCATTCCCCGTGAGCGTCAATAATTAGCGGCCGTCCTGCCGCTGGGAAGGCACCACTCAAGAGAAGGAGGCCACGAAGCTACATCCAGTGGCTTCACTTGTGGGACACTGCAACAAGGACATTATCACGCTGCCCACGCTGGGGCTCATCCAGAGCTTCGAAATCAATACATTTGAGCATCATGTAACTACGGACTACGCCTCCCACAAAGCAACGCATCCGATCATTCAGATCAGCCAATCCCTGGCTTGCGATATGGCTTCATATGGAGGCGGAGCTTCATGGTGTCTCAGGGACTGTATGCCGCCGAGGAAGGGATGCCCGAAACGCGTCCGGTTGAAGCAGCCCACTTACCGGTGAAAGCAGCGTTCTGAACCTAATAAAGGCTGATGGGGAAAAGCCGTTGTGGTGTGCGAGTTCCTCCCGCTTTTTGGTCATTCCCCGTGAGCGTCAATAATTAGCGGCCGTCCTGCCGCTGGGAAGGCACCACTCAAGAGAAGGAGGCCACGAAGCTACATTCAGTGGCTTCACTTGTGGGACACTGCAACAAGGACATTATCACGCTGCCCACGCTGGGGCTCATCCAGAGCTTCGAAATCAATACATTTGAGCATCATGTAACTACGGACTACGCCTCCCACAAAGCAACGCATCCGATCATTCAGATCAGCCAATCCCTGGCTTGCGATATGGCTTCATATGGAGGCGGAGCTTCATGGTGTCTCAGGGACTGTATGCCGCCGAGGAAGGGAGATGCCCGAAACGCGTCCGGTTGAAGCAGCCCACTTACCGGTGAAAGCAGCGTTCTGAACCTAATAAAGGCTGATGGGGAAAAGCCGTTGTGGTGTGCGAGTTCCTCCCGCTTTTTGGTCATTCCCCGTGAGCGTCAATAATTAGCGGCCGTCCTGCCGCTGGGAAGGCACCACTCAAGAGAAGGAGGCCACGAAGCTACATCCAGTGGCTTCACTTGTGGGACACTGCAACAAGGACATTATCACGCTGCCCACGCTGGGGCTCATCCAGAGCTTCGAAATCAATACATTTGAGCATCATGTAACTACGGACTACGCCTCCCACAAAGCAACGCATCCGATCATTCAGATCAGCCAATCCCTGGCTTGCGATATGGCTTCATATGGAGGCGGAGCTTCATGGTGTCTCAGGGACTGTATGCCGCCGAGGAAGGGAGATGCCCGAAACGCGTCCGGTTGAAGCAGCCCACTTACCGGTGAAAGCAGCGTTCTGAACCTAATAAAGGCTGATGGGGAAAAGCCGTTGTGGTGTGCGAGTTCCTCCCGCTTTTTGGTCATTCCCCGTGAGCGTCAATATATATATATATACGCAATTCGCCGCCAACAGTTGCCTCACACGGACAAAAAGGACGAAAAGCGTACCCCAGATTCTTGGTGGCAATCAAGTGAGGTTTATTTGGTGCCCAGCAAGTCCGCCATTACGCGTTTCGGCGTGTTTTGGACTTTCTGGCGGTTGCCGCACCCTGTCACTTCACATGGTCTGCCACTGAAGAGAGTGTTGGCCCGAAATGCGTCTGGCAGAAAACCACAAAACGACTTTGTTCATGGGGTGTGCCCTTGATTTGGCATATTCTCCACCTAGGAGTGCTTCCCACCTAGAGGCAACTCTATTTGTATTTTGCATAGCGGTCAGCCTGGGCACGGGATTGCACCACCGGGAAACACTTGCGGGTCCGCGGCTGCTTTATTGGGGCAGCTAACTGTGCAACAGGAGGTGCCTTTAATACGCAGGGGTGCCAGTGCGAACATCAGCAATCTTTTTAAAGGTATTTTTTAATATTAGTGCCGGCGGTGACCCACTTGGGTTTTACTGAACTACCAGTCCCAGAAAGCAAAGCTTCAGGTGGTTCACCTGAGCATAATTAATACGGGTATGTACTGGCAGTTGCCGCACGCCGTCACGTCATATGGTCTGCCACTGAAGAGGGCGTTGGCCCGAAACGCATCTGGCAGGAAACCACAAAAGGATTTTGTTCATGGTGTGTGCCCCTGCTTTGGCGTAATCTCCACCTGGGAGTGCATCCCACCTAGAGGCAACTCCTTTTGTATTTTACATAGCGGCCAGCCTGGTCGCGGATTTGCACCACTGTGAAACACTTGCGGGTCCGCAGCTGCTTTATTGGGGCAGCTAATTTTGGAACAGGAGGTGTTTGCGACATGCAGGGGTGCCGTCCCGAACATGGCAATCCTTTTAAAGATGTTTTTGATTGTGAGTGCCGTCGGGAACCCACTTGGGTTTTACTGAACCACCAGTCCCAGAAAGCATTGCTTCAGGTGGATCACCTGAGCATAATTATTACACACATTTACTGCCGGTTGCCGCAAGCTGTCACGTCACATGGTCTGTCACTGAAGAGGACGTTGGCCCGAAACACGTTTGGCAGGAAAACACAAAAGGACTTTGTTCATGCCGGGTGCCCTTGCTTTCGCAAAATCTCCACCTGGGAGTGCATCCCACCTAGAGGTAACTCTTTTTGTATTTTGTATGGCGACTAGCCTGGTTGCAGGATTGCACCACTGTGAAACACTTGCTGGTCCAGGGCTGCTTTATTGGGCAGCTAACTGTGCAACAGGAGGTGCCTGTTATATGCAGGGGTGCCGGCATGAACTTCGGCAATCCTTTTAAAGATATTTACGAATGTAAGTTCCGGCGGCGACCCACTTGGTTTTTACTAAATCACCAGTCAGAGAAAGCATTGCTTCAGGTGGTTCACCTGAGCATAATTATTACGGGAATTTATTGGTGGTTGCCGCACGCCATCACTTCACATGGTCTGCCACTGAAGAAGGCGTTGGCCCGAAACGCGTCTGACAGGAAACCAGAAAAGGACTTTGTTTATGTTCACTCACACACCCACACAAGCAGTTTCATACCCATACATATATACATATATGCACCTTATACAAAAAGACACCAAGGGTTGAGGTAAAACAAATTGCACCTGCTTTCACCTGTGGCTTATAATTCAAATTGATGGTGCTTGTGATTCCAAGGAACACAACCCCGTTTGTTCCGTCAAGGGCAAAGCCCAAAAACGTAATGTACAATAAGAAATCAGCACCCATCCACAAAATATTGTCTTTTTAGTCTCAAATGTCCACAGTACATATACAAATGCACAGTCTTGTAAAAAAGGGATCCAAATTCTTGCAGACTTTCTTTTTCAAGTTCTTTATTAAAGTGTTTCGGCACAAGAAAAATCCAAGAACACAAAAGGATTCACTTCTTAGCCAGCCAACGCGTTTCGTCTCTTACAATGAGACTTCTTCAGGGCTAAGGATAAAGCATATCATAATTAAACACCATACACCATTTACATATGCAATTAAGTTTAAGGATAAAAACATTTTTCACAAAAACTACCCAAAATTATGTTGTCTCCATTTGATTTACCCAAGTTGGCCAATGAGTTTAAATACATAAGACATTTGAAATGAAATTTTGTGCAAGAAGAGAAAGAATAGATTGAACAAACGGAACAGAAGTTAGCGCTGTTCTTTTGAAAGAACCCTACTTATTACACTAAGGTGCTCACAACCTTTTTTGTCTGTATACAAAATTTACAGAAAACTGATAAAATTGCAGTACAAAACAAAATTATACAACAGAAAAAGCAACAAAAACCTGGACCCGTAGCATACCTTCAACGAGAAATGGTAAGCACAAATCAATACATCATGGTAAGTTTCTCAAAAACAGGATATTAAGGAAATTTTCTAGAAAGCTCAAAACAGAAACAATTTCCACTTTAGATTATATGACAGAAAAAGGAGAAATCCAGCACTAGATGATGACATTTAGGTAGCAGTCTAACTCTAAAAGATGATCCATTGTTGCCTATTATGAAAATTTGAAGTGTTTCATAGTTTGTGACCAGAAAATGTATCTCCCTGGATTCAAGGCATATTCTTATCAATTTATTGACGGATTCTTCCGCAACGGTACATTGTTATCTAAATTTTGTAACCAAAAAGCAGTTTAAGAGCCATCAATGAAACCCAGGATATTTTTTTAGAAGGAAAAGACCAATTGGTTCCCAGAGAAACCTAAAATAGGATTAATCAATTCTCGTACAATGGCTCAAAACGTTTTGAAATCAAATAATTCATTAATTGCAACACCACTTTCGCAGTATACATATTACTGTGTGGGTGTGGCAAAACCTATGTTGGCAGCAGTATCTGATGTTTAAAAATACGCATACAAGAACATGTGCGAGCGATCAATAATGGAGACGCGAAATATCCGATGGCAGTCCATATTTCTAACGAACATCCTAATGATCGGAACATTGAATTTCATGCCATTGATCATCTCAAAGCTGGAGTCAGAGGGGGAAATAGGGAGTTTGTCCTCAGACAACTTGAATCCAAATGGATTTGTCGTCTAAGGAGTGTACAACAGGGACTAAATCAAAATTCTGAGTTCCATCACTTCTTATGAATTACTTTAAACATCTAGTGTCAATTCTTTCTGCAGATGTATGTAACAGCAATATGATCTATCACTATTTCTTTCTATGAACTGATTGTCTGACATACATGATGTATACTATTGTATAACATTACATGTGTCTCTACACTTCTGTTTGTGAACCACACTGCACTGGATTTTATCATTTTCGGGTCCGATTGCAAAATGTTCCCACTGATCCATTTATTTCATGTTTTTGTTTTTTTCAACATTAAGTTTTCATCCCCTTCTCCTGAGAACTACTATGATGAATCTTAAAGGACATCCTTTTTGTCCAGCTTTTCCCCCTAAATAGGGAAGACGATAGTTGGATGATAGCTGATAGCTGGTTCTTGAATATAGATATAACCAGCTTAGGTTGTTAACACTGATTTTTAAGAGAAACTTGATATTACCTGCCCATAGTATAAGGAGCTTTAAGAAATTTTCAGTTTTTGATGTTTAATTAAATCGATAGTAACATATACACCTTTTTATTTGAGGTGAATATCACATCACCCTTGATTTTTAAAGATGTGTGTCCTCAATTATCTGTGTTTTAAACTATTTTGATAGTGGTAGAGTTTTATATTTTTTTAGCATAATACTAGTCTCTTATGTACTCTTGGACATTTCATTTTGTTTAATTTGGAAACCCATTGTGAGCATATTACTTTCACACTCGAACATTTGGACGTTTTTGCAAGGTTTTTGACATTTTTAAGATGGCGGCCAGACTTACCGAGTAAAAAAGCCCTTCTGATTCGTCGTATTTCGAAGTGGTGTCTAGAATATGAATTTGACTCGAGGTTTAAATATTGCGCGTTTCCGCTTTTTTGCCGGATATTTCTCTTGTGACTAATATATACGGATATTCATATAAATATTGCAACTCACTCGTAATTTTTATTAATATTAGTGTTTATTATTTTTTATCTAACTTTTATTTTTGGCTGTTAATATATTGGTATGGCTCCTCCAGAATGTATAATATTTCAAGCCATTACAATTCCTTTTTAAGAAACACCAGTTTATAGTGCCACTGAGTACTATCTGCACGCCCAACATGGCCGCCGTCGATTTCTTCAATTGCGCAAACACTATCGATAACACTTATGTTCGTGTCTTGAGGCTAACAAATGCCTCTCAGTTCTTGGTCTACCATACCCGATCTATGGGCTTCGTATATTTTAAATTTTTTGTTTAATAGCTCGCATTCCAAATACGAATACAGTTCAATATAAACATAGCCAATGGTGTGGTTTGCACACTATAAGATGGCCGCCGCTCTATTGCCCATTCCAGCCCTGGCGTATAATTTTTTGGATATCGCCAAAATCGCCTGGGTTGTTTTCGCGGTACCAACATATGTGTTTTCTGTTTCGGTTAAGTACATTTGATCTCTTCTGTTTTGGTTTGGCCCAGGTTCCGAGATAGGTGGAAATGAAACCTTGAATGTACATACATATTGGTATGTTTTGCACATTATAAGATGGCCGCCGCTTATACCACTTATTATGGTCCACTTATGACATTCAGTTAGATCTTAATTAACTCAGGTGTAATCAATTACACCTTAGCTTAAGGTATATAAGCAAGAGTTTGAGACAGCTTATTCAGTTGCTGTCCTACTGCCGATGTGGATACACTGATGGTCACCATGCCTTTCCAAGGTGAGTGTAGATAGTTAGGTTACTTATTTTTTAACTTTAGTAATATAACTGGTTGACTTTATTTAAGGTCAATCTTTGCCTAGATCCTCTTTGACTAAACTTCCCTAAGGACTTATCCCCACTTTATATACCCTGTGCTATTTTAATAAAATTATTTTACATAGTTAATGGACCAGATAGCAGCTTCCCATATTTTTCTTAATCCCCACAGTATTTTGTTGGGATAACTTTTAATTGACATTCTGAATAAAATTTAAGGAGAATGATAAAATCATGTTCAATGTCGGTACTTTGAATATAGGTTGCACATTATGCATTGATGGTTGTGTTTTGATAGGGAATTTTTTATAAAATACTAGATTTAAGTGTAAACAGTCTGTGATATACACTCATAATTACACTCTTTCCTTTCCGTTTCTTTCTATGAATCATGCCCAGACTACTAAGAGTAAGCACAGCAAAAACAGGTAGTTTTCTGATTTCACATATGTTCAATGACTATATTATGTATGAACTTTACATCCCAACTCAATGGGTAATATTAAGATATTGATGTCAATATGGCATTTATTTTCAGTGTGAGCAATACAGTTATCTAACAGACAGGGTATCCCGACGTTGTATGGGTTCTGTCCTCCTGAAAACTGATCGTCAGAATAAAGAGGTAATCACATAGTTTGATGCAATAAACTTTGCAGGATTTTATCTAATGTAAGAGAGGACTATTAGGTCCAACAGCAATACAGTCATAAGGGACATTACAATGTCCAATACCTTCTAAAAAAATAAAAATAAAATATCCTGGGTTTCATTGATGGCTCTTAAACTGCTTTTTGTTTACAAAATTTAGATAACAATGTACCGTTGCAGAAGAATCAGTCAATAAATTGATAAGAATATGCCTTGAATCCAGGGAGATACATTTTCTGGTCACAAACTATTAAACACTTCAAATTTTCATAATAGGCAACAATGGATAATCTTTTAGAGTTAGACTGTTACCTAAATGTCATCATCTAGTGCTGGATTTCTCCTTTTTCTGTCATATAATCTAAAGTGGAAATTGTTTCTGTTTTGCGCTTTCTAGAAAATTTCCTTAATATCCTGTTTTTGAGAAACTTACCATGATGTATTGATGTGTGCTTACCATTTCTCGTTGAAGGTATGCTACGGGTCCAGGTTTTTGTTGCTTTTTCTGTTGTATAATTTTGTTTTGTACTGCAATTTTATCAGTTTTCTGTAAATTCTGTATACAGACAAAAAAGGTTGTGAGCACCTTAGTGTAATAAGTAGGGTTCTTTCAAAAGAACAGTGCTTCCTTCTGTTCTGTTTGTTCACTCTATTCTTTCTCTTCCTGCACAAAATTTCATTTAAAATGTCTTATGTATTTAAACTCATTGGCCAACTTGGGTAAATCAAATGGAGACAACATAATTTTGGGTGGTTTTTGTGAAAAATGTTTTTATCCTTAAACTTAATTGCATATGTAAATGGTGTATGGTGTTTAATTATGATATGTTTTATCCTTAGCCCTGAAGAAGTCTCATTGTAAGAGACGAAACGCGTTGGCTGGCTAAGAAGTGAATCCTTTTGTGTTCTTGGATTTTTCTTGTGCCGAAACACTTTAATAAAGAACTTGAAAAAGAAAGTCTGCAAGAATTTGGATCCCTTTTTTACAAGACTGTGCATTTGTATATGTACTATGGACATTTGAGACTAAAAAGACAATATTTTCTGGATGAGTGCTGATATCTTATTGTACAATACATATAAGCACCCACACATCATTTTATGCATTTATACACTCACTCTCCAAAACAGCCACTCACACACCAACTCACTTAACCAAACACCACACAAACAGCCACTCTCTTAACCATGCAGCCACTTACACACTCAGTCACTCACTCATATAGCCATTCATACACCCACTCACTTACCATTGTATTTACTCACACACCTACCTATACAGCCATCCACACACACACTAACACCCCCATACAAACACCCACATGTGTACTCACTCACCCATACAGCCACACATATAGACACCCTCCAATGCAGTCAATAAGACAATAAACCAATTCACCAAACATCCACTCAAACACTCAGTCACCCAAACAACCACTTACACACAGTCACTGACACATATAGCCACTAACACTACCACTTTGTCACCCAACAGCCACTCACATATCCACTCACAGACCCATATAGCCACTCACGCACCCACTCACTTCATCATACAGCCAGTCACACAACTCCTCACTCACCTATACAGCCACTCACAAATCTACTCACTTACCTATACAGCCAGTCAAACAGACAATGCAACACCCATAAAGTCACACACCCACTCACAAACCTATACAACACTCAGACATCCACTCTCATACAGCGACACACAGTCACACCGCCACTCACACAATATATTTTACACAAAGTATCACTCATTAGTAGTACTCAAAGTATTGTAATGTCACTTTTTAAATACCTTAGCATATATGTTTAATACCCATAAATATTTAGAAAAACACTCACAATCACTGGACAATGTCATGAGTGATGTCATTTGAGATGTCATCAGTGATGTTACTGACCATGTCATGAGCAATGTTAGCTCAGACAACTATAACTGTTGAATTGCACTGGTTTTGATTGAAGTGAAATCTGAGCCTAACTATATCGTCCCTGTAGTCTTTGTTTTTTCCAGTGAATGTCTAAGGTTTTTTAATGCTTGGTAAGATGCATATCGCAATGCACAGTGAGGGCAGTTGGATACAGGGCTTAGCCTGATATAGTTCTGCACCTACCCTAGCTTAATGCTCTTGCACCCCTCTTCCTTTCCATCCATTGTCCAAGACCATGACCCTGTTCCCTCATTACAGCCATGTGTGCCCATTATTCTGCCACTGTCCTTCCCCCATGCCCTAATCAGTTAGCTTGCTGCACCATCCACCTCCTTCCTCCCCTCGGTTGTCTGAGTCCATGCACCAGCCCCCTCCCTCCTGCCTTGCATGGTCCAAGGGGCTGTCACTGCCTTCCATTTAGTTTGATTTCCCTGTCCACTCCTCCTGCCCTCCATTGCCTAATTCCATGCCCCATCATTGCCCTCCTGCTTAGCCTCTGTGCTTCGCGTGCTGCCCCTACTCTCTTCCCATACCGTTTGATGTCTTTGTGCATGCCCATGCTCTCTCATTTTTTCCCACCATATTCCATGGACCTGTCACTCTCCTATCTACTCTGAATGTTATGTTGAGCTGCCATTGCCCCTCCCATCTGCCTAGCATGGCCAGATGGATGGCCCCTGTCCGTGCCACCGTCACCCTGCCTCTCCAAGTTCTATGCCCCTATCCCATCCCTCCTGTCCTTTATGGTCCATTTTGCTGCCACTCCTTTCTGACTTCTAACGCTGTTGTGCTGCAACTGCTTCTCCTACCAGCCCTGCATGGTCTGTTTTGAAGCCCCCTCCCTTGCCCTCTTTTCTCTGTGTCCAGCTCCTACCCCTCCCTTCTGTCCTCCAGGGTCCTTTGTGCATGCCACTGCCCCTCCCTCTTGCCTACCATGGCTGTTGAGCTGCCACTAACCCTCCTACTTGCCATACATGGTCTTCTGTGCTACCACAGCTCCTGCCCTGTTTGTTCAGCTTGCCGCCCCTGACCCCCTTGCACCTTCCCAACATTGTCTGTTTGTATGCCATTATAGTCTCACTGCTGCTCTTCATGGTTTGTTGTGCTCCTTGTGCCCATACGGCCTTCCCTCCATTGTCAGCTTGCTGCTCCTACCCTGCACACTTTCCCCCTGCCTTCCGTTTTCCATGTACATACCTCTATCCTCTTCTGCCTGATATGGTCAGTTGTCATGCCCCTGTCCCCTCCCTCCTGCCGTTTATGGTCCATTATGCTGCAACTGCCTCTCCTGTCCGTCCGTTATGGTCAGCTTGCTGCCCTTTCCTCTTTCCCTTTTGCTCTCTGTTCTCCATGTGCATAGCCCTGTCCCCTCCCTATTGCTTTCCATGATTCGTTGTGCTACACTGCTGTTCTGCTTTTCCTGTGTGGTGTTTTGTGCTGCAGCACCCCCTGACGCCTGCCCTGTAAGGTCAGTTTGTTGTCCCTGCCCATCAGCATTCTGTTCTCTGTTATCCAAGTCCATGTTCCTACCCCATTCCACCAACCCTCCGATATTCAATGTACCTTACTTGCCAACATTTTAAATTTGGCAAAGGGAGATTTTGAAAAAAAACGAGTTAATTGATTTTTCCCAGTAACTTACATTGAAAAAGAGGAGCTTTTATGCAGGAGACGGATTAAATAAGGCCCTTTTGAACTTAAGCTAATGGGAGTCTCTTGCCTGAATCGGGTCTGTTGGCATATATAGTTGTGCTGCCACTGCCTCTTCCTTCTGCCTGGGTAGTCAGGAATAAACTTTATTATTACCAGTATTGGTTTCCTATTGACACCAAAATGTTTGAAAAAATAGACACTTAGCTGTCAAACACGGGTTATTTCACACAGATGCTTTCCAAATTACACAGTAGATAAGAGCAAACCTCCAGTCTTCTATGATGTAGTTGGGCCCACTAAGTTATGTGTGAGACCTGCTGACCACAGTGTATGCAGGAGGCAAGCAATTGTCAGCAAGAGCCCACTACAACGTGGTTTTGACTTGTGATGCACTGAGTCAGTGGCAACAGTGGCGCTCAGCGTGTGCACAACTAGCAATGATATGTGGTTCGGGAGGGCCGCACTGGGAGCAATGTCTTTTGCCTAATGAATATTGCCTCAATAAGGCCACGTGGCGGTGACTTGTGGTGCACTGAGTTAGTGGCATCATAAGCATTCAGCGTGTGCGCAGCCAGCAATGATTCATGGTGCAGGCAGGCCGCAGTGAGAGCAATGTCTGTTGCTGACTGGACTGTGTCATCTGCAATCGCAACTCGATCTGAATTGTGAGCCCTGCTGTCCGTAGTGTACATCGAAGGCAGTAGTCTGTACAGACATCTAGAAATACTTTTTTCACTTCCTCTTGACAAAATCCAAGGACATAGAGTACAATTCACTCTGCAATTAATACATCAAGACTGAATTCGAATTGTGAGCCCTGCTGACCGCAGTGTAGGCGTATGGAACAAAAGATGAAATATGTATGGAATACATTGTTGAAATGTGTAGATTCCAGGGACGTTATAGTTACTTGCCTACTGGACTCTGAAACTAATGAATCAAGACTGAAATTAAATTGTGAGCCCTGCTGACCGCAGTGTAGGGCGGAGGCAGCGGTCAGCAAGGGCCCACAGCCACATGGCATTCACTTGAGCTGCACAGGTTTAGTGGTACCTAAAGCACTCAGCATGTGAGCAGCCAGTAATGATGCGTGGTCCAGGCGGGCTGCACTGGCAGCAATATCTGTTGCCTACTGGACTGCGTCATCTGCAATCACGACTCTATCTGAATTGTCAGCCCTTCTGACCGCAGTGTAGGCCTGAGGCAGCGGTCAGCAACAGCCAACAACCATGTGTTCTTCACTTGAGCTGCACAGAGTTACTGGCACCTGTAGCACTCAGGGTGTGCGCAGCCAGCGATGATGCATGGTCCGGGCGGGCCACACTGGGAGCAATGTCTTTTGTCTAATTAATTCTGCCTCAATAAGGCTACATCGCAGTGACTTGTGCACTCAGTTAGTGGCACCTGAAGCACTCAGTGTGTGCACAGCCAGCGATGAATCCTGCTTTGGGGGGGGGGGGGGGCACCAGGTAGCAATGTCTGTTGCCTACTGTACTGTATCATCTGCAATCGCGACTCCGTCCGAATTGTGAGCCCTGCTGTCCACAGTGTACATCGAAGCAGTAGTCTGTACAGACATATCTCTGCAGTTTTTTAAAAGGTAGAGTATGTTTTCCAGGTTTTTGTGCATGCTATTTTTAAGGTTAAATCCTGTAATCGTTGATTCAAATTTTCATTCAACAAATGAGGTCGATTAAAGGTTTAGAAAGAGTATAACATTTTTTATTGGTGCAAAATTGAACGAAGACAGCCGACACGTGTTTCGCCCTCTTTGGCGGCATCATCGTGACAACGTGTAGACCTGGTGGGAGATTTAACTCCAAATTGAATTTTTAAGGAATTTGCCTTTTTTTATATATATCGACCATGATGTATCTTTGAGAATCCAATTGATTATTACTGAGAAACTGAATTTAGCCTTGAGAAAGCCCTGGCGCAATTCGCCAAAGAGGGCGAAACACGTGTCGGCTGTCTTCGTTCAATTTTGCACCAATAACATTTTTTATACTCTTTCTAAACCTTGGATCAACCTCATTTGTTGAATGAAAATTTGAATCAACGATTACAGGATTTAACCTTAAAAATAGCACGCACAAAAACCTGGAAAACATACTCTACCTTTTAAAAAAACTTTTCTTTTCTAAAACTCTAAAAGGTCCAGAGTTTTTGAGTATGTTTCCTCCACAAAAACCTCTGTGAAAACAGATATAGTCCTGGAATCCGTGGACCTTCAATGCTCAGTCGTTATGAACACATAACTCTGCAGTGCTGTGCCGCTGGGTTCGCAGGAGGCCTGTGTTCAGGAGGCCGGTGGTCACGGCTGCGGCCTCGTGGCAGAGTGAGGGCCGACGATCTGGCAGATGCGTTGGCCTTCCCAGAAGTAAACCATGCCGACTCCGCTCCCTCCTCCAGGGAGGGATGACACAGATACATGACCAAGATCTTCCCCACTGCCTGAGGTAACATGATTGCGTCCACTATCCACAAAACTACAAGCACCAGCAGTATATGTACACATGGAGAGGTCTACGCTCTGCATAGTGAGGTCTGTCCAGCACATCACCGCTACACTTGGCATTGTGTGCATTGTTATTGATGGGTGACTTGCCTCCTTCAAACATCCTTGGTTCCCACCTCTCCCAAAATTGACCAATTGTGTGGCTGATGGGCCATGTTATTTTGGGAAGGTCCACTCTCCTGTTCTGTGTTGCCTCCTGGTAGTAGAGGCGATCCGGGGGGGAGGTCCTGGGTGGTGGCGGTGGGTGTTGTGGCCTTCTTGGGTGTCGGAGCTGCATGATCAGTTGCTCTATGACATGTGTTGGTCTTCAGATGTGGCTCTGGGCTGGTCTCCCATTCATACTGTAGGTAGTCGTCCTGCTTTACACCAGTAAAAGGCAGATGTTCAATTCTTGCTGCTAACACAGCTTACCACCTGTTTTTGGATTCCATTGCAGATTTGGCTGGCTGTTGAAAATATTGGAAAGTGGTGTTTTTGTCTTTTTTTGGCACTGTAACGCCTATTTTACATATCATTAGCGTTAGTTGTCACTCTCATTCGTGGCAATGTTTTTTGCGGAAGCTATCGCTGGAAAACTGGTGATATCTGCAGTGTGCACCAGGTTGAGAATGGGATGATAATTCTTTGGCCACTTTTGCTGCGCTAAAGTGCTGATAACTCGGAGATAAGTCCTTAAGAATATGCCTCGTCGTTTTTTAAATTTTTTTGTCTGGATTTGTGCACCCAGCCGCTTTAAAAAAAAAATTGTATTAAAATGTTTGGGCCCTTGAGGCTTTTGTGGGATCCCCTGAACAGGCCTAGGAGGTCATGGTGTTTGTACCCTGCCCACTCTTCTTGTTTTTTCATCTTTTTTTTTAGTGATCCTAATAAACTAAACGGCTCATTTTAGAGTCACCCTATAACACAACAGTGGAGATTTATCGACGAGGTATTGGCACTTTAGCGCAGCAAAAGTGGTGAAAGAATTATAGCCCCATTCTCAAGTTGGTGCACACTGCCACACTGCCCACAGGCTGATGGTACCAACACAGCGGACAATCAACATCCTTCTGCAGACAAAGCTGCTGGCTGTGCTGCACCTGTTGGCCTTTGGTACCTTCCAACTAACAATTGCGAGAGTCGGAGGAGTCTCACAGCCAGCCCTATTAAACTTCCTCACACATCTTGGATGCATGTCCACAAAAGCAACGTAAGGCCCCTGAATCCACATCACTCGCTCATCCCAATTTGTAGAATTCCTACACTACCAAACCCATCCGTTGCTTGATGCCTCTGTGCTCCAGATCCAATATTGTAGTCACTGAAATGGAGGTGCGCCAGGTCATGAAGTCTAGTAGTCAACAGTAATGGAAAAACTGTACTTTATTAGAAAAACATAAATTAACAACACAAAAACATCAAACAGGGAACATCAAATTGTGACTCAAAATAACTGTAGATCGTCCTGGAAAACCCAAAATTCTGTATTTAGAAACCTGTTGGCTAAAAGAAGACAATGGTCATGCATTAGTATGGTCACAAACATAATATGGTACAATGTATTACACTTGGACCAACCAGAATGCTTACAAGTATGATCAATCCAGCACAAAATGACCGTAACAGAAGTTTGTGTGGTCGTAACCTTCGTAGGAAAGAAAAGGAACATTACAACCGCGCAAACTTCTGTTACTGTCTCATTATGCTGGATTTATCATACCTGTAAGCATCTCGGTTCGTTTCAGATTGATACACCTACATGTTGACTTCACCCGTACTGTGCAGGAACAGCTGGAGATCGAGCAAGGGAACCACGACGACATAGCATGCTTCCTGCACATGTCGGGGGGAATTGACTGCACACATGTACTACTTGTGCCTCCTACCGACACAGCACACATTCACTGCAACAGAAACCACATGCATTTCAACAATGTGCAGGCAAAACTGGACCACCGGGGCCTGTACACTAATGTCGTTGCAAACTTCTCAGGCAGTGTGCATGATTCCTACATCTTTCGCAAGCATCCCAACCCTGGTCCACAGACCAGTCTGCCGCCCAGCGATGACTGCCCGACCCTGCGCACCCAGACCTCAATGCTCACCTGCCGCCACTGGCGTGTCTCCAAGAGGGCCTACCATGTGCCAGAGCAACCTCCTCAGCTGTCACTGCATTCCACTGCACAGGCCCCCAGCGCATCCTGCTGCACCGCGCTGAGGAGTCATGTCTGTACAGCCAGCTGCTTTGGCATTTACGCTGTCCAGCCAAGCTCACAATTCAAATCAGGTTTTGATTGCCAGGATGGTGTATCGAGGCCTACACATCATCGCAGGCTGCACACCCGCTCAGCTCTTGTGGCACTAACTCAGTGCAGCTGAAGTCATCGCCACGTGACAGGAGGCCCTTGTTGGCCAAAATGACTCAGCTGCTACTAACTCTGTGTACCTCAAGTCATCGCTACGTTGCAGGAGGCCAGTGTCGGGCAAAGTGCTTTGGCTGCAACTAACTCTGTGCACCTCAGGTCATCACCATGTTGTGGGAGGCCCGTGTCTGCCAAAGTATCTTGGCTGCCACCAACATAATAACCACAGGGATACACCCAGATAGAGAGTGGAAATGGTGTCGAGCACGTGCGCCCGGCCATTTTAATTGGAAGGGTCACAAGTCCTCTGATGCCTGTGCTGCATGGGTGTGGTGTGGGTGTAAACCAACCATGGGGGAGTGGCTGTGGCATGCTAACAACTAGACCTGTGATCAGCAGATCACTACAGGGCAGACCTGGGCCATGTAGCGTTGTAGACCCCTCCCTGTAAGCGTAAGTGGAGTGGGCTGGCTGAAACGGGCATCCTTCAGGACTTTACCAATATGGCGGTTTGAATCCGCACACCCACCGAGATAGGTATATGATGGTTGCGCGACTCCACTTTTTTCTCAACAACAAAAAAAATATATATATTAATATTTAAGAAAACTGAAGACATTATATTATTTTAATACCAAACAAAAAAATTACCTAAGCTATTTTTATGATATTAAAGTTACAACATATTACAAAACAACATTCTAAATTACTGAAAAAAACATTATAATTCGAAATTAGCATTTAAAAAACCTTTGAAATTCACTGAAAAAAACATAGGTTTCAGGCACGTTATAGTTAGTTGGACATTTCTCTCGTACAAAAACATAGAAATTCCCCTGTTATTAGTTCAGCTAACTATAACTCTGGCCCCCTCAATGCACTACTGATGACGTCACATATTGCATCATTCATGACATGGTCAGTGACATCACTGATGACATCTCAAAGAACATCACTGATGACATCACTGATGACATCATCTACATGAAAATCTGATCCACCTCCTCACACTCTAATAAAACCTTTGATACACCCACTGTAAAATACAGACTACCATTTTTGAAATCATTGACACACCAATACCAGTTACTACACATGCATTCACTGATTCCTAGGTCTACACACACATCCACTCATTCACACATACAGTCACTCATACATACAGTCACTCATCAATAGAACACTATCGTAAGCGCTCATACACCTATACAGCCACTCAAACACCACCACTCATCCAGAGTTACTTGCACACCTTGTCAGTCATGCAAAGAATCAATCACACATCCATTTACTGACCAATACAGTTATACACACACCATATCACTTATTCAAACAGAAACAAATGCATACTTACTCTCTTCTACAATCACTGATGCAAGTACACACTCATCTATACAGCTACTCTCACAATCACTGACTCTCACACATAGTCATTTATATACTTCAACTTTCACATACACTGCCTTTTACATATGTAGTTACTTGGACATGTACCATTGAGACATCCATTCACTCACCAACACACCCATACACACACTCTCCCACCCATACAGCTGCTTCCACATGCACACTTGAACCAATACACACAGTGAACCAACCACTCAAACATCTATACACAGACCTCTCACCCACCCACACACACACACCCAGGCACCCATATAAATACTCAGGCAACCAATCAATAACCCATATAGACACTCATGTAGCTACTGACCAACCCATGCAACAGCTTATACAACAACAGACAGACTGATACATACATTCACATAGTTTAGTCACTAACCCATGCATTCAGTAAGACACATGTAATCACTCACTTAAACAGTAAGTCACGCGTATACTAAATCCTCCATTCAGACACTTATACACCCACTTATACACCCACTCATTTCTTCAATATTCCTTGGCATATATATCATACATATTTAAACTTAAAAGAAAAACACAGTCACTGGTTGATGTCATCAGTGATGTCATCAGTGATGTCATTTGAGATGTCATCAGTGATGTCACTGACCATGTCATGAATGATGTAATATGTGACGTCATCAGCAGTGCATTGTGGGGGCGCGAGTATAGTTAGCTGAAATAACTGTAACGGGGGAATTTCTATGGTTTTGTACGAGAGAAATGTCCAACTAACTATAACATCCTTGAAACCTATGTTTTTTCCAGTGAGTATATATATATATATGTCACACCAGGATCCAAGCAGTGCAACGTTCCTTAGGAGCGGCGCAGTTCCAGGAAACAGACTCCGTAGGCAAGGCGTGCTGCTTAATGATGTTTATTTAGAGCATCAGATGTCCAAATGACACGCTTAGACCGCCCAGACATGCGGCCTTGACCACATGTATATATTAACAACTAGTCCAAACTTTAACTTAAAGCAGGCGCTGACTTTGTGGATAATTTCCAAAGCAATATTTCTTTATTCCAAAAAATGACCCAGACGCCTTTCGGCGGTAAGACCACCTTGCTCACTACCCATATATATATAGCATTTATACTAACTGGTATCCGTAAAATTTTTATATTATTCAAACTTAGCGTTAATCATGCATATGTCGTTAACAATCATGTTGTTACAACAAAATTCATTGTAAAGATGTGCATTTTAAAGGAATATGCTTGGTAAATGTTTGCATTGTAATGGTAATGCATTGTAACAGTACTTGCATTGTTACAACTGCATTGTAATGACAAGCGTTGTGATGGCATGTGTTGTGCTGTCATACATTCACATACCAGGCTTCCTATACCCTTGCACCTGCACCTGGCCACTGCCATCTATAAGTATACCCTGACAAGCAGTACAACCCCAGTCCTAGACTCTTGGAAGTGGGCTATTGGTGCTTGATCAGCCTCTGTGGGTGTAGCTGAACTGACGCATCTCCTCCGCTGTACAAGGAACCCTTAGCAGAACCAACGCATCTTCGCTGATGCATGGATTGGACCTGTAGCAGAGACCTGTGTTGTCGTAGTAGTCCCCAATGCCTTCAGATCACCACTGCGCAAAGCATCCTCAGCACAGGTCCTTGCATCTCTCGTCTACGGCAGCCTTGACAATGACACCAGACAACACACTGCAACCTCGCAGCTCCTCGGAATTTACTGTGCACCGCATCCTCAACAAAGGAGTTCACATTGCAAGCCCCGTCGACATGATCCTTGATGACGACGCTGGCACTCACCTCGCAGTCTCACCACATCTTTGAACTGGTGCATCATTTTGGCTGTGCAACACACTTTTAACACAGATCCGCACAATGCTCTAAGAACCAACATATAAGGTACTCTGACCAGCAGGCCCAACTGATTCCCTGTAGCAGGCCTGCCTTCCATCGCAGTTGGCCTGAACTTGAGACCTTGTCCCAGACCAGAGCAACCTGATATCTTCAGTTGGCACTTTGTGCTTTTTGACACTATTTTCGCTAAAGCTTTACAATGTTATCGCTCTGGTTCTACTGATTGGATGTTTGTCATTTTGCTCTTGTTTTTTAATAAATAAAGTTCTGTTTTTCTAATTTGGTGTTGAATCCTTTTTGTGAGGTGTTTTTCCTCTATCACGGTTTGAAGAGTTGCACAAATATTTTACACGTAGTTTCTAATTCAAGCCTGGATGCTCTGTGCCATGCTAGCAGAGGGTTGAGCATAGGTTAGTAAATGTAAGGTAAGGGTGTGCCTCACCCTGAAAAGGATTATTGTGGTTGCTGCCTGACCGGGGCTCACACCCTAGTCAACCAACAACCAAATTTATCACAAGGTCCATGACACCCATGATTAAATCTAAGACATAGATTGGCAACTACAAATTGACAGACCTTCTGCAATATCTAAGTACCCACCATTCCAAAAGGAAAGAGACTTGAGCTACTCTGTTATTCCACAACACTAACTATATAGTTACCTGTCCCGCAAGCATAAAAACCCACTCTACTTCAACTTGCACAGACACACCATTGTACAGAAAAACATGCCTCTCCCCATCCCTGTATACAATAAAGGCATCCTTACCCATGCTCATTAACATTAGCATTGATAAGAACGTTGTTATATCCACAGTAGGACTGGGTACTGAACCCGACCCTGGCAAACAGCTTAGCCACCCCCCCCAGGAGGAGGGTTAGTAAAAAGCATCACTCCTGTCTCACTGCTGCCACTTTTTTTACCCCAAAACCAGTCCGAGGATGCTTGATTCCAGTCCAGGGGGGACCTGGCCTGGCAGATCGGGCTGGACTGTTCCCATTGGGTGCAGGGTCAAGACTGATTTCCATATGGCTCGGTTCAAACTGGAATGGCATTGGGAGCAGAAAAATTATGGATTTAGGCCCACGTCTCTATACTGGGGTGAATGTATAACATTGTTCTGCATTCTGTCCATCAATTGTTCTTTTTGCATTTGTCTCCCAGAGTAAGACGGGTATACCCAGACTTGGGTCCTGTGCTTTCCATGCCACTGGAGTAAAGCAATCCTCGCTGATGAGGGGTGACACCCTGGAACCGGTCCTGGAATGCTTGTTTCTAGTGCAGGGAGGACCTGGCCTGGCAGTTAGGGTTCGACTCTTCCCATTGGGCTCAGGGTTAAGACTGATTTGCATATGGCTGGGTTCAAACTGGAATGGCAGGGGAAGTAAAAACACAATGGATTCAGGCCCGGATCTCTGTACTGGGTTGAATATATGAAATTGTTCTGCATTCTGTCAATCAATTGTTCATTTTACTTTTGTCACCCCGAGTGAGACGGGTATGCTCAGAGGTGGGTTCCCTGCTCTCCATGTCACTGGAGCCAAGCTATCCTGGATGATGAGGGGTGAATCCCCGAAACCAGTCCAAGGCCGCTTGTTTCCAGTCCAGAGAGGACCTAGCCTGGCAGTTAGGGCTGGACTTTTACCATTGGGTGCAGGGTCAAGACTGATTTGCATATGCCTGGGTACAAACTAGAATGGCATGGGGAGCACAAAAACGATGTATTTGTGCTCAGATCTCTGTGCTGGGGTGAATGTATCACATTGTTCTGCATTCTGTCCATCAATTGCAATTTTTGCTTTTGTTACATGGTGCCGATATTGCAGCTATGCTGCAAAACCAGCCCCCGTATTAAAAGTCGCCCAAGAGGGGTCCAAAATCGCCCCTCACCCTGGTGGCCCACCAGGGAAACGGTCACTCAGGCATTGGTTATATCACTTAAATATTGTGTGCGTTTTCGTAATTTAAGTTTGAAAATACCCCAGGATCCTCTAAAAATAAATAGAGCGATGAGTAGAATGAAGTAGCCTACGTTGAACACGCATGATATTTCCTTAGGTGATTTAACTGCTCTCGTGACTTGTTATACTAGTATGAGTTTTGGAATTGTGAATTGTTCCCCAACTGTTTGCACTTTTTCTTTTTTCTCCTATTTATATTCTTTTATATTTTTGACCCAACGTTTGCGTGAATGAATGAATCCTGTCTTTCCTCTCTAGGGATTCCTGTGCTTTGTGACCCTGCGGGGCTGATAGTATATCGTCCTTTGTTTCTCAACAAAAGAATTTCACTGTATCCTGGTTTTGCACTTTTTTGAGCTCACTGTGTGCACTCTGTGAATCGAATGATGTATTTACACTAAAAAAGATGACTACTAAAAGAGTAACATGTAAACCCGATCCTGTGGACTCTGTCTAAAATGCAACTGTTTATTATGTATACGACAGCGGAATAACTTTCACAGAGAAAAAGAGGAGAAAAAAAGCTCCATAGCCATATATGATTCTAAATTTAGGTTTTTTGTCCATCACAGAGTGGCCGCTGTTTTGATATTGTGTTGCCCCCCCCCCTTTGCTCCCCATCGTGTACATGTCCTGATGAAGGTGCCGCTGTAGATCTGGCTTGGCACTGAAACGCGCATCGGCGTGGTGATCTTCTGTTCTGCTAGTACCATCTTGATTTCCCCAGCCAGTTGCTGAGAGGATATCGCAGAACAACCTCAGTGTATTAGTGCACGATGTGTACTGAGGTTTGCGTATTGTGTTAACTGATGTGATTGATGGAATATGTGATGTTAGTTTAGCGGAATGATTCTGTGATGACGAATGAAAGATGAGTGGGTGCTTTGGGGCGTCGTATTTATTTCTATTGTGATTTAATTATTGGGATTTGTATATACCTGGATTATGATGTTTTTGTATATCTTTTGAATAACTTTTATATTCTGAAAATGAAAATAAATTACATATTTATTCTATTTTTGTGTGATGAATTAAAATGTGGCGGCCGTGAATACCAGTGAGCTCAAAGTTTTATAATTGTCGGACTCTTTATGAGCCTTTAATTAAAATATATAGGGCATACTTTTCTCCTTTGGTTTTTTGGCATTTTACTTTTGTCACCCCGAGTGAGACGGGTATGCTCAGAGGTGGGTTCCATGCTCTCCATGTCACTGGAGCCAAGTTATCCTGGATGATGAGGGGTGAATCCCCGAAACCAGTCCAAGGCCGCTTGTTTCCAGTCCAGAGAGGACCTAGCCTGGCAGTTAGGGCTGGACTTTTACCATTAGGTGCAGGGTCAATACTGATTTGCATATGCCTGGGTACAAACTAGAATGGCATGAGGAGCACAAAAACGATGGATTTGGGCTCAGATCTCTGTGCTGGGGTGAATGTATCACATTGTTCTGCATTCTGTCCATCAATTGCACAGACTGTCCAAAACGCTGCTGCTCGGCTGGTGGAGAGAATTCCTGTAAGACATCATATTTCCCCACACCTCCGCAAACTGCATTGGTTACCCATCGCTAAGAGATGTGTATTCAAGGCCATGACGATGGCTTTCAGAGCTTCAAAGGGTAAAGGATCGGCGCATTTGAAAAGCACTCTGCGGCCCTATCACAATGCCAGGACATTGCGCTCCAATTCCCTACTCCTCCTTGCCACTCCCAGATTTAAAAGAACTCGTTCAGGAGGGAAAACATTTGAAGTTTGTGCCACTAAGTGTTGGAACAAGCTCCCGATTGCCCTCCGTGCCTGCCAGACAGAATCGGCATTTCGAAAGTCTCTTAAGACCTATCTTTTCTGCCTATAACTTTTCTCTTTCTTCTTTTTCTGCGTCCCCTGTTTCCAGATCTACCAGCGCCGGGACGCCCCGTTGGGGCAGCTGCGCGCTTTATAAAATACAAAAATAAATAAAATAAATTGCAATTTTTGCTTTTGTTACATGGTGCCGATATTGCAGCAGTGCTGAAAAACCAGCCCCCGTATTAAAAGTCGCCCCAGAGGGGTCCAAAAAACGCCCCTCACCCTGGCGGCCCACCAGGGAAACGGTCACTCCGGCCTTGGTTATATCACATAAATATTGTGTGCGTTTTCGTAATTTAAGTTTGAAAATACCCCAGGATCCTCTAAAAATAAATAGAGTGATGAGTAGAATGTAGTAGCCTCTTTACGTCATCTGACACTATGTCCTGTAGTTACTATTCACCCATGAACCAACATCACTGCATACAGGGAATACTATGCTGAATTGTTAACATAATGTCCATTTGTTAGCAATATCAATTTGTACCAATATCATCATGATGAATTGTTTTACATTACAGAACTGAATATTTGCTGTATTAGTCACGAAATAGGAATGTGAATACTAGAATAGAATGTCTTTTATTGACATTTTAACATCATTACAAATGTAAACCAAATAAAAAATGTTGATACTTTAGATATAAATAAACTTAGCTGTTGGAATTTTTTTGTCTTGAAATATATAACTGTCTATTACTTTGTTTGATTAAGTGACCAGTGTGTTCCTATGTCCCCACATTTTCACCATATATTCTCTTGCTCAAGACATGTTTTAAAGATAGAATGCAGCTTTCAACCAGCATTGAATGATTCTGAAAGAAGGCCTTTATCCTATGAAATGTGTCAGTGGTAAATTATCATTTTTAACAGTTTATCATTTTTAAGTTTAGAAAGCTTTATTGAATATGATAAGCATAGTAAAACATCAGTACAGAAAAATATGGCGTTAAAAAGAAAATGGAATAATATTAAAATAAACATATATGCAATGCAATCCCAAAAAAAGGGATATAGAAACTATACAAAGGACAAAAGCTTTTAAAAATATTTTTTGTGGGAAGGAGGGGGAAGAAAGAGAGAAAGAGAAAGAGAGGGGGAGAAGGAGAGAAGAAGGGCAACATTAAGTGCAGATTCAATAATAAATGATCCATAAACAATTAAAAGTGAAATGCAAATTAATAATAGCAATGATGTATTGAAAAGGAGAAAAGGGAAAATAAAAGGAACATGTCTAGAAAGAAAATCGGTTAAGGGTAACCATAAGTATTCTTTTAGTTGGTTGTGATAATTTGAAAGGAAATGGCTAGGTACAGATCTATAAATTTACGTACAATCCACTGAACATTCCATAAAGGTGAGGAGCCTCAAAAAAAATTTGTACAATCTCAAAATCTGTGGCTAAAATGTCGTTTAGTTTTGACAAGATGCGACACCAAAGGGATTTGACCAGCGGGCAATGAAAAAACATATGAAGAAAATCACTACCAACATATGAGCAGGTCCAACATTTTTTGGATTCAAGTAATCTGAATTTATGAAGATCGGAAGGGGTGAAAAAGAGTCTTTTATGAAAAAAGTATAAAATCTGTATGGTAGTAGCAGAGCGGAAAATGGTGTGTATTTTAGACCATATAGAGTCCCAAACCTGGAAGGAGAATTCCAGAGCTAGATCCTTTTCCCATAAGAGTTCTAGTTTAGACTTGGACCTAACAGCAGATGGATGGGAAAGAAGTTTTTAAATGGCAGCAGCTTTGACAGGAATAGAAAAGTCTGGTGGATGGGAGAGGGTCGGGGCAGTAGTGGTCAGGGAGCTGTTTTGAGAAATAATAAGAGGCTTCGGTGTTTTTTAGCAAGGGGTATTGGGAATAATGTGTGCTGGAAATGTCAAATGAGTTACGAATGTCTGAGAAATCCCTCAGGCAGTTATCTTTAAGTAAGTGGTCATAAGTAGTGATACCTTTGTCAATCCATTCCTTTCAGAATAATGCTCTATTATTACTCTTTAAGAATTTATTATACCAAATCGGAGATTGGGAGTGAAAATCAGCATGTGAGAGAAAGGAACGAGACAATGAAAGAGCAAGTGCTTTGGAGTGTTTAAATAAGGGGGTGAAAAAACACTTCAGAGCCTGGGATAAGCGAGTAGCTGTAAGGAATGAAAAGGGTGAGTATTGCGCGAGCTAGAGGGAACTCCAAGCTGGTAAGGGAGGACAAAAGTGTCTTTTAAAAAAGGCTAGATTTGTTTTAATGTGAAAGAAGACTGATAGCAATTGAGGTTAGGAAAGTTAACTCCACCTAAATCTTTAGGTTGTTAGAGACGGGAAAGAGAAATCCTAGCTTTGCGAATGTTCCATAAAAATTTTGTTAGGAGGCGGTTTATGGTTTTAAAGGGAAAAAGCGGGAGAGAGATAGGAAGCATTGAGAGATAAAAATTAACAATGGGGAGGAGCATCATTAATAGGTGCCAACCTTCAATGAGTACAGAGAGCTATTTAAGTATTTCCGTATGATTGATTTTAATAGTTTCTCTAGTAGTGTTAGCGTAAAGGATGCCCAAATACTTCATATTCCTGGAATTCCATTCAAAGCCAGAACCGTGAAACATATGGGAAAAGCAACATTTGTTTAGAGGTAAAACTTCAGATTTGTCAATATTTAATTTATATCCAGAGACTAAGGAGTATTCTTGTAATAGAGAGAAATGAGAGAGTTAAGAGGTGGACGGATTAGAGCTGTAGAGTAGGATATCATCAGCATAAGCAGTAAATGTAATATCAATATTCTGACATTTAAAGCCTGTATAGGATGGTGAACGAAAAATTTTTTCTAGGAAAGGTTCTGAAGCAAGAATAAAAAGAAGAGGGGAAAGGGGACAACCTTGTCTGGTGCCTCTACGAAGAGAAAAATTGTTTGATTGAGAACCACTAACCCAAATATAAGTTGAGGGGCAGAATACAACAATTGAATATATTGAATAATAGGGGGGCTAAAACCATGCCATCTCAATGCTCCAAACATAACATCCCAGCTTACCCTTTTTCAGCATCCAATGTGATAGCTGCAACTGGGGAATCCACTTTTGAGGCAAGGGGGGTGATGTTGAGGAGAGTTCTCGAGTTATCAGTAATTGATCTACCTTTGACAAGCCCAGATTGATAGATATTAATGAGGTCCGGGATAACTTTGTTAATACAAATGGCTAAACTGTTGGCATAAATTTTACTGTCTGTATTGATTAAGCAGATGGGCCTATAATTTTTGCAAAGGGAGGGGTCTTTAACTTTTTTAGGAATTAAGCATAACATTACCTGGGTAAAAGATCCCCTGGACTCTCCATTGATAAGAAAATGGTTGTAAGAGTAATGAGAGTAAGTGAGGTATTACATTTTTTTAAAGTGTAGATCAAATCGAACAGTGAAGCCATCCGGACTGGGCGTTTTGTCTTTGGGTAGGAGAGTAATGGTATTAATTATTTCCTTTTCTGAGATAGGAATGTCTAGGGATGAAAGGTCTGTAGAATTATCGGGAGATTTAGGAATAATTTGAAAGAAGGAGGCAATTTGTGTGGGAGACGGACTGGACTCTAGAGTGTATAGGGAAGTATAACATTGGGCGAAACAGTCAAGAATTTTATCATCAGTGGATTGACGAACTCCATAGTTATGGGTAATAGCTACAATTTTGGATTTTTGCTTTTTGATTTTAAGATATTTTGCAAGGGACTTACCTGCTTTGTGCCACCCACCATACATGTTTGCATTACATTTGAGGAGATTAATACATGCAGAGTCCCAAGAGTGTTTGTTATATTGCATTTTTGCTTTGATAAGAGAAGATAGTGTATATGTGGAGTTTGTGGTGAAATGTTGATGTTCGAGATCTTTATTTTGTTTAAGGATGAGAGAGGACTGTGAGAGGGCTTTTTTCCTATTCCAAGATACAAAGTCAATAATAAAGCCTCTAGCAGCAGCTTTGAAGGCATCCCAAATAAAGTGAAATTGAGAAGTGGAGTGAAGATTATTATGAAAGAATTCCTCCATGAAGGGCGTGAATTGCTCAACAAAGTGGGAGTCTAAGAGGAAATGATTATTAAAGTGCCAGCGATGAGAGGGGGGAGAAGGTGAGGGGTAATCCATGTCCAAAATGACGGGGCGTGATCTGAAATAAGGATTGAGCCTATTTCTGAATTAGTCATGAATTGTAAAGCGTGTTAAGTGAGAAAAATGTAATCAATACGGGAGTGGGAGGCATGAACGGGGGAAAAGAAGAAAAATTCCAGTGTGTCAAGGTGAGAGATGCTCCAGGTGTCTAGTAGGCCTCTAGAAGAAATAGCTTTATAAAATGTTGTTTGCATCTTATTGGGAACATATCTGGTTTGTGATTTCCGGGCCAAAAGGGGAACCATGAGTTGATTACAATCACCACCCACAATTAAATAATCAGTCGCATGCGAGGAAAGAAGAGTGGTAAATTAATTCCAAAAGGTTAAATCAATACCATTTGGGCCATAAACATTACAAAAGAAAGTTGTGTGTTATTAACAGTAGTATTTAAAAACAACCATCTACCATTATTATCGTGAAACTCATTTTGTAACTGAACATTAACGACTTATGAAAAAAAAAATACCAATGCCATTTTTCTTATTCACTGCTGGAGAGCAAAAAGCTTCTCCTACCCAATGTTTACGCAGTGAAGACAGATCTTGCAATTTGAGGTGTGTTTCTTGCAACAATGCAACTTGACATTTCAATCTCGCCAGATGAGATAAAACACATTATTTTTTAATGGGATTGTGAATACCCTTAACATTCCATGAGATAACGCGAAGACCATTCATCCATGGAGTTTGAATAAGGGTAGGTTTGAAAGTGAAGAGAAGAGAAAAAAGGGTAGAAGAAGAGAATGCAAAAAGTAAAGAGAGGATGAAAAGATGAAGATAGCAAAGGACATCAAAAAGAGAAGAAAGTGTACCATATGACCACTACAGAAGCAGGCTGAAAAAACAATAAAGAACCATAAGCTGAAAAGAAAAAGAAGAAGATTTAGACAAAAATAGAAAAGGAGAATATTGCCAGAAAGGGGAAGGAGAAAGAGGGAATAAAATAGAGAGCAGAGAAGAGGGGGAACACAGTTGCCCTAAAAAAGGTAGGAAAGAAGATATGACAAAAAGCCAAAAAGCTATAGCCATGCCAAACAATAAAATGAAAAGCATTAATGAGAGAGGGAGGACGGCAAAAGTTAGGACAACCACTCAACAGAGAGGAACACCGAGAGGAAGCATAACAACTTTACATGACAATATAAAGGGAAGGGAGAAAATACTCCAGTGGAAAAATATTAAATAAGTGAGACAAGAACGGAAGGGATCTTACCAGACATTGGGGTAAACAGCAACGAGATGGGTCAGACATTATAGACAAACAGGTGGTGTGAACGGGGATCTTAGATAACAGCACAGGGAGAACCTATAATATAAGAATAAAATATAGAGAAAAATGTGATTAAAATTAACGAATAACAGATTTAAATCCTAGAAAATAAAAGAGATAACAAATAACAAAACAATCAATGCTTGCTAAGCTCCATAGGTTCTCCTGGATGAGTATGCATGAACTTCCGAAGGTCGGCAGGATCCTCAAAAGAAAATGTTCTGTCTTTATAAGTCTCCTTAAAAAAGCAGGGGTGTATACGACCAGTACGAGCTTCCATGGATTTCAAGGCTGGTCTAAGATTGAGGAATTCTTTGTATCTGTTGGCTGCTAGTTAAGATACATCTTGACTGAAGAAGATCCTGTGACCGGACCAGAACAACTGTTTAACTTGTTTGGCAGCATTAAGGATTGCCATAAGATCAGAATACAGCAAGAAATAGGCAATGATACCTTTTGGTTTGGCGGGGAGGAAGCGCTTTGAGGCGCAAGTCTGTGTGCTCTTTAGATATTAACATCCGTTGATTTTGGAAGGCCAATGATCTACAAAACTTGAGTCTTCGAAAAGGAGATCATATCCGAACCTTCAGAACCCCCTGGAATGCCATACATGCATAAATTATCACACTGGATTCGATTTTCTAAGTCTTCTGTAGTTTTCTTAAGTTGGGCAACTTCTTTGGTGAGACTGTCAACTTTGGCAATAACATGCTGGGTGTCACTTATCTTTTGTTCAACATCAGAAAGTCTCAAGTCCAGGCCTGACTATTTCTCTTCAATTCTTTTTAGAGGAGCAGAGGTTTCCGATATAAAGGGGCGAATTATGCGCAATTCGTCCATGATGTCCTCCAACGTGATGGGGAGAGGTGATTTAGATGGGGAAGAAGGATCTTTTTTAAATCACTTACTGGTATTTGCTGTGGAATCCTTACGAACTCCAGAAGAAGTTCCTGTGGCTCCATGCTGCTTATTGGACTGCAAATGATCCATGACGAAAAGGTGGATAATACAGTCACAAAAACGCACTCGTAAGGAAAAGGAAGAGACCACCAAAACACAGTTAAAAATGGGCAATAAAATGCAAAAGTAAAAAGAGCACAGAACCCACAGCCCTGACAATGCTGTTAAGAAAAAGGACCACTGGCCAGAAGCAGTTTCCACTGCGCAATATGCACCTAAGGAAGTCAGCAGATGTACAGAGACCCTTGACTGGGCTGGTCTGTGTTCTTTGTTAGAGCACAATATAGAGCAGAGCAGACTTGACCTTTGACAGGAGGCTTGGTGCGGGAGATGTAACAATAAACCAGCAGGTGACTGTAAAGAGCACAGAGAGGATAATAACGCTGCCATGCTGACAAAATAAAGAGGTTTCATACATAAATCCAAGCACTAACTCCATAAAGCTGTGACAAGCAATCCGTTTTTAAAAACTAGCTGAATGCTGGGAATAAAGCCAAGTCAAATACCTCAGCACAGACCATTGAGGAAAGCTGCATACCGAACTTCTGCCCGCCGCTTCAGAAATACACAAAATGGCGGCCGTAATACATGGAGGTGCTGAGGTGATGGAGATAAATTAAAAAAAGGGGTCTAAACTGGCACAATTGACGTCGGAAACTAGTCTGCACAGTCCTGGCAACTTCCAACATTCACATATCCCTTTGTGAGCGATAAAGTTGCGGGCAAGAGGTCCCTTCAAAAATAAACGTAGCTCCGTGCTACGGAGGTCCTCAGGGTGCGGCCATCTGGCCGCCGCGTGCTCTGCTCCACAGTTTATCATTTGAGAAATCTTAGTGATGCATGTTGAAAAAAGAAGCTGATTTACTCTGGAGCATCGAGGAAATATTAATAGCACAAGAGAATGATGTTACAATAACTTCGAGAAATCTAGAAGACTGCACGTTGAATTTCTAGCGTGTGATCTCTCTTTCGAAATTCACAAAGGACCACTCCAAGCAGCTGCCAATAACATGCTGGCTGCAGCATTAAGATGCAAGCATTTCCTAGAGCATCCTCATACATGCAAAATTCCAAGAAAGGCTATTTGTAGGTTAACCAGTAACTGTTATTTCTCTGAATCAGCTGACTAGGAAGAACGTTTAATCAAGATACATTTCAAACTGCATTTACAGAATGTAAAAGCTGTTTTCAGATTGGCACCAACTAGTACTGCAGAAAGCACACCGTTGCAATATTTTATATTTGGAGACCATTACATTACAGGCAAAACTGACCAACGGGTGAAAATTGGAATATGAATCGAGTTATTTACTTTTCATTTAAGCTGAATGCAGCACAGTACAATTACATTCGATTTGAGAAGCAATTTATATAGCTTTTGTCTTCGGAGGCAATATTTGGAAGGTACACAAGATTCTTTGTAGATAATTCCAGATCTTCTTAATGTGCTACAGTGTACGGTAAACAGGATGAATGCTCACGTTGTAATAAATGTTCAGTCAGGAAATCCATAAGCAAATCGAGGTGCTTTGTCATCCAGGTGGTAAAAGAACACTATACTTTGCATTATCAACTGGTTTCATGTGTTTATTAGTTGTTTTTGTCTAGTGTTGCATTCATAACAGTAACACAGAGACTTCAAACTTAAGGACCTTATGGAGCACAAATAACCATGGCAACAATTTAGTGAATTAAATCCTGAAAAATTCTATGTAAACAGATACATGTCAAATATTGGCATACTCTTTGAAGATTACAAATCAGAACGTAGAAGCCCTAGAGCTGGGCACCTCTGGCAGCACACTGGTATTACCTTCAGCCTACACTATTTATGGTGCACTACAGTGAGTGTATACAATGATGAGAAAATACACCAGTGTCATGTTTTTGAATTGGGATACATATTCTTCAAATGAATTAAGACACTAAGGGGCAAATTTACTATAATCTCACTCAACGTAGGGCAGAAATATGTCACTATCCTCTCCTCTCCCTAGCGTCTCTGATTAAATTAGCTGCTGTGTGCCCAACACACACACACCTTTGCACTATAGTGCAAGGGTGTCTGCACAAGTCTAGCATAGTTTTTGTACTTGAAGGATAGCCGTCCAGTAAAAAATACTTCGCTCGAACTAACTTTGCACAGTTTCCCATTTTGCATGTTTGCTGTACAGTAAAGCACACATTCAAAGTCGCAAAAGGAAGGACAAATGGAATCATTTCTCCTTCATAGCGTGTATTTGAAATGGGCGCTATTTTCTCCCGCTAAGTCCTGTGTACTTTTATAAGTAAATACGCTTAAGCATCAGAAACCTTGGGTGGTTGTACGGAAACGCCCAGGCACCACCCATAGTACGCCCTCTTTGTGCTAAGTAATGCACAGCACTGCACGTGCTGCTTTGCGTTACTTTCAAATGTTTTCCAGCACTAAAGTAAATAAGTAAAAAAAGATGTACCATCATTTTGTATCACTATTGTGACGCAAACATGGTGTTAAAACTTAGGAAATACACCCTGCAGTGTTAATAAACCTTGGGCAGATTTCCAAATGTATTGCTGGGTTAGCGTCACAAAAGTGATGCTAACTAGCACAAAATGTTTTATTTCTAATGAACTTTTGGAAAGTACCGTAAAAGTAATGCTAAGCATTGTGATGCATTGCTTTGCATTACTTAGCGCCAAGGGGCATTACATGGGTGGCACATGGGTGCAAAACCCTAGCTCCAAACAAAGCGCCAAAAGTTAACTCCATTTAATAGGAGGCATTAAACAGAGAACTGTTTTTGTTTTTCCTTTCTTTTCTGATTTTGCATGTGTGTTGGGCTGTGCAGCATACATACAAAGTAGGAAAAGTGTTTAAACTTGACTCGGCATATTATTTTGTTCAGGAAGTGTACCCTTCCAGTACAAAGCCTATGGTAGAATCAGGCACACACCCTAGCGCTATGGCACTATGGTGTGTGCATGAAATCAGCACTGGCACTAGGGAGATTTGAGGAGAGAGCCATATCTCTGTAGATATGGCCCTCCCTGTCACGTATCGCAGCACAGCTTTTTTGTCTGCTGCTCTGCGTTGGGTGACAGTGTTTTTGAAAATCTGCCCCTTCCTCCACTGTCTCAGTGCTGGAGCAAAATAATGCTTATGTTGGTAACTGTGATATACTTTTTCAAATATAGCTAATTTTATTGGATTGGGAAAACTGCATGACGATTAGAGTTAAAAACCAATGTTTTCAAAGGTGTCCTGTCACTTACCTAGAATTTCATCTGTTTTGATGGATTCAGTATTTACATTTATATGAAATTGTGGTGAATTCTCAAGAGTTTATTGAGAATAGACATGCAATCTTCATTCAATATATAGGTGCATCTGAAAATATGATGTGTTTGTAACAATATTTGGGTGTTTCATCAGCAGTAAAATTATTCGAAAGATTTATTGTGGACTTCTGAACATTCATAAAATAATGACACACTTCTGCACAAGGTTTTTAATTGCGTTTTCCAGACACCCATTACCGATAGACCTTACTCTGTTGTTGGCAGAAAATCCAGTGTTTGAATCAAAAATACATAATAATACATTTATACCATGTCCTTTATGATGCAGCTCATAAAATCACAGCTACATGTTCTTACCAGTATTTGATGGCAATAGAAAAAAAAGAAAAACGGCTCCAGATTTTAAAGATTGAGTTAAGGTAAGATTTAGCTGAAAGGGTTTCTGCATTTCTGGGGAAGATATTCACAAGGAAGTCGCGGAGAGAGGTGTTAGCCTGCTTGGCTTAACACCTCTCTTCGCCACTTCGGAAACGCAAGGCTGCACCATATTCACAAGGTTAAGGTGCAGCCTTGTGTTTCCCCCTGCGATGGCTCTAAGTTTCACAACTTAGCGCCAACGCAGGCACCCTTGCACCAGAGTACAAGAGTGTCTGCAAGCAGGGAGGTTTGTTTATATACAGGAAGGTGTTCCTTCCTGCACATAAACCAACCTAAAATGCCAGTTTGTAACTTACATATGTGCTGCTTCATGCAGCACACATGCAAGTAGAAAAAAGTAAAATTCCCTTGAACATATACAAGGAGTATTGTACAATTTTTATGTCTTACTGTTTCTGTCTTTCTTTTACCGATTATGCGGGTCATAATTGAATGCTATGTTATTTTTGTGTCGTATTGACTTGTTTTTATTTAAAATCCCCTATATGTGTTCAGTTGAGGAATTTACTGTCATTTAGTGTAACTTTTACTGTATGTATACATAATCAATTGCGATTTCCTCTTTTATTCAGTGTGTCAAGATATTTATGATTTCCTGTGATTTAGGTTTTAATTGTTCTTACTAAACACTTTATAGTCCTGTTCAAGGGAATTGTATTATTTTCTGGTTGCTTAACCCTATTTCCCTTGATTATTTTAAGGGGTACCGCTCCTTTTTTCACTTATTGCACACATGCAAGTTACAAAGTGGCATTTGAAAAAAAGGTGTGTTTATGTACAAGAAGGGACACCTCCCTGTACATACACAAACCATGGCAATTTGCATTTTCCATGTGTGCTGCACAAGGCAGCACACACGGAAAAAGCAAAAACTTGGAGAAATAAAGCATCTCTCCTCATTTCGCCTGTTTAAGACCAGGATTTCACTGGTCTTAATTTTAGCGCTGCCTCCTATTTACACTGCACTTGTGAATAGGGGGCAGCGTCAATATCAATGGATGTTGCGGTGGAAACCACACCGCTACACCTATTACCCTCCCCTTTCACGCTAAATACAGTGTGAAAGGGTGCCTTATTCACAAGGCAGCTTTAAGCCACGTTAAGTGGCTTAACACTATCTTGTGAATAAAACATGGCCTGTATCGGCATCACAACATCACTGAAAATGGTGTTGTTTTGGCGATAGGGGCGTTTGAATATGCCTCTGGGTTTCTTAGGAGCTTAAGTCACTGTGCTTTTGTGGCTCTCGTAGTTTACTTCTAGATTTTATTAATTGACTGTTTTATAATTGTGTGCTTGGAAGGGGGGTTTATTGTGATACTTGTTTAGAAATGCGATGTTTATTCCAGTCATGCTTGTTTTAGAGCATGGGAACTTGTATTGTCACTTTTGTAGGCATACAGTTGATAGGCCACTCTGGGCTGGTTATATTGCATCTATTTTATAAAAGTTGAAGCAAAGTGGTTTCAAGCTGTGAAGCAGTTGAACTAGGAAATAGTTAGGATGAAGAATCCTTAATCTGCCTTTCCTTTCCAGTGGTTCAACCTATTGCAGTAATATTATTGCATGCAAAGTTAAACTCCTACCTAATATTCATCAGGACTGTGCCAAGCTTATCCAATCCTGGACATTGGGGGTGACCTCATGGTTGGAAGTTTGTGTTCTTGACTCTAAGAATACAACTGTGATACAAGTCTGCCCGCTTTTTGCTGGTATGAGATCCAGAGACTTTATGGCCCTCATTCGGAGTAGAAAGGAATTTGGTGCAGAGACAAATGGGGTGAGAATCTATGATTCTGGCCGGTAATCCCATGACAAATTCTGGCAATAATGAGTTTTCTTTCCTAAAACAATAAATAACTGATCATTTCCTGTAATACCCAGTCACTTTCTGGGCTGTTTTCTCTGAGTCCAGGTTCAAAACTACTGACATTTTCTACCTGCTCTGAGCTGGAGGAAAGTGTTGGCAGGAAGGAAAGTTGGGGGGTAGGGGAGAAGGGTAAGCACAGGGGCAGGACGGGACAGGCCACGCCTCTCCATGGGGACAATTGTTTGCTACCCCATACAGGGTCAGATGGGGCTCGTCTTTGATGCTACCCACAGCCACTGCCTTGCATCAACACAGACAGGTACACGTTTCCTGGGCCAAAATGATCAAGTACTGTGTTTAATTCCAATCCTTTTTAACATTCCTAAGGTATTTCACATATCCCTATCATTACCACTTCTTTTTACCAATTACCTGCCCATCCTCTGTGTCAGCAGCTAAAAAACATTTTTTTACTGTTATTTCCTATCCTGTCTTGTTCTTGTTTGCAATGCCAAGTTGCCTGATACCCTGCATTGCCTTGATTGGTCATTGTTGATATTACAACACATTCCTCTACAGAGTACCACGTATTAGATTTGTTCTTTAACTTGGGGTAAAGAAAGCTTTTTACTTTTTGGTGGTCTTATCATGAGCAGCTGCACTTCCTTAGTGGAGAGCCAGGCATGTGTTTTAGGGGGTTGAGACATCAAAGTTTATACATATAACTCATTATTCCTCTGAGTTAATGCATGTACTTTAATCAAAACAAGTCAACAACAGATAATGCCTAACTGTTTGTGACTTTTTCTGTCTAAGGTTCATGCATTAGCTCCAAGTTATGTGTAGGAACTTTGGGTGACTCCCAACAGCCGCGGCCCATGCAGGTAAGAGCAGTGGGGTGGTGGGACCTGGTTGGGGGGTGATTCAACAGACGACGAGGGAAAATTAGATCAATATTAAATTTTACCTCGTCGCCATATGTCGAAATCCCCCCACACCAGCCCCACCGCTCTCACTTGCCCAGGCCGCGGCTGCCTCTCGCTTACCAGTTGGCAAATCATCATGATATAGCCCCAATGGCTGTATCATGATGGGCTCCTCTGGCTTTATGCACTCGAGCACTCATGTTTATGCTTCTGCAGTGTGTGGAGTGAGTTAATTTAACAGAATATTTCTAAAAGTTAATGTATTACTGTAAAATGCGTAGCTAAGAAATGAAAATAAGCAAGCCTTGCTCACTGTTTCAAGTCCTAATTGGAGAAATATTGGGTTAAATAAATTCACTGTACACACAGCAGTTGCATACAAAAGGCGCTCAGCTGTCAACTCTGGAACTATATCCCAATACTGAATGCCTAGCATTGGATCGAGTAAGCTCCCCCTTAGACAAGCTTATAGCTGGGGGCGTTAGAATATTTTTTCCATTTGATTTCATTTTTCTTGCGGGGTGATAATGTTATTTATTTTTTTAGGTATGTTGGTTGGTTAATTTCAGAAAATTGTTTTGTGGGCCAAAGTACAAGTGTTAAATTTAACTTTGACTTCCATGAGCAGTAATTCTTTCAAGATTCAGTAAAATGCGCTCTCTTCTGGATTTTGCATTATTTCCTTTCAAAATATTAAAATTTTACCAAATAATTCCTGTGTAACTTGCACTACAGTAATCAAATACATGCAGGCTTCCTGTTCCTCTAAAATGGACAGGCGTGCCTTAAAAGTTTAAGATCATAATGGGCTGATGCCATCATCACACTAATTTCCATTTTATTGGATCTTTGTGGAGTCTAGTAAATGCACACATTTTCCACCTTTGTTTGGCTTAATTTGTGTTGAGCCTAGCGTGAATAGCATATTTGGCATTTACTTTGCTTTATGAATAACCTAATAGAAGGTAACATGTCTTTTACCCATTGTGCTTAGCCTGCTCTCATTCACACCTAAATTTTGGGAAAATGTCCTTAACTCTCTCATTATTTTTTTCTAGATTTGATATAAAAGGCAATAAATACACAATCAAAACAGTTGTGGTAAATTAAAGCCCATCTTAACCAGAGGTTCGTGCAAACCACAGTACATACATATTAAATGAAAGAGTCACTAGAAATAAGTCCTTTGGAATGTGGTAGGGCACCATCTATTTCAATAAGATATCTCATTGATGATAACCCTGTGATTTGTGTTAGCTAGGAAAGAGGCTGCAATTAGAAAAGGTGGACCTGTGATTTTAGTGGTGGACTCTGTGGGGTCAAGAGTCCTAGCTAGAACATACCAATATCAGCACAAAACCTATAAACATGCGGGTCCTTAAAATAATAACCACTCTTGAGCACATAGGAAAACTAAATATCAAGCATTATCCCAGGTTTAAACAATATATCCTAATTAGGATTATAGACATCTATAAACAAACAGGTAAACACACCAGTAAAATGAAACTGTTAACAAAATTTATTAAAATACCTCCCACTCGGGGTTACATTCTAGATAAAAACAATAAAAATAATCACATAAAAAAGGGGGTCAAAGTATAAAGGGTCGACGCTGCGTTTCCGTGTGAGTTTCAAATATTTACACCTTCTTCAGGACACTTTGACAGTTTCTTAAGTAATCTAAAAATTTAAAAACATCGTTTTAGACACTATTATTTATAACACATTATCATGCTTCTAACATTTTAATATACTAACTGGTGTGTCTGGGAACATATCACTTTTTACTACCTGTTGTTCTAGGGATGTGCTTGTTAAAAGACTATTTTCAATTGCTTTGGATTGACAAACCAACATTGGTTTTTTTACACATTAAAGTTTTGGAATACCCTACTTTATAAGAAAATTCTGTACAAGTTAATCAAAATTTATACCTGATGATATTCTCTTTTTGACATTGAGAGAGACTTCAAAAAATCAATTGGAATCGTCTGTGCCTTCACTTTTGCTCAATGGCCTTAATAGAGGAAAAAAGATATTGGAAATAATTTTTAATTCACATTTTTATTTAATTTGCGCCTAGTTCAACTTGTTTTTATGCCATGCATATTACCTGGTTTCAGTTATGATGCACGGTCAAGAACAACGGAGGAGCCACCGGATTTCTCAGAATAAATATAGGGGACTGCCTCAGGTCCTTTTTGCCTTTAGGATCAAAACCGCTGTATTCACGTTCACCGCTGTGTTCTTTGGTTGGTGGTTTATGATAAAACCTGTTAGGGTAAAGTTAACGTGTTGCAGTGAGCCACTAGAAACTTATGAGTCACTAATGGTGTTTATGTTTATTATCTGCAAGCTGGTAAAGGTTCAGTCCGATATAAACGGATGCCATATTTTTAGTCAAAACAGATTTAACTTACTACTCGCTCTGTGTTTTACTGGTCGAATTATATTAGCAAAATGCTAACAAAAAAACGTGGAGAGATCCCTTTCATTGTGACTAATGTTCCAAAACCGCGACTACGACAGAGTCTTTCATGCGCTGTTACTTCCTTCCTGGGGTTTAACAAATATTAAACAAAGGCCCGAATTTCATCGGCTAATCCGAAACTAATCGCTCGCATCCACTCGTTCGCTTACCAGTTTCTTGTGAGTCAGCCTCCCTGCTCCTCCGTGTTCCGCGTCATCCGGGTAAGTAATGCACCGGATGCGGGACTGGGTTAAGTACTCGCACTTCCAAGATTAACCCGGAAGTGGACTTTTGGCTTCGGAGTTTTATCTAAATTATTCCGCTTTAATCTAATCGGCTTCTATTTTTGAACCAGAATTGGAAATCCAGGTTCACATCTGGGGTCTCTATTTCTTATTCCACGTTTTATTAAATTACAGTTTTTTCGAGCATACATGACCCGGAAGTACTATTCATGCGGGCGCGCTCGAATTGTTACAGTTTTTATATTGCTGTACGGCATCATAGGAATAAGTCAGGAGTATAATAATTGAATAACCTTGTTGAAATAAAAATATGGATTTCCTATTATGCTGAATTATATATGTGTGTCTCGAGTCTATGATCGATACGCATACAATTGCTACAATTTGACGGTTATTTTGGATTGGGTTGGATTCAACTCTCTTATTTGTTTTCACTATATGTTCTCGTTCAGGGTCTACAAAACAAGCATTTTTAAAACAAAAACAATTATTAAGACCATGATACAATGAAATACAGTTTGTAGTGTTTGTGAAATACACTGCCCAATGTTACATCATTGTTATATATTGTATATACACATTCTTTCATTTGGTACAGGTGTACCAACACTTTCAGTATCTAGAAAAACATTTAGGCAATCCAAGTGTACCAAAGAATATACAAGAACAATGTGCAACACAAATAAAACATGTTCATGAACACAATAGTGTTTTAGATATCCAGTACTATTACTCCGCACATGATCCGACTAGGTCTAGGGATTTTAAGAAATATACATAGGACGTTTAGATGATCCAATCCATACAATTATCATCAACATGTTTGCAATGTTAGGGCCTATATAGCAGAGACACAATGGGTTTCATAGCCTAGACTGGAGCTGCCTTATTGTCATGGATGGGAAAAGTTCTATATCAGCAGTGTTTGTCCTTACATAATCAGTTTTTCCCATTCCTCTCTGTTGTTCACCCTGTTCTGAATGTATTAAAAAGGGACATGAAAAATTGTTCCCTTCTTTTCCTTTTAGCCTGGATATCTCCTCCGTTAGGGTTTGCTGTATTACCTCTATGCCACACCATTTTAGGTCTTCAATTTTGTGATTGTGAGACAACCAGTGTTCAACTAGAGGCGCTGTTCTTTTTTTTGTTCTTATTGCTGATTTGTGTTCGGTTACCCTAGTTTTGATCTCTCTAGATGTTTCGCCAATGTAGGCTTTGTTGCAGGGACACAGTATAAAATAAACTAAATTTTTCGTTCTACAATTGATGAAGCTTTTTATTTTATGTCTGATATCATTGTGTTCAATCATGTCTATTTTCATTAAATTAGCACAATTCGTGCACATATTGCAACAGAAATTACCAACAGGCAAGGGTTTTTTATCCATAGTCCATTGGTTTTCTAGTCTATCGTCCCTAAAGGTATGGACTAAGCAGTTCCTCACGGTTTTGTTTCTACGGAAACTGAACATTGGTTTAGCAAGTTTTTCTCCATCATTATTACTCAACAATGACCAGTTTCTGTTAATTATATTCTTCACTTTGTTACTGGCTGCACTAAAATTAGTCACAAATATCAGTCTGTCATTTGATTTATCTTTTTGTTCATGTTCTTTTGAGAATAAGGACTCCCTGTCGTAGTATTTGGCACGTTTATATGCTCTTCTGATAAGGTGTTTAGGGTATCCTCTTTCTTTTAGTTTATCCGATAGGATATCCGCATGCTTATTAAAATCTTGGATGTCTGTGCAGTTACGTCTTATTCTTAAGAACTGACCAAAGGGAATGTTATCCTTCTGGCTTCTGGGGTGGTTGCTGTTGTAGTGCAATAAAGTATTGCGGTCAGAGGGCTTTGAATACAGTTCCACTCCTAGACTCCCATTCTTGGCTTTAATCCTGATATCTAAAAATTCGATACTCTCCTTGTTATGTTGAGAGGTGAAATGGAGATTAATATCTCCTAGATTGAGCCAGCTAATGAAGTCATCCAGATCTTCCACGGTTCCAGTCCAGATGAAAAAAATATCATCGATGAACCTCAACCAACATGTGATATTTTCGAAATATGGAGCTGCGTCGTTAAAGATGTGCTTATTTTCAAACGCGGCCACATACAAGCAGGCCAGGCTGGGAGCACAGGTGGCTCCCATGCTGGTGCCTTTGACCTGCTTATAAAAATCATTTTTAAACAGAAAGATGTTGTTTTTCAAAATGATGGTCACACATTCAATTATAAATGACGCGTGGCTATTTAGATCTCCCATTCCATTATTAAGAAGACCCTCTAACATCTTGATCGTATCATCCTGAGGGATGTTGGTATAGAGGGCTTCTATATCTAACGTCACTAGCCACTGGTTTTGGATGTCATAAGTATGACCTTCTACCTTGTCTATAATCCCCGTTGTGTCCTTGATATAGGCCTGTTGGACGGTTACCAGGGGCTGTAGGAATTTGTCCACATATTTGCTGAGTGGTTCTGTTGCAGAATTGATGCTAGAAACGATGGGCCACATAGGTGGATCTGCTAGGTCTTTATGAACCTTTGGCAGTCCATAGAGTGCCGGGATGATTGGGGCTTTATTTTTGAGAAATCTAAATTCATCCTCGCATATTATTTCGTCATCCTTGGCAAAATCTAGTAAATTGCTTACTTTAAGGATCAAAGCATTCCATTCGTTTCTGTTTGATTTACAGTAGTGCTCAGTGTTATTCAGGAGGAGCATCATTCTTCTGTTGTAGTCTTCAGTGTTCATAAGAACTATGCTCCCTCCCTTGTCACCGGGTTTTATTGTTAGCCTTTTGTTATTTTCAAGGTCCCTAAGTGCCAGATTTTCAGCTTTGGTAAGATTATGGTTGCTAGCTATAGATTGTCCAAGTAAGTCTGATATATTACTTTCTACGACCTGTTCGAACAAATCAACTTGTTTGTTGACCATACCAATTGTGGGGGTCCAATCTGATTTTGGTTTAAGGCCTGATTTGTTTACTGACTGAACTGGTTGCTCTTTGTTTTTGAAAAAATCATGTAACTCACTTTCCTAAAAAAACCTTGGAGGTCTCTTTCTAGATTAAATTTATCTAATCTTGTAGTTATAGCGTATCCAAGGCCTTTTTCTAAAACTGATTTTTCATTTTGAGTTAGGACAAAATTTGATAAGTTGATAATTGCAGCTTTTTTATTTCTTAGTCCCATTTGGATTGACTCCTGGTTTTCATGTACGGCCTCTTTTGCTGTGGAGGTTGAGGGTAAAAGTTCGCTCTCCCTCTGCTTCTCCCCCGGTTTTGAGTGCCTCTTTGGGCTCGATGGTCTAAAAAAGGCAGGGAGCTCTGGTTAGAAGGATTTTCGTTGCTATTGGTGTTGTCTGGGTTGGTTTCATTATCAGATTCAGCACTGGTATATGAGGAATCTGAAAAGGTCACTCTTTTTTTTGGGTAGAATCTTTTTGGTTGTTGCCATCGATTACGATTAAAATGTTCCTCTCTAGGTCTATCGAAGAAATCCTTCTGGGTGTAAGGGTATACTGCTTCTATATTATAAGTGGCCACATCTTTTCTAAATTTATTTGATTTTTTGTTAAGGAGATAATCCTTGTAGCCAGAGACATCCTTTTGGATATCTTCAAGTTTCTTGTTAACATCATCTAAGGCTGTATTCCCTTGTAGTTTAATTTCAAGTTCTTCAATTTCTTTTTTATCGATAATCAATATAGCAGTGGCTGTTTCAATGATAAGCAACATCCAATCCCTACTACATCGATTGGCGATAAGGGTCCAGTTCTCAATAAATTTAGCATGGCGGATGAAAATACCAGGTTCATTTTTCACCTGTAAGCCTTTTGGAATGATACCTTTCTTACAGTAATCGATTAGAAAGTCTGCGTGTAATTCGGTTCTAACCAGTTTCTTTTTATTATACCAAAGTTCAATCCATTTTTCCTCATCGGCATTTGATGTAGATATTGAGGAATAATTTTTAGAGGTACCGTTTATTTTTTTGTTGAATTCCTCTTCTGAAAAGCCTTTTGTTTTTAGGGTGTCCATTTATTAACTTTAGGAATCACCTCGAGTTCTGATATGTATAATAATCCTGCTATTGATCCTTCCCAGCTAACAAGCTGTACATATAAACAACAACAATTGAGCGGAAGGTTCCCCTGGTTTATATAAACACAGGTAGGGGGAGAATGCTGCAATTAGAAAAGGTGGACCTGTGATTTTAGTGGTGGACTCTGTGGGGTCAAGAGTCCTAGCTAGAACATACCAATATCAGCACAAAACCTATAAACATGCGGGTCCTTAAAATAATAACCACTCTTGAGCACATAGGAAAACTAAATATCAAGCATTATCCCAGGTTTAAACAATATATCCTAATTAGGATTATAGACATCTATAAACAAACAGGTAAACACACCAGTAAAATGAAAGTGTTAACAAAATTTATTAAAATACCTCCCACTCGGGGTTACATTCTAGATAAAAACAATAAAAATAATCACATAAAAAAAGGGGGTCAAAGTATAAAGGGTCGACGCTGCGTTTCGGTGTGAGTTTCAAATATTTACATCTTCTTCAGGACACTTTGACAGTTTCTTAAGTAATCTAAAAATTTAAAAACATCGTTTTAGACACAAATATTTATAACACATTATCATGCTTCTAACATTTTAATATACTAACTGGTGTGTCTGGGAACATATCACTTTTTACTACCTGTTGTTCTAGGGATGTGTTTGTAAAAGACTATTTTCAATTGCTTTGGATTGACAAACCAACATTGGTTTTTTTACACATTAAAGTTTTGGAATACCCTACTTTATAAGAAAATTCTGTACAAGTTAATCAAAATTTATACCTGATGATATTCTCTTTTTGACATTGAGAGAGACTTCAAAAAATCAATTGGAATCGTCTGTGCCTTCACTTTTGCTCAATGGCCTTAATAGAGGAAAAAAGATATTGGAAATAATTTTTAATTCACATTTTAATTTAATTTGCGCCTAGTTCAACTTGTTTTTATGCCATGCATATTACCTGGTTTCAGTTATGATGCACGGTCAAGAACAACGGAGGAGCCACCGGATTTCTCAGAATAAATATAGGGGACTGCCTCAGGTCCTTTTTGCCTTTAGGATCAAAACAGCTGTATTCACGTTCACCGCTGTGTTCTTTGGTTGGTGGTTTATGATAAAACCTGTTAGGGTAAAGTTAACGTGTTGCAGTGAGCCACTAGAAACTTATGAGTCACTAATGGTGTTTATGTTTATTATCTGCAAGCTGGTAAAGGTTCAGTCCGATATAAACGGATGCCATATTTTTAGTCAAAACAGATTTAACTTACTACTCGCTCTGTGTTTTACTGGTCGAATTATATTAGCAAAATGCTAACAAAAAAACGTGGAGAGATCCCTTTCATTGTGACTAATGTTCCAAAACCGCGACTACGACAGAGTCTTTCATGTGCTGTTACTGCCTTCCTGGGGTTTAACAAATATTAAACAAAGGCCCGAATTTCATCGGCTAATCCGAAACTAATCGCTCGCATCCACTCGTTCGCTTACCAGTTTCTTGTGAGCCGGCCGTGTTCCGCGTCATCCGGGTAAGTAATGCCCCGGATGTGGGACTGGGTTAAGTACTCGCACTTCCAAGATTAACCCGGAAGCGGACTTTTGGCTTCAGAGTTTTATCTAAATTATTCAGCGTTAATCTAATCCGCTTCTATTTTTGAACCAGAATTGGAAATCCAGGTTCACATCTGGGGTCTCTATTTCTTATTCCACGTTTTATTAAATTACAGTTTTTTCGAGCATACATGACCCGGAAGTACTATTCATGCAGGCGCGCTCGAATTGTTACAGTTTTTATATTGCTGTACGGCATCATAGGAATAAGGCAGGAGTATAATAATTGAATAACCTTGTTGTAATAAAAATATTGATTTCCTATTATGCTGAATTATATATGTGTGTCTCGAGTCTATGATCGATACGCATACAATTGCTACAATTTGACGGCCATTTTGGATTGGGTTGGATTCAACTCTCTTATTTGTTTTCACTATATGTTCTCGTTCAGGGTCTACAAAACAAGCATTTTTAAAACAAAAACAATTATTAAGACCATGATACAATGAAATACAGTTTGTAGTGTTTGTGAAATACACTGCCCAATGTTACATCATTGTTATATATTGTATATACACATTCTTTCATTTGGTACAGGTGTACCAACACTTTCAGTATCTAGAAAAACATTTAGGCAATCCAAGTGTACCAAAGAATATACAAGAACAATGTGCAACACAAATAAAACATGTTCATGAACACAATGGTGTTTTAGATATCCAGTACTATTACTCCGCACATGATCCGACTAGGTCTAGGGATTTTAAGAAATATACATAGGACGTTTAGATGATCCAATCCATACAATTATCATCAACATGTTTGCAATGTTAGGGCCTATATAGCAGAGACACAATGGGTTTCATAGCCTAGACTGGAGCTGCCTTATTGTCATGGATGGGAAAAGTTCTATATCAGCAGTGTTTGTCCTTACATAATCAGTTTTTCCAATTCCTCTCTGTTGTTCAACCCTGTTCTGAATGTATGAAAAAGGGACATGAAAAATTGTTCCCTTCTTTTCCTTTTAGTCTGGATATCTCCTCCTCTTAGGGTTTGCTGTATTACCTCTATGCCACACCATTTTAGGTCTTCAATTTTGTGATTGTGAGACAACCAGTGTTCAACTAGAGGCAATGTTCTTTTTTTTGTTCCTATTGCTGATTTGTGTTCGGTTACCCTAGTTTTGATCTCTCTAGATGTTTCGCCAATGTAGGTTTTGTTGCAGGGACACAGTATAAAATAAACTAAATTTTTGGTTCTACAATTGATGAAGCTTTTTATTTTATGTCTGATATCATTGTGTTCAATCATGTCTATTTTCATTAAATTAGCACAATTTGTGCACATATTGCAACAGAAATTACCAACAGGCAAGGGTTTTTTATCCATAGTCTGTTGGTTTTCTAGTCTATCGTCCCTAAAGGTATGGACTAAGCAGTTCCTCACTCTTTTGTTTCTACGGAAACTGAACATTGGTTTAGCAAGTTTTTCTCCATCATTATTACTCAACAATGACCAGTTTCTGTTAATTATATTCTTCACTTTGTTACTGGCTGCACTAAAATTAGTCACAAATATCAGTCTGTCATTTGATTTATCTTTTTGTTCATGTTCTTTTGAGAATAAGGACTCCCTGTCGTAGTATTTGGCACGTTTATATGCTCTTCTGATAAGGTGTTTAGGGTATCCTCTTTCTTTTAGTTTATCCGATAGGATTTCCGCATGCTTATTAAAATCTTGGATGTCTGTGCAGTTACGTCTTATTCTTAAGAACTGACCAAAGGGAATGTTATCCTTCTGGCTTCTGGGGTGGTTGCTGTTGTAGTGCAATAAAGTATTGCGGTCAGAGGGCTTTGAATACAGTTCCACTCCTAGACTCCCATTCTTGGCTTTAATCCTGATATCTAAAAATTCGATACTCTCCTTGTTATGTTGAGAGGTGAAATGGAGATTAATATCTCCTAGATTGAGCCAGCTAATGAAGTCATCCAGATCTTCCACGGTTCCAGTCCAGATGAAAAGAATATCATCGATGAACCTCGACCAACATGTGATATTTTCGAAATATGGGGCTGCGTCGTTAAAGATGTGCTTATTTTCAAACGCGGCCACATACAAGCAGGCCAGGCTGGGAGCACAGGTGGCTCCCATGCTGGTGCCTTTGACCTACTTATAAAAATCATTTTTAAACAGAAAGATGTTGTTTTTCAAAATGATGGTCACACATTCAATTATAAATGACGCATGGCTATTTAGATCTCCCATTCCATTATTGAGAAGACCCTCTAACATCTTGATCGTATCATCCTGAGGGATGTTGGTATAGAGGGCTTCTATATCTAACGTCACTAGCCACTGGTTTTGGATGTCATAAGGATGACCTTCTACCTTGTCTATAATCCCCGTTGTGTCCTTGATATAGGCCTGTTGGACGTTTACCAGGGGCTGTAGGAATTTGTCCACATATTTGCTGAGTGGTTCTATTGCAGAATTGATGCTAGAAACGATGGGCCGCATAGGTGGATCTGCTAGGTCTTTATGAACCTTTGGCAGTCCATAGAGTGCCAGGATGATTGGGGCTTTATTTTTGAGAAATCTAAATTCATCCTCGCATATTATTTCGTCATCCTTGGCAAAATCTAGTAAATTGCTTACTTTAAGGATCAAAGCATTCCATTCGTTTCTGTTTGATTTACAGTAGTGCTCAGTGTTATTCAGGAGGAGCATCATTCTTCTGTTGTAGTCTTCAGTGTTCATAAGAACTATGCTCCCTCCCTTGTCACTGGGTTTTATTGTTAGGCTTTTGTTATTTTCAAGGTCCCTAAGTGCCAGATTTTCAGCTTTGGTAAGATTATGGTTGCTAGCTATAGATTGTCCAAGTAAGTCTGATATATTACTTTCTACGACCTGTTCGAACAAATCAACTTGTTTGTTGACCATACCAATTGTGGGGGTCCAATCTGATTTTGGTTTAAGGCCTGATTTGTTTACTGACCGAACTGGTTGCTCTTTGTTTTTGAAAAAATCATGTAACCTCACTTTCCTAAAAAAACCTCGGAGGTCTCTTTCTAGATTAAATGTATCTAATCTTGTAGTTATAGCGTATCCAAGGCCTTTTTCTAAAACTGATTTTTCATTTTGAGTTAGGACAAAATTTGATAAGTTGATAATTGCAGCTTTTTTATTTCTTAGTCCCATTTGGATTGACTCCTGGTTTTCATGTACGGCCTCTTTTGCTGTGGAGGTTGAGGGTAAAAGTTCGCTCTCCCTCTGCTTCTCCCCCGGTTTTGAGTGCCTCTTTGGGCTCGATGGTCTAAAAAAGGCAGGGAGCTCTGGTTAGAAGGATTTTTGTTGCTATTGGTGTTGTCTGGGTTGGTTTCATTATCAGATTCAGCACTGGTATATGAGGAATCTGAAAAGGTCACTCTTTTTTTTGGGTAGAATCTTTTTGGTTGTTGCCATCGATTACGATTAAAATGTTCCTCTCTAGGTCTATCGAAGAAATCCTTCTGGGTGTAAGGGTATACTGCTTCTATATTATAAGTGGCCACATCTTTTCTAAATTTATTGGATTTTTTGTTAAGGAGATAATCCTTGTAGCCAGAGACATCCTTTTGGATATCTTCAAGTTTCTTCTTAGCATCATCTAAGGCTGTATTCCATTGTAGTTTAATTTCAAGTTCTTCAATTTCTTTTTTATCGATAATCAATATAGCAGTGGCTGTTTCAATGATAAGCAACATCCAATCCCTACTACATCGATTGGCGATAAGGGTCCAGTTCTCAATAAATTTAGCATGGCGGATGAAAATACCAGGTTCATTTTTCACCTGTAAGCCTTTTGGAATGATACCTTTCTTACAGTAATCGATTAGGAAAGAGGCACATGAGCTGCCAATGGGCGTCAAGGCGCCTAACCAAAAAAAACTAGCTATTACAAATATACTCTCACTGTGGGTAGGCCTTGATAAAGCACCAGGTTTTGAGCGCTTTTTTAAAAAGGGACAAAGAAGGTTGAGTCTTGATCTCCAGGGGGCGAGAATTCCACAGTCTAGGGGCCACAATGGAAATTGCTCTACTACCCCAGCGTACCCTTCTAGCACGAGGGACCACCAGCAGATTCATCTCCGAGGATCTGAGGGCTCTACTAGGCATGTAGTGAGTTAGAAGGGCACCTAGGGGGTCCAACGGACCATCCGCGAGAGCTCTGTAGGCCAGACAAAAGATCTTAAAAGAGATCCACAGTTGTATAGGGAGCCAATGCAGGCTCCTTCTGGCCATTGTGGCAGAGGATGCATTAGGAAGAGCCAGAACAAATCGAGCAGCCGCATTCTCTACGACCTGAAGGCGTTGAATGAGTCCCTTGTTGGAGTCTGCATAAAGTGCGTTGCAGTAGTCCAACCTGGAACCCACTAATGCAACCACCGTCTGCTTGCGTGCTATAGGAGAGAGATAGTGAAGGATTCTTTTGAGGATTTTAATGACCCCCCAACAATTGGCCACTGTTCGATTGACCTGTAGAGTCATGGACAATGATGTGTCAAATATTACGCCAAGATTTCTGGCTGACTGGGAAGGAGATGGGCAGGTTCCCAAAGCTGACGGCCACCACTCACTGGACCAAACATCCTGGTCTTTGCCAAAGACCAGAATCTCAATTTTATGGCCATTCAACTTTAGGGAATTCTGGATCATCCAGTCCGAGACTGTCTGCATGCAGATCCTAAAATTGGTGGCGGAGGTGGAAACAGAGTGGGCCAGAGACACCATGATTTGGGTGTCATCGGCGTATGACACAACCTCATTCCCCTGAGATTTTACTAACCTCACAAGGGGGGCCACATAGATGTTAAATAGGGTCGGACTCAAGGCCGACCCTTGTGGCACCCCATACTGCAAGGCTTTAGCAGGGGAGAAGAACTCGCCAAGCATGACTCTCTGCTCTCTAAGATGTAAAAAAGAGTGCAGAAGGTTCAAGGCCGGACCCGCAATCCCTGCCTCCCTCAAGCGTGATGTTAGCGTAGAGGGAGACAGGGTGTCAAACTCTGCTGTGAGGTCCAGTAAGACCAACACCGTGGTTTGACCTGAATCCACCTTCAGGCGGATGTTGTTCACCACCATAGTAAGTGCTGACTCCGTACTATGGGCCTTTCTGAATCCATGCTGGGAGCTATCTAGGAACCCAGACGAATCCAGAAAGGTAGAGAGATGTAAATTCAGGTGAGATTCAAGCATTTTTGGGGGAGCGGGTAACAGTGAGATGGGTCTGAAGTTTTTCAGCTGTTCCGGGTCCAGGGTGGGCTTCTTAAGAAGAGGCTTCACTATCGCCCTTTTCCAAGCTGAAGGAAAGATACCTTGAGTTATGGCCCCATTCATCACTTCAAGGAGAGGCGGAAGAAGCCTACAGTCCTTCAGAGTCTTCAGAGGACATGGGTCAAGAGGCGATGAAGATTTAGTCCGATCCAACAGGAGCTCAAGCCCTTCAAGGGTAAGTGGGGGGAAGTGAGTGAGACTCTTGGAGGGGTCTTTCGGCCAAGATTCTAGATTGACCAGAGTTTGGAGAGAGAGATCCCCTAAGGTGTTCCTCTGAGTTTCCAAAGCAAGATATATATCTTCAATTTTCTTATGGAAAACTCAGAGATATTGTCATATAGCTCCTGCGAGCCCACGACTGGATCAAGCACCTGAAGGGAGCAGAGGGAGTCTACAATCTTGAAGAGCTCCCTAGAGGAGGTAAGGGAGGTGGTGAGATTAGAGAAAAACTCCTGTTTTTCCCTGATGACACTGGCTTTGTAGTCTCTTAACAGACACTTGTGTTCCTCCTTTTCGGAAGGATCCCAGGTCTTCCTCCATTTTCTTTCTTGTCTTCTACAACTTTGTCTCAGAAGTCTTAATGATTCCGTGAACCATGGGGCAGAGGGTTTACGACGAGCAGAGTATCGATAAGATAGAAGGGCCAGTTCATCAACAGCTTTGGTGATGGAATTAGCAAGCCCATCGGCTGCCTCGTCCACATCTCTCAAAGGAGAGTGCTTACTGGTCTCTATATATGGAGCAAGGGCTTCATTGGTGATGTTCCTGAAGCTCCTTTTCGGACCTCTGGTACTAGTGGTTGGGACAGATAATTCTCCCGGGCCATAGACTAGTGAAAGAGGTACGGCCATATGATCAGACCAAACTAGAGGCACCGGAGTACCCACTGAAAGTCTAGAATCATTAGTGAATATGCCGTCTAAAATGTGACCCGCCCGGTGGGTCGGGCTATTCCCCAGTTGGGTACACTCACATGCTCCAAGTGAGTCCACTAACATAGAGGTGTCAGAGTCCACTTAAGTTTTCCAAATGAAAATTAAAATAGGGCTGTAGGAATCAGCTCTGGAAAGGCTTAACCTCTCTGAATGCCTTTCGGAACCGATTCCGTCAGTGCTAGGTTTCCAGGCATCATACTTGTGCATTCGGAATTGGGAACGAGTTGTTCAGAAACAAGGGCTCTGGATCGGTTTAGGTAAAATGGATTCCGATTTGGAGCCCTGCTGACCCAGATCAGAATCAACCCCTTAGTATTTCAACATGCATCTGAGTAATTTTAATGGAAATGGATAACAGAAAATAGGCCTACAATTTCTTTAGCTTAAAATATCTATTGATGTATTTGAGATTATTGTAGAAATACATCACTGTTTTCATTTGGTTAGAGTAGTGAATGACCTCAATGATCTATTGATTATATCTGCAGAAAAAGGAACTAGGATTTTGAGAGTTCATTAATATCTTTGGTAGGACAGCGGTCATGTTTATCCGACCCAAAATTGGTAGAGTTTCATCCATAAACATGTTATATAATGAGGAGCTCGAAATAGACCCTGAAGAAACATGGGTAGTACATTTCTAGATGCCCCTTTTGCTTCTTATGAATGATTGATGGCTTATCTGGACAGGCTAATATTGTCAAAGACATTTTAAAGGGTCTGATATGACTCCTTTGCTTAATTTCTCTGAGCAGGGATTAGGCGTGGTCAGCTATTTTTTTTAAAGTTTTAAGGAGTCCTCTATCCTTTTTGGTTTGCGTGAATACAACTCTATGTTATCACCTAAGAATTATGAGTTTATTTTTTGGGTAAATCAATTGTTTTTGATCATCATTTGTACCCCCTAAATTCTAATGGTGGTTCTTTTTTCTTATTGTCTTCAATTTTCAATGGTCTCAATTGCTGCAGTGTAAATGGTGCATAATGTTCTCCCATATCCTGCTTTACCTTCTTCTAAGTAACCACTCCATCAATGGAAAGTTCAGATCAATCATGATGCTTTTGTTTATAACAATATTCTGCAAATATAATACTACTTAATCAACATTCTGCTACTCCATAATCTTTTGATGGTGATGTTCCTTTCTTTGAATTTGTTACAGGAAAGTGGTTCACTCTTAGTCAATGTAGTGTGTAAATATCGGTAAGATTATTTTCTCATCCTATTGTCCAGCTTGGAACCTCTTTATGAGTTGGCTTGAAAGAGAACTGTTGAATACACACTTTTTCTATCACTGACACAAGTGTCTCTAATCCCTGAACATAAAATTCTGTCTTTGAGAGCACACAATATACTCTAACTTCAAGCAAGAGAATTTTCACTTTTGCATTGAAAGTTGTCAGTTTATGGTTATTTTCAAAGAATATCATCATCTGTTTGGTTTGAGCCCGCTCTATATCAATTTTTTTCTTAGGGGTTTGCACATTTAAAGGGTATGTGTGTGTGTAGTGGTAAATTGTGTTGCTTTGCGTGATCATCCACTCAAACGTTATTAAACTTGGGTCCCAGTTTCTGGAAGACCTTTATACATAATAAAGATGCTCATTTTGGTATTCTTGTTATTCAGCCTTTATTGAATTGGAAAAAAAGTTCAGCAACCTATACAGTAAGAACTATGTACAACTCTCTAGTATGTAGTATGTACGTAAAGAGGTACATACACAATAAAATAAAATAAAAAATAAGTGCAAGTATTCAATAGCATCTTCACTATGCACCTAGTGAGTGTCTGGAGAAAATATTGAGGGGAAAAAACATGTGGAGCAATATTATGTCAAAACAATGAAGGACACAAATATTGTGAAGGTAGGTTTCTACGGGAAGGCACCGCTTTACTATAATTTTTGATTTTTCTTTAATTTATTTTGTTTTTTTAACAAACAATGAAGCAAACCTTGAGATACAAGCGTCTTATGCACATTGTCAGTTGCCCTGCAGCCAACAGTCTCCTACATATAAAGTGTCAAGGGACCATGAGGTAAAGTAAAACATTACATTTGTTACAATCAAGGACTGTCCTTTATGTATTTGCTGCTCTCCGCTCCCATTATTATCTCCACCAGGCCCACCCTCACTCGTCGGAGAAGTTTTACTATAATTAACTCCACTTGTACATATCTAGAATATACATGTATCTTCAAGGTATGTAGATGTGGAGTTAAGAATAGTAAATCTATACTAGCTATTTACAACCATCCTCATGATATTTTGGTCCTTGGTATTTGAAAACAATATTCTTCAGTCCACACATTATTTTTGCAATCGATATTCTATCAAACGTCCACGTAGTGAACCACTGTTAAAAATGTATATGTATAAAATTTATGACGATGAAAAATATAGGTGTTTCTAATAGAGCTAATGGTATATGTTGTTTGAAGATTGGGACATTGCCTAAAATTGTGAATCTTGTACTTTTAAACTGCCAAACACAGCAAACGTCTTGGTATATACACCTTTCCCTTTGAACCACATTAGTTTCAATTGGTGATCACAAGAAGGGCACACTTTTTTATAATTGGGGCAATATAAATGTCCCTGACTTTTGTTAAAAATTAGGATCAGTGTATTCCCAATAGGTTTTCACCACCGAGGACAATCAGTCTGTGTGGTAAATTTGTCTGAGATTTAAGGCAAGACCAATGAGAGCTGACAACCAAATACTAATGGTTTGGCTCTCTGTACTGAAGGTTTAAAACTAGAAATAGAAATTAAAGTTGACCAAGTTCAACACTAGAGTATATGATGGCATTGTTAGATGCACAATTTAAGGAAGAATGGTCACTGGTGGGATGGAAGTGCACCAGGGATTGGCTAGTCCTAATAATAAAGATGGCCAAACTACTAGCAGATGATCCGATATTAAAGATCACCGTTGCAGAAGGAGCTTTGAAAGCCAGCATCATGATCTCGACCTTTAAATCAGGTTGGCTGAAATAAATAATGACATTTCAGAAAATAAGGAGTACCTTATGAAACAAAAAATAAATTAGCTCCAAAAGAACATAAAAAGGTTTAGTAAGGAGAAAGTCTACCCCCACTTAAAAGAGGATTTTCAACGTTCAAACAAAGAAGTGTCTACTGATGAGAGCCAAACATCACACAGGATAAATTCAACTAATAGCAGCAACTCCAGCACAGATGGTACACAGACAAAATATCGAGTTTTAAATTTCGATATACAATTATATCGAAGTTTAAATATCGATGGGACATAATATAGAAGGTAAGTAATATCCACAGACTTAATATCGATATTAGTATGATATTAGTAATATCGAAGTTTTAAATATCGATCTCAATAATATCGAAATAAATCATTTCCATGTTACTAATATCAATTTTTAAATAAATGTTGTGTATATTATATTGTATTTATTATGTTTTATTATTTATTTTTAATGTAATTTAATTAAATATTGTCTTTTAGTACTGTAGCGGGTTGTGGGTTTATAGGGGAATAGGGTGGGAAGTAATTTAATTATGTTAAATTAATTATTAATTAGTAGGAATTATTAATTAATTAATTTTTAATTAATTTTTAATTAATTTTAATTAATTGATTAATTGATAAATATGTTCTGTAGCGGGTTATGGGTTTATAGGGGAATAGGGTGGGAAGTAATTTAATAATAATTAATTAATTAATATATGTTTGTAAATATTTTTAATTAATAATTAATTGGTAATTAATTAATATTATTTAGTTAATTAATTAATATAATTTTGTACATATATTTAATTATTAATTAGTTGGTAATTAATTAATATTAATCAGTTAATTACATTAATTAGAGTAATTTTTTTATATATATAAATTTTTGTTATTCTTAATTAATTAATTGGGAAAAAATAATATTAATTATTACATTTAATTAATTACAGCTAATGTGCTAATATATTTACTTTATTGTTATTGTTAATTAATAATTAATTGGTAATTAAATAATAATAATTAATTTTGGGTAAAGGAGTTTTTTTAGGGTTCAGGGTCAGTTTTCAGTTTTTGGGTAAAGGGGTATTTTTAGGGTTCAGGGTCAGTTTTCAGTTCTTGGGTAAAGGGGTATTTTTAGGGTTCAGGGTCAGTTTTCAGTTTTTGGGTAAAGGGGTATTTTTAGGGTTCAGGGTCAGTTTTCAGTTTTTGGGTAAAGGGGTATTTTTAGGGTTCAGGGTCAGTTTTCAGTTTTTGGGTAAAGGGGTATTTTTTGGGTTCAGGGTCAGTTGTCAGTTTTTGGGTAAAGGGGTATTTTTAGGGTTCGGGGTCAGTTTTCAGTTTTTGGGTAAAGGGGTATTTTTAGGGTTCAGAAACAGTTTTGGGTTTTTGGGTAAAGGGGTATTTTTAGGGTTCAGGGTCAGTTTTGGGATTTTGGGGTACAGTCGTACAGGGTAAAAATAAAATAAATTTAAATTAAATCAATTAAATGAAATTAAAAAATATAAAATTACATTAAATTATTAAGTTTTTAATTTATTTTAAATGTATATGTATTAGTTTTAATTTTTTAATTATGTTTTAATATTTTTATTTAATATTTGTAACATTATATGTATTTTATAATTAATTTTACATTATTATTAATACATTTTAAAAAACGATATTTTTAATTTCGATATTTTTGTACTACGATATTATTTTTTCGATATTTTTGTACTTACCTTGTTAGGGATAGGATTCCTATATTTTTGACTTCGATATTTTTGTTCCGATATTTTTGTATTTCGATATTTTTGATTTCGATATTTTGTCAGACATTCAGCACAGATAGCTGGGGTAGCAACTATGCAAAAAGGGAACCTCCATTAACCATGTATGGGTGTGGCATGCCTCCTTTCCAAGGGCCCCTGTTGTGGCAGTATCCTTTGTTTTCACACGGTCCACAACAGCCATTTACGCCCTTTACCAAACCATTTTTAGGCAGAGGACGGGTCAGATGAAGAAGGAGGGGTGGTCAACAACAACAAAGACATGTTCAATGGCAGGAAACACTGCAACCTCAGCCCATGCAACTTAGGAGTCACTGTTGGAAGAAAAGTTGATTGTCAACTTATCTCCCTGAATCCTAACTGAAGTTGAAATGAAGGTATTAAGAACAGGGGGGCATATTATCAAGGGGGTTTATCTCCGCTTTTTTGGCTTTAAAAGCCAAGAAAGCGGAGATAAAATTATCTCCCTATTACCAAGCTGTCGCTAACACCAGTTAGTGACAGCTAATAGGAGATAGCGACCAACTTGGGCCCCGCTTTGCATGTCAGTGATATTTATCACTAATGACATGCAAAGTGGGCGTGCCAAGATGTTAGCGACTGGAAACAGTCCCTAACATCGCTATCTCCTATTACCAACTTTTGGAGATATTCGCGCTAAGCGCGAATATCTCCAAAAGCTAACACCTGCCCTGAGCAGTTCTTAGCCATGTTATCCAATGGGAGGTGGATAACATGGCTAAGAGCATTTGCTCGATAATGCATGAATATCGCTGACTTTTCAGCGATATTCATGCATTTCGGCCGTTTTTTATCGCATTTGCGATAAACCTTGCTAATAGCAAGGTTTATCTGCGATAAAAATCGCCGATGTGCGGCGATAATTTTTGTCTCTAAACAAGTTAGAGACAAAAATTATCGCTAGTTGTTGGTAATATGCCCCAGGGTTGGGATTTGTTCCTACCCCTAAACAGGACCAGTTCAGAATTATGCTACCATTACAGTAACACAGGCTGACAAAAGGGGTGAAATTGTGATCATGTCCTCCAGTGACTACAAAAAAGAATGTCTCTGTCAATTACAGGATACTCACTGTTACAGCCCAATAATGGAATATCCCACGGCCCGTCTGACAATGCACATAAGTAGCATAGTCACCTCCACTCTTAGCTAAGGGTGGATTTCGAAGAACGAGACAGAGTTCCTGACAAATAAAAAGCCTAAAATTCCTTATTTCTATACCTTACCTAAACTTCACAAGGTCACTCTAGCCCCACCAGTAGGAGCCATAGTGTCTGGTAAGTAACCATTGTCAAACTTTTGCGAGCATTTCCTGAAACTTTTTGTCAAAAAGACACCATCCTTCATTCAGGATACAAGGGACATATTGAATCTGATCACCTTCACCAATGTTAAAAAACCACTGATTGACCTCTTGGTCACCCTGGATGTAGAGGACCTGTTCACTAATATCCTCCAGATGGCCACTCTTAAAGTTGTCAAAGACATTTTGAGGTCCAGCAATTGGACATCATAGACACCAAAAAGATTTGTCATGGAGTGCACAACTTTGGCTCTCACAGAAAACTTTTTGATAACTTGTTCCATCAGGTTTAGGGGACTTCAATGAGCAGCACCTTTGCCCCAAGCCTGGCCTGCCTGTGCATGTCAGACTTTGAAGGGAAACACATCCTGTCCCCACCAACCCTCATACAGAGAATATTGTCACATGGCATTGATACATCCACGATATGCTCATTTTTTGGAAAGGGAACTGATATAAGATCACTAAATTCTTGGATGGGTTAATGAACTAAACCCATATTTACATTTCACTGCCAATGTCTCTGAAAAAGAACTCCTCTTCCTTGATCTACTGATTGACCTGTCTTAAGGAAAACTGAATACAAAATATTTTAAACAACCAACTGACAGCCATATCTTTCTGTTTTTTGTCAGTCATCACCCGAGGGCTCTATGGTAGAATCTACCCTATGGCCAGTTTCTGCGCTTATGTCACAATTGCAGCAATGTAAGTGACTATATGGAATGCTCTAATGACCGAGCGGCACACTTTGCGAAGTGTAATTTCCCACCCAGATATATATAACAGCACAAAAGAGAGCATGTAACAACAAGAGATAGGCTCTTCTAGAAAAACCAGAATCTGATGAACTAGCATGTGACACCACGTATACTCCAGAATCTAACGTTAATAACAAAGTCATGAAGAAACACTGGAGCATTTTGCAAACTGGTTAACTCACATTCAACTCCCCAAGATTTGTATTTCGAAGAACATCAAATCTGAAATATATGCTCATCAACACTAGGCCAAAATCATACACGATTTCTGTGCAAAGACCACTTTGGAATTTGCCACCAGTGGTGGGCCTTCACACCTGTGGTTGATGTAAACTTGTCCATTAACACAAACCACGGAGAAGGTCCAACTTAATGACACCCTGATATAGACACAGAGAAAACACACTAATTGCAACACACATAATTGCATATATATGATTAATTGCCCATGTCAGCTAAAATATATAAAGATGACCCCCAAAGCCGTTAAGGTGTGCATTACTGAGCATAGCAGCAACATCAGGTGCAGAAAGACAAACACCAAGATGTGTGCCCGTTTCCCCACTATAGGGCATTCACCTGATGACATGAAATGAACATTCCTGGAGGCACACACACAGATGCAACAAGAATCTCTTTTCAGGAATGAACAAACGTGGATTTTCAGGTTATCAACACATACCGCCTGATTCATCAATGGGCCGTTTTGCGAGCCCCTAATAGCGAATCATAGCGATTCGCTATTAAGGACTCGCAAAACGGTAATCATGTAGGAATCGCATAATGAAATGCGATTCCTACTGATTCCTTATTTGCGATTAGCTAATTGCTAATCGCAAATAAGGAATAACTCGCCATTCATTCCTATGGGCCAAAAGGCCCATATGAATGAATGGGGAGTATTCCTTATTTGCGATTAGCAATTAGCTAATCGCAAATAAGATTGCGATTTGAAGGGTGCCAGGGGTGTCCACAGGACACCCTGTAGCACCCCTCAAATGACATTACACACAGGTGTTGCACACACACATGTCCAAAGGACATGTGTGTGTGTAACATGCAACTCAGAAAAATGCATTTAAATGCATTTTTCTGAGTTTTCGCAATTTACCGCGAAGTCTGACCTCGCGGTAAATTGCGCCTAGAAATTGCGAATTCGCAAATGTAAATAGGATGTTGAATTGCATTTAAGGAATCTCAAATAGAGATTCCTTAAATGTCATTCCTCGCAAAATTGCGAGATCGCAATTAGCGATTTTTACATTTGGGATGCTGAATCCCAAATGCAAAAATCGCTCTCGCAAAGGGCCGGATTCTCAGAATCCGGCCCCTTGCGAGCGCAGAAAAGCATGATGAATCTGGCGGATAGGGACTTGTTGAACAATGATATCCCTTTTCCCTGGAAATTGTACCCAGAGTTGCTATTAATCCTGTGGATACTCCACAGTGTAAGCTTGAATAGTGTGGCACTGCCACACTATCCTGGGGCCACTTTAAATTACAATTTTTTAGGCAAGACATTTTTCTTCTCATATATCTCCCTACAGATTCAAACATTTTTATACTTCATGCACTCGCACCTGAGCCCATGTCCTATGAGTTGCTTGTCTACCTTACTCTTTGTATGAGATCTACCAACAACACCCCATAAAAAACATTGGGGTTACACAGGACCTTTGTTTCAAGAATACATTGATTGGCAAAAATCACTTATGAAGAGAGAAAAAATATGTGCACAAATCCCAGTGGTTTTCTTTATTATTACCTGAGATTTCCTAAGTATAAGTTTAATTAATTTATTGACGCACAAGGTCCCCTTTTTCAGAATATATTAGGAATATGGCAATATTTGTGCCTATTTCGATTGGGTAGCCTCGGGTCTCACACTAGTTTTTTCTAATAGGACAGGAAGTGCCAGTGTAAATATAATCCCGCCTCCGAGAAGCTTTGCCTCTACATGTGGGAAACAGTGGTGGGGTAGGTGGAGGGGCACGTGTCATGCCGTGATACAGTGAGTACTTACTCTCTGAGTGACTTCCTCTCCTGAATTGGGGTAAGATTCATGATCCTTCCTAAAATTCCCTGCTTACTCTTACAGGAAGCCATTGAGCATTATACTCTGTTTGATCCCTATAAGACCCGCACTGATTCTAATACGTGTGTGTGTGATTCAGTAAACTGAACCTGATTTTTACACTTTTGTGGATATCGCTAACTTCACATAGCACGGATGAATTTAAATGATGGTGTGTGCAAAGTTTAATCATCATGATGCTCCGTTATGAGACACTTAAAACGGAACCCACTCACAGACACGTGTAATTTTACCGGTTACTGCAACCAGCAAGCATTGATATAAATTCAGTTGGGTACATGGTCTTGCCATTGTGGGTTTAATGCAAGAAACCCGAAGACCGGTCAATGACATGCATGCCATTATTATGAGTGGCACACAATTCGCATCTATGACAGAAGGGGTTTACGCAAGGTTGTGTGAACTGGGTGCTCGATGTGCATTTTCTGTGGGTGTTCACACATTATATCTCTTTACCTTGAGAAACAACATGGAGCATGCAGTGGAAAGGTGAAAATAAGGCAATTACTACATGCATGCAGAACTACAACTGAGCAACTGGTTGATTTCCAGTATGGATATTTTATATGTTTTATGTCTTGTTTGTCTCTTTTGTTTTCCAGGTAAGTTCGCAAGACAAGGTACATGAGTGCTTTGTTATGTAATGTGTGACTGCATACTTGAACACTAACCACTTATTTATGAATCAGTTATAAAGTAGTGTAGGATACATTATTTCGCTCCTGAGGAATTGCCAGTGGATCCCTTCTAGACTAATTTAGGCAGGAAACATGTTGACCTCAAGTTTTGACAAATGATCAAGATTGCTCCCAAGATCTACTGAATCCAATATGACTGTCACAGTATTTAGTTAGGTTAGTGACCATGACCATTAAAGATTCCCCAAATCTAGCATCACTAGACCTATTTTAACTCACACTCTACTACAACACTACACTTCTTTCACAACACACACACCCACACCTCATCATAAGGCAAATTAAAACATCTCCAGCAAAGAGCCCTTTCATGGGTGCCTGTCGGGCATTGCAGTGCCGGGCCGAAAGACTTATCCCAAAGGCAATGTGTAAAGTGTTTGTACTCAAAACACACAATAACACACTGATAACACCACAAATGGACAACACACCAGTTTAGAAAACTAAAGTATTTTTATCTAAACTAAACAAGACCAAAACAACAAAAATCCAACATACATGAAGAAAATTACTTTAAAAAGGTTTCAAACAACTTGGTTCATAGAAAACTATGGATGCGTGATTTCTCTCAAAGTACCTGTAGTTGCGACACAATTCACAAGGCCAAACAACCACAGAGATAGGAAGCGTCAAAACACAATGAGATGCATCATTTCCTGAGACCATGGGGAGGCAATGCAACAGTTCTGTGTCGAATGTGGTCTGTAGGGGGAAGTGATGCGTCAATTCCGAGACTGTTCTGGTCCGAGGGTGATGCATTTGGAAAACTTGTCGCACAGGTACGATGCGTGGAAATCAGGGATGCGTTGGCGATCGGTGCGGTGAAGTCGATGTCGAGCGGCGCTGCATCTGTTTCTTCAGCCGCAATCCCTATATGCGTTGGTCCTTGCAGCGGCAACAGGCGCAGCGTCGGTTTCAGTAGCATCACAGTGATGCATGGAGATTCTTCTTGGACAGCGGTGAGGTGTCAGAAAAACAACCGCAAGAAGAAAGATGCGTCAATTTTCTTGTAGTATTGTTGCTTTTATATCTCCTAACAGGAAAAACTTCCAGAGGTCCAACACAGTCACAGGCACCTCTTGGCAGGTCAGAACTCCCAGCAAGGAAGTACAGGGGAGCTGGGGGTGAAGTCTTTGTGTCCCTGAAACTTCAGACCAGGAGGCAAGCTCTATTCAAGTGCATAGAGATCTTCCTCGAGCAGGGGGACACAACACACAGCAAAGTCCTTTCCTTGGAATAAACAGCTACTGCCTGCCAACCACAGACAGCACACAGCAAAGGGGCACTACTCCACCTCCAGTTTCTCCAGCTCTTCTCCTTGGCAAAGGTTCCTCTTGATTCCAGAAGTAGTGTAAATCTCTGGGGTTTTAGGTCTAATACTTATACCCCAAAATGTGCAAGGGAGACAAGTTCTATTCAGGTGCAAGGAAATTTCCTCCCACTACTCTAAATTCAGCCAGGGTCTATGCCGCCAGCTCCGAGTCATCCAGGAAGGGCGAGACACACTTCAACCTCCCCACCCAATGGTTGTCCAGAGTGAATGCACATCCCCAGCCCATGTCACTCCAAAAACCAGTCAGTCAATACAAAAACGGGCAGAGGCACACTGAATGATTAAACAAGAAATTCCTAATTTCTAAAAGTCACAAAATGTGGTAAGAATGCACACCTTCCCTTGTTTTATGCTTCATGATGCAAAAAAGCTGCCATCTGTAAATGCATGCGTACAGTTACTGTGAACCGCCCCTGGTCACCATATCTTACAAAAGCCATACCTTAGGGCACAAAACTGTGCACCCGTCTGTCGCACTGCTAAGCGGGAAATCATCCCTCATGGTTAATCACTCACTGTAGAGTTATCCTCTTTTCATCATATACCGCCAGTACTTATACATTTCCTTGTTCCATTTTCATCCAAGTATTATTGAAACACTACGAAAACACCGTGGTTCCAACATACTCCTTTAATTCATTTTTTCATATATCTCCTGAGTGCCTGAGGCTTTTCACAGCAAAAACTTAAAATAAAGGTGAAGTTGAAACATATGTCAGAGTAGACTCATTGCTTCTGCCCAATGCATTTCGAGCCTAAATAGCTCTTCGGCAGGGGTCTCTGCAACATATAAAAGAATCAACTCAGCTGTCCATACGCTGCCAAATTTCACTGCACTGCACAAAGCAATAGTGACAAACCCAATATTGACACCATAGCTCTTGTTCATAACTCAATAAAAAACCCAAGTACTCAAAAACCAAGCAAATCTCTATCCCTCCCGTGACTCAACCCACCTCACCCACTCACCTAATCGACTCCATGACTAACTGTTGCATTTAAAATGTGAAGGCTTGTATGCAACCCTAAAGCCTCTAACTTAAAATGAGTAGACAGACAACCCCTTTCACAAGTTTAACTGTGGATTCACCCCCTCGTCAGCAATTTCCTTGTTAACAAAACATAACAAATATCTTACTCAAGCTAGCAGTCTGACCTCCTCATGCTCGCCTCTCCTTTCTAGTAACGTCAGTTTGTTCTCAATAGCGGTCAGCCCGTTGATTTAAAACAAAACCCTCTTGAACAGCCAATCAAATTCAGTGCTTCGCAACTCAAACCCTATGAGTTATTCTCCCTAAGGACCTGCAGATTAATTTAAAAAACCAATAGGGTGACTACAAGACTCATAATGCACTTCTCTATGTTATAAGTCTAACGAAACGGATGAATATCAGATAAACAGTCCATCCTATTGCTCTTCCTCCCCCCTCCTACTACCCACTCAAATGTGAAACAAAAATCACTTTGTCAATTATCAGTAAACAAATGGGTAGTAGGAGGGGGAACAGATGCTTATCCCTATAGTCAATTGTGTCACTGGATTACCAGGCCCTCCAATTACGCCCGCATGTCTAGACCACTCACTAAATTAAACACTACTAGTGGACCTGCAGCCCTGCTTTTGCCACCCACAGACATAACCTTTTAAACTTGTCTCAGGCCTGTCACAGCAGAGCCCACATGCACAGTTTGCTGCCACATTGACTTGGCCTTGAAAACTAGTTTCCATGCCTTAATCTCTCCTTTTACTGCATAAATAGGTCACCCCTAAGGTAAGCCTTAAGTACCCTTATGGTCAGGGTACTGTGTGAAAGGTAGAACATATGCCTTTATTGTGTGGCATGTCATGGAAGTGACAAACAGCATATTTTGTTTCTCACTACTGTGAGGCGTACTCCTTTTATAGACTAGCATTTGGAATGCCCTTACATGCACTTAAATGGTAATTCTGGGTCTGAAAGGTGGAGCATTGCCATGTTTGGTATGTTTAGAATGGTAGTGATAAATCCTGCTTACTGGGATACTTGGATTTTACATTACATTTTAGAAATGTCCCTTTTAGAAAGTGTCAATTGGGTTAACTAGGCGCACTTCTGTGGTTAGTAATTGGTGGTATGAGTTGTACGGTGCTCCGGGGTATCACTCCCAGACGGGGAGTGTGAAACGTAATACTGAAGGGTTGCACTCCCACCAATGTGGGATGGGTCCCTCGGGCTCCAGTAGATATCCTTCTACTAGGAAGGTTTATTCAAGGTAGTCAATAATATAAACACAGTCTTTCTGATGAAACTCTTTGTATTTAATTCATCTTGTTGTCATCACAAGGGTAATATATTTGTATGTTTCGGTTCATCGATGCATTATATTCCAAACATTTTACATTCCCAATGCATTTCAGCAATGAGATTGCCTTCTTCCAAGGGATGTCTCTGCAACAAAGGAAATTACAATGCACTCAGTACAGTCACCAAAATGTTATGTGTGTCAAGAATTATAAAGTAAATAGCCGTAATCATCATAGGTATTGTAAGCTTATACTGGTGGGCAACTTAAGAAGTGAATATGTGTAAGTGAGTGACGGTGTGTCAAAGATCGAGAAGCTAATAGTAAACACCGAGGTTAAACAAATGGTGCTGTTATAAACGCATGCTGCCGGGTCAAACGTGTGCAACTAACATTTCTAATAGATGGCGTGGTGATCGGAGGTCTGAGCAGGTACAAGAACGCGCTAGTATGCTTATTAATGTAAACCGCGTGTGATTATAGGGGCGTGCTTAATCGAATATCACTGTCGCACCGGTGAAACTATACCAAGGTTTAATGCGCCAAGATTCTGCCATTTAAGCCAACAAGGTTAGGTCAGCAAAATTAAAGACTGTTAGTTGCGGGCTTACCATTTGAAGTGGTCTCGCTTGTGAATCGGAAGGAGGCTGGAATGACCTGGGATGTTATTTTAACTAAAAAAAGTTCCGGTCCCGTTGCTTAGCGACGTGAAAATAGATACTAACAAGAGTCATAAGCTCGTGAAAAACCGCAAAGGAGTGTCTGAGGTGAAAAATGCTGATTGAAATGGGCGTGCTCGGGTTGTAAATGATAAAACTAGAAATCGCGGTTATGCAAAAAACAAATAAAAGTGAAAGTGACTAGTCGAATTGTTCCTCAGTGATATCAATAAAGATACCTATGTAAAAAAAAAGGCTGAGTGCTCTGAGAAGAAGGTGTGTGTCTGACAGATAAACCACGATCAACGTGGTAACAGATAGGTGCATTTGTGATAGCTCCATGAATTCTATAGACTCAATGAAAAACGCTTTTACATAAACATAAATAAATTGATTAAGTAAAAATAGAATCAATGCCACTCTTCGGACAAAGGACCAATGAAATGTCATAAATAACAAGTAAATTCCATACGGTCATTAAGGCCATATTGTCTCGTGCTGGCCAGGGTAGAAATCCAATAGTTTTCTCTTTGTAACAGTACATTGCGATTGTCTTTGCCTTCAACTTTAGGTACATTCTCAAGAACACAAAACCGTAATTGGCTAATGTTATGTCCCACTTCAATGAAATGTTGAGCCACGGTCGATTTGACTTGTTTTGTTCTAATGTTTGATTTATGTTCATTAAGCCTGATTTTTATCTTTCGCTCAGTCTGCTCTACATACATTTTCCCACAAGGGCATTTTAACATGTACACCACGTTTGAGGTATCACACGTGGCTGTGGCTCTTATGTTGATCTTATGTCCCTTCATGGGTGGTTAATGGTGGTGCCCTTAATGATGCTGTGACAATGATTACAATTCCAGCATGGGAGTGTCCCTTTATGTTGAACGGACTTTTGATCAGAATGTTTAATGAGCTCTCCAAGGTTCTTGGCCCTAGTGTAGGCGAAAATTGGATCTGTAACAAAAATATGGTTAAAATCCTGTTTGATTCAAAGGATCTCCCAATGTTTTTTGATAATACTGCTGTACTTTTTGTTGCAGTAGAGTATTTAGATACTACTGTAATGGATTCTTTAGTGGTAGGTTTTCGGCTCAATATTAATTTTGTTCTTGTTTTGTCTGTGCAGCGTTGTTTGGCCTGTTCGAGAATATGATCAGGGTAACCACGTGTTTTAAATCTTGTTGCCATGTCCTGTAATTGTTGTATTAATCTTTCCGGATCCGATACTATTCTCTTTGCTCTTATGATTTGACTGTATGGCAAGGGATCTTTGAGGGGCTGAGGGTGAAAGCTAGAATAGTGTAATGTAATATTTCTGTCCGTGTTTTTCCTCAATAAGTCTGTTTGAAAACCTGTCTGTGTTTTTATGATTTTCACATCCAAAAATGCTATAGACTCTTCTTGAATCTCGTGGGTAAATTGAATGCGAGAATCTATACCATTTAGTAGAGAAAGTTCAGTCTCTAGAATTTGTCTTGAGCCTTGCCAGAGTATGAAAATATTGTCTATGAACCTTACGAACCTTTTTGAGATCATTGTTCCAGATGGGTTTTTCGAGTTTGTTTTCTTCCTCGAATCTACTCATGAAAATATTGGCATAGGCAGGTGCTGCCGAATTTCCCATTGATGTCCCTGTTTATTGCTGGTACTATTCTTCATCCCATGTAAAATAGCTATGAAATAGCGTGAATTCCAAAAGTTCCATTAGAAAAATTTTGAAACTTTCCTAAAGATCTGTTCTTTATAAGCAATGTTCGATGGCTTCAATTCCCATTGAATGTGGAATGGAGGTAACATCTACTGTACATAGCAATATGTTGTCATAATTTTCCAAGGTCAACATTTGGAGCTTGATAAGAAAGTCTGTCGTGTTTTTGTGAATTTTGGGAACCAGGAAAAACTTGGGGCTTTTGGGGTATTGTTGTATGAGGTATTTTCTGGTTTTGTCAGTTATGATCCCTTTTTCATATGCTTTCTGTAGAATAGTATCCAGTATTTCCTTGAAATGAGCTGTAGGGTTTGCATCTAATTTCAGGTATGTATCTTGATCCGAGAGGTGAAGGGCTGCCTGAGTGTTGTAGTAGGTGGTATTCAGGATAACTATGGCTCCTCCTTTGTTCGCTTTAACACACGTTATGTCCCTATTGAGGGAAATAGTTTTGAGGATGTCCATTTCTTTATTGGTGGAGTTTTTCTGTTTGGGTTTGCGCTGGCAATTCAGTTTGAGTATATCGTTTTTAACTAGAGTTTCAAACGTATCTAAGCTCTTATGAGATATTGGTGCCGTATAGGAACTACTGGCACGCAAGCCTTTGAGTTGATCTTCCTCTATGTCAGTGGGTTTTTGTACGATGTTATTGAAAAAATGTCGTAAGCGTAGTTTTCTCATTAGTCTAAAAAAAGAGATGTCGATTTCGAGTTTGTTAGTGTTGGATATTGGAACAAACGATGTACCCTTTTGTAGAGTCTTGATCTGAACTTGACTAAGGTGGAAATCCGAGATGTTAATGACGAGATTATCGTCTATCTTCCGGTCTTCGGTTATTCCTTCTTGGCTGTTACTGTGCATGTCTGAGGTGGTTCTTTGGCTTTTTCTTTTGGTCCCTCCTGGGCCACTAGAAAGTGGGCATTTCTCTTTGCGTTTGACACTTTGTGTTTTGTAGGCTGACTCCAATTCATGTCTGGGCCTGGGTGACAGCTACACTTTGTGCATCCTTTCCAGATAGCCATCGAACAGGAAGAGTTGGGTGGGACAGGGTTACAACTGCATACCTCTGCATACTGATGGTTTTCCTAGGCCGGGAGAGAGAGGGGCATTTACACTTTACATTTGTATAGGCTGTGTCCTGCCCTCACACAAAGGAATGATTTACCCCTTGCTGATGTCTGAAGCCAGGGCTGGAGTTGAAAGGGAGTGTTGTATACTTCTAAGGTTTCCTTTAAAGTTCTCCCTGAAACAAAGACAATTTGCTTATAAGTACAGGGGCTCTGACCCCATATTTTCAGAGCACTTTTGGAACTGGAACTGGACCTCAGTCAGAAGGACTGCTGCGCTGCTGAAATAACTCATCTGGACTGCTTTTCTGCTGTTGCCCTGCTGCCTGAGACTTGCTGGATGGCCTAAAGGACTCACTGTATTGGCGTTTCTGCTTTTGCTCTGCTGCCATCTTCTCCCTGACTCTGTTCTGCCAACTTACTGTTGTGCTGCCAGGAGAGACCACCATTAGAACTGCTGGTTTTGTTGTGCTGGTCAGCCAGCCTACTGATGCCTGATATCTTCATTTGAACCCCAATTGTTCTCCAAAACTATCATGTGGCGAGCTCTTAATTTTACATCCTTTTCCGTTACAAGTTCGTACCAGGTGAGCACAGGTGAACGCCTCATGTTGCGCTGGTTGAGAGCTTCAAGTTTGGCCACCCTGCAGTACCGGCTGTTTTGAAGCTGTACTGCCCCTCAACACAGGGCTAAGTTAACCCTCCTTTTTCCTGAAACCACCGCAGTGGCTCCCAGCACAGGTCTCCTTTATTTAAAAATAATGTGCACCGCCGAAGACCAGCACCTAAGGTGCAGGTGCTCGACCTCCTTCCTGAAGACTGCGCCAACGGAATCCCTGTGAGTATGGCCCTACCAGCTCCCCATGTTGACCAGAGCTCCTTCCCAGAAGGCTCCATGCCTGTGGGTGGAGCCAGCTTTGCATGCCAATGCAAACCTCTTCTTTTGATAAAATAGATGATTGTGCGCACAACCAGAGTGGTCCCGCAACTCCCTGCCTTCCCTCAGCAGAGTCACCCTTGACAATAGACCCTTTCCGCAGTCTTCCCCAAGTTGGGAAAGTCAACCTGAAGGTACTGTGTGCAGGCAGGGGCCCAAGGGGGAATCGGCATTGCTGACCTGCGCTGCCTCGCTGGCGATGCTGTAATCACCAAGGAGCTGAGTTGTATGTCTAGCTACTGCACCACGTGCTCATGGGCAACTGCATTTGCCTACTCTGGGAGGTCCACCAAGGTCCTCCCTTTTAATTCTGCAGCGTGTGTGCCCCTTTCCCCTCGTTGTGCCGTACCTTGTGGGGGCAATTAAACTAATGTGGTTCTTCTGGTCAATGGAGGCCCCCTTCGTATTGATCTATGGATTACTTTATCACTTGTAGTAGGTGGGCAGGTGCTCCTGTGGCCTATGTTGTAGTCTAGCGACTAATCTTCCCTACCAAGCTCATACAAATTATCTCAACCCTACTACTAGGGGTGCAGGAGTTTGTGTGCTATGTGGACCTAATCTTACTAACGTGTTTATGGTGATATTTGGTGATTCCTGTCTTTCCTTCATTATCTGATTTGCATTCCATGAGCTAAGTATTCACTACAGGTACTGATGTACTTATAAGATCTTTGGTGATTCATGTGTTAGCCTGGTCTAATCAACCTGCTGCATTTCATGCCCTGATGTAATCATGTATGCAATTTTGATTCTTACATTGTCAAGGTAACGAGTACTATTTCAGGATTTGCAGTATTCACAGAATTTATGATTTTTGTTGTTTTGGTCTATGTTGTATGTACAATATACAATATATGTTTTCCTATAATCCTGTGTGGTGTATTCATTTTGTTTCTGTGTGTGTGTCGCAAACGCTTCACACATTCTCTCTGATGATATGCCTGCCTGCTATGCGTCAAGCTACCAGATGGTGAGTACAGGTTATCTTTGGTATGTAACTTACTTGCCCTGACTCAAGTGGTGGGTTCTGACTGGCGTGGCTAGACATACTGCTACTAGGAGTGGCCCTTAAGTTTGCCGCCAGGTGCAGGCAAGAGTGAGGGGTGCAAGCAGACTAACCACTTGTACCGGAAGTGGGGATTGGCAGCCGACAGATGACTTGTTCTCGGGGGGGATGGTCGTAGTTGACAGGCATGACTAGCTCACCTCCGCTGCCCCCAAATGTGTGCCGCCCGGGCAGACCAACCCCCCTAGCTAACCGACTATAGGTTAGGCCTGGCTTTTGTGCATACCCTAGCCAACCAGATAGCCGATTTCTAACAATGGCTTTTACCAGCAATTAAAGCATTAAGCCATTACATATCGATAATGCATATAGTTTTGCCATTTATTTTGCACGCTGCCTTTACCAAAGAACATACTTTCGCAGCGCTGATGGTGCACAGTACCTCAAACTTATGCCAATCCTTACAGTTTTCAAAAGGAGACATTATTTGTTCATTTCAATCCTCCGTTTGCACACTTTTACACGTCTATAAATTACCATGTTAAGATACACGTTTCTATTATCTGATGAGAGTAAAATATTATTTCATCAGACTGAGACTTCTAGCAAATACAAGCTCATGACCATACATTCCTATCACTTCCACTTTTGTCACTATAAATTTTGGTTAGTGACTTTCACCCAACTCTTTGGAATGTTTTGCAACTCCACAAAGTTGCAAAAGATTTTCCTCTCCAACTTTTTATTGAAGAGCTGCAGTTGTTCACAAAACAGACTATCATTAAATCATGTTACATTTTAAATATATGATAAATAAATGCATAATCCATTACATTGAAATCAGATACTGTCAGCCTTAACCCTAAATACCGACCAGAATAGAATGCCCTCAGAATTATTTAAAAAATATATCATCCCCGTAAATAATATCCCTATATAGATTATAAAGTTAGCACAACTTTCTTAATGAACGCGCCTCAGACATATTTAAATGCGCAAGTATGGTGCAGCTGACTCATCCGCTCAGTGATGTAGAAAGGGTGCTGTGAGCCCGAATGCAAGCAACGAGAAGGGCACGTCTACCTCCACTTGGGTAACACCGTGCAGGTAGAATTTGGATTTAGAGGGCCCCGGTGCCACTGCACCTGCTGCGCCAATGATAGCTATGCCTCACATCCGTTCCTGGGAACAGTACTATAATCAGGGCACAAGTCCTAAAAAAAGAAGTGGGGGGACTCTCCAAGGTAGGCGTGGTCACAGGAAGTGACATCACGACAGGAAGTGACATCACGACAGGAAGTGACATCACAACAGGAAGTGACATCACGACAGAAAGTGACATCACATGTAAGGCAGATCTATCATTTGCATATATTGCAAGATTTAACAATTGAAGCTGCTTGGTACTTAAGCCTGTGACTTAAGGGGAACAGCAGTTTTTCAGGCAGGGTTGCGAACAGTATTGTGAAAAAGGCTTTGTTAAAGTGGAATACCTCTACATTGGTAATGCATAAAAAAACCATAACTGCAATGCCCCTGGCATCAAGTTAATAATATCAGTAATATGTTTTCCAAATCCTCCATGATTTAATTACTGAAATTTCAGCTTCAAATATATTTTGGAAATTCAACAATTTTCTCCAAACATCAGCTTATGAGTTCTGAAAATACAATAATTTTAGACCAAATACACACTTTTCAATTTAGGCATGTAGTTATTAATTCAACCAATCAAAAGTGTTTAATTTAGTAGGCTGGGCTGTACACAGGCGAGCTACTAATAGGGAGCTGGTGAGCTACCAGTAGCTCCGGATCTACTCACTGGAGAAGTTTAACCTGCCTGCCTGCTAAGACTAGAGTACCTCGTGAGGAGGAGAAGAGTGCCTGGAGAGAGTGAGGCCCAGCAGGGAGCCTGGTGAGTGGCTCCCAGTGAGCTAGGTGTGAGACACCCAATTCGGTGGGGACTGTAACAACCCTCCTCCCAATCCCGTGGAAGCTAGGTCTGCCATTCTAGTGTGCTTGGTGTAGTTGGAGACCCCCGTCTGCCAGGAGCTGGCCACCGTGAATTGTGGGCCATCAATCATGTGCGCACTGTAGTCGGAGGCCCCGTGTGCAATGAGGGGGCTGCCAATAAGTGCAGGCCTTCGCCTATAGAGGTGCTGTCACCCAATGTGCCAGGATGGTGTCACTGTAAAGTGTGGGCCATCGCCTGTGTGCATGCTGTAGTCAATGACTCTGTATGTCAGGAAGGGGCCACTGTGACGACATGGCCTTCCCCATAAGAAAGCTATCAACCCCTGTATGCCTAGAGGGGGCCTCCAGTGAGACAGGGCAGTTGCCTTGATTTGTCATGCCGAGGATGCTTTAGAGAACAGTTACTGATTGCTGCTGGAGCTGCAAGAGGGCGTCCAACACCAAAGTGGTCCGTCTTTGGATCACCATGGGAACCGGATGCAGGCCTTGGGATCTAAGGGACCTTCCTCACGTGCAGCAGCCTGGCATCCGCCCTCTGCTGCTGGAGCTGCAAGAGGGCGTCCAACACCAAAGTGGTCCGTCTTTGGATCACCATGGGAACCGGATGCAGGCCTTGGGATCTAAGGGACCTTCCTCACGTGCAGCAGCCTGGCATCCGCCCTCCAAAACCAATGAAAAGACCCCAACGGGGTGTGATGGGACCTATGCCAGCCACATAAACAAACAAGAGGCTCTTCGCTAGCAAAAAGAAGGGCATAGAATAAATATTGGCGAAGCCAACAGGACTGCCTTTGGTTAGAGGAAGCGTTTGGTGTGTTGCCTCCAGCTGACCTGTAAAGAAATCCCACAATTTAATATTTTGGACCACACCAGCACAGGGGCTTGGAGTACGGCCAATTTGCTGATTAGACAGTCTGCAGAATTACGGTGTACGTTGAAATAAGAGTGGGATTAAAAGGAGTAAAAAGATGACGTTTTCACTATAAATGGTGAACGTAAGGTGCACACACAGCAACATCTAAAGGGACAATATTTTCGTTGTGTGCGGATGTCTTTACTTTGTGAACAAAGAAAGCAGTAAACCCAACATTTTAAGACTGGATATTTAATAAAGGAACATGCTTGGCTGAGTAGTTGATTGCACCGTCACAGGTAAATGCCTCAAAACAGCAAGCACTTCCTAAACAAAACGAAGTATTGCTGCGTTATAAAGTAAAAACATGAAACATGAAGGGGCACACATGTTGCTGCAATTTACTAGCTACAAATCGTGTCACTTTTGCAGTATTGACAAAATGACTACTTTATTCTCAATCTTCAAAACCTAGTGAAATGCAAAACGGACAATGTCAGTGTCTACAAAATAGAAATTCATTGTTGGGCAGCTCAACCAAGAAGTGACAAATCAAGACAAATAAATCACAGCTAATGACTGGTGGTAGCTGAACCAAATCCCACTCTTGTTCTCTGTCCCTTTCGTTCAGCTTTTTGACGAATTGATGATGTAAGGTGTTCCAGATTTACACATGAGAAGAGTTACCAGCTGCTTACAATATTGAGTCTTAATTAAAGATACTGTAGCTTTTCTGAGGAAGAACACACAAGGGCACACCATCATACTTGCATTCAAATCCGAAATCCGTGTAAAAAGGTTTGAAAGAGGCCGGGAGAGGGCAGCAGGCGAGGCCGGGAGGGGGCAGCAGGCGAGGCCGGGAGGGGGCAGCAGGAGAGGCCGGGAGGGGGCAGCAGGCGAGGCCGGGAAGTCTGGTGCAGCAAGCGGAGGCAGGCAAGGAGGACAGTCGCAGCCGAGTCAAGGGGGTCACTCGCTCCGAAAAAGCAAAGGAGCTAATTGCAGGAAAGCCCGAAAAATAAAGGGCATGTTGCAGGTGGGCGGGACTGCCGAGTTGCAGACCCACCCATTGATTGGTTGAGGTCGGATCTTGGCCTCTATTGGGTACCCTGGCAATGGTGCACCTGATAGGTGCAGGGGCGTGGTGACCGGCGTGCTTGGGAAATGCTTTGTTTACTTTGTGAGCGCCGCGCTCCTATTTTGTAATGGTGGACGTGGTTTTGATTTAGCTGGGTGGACGGCGTCCACCCTGAAAAACCATCGGAAATAAGTGGGGGGATGCCGTCCACCCGCGTGGTACCCCGACTCGTGCCCTGACTATAATCCAGTACTTTCTGTACCTAAATATGTATATCAAAGTGGTTTGTCTTTCCAGCGACGCAATCCCTAGTTACGCTATCAAGCGAGCCAAAAACAGGAAGTCCTCGCGGAGCTCTGAGTAATCCCTAACATAATCAAATATATATCACTCGCTAATGTTTGCCGACTGCAGCTGAGATTCTTCTAAATACAGCCCGCCAGAATGAGCGAAGACAGGAGCATGAAGGAAACAAGTGACCCGGGTCTGCAGACGACGAACAGCATTAAGGGCAGAGGAGAGTGGGTCAAGCTTCCTTCCCAACCTTTGTGAGAAAGCTGAGACTTTTGGGATAACTTAGGTCTCAAAAAGGTACATTTTCACAGAAATACTCTAAATACATATGCCATAACACATAGAAACAGGCAAACCTGCTCAAAAAATTATCAGCAACGTTTCATATTTTTTTGTCCATTTAATAGAGTGAAAATTATCTCGCAGTGCGAAAAAAAAAAGATCTTGCAATGAACAGGAAAAAGGAAAACTTACATCGGAAAAGTCACAAACTTTTCCACCATAAATAGTTATGTTTGCAAACATCACCGACATAAAAAAAGGACTAAACATGTCCCTGGTGTTTGAGCAGTTTGCCCATATCAAGTCAAGATGCTTATTAACGAGGACTTTCCAAACGCACGGCATTGGAAGCTTCTTTGCTATTTTTCTAGCAAATACGGTAGAATCTGTTTTAGTGGCTGCAAGGTTTGCTTTTTGTTACTCTATATTCATAAGGGATGTCAATTTTAGTAGTATAATTAATGCGGTTTGCCAACATTGTATCATGGACATAATAGCTTTGCCTTCTCGTCAGCTGCTAAATCAGCTCTGTGTAATGCAGAGGGCTGGAGCGAAACACGTAAACAGCATTGCTTAGCACCACTATACATTACACGTCTGACAGACTTAAGGGATTTAATTTAACAGCAGTCATGCATGCACCGTTGATTTACTAATCTGAAAATGGGGTAGTAATCTGCTTCAGTGGAATGTCGTTTGAAAATATACATAAAGGAGAAAGCTCTTTCTGTGTGCAACGTGGCGTGTCAAATTCTGCCTATTATAGACTCGCGGAGATGTTAACAAGTGTCATGTGCAGAAACGGTTATCCTTAGTCAATACTTCAGTTTTACTTATCCACCACGGATACCCATTAGGGGGTGAGCGCACTCGGCTATTTACAGCGAAATCAATACGACACGGTGGTTGCGGTACTGTTTCCCAGACTTTTTTTTTCACGGAACACCACGTTTAAAGGAAATACGTAAATATTGTACTCCGATTCTTATAAGCGCTTGTTCGCGCGCTTACACGCACGCACGCGCGCGCGCACACGCACGCACCTATCTCTCTCTCTCAACGTGCGTACGCGCACGCACGCACCTATCTCTCTCTCTCTCAACAAATAACACCGAATCAGGTCATGCTACTGAAGGAGTTCTTCTCGTGACATCTAAAACTATGAGGCTGAATTTGAGTGCTCGGTATTTGTCTCCAGATGCAATGTTGGACCATATTACACATGTTGGTCATTATGTATTATTATATTCCATTTTTATTTCAGTGGAGTGAAGAGGAAAAAGGTGCCAATTTGTTTTATCAAGCAGGAACACGTTTGTGAAAGCAGTAGATTAAATAAAGGACGATAACATGTGGTTATCTATAGAGAATAGATGAATACATAATTAGGTGGTGTGGAGGGTTAGCTTTTAGTAGAAACAGTTTTTTGTTTTGTTACCAAGCACATTCAACGTGTATGACGTCTGAGGTTCTGTAGCTGCTACCTGCCAGAGTCAGCAACCAATGTGCCCTTTTTAATGAGGAATATTGGATCTGCAGAAATCTATACTAGTTACCCACCCCATTCATGGCTTACTACGATCTCCGCACCTTGCTAAGATTTCATGCCAAGCAATACACCTTCCTCCCAAAAGAAAATGGCCCAACTCCCTGAAGCCATTTAGATTGCAAAACCTTAATTGGCTGGACTGGATTTGTAGACCTAAAACTTTACGGGACATATTATCAAGCCTGGGCGATAAAATTATTGCCGCTTTATCGGCAGGAAACTGCTGCTAAAGTGGCGATAATGGGCTTGATAATGTCGTATACCTAGTTCTTTTTGGGAGTTTGGCCGTTTTGATAAAAACCGGAAGCTGTGATCCCGCTTCCCTGATCATTCGATCAATAATAACAATTCCCTTGAATCCGATATACAAACCAAAAATTCAAGGAGGGAGGCTTCATAGCATGCACGTCTCTTGGGCAGTGCAAACCCACCCTGGTTTATTCCCAATTGTAGAACTGGATATTTAACTCTAGGTGCTTTTTTATTCCAAACAAACGGACGTAAGAACATCTAGCTGTTTGAAATAGACCAAATTAATTTTTATCAAACATTTATAAATAAAAAAAAAAGAATAAAGGCAATATTGACATTTTGGTGAGAGCAACCTGGCTAATAAGAGTAAGAGGGAGAAGAGACCATTGATCAAGTAGAGACCTCGGGCCTCATTTATGAGGCTTTTGCGTCAGTTTTGCGCTGCTGATGCGTCACTTTTTGTGACGCATCGGCGGCGTAAAACATGCGCCTTGTTGCGCCATATTTAAAAAGTGACGCATCTAGGTAGATGCGTCACTTTTTAAACCCCTGCGCCACATTATACCTGCGTCAGGTATAATGTATGCAGAGGGGGCGTTCCCCCGCAAAAAGCCTCGTAATAGTGACGCAGTGAAATCTATGAGATTTCACTGCGTCACTGTTAGGACGCTGTTGCGTCAAAATCTTGCGCCTGCCTCACAGAAGGCGTAAGACTGACGCAAGCCCGTTCACATGGGGCTTTCCCCATGTGAAAGGACGCATTGCTGGAGTAGCGTCACTTTTGTGACACACTCCAGCAATGCGTCACTTTTGCACTTACAGATACGTCAGAAAAACTGACGTATCTGTAACTCCTTGCGACATGATGCGCCATACATTAAATATGACGCATCATTGGTGTCGCAAGGAGTGCGCAGTGAAAAGTGACGCATCGCTGTTTTCACGCAGCGATGCGTCATTTTTTTAAGGTAGCCTCATAGTTCAGCCTATAAAGTTCTGCAGAGGAATTAGTTATATAAACTCCTAGATATCGAATCGGATTTATCGAGGCCACTGGACAATGAAAACTACAGGGAAATTATGACCTGAAGAGTTACAAATCAGGGTTTCTGGCTTATTATGATTAATTATGTACCCGCCAATTGACTGGAACTGCTGGAACTTGCCCCTAAATATATTTAGGTTTAACTCACCAGGCCTGAGATACAGTATTATGGGGCAGATTTACAAGCCCCTTGCCACTTTTGCCTCACGTTTGCCATGACAAAAGTGACGCTAATATGGTGCAGGGGGCTTGTAAATCTGCCCCTATATCATCAGCAAAGGATTTGAGCTTGGCCATCCCTCCATTGGAGCTTCTATTGTCCGATTGGCCCTTATCCTGGCTGCCAATGGTTGAAAGAAGAAAGTAAAAAGAACAGGTAATAAAAAGAACAGCCGTTCTGAGTCCCCCAATTTGTATCTGTAGTCTAATTTTCTTTAGCCTGTACGCCCTTGTATATATTAAATAGCATATTGATGATTATACTGGTAAATCCAACACTTTTAAGTGCAAAAAAGGGCATCCCAGTTAATAGGGTCGTATGCATCGACCATCATTATATATGCAGGTATCAAATTAGTATTAAAAAAATCAATGGCATGTTTTAGAAAAGTAATATTAGCCACCATTTGCCATCCTGGTAAAAAGCCAGCCTGGTCATTATGAGTTATTTTATGGTGACAGGCGAGAATTTGTTGGCCCAGACTTTCAGTAAGATTTTATAAACAGAATTTAGGAGACTGATGGGTCTATATGAGTGGACATCACAGGAATTCTTCCCATTTGTAACAAAACTAACAATAATTGATTCCTTAAATATTCTGGGAGCCTCTTCGCCATTTCTCGATGCATTAAAAAGCTCCAGTAAAAACGATATTGATTCTTCCTGAAATACTTTATAAAACTCAATTGCAAACCCATCGTTTCTGCAGGACTTTCCTGATGGCATTGCTGCAATCAGTTGACGAACTTCTGATGCAGTAATATAGGTTACTAATGCCTCAGCCAGGCAGTGAAATCATTTGATTGTTGCCAACTTTAAGTAGGACAGAACGAGTGCCACTGTGACCTGGTGGCACAGTGCCGGATGGTTCTACAAGTTAAATGTTTCCGATTGTGGAGCCATCAGAGGTTACTCTTTTAAAAACCCTGTAGCTCTTGATTTTAAAGAAGCAGAGAAACCACACGTTTGATTTGGTGGGATGACCACATATTTATGGATGTTTTCCCATCATCCCTTCAAACTCAAAATGGTTCTGTACATCTTGAAGTTTTTTTACATATAGAATATTTTAAATGTGTGTAGGATCGGGCTGCTATGATGCTTTAACTTTTAAGAGTGCCAATTTTCAAACACCTCTGAAATGATAAACTCCAAGATTTAAACAGTTACAATAGTACAGTGCTATTTTTGGATAACGAGAAATTTATACCAGGGGAACGGGCCTCATTTACAAAAAAACACAATAGATAATGCAAAAGGCATTTAATGCGGCTCTTTTAACGAATTTTAACTAATGAACTGATGCGATGTACAGAATGATGTGATCGCTTCTGTCTGGCCACAGACATGTACTAGGCAGAAGCATTATTTATACGTTCATGGTCATAGGCATTAAAAGGCATATAATGCAATTAATGGCTCTAACAAACATCCAAGTTACTGAAGATTTTAAGGCAGTGCCACGATGTGGGAACACAATTAAAGGAATAACTTTAGAAACGATTTGATCTTTGTATGATTTGATTCCCCTGTAGCTATTTGTTTATTTATATTTCATTTAGTTTGTATCTTCTCAATTATATTGAATATGTGAGTGGATAATAAATACAAAATGAAGAAGTGCAAAAAGGAAAAAAGGTTCTGCTAAATTAAATTAAATGGATTCTACGGGATCATGATCAACAAAAAGTTATCTGTTAATATAAAATATTTCCCTTATGAATGTTTCTTCAGGACGATGCAAGCAATCATCACCTATATATAGGACGCAACCAGATGATAGAGGTTTGACAGTAGGAAGAGGGAACCTGATGAAGATACCCCCAAGGTCCCATTACCTTAGTACATGCAGCCTGAGCCTAGTCATACCACGTAATTTGTTTTTGTTTCAACAATTCATGGTCAGATGAAAATAAACGATAGCAAATTAAAATGTAAAATGCTATTTTGGCAGATAAACACAACCTGAGTTCTCATCTCTCAGTGAATTCACTGATAACATCACTACTTTATTAGATGTAAAATTTGTACAACATCAAATCAAGTTGTGAAATAACTAATCCGAAGTGCTCCAACTGATGGGGCGAGGCACAGTGCTTTATTGCTCGATAATTTCCCTGGTTCCTATTATTAGAAAGGACTGTTGTCTTTTCCAATTTTACATCTCTTTGCTAGTTTGAATGAACCACAGGGCTCTTCGCCTTTTTTGCTGTTGGAATTGAAGTGAATCTGTTACTTTTCTTGATCAATGAAAAAAATATAATGAAATGTCCTCAAAAAGATTTCATTCATAATAGATGCTGGACTTATCCAACCTTGTATTTAGACAACTGTCCAGGTTAGAATGGCTTCAAATGTCGGAGTTTCATGTATATTTTTTAATTAAGACCTTGGATAATTTGGTGGAAATTCCAAATTGAGATTTCCAGCAGACAGGATTACGGTTAACTGCCAGTATCTTCATGTGGAATTCTACCCATAATAAGTTTAACTCTTCAGAATGGGGAATAACTGTGCAGACATAGAAATACTTTGCAGATTTCCACAAGGGATTGTCTATTCCAAGGGGTCTAATGCTCCCATTTTCCACCTGCTCAGAGTGAGTGGTAAATGGGAGCAATTACCTCCCTGTGTGGCGGGGTGCAGTGTAAGTATGAGCGGAAAATCCGTTCCGCTCGCGGATTTCGCGGATTTCGCGAATTTTCGGTAAATCCGCGATCCGCGAACTCCCGCGAATTTACTGAAAATCCGCGAGATCCGCGAGCGGCGGATTTGGGGGGCAAAAGTTCAAGCCTGTTGAACTTTTAACTATTTTAGGATGGCACCTGCAAGCTGCCAGCGCCATCCTAAAATAGTTACTAAGTTAGCTTCAACAGGAAGCACTAATAGATAAAATAAAGCAGGTGCTCGAGCACCTGCTTTATTTTATCCATTAGTGCCCTGATGAAGCTAATTTAGTAACTATTTTAGGATGGCGCTGGCAGTTTGCCGGCGCCATCCTAAAATAGTTACAGCAGGATGATGTGTGTTTTGTCGAGGCTGGGTAGGTGTGCGTTCTCCCCATATCTATCGTCGAAAATTAGCTATGATGCTTGATGGAGGCCTTTGCATAATTGACTTTCACGAGCTCAATCCCTGTGCAGTTCCTGTGACCATGAGCTTCTCCGATCCGTGCCTGTCCTTTTATACACACAAGAGGCATGTGAACTCGCATATAAGCCCCGTCCGTTTGGCCCCTCCCCACACACTAGTGGTGTGTGCACCGTCTTCGCGCCCTTTACCCACTTGATGGACAGCTCACTTGAGAGACCCCGGCGCTCTTTGGTGTGATGGCAAAGTTAATCAGCCCCCCCAAAAATGTGTGTTTTGTCGAGGCTGGGTAGGTGTGCGCTCTCCGCATATCTATCATCGAAAATTAGCTATGATGCTTGATGGAGGCCATTGCATAATTGACTTTCACAAGCTCAATCCCTGTGCAGTTCCTGTGACCACGAGCTTCACTGATCGTGCCTGTCCTTTTATACACACAAGAGGCATGTTAACTCGCATATAAGCCCCGTCCATTTGTCCCCTCCCCACACACTAGTGGTGTGTGCACCGCCTTCGCGCCCTTTACCCACATTATGGACAGCTCACTCGAGGGACCCCGGTGCTCTTTGGTGTGATGGCAAAGTTAATCAGCCCCCCCAAAAATGTGTGTTTTGTCGAGGCTAGGTAGGTGTGCGCTCTCCCCTTATCTATCGTCGAAAATTAGCTATGATGCTTGATGGAGGCCTTTGCATATTGACTTTCACGAGCTCAATCCCTGTGCAGTTCCTGTGACCACGAGCTTCTCTGATCCGTGCCTGTCCTTTTATGCACACAAGAGGCATGTGAACTCGCATATAAGCCTCGCCCGTTTGGCCCTGCCCCTCACACTAGCGATGTGCACCATTTTCCTGCCCGGCCATTACCCACACAATCCGCAAAATCCGTGAATCTGCAAATTGGGGGATTTTGCGGATCGCGAATTCACAAATTCGCAAAATTTGCGAATTGCGAACTCGCAAAATTCGACCATGCTTAGTGCAGTGAAGGGTGCTGAGAAGGCAGGGGAAGGAAAAGTAACAATAGCTTGGCCTGGACATAACTCCCCCTTGCCAAATAAAAATGTTGTCATGGGCCAAGGGACAAAACTTGGCAGCAACAATCTTATATGATGGGAAAATCAGGCCCAGTGTTCCTGCACCCAGGAAAATATATTGAGTCGGATATCATCAGGCAGAGCGCAATTCCGTATAGTAACTTCAATCCAACTGACTCGTAGTCAGGGACTTTGTAAGAGATATTTAAAATACACAAATATACTAAGAAGAATGATCTGCTAAATACCAATTATTTCCTTACTGTACTGTCCATTACTTACTGCCACTTCAATATCAAAAGAAGAAAAAATCATTATATAATCGAAACAGTGTAAATATATTTTGTTGAAGATTTACATGCCAAAATAAATAAACAATTGTTGTAGATTTACACGGCGAAATAAATAAACAATCAGCTTGTGTATACAGAGAGTTGTCAAAGGCACCATTTTAACATGTTAAGTGTGTGTTGTTTGACCTAGTTTATTTTGTGGGGAGAAGTGCCTTTTCCAGGAGTAACATCAGTGTGTCTTTTCTGCTTTCGTAGACCAAAATCTAAAATAAATATATGTGTGCTACTAGGGTAAACAGCACTGTCTACATACATATGGGGACAAGTAGAAGCACATTCTTAAAATCCTATGCAGCAAACTAGCATCTTTCACTTACTTTATGTAATGAAGCCTGGTTATCATTCAGGTGAACGGTATGATGTGCCCCATTAATATAAAAACAAAAAACCTCTCTATGGCAGTTGTCTTAATCTGTGAATTAGCAAATGTTCTGAACATAGCGCCACATGGAACGACAGAGTGCCTGTTCATTCACTGTGCCTTGATGGTGCCGTTGAAGGGCCCCATGTAGGTGACTGGAATCAGATTCTGTCTAACTTCAAGCAGGCCTTGTTGATGCATCTACTGAGCAGGGGCGTAGGACGATCAAGACGTCATGGCTCATGCCAAATTATCTGACAAACTCCAAAGTCTTCCAATATCTTCCTTTAGAAGGGGTCAGCAAACTCATTGGCCCTCTAGAAGTCCCATTGAATCCTGTACGACTTTTCCCAAAGGACACGGCAGAGAGGGCACTAACCATGCACCTCATTCATCAGTCTCTTTGCCTGTTCAACCACAGGTGTGATCTATTGTGTAAGAAATATGGAATCAGCACCCGTCAAGGAAATGTTTTTTTAAAGAGTCTCTGATGTCCTCAATTGAGTCAAGAAATCAGTCTCATGAAACACAGGTCCGGACTTGAATGGTACTTCTTTTTCAATTTTTTATTATGATGATCCACAACAGATTAAAAATCCAGAATTACATGCGATTTTTTCTTTTAGCCAACGCTTTTCGTCTCATGAATGAGACTTCTTCAGGGCTAAAAATAAAGCATAAGCTAATTACACACTCACAAATATATGCAAAAAATATTTACAAAAAATTATTTACAAAAAAGAAAGAAGAGTTAAAAAAAGACACATCGCAAAATATTCAATGACAGTTTTGATCAGTCCGAGTAGATTAAAACTTTAAAGTACAGTGTTTGTTCAAGTTTTAATGTCAAGAAACAAAAGAAATGCAGTTTTTTTGTAGCAATTTGGAAGGCAGGCAATGTTTTACTTAGTGTAGTAAGCTATGATATTCGTAAAAAGAAAGAAATCAATCACAGGAATTTGCATCCAGCTATTAAAAAAATAGCGGGAAAAAGAAAACATCATTGCAAACATACCTCATAGAGCTGTCTTTGCCAATAACAGTGCAAACAATGGTAGTTCCTTCATCATAGAAGATTGTTAGATATTCTAAAGAAACACATAGAGTATATTTCATCAATAGCTGTATTGGTTCTACATAATCAATATTGTCATATATACAGATTCCACATTAAAAAAAAGTACGAATTGATAATCTACAAGTCTTTAGGAAATAACAAAAACCCTGTGAGAAATATTTAGAGAGTGAATTATAGTATGTATTATGTTGTTTATATTCAGAATTATTTGCAAACAAATTCATCAAAATAAAATTCTTATGAATAGTTCGGATAATACACACAATTTAAAACACAGTTTGGATCCCATATTATTAATAGTTATTTGTGGTCTCGGATGGCTTGTTGATAACCACAATATGAGATGCAATACTATCCTATGAGGTCATTATATTATGAGAACTGTATTGTGCGTCTCTATTTGCTATATGGTTATGGAATAATATACTATGTTTATGCTAACGAACTAGGAAAATCCCTGTCAGTCAGATTCTGTGTCTTGTGTCAACTGTAGAGAAGACAAGAAAAAAAGGCAACAAGAATAATCAGTTAGCCTATATATTTGTTTCTTCGAAGTCAGCATATAAGTATAATATAAGAACAAAATGACATTGCCAAAAAGTATCTATTCGAGAAGGTTCTAAGACTCGCAATGTTAATAATTGCTGGAATTTTGACCCAATATGCTTAAAAAGTCGAAAAATGTATCGCAACACAGAACCCATAGATATTGCCTAAACACGGTGAGCAATTAGTCAGACATCTTGGAGTGTGCACCTCTAATGTCTGAAGTATAAGGACCTTATTCCAAAACAGTCTATATTGTGCTAATATTAGAACCGAAGTCTTAAAAAGGGGCAAAAGCACAGGCAAAGATTTAGAATAAAATATTGGCTGGGAAGAAATAGACATGAAATATATTCAAAATAATCTCCCATAAAGAACAGAGCCTTCGGCCGAACTTACCAAAGAAGGCATGGTAGCCAGGAACGTGACGAGCATCAATGATTGAGCGGCACCAGAATGTGGGCTGTGAAGCCGCCAGCTTTTATACTAGAGATAATTGGATAATTGAACGCGCCAAATTTAACTTATGAGTACGCGTTCGTGAATGTGAAGTATATCGTTGTCATGGCAACAGTACAGGCAACCAGATCGGCCCTCTTAAAGTATGCACATAAACATGTCTAGATCTCGTAAATCAAGTAATATGTTTTTCTAAAATTGCATGTTTAATAAACCTGGTTAGTAGTATGGGCTAAAAAACCACTTCCTGTTGTATTCATGGAGATTCGATACTTTAGAAACACCAGATGTCGCGTTGCAGTCCGCGATCATGGGCATGAATGTTTAATGTTGCCATGCCGACTAACTAAGAAACTATGTCGGCCATCTTGGACTATGTAACTATAAGTTGATAAATCTTATAAGACACGAGATGTATTTTGAAATGCTCTGGGTTGAAAAAACCAGAGATTAGGTAATTTGGACGCATCTAACGATGCATTTAAATTCGCGTTCGTAAACCCAGAATATTTAATGTTATCATGCCAACTAGCCGAAAAATGATGCCGGCCATCTTGGACTGTATAGATTTTAAGTGAATAAATCTCATAACACCAGAAAATATGTCTTAGGATTATGTCATACGTAAGCTCAGAAAGTAACAATTATATCTTACATTGGTGTCAAGCAGAACAAAGTCATTAAAATCAGTTAACTTCCAACAATGTCAGTACCGAAGGATCGTAACGGCCATAAATTGTATCAATCATTTTATGATATATCAGTCATAGTACCTATTGATATATACGGGTAAGAAGACAAGGAAAGTCAGTTCATAGATAGCTGATATTTTAACAAATAGTATCGATGCATATCGGTAAGAAGACATAAAAAACAGTAAATTCAGAACAATTGCTCGCACAACCAAGCCAAAATCGTCAAATACATTCTTTTAACAGAAGGCATTGTAGTGTCCTCACAGATTGCATGAGTTATGGACAACACATCAACATCATTGAAGAATTAACAACATGTATAAAGAACAGTAAGTCCAGATCAATAATTCGCATAATCAAGCCAAAATCACTATTTGTCTTAAACCGCAGAGCAGAATGAATTTCAATGGCTGGTAATACTAAAGCTACATACACTTACGAAGAAATGATGAAATTCATTGTTTTGATTTATCCCGTACTGTACACTTCTCAAGCAACAAATCCATATTGATTCCAATTGTCTAAGGTTAAGCTCTCTGTTCCCACCTCTAACACTTGCTTTCAAATGATCAATTGAATGAAATTCTACCGATCTTTCATCAGGGTGTTCTGTACAGATGTGGCTCGCCATGGGATATTTCAAATCACCATTTTTAATGGCTCTCACATGTTCTTGTACACGTGTTTTCAGACATCGAATGCTGCTACCAACATATGTCTTCCCGCATGAGCATAGAAGTACATATATGGTAAACGTCGTGTTACAGTTGATGAACTCCTTAATCTCAAAACGTTTAGAGCCATTGTAGGAAAATTGAGTAGTTTTGTTCTTCACAAAATTACAGATACAACACCCACCACACACATAAAATCCTTTAGGTTTCTCCGGAAGCCATGTTGGCTTTTGATGGGTTGACCTGACATAGCTTGGACACAGTGTGTCTTTCAAGGTGGTCCCTCTCTTATAGACTATTTTCGGTCTAACAGATACAATGTCATTTGGAATGCTTTCTGATTTGAGGAGATGCCAATTCTTATGAAGTGCATTGTATATATGACTGTTATAAGAGTTATATTTGGTTATAAAAGGCACCTGTGTTCAATGTGCTCGACTATCTTTCTTGGCTTTGGAAGAGCTCAAAGTGAGTGCTCTGTCCAGAGCACGTGCCCGTTTTTCAGCTTTGTCCAAGCAATCAGAATTATAACCCCTGCGTTTAAAATTCTGTTTGATTTGGCTCAAATTTTTGAGAAATCCGGGAGTAGATTCCAAAGCTTGGCCGCGGCCACCTCGAAAGATCTACCCCCTGATCTAACCTTTCTGAATCTGGGCACCCTCACCAGCCTTCCATAACTCATGCAATCTGTGAGGACACTACAATGCCTTCTGTTAAAAGAATGTATTTGACGATTTTGGCTTTGTTGTGCGAGCAATTGTTCTGAATTTACTGTTTTTTATACATGCTTTTAAGTCTTCAATAATGTTGATAGTGTTGTTTATAACTCATGCAATCTGTGAGGACAACTGACTCTCTATGTCTTCTTACCGATATGCATCAATACTATTTGTTAAAATATCAGCTATCTATGAACTGACTTTCCATGTCTTCTTACCCATATATATCAATACGTACTATGACCGATATATCATAAAATGGTCGATACAATTTATGGCAGTTACGATCCTTCGGTACTTAAATTTTTGGAAGTTAACTGATTTTAATGACTTGTTCTGCTTGACACCAATGTAAGATATAATTGTTACTTTGTGAGCTTACGTATGACACAATCCTAATACATATTTTCTGGTGTTATGAGATTCATTCACTTAAAATCTATACAGTCCAAGATGGCCGACATAATTTTTCGGCTAGTTGGCATGATAACATTAAATATTCTGGGTTTATGAACGCGAATTTAAACGCATTTTTAGATGCTTCCAAATTACCTAATCTCCGTTTTTTTCAACCCAGAGCATTTCAAAATACATCTCATGTCTTATAAGATTCATCAACTTATAGTTACATAGTTCAAGATGGCCGACATAGTTTCATAGTTTCATAGGGCAGTATTGGCGATCTGGCTTGTTTCAGGTAATTATTACTGTTACTGCGCTCTGCGCTCGACAGATAGCGCTTCAGGAAAGATACTTAGTGTATTGTATTTCAAATTTTAAATTATCCAGTTTTTGCATTTTCGTTTTTTTATTTTTATTGCCCCTGCTTTTAGCCCTGACATCTCCGCATACTTCCACTATAATTGGATGCTCACCGCTTCTTTGGCGGGTCCCCTCCCTCGTATTTCTTAACTTGCGGCCATCTTGGGGGTGAAAACGGGACGCCTGGAGGCGCCATCTCTGGTCGTGGTCTAGTGTCCAGAAGGACTCACAAGACCTCTATTTAAGATGGCCCTGCAGACGCGCAGTGGTAGCGCGCACTGGGAGCGCCGGTCGCGCGCCGGAGTCGCGCCTGAGTCCAGCCCGTCTGCGCTCGTCCGTGCCTGGACAGGCCCAGGGGCCAGACCCTCTGCATCAAATTTGGACCTGTCCCGCCTCCCTACCACCGCCTACACTTACACTGGTGAGGAACTGATATCGATGAGGCAATCTCTTTGCATTAATTGTACTCTGTGTAATTTACCCACACATAATTTTAAATGTCCGGGCTGCGCCTTTTCCATGGGGAAAATGAGCAAATGCAGGACTATGAAACGCATTTATAAACGTGGTAGGCTGAGGGGCAGTAAAACTGCAATGACTCACCCTCCACTACAATTCTGGAATATTAATTGCAGGTCCCTTCCCAAGCACAAGCATAATATTTATGATTTTCTTGTTGATGAGAAGCCGTTCAAGTCCGGACCTGTGTTTCATGATACTGATTTTGTAGTGTAGTTCCTATTTTCCCAATAGGCCCTGCGCATTGGAATAACATAAACAGTAGTATCGACGTAGAAGTGCGGATCTTCCAGGCCTCCACTGACTATGCTAAACTTATTTGGGGTTGTTACCAACTAGCACAGAGGTCACTGGAAACTTTCTTGACTGAATAGGAAGTGATCAGCTTCCCTGGCACAGCCAAGAAGGGATTCAGTTTTCCAACAACCGTGCAACATGACAACTTTGCTCCTCAGATCAAGAGTCAATCTCTAGGGTTGTGTGAAACAATAGACAGTTATTTTACTCAGTCAGTGGTTGTGCAGTTTACTTTCACAATATGTAGAGAATAGAGAGACGGGAGTTGTCAATAAAGGGTAACATTTATTGAACAGTCTTTCTTCTCGTACAAGAGAAATGAATTGCCACAATTGCAAGACTTGTTATTATAAAAAGTACGTACAGTAAGATGAGTATTGAGACATAATACTGTAAAAGCATTGATATGGTTTCTTAGCCATACAATGGTTTAAAATTAATAAAACATATATACATTCATATATACATTAGGCTAAAATACTCAACTGGTGCTTCTAACTACGCCTACCCCAGTGTACCTGACCTAAGCCTAATACTTGGGAGGGGAGTAAGTAAGTAGCTTTAAGTTAAGTTGGTTTTGCCAAGGTTTGCTTCAAGAATTCTCTCTAAGGGTTTAGTCAACACCATACCTCTGGAATAGAATGATGGAGGTCTGGTATCTCCTTCAGGGGGTCGATATCCCAGTCACCCGCAAGGGTAGACTAGAAACGCCGGAGCTGGATTTCTCTGCAGGAGAAAGAAGGCGTCTCTTCTCAGCGCATCGAGGAGGAGGAGGAGGGGCAGCGTAAGCGGGCAGCTTGCATCTGCTGGGCTCTTTGCAGGGGACGGCTGTTCAGCTCCTAAGTTCGCCACACCATTGTTCGCTAGTTAGCTGCGATAGCAGTAGCGATAGCAGCTATGGTATCATCAGCATGACAGCTTCTTCAGCAGCAGCGAGATAGCTGGCAGCATCAGCTTCAGTGAAACAGCAACGAGACAGCAGCAGCGTTTGCTTAAGGCAACGTTGGTAATATTTATACCTGAAAGGTGCCTTGTTTGACGTAAGTTTTGGGACATAAGACGTCAATAAAGATGTCACTAGGAAGTGATTGTTTATCAGCGCTCATTAGAGTTCTATTACTAATCAAAACACAACAAACGGGGATTTCCAGGTTGCTGAGTTTTTATCTTGATGAAGAACTCGGAGTGTTAATCTAGGAATCTTAGATAGTAACTTCTGCTATGTCATTGCACTAATTGGTTGCAAAGGAAGTGGCAGAGAAAGCTATTCTGAAATGTGGCTCTGTTCGTGTGAGGCCAGAGACGAGTTTCTGAATATTGCACTTGAACGGTTATGCCAATATAGGGAATAAATGGATTTATAGCCGAATAGGGGCATAAGGTCACAGTATCGATCAGGGTCCTAGATTAGAACGCAACAATTTCTTGACTCATTTGAGGACATCAGAGACTGTTTAACACCTTGACTGCTGCAGTAATTCCCCCTCTGTGCTGCAGCTCCTTGAATCCTATTATTCATGACGAGCTCAGCTCGTCATCAGCACAGCTCAACTGTGCCTCATGACGAGCTGAGCTCGTCATGAGCATATAAGGGGTTAAAAAAACATTTCCTTGATGGGTGCTGATTCCATATTTCTTGCAGTGCATTTTGGGCTTTGCCCATGAAGGAACAGACAGGGTTGTGTTCCTTGGTTTCATGAGCACCATCACCAACAGTTTGTAGCCGTAGATGTTAACAGGTGCAGGTTGTTCTTGCCTCAACCCTAGTACGTAAAAAAGTGATCTATTATGTGTATACAGGTAAATGGATTCCCTTATTTCCATAGTGCCATTCCTAGTACCAGTGAGTGAAGGCAAATGTTTTTGCGGATGGTTACTTTGGCCCATCCAGTGGGGGTTACAAAAGATGTAAAAGGAAATTCTTGCAGCTCTTCCTGTAAAAGTGCTTCAAAAGCCCTAAACTTGACCCGAACGGCTGGCACAATCCCAGGATCACTGGCAATGCAGTCTTTGTCCCACTATATGGAAGACAATGTAAGCTAATTATTTTGCTTATTTTTAAAACAACTTTATGTAACACAACTTTATTGGCACTTTAATAGTACATACGGAAACATTGACAGTAGCAATTCAAGAATTATCATACCCACGAGGGTACATTCACCACTAGATTTCATTCATTCTTCTGCATCAGTATACAAAGAGTATTACATGTTCTCCTGAGACCACCAGCTGAATACCATTTCACATTCCCTTTTCCCCAATATATATCATTATTACCTCTGCTTCCTAGTTATGTACCATGCCAACATTTCCCTGTAACTCCCCCCACCCCGCCGTCTGACGTTTATGTTACTTGGTAAAATACTGCAGTGTGTGGTCTACTCAACTGTTTTTCGTATGTATGGCCTGTGTGTTTCAGGGGATTGTTGACCCATTCTCTCTCTGCTCTTCTGAGGAGGGCTGCAGGTCAGCTATCATTACTAACCATGCTTGGATGTCGTCTTCCAATGTATCATCTCTCAGGACCTGTTTTATTCTTACTCTCTCTGCTGTTGCCCACTCACACATGTCCTTCAACCATTGTTCACAAGTCAGGGGAGTTAGTTTTAGAAACTCAATCGTGATACGTCTTTTTGCTATAATTCACCCCAACAGCACAAACTTTCTACTCAACTTCCTTCTTTTGGGTGTTGGGGGAAGTCCCAGTAGAACTATCTTTACCTCCGTGGGAATCTTCCATTCCGAGGCCTCCTTCAAGTGTCACAATATCTCTTCCCAAAATACTACAACCTTCTGACATGACCACAGCAGATGCATGAAGTATGCCTCTACATGCTGGCATCTAGGGCACTTCCTGGAGCCTTCTGGATACAATTTACTCAGTACGTTCGAAGTAAGGTAAGCTTGGTTTATAAAATTGTATTGTATTAATTTAAAACGGGCATTCGAGCATCCTTTTTGTACAGTTTCATTCTGCTCCACTCTTTCTCTGACATCTGGTCTCCTGTCACTCCCATCTCGCCTGTATGGGGAGTGGTTTCTGAGGTTGATCCTCGCGTAATGCCTTATATAAATGGGTTACCATGTGCCGTCCTTGCGCAATGTATAGCATCACTTGCAAGGTTCTCGTTACTGGGGGTTCCTCCGGAAATGTCGTCCATAGTTCGCTGGCTACTCAAGTGATCATAGCACTCTGTAAATCCTGCCCTCTACCCAAATAGAAGGAGGCCATCGCATCCTCCCTTGTTATGAACTGGCACTTGTTGTATAAATCTCCCATTGTCAGGCAAACCCTTGTCTTCCATTTGTGGAACGATCCAAGGGGGTGCGTCCAGTGCATATGGTACATGCCTCACTTCTTTTCTAACTGTGGACTCCCATGTCTCAGCCACATGCCTATTAATGTAAGGGGAGTCCCTGGGCACCCCTCTACTTCTCATTAGTAATAACTGTAGGGATCCTCCCTCATACGACCCCTCAAGCAGCCATGTAATAATATTGGATGCAGGGGACCTCTACCCCCCCATGTGCCAAGGTCTCTGTAACTAGAGAGGCTAATCCGTTTATGTTTGGGACCCCACAGCAGGTCGGGTACCAAGCTATCCAGTGTTCTGAAATAGGTGGTCAGAATATTGTAGAAAGAATTTTGGAGTGCATAAAGGCATCTTGGTATAGTGACCATTTTAGTGATCATAACCCTGCCCATAAGGGACATGGGTGAGTCCCTCCAGAAACGTGTGGAATCTCTGATCCCATCCACCACCCTTCCTATGTTAAGTTACAGGAAACTTTGGGGAGTAAGTGTCAATTTGATGCCCAGGTATCTAGGGGCCATCGTCGTCCAGGGTAGCAACACCTCAGTAAGCATTTCAGCCGGTTGACCAGCCAGTCTACCAATTGGCAATCACTTTGACTTGTTTTGGTTCATGTGGAGTCCAAACGCTAATCCCTACTCCTCTAGGATCCCTAAGAGAAGAGGCACTGACCTACTCGGCTGCCTACAGAATACCAGTGTGTCGTTGGCAGACAGGGAGACCACATGTCTGGTGCTTCCCACTTTAATTCCCCATTCTTGTAGCCGGTTTCTGAGCGCAATTGCCAGTGGCTCCATAGCCATTGCGAATATGAGGGGAGACAGGAGACAGCCTTGTCTAGTTCCCCTTTCCATTGGGAATGCTTAAGAGATTCTGCCCCCTGACTTAACTCTGGCCTGGGTGATGTGAACAGTATTTGTATCTATTTAGGAAAACTCGGTCCCACACCCATTTTTTGCAGTGTTGCCCACACTTAGGGCCTGGCCACCGAATCAAACACTTGTTCAATGTCTAATAGATCCAAGGCAGGTTCCTCCTTCATTACACCCGGGTTGTGCCAGCCATATGCGAGCCGTCAGAGGTGAAACTTAGTGCTACTAAATGGGAAAAAAACAACCTGCTCTGGGTGGGTCATATATGTCATATGAGAGAAGTCTCGCTACCAGAATGCCTCTCAGTATGTTTACGTCTATATTCAGGAATGAAATTGTCCTGTATGAGTTTGACACCTGTGGGTCCCTATCTTCTTTGTGTATCAATATCACCAGGGGTTCCCGCTTAGCATCTGGCAACTCTTGCCTCTGGAGAGCTTCATTGTACACCCCAAGCAACATATCAGCTAGTATCCACAGGGAAACTGCCATTCCCAGGTGATCTCCCTACCTTTAAGCGTTTAACGCCCATAATATCTCCTTTCTCGTGATCGGGCCCCTAGACTTTCTCCCACCTCCTGATCCAAATGGGGTAGCTCCACTGAGGACAAGAACTCCTCTATCGCTAAACTCAGTGGCCCAGTGCCTTTACTATACACTTTGACCAGATGACTAGTGAGTATCTCAGCGATCCCCACTTGTGTTTGAACCAGTCTCCCATCACAATTCTGAAGTTGCAAAATTGGCACTGTGAATGTTTCCCTTTTCAGCAACCTGGCTAGCATGGCTCCAGATTTGTCTCCCTTCTGGCGGATACGTTGCTTATACTCTGTATAGTCATGCTTTTCTAGGCGTTTCCACACCTCCAGCAGTACAACTCAAGCCTCAGACCACTCCCTTCTCCTCTGTGGGGATTCAGGCAACACAGCTTTGAGCCTAAACAGCCTACATTCCCGTTCCCCTTTATCTCTCTATAGTTGTTGTCGAACCCCATACATCGTATGCATTCAGACCCCCTGAGCACCACCTTCACAGCATCCCATTTGTAGGCTCTATACTAGGCCAATCCCCAATTTTCCTCAAAGTATTTGATAAGTGCAGTCAATATAGCTGCTTCAAAAAGGGGGCCCAGCAGTGCCTCCGCCCTAAGCCACTATGCAGGAATTGCTGGTTACTGTCTATGCCCCTCAAAGCTGAGCAAAAGCGGTGAGTGGCTCAGAATTTACCTGGCTTGATATGTTATCCCATAACCTGCTTAACTAGGTCAGGTGAAGTTAAACAGTAGTCCAGATGGCTAAATGTGTTGGTGGCTGGTGTGTGGTATGAAAAAAAATTCTGCCCGGGGTTGTGCTCCCTCTATACATCTTTGAGTTGCATTTCCTTCAGAGCACTAGTCACTGTTTCTGTCATGTGTGGTTTAGTGTGCATACGGGGAGTCACCTGATCCAAATTCCCATCCAGGACACAATATACATTTCCCAAAGTTAGCATTGTCTCTCCCAGATACGGAGCAGCTACAGCCATGACGGTCCGGAAGAAATTTGGGCAATTAATATTGGGAGCTGAAAATGAAGTATACTCATTTCCCTCCCTTTGAACTTGCTGTGAAGAATCCTATACCTCCCCTCTAGGTCCACCTAAATATGTAAGTATTTGAAGGGGATCCCAGGTGCCACCCTTATAAGAGTACCTCTAGCAAATCCTGAATAGGACGTGGCATATAGTTGTCCTCAAGACTTACGCCTTAAACATGGGATCTAGTCCCCCCACACATGTGTCTCCTGAAGGCACGCTATTGACATCTTGTGCCTCTTTAGGTATACATACACTCTTCTACGTATTTTCATAGGTTGCCAGTCCCCGAAATTTGCATGTAAATATATTCGAAGCTGTGGATGCCATTTCCTTTGTATGAAGTGGATCGCTTTTGCCCCCAGCTGTAGCAGACCCCACATCTTCTTAAAATACCTCTGAGTTATCCCAACATGCAAAACTAATTGAACTCCCCAGTCCCTCCACCCCTTGGGCAACCCGGCTGTGCTCCCCTCCTCACCAAGACAGGGCCTGCCTCAGTCACCCCATACTCCCCGTTGAACAGTTTACAATTAAACTCTAGCTATGGCTCCAATTACTTTTTGACTCAATCATTCAAAATTCCTTTATTCGGTTTCCATAATTTTTTAGGGAATCATAAAAGTACAGGTTTAAAACATATAGGCAATACATACAATCAGTACATTTTATGAAATTGCTGATCCATCAGTTTAAAAATGGGGGACATAATAAAAATTATTTTGGAATTAAAGTGCTAGTGCGTATAGATAAAAAATCAAATGAGTTTTAAGAAGAACAGACAGGTTGGGAAAAACAAATACAGTTAATTATTGATCCAAGTTAGAGCGATACCTGACACAAGCCTTCAGAAAGCAGGCGACAGATTTAGCATACTGTTCATTTTCTAGTAACAAAAATGATAAAAATGCTGGACGACAGCATCGCAGTCCCATTATTCTTAATATAGGTAGACTCAACCTCCTACGAGGATAATCATAGAATTTGCAAAATAGGAGTACATGGATAGGGGATTGGGAGGATGCCTCATCACAAGGACACAGGGAAAGATTTTTTGACCAATCATTTTGATTGGAAAAGGTGAGTAGACGGTGGAAAATGTTAAATCTGAACTGGGTCAGCAGTAATTTCTCGTACATGTCCAGGTTATAAGTTAAATAGGGTTGGATCGAGGGCGTCAGCTGAATCAACAGAATATGTTGTACTGAGCTTTTGCTGACTTCGCTCATGAGTCGTAACTGCCCTAGGTTGGATAGGCATAGCTTTCTTAAGTCTTTCCTTCCAATTTTTTGGATGTTCATTGGATGATTAAAAAGATTTACTAAGTCCAAATCTTTTAAAAAATTCTTAACATATGCTAGCCACCTAATCTTATGCATTGAGGCTAAATTGAGGCAGTCGTTTATTAGTTGTCGTGACAGGTCGGAATGCTCACATGTCCAAAGGCGATGCCACAGAAGAATTGGCTGAATTTTAATAATATCAGTTATAAACTCTAAGCCTAACTCCAAGTGGCAACTAAATGTTGAAGAGCTTTGGGGAACTGCTAGTAAGTAACGCAAAAATCTATTCTCTATCTTTTGCAGCTCCTCAACATTTACATAGCCCCACACACACACACCCCGTATATGGCTACACTAACACATTTCGCTTGATAGATTTTTATCATTTCTGGGGGGGACCTCTTTCCGAGCTTCTGAGCAAAGGATACCAGAGCAGTGGTTGCCCTCAGAAATGATAATTTTCTAGCTTGTATTGCCTGCCTCCAAGATGCTTTGTCATCGAATAAAATACCTAAATAAGGATAGGAATTTGTGGACTCCAACTTGGTATTTTCCATAAAAATCGTTTTTCAAGCATGGCTGATTCCAGCCCATTTGTGTATAAGTTAAATAAGAAGGGAGCCAAGACTCAGCCTTGTCTCAACTCCTTAGTGACTCCAAATGGTTCTGTTAGTTCGCGACTGCCTCCAAACCTCACTCTAGCTGTTGCGGCTGATTAAAGCTCTCTGAGGAAGGTTAAAAGGTGGGGGTCTACACTCATATTCGATAGGATTAACCACAATTTCTTATGGCTGACGCAGTCGAAGGCCGCAGTTAGGTCGACATAGGCCAAATGTAGGTACCCTCCTTTAGCTTGCACGTATTTTCCTATCAATAATGAGAGGTTAAGCGCTTGGTCCACAGTTCCTAAACCCTCCCTGAATCCATACTGGATGTCAGAAATTATAATATTGTCCATCCCTGAAGACGTTCTAGGATGATGCGGCCCGCCGCCTTAACCAGGGAGTCTAGGAGGGATATAGGTCTATAGCACATAGGGCTATTTCGATCACCCTTTTTAAAGATGGGTATCAGAATTGAAGTGGACCATGATTTTATTAGACCTACAGAGTTAGCAGCTTCAAGAACTCTAGAGAGGATGGGGGACCATAATTCTATGTTATATTTAAAAAGATCCACCGGGACCCCGTCAGGGCCCGGTGCTTTCCCTCCCTTGGAGGCTTTCAAGGCATTGATACACTCCAGGTCTGTAAAATTTAAATTGATGGGATAAGTTTGGTTTACGTGAGTGGGCCCCCCCCCCACATTATCCGGTTGTTCAAGATTTACCGAGCTCCCAAATATTTTTGAAAAGTGGGTCACCCAAGTTTTATAGTCAATTGCTACTTCAATTTTTGGGGCGACATCATTTGTATTTGTAAGGAAGGGGGATCTTACCACCCCCCAGAAAGTAGTACTGTCATTATGGTGCAACTCATATGCAATTGAAGAAAACAGCAGGTCTGGGAGCACACCGCTGACCTATCAAGCAAGGGTCGCCCCTGGCATTCTGGGTAATGCAGTCTCTGGTAGTTTGCCTCGTAGTAGTGTTATCGAGTGTTCCGCCAAGGTTGGCGCAAATGTGCTGATCTCTAGACACCGGTGTTTCAGGTTCATTAACCTTCGTCAGTAGAGATTACAGACTAGTTTTAGGGGTTTGCTGGATAGGTTGCCGAAATCATCTCAGGTCTGGTACCGCTCACTGGCGCGCAGGGCATCAACCACAAGCTCGTCAGCTCCATGACTCACGGGAGTCCATTTGAAGAAAACAGCAGGTCTGGGAGCACACCGCTGACCTATCAAGCAAGGGTCGCCCCTGGCATTCTGGGTAATGCAGTCTCTGGTAGTTTGCCTCGTAGTAGTGTTATCGAGTGTTCCGCCAAGGTTGGCGCAAATGTGCTGATCTCTAGACACCGGTGTTTCAGGTTCATTAACCTTCGTCAGTAGAGATTACAGACTAGTTTTAAGGGTTTGCTGGATAGGTTGCCGAAATCATCTCAGGTCTGGTACCGCTCACTGGCGCGCAGGGCATCAACCACAAGCTCGTCAGCTCCATGACTCACGGGAGTCCATTTGAAGAAAACAGCAGGTCTGGGAGCACACCGCTGACCTATCAAGCAAGGGTCGCCCCTGGCATTCTGGGTAATGCAGTCTCTGGTAGTTTGCCTCGTAGTAGTGTTATCGAGTGTTCCGCCAAGGTTGGCGCAAATGTGCTGATCTCTAGACACCGGTGTTTCAGGTTCATTAACCTTCGTCAGTAGAGATTACAGACTAGTTTTAGGGGTTTGCTGGATAGGTTGCCAAAATCATCTCAGGTCTGGTACCGCTCACTGGCGCGCAGGGCATCAACCACGAGCTCGTCAGCTCCATGACTCACGGGAGTCCATTTGAAGAAAACAGCAGGTCTGGGAGCACACCGCTGACCTATCAAGCAAGGGTCGCCCCTGGCATTCTGGGTAATGCAGTCTCTGGTAGTTTGCCTCGTAGTAGTGTTATCGAGTGTTCCGCCAAGGTTGGCGCAAATGTGCTGATCTCTAGACACCGGTGTTTCAGGTTCATTAACCTTCGTCAGTAGAGATTACAGACTAGTTTTAGGGGTTTGCTGGATAGGTTGCCGAAATCATCTCAGGTCTGGTACCGCTCACTGGCGCGCAGGGCATCAACCACGAGCTCGTCAGCTCCATGACTCACGGGAGTCCATTTGAAGAAAACAGCAGGTCTGGGAGCACACCGCTGACCTATCAAGCAAGGGTCGCCCCTGGCATTCTGGGTAATGCAGTCTCTGGTAGTTTGCCTCGTAGTAGTGTTATCGAGTGTTCCGCCAAGGTTGGCGCAAATGTGCTGATCTCTAGACACCGGTGTTTCAGGTTCATTAACCTTCGTCAGTAGAGATTACAGACTAGTTTTAGGGGTTTGCTGGATAGGTTGCCGAAATCATCTCAGGTCTGGTACCGCTCACTGGCGCGCAGGGCATCAACCACGAGCTTGTCAGCTCCATGACTCACGGGAGTCCATTTGAAGAAAACAGCAGGTCTGGGAGCACACCGCTGACCTATCAAGCCAGGGTCGCCCCTGGCATTCTGGGTAATGCAGTCTCTGGTAGTTTGCCTCGTAGTAGTGTTATCGAGTGTTCCGCCAAGGTTGGCGCAAATGTGCTGATCTCTAGACACCGGTGTTTCAGGTTCATTAACCTTCGTCAGTAGAGATTACAGACTAGTTTTAGGGGTTTGCTGGATAGGTTGCCGAAATCATCTCAGGTCTGGTACCGCTCACTGGCGCCCAGGGCATCAACCACGAGCTCGTCAGCTCCATGACTCACGGGAGTCCATTTGAAGAAAACAGCAGGTCTGGGAGCACACCGCTGACCTATCAAGCAAGGGTCGCCCCTGGCATTCTGGGTAATGCAGTCTCTGGTAGTTTGCCTCGTAGTAGTGTTATCGAGTGTTCCGCCAAGGTTGGCGCAAATGTGCTGATCTCTAGACACCGGTGTTTCAGGTTCATTAACCTTCGTCAGTAGAGATTACAGACTAGTTTTAGGGGTTTGCTGGATAGGTTGCCGAAATCATCTCAGGTCTGGTACCGCTCACTGGCGCGCAGGGCATCAACCACGAGCTCGTCAGCTCCATGACTCACGGGAGTCCATTTGAAGAAAACAGCAGGTCTGGGAGCACACCGCTGACCTATCAAGCCAGGGTCGCCCCTGGCATTCTGGGTAATGCAGTCTCTGGTAGTTTGCCTCGTAGTAGTCATGGAGCTGACGAGCTCGTGGTTGATGCCCTGCGCGCCAGTGAACGGTACCAGACCTGAGATGATTTCGGCAACCTATCCAGCAAACCCCTAAAACTAGTCTGTAATCTCTACTGACGAAGGTTAATGAACCTGAAACACCGGTGTCTAGAGATCAGCACATTTGCGCCAACCTTGGCGGAACACTCGATAACACTACTACGAGGCAAACTACCAGAGACTGCATTACCCAGAATGCCAGGGGCGACCCTTGCTCGATAGGTCAGCGGTGTGCTCTCAGACCTGCTGTTTTCTTCAAATGGACTCCCGTGAGTCATGGAGCTGACGAGCTCATGGTTGATGCCCTGCGCGCCAGTGAGCGGTACCAGACCTGAGATGATTTCGGCAACCTATCCAGCAAACCCCTAAAACTAGTCTGTAATCTCTACTGACGAAGGTTAATGAACCTGAAACACCGGTGTCTAGAGATCAGCACATTTGCGCCAACCTTGGCGGAACACTCGATAACACTACTACGAGGCAAACTACCAGAGACTGCATTACCCAGAATGCCAGGGGCGACCCTTGCTCGATAGGTCAGCGGTGTGCTCCCAGACCTGCTGTTTTCTTCATATGCAATTGAGCCCATAATTCATTTTTTAATTCCGTTTTTCGCCTTTTTAGGGCTTCATTATAGTCCTTCCTTAGCCTGACGATTTCTTTTTTCTGACGTTGGGGTTTGTGGAGTGCAGATTTTAATTTAGTATGGGTCTTTGTGCACTCCATATTAAACCACCCTTTTTTGGAATTGCCCTTATCATTTATTTTATGGAATAATTCCTCTAGCACAATCTTAGTTATTGGTTCTTTTTTTTCCTCATTCTGCAATAGAGTGCATTTGGAGTTATCAGGGACCCGCTTCTCTGCTTTCTAGGCCTTCACAGCCCTTGGCTTTGGGGGGGTCTCGCCAAACGTGCTTTCAGAGTAGGGTCCCCTTACGTCCTTAACACCTTCAATAACTTCCACTCGAGATGGGGTAGCTGGCCACACTGGCCACTCACACAGGCATTTTGCCTGTAAGTTTATTGCCGTTGCATAATCATTGGAAATAGGTATGCCATAGTATGTTTGTATTCTCAGTGTCCTAATTTTAATTTACAAACAGGGAGTCTTCCCATGTCTCCCAATAATTATACTTCCTGCTGGGTTTCCCTTTCCTGTCCCACTTATTTATTCTATTTATAGAGGCCACCCATTCTAAGTGTGTGGGGGGGGCTGGTCTTATCCACTTAATGCTAAATAAAATCTATGTAGAGAAGGGGAAACTTCCTGACTCGTGGAATGACGCCATGATAAGTATCTTACTAAAACCTGGTAAAAATCCTGCTAAATGTGAATCTTACCGCCCTATAAGCCTACTTAATTGTGATTATAAGATCTTCACACAAATTCCAGCTAAAAGTCTTGGTACAATTGCAGGGAAATTAATAAAAGAAGATCAGAAAGGGTTTGTAAGGGGCAGGCAACAGCAAGAACTTACACAGGAACTTATCCGGTCAATAGATATAGCCACAAGCGAAACAATTATTATTATTATTATTATGTTTCTTATATAGCGCCAGAATCGACCCCCGAAGGGGTATCTCCGCGCTTGCCTTGGGAACCCGTCCTGGTTTTTCCCTGTGAGATAGCCCCTACAGGGCATCCCCAAGGTGAAAGCCAAGCATCCCGCCACGGGGGGGCCGTTGTGGAGATTAAGCAAGCTTAATGCCCAGAGTTGCAGAGTGTGAACCCATGATTAGGTCAGGCCCCGAAGCGAGAATTATCGAGTCCATGGACATTTGAGCTCAAGACCCTGCCGCGTCGGGAATTGAACCCTGGTTCCGGGTCTGACCTCTGCTTCAGGGTCTGCCTGCTCTAACCAGTGAGCCACACTTCTCCACAATTCCCCTAACCATAATAACTCTGGACACGGCCAAAGTGTTTGATAGAGTGAATTGGGCTTTCCTGAATGCGACTCCAGAAAAATATAACCTGGGTGTAAATTTTCAGGGAGCTATTAAAGAACTGTATCGAGCACCAAAAGCCAAGGTCCTAATAAACGGGAATTTAACAGAGACTATATCTTTATATAGAGGGACAAGTCAGGGATGTCCCCTATCTCCCCTGCTTTTTAACTTATATATCGATCTGCTGGCATATAGGCTTAGAGCTCACCCTGAAATAACCCCATTTAAATATAATGGATGGGAAAAAAATAGCTTTGTATGCAGATGATCTGATGATTTTTACGGATAACTATGATGGATCTATCAAAGCTATCGAAGACACCTTAAAAAACTTCGAGAGGGTATCTGGTTATCAAACCAATCAATCAAAAATGGAGAATATGAGTTGGCATACCCAGGTAAATAATACCTACACCACGGAGAAAATCAGATAGACATGGTTAAAAACTTAGATAATATAACCAAGATAAACATGGATAGAATAACAGCGGAAGTCAGAAAGTTATTAAAAGCGTGGGGAGGCCTCCCTCTGACCTTTCTGGGCAGATCTAATTTAATTAAGATGTCTACCCTCCCGAAGTTTACGTTTGTATTTAGTGCAATCCCTCTAGAATTTAAGAGGGATGTATTAAAGAAAATACAAGGAGAACTAGCAAGCTTTATCTGGGCGTCCAAAAGAACACGTATAGCTTGGGGAAAATTACGAAGAAGAAAGGTAGAAGGAGGAATTGCTAGTACCGATTTAGTGGAATATTATAGAGCCTTTCAGTTTAAGCATATGAGTGTTCTATTGAGGAATCATGATCAGTACCCGGAATATCTCAAAGTAATGACTGGGAATACTGGACACTTTTTGTACAAATTTGGCCACCCAAAGTATTTAAAAAAAATAAAATTGAAGATTTTAAGATCGGCAGCTAGACTTTGGTACCAGATAAGGAGCACCATGACTATTCCATATTATAGTGAGTTTGCACCTATATGGGACTCTCCAGGGACCCTAGAGTGTCTTAAAGACAAACTGACAAATCCATTGAAAACATCAGGGGGCATATTATCAAGGGGTTTTATCTCCGCTTTTTTGGCTTTAAAAGCCAAGAAAGCGGAGATAAAATTATCTCCCTATTACCTAGCTGTCGCTAACACCAGTTAGCGACAGCTAGTGGGAGATAGCAACCATCTTGGGCCCCATTTTGCATGTCAGAGAAATTTATCACTAATGACATGCAAAGTGGGCATGCCAAGATGTTAGCGACTGGAAACAGTCTCTAACATCGCTATCTCCTATTACCAACTTTTGGAGATATTCGGCTAAGCGCGAATATCTCCAAAAGCTAACATCTGCCCAGGAGAAGTTCTTAGCCATGTTATCCAATGGGAGGTGGATAACATGCTAAGAGCATTAGCTCAGTAATGCATGAATATCGCGGACTTTTCAGCGATATTCATGCATTGCGGCTGATTTTTATCGCATTTGCGATATACCTTGGTAATACCAAGGTTTATCTGCGATAAAAAATCGCCGCAGGTCGGCGATAAATTTTTGTCTCTAACCAAGTAATAGCGATAATTGTCGCTATTGCTTGGTAATATGCCCCCAGGTTTCCAAGTATGGGGCCAGTTAATGGTTGACAATACCATAACAGATTGGGGCACTCTGTTTGTGATTACGAATGCATCCCTTTCAAAGTTTAAATTTTATCAACTCACAAGCTGGGCGAAAACATTGAAGGAGAAAAGCAGCGGGAATAAAATCTTAGAAATATCTATGATAGAAAATTCACCTAGGAAAAAAGAAATTGCAGTATGGTACTGGGCACTTATTGAAGCCGGGGAGGAGGACTTCCTGATTCCAGAAAAGACCTGGGGGAAAGTCCTGCCGTCGCTGGACCTCCAAAATCTGTGGCAAGTACCTATAAACAAATGCTGGTCCATTGTGAAATCTGCTACCCTAAGGAGAAATCACCTCTTTACCTCCCACAGAGCCTACTGGACGCCGAAGAGATTATCCAAATTTGGTGGACCTAACATGAAAACCTGTCCCAAATGTGGCTTACCAAGGGAAGATGATGTGCACATGTTTTGGCAGTGCCTCCAGCTCGAGGGCTTCTGGCGGGAAGTGAGTAAAATCTTAGAATCGGTATTGAGAAGACCAATTGTAGTAAGTATGGATCTTGTTATTTTTGGGGTCAGTAGGCAAGAGGTAGAAATAGCCTTAACAAATAAGGAAAAAAATCTCTTGTTTATGTTGAATCTTAGTTATTGTTATGTAACTTGTCATTATAGTCACATAAGAGGAATCAGGTTTGAGGCATATTTCAATCAAGGGAAGTGCACGATTGACCACATTCGCTGTTGTGGTGGCGGGGTCAATTTTTGCCCACTTTATTGTGAAGCCATTTAATTTATCTAATGTCTGAGTCTGCTGTTTCAGTAGACTTAGTGAGTTGGGCTTCTCCAGGGTATTTGGAAGAAGAAAAGAGCGGCTATTAGGAAAATGGTCACTAACAGCGTTGTTGATTGTCTCAAAATTTAAAATGTTAGGCCCCATCACCTAAGAGACAAGTATAAAATCAATTGTACTCGAGTGTCCCCTTCCATTGAAAGTAGCGGAGAATGGGACTGGGGGGGGATAATAGTTTGTTTGCAAAACCCATCTCCGTTACAGTAGTTATTTCATTCATGCGGTAACCAGTGATGGAATGGGAAAAATGTGTTATGTTGTTCCCTCCCTCGTCCTGGATTCCGCACTTTTTACTGTTGTTATCCTTACAAAGAGATATATTAAAATCTCTACCCCATATCATGGTAAGCGTATTATTTAAGTGATCACTACGCAATTCTTGGAGATAAGAAGAAATACTGTTTAAAATAGGAATTATGTCGTTTGAGTTAAGATTATTGTAAAAGTTTACTAAAAAGTAAATCAATGCCTTTTGTGTGATTATCTTGAGAATTTGATAATTGGTTTCTAATCTCAGGACAACTATTTTTTCAGGTATAATATTATTTGATACATAGATAGTTAATCCCCCTTTTGGCCTTCCCGAAGCGGAGGGGGGGGCTTTCGAGAAATAGGTCCTATATCCCTCGAGATGTATTGGGGTCAAGGACCAAGTCTCTTGAAAACAGACAATGTCATGTTTCCTTACCACTTCTAGACAAGAATTAGTTGTCAGTTTGGATTGTAGCCCTGCAATGTTCCAGAAAGCAATGTCGAGAGTAGGGGGTTTTCTTCTGGGTTGGGCACTCGGTGTGTAGGGAAATCTTTGGGTACTGCTACTTTTAGTACACTATATGCAGGACTTGGCTCAAGCTCTTGGTTGGCCAGAAGTATTGTTGTGTCAGGGAATTGGAGTTTTGTTTCCATTAAGTTAACTTTACTTGAGGGATCAGAAAGGCACTCTATCGCATTATTTATCAAATGGATCGGGGTCCGATTAGTATCATCGAGTGAGATACACTCGTTCAGTTTAGGGACTGCTACCATTCATTCGTTGTCATCCAGTCCCGAAAGGACACTAAACCTGTTGTGTATAGGGATGGGCTGGGATTGGTTTTCGTGATTGTATAAGTTGGGTGAGTTGCTCAACAAAAATGGTCTTGGGAGATTTTTTCTGGGAGGATAGAAGTAGCCTAGCGGCATGATATTGATCCCAACGGGATCAATGTAAAGATTTGCACCTTTCCTCAGGATTTCATTAACGAGTAATGGTGATGCAAAGCTCATTATGACACAATCTCCTGTCAATGTTTTTTCCCTAGACCCCACCCATTGGACTTGCCGATTCATCTTGAATTCTTGAAATACATCTCTATTCATGCCCACCCTTGTACTTAGCCAGTGTAAGGATTTATTTTTCAATGACGATCATGATTCTTCTATTGGGTTGTGTTTTTTGGTTACATTAGCCAATACGATTACATAGGGCGTTGCTTCCGGTGGGAGATCTAGGTGGGAGTCAGTCAAGAGTGGGTTTCTCAGTTGTGGAGTCTTTAGATACGGTCTCTGCTGCACATTAAGAATGGCAGTTTGATGCGACTGTAATGTGTTGTTGTGTATGGTTGTCGGCCTTTTATTCTGATCCAATTTGTTAACTGCTTGAAGGGTTTGCACCCGTTTATCTTTTACTGGGTTTATTCCAGTTCCATTGTCATCTCTATTAACTAAACTATTTGATGGAACCCGGGTTGTGGTTACCAAAATGGGTGGAAAATTTGGGTTACCCACAGATGTACTAAGCTGGGTAGTGGTATTAATATGGTCCTTTAATGTCTGTGGTTTTTGGGGATTTTGAAGTGCTTCTGCTACTCGTTGGATTGAGTTGGTACTTAGGAGATCCTCTATGTTCGCCATTTTCAACGAAAGTTGATCTAACCTTACCCTAACATAAAGATCTAGGGCCCGATGTAGGAGCCTTAATACCGGTCGGAAACGGCCGATTTCGGCAGTTTCCGACCGGTAAATGGCCATTTGGTATGTAGGTGCCCGTTTCCGAGGGCATATGTAGGTAACTGCACATTTACCGAATCGGTAAAATTACCTAATCGGTAAAATACCGATTCGGTAATTCTACCGATTCGGTAAATTCCTAATGTAGGTGGGACTCTTCTGAGTCCCACAGGTGTTACCGAATCGGTATTTTACCATGAAATACAACTTCATGGTAAAATACCGATTCCGGTGTGCATGCACATGTGTGCATGCACACCTATGCCATGTGGCAGGCAGACCTGCCCCTAGGGCATGTATGCCTGCCACATGGCACCCAAGCCTGTATTGGGGGTGCTAGGGGGTGTCAAAGTGACAACCCCTGCACCCTTGCAGAAATCGGTAATTACCGAATCGGTAAATACCGATTCGGTAATGCCCTTTGATTCCTATGGGCTTCAAGGCCCATAGGAATGAATGGGGGATACCGATTCGGTATTTACAGAATCGGTAAATACCGAATCTTACAGATTCGGTATTTACCGATTCTGAAATACCCACATCTCCCCCCCTCCAATTTACCACTTCTCAAATACCGAATCGGTATGATTCGGTATTTAAGAAGTGGTAAATTGGAGTTTACCTACATCGGGCCCCTAGTCGTTCCACTAGGGATACCAGGTTTCTAATATCTGTTTGGATAGGTGGGCTGGTGTTAAACATAGTCTTTTTAGTGGTTTGGGTCCTATGCTGTCCTGGGCGTTTCTTCCCCCGTGTGGTAATTCTAGGTAGTTTTTTCCCATTTGAATGAGAATGTATTTGAATTTGGGGTTGATATTTTTTGCCTAGTGGTACTTGGGTTTCGGATTGGTAGGGGTTATTTGACCTCTTCTGTAGTGTTGAATACATCCGTTTCGCTGTTCCTCTAGCTGATTCCCCGGAATTGGTACGTCCTTTTCTTTTAGTGACGCAGGATCAAGGCTTAGCCTAGATGAAGTCCCCTCTATTGATTCCTCAACTGACAGTATCTGTTTGTCCAGGACGCCTACAGCTCCTGTCAGATAGGTCAGTAGGTTTTTCTGTGAATCAACGGTCAACTTTTTACCCCGAGGAGATTTAGGGCTAGTCAGTTTTCGTTTCCCCATTATGTTAATCGCAAATATCCATACACTTTACTATTAATGGTATTTAATGAACTCTTAGTGAGGACTTTTATTTGAAATAGAGGAAAAGACAGTACAATCTGAAACAGCCTTGGGGATTAAAGTGTTTAAAGCAAAGACCAAGGGGAAGGGCCCGGCCTGGCCACTGCCGGTCAGTGACGGGCAAGGACGGGCCTGCCCTGCCCGCGGGCGTCCCGCAACGCGGGAGCCTGCACCCAGTTTTAAAGGTCCCAGGGGGCGGGGCAACTGCTGAGCACTTCTCGCGAGACCGCTGGATGAAGTAGTTGGGGCAGCGCGCGGTCCGCGGGTGATATGAGGCACTTCAAGCAGGCAAACACACCCTCAAAGGGACAGTCAGGCCCCCGGCGATATCAGGGATGGCAAACAGCAACACAGGTACTGGCGAAGACAAAGGTACGAATTCCAAAGTTCCACAGAAAGGTTTCCCGCGACGCGGGAGCCCGCGCTCAGTTTTAAAGGTCCCAGGGGGCGGGGCAACTGCTGAGCACCTCTCGCGAGACCGTGCTGCCCACTGGATGATGCAGTTGGGACAGCGCATGGCCTGCGGGTGATAAGAGGCGCTTCAAGCAGGCAAACACACCCTCAAAGGGACAGTCAGGCCCCCGGCGATATCAGGGATGGCAAACAGCAACCCAGGTACTGGCGCAGACAAAGGTACGAATTCCAAAGTTCCACAGAAAGGTTTCCCCTTTCCACTTTTTGACTCAAAGCAACATTATTACCGGATAGGTAAAATAGGAGCCAATAATCCACTACTTCTACGCATTCAAGCAACCAAGCAAACAGTCGGGTGTGAGGTCAGGCCTATAGCTCCCGGAATGCAGCTAGGTCCCTAAGAGGCATGGATAGGACCCTCCGCCGGTGATAGTCATTCTATTATCTTTCAGATTCCCCTGCCTCATAAATTATTCCCATATCCAACATCACAAGCACTTATCTCACACAGCATATTTAGGTGACTGTTCAATTTCCGCTCGCAGACTCCATGGACAGCTGGGAGTCCAGAACTACATTTTGTGAACCCTGCTCAGAGTTTGGCGCTGTTTCCAGCTGCAAAGTCCTGGCCAAGCAAACCCGAATTCTACCTGGGCTGTCGTTGCACTCCTCCTGTGTCTTCCAGGCAGGCTGGGATCCCCTGTCCGAGCGTCCCCCTATTATCCAGGACCTGCCAGATCCAGTCTGGGGCAACAAGCATGCACCGACACGCCCGTCTCATCCATCCATGATGTTGCCACCTCCACTGAGTAAAAGAAACAGGCCTTTCCTTTATGTTCCACCCTTAGCTTTGCAGAGTAGAGCAAACTGTATTTCAGTCCAGCCTAGCGCACCGCAATGAAGGACCGTCTTTGCTTCTGAACCCTCTGTGTATGATCAGGAAAGATTGCAATAGGATGACCCTAATACGTTATCTGGCCTTTCGCCCTGGTACAATGGAGTTTAATGTCTCACTCCCTTTAGTTAAAAAAGTGGGCTACAATAGCCCTTGGAGGGGCCCCTGGGCAAGGCAGGGGCCCCTGCGCTCTGTGGGCCCATTCTGTGTTGAAAAATGTAGATAGTCCCCTGGGGGCCAGTTCTTGAACAATGCAATCTTCCAAATAGAGATCTGTTGAGGGACCCTCATCCTTTTTGGGAAAGCTAATGAAATGCATATTGTTCTTTCTTGATCTTCCATCTGCATCCTCCGCCCGTTCATCCAACTGTACTACTCTTGCTACAGCTTCACAACTGTGTCCCTGAGAGAGCGGAGCTCCTGCTTCAGGTGTCCTTATTTTGCTCCATGGCGGTTACCCTATCCAATACCTTGTGCAGATGGGCTCTCAAGAGATTCACATATATTGCCACGGCATCAATCCTATGCACCATATCCTCCATGGAGGAGTGAATCACTACCATAATGTCTGCCAGTGTTGGATTGGTGTCCGAGAAACTTAGCGCATCCTCTCCCAGTTCCACTTGATTTGCAGCCCCTCCGGCCAGTCCCATAGTCCATGGCTGTGCATAATTGGAAATTGTATTAGACTGTACTTTGTGGCTTTTTCTTTCACCATCCTGGAACTCCAACAGGGCCAGGAACCCCAGCCCAGACAGCCAGCTGTATCACCAGTAACTTCTCCCCCTGATGGTCAGATCCTGTCCACACCCCACTGGGTTATATTATCAACGCAAAGGTGCTGTAATAGGATGCCCAGGGAGCCTGCTCATCCTCTCGTCACCTGAGCTTTGCAAACTCTAGACACCCGGGGTCACCCGCTCGCACCTGAGGGTCCCAGCACATGCAATTGCAGGCTACCTGGCACAGTGCTCCATGCTGTGTGGGCTCCACTATGTGCCCGTTCTCCCCACACAGGCAAAATTCTGGGTCCGGATTCTCCAAGCTCAGTAGCTAGGCACAGATTCCCAGTGCCTCCGGCCGGCCTTTTACTTGCTGTCCATCAACTGTGGTGTCCCTATCTTGTGGCCCTCCTCCCGACATGCTGCCAGCTACACTATACAAGGGGGCTGGACTCAGTGTGTATGTGCACTCCAGTCATTCTACCTGATTGCTAAGGGAAAACATGTCTCCAGGCTCCTTCGCCGCAATCCGCTTCCTGGTGGGGACATGTATACTCAAGCATCCCTTTCTCACTGCACACAGCTCAGGCATTCAACAGCAGCCGGGCCCCTCCTACCCATTCCTCGGGTCTCCGCCAGAGCCTTCCGACATGAGAAGGATCGTTATGCAGTCTTCACTTCTCCACACCGCTCTCCCCCAGAGTCTGTTGCTGTTCCATGCGGCTCCACTGAGTGCCTCACTCTGCGTACCGGGCCACAGGCCTTCACTGCTCCAAGATGGCACTCTCAGACTTTCACCTCCAAAGCCCTGTCGGCTTACACCTCGAATGCGGCAGTTGACGGTTTTTCCCCTGGTTGAGTGCTGTGGTCACTTGCTGTTCCCCACCACCTCAGGGGGGTTTTGCTGCTTCAGGAATCTCCAGGATGTTATTGGATTTCAAAATCACTAGCGGGAGCGCCGGCAAACTCGCCTAGTCCACCATGCACCCAAGCCACAGCCCCCCATGTTAACTAATTGTTGTTAAAAATAACAAATAAAAATTCAATACCAGATTTAATACCAGATGCAAACAGTGCTCTCTAGAACTGAATATGTTAACACATTGACAACTATTCTCCAAATTGAAATATTTTATAAGCCTTGGTTATTTCCCGAAGGACATAAAGTTCACAGGTGAATGAATGCTTGAAAAACAGATGATTTGCGCCAAAAATATATAGGCATTACTTATGTATTCTTGCTGAAAGATAGTATTCATCTGTTAGAAATTTCATAAAATTAAAAGATGACATAGAAGTAGCGTGTTAGCCTAGGAACCTAGGCAGCGCGCATGTCCTGTGTTCGAGACATGTGGTATTCACTTCTTTGGGCTTAGAACACGGCCAGCGCTTTTCATGGGTTCTTTCGTCTGCCTTTACAAATTCCTTCATTTTCATTGGTAACTAGTATATATATTTGTCCCACCTTTTGGCTGTTTTGAGCCACCCTGCAGACTACCCCTGCTACATCGATCCTTTCATTATTGGCCATATGTTTTAGTGACTGCTTTTTCTTTCTGCTTTCTCCTCGATGGTCTCTGGCGCACAACTCTGATCACTTAATCTCCTGTGCTCTTCCCCAAAAACCACCTCCCACCCATTGCAGCTTGTTTTTTGCAGCTTTATCTGCTTGCAAAAGGTAGGAGTATGCACTAATCTTTTTTCAATTATTACTAAATATTTACTGCTCGTGTTTTTGGTACATGTTCAGCTACGCTACTTACCAAGCTAAACAGCCCCCCACCTACCCATTGGTGCTCTCATGATGATGTGAAGAGGAAGCTGGAAACATTTGATTTACAGTTCAATTCCTGTTAAACGTGCACCATTCCTTTTTTCCTCACACCCCGCGTGTTACTTTTTGCTTGACACTTGTCATTGGTATCACAAGAGACAGACACAACTCCTGCTGGTTAAAACTCTTTTCACAAGCGAAGTATGAAAAGTATCACTGATCTCACATGATGCTATTGTAGACAGTTGCCGAGTGTCTTTGGTGGCACAAACGTCAAGAGCAAACATGTGTAGATTAACATTATTTCACAAGAGATATGTGCAAAGTGTTGCCTATTTGACAAGATGTTAATGCAGAGAATTCGGTGTGTCATTGGTGTCACAAAACAGATGCAAACTCATGCAGACACTATTTTCAGAAGAGGTGTGTAAAGTGTCATTGATCACATGACATCCTAATGCAGAGCACTGTAGGGTGCCTCTCATATCACAATAGTCAGATGCAAACATGTGCATGGTGACATAAGAGACTTTTGGGAAGTGGTTATGATGTCCCAATACGAAGTTGCAGAAAGCTGTAGTGTGAACTAAGATCATTCACAATCACTAACAAGGTAGATACAGGCAGGTGAAAAGTAAAACTAATACCACTAGGGACAGATGCTTAATGGCAATGATTTTGCAAGAGGTAGTTGCTGGGTGGCATGGATGTTACAAGGGTCTAAGACAAACAGGTGCAGAATGACTCTAATGTCTAAACAGATGTGTGCAAAATGGCATGGATGTCACAAGATCCGAAAGGGAGTGGTGGGGTTGCACTGTAAAAATACTGTAGTAAACCATGGACCAGTGAAGCAGGTACTTATGCACCTTGGGCATTGTGCATCAGCTATGTGTGTTGCAGTGTACTTAACTCCACAGAAAAGTTTGGTGTCAGCCACGCTCCTTAATCTCTTTTGGATTGCCCTCCACCCCTCCCACCAAATTGATGCTCAGTCTTGTTCTCTTCACCTGCCGCTTCCACTGCTGCAACACTTGTTGCGTGGTTCACCCCTCCATTCCTGGTATCAATCTCCCCCTCCTCAAATCTGCACTGTAATGTCAAGTAGACTATGTGTACAGTTTTTCACTATAGTGTGTGAAAACATATTGAGCCCGATTACGAGTTTGACGGTGCAGGAGTGGACCGCCACACTGGCGGCCTGCTCCCACACTGCCAAACCTGTGGTTGCAGCACCCGCCAGATGTGTCTGGTGGGCTGTTTTTGGCCGTCTCATGGCAGTGCCTCTGAAAACAGGCTCTTCAATGGGAACCAAAAACAGTTCCTGCATGGCATGGACTGTAAAGTCCATGCCATGCAGGAACTGGGGTGCCGGCAAACAGGGGTGCACATTTGGCACCCGCATGCATCCCCATGCATATGGGCAACAGGGGCCCCCTTTGTTACAGGACCGCCAACCTTTTCATGGAGGAAGGACATCCATGATACCACTGACGGTCCTGAAACTCTTACTATGCATGGTGGTGTTGCAGTGGCACCAACCGTATATTACTTAGTCCATGACCACCGTGCCACTGCCAGGGATCAGTGGTTCCCTGGCAGCTGTGGCAGTCCAACAGCAGTTCGACTGTCCTACTTGTAATGGGGCAGTCGGACTGCCAGTGCAGCGGTGGCTGGACCACCACCATCTTGCCCTGCTCCTAATTAGGCCCTTTGCCAATGGCTTTAAATTACACAGTGAAACTCACTATGAATACAACCTGTTCACTCTATAGCAAATTTATGTAAAGAGCTATATAATAATGGGTTTTCACTAGAAATTTATGGAAAATATCTGCAACAGCTGTTCACTACAGCTGATATGAATTATTTTCAATGGCTTTTTGCTAGAACGTGAAGAAAGGTGTTTTCTTGAACTTTTGAATATTGTAAAATGGGAATTATTTCCGTAGGCATTTCACTAGTGTGATGGAAAATATTTACTGTGGGGGAACATTTTTACAGAGGCTTGCCGTACAATATTATCTGGTATTTTGTGCAGCAATTTATACATTGTGATATGAAATAGTTACATGAGTTTTTCATAATAGTATGGTAAGAATGTTTGCTGTGTTTTTTCATTACAATTACCTTACATTTGTCTCTTGTATATTAATGCATTGTGTTGCAGTGTGTGTTAAAGAAGTGAGCCTTTAACAGTTTCCTATATTCGAGAAGCATTGGGAAGCGGTGCTGAATATATGGGGATGTTGGCATATAGTACCCTGATTACTTCACAAAAAATGACATTCGCTTGTAAGTAATACATTCATCTAGTTGTCCATTAATGTATTCACTCATTTATTCAGGGGTTGCACTGAGCTCACTTCTTTTTTTTAAGTTTGAAGTTTATTGAAATATAAAGAAACAAAGACAGAAAATGAAGAAACAATCAAGAGTTATGCGAAAAATGAGAGTAATCTTACATATTAGCGAATTACATTTAGGATACTGAAACATAAAATATGAAAATACAGGCAATGAGTATGAGGAACATAGGAGGATGAGAAGATATCTTAAAATATGAAAACAGAGTAAAAATATGATAAAACATTTGCTGTAAATAATAATATGATAATCGAATAACTGAAGGTAATGCATTTAAGGAGGTTTACAAACTTCAACCGTACGTAGTGGAAGTGGTGGAGGAGGTTTAGCAACTGAGGATAGATAGTCAGTGAGGGGAAGCCATAAGAGATCACGTTTGATTGCTAAGGAGATAGGAGAGACAAAGTTAGTGTCAAGTCGGTGATTAAAGCAAACTGCATTCCACCATGCAGTAAAAGAAACATCCTTAGCTTGTTTCCAATGCGATGTGATATGGTGGAAAGCAATGGCTATGCATAAGTCAAGTAATTTATGATTGGAGTCGGATTCAACAAAGGTGGGGGATAGGGAACCTAAGAAAATGTGTGAAATGGAGAATGAAATCGTAAATTTGAAAAAATTTTGTAACTGGGACCAAACTAAGTGCCAGAAATGTAATATAGGGGGACATTCAAATAGCATGTGTTTCAAATCAGCTGAAAGGGATGTGCAGGACCAACAAGTAGATGGAGTGTCTGGGGAAAAGGAGGACAGGAGCAATGGAGTGAATAATATACGATTATAAATAAAGAATAAGGTTTGTGTGGTATTTGCAGCTCTGGATGTACTGTGAATCTTGGACCAGATTTTGTCCCATAAAATAATGGACCATGTGTGAGATAAATCTTCTTCCCAAGCCAACTCAACCTTAGATTTTGAACGATCAGCAGAGGATTGTAAAGATTTATAAATAAATGACGCAGAAAGAGATTGATCGATAGCATTAGAAATCGAAAGATGTGTGGTAGGGATAAAGTTAGAGGTTGGGAGTGAAGAAAGATATTGAGTAAGGGATGGAAGTATCGATAAATATTGTTTACGGGATGAGGCAGGTAACGAGAATTGAGTTTGAAGATCTTGGAAAGAAAGAGGCTGATTATCCGAGAGAAGTTGTGAGATCCATTTTAGACCAAGGGAATGCCAGGATTTCCAATATAAGGAACGATTGCGAATTTTGAGGAATTTATTATGCCAGATAGGCTGAGCGTGGGTGGAGGAGGCAGATGGGTAGGTGGATATTAAGTATGGACGAAGAAGAGAGCAAGAGTGAGAAAAGATGGGGGAGCCTATGGATGACACCTTAGAGGTAAAGGATAGGACTTCTCGAAAATCGTAAGGATGTAGAAGAGAAGATTCTAATGTGAGCCATAGTGGAGGAATGTGAGGAAGATCTGAAGATAGCCATTTCATAGATTGTTTTAATGAAAATGCGTTATGATATGACTTAAAGTGGGGGAACTTGACACCACCAAGGGATTTGTCTTTTTTCAGGGAGGAGAGTGCAATCCGAGATTTTTTGCCTTTCCATAAAAATTTTAATAGAAGGGAGTCTATCGATTTAAAGTAATGATCTGGAATACGGATGGGAATCATGGAAATAGAATAGAGGACTAGGGGTGCTAACATCATTTTGATGGAATCAAGTCGACCCCACCAAGAAAGGAATAGAGGATTCCATCGTGTTATTGATGTACTGATTTTGTTAGAAAGAGAATCGAAATTAAATTTAAGAGTGTCTGGAATACGGGGGGCAAACCAGATACCTAAGTATTTAATCTTTATGGGTTGCCAGGAAAAACCAGAAGAGTCAAAGAGATGTTTTTGGCATAAGGGGTTTAAAGGTAAGATTTCACATTTATCAATGTTAAGACGATATCCGGAGACGGTAGAGAAAGAAGAAACTTGACTAAGGAAGGAAGGGAGAGTTGTTTGAGGATTTGAGCAATAAAATAAAATGTCATCAGCGTATACAGATAGTTTAGCTTGTTGTTGAGTACCATATTGGAAACCAGTAATTGTGTCATCAAGTCTAATCTTAGTTAAAAAGGGTTCTAAGGCTATAATAAACAATAAAGGAGATAGTGGGCATCCTTGACGAACCCCTCTTTGGAGAGGAAAGTAATCGGAAATCATACCGTTTGCAAAGATTGAAGCATGGGGGCTAGAGTATAGTAGAGAAATTAAAGATATGAATTTAGGGGGGAAGCCAAACCAATGGAGAGCTTGGAACATAAAGTCCCAACCAATTCTGTCGAATGCTTTTTCAGCGTCAAGGGAGATAGCAGCAAGGGGGGAGGAAAGGGATGGAGCTTTACTCAAGATATTAAAGAAGACACGGGAATTATCTGATGATAGGCGACCCTTAACGAAACCGGATTGTTCAGGACCTATAAGATCTGGTAATAAGGGATCTAGTCGGAGAGCTATAATTTTAGCGAAAATTTTATAATCAGTGTTGACTAGTGATATGGGGCGATAGTTCTTACAAAGGGTATGATCTTTATCTGGTTTAGGTATTAAGCAAATCAATGCTTCTTGAAAAGTTCCTTGAGAGGATCCGGAGGCCGCAAAAGATTGGAATAGGGAATGCAATTTTGGGAGAAGAAGGGAGGAGAAGTGATTATAGAATTCAATGGTAAAACCATCGGGCCCTGGGGCTTTACCTCGACGAAGAATAGAAATTGCATGAGAAATTTCCGATTGGCTAATGTCCAAGTCCAATGAATGAAAGTCAAGATGGGAAGCTTCTGGAGGAGGGATGTTTTGAAAATATGAAAGAAGATCCTGAGGGTCGGGAATGGATTCTGGGGTGTAGAGATTTTGGTAAAAGGAAACAAATTGGGCAAGTATGTCTTTATCTTTAAAGAAAGAAACTCCATTTGAGTTTTGCAAGGATTCAATTTTTGTACGTTCTTTACGTATCTTAAGGTAGTTAGCCAGGAGCTTGCCCATCTTGTTTTGTCCGCCGTAGTAGCGGGAATTGCATTTTAGAAGAGAGTTAGAGGCGGCGTTGGTGGTGAATTTATTGAAGTCAAATTTGGCTGCGATTAATTCACGTAAAGAAGATTCAGAATTTGAGTTATAGTATGCATATTCCAACTTCTTAATTTTATCCAAGAGTTGAGTTGACTTAGAGATTGATTGTTTTTTCTTTTGGGAAACAAAATTAATGATAAAACCTCGTGCAGCTGCCTTAAACGAGTCCCAAATCATAACAAAGGGGGATTCAGGAAGATGGTTATGTGTAAAAAATTCAGTGGAAAATTGCTTAAATTGGGTGCAAAACTTAGAATCAAGAAGTAGGGAATTATTAAATCTCCAACGGCCTGAATGAGGGGAGTAGGGAATAAGATCAATATCTACAAAAACGGGAGCGTGGTCTGAAATTAGGATGGAGCCTATATCTGAATGAATGGCAAGTTGAGCTAATGGTTTGCTAAGAAAAAGGTAATCAATACGTGATTGGGAGTGATGTGTAGGGGAGTAAAAAGAGTATTCTCTGAGGTCAGGGTGACAAAGCCTCCAAATGTCAACTAATGCATTGTTCTGTATAGAGGAGATAAACTGGGTGTGCATCTTGGAAGGAACAAATTTAACTTTTGAATTTCTATCAATAAAGGGGTCATAAACTTGGTTACAGTCACCTCCAAGAATAACGTATTGGTCATTGAGGGTAACAAGTTTGTCCGAAATAGCAGGCCAGAACAGTTTATCAACACCAGTTGGGGCATAAACATTGAAAATAACTAGAGGTATTTTATCTATAAGAAGATGAACAATTACCCAACGACCATCATCGTCGCATTCTTGAGATACAATTGTAACATTTAACCTTTTATGACAGAGTATAACTGTACCGTTTTTCTTACCTACAGCAGGTGAATAGAGAACATGACCCACCCATCATCGTTTAAGTTTAGTAGCCTCTAAATCTGTAAGGTGGGATTCTTGAAGGAGGGCTACATCTGCTTTAAGTCTGGTTAAATGCGTTAAAACTCGTTGACGTTTAATGGGGTTATTTAACCCCTTAACATTCCAGGTGACTACTCGGAATGTACATTAGCAGGAGAATGATATAAGAGAAAAGATAAGGTGAAATAAAAAGGTAGTTGAGAATTGTTGAGAGAAGTAGTAAGATTGCAAGAACAGACGTATGAGAGAGATAGAGAGAAAAGGTGAGAGTAAGAAGAATATGAGAGAGAGAAAAGAGTATAAAAGAAGATAAGAGAACAGAGCAAGAGAAGAGACATAACAACAAATACAAATGAGAACTGGGGGGTGACGACGCCAGAAGAGGACGACATCAACAACAGAAACTCACGTCATCGAACACCGGAGGAACCAGCTTAGGATCAATTGAAGGGAGCAAAAAAACTACACCGGGATGGGGAACAGAAGGAGAGAATCTGTGATGAGACAAAAATGGAGAAGAGAAGTTAGGAGTACATAAGAACGTCAAATGTAGGAACTACGCAACATTATAACAAAATATACAAGGGATATGTGTGAACATTAGGATAAGGGAAGTCGATACTAGGCACAGTAGGGATACAAAAGGATAAATACTTAATTAATCAGGGAAACACATGAATTATTAAACTGGTCTGGCAGTGTCCATGTTGATGGTTTCATGGTGACGGAGGAATTCTTCAAGGACTCGTGGATCTTCAAAAGTCGTTGTCTTTTCTTTATACGTAACCTTGAAGAGGCAAGGATGTAGGAGACCGAATCTGGCACCAAGGTCTCGCAATCGTGGTCGTAGATCAAGAAATTGTTTCCTTCGGTCAGCTGTCACTTTGGCTACATCTTGAGACAGATACAGACGGTGGCCTTCCCAGATAATCTGCTTCTTTGCTTTGGCTGCCGAAAGTACCTGAAGTAAATCGGTATATTGTAGGAAAAGCATGATGACTCCGCGTGGTTTGGAGGAAACTCTCGGACCCAGTCTATGAGCTCGTTGAATGTTAAGAGTGACAGAAGATGGAAGATCTAGAATTTTCGGTAAAAAGGTTTGGAAGAAGGAGGTTGGATTGGACCCTTCTGTGAGCTCTGGAAGATTATAAAGGCGCAGGTTATTGCGACGATTTCTATTTTCCAACTCCTCAGTCTGCCGCCTTAAGAGAGAGACATCCTTCTCCAATGTAGAAATTCTAGAACAAGAAGATTGTAGAGCTTCCGTTGATTGTTCCACTAACAGGACTCTGGATTCGAGAGTGGACCATTTATCATGAAGAAATTGCAGTGTTTTAGTAGTTTCAGCCATAAAGGGTTTAAGTGCTCGGAGTTCTTCAAGAATGAGATCCATGGATGCGGAAGGTGTCTCAGAACCTGGAGATGGAGGGTCTTTCTTGTGACGTTTCGTGGAGCCCGGTTGTGGAAGTTTACTGGTGACAGTAGCCTTAGGTATTGCCCCACGAGTGATATCCGCTTTAGAAGGGATAGTGTCCTCCATGACGTGCGACGCTGAGTCAGAGTCAGAGGAAAGAGGCAGTTTGGTTTTGGAAGCCGTGAGCTTGAGAGTGCGCAGTTTCCCCATATATGGTATGGGAGATAAATAATAATAATGTACCTGTAGACTCCGTAGATATAAGTTGTGCGAAGACGGCGCCCCTCAAACTGACAGAATAGCAGTGTTGTGGAAGGTAGAGCTCAACACAGTGATGTCAGAACCGTGTGTGCAAATGAAAGAAAAATGCGTCACACAGAAGACATCACTAAAATAGAAGCGCACACATAGCTGAAATTACACTGCATATGGTGAACATGAGCAGGGAAAACGTCTGCATCCTGTGTAGGAACAGATAGAAATTATTGAGGGTAGTCAGAAATAAATGGTATCCTGTTCGGTGAATGTCATTGAAGAGCGGCGTCCAAATGAAGAAAACAGCTGGAAAACAACATGAGCGTGAAGAAAGCTTGAGGAAAAGGATGTACCAAAGGCTGAAAAAGCGCCAACAGGAAGAGTCAGCCAATAAGGAATAGGAACATTGCGTATTTCATCATTGCTGCATGAAGCGCGTTTCACCTGGAAATCACCGCACCGTGGCGCAGGTTCTCCGCTGACAGAAATCGGATACGCGGCAGAGTTGAAAGAAAATGGCGGCCGCTGGAAAGCGCGCCGCGTCAGTCACGGAGAAACTGCATTCAAACAGAGCAGAGGGTCGCAGGCGGTATCAGTCCGCTCACCTCATGTTCCGACGTCTGAAAATGCAGTCGGCGTCCAGAATGGTGCAGCAGGAGAGGAGAGAGCCGCTGGTGTCGGCGCTCGATGTCCGGAGCTCCGCAGTTAAGCCGCCATCTTGTGCGGCGCTCAAGCCACGCCCCCCACTGAGCTCACTTCTGACATTTTGAAAATGTCATTTTGCACCCTGCATGTGCAAAAAATAAAAGGTGCACGCCTTTGAATCAGACCTCTTAACAGCACTTGTTTACAATATTTTCCGTGTGTGTATGCGTGTGTGTGTGTGTGTGTAAAAGGAGGGTTTTTTTTACTGGAAATGTCAAGCTGTATTACCACTTTTCTTGAAAACACAACATGAGTGATTGGGTCACGCATGTCCACTTTCATCTTCACAAAATAAATTGCACGTGGAAATAAAATCACTGTATATAGGTTGTGTGCCACCCACAGCAAATTCATGTTTCATGCTTGTAGCCTAGTGCTGTTAGCAAAGGCTGTGTCGCCAAAGCTTTTAAACACTATTTTGCATTCTTCCTGTTTAAGCTCTGTGACAGTCATGTACAGAGAAGATTTACTGTTCTACTCTCAAATGTTTTTTAAGAACCCAGACTTCACATTTCAGTTCAGTTCAGTTCAAACACCTTTATTTCGGTCGCTAGGACCATAAAAGTGTAGAAGCTTAAAAAAGCTAACATTGTAAATTTAAAACATACCAAACAATACATAGGACACCTATTCCATCAAAGGCAATTTGCCTACACATGACAACATAGCATTTCCATCAATAGCGTAACATTGCTGTAGTGGCGAAGAGGAGGAAAAAAACACAATACATGGGCAGGAATACCAGGTAGCAGATCTGTTCATTTAGTGCAAATCAACCCAATGCACGCGACATCACAGCGATTAATACAATAAATAATGAAAATTACGAGATTCAGTTTAAAAACTACATTCCACATAAAAAATGTAAGAGCTGTTTCCCATTATTAGGCAGTAGCGTGGTCTATGCATTGGGCACTTGTGTTGATACTGTTATCTGTATGATGATTTTTATTTGTTTTTTCCTTTTCTAATAATGCCCATCTTCTCCGCCAGATTGCATTTAAAAATCGGGAAACAGAGAAGACAATAGGCTTGGAAGTGTTGTGCTTCAGAACTCTAAATGCCACCTTACATTGCACAAACCCCAAATTCCGACACAGTTGTATAACCCAGCATCGCATTGCTGCTTTGTACCCGGGACAACAGAATAAAACATGCAGCTCAGACTCCTCCTGGTGGTTACATGCTGGACACCCATGTAGGGGCAGTCCAACCCATTTAGAAGTGAAGGTCCGGAGGGGTAGGGTGCTGTATCTCAACTGAACATATAATTTTCATGCTGTGAACGTCAGGATGTCATCCAAAAAGGGTTCTGATTTGTACTCCTCTTTTACAGTGAGGAATTGTATAGTTAGAGCACCTAGATTTGGATTTACCTGGATGGCCTCTAGCTTTTGGGTTCGGTAGGTTCTCAGCAGTTTGGCTCGGAAAACTGTGGGGCTAGTTTCTTCAGAAACCAAGGAAATTTTTTAATACTCCTGGATAGTCTAATAGCTCTTCGATTTCTGCTTGGTACTCTACCAGTCCTGGGGTCACCCACAGCCTATGCCAAAAAGTTATGAGTCGTAAGGCAACCTCATCTTCAATCAGGGCTATGCCTAATTCGAGCCGCAAAGGGGTTAATGGGGTGCTGAGCAGAAGGCCCATAATTTGTCTAAGGAAACTGTTCTCAACTTTACTTAAGGAGGCAGAGGAACAATGACCCCAGAGTTCGCCCCCATACAGCTTGGCTCCCCTCGCTTGCGCCCTATAAATCTCAATGGCAGGGCCAAAAGGTATAATAGTCGATTCCCTTAGCAATTTAGCTGTACCACCGGAAGTCTGCGCTAATTTTAGCTAGGCTTTGGCTATTTGGGGCGCCCAATCCATGTTTTCAGTAAGGGTAACACCCAAATAGTCAAATACAGAAACCCTATCCAGTGCAATTCCATTTAATTGGGGATTTGGGTGTGTTTTCTTGTGTGGATTAACTACCATGAACTTGGTTTTCATGGTGTTAATCTCCAGGCCCCCATTGTTACAGAAAATGACAAACCTGTCCAGTATCATCTGGATGCCCATTGGCGACTTGGACAGCAAGAGAGCGTCATCTGCAAACATCAATGCTGGTACCTTTGAGTGTGCTATCTTGGGGGCATCGTTGTCCTCAACCTCTGTCAGTTGGGCAATGAGTGCATTGACAAAGAGGCAAAACAGGGTTGGTGCAAGCACACAACCCTGCCTCACTCCTCTGTCAACTGGGAGTCTGTTGGTTAATTCCCCTCCTTTGCCGCATCTTACTTGAGCATAGGTGGCATTGTGCAGCTTAATAAGCATGCTGAGCAAGTAGGTGGTGATCCCCAGTTCTCTTAGCACCCCCAAAGTTTGATTCTGGGCACCAAATCAAAAGCCGTTTTCAGATCCACAAAAATCAAATAGAGGCTGCCACCCTCCATTAATACCGTCTTCCAAACAATAAGTTGGAGTTTAGATATTTGGTCCACGGTAGAGGTGTTCTTCCTGAATCCGGCTTGGTAGGCGCTTATGATGTCATTCTCTTGCAACTAGCCGTGGACCAAATATCTAGACTCCAACTTATTGTTTGGAAGACGGTATTAATGGAGGGTCGCTATCGGGGAGGTGGGGTAGCTATTATTTATACATCCCAATGGACGATCGCTTCCTTCCCTTACACACAAATTGAACTGATTGAAGCCCTTCCCTTCTGTATTAAATTAGCTTAACATACCACACTGACAGGGCTACTGGTCTATCGCCCTCCTAAATCTAAGGCTTCCTACTTGGCTACATTTTTGGACTATGTCCTTCAGGCTAGCTTACGCTATGCCAATTTTACCTTACTAGGAGACCTAAATTTACACGCAGAGGACTCTTCTGACAAGCTTTGCCTTAACTTTCTTTCTACTTTAAAAGATGCTGGATTAAGCCAATTGGTTTCTCAACCTACGCACAAAGCTGGTCATACTCTTGATCTTGTTTGCTCGAATTTCTCAAACATCCTGATTGAGGATCCCTATCCGGTGATTTGGTCGGACCACTTTTTTATCCCTTTTGCTATTCATTTTTGCCAGCATGTGAGACCTAGAATTCCCCCTAAGGCGGTAGGATGTAATTGGAGTAACATCTCCCCTGACAGTGTTGCCCTACATCTTGTAAATACCACTCCCAAAGACGCCCCTGATTTAGATTCACGCCTGACTAACCTCAACTGCTGGGTCACCTTTGCTATTGACTCGCTCGCTCCTATGCGACCGATTAAAACCTTTCGAGCAGCTCCCTCCGCCCCATGGTACTCTGACGAGCTTCGGAAATATAAATCTTCTTGTAAGCTGTTGGAGCGCCGGTGGAGGTCATCCTATTCTATTGACACAAAACTTAAATATAAACTGGCCCTCAAAGAATACCGTAAGAAAATAATTGAGCATAAAAAACGTTACCTGGAGGAGAAAATTAATAGAGCGCATGGCTCGGCCAGGGAAATTTTTAACACAGTGAAGACTTTCACAGATCCCTTGGCTCTTAAACAGTGTCTTCCAGTCTCTCAGGCCCTTTGCTCACGCCTCTCTGACTTCTTTGAAGACAAGATCGCGAAGATCTATGATACCTTCCCCAAGAATAATGATCTAGGGAGTGATACGCCTTTACCTGACCGCATCGAGTCTTCTTCCACCTTTTCAGACTTTGAGGCAATCTCACTGGAACACTCACTGATGGAACTGTCTAGATGCCGCTCCGGCTCAACACTTGACCCTTGGCCAGCCAAGCAATATAAATCATTGGCCTCTTTTCTTAATCCCTTCCTCAACTACATCTGGAATGACTCGCTCAAAACCGGAATTTTCCTAGAGTCTTGGAAACATGCCCAACTGGTCCCAATTTTAAAGAAAGCTAATACAGATCCTAATGAGCCGTGAACTATCGACCCATTTCTCTGCTCCCAGCCCCTGCCAAGGTCCTTGAAAAGCTAGTGCAGCAACAACTGGCAGGTTTTCTTGAATCCCACGGCCTACTTCATGAATCCCAACATGGTTTTAGAAAGTGCCATTGCACTGAGTCTGCCCTTATAGAAATGGCCGACTCTGTGCGGTGGAAACTGGATGGGGGTTCCAGAGCGGTGCTGGTGCTGCTCGACTTGTCGGCAGCATTCGACACTGTCTCTCACCCCATCCTGATTGACCGTCTTCGGTCGAAGGGCATTCAGGGGAAGGCCCTGGAGTGGCTGATGAGGTTCCGTGACGATCGTAAGTGGTGTTTTTGACTCGCACGAATATGGTCGAGTCTGGTATCTATGAACCGCAAATGACGAGTTTAGTAGGTGTACGCAGTTTCGCTGTGCTAACCTAAACCGTTCGTTTGTTTCGTGGGTTTCTACATCCGAGCCCACGGGTTCCATCTTAGATGGGGCATCCATTTTGTCTCTTGCCCTCAAGTAGCCAGCGAACGGACGTTGTCCGCTTCGCGACCGTGGGATTCCCAAGCTCTTGCGGAAGACACGTTTCCTTTGAAAGTGTCTTTATGATGAGGGGGATGATACTGTAAGGCAGATGGCCCCGCTCGAGGCTCATCTTGTCGTGCCGGTCTATTGTCTTAGCCGTGCATCTCATTAGGCACGTCCCTTTGATGCCTGCAGCTCGTGTTTCCCGATACCACCCCTTTTACACCCTTTCCGATCTCCCCACTGTTTCTGCCTTCCTCTGCACCTGTCTCTGTTCCTTCTTCGATCTGTTTACTGCCAATTGGAATGTACTAATGGTGGGAAGATGGGTTTTTACAGTTGGGAACCACCAAACGTTTCTGCACTTATGTTCCGGACCTTGAATACATGAAAGTAACTCCTTGTAGTTTTATGATGGGAACCAAGTTGTAAACCTTTGTGTATCATGTTAACCTATAAGAGAAATATGTATAAAAGGAGCGACCCACAGTAGCAATTCGAATCAGGCTCCGTGAACCTACATGTGATGTACTTCTCGTGACTTCTGTGTTCCCTGCAGTAATAAACCTCGAATCTTTGACGCCGAAGGAAGTGTCCCGTGTCTCTGTCATTCGTACGCCGGAACAGGTTACCCACGAAGGTTTCAGGTGTTGTCCCCTGGCACCGCTGGGTCTTAGAATAACCCAGTCCTTCAGTTGGCGCCCAACGTGGGGCTGCATCAGTGGTACCGGTCCAAGCCCGACGATCGTGAGGAACTTCGTGTGAAATCTCCGAGGGAAGGTGCACCCCGCTTCATCGATCCTGTTGTCGAAACAAGTGGCCCGACGACTTTTCCCGCGAAGATTCCCGCCTCCTGACGGCTGCGACGGACTGCTGCCCTGACTGTAGACCTGTTTTGGCGCCTGGCGTAGACTTTGGTACAGCAAGACGATTGACGGGCCTTCCTGGTGACGCCATCGATCTTTGAGTTAAGTATTTGTGGGTCGCTCACAGAGTCCTTAGTTGTGGGTGCTTAGTTGTTGCATGGTTCCATTGCATTTGTGGTTCTTAGTACTTGGTTCTTTGTTGTGATATTTGACGTCTGCAGTCGCCAAAAACCGAGGGTTTTTGCTCTTTGCGGGGACTTGGTAAATCCCGTAACCCTTGAAGTTTGTGAAACTCGGCTAGTGTGCAAGATGCCTGGCAGTAGTACTTTGTTCAGTTGCTTTGGTCGTTGTGGTGCGGATTCCCGACTGGAGGACTCGTATCCGATACCTACGGTTGGAACTCCAACTTATGAATTATATAGCAAGCATGGGTTAGGTCCGATTACCTTTAATGAATATTGGATTCGCTATACTAGAAAGGACGGTGTCCTTAGTTGGCCACCTCATGGTAGTTTCGAGACCCCGATTTTAGATAACCCCGAGGCTAAATTGTTTAAGAAAAAATCAAGGCCGGCCATGTTTGATGCCTTTCGGTTATGGCGCAAAGAAGCCAAACAGAAAGAAATCAGACAGACAAAACGTAATCAGAGAGATGGAGTTGCTACCATAGTAAAGAAAGCAGAACAGTTTCAGCGGGATAAGGAGGAAAAGGAAAAGGAAGTTTTCGATAGGCTTCAGCGTATGTCTATAGATAAATGTTACCCCGCTTTGCCAACGGAGTCGGATAAGAAAGAGGAGTCAGTTGAGGACCCTTTATTGTCCTATCTTCTGAAATCGCCACCTCCGTACGCACAGGGTACCGCAGCTCCTGTGGTTCCCCCTGTACCTGTTCCTCAACCTGTTCCTCAACCTGCACCCGTTCTTCCGACTGTTCCCGTTCCCTTGCCTACTTCTGTTCCTACTGCTCCACCGCTTGTACTTCCTCATACTCCTGCTCCTGCTGCTGCTCCTGTTCTACTTACTCCTGCTGTTTCGTCTGTTTCCGACTCTTCTCTTGTTAATCCCCTATGTTATATTTCCCCATCTACCCGACGTCGTACCCCCTCTGTTGCTGCTAACTTTTTCAATTCTCTTGGACCTATTCTTGAGTCCGCTGGTTCGGACGGTCCTCAAAGACGTAGTCAGCTTCCCAGTAATCGAGAACGTGCTGCACTGTATAATATGGCGATGGCTTGGATGAAATACCCCCTTAGAAATCCTCCACGTGCGGTGCTTGATACGTTCTGTCAATTCAATATACCGACACAAAGATACGTTTTCGAAGAAATGTGTAAAGTTTTACGTGACCAAATATCGGTCGATGCATCGGACGATGTATTGACTGCTTTGACTAATCTGCAGCTCCAGTTTTCGAGTGGGATGATAGTCGATTCTAATGTTCGACGCGCTGTTGAGCAGTTGTTATCTTTTCATCCTTCTATAATGCCTCGGGCATTGTTTGTAGAAGACATCGAAGGACCGCCAGCAGCGCCTGGTCAGTATCCCATGCGCGAAGTTCCACCAGTGTGGATGCCAGGTAACCCTGGCGCTGCTCCACCGATCTTGCCGCATTTCCAGAGAGTATGGATTCATCTCCCGTGGAAACGATCGGAAGTTCTGCAGGTGAAGCAATCTTTGCCTGACCCTCGCAAAAATCCTGCAGGGTATTATAAAGAATTATCGCAGCTTGTAGACGCTACGATAATGAATCTTGCCGATATCGATATGCTGTTTGGCAATGTCGTACCGCAACCGGTATGGGCAAAGATTCGTCAAGAAAACCATGCGGCAGAATTAGGTGGTGATTGGGCTGCTCTTATCGCGGCAGACACACGACAAATTGGTGGGGCTAAACCTGAACAGCTCATTACGGATCTCCCTCAGAGAATAATTACCCTAATGAAAACGCTTATGCCAGCCATGAAGGTAAATTGGGACAAGTTGTCCGCTTGCAAACAAAAGAAGGATGAGAGCGTCTCTGATTTCTTTACGAGATTTGAGGAGGCTTTCATTGACCATAGTGGTCAAGACATGGGTACCGAAGGTGGTCAGAGGTTGTTTGTGGACAAATTTGTTTCACATTTACTGCCTGACTTAAGCAACAAATTGCGTAACTCAGAAAGTGCGTGGGCTGTTTCTACTTCTGCTCAAATATTGGCTACAGCACAATATTATGAGAATAGGGAGAAAGAGGAGAACGATCGTGCTGACAAGAAAACGAAAGAGCTCAAAACTAAAGTGTTGTTGCAACAGGCGTATCCTCCGCGTTCGAATCAGAATGACTCGCAGCAGCGTAATCGATCACAGTCTCAGTCTAATAGGTCTCAATCACGAAATGATTCCTCTTCACAGAGATCCTCGTTAGGGTACAATCAGTGTGCCTATTGTAGGAACGAGGGACATTTAAAATTCGATTGCCCAGTTCTAAATGAGCGAAATAGTGGTAATTCGTCTAGAGGAGGTCGTGGTGGTTCTCAACAGACATCACGTGGTAGAGGTCGCGGTGCTCAAAACGATCGTTCCACTAATACATCTGACTCCAATAATTGTTTTGATCGGCGCGGATCGTTGCAAGGGCGATCTGCTCAGTACAATGTGGATGATTATTACGTTGATCAGGATGCTGACGACGGTAATTACTAGGACAGCCATAGACAAGGAGAGGGAGTAGTATCAGTTCCGGTTGATCAGAGAGGGCCTTACGTCGCAGTTGCCACCTCGGGCGTCGTTGAGCCTTTTCTGTTGGACACTGGTGCAGCGAAAAGTTCCATTATGCATTCGAAACTCCCTGGCGCACCTTTGTCTGGCTTAACAAATGTTTCCGTTGGATTCTCTGGTGCCCCTGTTAGCAATCCGGTTTCGTGCCCCTTGCACTTACGATTGGGCCTCGTGAGCTGCAAGCTCCGTTAATTTTGACCACTGGTTGTGGTGAAAATCTTTTGGGTCTGGATTTGCTAAAACGTCTGTATGCGACTTTGTATTGTTCTCCTGCGGGAGTAAAGCTTACTTTGGGTGGGAGAGTTATCTCTCCAATGTACCTATCTCTCGACAAGCTTCCACCGGAATTAAGTTCTCTTCCTGCATCTTTGTGGGCCACGGGTCCCAACGACGTGGGCCTGCTTGACATCTCCCCTTATGTTGTTCATTTGAAATCTAACGTGCGCCTGCCACGTATTCCCCAGTATCGTATCTCCCTTGATGGTGAACGAGCATTGTTAGCTATTATCTACGATTTGATTGAAAAAGATGTTATTGAGGAGACTCGGGGAAACGTGTGCAATAGCCCTGTACTGCCCATTTTGAAGCGCACGGATCCATCGAAACCACCTGTTTATCGTTTTGTTATTGATTTACGGGAGGTAAATAAAATTGTGATTCCTCAGTTCCCTGTTGTGCCCGACATCACGGCGCTACTGACTCTGATTCCAGCCTCTGCATCTTGGTTTTCAGTGATCGATCTGAAGAATGCGTTCTTCAGCATCCCGATTGCTGAGGAAAGTAGAGACCTTTTCGGTTTCTCTCTTGGTGGCCGCAGCTTCCGGTTTAAACGTGCTCCTCAGGGCTACTGTGAGAGTCCATCGATATACAGTCACGCCTTGAAGGGCCAACTAGATGCGTTTGTGTTGCCGGCTGGTGCAGCCTTGATCCAATATGTTGACGACTTATTGGTGGCTGCAGATACTCAGGACATCTGCAAAATTGCTACGGTATCGCTATTGCAGCATCTCTGTGACTTACATCACAAGGTGTCTCCTTCTAAGCTTCAATATTGTTGTCAAGAAGTAACCTATCTAGGTCACTTATTGTCAAAGGAGGGAAGAAGGTTGACCCCAGAGAGAATTGCAGCGATTGCCCGAATGACTGTGCCAACAACTCAGAGAGATGTGCGTGCCTTTTTAGGTATCACGTCATACTGCAGGCAATGGATTCCAAATTTTTCATTGCTGGCGAAACCATTGGTGGCTCTTACGTGCAAGGATGTTCCAACTCCTTTACCATGGACGGAAGAATGTCAGAAAAGTTTTTCTGAATTGCGTGACGTGTTGTGTTCGGCTCCTGTGTTAGGTACTCCTGACTACAGTAAGCCGTTTACACTATACATTTACGAGAGAGAAGGTTGTGCGTTGAGTGTTTTGACGCAACCTTTTGGTGGTAAGCAGCGTCCATGCGCATATTTTTCCTCGACCTTGGACCCGGTAGCTAGAGCATTGCCGAGTTGTTTGAGAGCAACAGCGGCAGCTGCGGTGTCCATCCGACAATCTGCAGGATTGGTCATGGATAATATGCTTACGGTGATGGTTCCGCACGCAGTCGACACTCTCTTAAATCGTACGAAAACTCAGCACTTGACGAGTGCAAGGTTGTCTGGGTATGAGTTGACGCTTTTGGCAAGTCACATTCAGATAAAACGTTGTAATGTCCTGAACCCGGCGACTTTGTTGCCAATTAGCATGGAGTCAGATGAAGTAACACCTCACGACTGTTACTTACGGACTGAGGAGGAAACAAAAGGTCGTGTGGACCTTAAAAACACTCCTTTGGAAGATCCCGATGGGACCTTGTATGTGGATGGTTCATGTTTTAAATTGCCGAATGGTGATGTGACGACTGCGTATGCTGTGGTAACTTTGAATACTGTCGTGGAAACTGCGAGATTGAATCAGAACTCTGCCCAAGCTGCAGAGCTGATCGCTTTGACTAGAGCGTGTGTGTTGTTGAAAGGGAAACGGGTGAATGTGTTTACCGACAGCCAATATGCTTTTGGCGTCGCCCATAGTTTTGGACGATTGTGGAGAGAGAGAGGTTTTATGACATCGCATGGTACTAAGATTCAGCATGGACAGCTTGTGAACGATCTTTTGGATGCACTTACGTTACCTAAGCAGGTGGCGATTGTTAAATGTAGTGCGCATCGTAAGGTGACGGATGATGTTGGTCGTGGTAATGCGTTTGCTGATGAGACTGCCCGGAACCTTAGCACCAGAATGTATGTGACGAGTTCGGTGAGGTGGCCTGCAGAAACTGGTATGTGTGAGGATACCATCGAGAGTGTGAAAATGATTCAGAACGAGGCCACCGAGACTGAAAAGACGAAGTGGAAAGAGAGTACGGGAAAGTTGGATGCGAATGGGTGTTGGATCGATTTGTCGGAGCATAAGAGATGGATGTTGCCAGATGCGTATGTGCTAGCTGTTGTGACGATGGCACACGGGTTAGCACATATTAGTGTGAAAGGTATCTGCAAGTTGTTGTCCCGTGTATGGAAGAATGATGGTATCACGAAGTGTGCAGAGAGATTGGTGAAGAATTGTATGATATGCATGATGTACAACCCTGGAAAAGGAACCCCTACACCTCCTGGCCATTTTGCTCCCCCTTCATGTCCCTTTGAAGTGATCCAGCTAGACTTCATCCATATGGAGCGATGCAATAACCTTAAATACGTTTTAGTTGTGGTTTGCGCATTCTCTCGATGGATTGAAGCCTACCCTCTCAAAGACAACACGGCTCTGTCCACTGCGAAAATCCTACTGAAGGAATACTTTCCTCGGTATGGAATGCCACGGATTGTATGGTCTGATAACGGAAGTGAGTTTGTGGGGAGTGTGATGAAGAGTGTGTGCAAGGGCCTTGGAATTACTCAAAAGTTCCATAGCGCCAATCATCCTCAGTCAGCAGGTTTGGTTGAAGGGTATAATGGCACCCTTAAACTCAAACTAGCGAAGATTCAGGCTACAACTGGTCTTTCGTGGCCTGACGCTTTGCATCTAGCTTTATTGTCAACAAGGGCGACTGTACACTCCCGAGTAGGGCTCAGCCCCTATGAAATAGTGTTCGGCCGTCCTGCGAATGTTTGGGGGGTCCCTAGACCGAGTGTGTTTTCTGATCTTGAGTACCCAATGTTAATTGATTGTCTTCATGATCTGACTGCTAAACTGAGGTTAATTCACCAACAGGTCTTTAAAGCACTGCCGACGCAGACGGAGGGTCCAGGCCACCAGCTCCAGCCCAGAGACTGGGTGGTGACGAGGAACTTTGGAAGAAAACGAAATCTCGAGCCTCGTTTTACTGGACCCTACCAAGTCCTCCTTGCCACGAGAACTGCTGTCCGTTTGGAAGGCCGGAAGAACTGGGTGCATGCCACCCACACCAAAAAGGTACCTATACCTTTACCGGCGGACTCGTGGGTGAGGAAAGGCATTGCTTCGTCTGAAACTGAGAGATTGCAGACCTTCGTACCTTTTAGCGACGCCCAACCTGTTGGAGAATCCTCAGTGCAGCAGAACGACATTGTTGAACATTTGTCACCACAAAGCTCAAGATCTGAAAAATTGACTGATCAACAGAACTCTGTTCCCCCATTGGATCCATTGTTTGACGAACAGACACGTCCTGGAAAGAGCCGATACCTTTTGCGATCTAATACCAAGGACAAATAAAATTTGCTTTTGTTCCTCGACATTTACGTTACCCCATTGCCACGATCAGTCTAAACACTCGTACAACTGTAATTTTGTAATATTGAGTTTTTTTCCACATCTGTGTTTTTGCTTCCGCAGCTGAGAGACTTTGTACATATTTGTGAATTAAGATACCTTGCATCCAGGTGTACCGTAGGGCCGCGCGTGTACTTCCTTCTGGTTAGTAGGTCTTGACACAAGGTCAAAGGCCGTCGGTTCCTGGGAACTCCTGGGGATTGACTACTACTACACAGAACGAAGTGCGTCAAGAAACGTTGCGGACGGTCTTAGAGGATGCTGTTCTCTAAGCTGATGGACTTGGAAAAAGCTCAGGCACAAAGATTCAAACTGCAACAACTTACTCGAACCAAATGCTTCATGATTCAAATGTTCCTATTGTTTCTAACTGTTTCTTCGCTATTGGTGGGTGGGGTGTATTACCTGATATTGACGTTTTTGCCTTCTGCCTCACCTACCCCTTCTCCTGAACCTAAAACTACCTCCACTGTTTCTCCTCATTCCTTCCACATCTTACCTCAACACGAGCAGGCTAGACGTGCGGAATTTAGAAATAATTCCTTCATTCAGCTCCTTCATCAGCATCAGTTAGTGGTTAATACTACTAACTGTTGGGTGTGTGGGTTAATGCCACATACCACAGATAAGGGAATTCCATATTTGGTTCTTCCTTATAGTTCCCAGGGTTCAGCTCGAGCATTCCAAACAATGTTTCGAAGCGCACTAGATTCCTACCCCAATCGAGAGCCACGTCCTTCCCACTTTGGTCCTGGTCCGTATCACAAGCCTTTGGCTATAGCGATCGCTGATTTAGATAGGGATATCTATGAGCCGTCGCTCATCCCAGAGGAGGAGGTGCGAGCCTATAGGGACCTAAGTGAGGCTGAGTATAGTGCGCTCGTGGGTGAAAGACAGCTTAGAAGCTCGTCTCCGATATGGATCGTACCCCACCTTGGAAATTTCTGTCTAAAAGGTCGTGGCCGAAAACCGAGAGCTCATCTTGGAGAGAGTGCTTGCTCCGAGACGTATGTCTTGCCGATGCTCTCGTCCCCTGTGTTTCTGACTGCCAAGGGTACGTACTTTGTCTGCCATGATCGTGCGTATACGTGGTTGCCCTCCGACTTTGCGGGCACATGTTATATTGCAAATTTGTTGCCTCCGACGTTCACCGTAGATGCAGATTACCACAAGACTAGAATTGTGAGGGGCGTGATTAGCGAAGAGGACACTGCCGGTCAAGAGGCAGGAGACTTTTTCAAGGGTTTCTTTCCGTTTTGGGGACCTATGGTTAATAGTAGGAACCTGAGACAGTTGACTCGAGTAGTGGAATCGACAGCTAATATCACTGCCAGTGCCCTTGGTAACATCACAGCAGAACCTCAGGCGGATAGGCTCATGACGTTACAAAACCGTATGGTTTTAGACGTTGTTTTAGCAGATCGAGGTGGAGTATGTAAGGTGATCCATTCGAGCTGCTGTATTTTCATTCCAGATAACGCTCCGACTGTCTATCAAGCCATCTCAAAGTTGCATAAGATCTCTGAGTCCATACACGTGGACGTAGGGGATTGGACGCTACTTGGGTGGTTTTGGGGCCTAATGTCGACTTGGGGTTGGAAGATTCTGATGATCATCGGGGTCGTTGTAGCGTTTCTGTTCACGTGTTGCCTTTGTGTGCAGTGTGGTCCTGGCTTATGTGGCCTCTGTGCTACGACGTGTATAAGACAGCCGCCTGTTACCAAAGGAGCTCAGATGGATAGAATTATGCTGCAGCAACATCTAGATGGTCTGATGAATATCGCATATGATTCTGACTAGTGCTTGCCTACATGAGGGCAAAAGGAGCGTCTGAGGTTCCGTGACGATCGTAAGTGGTGTTTTTGACTCGCACGAATATGGTCGAGTCTGGTATCTATGAACCGCAAATGACGAGTTTAGTAGGTGTACGCAGTTTCGCTGTGCTAACCTAAACCGTTCGTTTGTTTCGTGGGTTTCTACATCCGAGCCCACGGGTTCCATCTTAGATGCGGCATCCATTTTGTCTCTTGCCCTCAAGTAGCCAGCGAACGGACGTTGTCCGCTTCGCGACCCTGGGATTCCCAAGCTCTTGCGGAAGACATGTTTCCTTTGAAAGTGTCTTTATGATGAGGGGGATGATACTGTAAGGCAGATGGCCCCGCTCGAGGCTCATCTTGTTGTGCCGGTCTATTGTCTTAGCCGTGCATCTCATTAGGCACGTCCCTTTGATGCCTGCAGCTCGTGTTTCCCGATACCACCCCTTTTACACCCTTTCCGATCTCCCCACTGTTTCTGCCTTCCTCTGCACCTGTCTCTGTTCCTTCTTCGATCTGTTTACTGCCAATTGGAATGTACTAATGGTGGGAAGATGGGTTTTTACAGTTGGGAACCACCAAACGTTTCTGCACATATGTTCCGGACCTTGAATACATGAAAGTAACTCCTTGTAGTTTTATGATGGGAACCAAGTTGTAAACCTTTGTGTATCATGTTAACCTATGAGAGAAATATGTATAAAAGGAGCGACCCACAGTAGCAATTCGAATCAGGCTCCGTGAACCTACATGTGATGTACTTCTCGTGACTTCTGTGTTCCCTGCAGTAATAAACCTCGAATCTTTGACGCCGAAGGAAGTGTCCCGTGTCTCTGTCATTCGTACGTCGGAACAGGTTACCCACGAAGGTTTCAGGTGTTGTCCCCTGGCACCGCTGGGTCTTAGAATAACCCAGTCCTTCACTGACCTCTTTTTTGTCTAATTGCACCCAGGCAGTCTATACTCACCCTTTTACCTCTGTTAGCCGTACCCTGAAATGGGGTGTCCCTCAAGGCTCGGCTTTGAGCCCACTATTGTTCAACGTCTATTTTTCTCCTCTGGCTGAACTCATTGCTAGGTCGGGCATCATAGCTACTTCCTATGCTGATGATATTCAGCTGCTTTTCTCCTATGAGAGTGCCACGCAGACTACTTTTGATCCTCTGAAGGATTGTCTGCGGGACATTTCAAAATGGATGGACCATAACTGCCTCCGCATGAATGCGGCGAAAACGGAGGTTCTCTTTTTCCATCAACCCTCCCCTCTTGATGCAACTCTCTGGTGGCCACAGGAACTCAGCCTTCCCCCTGTCCCTAAGGACTCTGTAAAAAATCTAGGGGTCAAGTGGGACTCTAATCTTTCTTTTAGCAACCAAATACGGACCGTTTCAGCCGCTTGTTTTTCCAAGATGAGGATGATTAGGAAATTCATCACCTATCTCCCTAGTGACACCAGGAAAACCATAGTCCAGGCATTGATAACATCTCACATGGACTATGCGAACGGCCTGTATTTAGGGTTGCCCGCGGGCCTCCTACATCGGCTCCAGACGGTCCAGAATGCGGCTGTTTGGCTGGTCTGCGGGGTTTCCCTAAGCACCCATATTTTGCCACATCGCAGAGCATTACATCGGCTACCAATCCATCAGAGAGCTGCATTCAAAGCCATGACCTTAGCCCATCGAGCAACTAGGGGTAGGGGATCGGCCTACCTCTCTGTTCGTATCCGTCCTTATTGTAACTCTCGGAACCTCCGTTCCAACTCTAACATCTGCTTTCCATACCAAAATTCAGGAAAGCACGTTCTGGAGGTAAAACCTTCCAGGTCTGTGCCACAACTCTCTGGAACAAACTCCTGATCGCAATTAGGATGATCCAGGAAGAATTACCCTTCCGTAAGGCACTAAAAACTTTTCTCTTTTGTTAACCCCCCCAGGACTATCACTCTGCTTTCACTCAGAAGCGCCGGGATACCCCGTTGGGGTAGCTGTGCGCTATATAAATTATACAAATAATTTGATCTAAGAGTACTCGTGCAAACAGTTTTTGGGTGACATCGATCAAACTGATCGGTTTTATAGTTTGCAGGGAGTAGGGGGGAGCCCTTTTTAAAAATTGGGACAATTTCTGCCCCAGCCAAGGTGTCAGGGATCTGCATGCTATTCATAATGGCGCTAAATAGCACACAAAAGTAGGGACCCCTGATAGATGGTTCTTCCCGGAACAAATCCCCTGATAACCTATCTAAACCAGGTGCTTTGCATGCTGGTAGTTTTTCAATTGCCTTGATGACCTCGAGCAGGGTTATCCCAACAGCCACCTCGTCAGCGTGTCTAGGCGCAGTAGCAGGTGAGTCCACTACCCGACCGCTATCTGCACCCGAGTCACCTAGAGGAGCGTTATGGTTAATAAAATGTGGATCTGCATCAATTTCTACTGTGTACAATGCTCAAAAATGATCAGCCCACATTTCTGCTGGAATATTCGATTCAATTGCTGGGTTACCCTCCCTACTACCTGTTCTTTCATATCCTGGTTCAGTAGGGCAGTTTTAATGTCCTCCTATTTATTCTCTTCCCAGGACTGTTTTGCTTGACAAACAGCTTCTTTGTAAAGGACCCTCCTAATTTTAGTTAATGGCTTGTTTTTTGCGTTAATGGCCGCTATCAACGCCCGTTTAGCCTTACGGCAGTTATCGTTAAACCACGTGTGGGTTACCGTTTTTTTTATTTTTATTGCGTACTAATGGGAAAAAAATATTGGCTTATTTGATTGTCAAATTCTTGTGGAGTGCTACAACCTGTTTAATATGGGCTGGGTTATCCTAATCAGCAGAAACACGGCTAAGTTCCTGCAAAGCTGATATTACCATTTCATAGAGAGCTCCCCGCTTCTCGGGTGTTTGTTTTTATTACCCCCCACTTGATTCTTCTCCTATTATTGGTGAGGAATAGCCTATTCTCCAGGGGGGGTTATTAGCGGGGAGAATACCTGAATCCGGAACCTTCAACGTCAATGTCATGGCATTATGGTCACTGTCATATCGTGGTATGACAGCAAAATCCAGAACCCTATGCCATGATCTGCACTCCACTAGGATATAATCTAAAAGGGAAGCTTGGCCGATTCTATTAAATGTCAATTTGCCCGGCCTGTCAGAAAATGTGCAACCATTGCAAGGTCTCAGCGAGTGATTTTAAAAAGTTGCATTTATTTGAAGTACCAAAGGGGACCATGTCTTAACCGGATGAACTTGTGGGTCTGGAATAGCCCACTGCGAGTCCTCCTCATTGGTGATCGTATCATAAATGCTAAAGAGGGGTTCGAAATGACAATTTAGATCGCCCCCAACTATCAGCCTCGAATTAGACAGCACCATAAGGATAAAAGAGTTTAATTTGTTGAGGGTTTTTGATTCCTGGCTCAAACTTACAGGCCGAGAGTAGACAATAATAATGGCAAACTTCGGTTTAGAAAGAAAGCTGAGCATTACACATTGGATGTCACTAGAGGAGGTAGTCAGGGGGTTAGGTGTGAAACCCACGTGAGAGGCAACCCAAATAGATAGTCCACCGGACGGTCTTCCCCTCTCTCTAGTGATAGCTGGTATATTAAATGTTACAAAACCCGCCCTAACACAGTCATCTCTTGCTCTTTTTAAGAACCGAGACTTCACATTTCTGTGATTCCTCAGACGATGCGCATTATGCCATTGTAATGACATGAAAGGTAATGGCTTTAATTTATTTACTTTGTTTGCTTTGTCTGGTCACCTTAATAAATGTAATGGCTCTACAGTTGCATGTATGTTTGCAAGTTCTAAAGTGCCCTAATTTGTAAATGTGGGCTACTTTTTAGCAATCTAATACACTAAGTGCGCCACTTAATCTCCTAAACACACTACCAAGTGTAAAAAAATCGGAGGTCTTGAATATTAAATTATGAAAACACTTTATTTTGAAAAAATATTTAAACACATGCAAAAACAATGATTCAAAAAGTTTGTTCAAAGTTTAAATAAATATTGTCTTATTAGTTATATATAAGGCAACATAAATGCGTATAATACTGTTTTATTATAACTTTTCAACATGCTGCACAGTACCCATGTTGCTCAACAACATAGCTAATAGCTCTGGCTAAACACTTACAATGGCCCAAAGGCGAGAGCTATTGGCTATGCCAGTGCTTGTTTTGAAAATATGCAATGATTTTCTAATTTACAGATTGAAATCACTAAATGAATCAAACAACTCTGCATTTCTTGCAAAACATAATATATTAAAAATTGATTTTTCCTCTGGAAAAAGCAAATTATATATTACAGTAGGTCAACATTTCCCATGCTAAACTAACATGCCAGAAAGGACACTTACACCGTTTATAAAAATCAATCTAGCAAGACTTATTTACTGTATGCTTTTGTTTTATTAAAAATACCATAAACCCCCAGGCAGACAATTATGTTTGAATTTCCACTGTGAAGAAAAGTAAACGCCTCTGATACCTTGAGATAGTTCGCTTGGATTGTAACTAATTTCACAGACTGTATCCTGACATTTTTCTTCCAGCAAAATATAACTTTGGTAATTTTGCTTGGCGAGGTGTATAATGTGAAATCATCCCACAGTTAAATAAATATGTTTCTATATAGGGCACATGTTGCCCAGGCTTCAAGGCACATGATTTTTAAAATAAGAACGTGAATCTTTTTTTCTGAAAGCCTGGGCTGAAATTTGAGGATATAAAGGAATTAATGTGGAATATGATTTAATTTGGCATCCATGAGTGCTACAGAATTATACATATCATTGCATTGCATAGAAACCATGACTTTTTTTGACGATGAACTTCGTTGCCATCTCAACCGGTACGTCTGCCAACTTACGCACAGCACTATGAAACCTTTTCGTTGAACATTTGCACTCTAAGACCTATTAATATAACATAACTCAACATAACATCTTGTAACATAACATAACACAATGTAACGTTACATAACATGACATGTGTGATGCTACAAGTCAATAACATTTGGTAAAGGAGTAAACTCTATTCAACATAACACAAATTATGGTGCACATATTGTGGAGAAGTGTGGCTCAGGGGTTAGAGGTGGCAGACCCGGAAGCTGAGATCGGCTCTGGACCAGGGTTCAATTCCCCGCCTCGGCGAGTCTTGGGCTCAAAATTCCACGGACTCGATAATTCTCACTCCGGTGCCTTCTCAACTCATGGGTTCACACTCTGCGACTCTGGGCAATAGCTTGCATAATCTCCACAACGGCCCCTCGCGGCGGGATGCCTGGCTTTCACCTTGTGGACCTGCCGGGGTTATCTCACAGGGGAATACCAGGACGGGTTCGCTAAGCAAGCGCCGGGAAACCCTTTGTGGGTAGCTGTGCGCTATATAAGCTCAAATACATTTACATTCACCTTGCAGTGTGTGCTATTGGAGCAGCGTCATTTTGGCTCCACTCTTTTATTGTTTGACTAGGCCACATATATATATATTTACACATGGCCTCATATATTCTTGTGACTTAATATCATTTGGTGCACTGGACAGCTATGGAAAGTTAATTTACAGTGTAATCTCTACATTTATAAAAGTGTGCATACTAATGGTTTCTTTACAGTAACATTGGATTTCAGTTCCCATATATATCTGCATTTGTGTGGTTTTAATAATACTGGTAATTCTTATATATTCACGTACTCATCTGAAAAGTATTCCACATTTATTTTAGAATGTATATGTATCTATAACCATGCATTTTAACGTGTACTGGGATGTTTTCATGTTAACTTGACCAATTACCTTAATATTTGAATTTTGTATTTAAGTTAGCTACGAAAAACCAATCCAGTCTCGGTTTTTATTTTGCATGCTGGTTCTTGAAGTTGTTTGTTAAAAGGGAAACGCAAAATCAAATCTACCTGAATCAAATAAAAAAAATGTAAAAAACACAGGAGCGCATGATTTACTCATGCCTACAATGTGACAGCTTACTTGAGAACTACTGTGCTCTGAACAGAAGACATCTGCACTTGTATTATGTCTGTGTGAGGACTATGCCTTTCCTGCCTTTCCAAACCTGAGGGGTCTCATTGAGAAGTGTGATACCTTCAGTCATCGCTGGCATTAGAGAGTGCATAGCACATAGTTAGAAAACAGTGATTTTTAATTCCGCATTTGGTTTTAATATTGTGGCAAATGTGGACAAAATTGAATATTGAACACACACTTCCTGTGTTGCACCTACACAGTTTCTGATTACAAACGTGGAAAGCTGTAGCTCTTCTATGCATTTTAGTGAGTTTAGAAACATTTACTCTGGTTTTGCACCGTTTTTATGTGTCTTAGTATGATCTGGACTGAAGGACACTTCCTTTGATATAGCACACAGGCACTGGTAGCATTGAACCTGCAGTGTTTATAGGCATATACGGAGGGCCAGACCAAATTGGGGGCTTGCTCTTGGCCTACGATAAAAAAAAACACAGAGAGCTCTGTGTACACTGACACCAGTCATGCTCTTCCTGTACTATGTACAAATGTGTCAAGCAGCTTCATGTCATGTATAAAGCCTTAAGCTGTGCTGGTCTTAAGGAGATAGCACTTGCCATTCTAGGATTTTTGAATACCCTAAATGTTAAATATGAGACTAAAAAGGTCAAAAAGCAAAGTTCTTACAGAAGGATTAGTTGGCGTCAAACACGACGTGGCCAAGTAACCACATATGTCTGTCCCAGGAAAGCAGGGGTATCTCGTCTTGAACTGTACCTGTGAAACTGGCACTGGTGTTGTCATTTCTGTACTTGCTCTTTAGCTGTAAATTACCCTGCTTTGCTTCTGTCTGTAATGCGCCTGTTCTGTTAGGCTTTGCCTATCCTGAGTCTACCTATATGGTATATACTTTGTGTGTCAGGATATTGCTGGAGTCTAGGAAACTCCTGCTCCCTGTGTGTTCGCAAGGCTTGTACTGCTGCTGTCAGTCAGTCCTTCTGTGTGGGACAGAAGAGAAAAGCTTGTTCTGTGAGGTCTGAAGATGTGAGGTTTCTGTTTTTGATAGCATCATGCCCTGCTATTGCCTGTTCTATATCTGATTGGTGTCTGCTATGCCTGTTTCTGTATGAAGGTATGTGGATGTGGTGGTTCCTTTGTTGTACCTGTACAACTTATGAGGGCACAATGGCATTTCCTCTGTGGGGCCAGCACTGTGAATGGGAACTTTCCAGTGCTATATCGATTTTTGTATTTGTGTTTCCATTTCTATCTTCTTGAATATATCTAGGTGAGTGTATGTGCACAAGGATTTGGAGATTTTTCAAGAGTTAACTTATTTGTGTCATCAGTGTTTTCAGTCTTTCCTGTTCCTTTCTTCCAAGAGTATAGCACTAGGTGAACACAAGAGTTTTTTGGGTGTGCCGTTGTGTGTGAGATTGAGTTGGTGCCTATACACATGTGAAAATCTGTGTACCTTGCTTTCAGCAGTTAAAGGCAGCTCTATAAATCAATAATCAATCGAAGCAGAACTTCTCATAAAAGAGTATCAAGAAACTCAAAAGAGTCTCAGAGCAGCATGGAATGGGAAGATAAATGGGGATGTCTAGAAGTGAACATGCAGTATTATAGACAGACAAAATATTTTGTTTCAATCTTCATGTTGCTTCTTTCTTCTGTTGACCAATCAGCTTCTGATGCGCCACGGGGAGGCATTCAGTCCTCGTCTTCTCACAGGAATACAATATTCTCTAGACAGAGGTTTTAAAGCCTGCATCTATGTTTTATCATTTCCTAAGTCTCCCATGATTCATTCCCTTTTTTCAAGTCTACATTCCCATGTGTGAAACTTTGTAAATAACAAGTTTATTTATTTGCTAACAATGGTCTTTTTAAAAGTTGAAACATCGGGGGGGCGTGGCTTGCGCCCGACGAGGACGGCGGCTCTCATGTGAGCGCTCCAGGTCGTTGTGGGACTTCGCCACCTTCTTCTGACTCCCGACGCCTGCAAACGCCACATTCCCGCATCGGAAGCCAAGGACAGCACCAGGCTCTTAAATGCGGCAACTTCCGAGCGGCGGAACGTCCGCTATCTTCAATCTTTCGGCGGACGCGGTTCCCTGATTGCCGCGACCGCCATCTTGAATCTCTACAGCTCCCGCTACGCAGCACCCGCTCACAGGACATGCATATCGAACGAGGAGCCTCCCTTCACGCCGACTACTCCTGCTGAGCTTTCATCCTCAGGTTAGCAACTCTGCTGAAAATCTTTGGGGCGCGCTGCTTTTTGTGACTTTTAATCGCATTTTTGCTATAATATCACATCGGCGGCCATTTTGCGCAAGTCAGCTTTCCTCACAGAACCTACATGCAAATGCAGCTTCTGCATACTCCCCAATGTCAGAGCTGTAATTTATTATGCTTCTGTGCATACATTCCCTTACAATTGATGGCGCACCTCTACAATAAGCTGGTGCATTTCCCTCTGCGTGTGCAGCTTTATTACACATTGCTCCTCGCCTGAAGAGTTTATTCTGCTATCTACTGTGCCAAATTTCAGCATTTCACTGCCATGCTGACTTTTCGTGTGCCTCACTCGTTTGTGGGTCGCTCCCACCAGTTACATGCATGAAGGCTGCTCCAAATATCATTTAACTCTTAGGCACTCCTGACTTTAAACAGACAGCTCCTCCTCCTCTCCATATCCATCCTCTGTGTGTACCTTGCCTCACTCAAGTGCTCCTGACCAGACTCTGAGACATTCACGGGTGAGCACTGATCATTATTGGACCTCCTTCCTTTCAAACACTATCTCTCCTGTATGGAACGGAGGGCAACCCCTCGAACTCTTAAGACTCCACGTCGTGTTTTCATCAAAAACTCGAAAATCTTCTCAGCATTGGCGCACCTTGAGGCCTCCAAAGCGCTCGCCCCCCAGATGTCACAGTCTAGCACAGAACGACCTACCCAACCTACTGGGAAAGGGACCACGAAACGCCTCAAAAAAGACCCTCCGTCACCGACTGGGTCCACATCGGCTGTCTCCATGGAGCTGTTATTAGAAGAGTTCCGTGCCCTCAAGCCATACATGAAAGAGACTAATTCTAAATTGCAAGTTCTCACTGATAATTGGTCTCAAATGGATGCTAGGGTGACCAACGTAGAACATTCTATCACGTCTCTTCAGGATCATCCTCCAAGGTGACACACATGCAGTCTCAGATTTCCTCTCTCCAAAAACAAGTCGAAGAATTGGAGAACCGAAACAGGCGCAACAACCTTCGCCTCTACGGCCTGGCGGAGAATTGTGAAGGGACTGACCCCATTGCCTTTTTCAAATCATTTTTACCCAAACTTCTTCATCTACCTGAAGGCACAACGCTTAACATTCAGCGTGCACATAGGCTGGGTCGCCTACCTTCTACTCCTTCCCCCTCGTCACGGCCAAGAGGTGTCATCATGTACTTTTTAGAATATACTGACCTACTCAAAGTCATCTCAGCGGCCCGTGCCTCACCTCCTCTTCAATGGTCAGGTTCCAATCTCTTCTTCGCGCAGGACTATGCCAAGGCCACAGCCAGCCGCCGTAAGGCCTTCCTGGATATGCGACCAGAACTTCGTGCCCTTGGAGCTAGATACGGCCTTTTTCATCCTTGTCTGTTTCGAGTAACTTACAACAACAAGACTACGACCTACGAGGATCCTGTTCGTCTCCGAAGCTTCTTGAATGCAACACAAACACCTGACATGGACTTTTCCAGTTCTTCATCAGCTTTCCCTCCATGATTTCTGCATGATGTAGCTTAGATGCTTCACTTAACTTATATGTCTTATACTTGTCGCAGATTGTGCTGTTGTTTCCCTTTGCTAGGTCTCCTAGCGACTTCAATTTCTATGTTCCTCTTTTCCCTTTTTCCCCATTTCTCATGTATCCCGGTTGGATGATTATAACATGATTTTTGCATGGCGCAGCACTGCAGTTTTAATTATTACGCACGCTTATCGCGCACTGTTGCATGCATTACTGTTTGTTCATGTCATGTTTCCAACGACTCTAATTTTCCATCTTTTCCTCTCACCCTCCGTCACTTTTCCTGTACTCCTGTTCGTCAGTTAGTATTGCTTACTACTACTTCCTCGCACACCTCTTTGTTTACTCATCATTGTTTTGTTCTCCTCCTCTCTCGCTCCTCTCATGCATCATTGTTTTTCCCCCTTTTTCCTTGCAGGTTTTACGATACGTATGGCGTTTTCCCCCCGACCTGTTGGTTCGCTTGCATTGGACGCTTGCTTCCTCTGCCTGGCGCTCCCCCCTCATCCATTTCCTCGTGCATCCTCCCCCTGGTGATCAACCCTCCCCGTCTCTACCCTTCGTAAGTATGTTTTCCCTCTCTTCCCGGTTTTTCACTTTCCTTTTTGTATCTCTATCACTTTTAAGCTCCCCAATTTCCCTTGTTTCACAGGTGTCTCTCTCTTTTACCTTTTGAATACTCTTCTATTATTATCTTCTTTCTATTACTCTAACTATTTCTTGGACTACCTTTTCACTCTTTCCACATCGTTCGCCTCTATCTTCCTTTTCCTCATCCTATTTTCTCTTTCCTTATCCTTTTACTCAATGTTATATTGCACTGACTTTCATCGACTTCCTTCTTCCCCTTGACTTTTTTACTCTTCTGGGTCCTCTTCGCAACTCCTCTTCTTCCTCTGTTTTTTTCCTCTTCTCTGATATCATATGTCTCTGAAAGTAATCACATGGAATGTTAAGGGCGTCAACTCCCCTATCAAACGACAAAGGATTTTATCTCATCTCTCACGTTTGAATGTGGACATTGCTTTTTTACAAGAAACCCATTTATCCGCTGAAGAATCTGTCAAATTGAAGAGAAGTTGGGTGGGTGATGTTTATTATTCTCCTGGGGATGGTAAACGTAATGGCGTTGCAATTTTATGTCACAAGGCTCTTGCTCATTCCTTGCTTGCCCAAGAATCCGATGCTGAAGGCCGATGGATATATACCAAACTCTCTATCAAGAATGTTCCAATTTCTCTCCTAAATGTTTATGCCCCTACCACTGGTGATCCCACTTTCTGGCACTCATTCTCCCAGCACATCACCAGATTCATTGATGATAATTTTATTTTAGCAGGAGATTGCAATCAGCCCCTAGATCCCTTTCTTGACAGGAACTCCAAAGCACACTTCATCCCTAACAAACCTCATAAATCCTTCTCTCAAGCTATTTCTCAACACAAACTCACTGATGCTTGGCGTCTATGTAATCCAGAACTTCAGGAATTTACTTTTTATTCTCCATGTCATCATTCCCAATCCCGAATCGATTACATTTTTGTTACCCACAATATTGCCCAAACTCTTACTCATGCAGAAATTGGTCCAATTTTACTTTCTGACCATGCCCCCACATCAGTTCAATTGGACATCTTACCCAAATCAACAGGCCCTAAACGCTGGCGTTTCAACAATTCTCTCCTCTTGGACCCCAAATTTACTACCTCCTTCACTTCCTTCTCCCATGAATTTTTCTCCCAAAATGATGACTCCCCTGTCCCCAAACACACCATTTGGGATGCCTTTAAGGCGGCAGCAAGAGATTTCATCATTGGCTTTGTCGCTAAAAAACGCAGAGCAGCTCGCGATTTTACCAAGGCTATCCTTTTGGATATTAAGAAATTGGAGCATTCTTATTTCACTTCCCGCTCACAGCAAACTCTAACTGCCCTGGTTAGTGCTAAGATGAAATTTAATAAAAAATCTACGGATGATGCATCCCTGTACTTACTAAAATCTAGTGCCAAGTTCTATGGAGGCAAGAATAAGGCTGGCAAGATCTTAGCCAATTATCTCAAGGTGAAACACAACAAATTGAACATTGAATCAATCTACGACGCTGACTCGAATCTCAAACACACAGACGCAGACATTCTCACTGAATTCTCTACCTTCTACAAGACCTTATACTCTTCTGAAACTCAGCCTTCTTCCCACTCTCTAGACACATTTTTCTCCTCTATTCAAAAACCATCTCACTTTCCACTTGACCTCTCTCACTTAGAACTTGATATATCCCAACAAGAACTATTCAAAGCGCTTCAAACCCTTCAAAAAGATAAAGCCCCTGGGCCAGACGGCTTCACAGTTGAATTCTTTCTCCACTTTTCAAAGCTCCTCATTCCCAGACTCCATTCCCTTATTGGTACCTTCCTTTCCCTGGGCTCCTCCTCAGGCTCTTTTTCAGACGCCCATATCTGCCTCATACCCAAGGAGGGGAAAGATCCTCAAAACTGCAAAAATTACAGGCCAATCTCTTTGGTCAATATTGACTATAACATTTTTGCGAAGTCTCTTGCGGCACGTCTTGACCTTCTTCTTCCAGACCTTTTGGGTGAGGAACAGTCGGGCTTTGTCAAGGGTCGTTTTATAACTGATAACACCAGACTCCTTTTCAACATTCTTTCTAAATCCCGCCTTTTACCCCATCCCCTTGCGGCCATTGCCCTGGATGCCGAGAAGGCGTTTCATAGGGTCGAATGGACTTATCTTTTTCACACCCTCCGTTGGTTTGGTTTCGGTCCAATTTTTATATCCTTAATCTCACTACTCTATTCAAACCCACGCGCAGCAGTTTGTGCCAACGGTCAAATATCTTCCTTTTTTGATTTAAAAAGGGGTGTTCGCCAAGGCTGTCCCTTATCTCCCTTTCTCTTTAATTTGGCCTTAGAACGCTTCCTCTCCAAGCTCCGTCAAAATCCCTCCATCCATGGTTTCCAATTGTCAGAGTCTCACATCAAACTGGCTGCTTATGCTGATGATATTTTGCTATTTCTCTCTAACCCCTCCGTTTCCATTCCTGCTTTTCTCACTGAAGTCCATGCTTATTCCCAAATATCTGGCTATAAACTCAACAACGATAAGTGTGAGATTCTTCCCTTGAATAAATTCACATTCAAACCCGACTTTGCCACCTCCAACTTCACATGGAAATCTTCCAGTATCAAATACCTTGGAATGCATATCACCCCTACCATCCCTGATACCGTTTCCCTGTGCATGTCCAAATGTATTAAAAAATTAACGGATCTCACGTCCAAGTGGCATCCCCTTTACCTATCCTGGTGGGGCCGCCTTGACACCATTAAAATGATGTTGTCTCCCATTGTTCTCTACACCCTCTCCAATATTCCGGTCCCTGTCCCCTCCAAATTTTTCAAAAAAATCAACTCTATTTTAATGTCCTTTCTTTGGAGTAAAAAGAAGTCACGAATGTCTTTAGCACGTTTGATCCGTCCTAAATCAGAAGGCGGGGTTAACTTTCCAGACTTCCCAGCCTACCACAAGGCGTTTCAGCTAAGGCAAGCCTCTTTTTGGCTACAAGACCCTGACACCCCATGTCCTCTATGGACCAAATTTGAACGCTTTCTTTTTTCTCCCTTCTCCTTTGCTGAATACCTTTCCTTCTCTCGCAAACCCACCTCCATCTCTACTCCGATCCATAAGTTTACCACTAAATTACTCCTCTCTTCCACGCACCTACCTCCTACTACCATTGCTGATTTCCTTTCCTCCCCCATATGGCATAATACTTCCTTACTCATCCGCAACAGACCCTTTTTTTGGAAAACTTGGCATACTCGAGGTCTGCAATGGACCTCCCAATTATTTTCTCACTCCTCTTTCTTATCTTTTGACACCCTTCGCTCCCTATATGGTTTACCCACTTCCTTTGCACGCAAATACCAATTGCTTAAAACTACAGTTCTAACGAAATATAATGCCCTCTCTCAGCCCTGCTCCCCTCCTGCTTCATCCACTCCCATTTCCGCACTTCACTCCTTCTTATGCACTACACCAAAAGCTTCTGCTATTTACAAATACCTTCATGCTGGTGAGACCCCAAGGCCTAAATCTAAAGTGGAGGAGTCTTGGGAGCTTGATTTGTCTGTCTCTTGGCCGGTTTCCTTCTGGGACAAAATCTGGACCAAACTTCGCAAATCTTCCAGAGCAGCAACCCTCATTCAGACTTTGTTTTTTATTTACAATAGACTTCTCCTTACACCCTTTGACCTTCACAAGCGCTTTCCTAATACTCCCCACACATGCTGGTCTTGTTCCTCACCACAAGCCAATCTATTTCACATGCTGTTTTTATGCACTCATGTTCGTGATTTTTGGCTACAGGTTTGGGCTCAAATCAATTCGATTTTCCACACTTCTATCCCTTTTTCTCACACACATATTTTTATGGGTAGCCTCTCTCCTTGCTGGGATGACGTTGATCTAAAACCTCAGATTGTTGACCTATTACTTGCTGCTGCCTTCCAACAAATAACGGTCAACTGGAAAGACTTCTCCAAAATTTCCTTCAAAGCATGGTGGTTTAATGTATGTCATAACCATAGGCTCGATACTGCCCATGTTTTCCCGGCTTGTATGGCTACAAAACGCATGGACTTATGGACTCCCGTCACACTCTATTTGGACTCATGTAGTAAACGCTTGTTTCGCCCCACGCCTCCACAACAAGAAGTTCCCAAACCTCCTTAATCGCTTGATACATTCCATTTATCCTCCATTGTACCAACTTTTTTTTTTTTTTTTACTTTTCCAATGTTCTCATGCTTTTCATATTTTATGCTTACAGTTGTTCTTTTTTCCTTGCCTTTTCCCTTTTTCTCATATTGTACCCAGATTTCTTTTATTATAATGCTCGCATTTATATGATTGTATTATTCTGCTCAGATTCTTTACTTTGATATCACGTTGTACTCTGTTTTGACACCTGGTTTTCCCTCTTATTACTATCAATAAAATTTTCTTGAACTTAAAAAAAAAAGTTGAAACATCTGTGTAAATGAGAATAAAACATTTTTGCACAGCAATAATTCATTGGAAAAATATAGTTAAAATGTCAAGATTAAATCAAATGGTGACGTTAGAGTTCCCCAGCTCTGTTAACTTTATTATGGCAGCATCAATTCATTTTAGGCCTAGCACATTTATACATGATTGCCTAGTGCAATTTTGCATCAAATTTTGCATTTTGGGTCTCATTACTTTTGCCCCTTAGTTAACATTATATCTCAATATTTGGGTGTTTCCTTATCCTGTATGCAAATACCTGTTTCTGTGCCTCCCCATTATTAAGCTTTCAACCATGTAGGCCTGTGTGTCTATCTTTATACGTGTTTAACGCTGTGCTGCAAAAGTGAGGGCATTTGCAATGTATGTTCACCAAGACATTGTGGGAATGTGGTGCAATGTATATTTTACTGGGGCATAGTATAAAATGACTTGTAGAAGTTTATTTCCTTAGTCACCATGGAAACATAGCAGTGTATGTTATTGGGCAATGTAGGTGGCTATGGCACAGATAGGTAACGATATTGTTAGATAGTTTTAATATATTGTACAGTTTTAATGATGGCTGCCCCACTAATGTGCTTCATTATGTACAGCTATTGGATGCTTCTTTAGACTGGATCAGATCTATCTTTGCACTGATGATATGGCAATATCTGATTCATTCAAGCCTCTTTACAAAAATAATGTGTTTTTTAAATGCCCCACAGTAAGGTTGCTGCGAAATTCTTCACAGTTTTGAGTGCTAGTGGGCTGATATGCTGTAAAATTAACTATTTCCAAATTAGGTGGCAAATATTTATTGGCTGGGATGTGAAAGTGCATTATCTAGTTGTGTAGTAACAACATCTTTAAATTGTATTCATTTGTTCTGAATGTCACTGCTTTGTTACACTTTAAAATGCACCATCTATCACAGATTGTCAGAAATGCATTTCAGGAGAGCCTCACAATATTGCTAAGATGTAATGCACCATTTCGACATCCACCGCTAGAAGTAAAACATGTAACCTCCTTAAGCAGATGCCACTAATCCTGAGTTATGTCATTTTATATAATGCTTGTTATGAATTAGATTTCTGGTTGGTTAGTGTATGCACCTAAGCCAGGCAGAAACCACCACTCTAGTCAGGGTAAGGGAATTACACACCCAAAATAACCACTGCTCATCCCCTTGGTAGCTTGGCATAAGCAGTCAGTCTTATTTCAGAGGCAATATGTAAAGTGTTTGCGGAACACATACACACACATGACACAATGAATACACCACTAAAACAAGACACTTCACACAGTATGATATGAAAATGTGGTTATGTATTGCAGATAAACATAGTCCACACAAACCAATAATCACTTGTCCACTTGGCAATTGTCAAGACATCACAGTTAGTGCAATACGTTAAAGACTTATATGTTTCACACGTCAATGAAACACCATCCCTGAGCATACAAATGCAAATCCTGGATTAATACTCGTAACCCTGACAATGCAAATGCCATAAATCATAAATCAGGGCATGAAATGGAGTAGTTAGGTTCGGGAGAGAAACACTAAGATCACCATAATCACAGGTATTGCTTAATACTGACATAAACACATGGGATGCAGTCAATACATGGTTGTAGAGCAACTAGGTCTCTTTTATATGTGATGTGGTCATTTGGGCTTCTCTGTATAGTACCACAGCTACTGTGTGCCTTTTAGCAACTCACAATGAGTCCCAAAATCTGGACAGCTTCTCCAGGTTAAGCAGAGACCTCCGTTGGGGTTTTGCTTGTAATGCAGGACATCACACAAGAACCAACCCCCCCTAGGTCCGTTTGACATGGGGACTACCCTCACCACAGATTGCAAGCCGAGGACCTCACTTGGACCCCAATATGCAGGACTAATAAGGAGGCTGCCTGCAACCACATGCATGCAGCTGCAGGAGACATGGGGCACTCACAACCCTCCAGGCCTAGCCTGGGCAAAGTGGAGGGGGAGGACGCATGGGAAAGCATGAGGCAGCCAGGCAATTTCTCACAAGGCCCTTACACTCCCCTGGTACCTCCCTGAGTTGCGGAGAGGAGCCTCCGATGCTATTTCAGGAGTGGGCGAGGCAACTGCAGTTAGTCCTGCCTTCTCCAGATTCTGGTGATGATGGCAAGTCCCAGAGGTGGGGCAAGCTGGGGGAGTCATGCTGGACAGCAGTGAAGCCTTCGTACGGCCCTGGCTCCTACTAGATATTCCTGTCTGGGGGCAGCCACACTGGGGACAACACAAGCCACCTCTAATCAAAGAAAGTGGAAATGTTCAGCACTCACTGACTGCAGTACACAAGGGTCCTCAACCTGTGCTTGCCATGTGTTAGACCCCGAGGATCAGGCACACAAAGCAGCACTTCACCATGCACTGCTTCTAGCAGTCCCTCAGCTTAGGAATACAAATGCAGCACTCCACCTGTGCCATGTGCTTCTTACTGCCAAATCCCCAGATGGAGCCCTTCCATGTGCTAATTACAGGTGACTTGGGAGGCCGAACTCAGAGTCCCGTGGCCCATTCTGGGCAGTTACCAGTCCCTGGAGAACGACTGGGGGCACAAAAGCAAGGAGGCAGGGAGCAGGCTAGCACACTGGTTTCCTCATCAAAGTGGGAGTCTTTCTACCAGTCAAGCAGGCAAGCAGGTCCACGCAACAAAGCAAAGTCTAAGTGGGGTTTTCCTGGCAGCACACCAATCCTCTGGTGAGGTATGTAGAGCCATCAGCTTCTGGTTACAAATTCCACATAGTGTTTTTAATCATGGGTCAAAGCCCCTGCACCTATACTCAAAATGATGTTTGTTCCAGACATAAGTAAGGGGTAAAAGTGCCCATTGTGTGAGGCCAGGTCCCAGTCTTAACAAATGTAAGTATGCCCCACCTCCCTTACTCCTGACCAAGGAAGACTCTTCAGTATGCAGCTGAATTCAGATGCAACCCATTTACACCCAACCCTTCATGTGTGATGGCTGTCTGGAAAGTATGCACAAGCACTGCATTCACTCTGCCCTAGATGTGGATTGAGTCAATCTGCTAAGCACAAAGAGTCATAAATACATAGGAATGTCCACTTTGTCAAAGTGGCAAACCTACAAAAGTAATGAAAAATCCACTAACATCAATAAGCAGGAGTTATTACCACTATTCCAAACATGCCAGACATGGCAACGCTAATCCTTCCAGGTCAGATATTACCACTGAAAACCATATCAGGGAATTTCCAATGCAAACCTATGAGAGTTGCAGGCCTCACAGCAGTGAGAAACCAAATAGGCTGTCTCTACCAGGACATGCTACACAATGAAGATTCATGTCCTGCCATTTACCTACCACAGCACCCTCCCCATAGGGCTACCTAGGGCCTAATTTAGGGGTAATCTATATGTAGTAAAAGGGGAGTTTCAGGCTAAGCAAGTAACTTTAAATGCCAAGAAAATTTGGCAGTAAACTGTGCATGCAGGCCATGCTGTGGCAGGCCTGAGACAGGTTTGAAAGGCTACTTCTGTAGGTGGTGTAAGCAGCACTGCAGACCCACAAGTAGCATTTACTTTACGGGCCCTGGGTATATGGGATACTACTGTACAAGGGACTCACAGATAAATTACATTTGCTAAACATGTGTAAGCCATTCATACCAAGTTTAAAAGAAGAAGCACAAGCACTTTAGCACTGAATAGCAGTAAGTGTCTCAGAGTTTTAAAGCCAACAAAAACAGGTCAGCAAAATGCAGGAGGAAGGCAAAAAGTTTGGGGATAACCCTGCAAAAATGGCCAGGTCTAACAATGCTGTGATGTTATATTATGGTTAAAGAGTTGTAAATATCTCTCTTACTGTAATCGGAAGACCTGGGAATAGGGGGAAAAATGTGACGCTCTTAGAAAGACTATTCATTAGACTGTAGGAAAGAGGAAGGTCTAAACCATCTATAAATTTCCAGATTGCTGGTAATAATAAGGTGTTCACAAGAGCGTGGGTTTGTGTGTATGGAGGGTAGATTGCAACAGGAGTGTCCTCAAACTTTAGCTCATCTCGCATTGGTGATTTGCACAAGGTTAGCAGAAGTGGGGCAAAGTGTTCTAGCTAGGATATAAAGGAGCTGTTGTAGATAAATTGGTCTATTTTTGTGAAAGACAAGATGGCATAATCATAGTGCCTTGAACGCTGAGTATTTGACCAGATACAGCTAGTGAAGCGAGAGAATAGGGTGGGAAATCGAAGAATGAGTGAGTAAACCCAAGAAAAACAGGTGATTGAAATTTAGGTAAAATAAAGTAACTTACAGTAATCCATGCTGAAAACTTTTATTGACTGATCATGCTTAATCAAAAACAGTCTACATGTAGCAGGTAGGATAGGAACAATCTTAGAAAAGAATTTCAACAGAAATGTCATGTGTATCGTCTTAAGAAGTGCTGGTCTTACTTGCTATACCATGATTTTTGAAGCCCTTAAATGGTAAATATGAACCTAAAAAGGTCAAAAAACTAATTTTTTAAACAAGGATTAGCTGAAGGGCTCAGACACAATGTGGCCATAATACCAGATATGTCTGCAGTGGCGGCTGATAGAGAATGGTGGCAGGGGTGGAGGGAGGTGGGGGTGGGTGTAGAAAAAAAAGAGACAACTTTTTTAAAAGATTTTCCTGCTGCTTGCGCCGCCAGCTACCATCTCTCTGCAGCCTCTCCTCATCGCAGTGGAGGCACCCAGGCTCACAGGCTCCCTAAGCCAATGACAACACTGCAATGCAGTGTTGTGATTGGTTTCCCTAAGCCAATCACAATGCTGAATTGCAGAGTTGCGATTGGTCTGAGCGCCCTGGTTCGGCGCTCAGACGGGGATAGGGAGCCTGTGCTTGTTCCCCACCATGCTGTTTAATACAGCCTGGTGAGGAACATGCAAAGTGCTCATCAATGTTGGGTGCCCCAAGACGGCCGGCCAAACATTTATGTGCACTTTGAGTGGGCAAACTACTCCTACCCTGGCCTCTGCCCTAGCCAGTCCCACCCCTCCCTGAACGTGTTTCTTATTTATAATTTTTCTTTTTCCTCTGCACTGCCTTAAAGCAGTGGGGTGACACTGCATGTAGGCTTTACTTGCATTTTTTTGCTGTTTTCACACACTATGTAGCCAACATAGTTCAGCAGCTTGCACCCTTGTTTTACCCTATAACATATGACTGTAATATATATTTGAGTGCTCCTCTTTCCTTTGTAACTGGTTATCACTTTTTGGCACCTGAAGACTCGAGGTAGCACCTCATCCAGTTAAGCATTGTAGTAATTGATATAAGTATGGCATCATTTGATAGCATAACGCGCATCACTGAAAACAGAGCTAACACCATGACATACTCTAATGAGGAGGCCACGGACATTTATGCCCTTATCAAAGAAAGTCAACTAGTAGACACACAGGGAGGATCTACTATTCAAAGACTCAAACAATTAGAATATTTGACACACAGACAATAGAATCAAATGCTTCATGCCTCTACCCTGGTACAATACCATCGAGCCAAAAGAATTCCACGAGGTCTTAGGATAGCTTTGCGACCTATGCTTTTTAGGTTTCATTTAAATCCCAAGTTTATGGATAAATGGTTCGCGATTCTTAATAAGTGCTCGCTTGATCTCATTTTGCTGATTATTGAAGAGTTGTCCAACACTATCAGAGATCTTGATGAAGAAATTTTTAATCTGAAAAAAGAATTGGAAATATGCATTGAAGCTCAACCTTGGTCCAAAACACTAGAAGACCTCAATGCTAAACTTGACAAATACAATAAAGAATTACAAGAAGGTAAAATCAGGAAGTATCAGCGTGATACTATTGATTATAAACTTAATGAGGTCTATACGTGGGCCGAAATTTATGCTAAAAAAAGATTCACTAAACCTAGAGTCAACACATCTAGTGAAGAGAGCAATACCACAGATCAGGACATTGCTGCGACTAGACTTCCGGTCTCTACTACTACTTTAGTAACAGGGGGTCAAACATCAACCGATAAACAATCGAGAGTTACATTAGCAACAGGTCTGTCCACTACCACGATGTCTTTTTTATCCCAGGTTCCACAATCAGGACAACCGCCCCCGTTAACCCAGCAGGAACAACCATTGCCAGTATCCACAAACGACCAACCAGGCGAGGACAGGGGAAAAGTGTTAAGAAGTGGGAAGAATGTAGTCTGATTATCAATATCTCCACCAAAGAACTAACTACACAACAACTCATGACCCTTGATAAGGGAATGAGTTTCGTACCCACTAATGACAGTTGTTTTCTATAGTCTGATATCCAGTTAGTATTTCCCTATTATTTCACATCTACTCATTAGCATCTCATGATATTACTTACCTTCATTTTTACATGATAACTCTAACAGGTTTCCACTAAAATCAGACTGTTTAGTGTCATGAACATGTTTACTTTGTCTACCTTATGAGTATTTATTAAATTTTATATTTGTGCATACTTTACACGACCTTATATTCATGCACACTATGTTGGTTTGTTTTTAGACACTGGAACTCTTATGATAGTTAATTTCCGATCTGATATATGATGTACCTAGCTACTATTCACCTACCAGTATGTTTGTTTTTCGCACAGAAGTTGTTTATGTAACCAGAATAGAATGTAACTACTTTAGGTAGAGGGCTATCTTACATAGCATGTGTTAGGATGTATATTTTATAGAATCCATTTAGTTCATGCGTCCTTAATAGAATGTAACTACTTTAAGTAGAGGGCTCCCCTATGTTAGTAGTGTCAGGATGTATAGCCTATGGAGATCATTAAGTTTGACCTTTACGTTGGTATATGCACAGTGGGCTCGTGCTTTGTTACATATATAGGGTTGCCATGACGACACTTCAGAATATATGTTTACTGGTCATGATCAGTAGCTAGCTCCCTTCCCCTCTACAGCAGATGACACGATAGATATCCTATTAGTTTCGTTGAGTATACCTATGTTCCTTATTTCGGTTCACTTTTATCTTTAGTGTCGTACGTATTTTCCTCTTCCATTTTACCTTATACGCTGGCCACTTCTCTTTACATTTTTGTGTTATATTTCACTTTCGTCCCTCCACGTCAGGGTTTCTCTCCTGGAGCATTTCGCTATGCTCTTATAGTGCATTACTTTGTATTTTACAAAACACAGGTCACTACATTTCCCATATTCCCTGGATTCTTGGCACACGTGTTCCCTTCTCGGGATTATTTTTAGGCGCGTATGGTAACCTTCCGCGATTTTCTCGTCAAGGAAAAGACCCCCGTTCTGACACGCCGCGTCGTGCAGATACTACCGGTAGGCCACAGGTGCTAGTTTGTGATAGCTGAGGCTACAATGTATCCGTTTGAGCCTCTCAGCATTGTTCTTTATTCTTTTTAGAACTAGACGACGGCAACTTTTTTGGAATACATGACGTCCATAACAGAGTGTTACCGGTCCCAGTTCTAGTCACGTCTTCTTACTACATTTAGATTCCTGTTTGCATCTGGTACATATACATATATTTTTGTATATCGAGTTGGGTTTAATCTCTGTAATTACATCTCTTGGGGTCGTTTATATGTTAGGACACCTTCACTCCACCGGTCGGGCCATTTCTTATGTTTCATTATCGTGTCTCTTTAAATGGTTCATTTTGGTAACCATCATGAGTTTTCTGAGTGTTATACTCCCGTGATAGTTATGTAGTACGTCACCGTTGACTCTCTGGTAGTTGTACATTGTAGTATATTTTCTCCATTAATCCCCGATTATCTTTTCTGCAGTTTCTTTTTACATGCCATACATTACAGAGAAGTCATCTACATCGTTATTTCTCTCCATTCAGAAACTGGTATGTAATCACATCTTTCCCTCCATCTCTAGTTTAAGCCTTGACGCATTGACTTAAACCCACCTCAGTGTTATTATATGGACAGCAGTTGGCGTATTATCTCATGCATATCTTAGAATATTTTCTGAGTTCCATTATATCATGTGTTTGACACTGTTACCAGTATTTAGCATGTGTTTTTCCGTACTTCAGTCTCTCCTATTGTTGACTGACCATGAATATATATTCATATGTTCTACGGATGTTATTGTTTCACATTGCATTCATTCCTAATTATGCTTCAGGTATCATGACTATGTACAATTTGTGAACATCACAGTCATACCCGTGTTTCTATGTATGAAGGTACTAAATCATTATGAGGGTTGTCTTCTGTTACTTCTTTTAGGTGCTATGTAGAGTGATTTTATCGTGAAACACATTTGATCTGTTCATACTCTGCACAGTTTATCAACTGGCAACTATGTATCTGATATGTATTTTCCTCCTTGTGTTTAACTACCAATTATCAACCGTTGGATTATTATTCTGATATATACATTTTTTTGTATTACATTTGTCCAGGTTCTCGCCCCTGAAGAAGGGAACAGGGCTTCCCGAAATGCATCGGGCGACAGCAATTGACCATACACAATGTTACTGCTCTAAATAAATAACTACGAAATACAGCGATTTACATGTATATATGTATAAATTTGATTTTCTTTCATGCCATGAATAGTATAGACATATGATATGCTCTTGGTGTATGATTTAAAAGATAATCTAAGAACATAGTATTGTTCTGGAATAGCAACATTGCACAATAAAATCAATGTTGGCAATATAAATTCAAAGACTATTGATTTAACATAGTTGGTTAATTATTTCACCGTGTGAGAATATTCATTCTCCTAGGAACAGTGCATCCTGCATGTAGGCTTTGCTTGCATTTTTTTGCTGTTTTCACACACTATGTAGCCAACATAGTTCAGCAGCTTGCACCCTTGGTTTACCCTATAACATATGACTGTAATATATATTTGAGTGCTCCTCTTTCCTTTGTAACTGAACATGCAAAGTGCTCATCAATGTTGGGTGCCCCAAAACGGCCGGCCAAACATTTATGTGCACTTTGAGTGGGCAAACTACTCCTACCCTGGCCTCTGCCCTAGCCAGCCCCACCCCTCCCTGAACGTGTTTCTTATTTATAATTTTTCTTTTTCCTCTGCACTGCCCTAAAGCAGTGGGGTGACACTCCAGAGGCGCCCCTGTATGTCTGTGTCACACAGCCTTAAATAAGTTGGGCTATGTGAAGTTGCAGTAAACATTATTACCTGGGCACCAATGTTAAATCTTCCTGTAAAATGTAACGTGAAATTTACAGCTTGTCTTGTTGTCTACATTGGTACTGGCTCATATGATGCAGAAAACAAACATTCCAATGTTTTTCTCCGAAAAGTTCTATGTAACGTAACCTGGATGGGGAGTTCACCTGTAGCTTGTGATTCAAGAGACAGAAGAGACAGCCCTTCTCCCCTAAGATATTTTACATTTGAAACTGGAGCCACATAGTTTCTGCTATAGCACAGACATTGAAATATATATTGATTTTGTATCTGAAGGGTAATGCACAAAGTATACCAATACTTCAGGTGTTGTCACAGAGCCATGAAGAATATGCCTCCACATTATATTAATACTGTATTGTACCGTGACAACTGCTTGCAGAGCAGAATTAGCTGAGGCTCTCTCACCACATCTACCCTTCTATTAATCTCTTGTCACGATTCTTATCAGGGCCTTTAAACCCAAATGCATTTATCTAAAGTCCATATTTTTACACTTATCGTACAAGTGTGGTGACTGCCTATGGCATAGAGGTGGATACTGCTACTTATATAGATACTCCTGTGAGTAAATGCTAACCTCTGGCCTGGTAATTCCCATTTTTTTGCTGAATTTTATTGCTGTTTTTTAGACTCTACACACTGGGGCACTGCTGTCCATTGCCAGGTGTATGTGCTCCAATCCCAAAAACATTAAGGGCCTGATTACAAGTATAGGTGCCATTTATCACATGTTACCATGGGATTTGGTATTTATCAGTAGTAATAAATAGCACCTAATATGAGTTTATGGTGAATAACATGTAGATTTTGGTGTTTAACACACCAAAATCATCATGAGACGTTTTTTCTCTGTAAAAAATTTGCAGGTTTGACCTGCCGAAATGTAGCAAAGTTTGAGGTATTTAACACATCAGGGGCCAGATGTAGGAGCCCTAATACCGGTCGGAAACGTCCGATTTCAGCCGTTTCCGACCGGTATTAGGCTTTTCAGATGTAGGGGGCCTACCGAATCGGTAATTTTACCGATTCGGTAATTTTACCGATTCGATAAATATACCGATTCGGTAAAGTACCGAATCAGTATATTTACTGAATCGGTATCGGTAAATCCATATGGAGCTGACACTCCTAAGAGTGCCACAGGCCCTTAAGAGTCGGTATTTTACCACACAATCCTATTGTGTGGTAAAATACCGAATTCAGGTGTGCATGCACATCTGTGCATGCACACCTTTGCCATGTGACACACAGACATGCCCTTAGGGCATGTATGTGTGCCACATGTCACACAAGCTTGTACTTGGGGTGCTAGAGGGTGTCAAAGTGACACCCCCTGCACCCTTGCAGGATTCGGTATTTACCGATTCGGTAAATACCGATTCGGAATTTCCCATTGATTCCTATGGGATTCAAGGCCCAACGGAATCAATGGGCAATACCGATTTGGTATTTACCGAATCGTTAAATACCAAATCTTACAGATTCGGTATTCCTAAATTCGGGATTACCTAAATCTGCCCCCTTCCCATTTACAGACTCTTAAATACCGATTCGGTAAAATTCGGTATTTAAGAGTCTGTAAATGGGAATTACCTACATCTAGCCCCAGATGGTTATTGGATATGTTCAATAACACTCATCTCACACGGGTTCGTGCACCGGTCAGAAAAAAACAAAAGACTCATAATCAGGCCCTTCAAAAATGGGCAATACCTGACATGCTTATTCAACTTTTCTACAAAGCCATAGTTTATGGTGCAGAAATACACTAATGGCATGAAAAGTTAAATGTCACCTGTGGACTGCAGCACTTATTGTGCCATCCATCAGTGTGACAAAGTTAAACATGGCTTCAGGCCTACCACTGTAGCCTGGTTATTGCAGTGTAAAACCTCAAGTGTGACCTGTTAAAATAATCCTTTTCAACAGGTCTCTTTAAAATATTAGTAAGTCAGCTATACATAAGCCCTGTAGCCCACAATATAGGTGCATGACATTAAAATGTGGCAAATTCAGAAATTAATGTTACCAGGCTCCTAGAACCCGTCCGACAGGTGGAATGACTTCAGTAATCCCAAGGGTGGTTCTTTCCGTTCAAGGGATTACAATGTTGGATTCCGACAGCCTTTCTGTGCCGGCCTTTCCGTCACAGAAAGGCTATTGGAAGCTGAATTTGGGGGCCACCACCATGGGTGCACGGCCTCCGTTTGGTGGCTGAGGGGATCCCTGCCCCACGTGGCAGGCAACTTGAGGTGCCTGCCACGGTCTGCATGGATGAATTGCACCTCTTAATTTTACAATGAGAGCAAGCATTCCGGTCGGAATGCACGCTCCCATTGCTCAGAATAGCAGTGCGACTGAACACTGTTCGATTGCATCCTAATCGGTCGGTCGGGCGGTCCCAAGACTAAAACGATATCAGGCAGGCTTAAGGCCTGACACCGTATTTAGGCCCTAGGGATTTCACAAAACCTTAAAACATCAATAAACAAACGGAAAACATATAGCACTGGTTTTAAGTTTATCAAGGGCACGGATTTGCTGAGATCAAAACGAAGATTCCGAGAACTGCATTGCAGCTTGCCCCAAAATGTCATTGTCCATATATCATCATAATGGCAAAACATGATGGTGTAGTGGAGAAGGGCTGAAACATGAAAAGTGTCTCTACGTGTGCTGTACAGGACAAAACATGCAGTCTCTTTAGAACCTGGAGAGAAGCCATTTTGATAGGATTACACCTGGGGATCACACGAACGGATTCAGTGGTAAAATTGTTTTTTAATACTCATAAACATGGGGATTTTCATAAAGGTTGGGTTATTAAATATGTAAACCAGAAAGCGGCTGTGTCAACGGAAGCACGTTCTGCATCATTGCTCGCGCAGATGACGTCTGGAGAGCATGTGAGTGTCCTACAGCAAGTGCTACTACCTCTTATGACAGAAACTCATCATATTCTTGGTCTCATTCCACCAAAATGCTGACGAAAAAGCGGCCACATGAATGCACAGTGTGGCTATCTCTCACAGCAGATGGCTGGCACACGAGGCTGCCAACCACGCACATTCACTCCAGGAAACCCGTTGACACCCATTATTACCCAATGGAGACTGATGTGAGATCCTGTCACAGCCTCATTGCGGTGTTCAGAATAAATCCGGATTTTGAAAAAATTGCACGAACCAGGTTAAAAAAAAACACTAAACATTTAACACCAAATGTTGACAGCATTGAAATGCAAGTAGGAAGTGGAAAAAATCTGTTTCGGAAGTTTACTTTCTAGGACCACAGATAACATTTCTATAGGCACTAGTTGTCGGTTTTTGACAAACAGTATTTCCAAAGACAGAAAAAACAAGGGGTGTTATAGCCTTTGTGTGAATTGAGAAAAATAGATGCGCCATACAATGTCCCTTTTCTCTCCAGACAAAAGAATCCAATAAAGCTGGTGTTTTCTATGCAATCTTCCGACCACTTACATATGTAAATTTAGCAAACACCATTGGAGAAACAGTCGAGATAGGCCGCATTGCACCTTAAACGTCCAAACCGATGCCGATTGCCTCTTTGTTTGCAGAGATAGCAAATTCAGCACCGAGTCTACCATGGCAACCGCAGGTACAGCGCGAGCCCAGTCACTGCTTCCAAGCAACTACACTTTCTTTCTTAACATCAATTACAGGGACATATTTGTAATAATGCTTGCAATTCAGGAGGAGCCCTGAAAGGAAATTTAGATCAGATACTGGTAGCATATCTTTGTGAAAGATACAATTGCTTAACTAACTTTGATTCGTCTCAGTGAATAACAATGAAAAAGAGAGACACGTTTGTTTACCTCCGAAGTCCTTTCTTTAATTCAGTGACTAATAAGTATTCGTAGCATAAAATTAAATGCATCATAGACTTCGTGGCGCAGTAACATGAAGGCAGCCATCTATTTAAGCTTCTCATTGTTCTTGTAATCACCCAAAGCATCATTTAATAATCATGGGTTTGATGTACAAAGGATTATTTTTGGGTGGCAAAGACTGTGATTCTCAATTGCAAATAATGGGGTGCATCAAAGGGAAATCCCCTCTTAATTTTTAGATTCGTAATGAAGAGTATGATTAATCTGTGATCTCAATTGCTGTTGTAGGTCATTGATCAGTTTGAAACACTCAAGCTGGGGTGGTGACTGATTTGCAAAGCAGAAGATGTCCCAGTTGGGTGGCCTCGGAAGGGGCAGGCAGTACTCCAGGGGCGTACTTCATCTCCCCCCAAAATCATTTCAATGCAAATGTTTTGTTTTTTTCAAAAGCTTCCTGAATCAATTTAAGGGACATGAGGTGTGTAGAGAAGACTGTAACATAAGCGAGTCTGTAAGAATTGTTTATTTAAGTTGCACAGATATGATCCCACAGACGGTGCCAACCATGCGTGCAAGCACAGCACTGACAATGTAGAACTGTCCCACTGTCATAACAAACTGTTGTCACTTAGAGTGTCTTGCACGCCAACAGGCAGCACTAGGCAACACACTATGGAATGTCCAGACACGAGGAGCGCGCGAGGACAGAACACTACATATATCTCTTTTGCTTAAGGAAGAAGGAGAAGCAAGAGAAGCAAGCATTGGCATAGCCAACAGGTCTTGCCTTTGGGACCTTGTAAGTGTTTAACTATGCAGGATATTATCTTGGGTGGTGTGCCACCAGGAATTTTTGAGGTACACAACAAATAAACACAATGAGGGACACGTGCATACAAGTGCGCTCAATTTCACTACTCACAATGTCATATTTTATCTCCATATTAATAATCCTCACCCTCGGTTAATGTTTCCATCAACTGCCAGGGTGTTTTTAAAACAATCACAGTTGACAAATTCAAATATTGAAAGCTTTCACCACCAACAAATGAACATACAACCAGCAGAAATCTTTTGGCGTGACCAGGTAAAAGCACAGCCTTAAAAATGAAGGCACAGAGTACAGTGTGTGTATGTATGCAGTCCACTCAGTATGGAATCCTGCCTCTTCAGGCTTTTACTGCCAAGTGGTAGCGTGTGCCACGGGTCAACGGGCTGCCGAACCCCCGGCCTGTGGTGACTCAAAAGAAACTACTGAGCAAATGTTCTTCTTGTGTCCAACCTATGTGACCTTTAGGAGTGCTGGATTATTCCACTTTGTCAGAATTTGGGAACTAGGGAGTACAAAGAAGCACTCATGATTTTGAGATACGATACATGTAGATTGGTAGTTTTTGTGGCCTCTCGTTTCCTCATGGGTGTGTGGATAGTAAGGCACAAGATGTGCATTTCCCACAGTGGCATACCAAGGCGGGTGGGGGGACATCCGCTTCAGGCGGTACAAGTTTTAGGGGCAGCGGCCCGCTCTTTCCTGGCCTTTCGCGGGGTGGCAAACCCAGGGACTGCCACGGGCAGTAAAAAGTTTGGCAACGCCACTGATTTCCCATGGAAATTTGTATAGTGATGATCTGTAAAACGGTAGCTGATTTTACTGCTGGAAACAGGATTTGCAATACTTATCTAAGTAATATAGATCCTTTCTAGAGTATTAATATATTTTAACCTTTAGTCGCTGGGCAAACAATTTTATTGTGTATTAGCTTATGTAAAGCTTGATGTGCAGTTATGTGATTAGCTGGTTTTGCAATTATGTTAATGAACACCACCAGTCAGAGAGATACCTGGCACTTCTTGACTTATTGCAAAAAACTACCCTGTTTAGTAGTAAGGAGGCATCGGTTGTAATAATGGTTATTATATTGCACATTTTATATTACAAATGTTAACTGTTTTCATTACATATTTTTACCTTATGTGCTTTTATGGCTCACAGCTGAAATAAAGTTTGATTGACTAACTCACAATCAGAATTCTGTGATGCATGTTACATGTGCAAAGCACCAACAATCTATAGAAGTATGTGGAATGAGCACCGTGTATGAAAAAATTCAACAACTCTGGTAGATACTTCAAGTTCACAGCAGAGCAGTGGCCCACCAGGTACCTCGGTTTACAGTTATTTAATTTAGGGTGAAAGCAAACATGCACTATAGCCTGTCACGCAAGACATCGCTAAACAAAGGAGCAAAGTCACAAGAGACACTGAGTCAGTCCTTGCCGTCTTTACAGACATCATTTTGCAGGGTGGACACGTAAGCCTGTGCTTAAAAGGAAAGCGTTAAAATACAACTAACCAGTATACAATGGTTTTTTGACAACAACAAAAAAATTCACGGGTGACTCTTGTAACATACACCCAGGTGACAGCTACTGTATAACAAGGACTTGACGTGTTTTGCCACAAAGGTTTAGTTTAGACTGCTAACACATCTGTGTTGTATCGGAAACAGGTTACATCCACACGCTTAAAACTCTATTGCACGGAGAGGAGCCGCGCCAGCGACCAAGATGGCCGCTTAAGGACCGGTTCCGCCGACCTTCCTCTCCTGACTCGCCATCCTGGAGCATATCCTGTGCCCTAACCCCACACCAAGGTGGCGAAACCGTAGCGGTGCCGGTGGGCAAAGATACGGACACTTTCCGGGGTCTGGTGGCCGAGGAAAGTCGCCCAGAAGACTGCGGCCTATGTGTTTGAAAAGCTGGGACCTCGAGGGGAGGCCTGCCCACCCCGGAGTTCAACAACATCGGCCTCCGGGGCTGGGTGGGGTCGGTCCGGTCGGAGGCTGGCTGGGAAATCAGCTGCGAGCCCCGTGGGGGATTAGCGGTTACTGAGGGACCCGCAGTTTTGGGGAGTCAGCTGAGAGACGGCGTGCATGTGAGAGCGCCCTACTGTCACCTGGATCCAGCCCGACTGGCCGAGGTGGGCCAGTTTGTGTTACAGCTTGCCGGTTCGGTGTGGCACCGGGGTGTGTGAGGAGCCCTAGGGCGGACTCACTGCTGCAGAGTGAGAACAGGAGGGGGCTGTGACGATTTGGCCCACATGGCTGGAAGAGCGGCGAGGGCCCCGAGATCTGCACTGAATCCATTGCTTTCGGTTGCTGTATGGCAAAGGTGGGAAGCAGTGATAACGTGACCCGTGAAATTGGCCCCCTGAGCTGGGCATCGAACTGCCTGGTGGGGGTGAGGTGGTGCTGCGATTGTCTGGTGACGGGCGGGCCCTGTGGCACCGGCTGGCTGGCCCGCAGTGGAACAGCGTGACTGGCCCACTATTTATCGGGGTGCCCGAGGGCCACTCGCTGTGGTACGTTGCGCATCCTGGGGTCCCTGGAATTGCCTCGTGAGTGTCTGAGTTTGGGGGAGAGGCAAGGCACAACTATCCCTGTGGAGCTGATGGTGTCTGTGATTGAATCACTGTGCTTCTTACATCAATAGACTGCTGGTGGAGAGCTGAAGGGGGTGTCTGCCCCCGGCCTTGGATGGTACCTCTCCTGCTTAGACAGGGCCTGAGCAGAGGCCTGGAGTGATCTTAAGGTGCGGACCGGACGGGGGCGCGAGTGGTGCATTTGGAGAAGCCCTGCTGCCGGCTACCGGGGTTGGCGGAGACACAGAGTCCTTGACGAAGGATGCGAGAAGGCGCCCTGGTCATCAAGGGGTAAGATGGCGGCGGGAGCAGTTTCAGAGAAAACCCTCACCAAGACCTCGAGGGGGCCAGGCACGTCCAATCAAATAAACTGGATCGCTATACCCTGCCTAAGGGGTCTCCGAATGAGGCGAAAAGGGGGCCCGTGGGTAGCTCAGAAGACTATCCTGTAAGTGAAGAGCCCACACTGACGGATCTCATGGCCACAATTACAGGATTTCAGACTTCCTTGGGCCAGAAAATGGAGGCTATCGACAGTAAATTGGACACAGTCACTATAGAAATGGGACTGATAAGGGCAGACCTCACGAAGGCAAGCGAGAAAGTCAAATCCCTAGAGGTGAAGACAACTAGCCTCATCAACAACGTTAAACTGCTGCAGCAGGAGGTGCGGGATCTTAACGCATCCAGGGAACTCACAGACCGGAAGCTTGACGACTATGAAGGACGTGCAAGACGCAATATTATACGCATATTGGGAGTGCCGGAGAAGTCGGAGGGTCTAGCACTAGATCCGTTCGTAGAAAACCCCATTCTCAACTATTTGAAACCTAAAGGCCTGAGCAACTTCTTAACGGTTGAGCGTGCACATAGGGTGCCGGGCGGTAGACCTAAACCGGGGACCAATCCCCGTCCTATGATAGCCAGGGTCCTTAACTTCCGAGACAGGGATGTTATCCTTCAGGCGGCTCGGGCTACGGTCCCGCTGGCATTTGAGAACGCCTCCCTTCGGTTCTTCCCGGACTGCACCCAATTCGTGCAAAAGCAACGGCAGGGTTTCTTGGCGGTTAAAAAGAGATTGAGAGACAAGGGTATTAAATATGCCATGATGTTCCCGGCACAACTTTGTGTGGAGATCGACGGAAGGGCCTGGTTCTTCGACAATCCTGAAATGGCTGCGGACTGGCTGGACCATGCCCAGAGGCCCGGCTCCGAGACTCGGGACCGGACGGAGGCTGATGAACAATGACTTTGTAACTATGAGACCGTAGGGAGCTATTGTTAATATTATGTAGCTGTAGGTTTGAAGGGGCAAATATTTGATTCCCCTGCCTAGCAGAGTTTCACTAGTTCTTTTTTTACATTAAATTGCAGGGGTGGTTGGGAAGGGGGAGGAGGTGGCGGACCTGTTAGCTGGCCCTCCTCTGTTTTCTACTTTTAGTTCTTTGTAGATTAGATTGGGGCGACAGGCACACTGCGAGAAGGGGATGAGCGCAAGCTACATGTAGGGGTGAAGGGAGGGGAGTTGGTGGACGCACGTTCTGGAGAGTATTTGGATATGTTTTGTTCTTAATCATTGTGTTTTTCTTTCGCATTGGGTGTCACCGAGTGCTTCAGAAATTATCTATTATCATAATGTCTTCTGGTAGACAGGGATTAGAGATCTCCACACTCAGTTGAAACGTAAATGAGCTAGGGGATAAGATTAAAAGAGGAATGGTTGGTCAGTTGATCAGGAGGCACTCACCGAACGTGGTGTTGTTACAGGAGACGCATCTCATGGGCAAGCGTTGTATGGCTCTACATAAAGGAGAGTACAAGCTGGTGGCACACGCAGGATTCACCTCTGGCTCAAGGGGGGTGGGGATACTAGTTAAGAACTCCTTCCCGCTTACCATCCAGGCCACGTGGGCGGACAATAGAGGCAGATACATTGGGATCTCGGGGTTGTGGGAGGGGAGAACTGTCACATTTTTGTCTGTGTATGTCACACCGGCCCTGCAGTCCGACACCTTTCGAGACCTGTGCAAATTGTTTTTGACATTGCCTGTTGGGATATTGATTGTGGGGGGCATTTTAATGCAGTGATGAATGGTGAAGTGGATAGACACCCTGCCCAGGCTTTGTTGCCGTCCCGAAGGTGGTTGTCAGACTTTATAGAAACCACTGGACTGGTTGATGGGTGGAGACTGAAAAACCCTGGTGAAAATCAATATACGCACGCCTCGGCGGCACATAACTCCCTCTCGAGGATATATTATATCTTGGTGCCGGTGTCGCAGGCGGCATGGATTTATGACGTGCGACATCTGGCTAGAGGAGTATCTGATCACTCACCGGTCTGGCTTGGAGTTGAGCTGGGTCAGAGGGATGCAGCTAGAATTGCCCCAATTAGCGCATGGCGTTTGAGGGACCCTGACACTAAGAAGGAGATTGTGCGAATCACAGATGGATACTTCCAGGATAATGTGGGCACGGTGGAATCAAAATGCTCCCTATGGGAGGCATATAAGACTGTTATTAGAGGGGAAGTACTGTTGATTGTCTTTGGGAAAAAGAGGAAGAGTCGGGCTGAGGTCAATAAGGTGGAGGCAGAGTTGATGGCTTTGGAGAGGGAGGTGTCGATAGACGCCACCTCGGAGGGAATGCATCGCCTCCGACTCCTCAGGGATGAGTACAAGAATCTGGCTAGAGACAGGGCTAAGATGCAACATGCAGATACTCAGAGTAGGATATATGAGCACGGTGACAAGGCCGGGAAATTGATTGCGTAGCTGGAAAAGGGGGAGTGGGCGTCAAGATTAGTGCCGGAGTTATTGACTGTAGGTTCGGGTAGAATAACAGATCCACAACAAATAGTGGAAGAATTTGCCAGCTATTATAAGGCAGTCTACACAGCGGAAGGTGGTTACACTCAGACTGATAATGCAGGCATGATACGTGATATCCCGATGCCCACTCTATCGGATGAAAACAGGGACTGCCTAGATTCCCCTTTTACGAACGACGAAGTGGCGCAGGCCATCAGAGGGGTCCACTCCGGGAAGGACTCTGGCCCGAACTGGCTCCCCATTGAGCTTTTTAAAGTGCACGCCAATAAATTGGCTCCGTTTCTCAAAAATGTTTATTGAGAGTATGGAGGAGGGTCTGCTTCCGTATGATCAGAGTGTAGCCAATATAATAGTAATACACAAGGACGGCAAACCGAGAGTAGAGTGTTCCTCTTACCGACCGATCTCACTTTTGAACGCCGAACCAAAGGTGTTAGCAAAGCTACTGGCGACCCGACTGGTAAAAGTCATTACGAGCCTGATCCATCCGGATCAATCCGGCTTTATGATGCGCCGCAATACCGCCCTTAAAATATGTAGATTGCATGGGATCCTGGATGGTGCGTCAAAAATACACGAACCGGCAATTCTGTTATCATTGGATGCTCCCATGGCCTTCGATAGATTTGAGTGGCCCTGTCTCTTCGCTGTCCTGGGCAAGATGAGCATTGGACCGGAATTTGTAAATTTGGTCCGTCTCCTGTATTCTGGTCCTCTAGCCAGAGTGGTGGTGAATGATCATAGGTCCGCAGACTTCCCCATGGGGAGGGGCACTAGACAATGATGTCCTCTCTTCCCACTGTTGTTTGCGCTGGCGCTTGAGCCGCTTGTGGTATGGGTCCGATGGGACAGGTCGATTAGGGGGTTGAGGTGGACGTCGGAGTGGGAAGATAAAATATCGCTTTACGCGGATGACATACTGCTGTATCTGACCACCCCCCGAAACTCATTGGTTGCATTTCTGGATGTCCTGGCCATATTCGGGAGGTATTCTGGATTTGCCATTAACTTGTTGAAGTCAGTCCTTTTTGTACTGAGCGGTGACCCCCTGATATCCCTGCAAATTGCCCGGTGAGGTTGGAATTAGTTGGGTTCCGATATCTGGGTATATTTGTATCAACGGATCCCAAAATACGGTATGATACCAATCAGATGCCCCCACTGGCTAAGTTCCAGAGGGATGTGGCGAGATGGAAATCTCTGCTGCTTTCCCTGTTGGGAAGCGCCATCCTGTTTAAAATTATGGCTCTTCCCCACTTCTTATATGCACTCCAAAACACCTTAGACCCGATACCCTCCTCATACTTCAAGGAAATTGAGTCCCTGCAGAGGCAGCTTCTCTGGGATGGTAAGCCACGGATTGCGTTTACCAAACTTACGCTACCCTTGTATGATGGGGGGGATTGACCTGCCGAATATCCAGAAGTATTATTGGGCTTCCCAACTGGCGGCGATCAATCAGGCAATCTATGGATCGCCACTTGACCACGGATACAAGATGGACCGTGAACAGATACCGGGCGGTGAATATACTAGAGTTCTTTATGCCAGCAAGAGGCGGTTTCCCCTGGTTGGACTGGCGGCAATTGCGGTACGGGTGTGGCATGAGGCTACTCGGTCTCTTAAATGGGATGGGAAAATAACTGTGGCTACGCCACTATGGAACTCAGAATGTCTGGGAGGCCTATAGAAGACGAAGGGATTTGACAGGTGGGATCTCATTGGGATCTCACAGGTCAGGGATATGTGGGGGAAGGACGGGATCCTCACATTCGAAGCGCTACAGAAGTGGCACCAATTGCAGGAAAGTGAGCGGTATCGGTATATGCAGATTAGGCATGCGCTGCTTGCCAATATCCCCCGTGTAGTTACGCCCCCAGAGGCCTCTCTGTTGGAGGACCGAGTGCTAGATGGACATCTTCCGACCAAAACAATTTCCTTGATTTATAAAAAGCTTATTAATCATACGGAGGACCCACTCATAACTATCAGTGAACAGTGGGATGCAGGCGGCCTAGTTTTGGATGATGAGGACTGGAGAGAGGCTGTGTCTTCTCTGAGTGTGGTTGCAATATAGAGGAGACTTAGGTTGGTGCAGTTGAAGATCCTTCATCGCTCTTATGTTACTGGACCAAGACTGGTGCGAATGGGTTTGGCTGTGAATGGAGAGTGTCGAAGGGGATGCGGGGAGGCTGGAACATTCATGCATATCTTATGGGATTGTGTAGACATACAGCGTTATTGGGTCAAAGTCCATGACAAGATGCGTGAAGTGTTGGGAGTGGAACTGGAGTTGGAGGCACGCCGATGTCTCCTGAATATTTGGGAGTCGACCGATCTTACTTCACATGGGTCACATTGGCATGTGCAGTGGCCAAGCGCAATATCACTCAGCAGTGGGGAACCGGTCAAGCCCCTCAGATTGGAAAATGGATGGAGGATTTAGATTGGTGCATGTTTAGAGAAATATTGGTATATGTCGCAAGGGGAGGCCCGGGAAATGGGGAAAATCTGGGGTGCTTGAATTGGCTACAGAGGAGATGTTTGTGCCCCCCCAGTTGTGAAGGAAGACACTGTAGTGCTGGAATCGCACTGATCCCTATCAACACCTTATGATAAGAATTTTGTAAAATGGAAGATGGATCACCAGATGTTATGTATTCGAGTGTCACCCGATGTCTTTAATTTTCTTTTGTTGTGTGTATTAATAAAAATAATTTTTAAAAAACAACTCTATTGCAGTTTCCTGTAAATGGGAGAGAACGCAAACACGGAGTATTTCCAATGTCCCCACCCACAAGTGCACTGCTCCAAGTGGGACAGCGAAAATCACACAACTCGGTGACTGCTGAGCGCATTGCACAGCGCCTCGAAGCACGTCTAGAGTGCATCCCTGCATGCGTTTCTCTACCACTGTGGACTCATGAAGGGACCCAAATCATAACAGCAATCAACTTTAACCGCCCTAGGCAATTTTTTTTCGGTTGTTTGCTTGTTTTTTTTTGTACCCTGTATGGTCAAGGGAGCGTGTCTATGTAATTCGTAGAAGTGCAAATGTTAAATTCAATGTTTTTATAATATGGAACTCCGGGTTCAGATTTGGAGTTCACTCTCCGCACAGTGAAAGTTACCGATCGTTAAGGTGCTGATGCTACTGTGTTTGTATGGTATAAACATGTCTTATTCCATCAAGGGGTGCGCTTTTCCCACAACATTATGCCCATGTGTTCTTCTCTCTACACCCCTATGCATCTGATAGTGCTGTGAGCATGCATGCAGGAAGCTCAGGCCAGGGAGAATGAAAATAATAGGAGGAGACGAGGGGGTCCATAAACGGTGTGACAAATGCTGAATACCTGCAAATGGAACTGGAACTCCCACTGAGTGACGCTGAGGCAGGAAACAAACAAGCGCGTTCCTCGAGCTTAAACGAGGCAGCAGGGGGAGGGGTGAAAGGAGGGGGCAAGTGAAAGCCTTTCACTTGCGAGAGTGAGCAGCGCCATATGGTGCCGCGCCCTCCCGCAAGTCAATCGCCTCACGTGCACGCATTGCCATTGAAGGCAATGGAACACGTGGACGTCTTTGGCTGAAAAGTCAAAGCGATCACAAAAGGTCTTTTTGCCTTTCAGCGCATGCGCACTGCAAAGGCAAGACAAAAAAATGAAGAGAAAGATATATATATATATATATATATATATATATATATATATATATATATATATATATATATATATATATATATAATATATAATTCCTAACTATATATGGTCTATAACCCATGGTTTTTTCAGTGAATATATATATATATATATATATATATATATATATATATATATATATATATATATATATATATATATATATATATATATATATATATATATATATATATATTCACTGAAAAAACCATGGGTTATAGACCATATATAGTTAGGAATTAGCATTTACAAAACCTTATTTTACTCACACAAAACCATTGAAATTCCATATATAGTTAGTTGCACTAACTATATATCGCGCACCCGCAATCCACTGCTGATGATGTTACATATTACATCATTCATGACATGGTCAGTGACATCACTGATGACATCACTGATGACAACTCAAATGACATCACTGATGACATTATCCAATGACTGTATGTTTCTGTAAAGTTAAAATATGTCTTACATATTGAAGAATGAGTGGATGTATAAGTGTCTGGATGAAGAATTTAGTGGGTGCATGACTGACTGTATGAGAGAGTGATTAAATGTGTCTCACTGAGTGCATGGGTTAGTGACTAAACCGTCTTAATTTGTGCATCATTATGTCTGTTGTTCTGTAAACTGCTGAATGTGTTAATCAGTAGCTATATGAGTAACTATATAGGATATTCATTGGTTGCCCAAGTATTTGTATGGGAGACTGAGTATGTGTGTGAGTGGCTGGGAGGTGTATGACTCTGTGCATAGATGTGTGAGCGGTTGATTCACTAGATGTATTGGTTCAAAAGTGCATGTGGAAACAGCTGCATGGGCAGTTGACTGTGTGCATGAGTGTATTGGTGAGTGAATGGATATCTCAGTGCAACATGTCAAAGTAAGTACATATGTAAAACACAGTACATGTGAGAGTTGACATATATCAATAACTGTGCATAAGAGCCAGTGAATGTGTGAGTGGCTGTGTGGATCATTGTGAACTTGTATCAGGGATTGTATAGGAGAGTAAATATGTGTTAGAATATGTTTGAATTAGAAAGGTGTGTATAACTGTATAGTTGAGGAAATGAAGGTGTGATTGATTCTTTGCATGACTGACTAGATGTATGAGTAACTCCATGGATGAGTGACAATCTGTGAGTGTCTGTTTACACTGATTGTATCTAAGGTATATATTAGAGTCTGAAGAGGTTCATCGTATTATCACATGAATGATATTATCAGTGATGTTGTCAGTGATGTCATTTGAGTTGTCATCAGTGATGTCATCAGTGATGTCACTGACCATGTCATGAATGATGTAATATGTGACATCATCAGCAGTGGATTGCGGGTGCGCGATATATAGTTAGTGCAACTAACTATATATGGAATTTCAATGGTTTTGTGTGAGTAAAATAAGGTTTTGTAAATGCTAATTCCTAACTATATATGGTCTATAACCCATGGTTTTTTCAGTGAATTTTCAAGGTTTTGTAAATGCTAATTCCTAACTATATATGGTCTATAACCCATGGTTTTTTCAGTGAATTTTCAAGGTTTTGTAAATACTAATTCCGAACTATATATGGTCTATAACCTATGGTTTTTTCAGTGAATTTCAATGGTTTTTTAATAGCAAATATCAAAAGCTGTAAAATGTCAAGTACGTGGTAGGTAAAAACATTTTCGTGTCTATGCACGCTGATGTGCTTTGAACGCTGTCCCCCACCCTCTTTTCTTTTAGGAGTATTCTCTCTTTGCAGATAGTGAAGGGTAGGTAACGCAGGCCTTTGCCCCCGTTGTAATCCGTCGTGCCTGCTTCCCTCTCCATTTGATTGATTGTTATCCAAGCATTTACTGTTTTGGAATTGGTTCTCTTTGGTTCATTCTCTATTTACAAACAAGCACAGAGTCGCAATACTCTGTTTAGTCTTTGCATATAGTGAAAAATCGTTAGAAAAAACAAAAAGAATCAAGCAAAATCAGTAGGCCACTAATGGGATCTCTTTTTGACCTCGCTAAAATAGAAACATTAGGAACAACCTCTCATGAGAAATATGAAACTAGTGAGAGGAACTGAGCTCAACGCCATGATGGCTGCAAGACAGCTCGGCTCGGCCGCCCACCCCGCCCAAAACAACGACAAACCCTATGCAACTATTATAAATATATACAACACACCAGCAAAGTAACAGGGTAAAACGTTTTATTAAATAACTATTTACATGGCAGCCTGCTGCAACATCGAACCAAATGCATGCCGCCGTTCCCGGGATTTCTCCCCGACTACTCTGCGGCCTACGAGATGGAGAGGCCGGGGCGTTGACTAGGCGGGACCTCCGGCCGCAACCACAGCGCCAACGATCGCTGCTGACGGAGGGGAGCCTTGCCGGTGACAGCCACTGATCTGAAGAACCGCTGCCTGCGGTACCTCCCTGAGCCACTTGACGGAGGCCCCCGAGGGGAGGTGTGCTGGCGCGGCCTCGGAGGGGGTGCTTAACTCCTTCCCCCTCCCCAAGTCTTGTTGCCCTGGTGTGGCCTGAGATCGCCCCCGACATAGGCGGTCGGCTCCCGGGGTCAGGCGGAACTTGTTGCCTTTTGGTGACTCTTCCATTCTGGACCTTGTCCCACAATCCGTTTGACCTGAAGACACGTCCTGCGGTGCCCTGGTCCAACCATCCCATATACCTGCGTCAAGAGACGGCGTGGGGTGCACTGGAAGGGAGAGGCGGCGCGAACGAGCCTCCCCCACCTCCCCAGGTGGAGGTTTCCCAGCTACACCCCAGCGCTTCACTCGGCCACCTGAGTTGCGCCCGCTCCTGCAGCACAGGGCCTCGCTCGGCCAGCTGAATTGCGCCTGCTCTTGTTATTACAGCGTCTCACCCGCCATCCGAATGAATTGCACCCACTCTTGCAGTACAGCGACAGGCGGCTGCCACGGAGCTCAGGAAATGGCGGTCGGCTCCACAGACTTGGGCCTGGCCTGCATGGATGGCTCTGGGCAACCCTGGAACTCGGACGCTTGACTGCTAGGGCATGAGCCCCATTCCCAAAAGCGTCCCCTCAGCCTTGAAGATTCTACAAGAGTCACCGGGGCCCCCGACTCCTGCAGACTTCCGGTGGGGAGCGACTGCCATGATTGCTCGTGGAATGGCCACGACGTAGCCACGGAATGCTCTCATGCTGACGCCAGCTTCAGTCTGAAACATCCAGAAACACTGTAGACTACCAAATTTGATCAGTTCCGGTGGAGCCCCAACGTGACCCGGTAGAGAAGAACTTGCCCTCCCCTCTTTGACTGATGGTTCTTGTTGCCTGTCCCTTCTGTCATATGACGCGCCGCGTTAGCGCACCCGGAAGTGCTCTGGTGCGCGAGGCGCGAAAAGCAGCTTCCCGGAAGCGATCCGGGGCGCGGCGCGGAGCGCGTAACGTAAGCATAACAGGTCATGTGACTTGTTAATAAAACTTTTCTTTGGTTCATTTCACTTTTGGGTTCCTAATGATGTAAGACTACGTCATGTGACCTAAAAATAACACTTTTCATTGGTTGAGAACATTTTTTTGTCCCAAATGATGAAAACCCCTCCATGTTTCCTCACTCTGACTTTCATCTTTGTGAGAGGAAGACCTTTTTTCATCACTTAGCAATAGCAAGTGTTGTAGCTTCAGCTGGTGCATCCCCACCACCACCACCACCTCCTAGGAAGAGAGTACCACCTCCTCATGTGGTGGTTGAGCAAGAGATGCCCCCCCCCACACCTTCTTGTTGCCTGATTCGGCCAGCTCAATCGATCGAGCATGAGACTCTGTTGTGATCTTAAGAACCGCTGCCTGCGGTGCCTCACTGAGCCGCTTGACGGAGGCCCCCGAGGGGCGGGTGGTGGCGCGGACTGGGAGGGGGCGCTTGGCTCCTGCCCCCTCCCCAAGTCTCTCTCGGCCAGCTGAGTTGCGACCACTCTTGCAGCGGTCGACATGGAGAGGCCGGGGCATTGACTAGGCGGGGCCTCCGGCCGCAACCACAGCGCCAACGATTGCTGCTGACGGAGGGGAGCCTTGCCGGTGAGAGCCACTGATCTGAAGAACGGCTGCCTGCGGTGCCTCCCTGAACCGCTTGACGGAGGCCCGCCAGGGGCGGTGTGGTGGCGCGGACTGGGAGGGGGCGCTTAGCTCCTGCCCCCTCCCCAAGTCTCTCTCGGCCAGCTGAGTTGCGCCTGCTCTTGCTATTACAGCGTCTCACCCGCCATCCGGCTAAATTTCACCCACTCTTGCGATACAGCGACTCTTCCATTCTGGACCTTGTCCCACAATCCGTTTGACCTGAAGACACGTCCTGCGGTGCCCTCGCAATGCGGCCTGGTCCCTGAATGTGTGCAGGGGGACGGTATTTCTCGCTCGACCAGCAGAGTTGCGCCCACTCTTGCGGCCTACGACATGGAGAGGCCGGGGCGTTGACTAGGCGGGGCCTCCGGCCGCAACCACAGCGCCAACGATCGCTGCTAAAGGAGGGGAGCCTTGCCGGTGAGAGCCACTGATCTGAAGAACAGCTGCCTGCGGTGCCTCCCTGAACATCTTGACGGAGGCCCCCGAGGGGCGGTGTGGTAGCGCGGACTGGGAGGGGGCGCTTGGCTCCTGCCCCCTCCCCAAGTCTTGTTGCCCTGGTGTGGCCTGAGATCGCCCCCGACATAGGCAGCCGGCTCCCGGGGTCCGGCGGAACTTTTTGCCTTTTGGTGACTCTTCCATTCTGGACCTTGACCCACAATCCGTTTGATCTGAAAATACGTCCTGCGGCCTGGTCCCTGAATGTGTGCAAGGGGACGGTATTGATTGGATCAAGATGGCGGCTTCACACAAAGCTGACTCAAGTGTTGCTGCTGATGCTATGCAGACAAAAACTGGTTTTCAGTTTGTACATTCTTCAGGATTGTTCCATCCAAGGAAGGTTGAGAGTTTGTAGAACGATGGCTTCAGATTTTCAACATAGTACTCTTCAACATTCTTCATAAATGTAATTCTGGTCCTGCCGCTACTTATTGGAGACATTAAACTATACTCTGGACCTGCCTGGCCTCGACCAAAATGGCGCCAGTATGGGAGCGACTTGCAACTCTATATGACGTTCTAGTTACTTAGCCTTGACGTTATGGGGGATGTATGCGGTCATTGTGCACATGGCGGGCGGGGAAGGGTACTGACTGGGAATACGGACAACCCTATTGATGTCGATTTTTCATTATTGATTATTGTATTAATAAAGCTTCGAAGTAATGTAACCCATGATACTCGCCCATGGTATGCGTATGGACGATTTTATTGTAACTGATCCTGTTATACTTTCAATTAAAAAATCAACCTTCACTGATCCTACAACCGTTTATCACGTTTAGTTTTTTAATTATTGATTATTGTATTAATAAAGCTTCGAAGTAATGTTACCCATGATACTCGCCCATGGTGTGCGTAAGGACGATTTTATTGTAACTGATCCTGTTATACTTTCAATTAAAAAATCAACCTTCACTGATCCTGCAACCGTTTGTCACGTTTAGTTTTTTCAATTAAATGGCTCGCTTGTTACATACTCCTATACCCCTGGCTTTTGAAAGACACCATCTTGTAGAATAAGGGGCTGCGTCAAGGGTGGTATTGCCCAGAATGTCTTGTTTTCTAGTGCTCGTAATAACGAAGCCAGAACTGCCGAAAGGGATTCTGGTCCTGCCGCTACTTATTAAAGACATTAAACTATACTCTGGACCTGCCTGGCCTCGACCAAAATGGCGCCAGTATGGGGGAGACTTGCATCTCCTTATGACGTTCTAGTTACTTAGCCTTGACGTTATGGGGGATGTATGCGGTCTTTGTGCACATGGCGGGCGGGGAAGGGTACTGACTGGGAATACGGACAACCCTATTGATGTTGATTTTTCATTATTGATTATTGTATTAATAAAGCTTCGAAGTAATGTAACCCATGATACTCGCCCATGGTGTGCGTATGGACGATTTTATTGTAACTGATCCTGTTATACTTTCAATTAAAAAATCAACCTTCACTGATCCAACAACCGTTTGTCACGTTTAGTTTTTTCAATTAAATGGCTTGCTTGTTACATACTCCTATACCCCTGGCTTTTGAAAGACACCATCTTGAGGATTGAAGGGCTGCGTCAAGGGTGGTATTGCCCAGAATGTCTTGTTTTCTAGTGCTCGTAATAACAAAGCCAGAACTGCCGAAAGGGATTCTGGTCCTGCCGCTACTTATTGGAGACATTGAACTATACACTGAACCTGCCTGGCCTCGACCAAAATGGCGCCAGTATGGGAGCGACTTGCAACTCCTTATGACGTTCTAGTTACTTAGCCTTGACGTTATGGGGAATGTATGCGGTCTTTGTGCACATGGCGGGCGGGGAAGGGTACTGACTGTGAATACAGACAACCCTATTGATGTCGATTTTTCATTATTGATTATTGTATTAATAAAGTTTCGAAATGATGTTACCCATGATACTCGCCCATGGTGTGCGTATGGACGATTTTATTGTAACTGATCCTGTTATACTTTCAATTATAAAATCAACCTTCACTGATCCTGCAACCGTTTGTCACGTTTAGTTTTTTCAATTAAATGGCTCGCTTGTTACATAATCCTATACCCCCGGCTTTAGACCCTTTCCTACGCGCGGTCTGTACTACCGCCCTCGGGCGATCTATGTAATGAACAGACTACCATTGCCGAAACACAAAGGAATGCATCTCAGAGAGATAAGTCAAGTACGTCGTAGATAAAAACATTTTCGTGTTTATGCACGCTGATGTGCTTTGAACGATGCCCCTCCCCCCGCCCATTGCACAAAAGCGTACCGGGCGCTCCCCACGCAAAAAAAAACGATTTTTTTTTTGTTGCCCTGCGGGGCCCTTTTAAAGCCTCCAGATCAAACCTAGGGGGTCAGGGATGATCTACTATGCCCCCTTATGGTCATTTCCCCCTTCGTGTTGGCCTCCTCTTGTCTCTCGATCCTACCGAGAGACAAGATGGCGGCCGCTCCGGACTGTTTAGAATGTTGACAGACACCGGAGAGCCAATCAGCTTCGCTTTGCGAAGTTCCGTTACGCGTCAAGTACGCGAACCGGAGCGCTACCCGGAGCGCTGTCACAGATATATATATTTTTTTTTATGTTAATTTATCAAAATCCACTGGAGCACATATATTGAGACCTAGCAAAGGCACATCGGGCTAACAGTCCCTACAATTTTGCCAAGTTTCATGCAAATCCATTCAGCCGTTCGAGCTAAAAGTGAGGCCAACCGCCCTATGGAAATTAACATGGGAAAAACGTGTTTTGGGACCCCCTTTTTTCTCGCCCCCCCCTTGACGAACCCCCCCCCCAAATTTTCAGGGGCTGCTCAGAAACAAAATGTGCCATTTTCCTGAAAATTTCAGCCAATTCCGTCCACAAACGCCAAAGTTATTAGACATAGAATTTTCAAAAATCCCATAGAGAAAAAATCCTAACTATATATACCTACTGGCGACCGCCAGTAGGTAATATATAGATATATATATATATATATATACATATATATATATATATATATATATATATATATATATATATATATATAGAGAGAGAGAGAGAGAGAGAGAGAGAGAAAGAGAGAGAGAGAGAGGAATAAAATTACCTGAACCTGGCAGGCTGTCTGACAACTCTGCCACTCCTCCTGGGGGGAACAAGAGGTTTATCAACAACATCCAGGTTACTGTGTCTTGCACCAGAGGGATGCATAGAGACAGTGGGTTTATTACAAACCTTGTCTTTGACTTTTACAATCTTGTTTATGTTCCACCAACTGCACTGATTAACACGAATGGCACTGCCACAGATTTTATCAATACAAACAGGTTCACTGAACTTGGAATCACCTTTTCTTACAAAACCATATTTCTTTATTTTCACCATGTCACCTACTGCAAACTTATTGTGGGAGACATTTTTCATTGCATTAACGTATGTCTTTTGTTTGGATTGTGCTTTGCTAACTTTGTTTCTAACCATCACATCAAGCTTGTGAGCAGAGGTCTTACGTTTGAACCGCTTAGACATCTATGCTGGTCTAAAATCAGACCAGGCCTTCCTGCCTTTGAGTAAGTCAAAAGGAGAAACACCTGTTGAAGTGTGGGGTGTGGTTCTGTAGAACCACAGCATGGTTCTTACAGCAGTGGGTATAGCCTTCTTGTGAAAAATAGCCCACTGTATACAGTCCCCAATGACGTTGTTAAGGCTCTCTACTAGCCCATTAGTTTGAGGATGATAAAGAGAACTTTTAAGGTGGTTAACTGAAGATTCTCTGAGGGATTCTTCAACATTGGCAGATATAAACTTCACACCATTGTCAGAAATGACAGTCTTGGGAAATCTCTCACACATGAAAACCTCCATCCTGATATCAAGGATTTCTTTTGAGTCAACATTGCTACAAATTTGACGTCTGGCCATTTCGAGTAATAGTCAACTTAAACGATGGCGAACCGCGTCTAATGGGGTAAGGTATGGAAGGGACCCAGTACATCAATTCCCAGGTTTTCGCAGGGATTGTCAGGAAGGGGAATGGGTGTAAGGGGCAGGTTAGAGACGCGAAGGGTCTTTTCACTACCAGCCCAAATGGTTCAATCTTGTACTATGGTGTCAATGTCTCTGTCCATTTGGTGTCACCAGAAGTTTCCGGGTACTCTGCGTTTGGTGAGAGTAGCATCAAGATGTCTTTCGCGACCCTTGGTCAAGGGGGTTTTCCTGAGCTCCAAAGGAGGTACAATTTTCTCTAGCCTGGAGATAAGCCCATCTTCAACAGATATTTCCTCAAACATTTTTACCTAAGGTTGTACGGCAATGTTTAAGCTCTTCTCTTTAGGCCAACCTTCAGTAATGTATTTTTTAACATATTTCAATGTCTCACCACTGTGCATGGCAGCATTCCACTAAGCCTGGGCCAATTTTGCGAATTTGCGATCCGCGAATTTGCGGATTTGCGAATTCGCGATCCGCAAAATTCGTGAATTTGTGCGAGTTTGCAGATTTTTGTTTTTTTGCGTGTTCGCGGGGGTTTTTGCGTGTTCGCGGGGTTTTTGCGTGTTCGCGGGGCTTTTTGCGTCTTCGCGAGCCGCTTGCATAGCGAAGTTACCCATGCAGTCGTTTATGGGAGAGGGAGAGAGAGATAGATAGATAGATAGATAGATAGATAGATAGATAGATAGATAGATAGATAGATAGATAGATAGATAGATAGAAAGAGAGAGAAAGAGAGGGAAAGAGAGAGGGAGAGAGGGAAAGAGAGAGGGAGAGAGAGAACGAGAGAAAGAAAGAGATGCCGGATCCTTGAAGGGCCAGATTCCTGAGTTGCCCCTACAGAACATACGGCTTTTTATTTTTAGCAAAATGCATATGAAAATTGTGCTGTAAAGGTCTCTTTTAGTTTAACCCCTCCTGACAACTCAAAATGGGTGTATTTGCCATCCTCTCCCTTCTTCCTGTTTTTTATATCTTTAAGTGCTTCCTGATGAGGTTTAATTCCTTGGACAGGTGCCTCGTTGCCTACTTGTAACTATTCTCTGACCCTGCTTCAAGGGTCAGAGAATAGTTGCAAGTAGGCAACGAGGCGCCAGGAAGCAATTAGCAGCAGGTGTCCAAGTTGAAGTTAATTTGTTTGTAACCCTTTTGTAAAAGGTTACAAAGAAATTAGGTTCAACTTTTGCACCTGCTGCTGTAACCCTTGCTTGGCTGAAAATTCGTCCCCGCTGATTCGCGGATTTTACCGCGATTTCGCCAGATTCGCGGATCGCAAAATCGCGGAAAATCCGCAAATTCGCCCGCGAAACGGATTTTACGCCCACCCTTACATTCCACTCATTTTCACTTACAGAACAAATGTGTTGGAATTCTACATGTGCAAATATATAATCCTCATGTTCATCTTCGCTATTGGACCTATCACTTACCTCCGACATGTTGGAAATGGGAGGCAAGCAATAAAGAGCATCAGCTTGTACATTCTTCCCACTCAGGATGTGTACAATGTCAAAATGGTATTGGAGGAGCTTTGAAGCAAGTCTGGCTATGCGTGGCGGGGAGTTGCAATAACTGGTATTCCCTTGGTTGGCCACTAAAGGTTTGTGGTCAGTTTGTAGGGTTTATTTCTTGCCCTATAAGTAAGATTAGAATTTTTGGATAGCCCTCTAACATGCAAGTAGTTCTTTTTCAATGACTGAGTAGTGTGATTTTGTGTACCTTAGTACCCTAGATGCAAACCCAATTGTGTGTTCTTGAGTGCCTATTTGCTGGGTCAAGAAAGCACCAAGACCGTAACAGCTGGCATCGACATTTAATGTGCAATGTAAAGATGGGTTAAAAGGTTTCAAAGCCTCGACCTTGGTGAACTGTGTTTTTAGCCAATCAAAAGCATTACTACATTCGTCATTGCATGCAAAAACAGTTTCATGTTTTAACAAGTTGGAAATCGGACGCACCCAAATTTCCTTGTTTAGACAGCACAAGTCAATGCAATTTCTGAGTTTGTTGTTCTTTTTGCGTTCTAGGACTATTGGAAATAACCAGTCTGAGGATTCAACGGGTTCAATAACTCCTCTGTTGCACAATGTCATGAGTTCTTTCTCGAGATCTTCTCTGACGCTGAACAATCAATCAATCAATCAATCAGAGAAATTTATAGAGCGCACTACTTACCCGGAGGGTCTCAAGGCGCTTGGGGGGGGGGGTTGTGCTGCTACTCCTCGAAGAGCCAGGTCTTGAGCTTCTTCCTGAAGGAGAGGTGGTCTTGGGTCAGGCGCAGGTCGGTCGGGAGGGAGTTCCAGGTCTTGGCGGCCAGGTAGGAGAAGGACCTTCCTCCTGTTGTCGTTCTTCGGATGCGGGGGACGGCGGCGAGGGCGTGACTGGCTGATCGGAGATGGCGTTTGGGAGTGTAGAAGTTGACGCGACTGTTGAGGTAGCTCGGGCCTTGATCGTGTAGGGCTTTGTGTGCGTGGGTGAGGAGACGGAAGGTGATTCTTTTGTTGACGGGGAGCCAATGCAGGTCTCTCAGATGTCCGGAGATGTGGCTGTGTCTTGGGATGTCGAGGATGAGTCTGGCTGAGGCGTTCTGGATCCGCTAGAGTCTCTTCTGGAGCTTCGCGGTGGTTCCAGCGTAGAGGGCGTTGCCGTAGTCCAGTCGCCTGGTGACGAGGGCCTGGGTGACCGTCTTCCTGGTCTCGGTGGGGATCCACCGGAAGATCTTCCGTAGCATGCGCAGGATGTTGAAGCATGACGAGGAGACGGCGTTGACTTGTCTGGTCATGGAGAGGGAGGAGTCCAGGATGAAGCCCAGGTTGCGTGCGTGGTCTGTCGGTTTGGGTGCGGTGCCCAGGGCGGGGGGCCACCAGGAGTTGTCCCAGGCGGAGGGCGAGGAACCCAGGATGAGGACTTCCGTCTTGTCTGAGTTCAGTTTCAGGCGGCTGGTCGTCATCCACTCGGCTACGTCTTTCATCCCTTCGTGAAGGTTGGCTCTGGCGGCGGCGGGGTCGTTGGTCAGGGAGAGGATCAGCTGGGTGTCGTCAGCGTAGGAGATGATGTTGAGGTTGTGTTGGCGTGCGATGGCCGCGAGGGGGCTCATGTAGACGTTGAAGAGGGTGGGGCTCAGCGACGATCCTTGAGGGACGCCGCAGATGACTTCGGTGGCCTGTGACTTGTACGGTGGTAGGCGTACTCTCTGTGTTCTTCCAGCGAGGAAGGAGATGATCCATTCCAGAGCCTTCTCCTGGATTCCGACGTTGCTGAGGCGCTGTACTAGGGTGCGGTGGCAGACAGTGTTGAATGCCGCGGAGAGGTCTAGGAGGATGAGGGCCGCTGTTTCTCCGTTGTCCATCAGGGCTCGGATGTCATCGGTGGCAGCGATGAGGGCGGTCTCGGTGCTGTGGTTGGCTCGGAAGCCAGACTGTGAGGGGTCGAGGGATCCATTTGTCTCGAGGAAGGCGGCCAGCTGTTTGTTGACGGTCTTCTCGATGACTTTGGCTGGGAACGGGAGGAGCAAGATGGGGCGGTAATTCTTGAGTTCGGTGGGGTCCGCTGTAGGTTTCTTTAGCAGGGCGCTGAGTTCTGCATGCTTCCAGCTCTCCGGGAAGGTAGCGGTGTCGAAGGAGGTGTTGATGATGTCCCGCAGGTGGTGTGCGATGATAGCGTCGGCCTTGTTGAAGACGTGGTGAGGGCAGGGGTCGGTTGGAGATCCGGAGTGGATGGAGTTCATCATGCGGACGGTGTCTTCGGTGCTGATCGGGGTCCAGGCGCGGATGGTGGTGGTGGGGGGCGGTGGTTCGGACGTGGCTAGCGTCGGTTGCGTGCTGAAGCTGTTGTGTATGACCGCGATCTTGTGGTGGAAGTAGGAGGCGAGGGAGTTGCAGAGGTCTTGCGATGGGGTGATGTCGTTGTTTCCGGCGTTGGGGTTGGAGAGCTCTTTCACGATGTTGAAGAGTTCCTTGCAGTTGTGTGCGTTGTTGTCCAGCCGGTCCTTGAATGCAGTTTTCTTGGTGGCGCGGATCAGTTGGTGGTGCTTCCGGGTGGCAAGCTTGAGGGTGGTCATGTTGTCCGGTGTTGGTTCCCTTCTCCAGGCTTTCTCGAGGGCTCAGCAGTTCTTCTTGGAGCTCTTGAGTTCGTCGGTTAACCAAGGGGCCTTCTTGCTGCCGGGTCTGCTGGGCGGGGTCCTTAGTGGGGCGAGTTCATCCGCGCAGCTGCTGATCCACTTCGTGAGGTTGTCGGCGGCCTGGCTGGGGTTCGCTGAGCTGGCGGGAGGGTGCTGGCTCAGGGAAGCGGCGAGCTGGTCGGCTGTGATCTTGTTCCAGCTTCTTCGAGCAACCTGTTGCTGGTGGTGGTGGATCGTCGTTTTCCTGAAGGTGAAGTGGACGCAGCTGTGGTGTGTCCAGTGGAGTCCAGTGGCGTGGCCGAAGGCGATGTGTTTGCTGGACGAGAAGACGGCGTCGAGTGTGTGTCCTGCGAGGTGGGTGGGGGTGGACACCAGCTGCTTGAGTCCGAGGTTGGCGAGGTTGTCGAGCAGGGTGATGGTGTTGCGGTCGCTGTTGTTCTCCAGGTGGAAGTTGAGGTCCCCCAGGAGGATGTAGTCAGCGGAGGGGAGGGCATGCGGGCTGACGAAGTCGGCGATGTCCTCGCTGAATTGTGTGCGTGGTCCCGGGGGTCGGTAGATCAGGGTGCCTCTGAGGGTGGTGTTCGGGTCGGTGTGGATCTGGAAGTGCAGGTGTTCGGCGGTTGTCAGGGTGTCATCGGTGTTGGTCGAGATGTGGATGGTGTCCCTGTGGATGATGGCGATGCCTCCTCCCGTCTGTTTGACGCGGTCTCTGCGGGTGATCTTGTATCCCTCTGGGATGGCGATGGCGATGTCGGGTGCTGAGGAGTCGTTCATCCAGGTTTCCGTGAGGAAGGCAACGTCAGGGGCTGTGGTGTCGAGGAGGTTCCAGAGTTCGATGGCGTGTCGGTGGACGGAGCGGGTGTTGAGCAGGATGCACTTGAGGTGGTTGCTGCTGGTGTTCGGCTTGGCGGGTGCTGGTGCGAGGCAGGTACGGATGCAGGTGAACTTGCAGGCGTGGCAGCTGAAGGGTCCGTGGGTGTGCTTCGGAGTGGCTCGGTAGCATTCAGGGATCCCGCCGGTGTTGAGTGCGATGAGTGTTGCGGCATCGTAGGTCCGGCGGGTCATCTTGCTTCGGCGGGGGCCAGGGGTCCTGGCACTGGGCGCGGTCCAGGCGCGGACGGGCGCAGACGGGCTTACCTTTGGCGCGCCTTCGGCGCACAATCGGCGCGCCCGCTGCGCGTTACCGCTGCGCGTTTGCACGGTCGCCATATATGGCGAAGTGCGAGGGAGGGCAGAGCAGCTGGGAGGCGGGAGCGGGGAGGGTACAGAAGAAAAAGGGGCGTGGTCAGCGGTGGTGGCGGGAAGCGGGGAGCGAGAGTCAGGCGGCAAAACAGATAACCAAAAAGACAATTACACAATGTAAAAACAATACAAAAGGGCAAAATAGCACTTCAGGCGGGGGGGACACAGACAACAACGGCAGCAGGTTAGGCGAGCACAGCGAGGCCACGCCGCTCGGTGGAAGGGGGCGTGGTCACACGGAGGCGACCGGGGCAGCGAGGCAGGCAGGCGGGGAGCACATGCAGCAGCTGGTGGCCGTGCGGCGCGGGGGGTGTCCTAAACTAGGTCACACTCACCTGCGTCGCACGGTCGCCATATATGGCCAAGTGCGAGGGAGGGCGGAGCAGCTGGGAGGCGGGAGCGGGGAGGGTACAGAAGAAAAAGGGGCGTGGTCAGCGGTGGTGGCGGGAAGCGGGGAGCGAGAGTCAGGCGGCAAAACAGATAACCAAAAAGACAATTACACAATGTAAAAACAATACCAGTACATTTCTCAACTTTTGTTATACAGTTATCGCACCATCTCTCACTTTAATTTTATTTTTAAAGCCTTTCATTTACCCAGTTCACTGGAGAAAACTTTGCGAAACTTGTTCAAAAGTTCTTTAACCTGGATGGTATGACGAATGGCTAAGACCTGTTCATGGCACCAGGACACAACATCATGTCAAACAAACCTTGGTGAAACCACCCTAAGATATTTAAACCTTGTATGTATAGGTAGATTTTACCTTGAATGCGCCTACCTTTGAACTCCATGATGTCTTCAAAGTATCCTAGGAGATCAATCCTACGCCCCTCGTAGGACACGCTTGGACACCCTCGGGCAGCAGCCGCGCTATACAAATCCCCTTTTCATTTCATTTCACACAGGAGCACGATCTGGTTGCATTATCTGTCTATAACCCCAAAGAGCTGTAAAAAGTGCTTCAGAAATCATGGTGATGCGTGCACCTGAGTCCACGAGAAGACGGAAATTCTTTTCTCCTACCAGAATGTTGGCATAGGGATCTACACATTTAGAGGGATCACAAGTCCTGATTTCACTTTCCGTGACCACAAGAATCATATATTTCATTAGAGACAAGGGATCCTCATTGTCACTGACACTGGTGTCTTTGACATGGCCAATTCTGATATTTTCTCTTTTGTGTCCCTGACACACTCTAGAAAAATGGCCAACTTTCCCACAAGACCCGCAGACTACATTTATTGCAGGACACAATCTGCCATTTTGGAGTGAACAGGGTTACCACACCTAAAGCATATGTCTGTTCTTCTAAAAAGAGGTTTCTCTCTTTTTTTGTAAATATTAGTGCGTACTGGGGTTACAACCTCAACTGTTTTGTTTTCTAGTTTCTTCACAGAGAATTGTGCAGTTTCAATTCTCTTTGCAATGTGAATTGACTCTTCAAGAGATGGATTCCCTAGGGAGAGAAGCTTCTGTCTAATGGTTCTATCCATGCAATGGCTTATAAACTGGTCACGTACCAACTGCTCACTAAAACTTTCAAATTCACAATCCGCAATCATTTTTCTAAGCGCAGTGATGTATGTGTCTACATCTTCACCATTGTTCTGTATTCTTTGAAAGAAATTGTGCATCAACACCTCTATCTTCCCGGAAAGCTGGAAGCATGCCGAACTCAGTGCCCTCCTGAAGAAACCTACAGCAGACCCCACTGAACTTAAAAACTACCACCCCATCTCGCTCCTCCCTTTCCCTGCCAAAGTCATAGAGAAGGCCGTCAACAGTCAGCTCGCCGCCTTCCTCGAATCTAACGGCTCCCTCGAACCCTCACAGTCCGGCTTCCGAGCCAAACACAGCACCGAGACCGCCTTCATCGCAGCCACAGATGACATCCGAACACTACTCGACAACGGGGAAACAGCCGCCCTCATCCTCCTGGACCTCTCCGCAGCGTTTGACACGGTCTGCCATAGCACCCTTATACAACGCCTCATCAACGTCGGGATGAAAGGAAAAGCATTGGATTGGATCATATCGTTCCTCGCCGGAAGAACACAGAGAGTCCGCCTCCCCCCTTTCAGATCAGAGGCCACCAAAGTCATTTGGGGCGTACCACAAGGATCATCACTCAGCCCCACCCTCTTCAACATCTACATGAGCCCCCTTGCATCCATCGCACGCCAACACAACCTCAACATCATCTCCTACGCCGATGGCACACAGCTGATCCTCTCCCTCACCAAAGACCCAAACACCGCCAACACCAACCTACACGAAGGGATGAAAGACGTAGCCGAGTGGATGAAGAACAGCCGCTTAAAACTGAATTCAGACAAGACGGAAGTCATCATCCTAGGGTCATCCCCCTCCGCATGGGACGACTCAAGGTGACCACCGGCCCTAGGCAGCGCGCCCAAACCAACGGACCATGCTCGCAACCTGGGATTCATTCTAGACTCCTCTCTCTCGATGACCAGACAAGTCAACGCCATCTCATCATCATGCTTTAACATCTTACGCAAGCTCAAAAAGATCTTCCGATGGATCCCCACTGAAACAAGAAAGACGGTCACCCAAGCACTTGTCACAAGCCGTCTGGACTACGGAAACACCCTCTACGCCAGAACCACAGCCAAATTACAGAAAAAACTCCAACGCATTCAGAACGCCTCCGCCAGACTCATCCTAGACATACCCCGCCACAATCACATATCCGGTCACCTGAGAGACCTTCATTGGCTCCCTGTCAACAAGAGAATAACATTCCGCCTCCTCACCCACGCACACAAAACCCTCTACGACCTAGGACCCAAATACCTCAACACGCGCCTGACCTTCTACACCCCCACCCGCCAACTACGATCGTCCAATCAAGCCCTCGCCGCGATTCCACGCATCCGAAGAACCACCATGGGAGGAAGATCTTTCTCCTACTTAGCGGCCAAAACCTGGAACTCTCTCCCCACCCACCTCCGCCTTACACAGAACCACCTCTCATTCAGAAAACAACTCAAAACTTGGCTATTTGATAAGTAACGAACCCCCCCTCAAGCGCCTTGAGACCCTCCGGGTGAGTAGTGCGCTATACAAATTTTGACTTGACTTGACTTGAATAGTGCTTTGATATTCATCTAGTTCTTCATTATCACCGCCCACAGACTCAGGTAAGTGTTTGAGTGTAGATCTCCCTTCAAATCATAAGGAATGTAACAATAAGTACTTTTTTCTTTCTGGTCTGAACCTGTGTGCCCCTAAAGGGCTTAAATAGGTTTCAAAAGCATCAAGCCACTGATGCCACTTAATGGGGGGTTCACCAGGTGAGTCAATAAATGGGGGGGGGGGTGGGTTAACCGCTTGCATAATGGAACAGGGTGAAACAACACCAGCCACTCTCCTCCATCGTTGAAGGGATGGGCTCCCACAGAGAAGGCCTTCCCCAAGCGATGACGAAGAAAGTAGGCATTCCACACAGGGAAGGCGCTCATCAAAGGAGAGGCGTCAACAAGAGAATAGGGAGAGAGGTGTTCCTCACGTGGAGACGTTCCAATGTGACGGGTCTGTAATGTAGACCTCCGTGAGGCGGGAGCCTCGTCAGAAGGAAGCCAGTGTTAGGAAAACACCAGATCTGGGTCAATGTTTTCCCGGAAGGGTGACGAACTTGTAAGGACCAGGTAGACATTGTTTATGCCAATGAGGACTTCGCAGTACTTCACCGCTTGAATACCACACCTGATAACCCCAAAGTATGTACTCTAGATGAGTTTCAGGATGACCGAGGAAATCCACAGCCCCCAATGATGGACAAGGGATGTGCAGGTATTCTTCTGGATATCTCGCCAAACCTTGGTGACAGGAACTGTTGTGTGGGTGCTGTTTGGGATCATCCCATCCGCGCCGCCACGATGAATTTAGAAAAGACCGGAACGCGAGCGAGTCAGTAAGAATTGTTTATTTAAGTTGCACAGATATGATCCCACATGCGGTGCCAACCATGCTTGCAAGCATGTCACTGACGATGTAGTACTGTCCAACTGTCATAACAAACTGTCTCACTCAGAGCGTCTCGTGCGCCACCGAACAGCGCGAGGCAACACACCATTGAATGTCCAAGATCAATGAAGTGCGAGGATAGACACTATAAGGTGCTTTAGCCACTTGATAGCCAGACTTTACCCCGCTTGGTGCTGAGCCCTCTTTTTGGTATTTGGGGCAGTTTAAGCTTAACCCTTCATGACTGTTTTCCAACAAAAGATCCAGGGCAAATTTGCGACATTTTTCCTACTATTGGGTGACTTTAAAGGTACTCCGTGTTTTTTGATTCCCATGTAGCGAACCAAGAAAATAGCCAAAATATAGCAAACTTTGTTGTCTTGTTGGAAAAATGTAAACAATCCATATGCGTTTTCACTAAAAATGGCAGCAACAAAAGGTTTTCTGTGCTTAGATAAGCATCTACCCAGATTTTGGGAAGGAGCACTGTTGTAAAAGAAAGCCAATGTTTTTACCACAGTTTTAACCGATAGTGCATATTTCTACTTACAGTTTGTGGTAGAAACAGGTATGAAACCATCAGAGTAGCCCAGAAAGCCGTACATTTCTTAAAACTAGAAATAATCCATAAATCAACTAGTTTTCAGGTCTTTAGGTAGCTCATGGCTTTCTTTGTTGAAATTAAAACTAATGAAAATAGGTTGGAAAAAAAAAGCAACTGGTGACAACTTTTTTATCTGTAATTTTTGCTCTATTGACCATTTTACTCGTTATATACGAGATCAATATTAGTAATCTCATGACACCAGAACTGGGTGTGTACCTGATCGGTACCGCTAATACTGATAAAGAATACACATTGATATTTTACCTCACTTATATACCCACAATGGAAATTATGAAACACCTGAACCAACCTCCCAAGATTTGGGCTTAAAGACATCTGGCCGCGTGCTTAAAATATGAACCACAATCGACCCTCTCCTTTTGGAAGTGGCCACATTGATAATGATCATGAAGCCAACCCAAATTAACTACTTTATTTGGTAATTATCGCATTAATTTGCACGGAAGTCTTCCTTCTGACACAGTCTTTTTTCTAATAACTACTGAATGAACATCGATTCCGACTCTTAATTATGGCAGTAACAACCTCAAAGCCCGTATTAAGTAAGCGTTAAGTTCGAGCAATTTTCGCCATATTTAGAACATCCACATCATTCACGGCACTATTCTGACGAGTGTAGTCTCTATTCTGTATTTACAACAAGATCAGTATAAAACCTGACCTAGGAAACTGCTTCCGTTTCCGGGCCCAAGAGAAGTAGAGACAGCACAAGCTGCAGCCAGGAGAAGAGAGCGACGAGGTATGGTGACCGCTTGATATTCATCACCGGAAGACACACAGATAAGTACACGCCTCTCCCGTAACTAATTTGACTGCTTCTATCTTTGTAGAAGCGCCCCTCCTAAAAACTCCTTGGAGCCTGTTTGAAGCGTAAAATTGAGACGCGTTAAAGGTATGTGTAATTGTTCCGCCCATGTAACTGGTATGAAAAGGGGCTATGTTATCGTCAGTTACATTGACTGTATTTTTTAGGCGGGAGTCAGAAGCTGCAGAAAGACTGTATAACAGCGCTACATATGTAAGCAGAGCGCCGTATCGGACCAATGACCCCGGACACATCCAAGGGCATTCTTCTCAGTTTAGTCATGTACTTTAACATAAAATATACCTGTCACCTGAGTGCCTAGTAGAGGTATAACATCCGCAAAATCAATACAGTTGTGATCCCATTCACACTATGGTGACACAATCGAACCACTTTATTAATGAAGGCACACAACTGTAGCCATCTTGCCTATTCAGCGCGTCTATAAGGCACGCTGCTTGAATTATTAAAGAATATATGTGACCAATATTTAAAAGAAAGACACCTGCACATTACATCAGACCTTGTTGTCTTACGAATTTTTTTAATCCCATTTAGTATTTGTTATGTCAGGATGAGTATGTGGTGACAGTCCGTCATTGAGTGTGTTGTTTAGAAGTGAAGCCATCTCACAAGTAGTGTTTTTTAAAAAAAAAAATGTTTAGCTATGTACAGCACATTAGTCCCTATGACCCTAACCCTTGATATTATATTACTATTTATCAACAGGTTCAAAATTGACCTTCCTAAGAGAGTAGACGAACCGTCACTCTATATACCACATTCACCTGGTCCTGAAGAAAGCCCAACTGACCTATAGAGGCGAAACATGGCTGAAACATGTCGACCATTTTAGACACTAGAGAATTGAATATGTACGAATCCTAATAAATTCCATCAACATATTCTTGGATATTCTCAACTTATAATTCAATCCCGGAAAATAAAGTGCAGCTCCCTGGAATGATTGAATTATTTTTAATAAATCACTCACATACCACCCACTATCACTTATCACTACTGTTTTTAACCTAGGGTGTTCTCCTCCTGGTGGAGGGTGCATACCAACTGATCCTATGATTTTGCACAGACGTGTAAACAAAGGTGGAGAATCAACATATACCGCCCATACCACCATCGTTACACGTAAATGAGGGTCTTTTACCAAGGGACATCCCAGTTAGAACTGTACCCAGGTTATACAGGACAAGTGATCCTCCCTTCCCCCTTTTGATTGAAAATACTTGAAGCCAAGGAACTTGGTGGGATCACAAGATTTCCTCCCCCCCCCCTTTTTGATTGATAGACATTTTACAAAAGCAACATACCATTATGCCTGTCAGATTCTTCTGGTCATAGGGGTAAATACTATTTGTGGGTTCTCCTAAAACATGTGATACCAAGAGCCAATAATTAGGTTGCAGCTTGTAATGATTTTAAATTGTATATCAGCCATTCAGGTATTCCTATGGTGAAATCAGATGTTTGAAAATGAGCATGAAAGGAATCTATGTTTTTTGACAGGTGCACAAGATACTGAATTTAGGAGTAATGGAAATGTGTACACCACTAAAGTTGGGATTACCCTAGTCTCATGTGACTTAGTGAGCAATTTACAAAAAGTGATCTTTCTTGCACACTGGCTTGTATTTAGTAGCCAAAAATAGAGAGAAGTACAAATCATATTAACATATGTTATACTATTCTATGTTCACACACGTCTCCTTATAACAATGCTACCCGACTTATGTGGCTCTGCCTAGCTCATCAGCTCCCAAAATGTAATGTGGGACATCACAACATCCTGTCAAAAATATTTTCTGTTTTGTTGATGGAGTCTGGAAAAAAGCAAGAGATTTTTTTACAGTAAACATTCAGAAGAATCCATTATCAAGTGTCTTGTCTGGATCTATTGATGTTTTGTTACCCCCAATTCCCTACAAATTTCGAATTTTGCATAAAATTATTTAAATGACCACAACATTAAGGATCTGCAGAGATCAACACAATTCCTATCATCTAGAGTACCCACATCTCTCCTGATAAAAAACCCTACCCCACCATATTAGTTGCTCAGCCTAGTTCCCGCTACATTGTTGAGTGGTGGGAATCCCTAAAATTGCACACTCCAAAAGACACCTTAACAACATGCCCCCGGATAGATGAATATGGACAGTGTTAAACCTCAATTTCGTGAAGCTGTGTGCCACCAAAATAAGACACCATGAAGCATATCATAATACAGTCAATTAAGCAAGTACAGACCCATCAAGTGAATTCTAGGACATATTTAGAACATTTAGGATAAGATACAATACAGAAATCGTAAGTGTTAATGCATAAGGTTCTTGCCGTGAAGGCTCACAGTAACAGGGCAATACAAAAAAACAGGCATTGTCAAGAATTATTCTAAGTTGCAAATAAAAAGCAAAATCAGTAATAAATTAGACAACATCCCTGGTAGCATTGGAAAGTCATCTCGCTCACCCCCAAATTTGAGGGTTTACATAGGAAATCTTCTCATAGGCTAACATTGTGGAAGCAAGTTCATCCTGGTGTGAAGAAAAAAATATAATTTTGACAAATCGGAGAACTGAAGTGATATGTGTTACACTACCCTACCACTTAAGTACTATCCCACTACATGGATATCAATGTAGCCCATTTCTGACCAAATGTCCCGGTAGATGACAGAGCAAACAGCAATGAACTGTTGTGAATTAAGGCAATACCGCAGGCAGCAGAAGGGACCATGAGCAGTTTGAACATTACTGAGCTAAGGTTGAAAAGAACAACCTCATTCAGAAATAAGCAAACATGACTTTGCTTGACAGTGCAGAGCAGAAATAATAAACATTGACATGCAGGTTGAGGCATTCATTTTGAAAAAGATGGTGTTGAGGCTTAACTGAGAACAAGTTAGGCACTTTAAGATGTCAAAGCAAAATCCTTTCAAAAGCAAAACATCAGATACGTTTTCACATGTAAAGTTCAAGTGTAGTTCAATATTTTGCACTTTTTTAATAATAATCTTTTTATAAATGCCCAAAAAGTCCCACAACACAATGAGTCCAAAATGCAACATGGAGAAATCAACATTTCCTCTTGAAAAAATAACCTGTTTTGGCGATAGGGTAGTTGTGATATTTGGCCCTGGGCTCAACTGCCACCCAGGAAAATCGTAGATTTTCTTCACATTGCTGTGATGGAAAGTTCCAGAGTCTGTGCAGATCAACAAAATCCCTACCACTCAGCATTCCAACACTTCTCCCACAATAAATGCTACCACACTTGTGAGGGTCAGCCTAATGTCTGTATACACAATTGGACATGAATGCAATATAACATTTCCTGTCAATAAATTAACTGTTTTGATGATGTGGTAGTTGTGGTACTTGGGCTCAAGCTTGGCCACAATCCAGGGACAGCTACCATACCCAGATATGTTTGAAAACTAGAAACCTAGGTGCTCTAGGGTCATGTGTCTTATATGGATCTTATGATGTTATCCTATCCACAATGCACTGTAAACCTCACATTTTGCCTAAAACCTTGCATTATTCACACATTTCTGTGATGGAAATATGTGGAATTTGCGGGGATTCACAGAATTCTTATTACCTAAGGTTACAGTACTTCGCCAAGAAAGAACTGCTATTCAACTTGTAAGACTCAGCCTAGCACTAGCACTACAATTGTTCAGAAAATGTAACAAGACAGCATCAACTGATGAAAAAATTACCTGATTTGGTGATAGGGGGTTTATTGCCCTGTTCTAACACTATAAAATGTTATCAGAGAACCACAGTTGCTAAACAAACGCAATGGCTTCATACAGAAATGTACACTGAACCACTTCATATTTATTTCCCTATTCATTTATTTGTTTTCACAATAACTCATATCTGATTTGTCCAGAGGTTCAGGAGCTACTCTCCAAAGGAGCAAAGGGGTGGTAGAGAATACAGAGTTATTTCTGCAAGGTTTCTGAGGTAACATAATCTTGGTGAAGAAAAGACTAAGGGGCTTATTCAGATCTCCGTGGACTGGTTACTCCATCACAATGGTGATGGATGTCCTTTCTGCCAAAATATAAATCCCATAGGATATTATGGTATTTATATTTCAGCGGACAGAATATCCATCACCATTAGGACAGAGCTACCCATCCTCCAAAATCTAAATCAGCCCTATGAAATGATGCCCTTGCAAATGTGAAAACTATCATCCTTCTTAAGGATTGTTTTCAACCCAAAGATTGACTAGAACTATTGAATCCTAAAGAAGCTTCTGTGACTCTAATTGTCTTCCTATTTAAATGCCTTTTAAATTCTCCTGGGAAGTTCACATTTCTGTTCAATTCTCTTCTGTTTGGCATTTCTTCTTCTTTTTATGGCTAAGGACAAATTTCCTCTGCTTCAAAATTTCAAAGTAGCCATATATATTCATGGACATCTTGGGTCATGTCAGGAAAACGCCTATGACTTCCTGAAAAATGCAGGGCCATTGGAGCTTTAAATTTACTCTTTCCATTGTAGCCTTCAAGTGTTAGAGAAAAATACTTCATTGATAAGTAAAGAATGTAAAGAAATTGTTAGCAGGCACATTGGCCCAACTGTCTTGCAGGGACTGAAGTACTTCACATAATCCCACAAAACTGGACTGATCACTATTTAATCCTCTTCAATATTAAACAATTCTGTCCTGAGGACCAAGTGAACCCCCTAGCCACCTATCAGAGAGGGAGAGAATGGTCCAAATTAGAGAAAATTAGGACTTCTGAAATCCCTTCAGGTGTAACCTATTTTAGCCTCTCTGCCACAGTTGAGGAAAATTATGACACTTACTGCACCTTCATAACTAACATCCTGGACCAGGCAATTCCAGTAAAGAAACTAAAGAACAAGAAGAGAATCTCAGCCAGTTGGTATAATGAAGGCCTGAAACAGCTACGCCTGACCTGGAAGCAGGCAGAGAGGAAATGGAGGAAGAAGTATCTGTCTTCAGACAAAAAAGAGCTGAAAGTAATACAACTGTAATATAAGGAGCTTATCACTAGGTCTAAAGCAGACTTTTATGCCAATTTCATTATACCGGCGCCAAATGGGACGAAAGCCCTATTTAAGATAGTTAAGGAGCTTTCATTACCAACTTGCCTCAGTAACAAAGTGGCAGCCTTGCAAAAATTGTGCGACAAAATTGCCTCCTACTTTAATGAAAAAATCATCAAAATCATTGGTACTTTCCAACAAAGGGGTAGCAATGACATAGCTAATAGCACCAGTGAGATGGAGGATAAGAATCAGGAGCAAATAGTGACCATAGACAACTTCCAAACTCTTACCGATATCTCCTTTAATAACTTGGCGTGTAGCGTGTCTTTGGGCTCCCCTACAGACCCCTGCCCCATAAAATCTGGAAAACATTTGGCCAAGGATTTTTTCTTGGTTGTGACAAATTTGCAACCAATCTATGGAGACTGGAATAGTTCCGGAGAGGTGGAAACAGGCGGTGGTGACTCCTCTGATTAAGAAACCCTCCCTGGATCCAACAAATCCGGCAAATTTCAGACCCATCTCTCTTCTGCCCTACCCGATTAAAATCATGGAGAAGGCAGTAAGTAAGACACTTTCCATTTTTTTGGAGGATAGTCAAGTCTTGGACAGGGACAAAGTTGGGTTACGCCCAGGGCATGGCACTGAAACGGCTTTGGTTACTATGTTAGACAATCTGCATATACGGGCCGACAACGGGAATGCCTCTGTTCTAGTGCTTCTCGATATGTCGGCAGCTTTTGGCACGGTAAGCAACTCCATCCTAGTAAAGAGACTGGAAAGGATAGGGGTGAAACGGCAGGCTTTGCAGTGGCTGCGGTCTTATCTAACTTGGAGACATCAGATGGTGTCTTTGGCACCGTTCACCTCTAATAAAACCCCAGTATTTCATGGGGTACCGCAGGGCCCAGCGATCAGCCCCATACTCTTTATTATTTACCTACAGCCGCTGTTTCCCACTATTAAATCATTCGGAGTTGATTTAATTAATTATGCTGACGATACACAGCTGGCCTTCTCTTTGGAAGGAAAACACGCAGTATCCATGGATACTGTACCGCCAGCTGGCTCAGAGAAAACTCTTTACAGTTCAACTGTGGCAAACCTGAGGTAGTGTATTGCTCTTCCGTTAAGTTGTCTAACCGTATCCCTCTTGAGTTTATGTTAACTCCAGAGGAGGAACCACTGATACCAGTTAGCACAGTACGTATTTTGCGGGTTCTAATTGACGACAATCTCCAAATGGAGTCACAGGCCAACCAGACAAAGAGGGTGTGTTTTTCTGTGCTGCGCGTGCTGCGTCAGATACTTCCACTACTGCCAGAAGAATTGCTTTCAATGGTAGTGAGAAACACAGTGCTTAGCAGGCTGGACTACTGCAATTCCATTTGGGAGCACCACAATATATTTTTCAGGGATTGCAGAGAGTCCAGGTGCAGCAGCAAAAATGGCACTAAATAGACAGCGCAGCTCTTCATCCACACAGGTTCTGAAGGACCTCCACTGGCTGCCTATCAAGGAAAGGGTCATTTGTAAGTCATTATGCCTGGTATACAGAGCAGTACATGATCTGGGCCCTATTCCCTTGCAAGACAGATTTTTTTGGTATTATGCCAAGAGACAACTTCGCTCTTTAAGTGCCAGCTTGCTGGTAACTCCTAGATTTAAACGATCTAGAATGGGAGGAAGGGCCTTTAATGTGACTGCTGCTCTTCTCTGGAACAAGCTTCCTCAGAACATTAGACAAATTGACTCTCTGCTCGAGTTCAGGAGGAACGTTAAATCATGGCTCTTCCCTAGGGTCTGATTCATCTTCCTTTAAGATGTCTGGAGCAAGTTGTAGAACGGTTAACTCTCTCGGTCGAAGCGCCAGGATACCCGTAGGGTGGCAAATTGCGCTATATAAGAACTCTTTACATTCCATTCCAACTGCCTCCCATGAGAATTTGATCCTGGGCTTTTCATCAAAGTTGGAGGAAACTGACTCCTAGAAGTTAGTTTTCCTGCACTGTCCCTATGCATCCTCTGGGTGATACGGTATAAATTGGACACTTTTGTATAGGCAAACAATGTTTCTTATGCATGATGTTAAAAAGATTCAGCCCCTTTCCTGTTGGTCAATGATGTCCTTATGCAAATCATTCAGTTCATGCTAGACCATGGCCAGTACTGATTCAGTAGTCTCAAAACTGTTAGCCCTTCACTGAACAAATGTCTTTATATTGCAAAATAACCATATGTCAGAAATGGGATTCCTGGTTGGCTGAGGTATACACCCAGACAGGAACCAGCACTCTAGCCAGGGGAATCTTGATGCACACAAAAAGATAACCTGTGCTCACCCTCTGGTAGCTTGGCACAGAGCATTCAGGCATATCTAAAGAGGCAATGTGTAAAGTATTTGTGCAGCACACAAACTAACACAATCAATGCACAACAAAAAGCCTTCACACAAGTTCAGAGAACTAGATTATTATATTCTCAACAAAACAAGACCAAAATGACAAAAATCCAATGTATAGAAACGAAGATATTGAGTTCTGAAGGAATAAATGCAGTAAAGAAGCAAGTAGCGCTAAAAAGGTTACTATAGGTCACGCTGGACCGGGCCAAAATCAAAGTTTGGGCTAACCTGGTGGAAGCGCAGGCTGGCTACAGGATCCCTGTAGGTCACGGTGAACAAAGTTCCTTTCCTGGTCACGAGCAACAGAATGTGTAGATCTCCTCTATGAAGTGAAAGCAAAGCGTCGGTTCTGATTCATGCAGCCAGGTCGATGCATCAAAGTTGAGCGTTGAAGGCGGGAACTCAGATCGGTCATACATCGTCCTTGAATCACCTAGTCAGTTCCTGTGTCGTCGTCAAGCTGCGCAGGGCTGTCTCCGCAATGTCTCCATAATGGCACTGCCTCGGCATCAAAGGGCACTGCGTCAGTTCGATCACTATAGCAAAACAGCTGCAGCACCCACTTCTAAAGGGCCCAGAACTGGAAAGGGCATCACAGGCAAGGGTAGGGCACATTGATCGCAGAGTCCAACAGCACCAGTAGATTTGCAAGAAGTATTTTGTGTCGCTGGGACTTCAGAAAACAGGATGTGGTCCAGTAAGCCCTTGGAGATCACTTGGAGGGAAGGCAGAGTCCAGCTCTTCTTCAGCACTGTCAGGAAGCAACAGGATAACAAGCAGTAAAACAGTGCTTCCAGAAAAGCAATCCAGTTGATTCATTTAAAAAGCATAACAGTTCTGCTGACAGAGGTTCAGTTCAAGATCAAGATGTGTCCGATTTTAGGAAGTCATGGACCCTGTACTTAAACCCAAAACTGCCTTTGAAGTGAGGGTGACTTCAAAGCACCTCTCTGAAGTGCACAACCCAGTCCTGTCTGCCAGGCTATCTCTGGGGGGTAATCAGTCCTTTGTGTGGGGACAGGACACAGCCTATTCTTGCCCAGGCCAGGCCATCAGAATGCAGATGTATGTAGACGGATACTCAGACACACTCTTATCCTTTCAGTGTTGTGGCTGTCAAGATGGAATGCACAAAGTGCAGCTGTCACCCACCCCAGACATGTATTGGAGATAGGCTGTCAGACACACAGAGCAGTAAGTACAGAGAAATGCCCACCTTCTAAAAGTGTTTCTAACAAGCGGGAGACCCAGCCGTCAAGTATAAAGTGCTGGAATGCATTTACCAGACTGAGAGCATTCACTTGTTTGAATGCTCTAAAGCATTTATTAGCTTATCTTTTAAGCTAATAAATGTTTTACAACATTCAAACAAGTGAATGCTCTCACTCTGATAAATTCATTCCAGCACTTTAAACTTGACGGTTGGGTCTCCCCCTGGTTAGAAAAATAGCTTCAGCCCCACCCAACCGCCTTTGGGCCAACCCCTTTCTGTTTTCCACTCTCTAAAATGGCATTTCTAAAACAGTAATGGTAAATCCAACTTCACCAGTAAGGAGACTTTATCATTGCGATCCCAAACACGTGAAAAAGCTTTCCTCTCCGATCAGGAATTACATCTTAAAAGTGTATTAAAGAATCCCCAATGCTAGACAAAGAGACGTGTTGGCCTCACAGTAGTGATGAACAAAACAAGCTGTTTGTCACTGCCAGGGCACATAAAAAAGCAAGTACATGTCCTACCTCTTACTTAGGAGCACCCTTCCCTTAGGGTTACTTAGTGCCTATCTTAGGGGTAACGTATATGTAATAAAAGAGATGTTTAAGGCCCTGCAAATAGTTTTAAATGCCAATTTGAGTGGCAGTTAACTGCACACACAGGCACTGCATACAGGCCTCAGCCAGGTTAAAAAGGCTACTCCTGTCAGTGGCACAATCAGTGCTGCAGCCCATTAGGATCATTTAGAGTACATGCCATGGATATGTGATATACCACTTTACCAGGAACTTACCAGTACAACAAATATGCCAATCAAATATACACCAATGTCATTAGATGAGAAGCATATGCACTTTAGCACTGGTTAGCAGTGGTAAAGTGCTCAGAGTTGTAAGGCCAACAAAACAAATCAGCAAAACTTGGAGGCAAAATTCAAAAAGTCTAGCGGAAAACCACCCTAGGGATGCCAAGTCCAACACCATATGTAATCAAAAAGGGCAAAAGCATATGCAAAAGAAACACAAATATTTGAATGCAATTTGTAGTAGGTAATCACATCTTGATGTTATAGGCCTACAAGTGAAGTTATATAAATGCTAATTTAAGTTAGCTCAACTGTCAATGCCTTATTACCTGCAAAATAATACAGCCGCATTGAAAGGCCTGTTTTCAAATTAAATTGTTGTTTTGCACCAAATATTTATCTCTTTTGCTGCAAATGTTGTGACTTTCCAGAAGCCTTTTGTTAGCTAGTGAATAGGCATTTGTTTTATAATAGACAGCTGATAGTGAGGTTCTTACTGAGATGAGAGGAGACATCATGAGGGATGATTCATGGGAAACCAAAAAATGGTGACAAGTATCTTTTCAAGGACTTGCATCTGTAGTCCATTTTGAAGACATGGTAAACTGAGGAGTTTACCTATCGCCAGGACTTCACCGAATCCTAAAGGGGTTTTTGAACAAAGAAAAAGAAACATGTTGCTAAATGGGGTTATGTGGCCCTTAGATACATTGTCAACATTGCTAAGTTACCATAAGTTTGCATGCCCTATGCTGCTGCTTTTGCGCACGCCTCTGCTAGAGTTTATTTTCGCAAAACTTTGTCTCTGCCCCGTACACGATAACAGATTGTTTGTCACATTCTCAGCTTTTCCTTCAATTCTGTCTGAACATAATGTGCAAGGTCGATCAACAATGTATCTTGTTATTTTGTTCTGGTCAGTCCCTATTACCTAGACAAAATATGTTACCAACAGCAGCAATATGGAAGAATCCTGCTTTGATATAGCGTTGTTGCATGTTTTTGAAACACACTCAAAGAAAGCCGTTCCATGCAGCTGAGCTCTGCTGTTCCTATGATGTAAACCTTTGCGTTTAGGCTTCAGGTAGGGGGTCTGCTTACAATGGCTAGAGATCTTTCGTTATATAAAATAACTTTTTACTGTCAAGAGGAGGGTGATTAGGCCTAGTTATTTTGCCTTTTTCACAGTCTTTATAAAAGGACGACTCCTTTTGTATTCTATGGCATTGTAACATTACTGATGATGCTAGCTTTATGCATTTTGCTGCTGGTCATGATTCGCATACTGTTTTATGAATCACTTTAGTCAAAATAAAAATTTTCAACTCTGAATATTCTTATTGTGGACAAGTACGAAAGAGCAAAAGATTGTCTTGTTCCCACGACTCTGAGGTGAGTCAGGAGTGCTCGTGTTCTGGGTTGTCTAAACATTCGTAGCTTCTTTACATTTGTAGGAGACCGAATGAGACCCTATTGCTAGTTGGTTGGGATTTAGGGTACTAATGTGGTAGACGGTACACCCCTATTTACTGAGGTCCTGTTTTCTTGTGCATAGTTCTGTGTATGAGCAGAATCTCCACAACAATGTTACCATCTAGAATACTGTGTGTTCATATTAGTGCGTGTTCTTGGAATAGGTTGAGAGACTTTCTCCTGACCCTCGTACTTTTGATAGCAGGAGCAATTTGGACTTTTCTGAGGTCCATAAGTTACCTCTTTTCAAGTGAAGTTTCCTTTACTTTTCACTTATAGAAGATGCCTGCTGATTTATAGCTGAGAATAGTTTTTCAGCCTAAGACTTTTAATTGAAGTGCAAAGGTTTTATGCTTATGCAATTATTCTCTCATCAGAACTCTTAATTAAGTTCCTGAACTGACACCTTATTCTATTCCATTCCAAATAAACTTAGAGTAGGGAATTTTCTTTATGGAACACAGTTGTTTTATTATTTCAATTGTAACTGCAATTCTGACAAATAATCTATTTTTCCTTATATTGAAATATTGATTATTGGATTATATTCCTTTTTAATGCTGATTCTTAAAAGACTAATGCTTAATTAATACATAATTGCCCATCTCTAAAGGATCACCCCAAACTTTTCACCTTCTTCCGCCTCTAATTCTGACCATCTTTTTGGTGGCTTTAGAACTCTGAGCTTTTTACTACAGCAGACCAGTGCTAAGTGCATGCACTTCTTCCCTAAACATGGTGGCATTCATGTACCAATCGTCATATTTAGTTTACCTATAAATTCCTTTTTAAAATATTATATCAAGGGCCTGTAACCTAAATGCTACTAGTGAGCCTGCAGCACTGATTGTGCCACCCACACAAGTAGCCTTTCAGTGCATCGTGGCATGGTATGCAAAAAAACAATGGGCTGGGATGTGGCACCAGGTAATTACCAGTGGCTCAGAATAATTCAAGAATTCCATCCATCACTACTTTAAGTAATTCAGTGCGATGCCCTAGGTAGGATGGGTATACCCCTTTGTGAGTCCCATGCGTATTGTGCCACTTGGAACCACCTATACCTGACTGATGAAACCTGAGGGACCTCAATGGTGAAACCAGTCTTGGGTTGATTGAGTTCCTGTTCTGGGAGGACCTGACCTTTCAGTATGGGCAGTACTGTCTTTAATGGAGCAGGAGGAAGACTGATTTGCATATGGCTGTGTCCAAACTGAGGCAGCATGGTTTGCCAAATATTGTTGGATGGGATGAATACCTAGTATTTACCAGTGGCTGAGACTAATTCAAGCATTCATCCATCAGTTTTTTTGTATAGTTCAGTGTGATGCCCTAGATTTGAGGGGTATGCAAGACATGGATCCTAAACACATTATGCCACTGGAACCCAGCTATACCTGCCTGATGAACCTTAATACGGATGAATCTAGTCTTGGGTAGCTTGTTTTCTGACTCAAGGAAGACCAAACCTGGCAATTTGGCATGGACTTTTCCTGTTATAGCAGTGTTAAAACTGATTTACATATGTCTTAGTTCAAACTAAGGTGGCATTGTATGCAAAATAACGATGGGCAGGCATGCATCTCCGAGCAATTGCCAGTGGCTGAGATTAATTCAAACATTCCATCCATCACTTTTTTTTACTTCATTATAATATTAGTCGTCATTCATAGATAGGTCAGTAGGGTTTATTTAGAAATCTGTAGTGCTTCTTCTGTACTATACATATAAGTGATATATGCCCAGTATGCTCCCTGAGCACCAGTTGGGGAAAGATTTGGACTCCACTGTAACTCCAAGTGCCCCTCAAGTTAGCTAGTTGGCTCTGTGTCTTGGAAGTGTGAGCAGTAGATAGCTGTGTTGGCTGTTAGCCAAAGGACGCTACAAGAAGTCACACACCAGCAAGTGAAGAACACCAGGAACGGAGAAGACAGGTGCAGGGCGCCAGTAAAACCAACTCTCTACAAAGTTTCCCTTTTAGAGTCAAGGAGGCCTGCTACGTATACTCCAGATGGCTAGGGCTCACCATCAAAAGCAAAATTAGCCCAAGACCAAGAAAAGCAGCCGAAAAGGGCTTTTACTTATGCACCTGGAAAGATTGTCCATTTTAACATGCCTAAAAGGACAAACAGGCCAATGAGTGTGTGGTGCTCTGCTACCACTTCTTCAATTACCCACAGGGAGGGCCATGCCACTGGGGGTCAATGCAAACCCATATTTGCAATTTTAAAAACGGTTAATTTTACCCGTGGGAGTCTATCTCCTCAGGCCCAGCACAAGAGAAGACCTCTACCTTTCCCTCAGGCCGAGGTGTACAGAAAACGCCCTGTTCAGGCTGGCAGAGCAATCACAAGTGCAAGAACCCTATTGACAGGACCCAGAACCAGGAAAGGTCCAGCACAGAGTCGGCCCGCACAGAGCCGTTGGGGCAGTGCGTGTGTACTCCTTACTTACCAATGTTTGTTGAGGCTTCGGGTGCCCCCGGGTGGAACCATGGCCTCAAAAATTAAATGAAAGTCAGAAAGAAAACTGTGTTGCATGAAGCTGCACACACAACAGGTGATGGACCGAATGTGGATCAATGTCACACACTCACCCCAGTCCAAAGATCTGGGCCCAAATCCATCGTTTTTTTGCACTCCACACCACCCTGGGTTAGACAATGGCGATATGCAAATCAGCTCTGACCCTGTGCCCCATGGGAAAAGTCCAGTCCGAACTACAAAAGCCATGGGGCACAGGGTCAGAGCTGATTTGCATATCGCCATTGTCTAACCCAGGGTGGTGTGGAGTGCAAAAAAACGATGGATTTGGGCCCAGATCTTTGGACTGGGGTGAGTGTGTGACATTGATCCACATTCGGTCCATCACCTGTTGTGTTTGCATATTCTGCCCTAAGTGCGCTGGGGATGCCCAGACGTGGGTCCCAGGCACTCCACACCACTGGAGTCAAGCTAGCCTGGCTGATGAGAGGTGTTACCTCGAAACCGGTCCGGTCCTCGGATGCTTGATTCCGTTCTGGGAAGGACATGGCTTTTGTAGTTTGGACTGGACTGTTCCCATGGGGCACAGGGTCAGAGCTGATTTGCATATCGCCATTGTCTAACCCAGGGTGGTGTGGAGTGCAAAAAAACGATCGATTTGGGCCCAGATCTTTGGACTGGGGTGAGTGTGTGACATTGATCCACATTCGGTCCATCACCTGTTGTGTTTGCATATTCCGCCCTAAGTGCGCTGGGGATGCCCAGACGTGGGTCCCAGGCACTCCACACCACTGGAGTCAAGCTAGCCGGGCTGATGAGAGGTGTTACCTCGAAACCGGTCCGGTCCTCGGATGCTTGATTCCGTTCTGGGAAGGACATGGCTTTTGTAGTTCGGACTGGACTGTTCCCATGGGGCACAGGGTCAGAGCTGATTTGCATATCGCCATTGTCTAACCCAGGCTGGTGTGGAGTGCAAAAAAACGATGGATTTGGGCCCAGATCTTTGGACTGGGGTGAGTGTGTGACATTGATCCACATTCGGTCCATCACCTGTTGTGTTTGCATATTCCGCCCTAAGTGCGCTGGGGATGCCCAGACGTGGGTCCCAGGCACTCCACACCACTGGAGTCAAGCTAGCTGGGCTGATGAGAGGTGTTACCTCGAAACCGGTCCGGTCCTCGGATGCTTGATTCCGTTCTGGGAAGGACATGGCTTTTGTAGTTCGGACTGGACTGTTCCCATGGGGCACAGGGTCAGAGCTGATTTGCATATCGCCATTGTCTAACCCAGGGTGGTGTGGAGTGCAAAAAAACGATGGATTTGGGCCCAGATCTTTGGACTGGGGTGAGTGTGTGACATTGATCCACATTCGGTCCATCACCTGTTGTGTTTGCATATTCCGCCCTAAGTGCGCTGGGGATGCCCAGACGTGGGTCCCAGGCACTCCACACCACTGGAGTCAAGCTAGCCGGGCTAATGAGAGGTGTTACCTCCAAACCGATCCGGTCCTCGGATGCTTGATTCCGTTCTGGGAAGGACATGGCTTTTGTAGTTTGGACTGAACTGTTCCCATGGGGCACAGGGTCAGAGCTGATTTGCATATCGCCATTGTCTAACCCAGGGTGGTGTGGAGTGCAAAAAAACAATGGATTTGGGCCCAGATCTTTGGACTGGGGTGAGTGTGTGACATTGATCCACATTCGGTCCATCACCTGTTGTGTTTGCATATTCCGCCCTAAGTGCGCTGGGGATGCCCAGACGTGGGTCCCAGGCACTCCACACCACTGGAGTCAAGCTAGCTGGGCTGATGAGAGGTGTTACCTCGAAACCGGTCCGGTCCTCGGATGCTTGATTCCGTTCTGGGAAGGTCATGGCTTTTGTAGTTCGGACTGGACTGTTCCCATGGGGCACAGGGTCAGAGCTGATTTGCATATCGCCATTGTCTAACCCAGGGTGGTGTGGAGTGCAAAAAAACGATGGATTTGGGCCCAGATCTTTGGACTGGGGTGAGTGTGTGACATTGATCCACATTCGGTCCATCACCTGTTGTGTTTGCATATTCCGCCCTAAGTGCGCTGGGGATGCCCAGACGTGGGTCCCAGGCACTCCACACCACTGGAGTCAAGCTAGCCGGGCTAATGAGAGGTGTTACCTCGAAACCGATCCGGTCCTCGGATGCTTGATTCCGTTCTGGGAAGGACATGGCTTTTGTAGTTTGGACTGAACTGTTCCCATGGGGCACAGGGTCAGAGCTGATTTGCATATCGCCATTGTCTAACCCAGGGTGGTGTGGAGTGCAAAAAAACAATGGATTTGGGCCCAGATCTTTGGACTGGGGTGAGTGTGTGACATTGATCCACATTCGGTCCATTACCTGTTGTGTTTGCATATTCCGCCCTAAGTGCGCTGGGGATGCCCAGACGTGGGTCCCAGGCACTCCACACCACTGGAGTCAAGCTAGCCGGGCTGATGAGAGGTGTTACCTCGAAACCGGTCCGGTCCTCGGATGCTTGATTCCGTTCTGGGAAGGACATGGCTTTTGTAGTTCGGACTGGACTGTTCCCATGGGGCACAGGGTCAGAGCTGATTTGCATATCGCCATTGTCTAACCCAGGGTGGTGTGGAGTGCAAAAAAACGATGGATTTGGGCCCAGATCTTTGGACTGGGGTGAGTGTGTGACATTGATCCACATTCGGTCCATCACCTGTTGTGTTTGCATATTCCGCCCTAAGTGCGCTGGGGATGCCCAGACGTGGGTCCCAGGCACTCCACACCACTGGAGTCAAGCTAGCCGGGCTGATGAGAGGTGTTACCTCGAAACCGGTCCGGTCCTCGGATGCTTGATTCCGTTCTGGGAAGGACATGGCTTTTGTAGTTCGGACTGGACTGTTCCCATGGGGCACAGGGTCAGAGCTGATTTGCATATCGCCATTGTCTAACCCAGGGTGGTGTGGAGTGCAAAAAAACGATGGATTTGGGCCCAGATCTTTGGACTGGGGTGAGTGTGTGACATTGATCCACATTCGGTCCATCACCTGTTGTGTTTGCATATTCCGCCCTAAGTGCGCTGGGGATGCCCAGACGTGGGTCCCAGGCACTCCACACCACTGGAGTCAAGCTAGCCGGGCTGATGAGAGTTGTTACCTCGAAACCGGTCCGGTCCTCGGATGCTTGATTCCGTTCTGGGAAGGACATGGCTTTTGTAGTTCGGACTGGACTGTTCCCATGGGGCACAGGGTCAGAGCTGATTTGCATATCGCCATTGTCTAACCCAGGGTGGTGTGGAGTGCAAAAAAACGATGGATTTGGGCCCAGATCTCTGGACTGGGGTGAGTGTGTGACATTGATCCACATTCGGTCCATCACCTGTTGTGTTTGCATATTCCGCCCTAAGTGCGCTGGGGATGCCCAGACGTGGGTCCCAGGCACTCCACACCACTGGAGTCAAGCTAGCCGGGCTGATGAGAGGTGTTACCTCGAAACCGGTCCGGTCCTCGGATGCTTGATTCCGTTCTGGGAAGGACATGGCTTTTGTAGTTCGGACTGGACTGTTCCCATGGGGCACAGGGTCAGAGCTGATTTGCATATCGCCATTGTCTAACCCAGGGTGGTGTGGAGTGCAAAAAAACGATGGATTTGGGCCCAGATCTTTGGACTGGGGTGAGTGAGTGTGTGACATTGATCCACATTCGGTCCATCACCTGTTGTGTTTGCATATTCCGCCCTAAGTGCGCTGGGGATGCCCAGACGTGGGTCCCAGGCACTCCACACCACTGGAGTCAAGCTAGCCGGGCTGATGAGAGGTGTTACCTCGAAACCGGTCCGGTCCTCGGATGCTTGATTCCGTTCTGGGAAGGACATGCCTTTTGTAGTTCGGACTGGACTGTTCCCATGGGGCACAGGGTCAGAGCTGATTTGCATATCGCCATTGTCTAACCCAGGGTGGTGTGGAGTGCAAAAAAACGACGGATTTGGGCCCAGATCTTTGGACTGGGGTGAGTGTGTGACATTGATCCACATTCGGTCCATCACCTGTTGTGTTTGCATATTCCGCCCTAAGTGCGCTGGGGATGCCCAGACGTGGGTCCCAGGCACTCCACACCACTGGAGTCAAGCTAGCCGGGCTGATGAGAGGTGTTACCTCGAAACCGGTCCGGTCCTCGGATGCTTGATTCCGTTCTGGGAAGGACATGGCTTTTGTAGTTCGGACTGGACTGTTCCCATGGGGCACAGGGTCAGAGCTGATTTGCATATCGCCATTGTCTAACCCAGGGTGGTGTGGAGTGCAAAAAAATGATGGATTTGGGCCCAGATCTTTGGACTGGGGTGAGTGTGTGACATTGATCCACATTTGGTCCATCACCTGTTGTGTTTGCATATTCCGCCCTAAGTGCGCTGGGGATGCCCAGACGTGGGTCCCAGGCACTCCACACCACTGGAGTCAAGCTAGCCGGGCTGATGAGAGGTGTTACCTCGAAACCGGTCCGGTCCTCGGATGCTTGATTCCGTTCTGGGAGCACAGGGTCAGAGCTGATTTGCATATCGCCATTGTCTAACCCAGGGTGGTGTTGAGTGCAAATAAACGATGGATTTGGGCCCAGATCTTTGGACTGGGGTGAGTGTGTGACATTGATCCACATTCGGTCCATCACCTGTTGTGTTTGCATGAAGCTGCACAGCAGGCGAAACAGCTAATAAAAAATGCTTTTTTCACAGAGGAGTGCCCCATACCACATGCAAGTGCTTAGTTGCATATATTGTGTTACTTGTGGTGCCCAGGGAGGGACAGGGATATTATCAATGATCTATAAAATAATTGGAGGGGTGCAGGAGTTGTAGCAGTCTCCCATGATACAAAATTGCCCTAGGTTTCTGGGGTCAGGAAAAATATGACCTCAATAAAATACATCACTACACTTTCAAGCTGCCCCAGAGCTAAGGCGTGCAGCTATTCAGCTTGAGAATACAGAGATTCCTAGTGGATGGCCATATGACTGCACTATGTGGTATGAAGTAGGAAAATAATTACTTTACCACATGCTTAATGTGGGTTTGACTATAAATACTTTATTGACAATGAATTTTGTTGAATTTTTCTATGGTTATATTCATGATAAATACACCTTTACATTATTGATTTAATTGGTCTAAAGAGAGTATCTTATCATGAGCTTATTGGTTTAACCCTTTGATTGATAAGAAGGAGGTGGTCCCATTTTCAGAACCATTGGGGCATTTTGCACAGAGGACAAAACCATCTTGTCCTTAGCACCTGTTAATTAAAGGTGATCCCGTGATAAAAACCAATAGGCTTGTCTTACATTTTAATGTGGTGACACTCCTCAATTTCCATTGCATTGTAAATCTCACTGATAGATTTTGCATTGGGTTTTTATTAGAAAAGTAGTGCAAACCCAATGCAAAATCTTGGTAAATCTGGGTCCCAGATTAAATGGCCACCTTGGCCGTGTACTTACACTTGAACACTCCATTGTTTCATTGTAGGAAGCTGACTGTATATACTATACAAAAGTGAGGTGTAGTGTGTACAGAGTCCAGTGGAACCCCAAAGGTAGGCAGAGGTAAGAGTAGATAGCACCTTACTCTCTATTTGTGGTAGTGTGGTCGAGCAGTAAGGCTTTATCAGAGGACAGTGCTTTTCTTATCTTCCTTTTATTGGATTCTCACATTGTATACACAACAAGAAGGACTGGTGTGAAACGAAGCGGAAGGATTATCGGGAGGCCCTGAGTATATACAAATCCGCCATCCGTGCGGCAAAATCTGAATTCTTTGAAGAGAGAATAGGCTCTGCGGCCAACTCTTCTAAAGAATCATTCAGAGTTATCAAGGAATTACTGAATATCCCCGAATCCCAGATCATCCATGATGACCCGCGCAAAAAATGCACAGAACTGGCGTCCTTTTTTAAAACAAAAATTGATAATATACTGGCTTCCCTTCCCCACCCAGGTGAGGTATCTCCCCCGGGTGATATCCCTGGTCCGCAGGGTAGGATGCGATCAGTGGAGCTGACCTCCTTTGGTACTGTTACCATGGAGGAAGTTCTCTTGATTTTGAGGACCATGAAGAGTGGCTCCCCGAAAGATCCGGTACCTGTTAAATATCTAAACAGGTGGCATCTACCATTGGTGGCCCAGTGACGGACCTTATAAACTTGTCCCTCACTCAAGGGGTAGTACCCCCCAGTTGGAAAGGGGCGGTCGTGAAGGCCCTTTTAAAAAAGCCTAATCTGGACCCCGCCGACCTTGCCAACTTCAGGCCTATCTTGCTGCTGCCGGGCCTTAGTAAGATCGCTGAGAAGCTGGTCAACTGCCGCCTGTCGGACTTCTTGGAGGCCAAATCCCTCTTAGGTGACTCCCAAACTGGTTTCCGTCCCGGTCAGGGGACTGACACCGCCCTGCTGGCGGTTGTGGAGAACGCTAGGAGCATTTTGGATTCAGGGGGATCAGTGGCAGTGATCCTCCTGGACCTCAGTGCTGCTTTTGACACCGTGGACCATCAGGTGCTTCTCCAACGGCTGGCAGGGGTGGGGATAACCGGTCTGGCCCTCAAGTGGTTTGCTTCCTTCTTGGAAGGTCGCACATTCGAGGTATGGGAAGGCCCTGAAAAATCATCTTCAATCCCTCTCCAGTGTGGTGTGCCACAGGGCTCTTCATTGAGCCCTACGTTATTCAACGTCTATATGGCCCCCCTGGAGAGCGTGGTACTGCCACTGGGTATCAAAATCATCAGTTATGCTGATGATACTCAGTTGGTGGTAGGCCTTTCCCAGTCGGCCCACCATCCTGACCGGCTGCACTCGTGTCTGGAGAAGATCTACACATGGATGTGCAGCTCAGCTTTAAAGCTCAACGGCTCCAAGACGGAGCTGATGCTGCTTGGAAACTCCTCTCCATCTCTGTCTCCCAGCAGCTGGCCCGACTGCCTTGGACCTGTTCCCACCCCCAAGCAGGAGATTAAGAGCCTCTGGGTCTGGCTTGAGCAGGACCTGTCGTTTAAAACCCATGCCAAAAAGACTGCTGGCGTATGCTTTGGCCTGCTCCGCTCGGCTCGGAAGATTCTACCGCTGCTTCCAGCGGCCACTAGGAGACTTCTCATCCAGGGGCTTATCATCTCGCGGCTGGATTTCAGCAACGCGTTGTTCCTGGGTGCTCCAGAATCTACCATGAACAAACTGCAGCAAGTGCAGAATGCGGCCGCCAGGCTTCTGACGGGTATCCCCAGACATCAATCTGCTCGCCCTGCGCTCAAGGCACTGCATTGGCTCCCTGTGAGGGACAGGGTTAAGTTCAAGTCACTCTGCATCGCTCATAAAGTCCTGCAGGGGGCAGGTCCTCCTATTCTGGGGAAGATGGTTCAGCCCTACAAAGCCCTCCGCTCTCTCCGGTCTGACCACCAACATCTTTTGCAGGTTGGGAGGGTGAAGACGGTAAGAACTGGGGGCAGAAGGTTCTCTATAAACGTAGCCACTTTGTGGAATTCTCTTCCCCTTCAACTGCGCTCGGAAGCCAGTTTGCTTCGGTTCCGCAAGCTTTTAAAAACTTTTCTGTTTTCTGTTTAAACCTCTGCATTACTCTGTAGTTTCATTCTCTGGTTGAGCGCTGGGATGCCTTTCTGGTAACCAGGCGCTATACAAAACTCAGAATATTAATAATAATAAGAAGAACAGGTTCCTATTGCCCATTTTCCCCCAGATACAATCACATTAGTTGTTACACATGCCAGATTAAGATTTATACATGTACGGTACTATCCATCTTCGCTTTCCGTTGGCATTTCTTGATCTCTAGTCCGCAGATAGTGCAAGAGCAATTCCCAAATGTTCTTGGGTCAAGGGGGAGCCGGCAGCTCCTCTGCATACAGTTGGATGTTCTCCCTACAATACACCAGGTCTTTTATCCAGTGTTCTGGCAGTGCAGCAGCCAAACTCTCCCATTCCATCACCACCTTCCTTTTCGCCATTAGCAATGCAATTCTAATAAATTTACCAGTGATACCCTTCAGATGCAGTGTGAAACACAGTAGGCAAACTTGTGGGTTACATTGTAGGGTTACGGTGGTCATAAATTGCAGTCTGTGTACCACCTCCGCTCAGATACCAAATTGCATTCCCAGGCCAGGTGCCAAATATCTGCTCCATGAGCCCCATATCTTTTGCATGCATCACTTTCCCGAATGCCATATGTGTGCAATCTAAGTGGTGTATGGTATACTTGGTGGAGATATTTGAAATGAATAATGCGCAGATTGCGCAGATTGCCATTAGAAGTGAATACACTAGGGAGTTGACAGCAGCAACCTTCTTGTCCCTTGCTGCCCTGTATAACTTGGTGATCAATTTGTGTCGTGTGGGGCTTACCAGGAGCATCTGTAAAGTTTGCATTGCTGGTGGCTCATCAGGAAAGTGTGATAGTGTGCCTGCATCGCCATTTTAAGCCTGTGAAATATAAACAAGAACAGCAGCAACTTGTGTACATAGTGCAGCTCCTCTTCCATGATAAAACTGCCATTTGGGTATAGGTCCTGCATTTAATCTATACCTGCTAGTCCCAGGGTGTGCATAGCCCCCGCTTTACGTGTGACCGAGAGAGCTGCATGATGGGCTAGTGGGATCGAAGGGGCATGTAATGGAAGCTTCGTAGGCAGTTGACCTATAGTCTGCCAGGCTGCAATTGTGGTATCTATCGTATTAATTTCCTTTTTGGGAGTACCTTTGTGGGAGTGCGTCAATATATATATCTTAATGGAATCGAGTGTTCATCACCGTCCTCAACCGCCACATGATGAATGAATTCATGATGTCTGTACCAGTAATATGCATATTGCGCCTGCGCACAGAGATAATACAAATGCATGTCTAGGAGGCCAAAGCCACCTTTATTATAATCAAGGGTAAGTGTACCCCAACTCATGCAGGGATGTTTCCCTTCCCATACCAGCTTCACTAACAATGAGCGTATAGTTTTTTGAAATTGCTGGGTCAATTTTATGGGTATGTTGCTAACCAGGTACAGGAATCGGGGCAGAACAATCATCTTAATGATGCCTATGTGATCACCTAGTGATAGTGGCATCCCCATCCATCTAGCAACCTGTTGTTCCAGCATGGTACAGGCAGCACCATCATTATCCCTAATACCTATTTCGGGATCACAGTGAATCCATTCACCTAATTATTTAACTGGGTCAGATGACCACACAAGAGGAAACTCCAGAACATGAGAAACATTGTTCGCAGTCAGAGGCACCACCAATGATTTATTCCAATTAATGCTGATCCCCGAGAAAAATCCAAATCTGATGTACTCACGCTGAATTGGTTCTAGGATCATCTGCGGCTCCCTGACAAAAAGCATCATGTCATCAGCATAAAGCTTTATACTTACGGGACGATGTGCGAAGCGCAGGGCTGCTTCTCTATGTCGCTGCCTGATGATGCAAGCCAGCGACTCAAACAATAGGGAAAAGAGAATTGGTGAGAGAGGGCATCCTTGCCTAGTCCCCCTGCCGATCCGAGTCCATCTACCCAGACATGTGCCCTGGGGTCAGTATACAACAACCGCACCCATCTTCTATAACAGTCAGGGATCCCTATGCATTGCAGTATTTGAAGCATGTAGCACCACTCAATAGAGTCAAATGCTTTTGCTGCATCCAGCATAACTGCCACAGCTTGGAGATCAGGGTCAAATAGATGAAACATTGATAAAAATTGTGCACAATTTGTGTGATGTGGACCTGTCCGGAATGAAGCCAGATTGGTATGGCAGGACCAGCATCGGCATTAACAGTTGAAGTCTAGTGGGCAAAATTTTTGAACTTTTTTTTGCCTCTATATTAATGAGTGACAAGGGGCGATACGACTCACAGTGGGAGGTCACCTTGTCTTTTTTTTAAAGTGATTGTCAGGGCTTCTCTATGAGTTGGCGGTAGCCTTCCCGACTCATAAGCCTCCTCATAAATATCTAGCATGTGTGGTATCAGCTCATCTGCAAACTCCGTGTAAAATTTGCACATGAGGCTGTCCGGGCCCAATGCTTTTTTGTCATGCTGCCCAGTAGACAGCCAAGCAATTACAATGTCTGCCAGATAGTCTACTAATTCCCAGGGGTTGATTTCCCCTTTTGAGGTGTACAACTTAGCGTAGCAGTTATGGAACTGCGCAACTATTGCCTGCGCAGAGTAATGGTCCCGCCCTGTGTCATCTTACATTTTTGTTATGCCATGATGTTCCACTCTGTACTTAATCTTGGAGGCTAAGTTATGCCATGGTCTGCCCCTTCACCATACGCACGGGCCACATGTCTCTTAGAAAGAAACGCACCTTCCTCGTCGCCAGTTCGTTATACTCTAGAATTAGGTCTTTGATTTGACCCAGTGTATGCGCGCATGGGAGAACCTCGTAATCTCACTCAAGCTGCGCCAGCACATTCTCCACTCTAGAGAGTTGACCTCAGCTACCTTTGAGTATACCTGATGTTGTACTGATGCATGTGCCCCTGATAGTGGCCTTAAATGCCTCCCAGAGGGTAGCGGCATTACTCACTGACTCCTTATTTAAATCAAAGTATTGGACTTTGACCTCTCTGATCGTGTTAGTGTACAGGGGATCAAGCAGTGCCTCTGATCTGAAATGCCAAGTGAACTGACGGGAGACACACACCGGGATGTGTAACGTGAGCCTAACAGAGTTATGGCCAGATAGAGTTCTGGGTAATACATCTATGGTAGACACCCACGCATTTTCCCTGACCAGCGGCCATGTGCTGTGGATGCGTGTGTGCCCTCCAGTCTGTCAGTTTTATGAAGCCGCCATGTGTCTACAAGACCTAGTTCAGCCATCCCGCTATTTATGACCTGAGCTGCCTTGGGTGATTACCCTCCTTGTTTGCTCAATTTATCTTTGCTGGGGTCCAAGTGTGTATTTAGGTCACCTCCCCATATAATTTCAGCTTCAGGCCACTCTTGCAGCACATTAAGAATGCCTTCAAAGAGCCCAGGCTCATCAGTGTAGGGCCATATTCATTCACTAGAGTTATAAATGATCCAGCTACTTTACCAAGAACTATCGCGTAGCAACCCCTATCATCCGTGCATGATTTGATCATAGTGAACAGGAGACCTCTCTTTATGAGTGTAATTACCTCTCTTGCACATGATGAATACGGGGACGCCAGGCGATACCCAGCCCGTTGCGAACCAATCCTGTCCTCAGTCTGAGTCATCAGATGAGTCTCCTGGGAGCATCATGCCTGTCCAAATAGGCCAGTACTTGTCTGATTTTTTTAGAGGAGTTCAGCCCATGGACATTCCATGTCATGCATGAAATAGTTTTCTTATCCAGCACTGTCATGTAAGCTATTTAATGATATACGTATTGCATCTATGAAAGAGGGCAAAATGTAAAACAGCAGTTGTGTCTATGAATTTCGGTCAGGCACATAGCAAAACAATCCCACACTGCCCCACCTTCCACTTCCTCCCCCCACCGACTTCAGCACCCCCAACTTGCCAAAGCTGTAACGGGAACAAAGAAAAAAGCCTCAAATGCAAAACATAGTCTCAGTTAGATGTGGGGTACACTCATGGTGGATTGCCAGAGCACAGTCAACCTCCCAAATGAAAAGGGAGGTGGCCAAACAACTCAGAGGAGCCTCCCTCATCTTCTAAATGTCTAAACAGAGAAAGAATACAAATGTATATTCATATTGGCAATAACATTTTACAATACTTGCAAAGCAGAAGGTTTACAGACAGACCGGGAGGGAGCAAAAAAATCTTTGAACAAACAGCCCACCCTCACCTCTATGGGAATATGGGAATATACAGGTTCCATGAGGCCAAGAACACCTCCATGCAATGCCAAAGGATTCAACAGATACATCAGTACACATAGTTCAGCAGCGATCAGTCCTACTCGTCCGGTGTACCAGAGGTATCACAACCATTGCGTTTAATGGTTTTTGCATACCCCATAGCTGACTTTTGCTTTGCCCTCTGTGGAGATGCGCAGACAGGCTGGGCACAGCATGGCATACGAAACATTCTCTGCCTTCAGCAATTCCTTCACAGGCTGATATTTCCTTCTCGCCACCTGGACCGCAGCAGTGAAGTCCGGTTAGAAAACCAAGTTATTGCCCTGGTAATTTAGGGTACCCTTTTCCGGGAGATAAACAGTACTGAATCACGGTCCCTATAATTCAACAGGTGGGCAATAATCGGTCTTGGCGGGGCACCCGGGGAGGGCGACCCGCCAAGGAGCGGTGAGCTCTTTCAATGATCAGCATTCGTGATAGCTGCTCCGCACCGAAGATCTCATGTAGCATTGCCTTGAAGTAGGATTCCAATCTCCCAGTATTGGTTGATGCTGGCAGGCCTGGTATCCTTAGGTTGTTAGTTCGAGCCCTGGCATCTAGGTCCTCATTTTTAGCTTGAATGATGCTGAGCACATTCTACATATCGAGAATCTTGGAGACCACATGTTGTAGGTTATCTTCCGTGTCAGAGATGCACTTTTCATCCTCCCCCAGCCTGGCAGCATGTTTATCTAATTTTGCAGAAAAGTGATCCATCCCGAGATTAAGAGCATCAATTTTGCCATCTATGGACTGCAGACTGCTCTGCATGGCAAGAAGCGTTGCCTCAAGTGATGCTGGGTTCTCAGAGGGAGCATCCCGCTCCGAGTCTGAGGTAGCTCTCTGCTTTGATTTACCGGGCTTTCGTGGCTCAAAGGTGAGACATGATGGATTCCTGTCAGATTTGCCCATGTCTGCCTTCTTGTACACCACTGCTGTCCTCAGCAGGCTTGTGTATAATATTGACAAATTGTCCTTCTAGCACGTTGGGCCCTTCACCCACAAGCAGCAGCCATGTTGCATCGAGGGGAGTGACAGCCAGCACTCCTAAACAAAGCACCCTCAAGGATTGGAACTACTGCCCACGTCAATCTCAAGCTCGGATGCTCAGCAGGGGGACCAGGCATAGCAGTGTGAGCCCCACACTGATGCAAAATCCATGCTGACGCCTCTGAGATTTGTCGGTATATTCAAAGTGAACCCGCAGTGCCATGAAACCCATACTTATATTTGTGTTCACTCTGGTAGGCAGCAGTGGCATCCAGGCACAAGAGTCGCACCTCGGGCGTACAGCAATTATTGGTACAACACCTAAATAGTGTGACCTCTGCCAGTCAGCAAATTAGTGCTTAGATATCAGGGGCCCAAACAACCATGTAGCACAATGTCAGTAGGCGGGCCCGGCTGCAGCACCATGTGTGCAGACACGATGAGAACAAACAGCACAATCAGCCTCTTCCAGTCAGGGCCCCAGCGTCCTTTGAGCCGCGTACCACAGGTCCCACAAAGCGATATCAGCGCATAGGCAGGCACTTGTCAGGGGCTCCAGTTCATCTAGGCCCGTGGTACTCATAGTACGGTCCGCGGGCTGCCTGCGGCCCAGCAGGCCTTCCTTGGCAGCCAGCTGATCTTGCAGGTAATGTACTCATGGCCCCCCAGAGAGAGAGAGAGAGAGAGAGAGAGAGAGAGAGAGAGGGAGAGAGAGAGAGAGAGAGGAGAGATAGAGAGAGTGGAGAGATAGAGAGAGTGGATCGATAGATAGTGAAAGTGGAGTGAAAGAGAAAGAGAGAGAATGGAGAGAGATAGAGTGGAGAGAGAGAGAGTGGAGAGAGAGAGAGAGAGTGGAGAATGATTGGAGAGAGAGAGTGGAGAGTGATTAGAGTGGAGAGTGAATAGAGTGGAGAGAGAGTGGAGAGTGATTAGAGTGGAGAGAGAGTGGGGAGCGATTGGAGAGAGAGTGATTGGAGAGAGAGTGATTGGAGAGAGAGTGAGTGGAGAGCCAGTGATTGAGCGAGAGAGAGTGGAGAGAGAGAGCGGAGAGAGAGAGAGTGGAGAGAGAGAGTGAAGAGAGAGAGATTGGAGAGAGACAGTTGAGAGCGAGAGAGAGTGGAAAGAGAGTAGAGAGAGAGACTGACTGACTGTGAGGCTGAGATACTGACAGAGAGAGAGAGAGAGAGAGAGAGAGAGAGAGAGACTGACTCAGAGAGAGCCTGACTGAAAGAGAGACTGACTGAAAGGGAGTGAGTGACTGAATGACTAAGAGACTGACTGGCAGAGAGAGAGAGAGAGAGAGAGAGAGAGAGAGAGAGAGAGAGAGAGACTGAATGAGAGAGGCTGACTAAGAGAGAGAGAGAGAGACTGCCTGACAGAAAGAGACTGACAGAGAGAGAGAGAGAGAGACTGACTGAGAGAGACTAAGACTGACTGACTGAGACTGACAGAGAAAGACTGACTTAGAGAGAGACTGACTCAAAGTGACTGACTGACCTAGAGAGACTGACTGATAGAGAGAGACTGACTGACTGAGAGAGACTGACTGATAGAGAGAGACTGACAGAGAGGGAGAGAGAGACTGACTGATAGAGAGAGACTGACCGATAGAGAGCAAGACTGAGTGATAGAGAGAGATTGACTGAGAAAGAGAGACTGACTGATAGAGAGATACTGACAGAGAGAGAGGGAGAGAGACTGACACAGAGAGAGACTGACTGAGAGATAGAGATTTACTGACTGACTGGGAGAGAGACTGACTGACTGAGAGGGACTGACTGACTAACTGAGAGAGACTGACTGACTGAGAGAGACTGACTGACGGAAAGAGACTGACTGTACAGAGACTGACTGAGAGAGAGACTTACTGGCAGAGAGAGAGAGAAAGACTGAGGGAGAGAGACTGACTCAGAGAGAGACTGACTGAAAGAGAGACTGACTGAAAGGGAGTGAGTGACTGAATGACTAAGAGACTGACTGACAGAGAGAGAGAGAGAGAGAGAGAGAGAGAGAGAGAGAGAGACTGACTGAGAGAGGCTGACTAAGAGAGAGAGAGAGACTGCCTGACAGAAAAAGACTGACAGAGAGAGAGAGAGAGAGAGACTGACTGAGAGAGACTGAGACTGACTGACTGAGACTGATAGAGAAAGATTGACTTAGAGAGAGACTGACTGAGAGAGACTGACTGATAGAGAGAGACTGACTGACTGAGAGGGACTGACAGAGAGAGAGACTGGGATGATAGGGAGAGACTGACCGATAGGGAGCGAGACTGACTGATAAAGAAAGATTGACTGAGAAAGAGAGACTGACTGATAAAGAGATACTGAGAGAGGGAGAGACTGACAGAGAGAGAGACTGACTGAGAGAGAGAGATTGACTGACTGACTGAGAGAGAGACTGACTGACTAAGAGAGACTGACTGACTGACTGAGAGAGACTGACTGACTGAGAGAGACTGACTGACGGAAAGAGACTGACTGTACAGAGACTGGCTGAGAGAGAGACTTACTGACAGAGAGAGAGAAAGACTGAGGGAGAGAGACTGACTGACAGAGAGAGAGAGAGAGAGAGAGAGAGAGAGAGAGAGAGAGAGAGAGGGAGAGACTGTGATGGAATTGTGCTCTTTGTTGTTACATCTTCTTTTGAAATGCAACATTGTCTAAGGATTTGAAACAGGTTTGATTTTGTTACTCTAGCTCTGCCCCTCCACCGACCCCACCCTCACCGGTGCGGCCCTCGGCCACAAGCCACATTGTAATTTTGTCCCCCGACAGAAAGTTTGTGAGTACCCATGATCTAGGCCAACCTGCCCGCGTCCGGCAACACTCAGGCGTACCATGGGGCCCCGCAATCACCACACAGTGCTTGGCAGGAGGAGAAGGCACACAAATATACCATGCCACCGCCTATTGACCCAGATGGCCATCATCTCACTCACCACAGGCTCTGCTTGGCACTGGGATCAGCAATCGGGGCACAGTTCTCATGTAGGCATTTGTGTCTGGAGCAGTACACCCTGAGTTGCTCAGGCCCGACAGAGGTCTCCGCTTTCGTACAGTGCCACCATGTTGCCCATGAGGCCCCAACCGTAGCGGCTCACAATGAGGAACAATCCAGGCAGCTCTCCGTAAATTAACCACCTTCGAGCTGTCCGATGCAATTCAGCCGAGTTTCTCTCTTATTTCAGGCTTCGGATGTCACTGAGAGAGCAGGATTATGGGTGGATGGATAGTTCAGCCAGCGGAGCTGCACTATGGCGCAGCCCTTTTGCGGTACGCCATCTAGCGCCTCCCCCAAAGGACAGTGTTAAGCATTTGTTGTACATACTCACTCAGCAAATGATATCACACACTCAAAGACTGAACTTCAGACCGACTGTTTTTGTATAAAAATATTCTCAAGTTATTTTATTTCCAGAACCAAGCCAGGCTTGGCACAGGTAAGTGAAATAAATGGTTTGAAATATATTATGCAGTGTTTACAAGTTAATGCAAGTTCAAATGCAGTTGTTTGAAATACAGGTGAGTCAAAGTATTGAAATTACTGCACAGATTACTTTTTAGGTACTTTTTATATTACTTTTTACATCCCTTTTTCTACTCAGTGTGATATGCCTAGGTATCAAACTGGGACATTTCCTAGAGAAAAGGTAAGTAAAATAAGTTTTGAGCAATTGGTATTTTTCAGGTTTCCATACAAATCAACTCCACACAGAACATTTTTCAGAGAAATACAGTCAATAGGTTCCTATGGAGAAAAATTAAGTTAACGTTTACCAGGTAAGTAATCGGTCTTTGGGGTTGAGCTTCTGGGGTTAGAACAAGGGTTCCTCCCAGGGTCAAGGATGCACTCTTGTTAAACCCTCAGCGGCACTACGGCGGCTGGGTACAGAGTGCCGAGGCCCAATGTTATCCAAAGGGGGTAGGGGGCCTCCGGTTGGTGGCTGCTTACGAGCTAGCCACTGGGTTGTGGAAGCAAAGCTCCTGGTGTTAGGCTCAGGGGAAAGGGGGATCTGGTTTAGCACACAAAGTGCACCCGCAGTGGCGCAGGGTGCTGTTTTGGCATTGTGCCCTGCTGTTTTTAATGGGGATTTTTGGTTTTGGTTTACAGCTGCAGGCTCGCTCCAGGGAGATTTTCAGGAGGAACCAACAGCTGGGCAGGTAAGTTGGAGGGCTCGGGGATGTACATGCACCTCAGGTTCTCTTCTCTAGGGCACAGGGCGGCTGGATGCAGGGGTGTCTTATGAGGTCAGATTTCACCTTACCGGGCCACTTGCAGTTGACGGGGTCACCGTGCAGAGGCTGCAGGAGATGTCGGGGAGACCTGGAGGGATCAACCCACGGTGGACTCGGGCTCTGGAGTGATGGGGGACCTCGCTGGGACTGGTGGGCCACTCAAAACTGGGCCGTAGGTGATGTGCGCAGTGTTGGTTCCAGGTGTCAGGTTTGTTTGTCCTCAGCAGGCTCTGAGCCTGTCTTGGGAGATTTCTTTTGAACAGAGCTGCTGTTAACAGGAGATCTGGTCTTTGTTGAAGGCAGTCAGTCCTCCCACGGATCTGGTGGTTGCTGGCTGCAGGACAAGGTGACTTTTGGTGCAGGATCTCTGGAAACTGCAGACAGGCCGGTACGGCTGGGGCTAAGCGAGTTGTACTCTGCAGTCTTCTTTCATCCTGTTTCTTCTTAGTTTGCGGGAATCTGCCTTCTTGGTACAGGGCTTCCCCCAAATACTGTATTTAGGGGGCGGTTTAGGGGTCTCTGGTTCAGTACCCAATTGGCTACTGACCTTAGGGTGACTACACCCTTGGTGTGCTCACCCCATCTGGGGGAGTGAACACACTACCTAATCCTGATTGGGGAGTGCCTGCCATCTGCAAGATGGCGGGCACTGAAGATTGGGCTTCACCTCGCCTCCCCCACCTGAGGGGTTGGGTTGTCTGAGGTGGGCACATCTTCTGGGTTGCCTACTTTTTACCGTCTGTCTTCCCGCCGAAACATAGGGCAGACAGGATGGGGGCCTGCTCCTGATAACAGGAGAGGCCGGGGTCACATTACAAAGGCTGCAAGGCCTTTAAAGCTGCCCTGCCACAGACGGCTCTTCCTAGCCTGGGGGAGGTGTGACCACCGCCACCCAGGAAAGGCTTTGTTTCGGGGCTCAGGGAGCAAAGGCTCCCATCTCAGGGGTCCAGAAACATGTCTTGTGGTGGCAGGCTGGTGTGTACCAGTCAGGAAACCCACCAGTTCTGGTAGTTTTTCAGGGGGCATCTCTAAGATGCCCTCTGAGTATATTTTTCATTAAATCCCACACTGGCTTAAGTGTGGGTTTAATGCGCTGAGAAGTTTGATACCAAACTTCTCAGTTTTTAGTGTAGCCATTATGGTGCTGTGGAGGTCGTAATGACAACATTCCAGCGCTATATACTCTTAATGGCAGCACTGCACTTACAATGTCTAAAAAAGGGCTTATAAACTGTAAGGGTACAGGGCTCAGGCACCTGGACCCTCTCCACTGATATAGTGCACCCAGCTAGAGGGGTGGCTGAACTATTCCAGGGCAGTGGGTTGCAGGCATGGCACACAGGGATGTTTGCCATGTCGACTCTTCACTTTGTTCTGCACCAAAAAACGCTGCCTGTAAAGGCAGTTTGTGAGTGTAAAGATACAGGGCCTCTAAGGGTGGCACAATGAGTACTGCAGCCATTCGAGGCCTTCCCTGGTCACATTGCACTGGGTACTTGGGTTACCATTCATCAGGGGCTGACCTGTGGCCCGGGTGCCAATTGAGTTTTGTACAGGTTTGGGGAATGAACACAGGCCCTGGGAACCTGATTGGAAGGGACCAAGAGCACATCAAGTCAAAGTGCATCAGTAGTTCTCGCAGAAAGTGGGGGGATACTGCAACAGAAACCCAGGCCCCCCAGCCCAAAGGCCAGGAGACTCAGCCAAACCTGGGAGAGACTTTCTAGTCTTTCATACGAGGAAGAGTAGAGGAAGTAGGTTGAAAGTTGAAGAGCCTACTCCGATTCAGATTCAGAAATGCTTTATTCGATTTTAGCCGTGTATAAAATCATAAAAGCTTCACAATATATATACACATTTCATAATATACATAATCACCCTCCATTAAAAACAATTTTTAAAAAAAGCATTAAAATGGTACATTATCGATATAAAGCAATTCATATTATGTAAATTAATTATCTCGATTAGATCGACAATCAATTATCATCATTAACTTCCATTTCTTCAAAATACTTTTTAAAAAGCCAATCATAACCATGATACATTTCTCACTTCCTAATTGCAGCAGGCTTAAATACGCAGGTCTACATTGTCGCCAATAACCCTGTCTCAAATATTGTCTAATCCATCTTCTGCGTTCAATATCGTAATGTTTACAGAATAAGATCAGATGGAAAGTGGATTGTGTAGACAGATTATCACAAGTACAGGGTGCCAGGTTCCGTGACCAATTATTTCTTAATGGAAAGGCACCAGGCGAAAGAATAGTTCAAATCTAAACTGTGTTAATATAAAATGGTCAAAGCCCATGTTGCAAATAGATAAATAGGGTTGAATCAGCTGGCATGTCAGGGTCATTTGGTGTTGAATGACTGTACATTTCAAGAGTTCACCTAAAACGTCTTAATATTTCAAAGTGATTCATACATAGTCTTTTCAGATATCAGCCCAATATCGAGCGATACTCCTACATTTTGCCATATAAATTTTTAGAAGGATTTCCGGTGGTCTTTTGCCCAGTTGTTTAGAAAAATTCATAAGGGCCGCTATAGAGCGTTTAAATAGCAGGGTCCTGGTCTTTATGGCTGCCCCCCACAGGCCTGAACCATCGAGCAATACCCCCAGGTAAGGGAAGGTTTTTGTACATCAAATTGTGAGGCCATCCACCTTAATTTCCTTATGTTCGGCCCGCCCCTTCCCACACACCATCATGAATGATTTTTTGGCATTGATTTTTAGCCCCCTTGATCCCATAAAATGATTATATTTTGCTAATGCCCTTTTGGCACCTATCTTTGTTCGGGCCAAAAGCACTGCGTCGTCCGCATAGAGGAGTGAGAAAGCCTGTCTCTCACCAAATCTCGGAGGGTCAATTGTACTGGCCTCCAATTCCCCCTCCAATGCGTTCGTGTAGATGGAGAATAAGAATGGGGCCAGCACACTGCCCTGTCTCACCCCCTTCTCTATGCGGAAGGGCCAGTGCATTCTCCCTTCGTCCCATATCTCACCCTTGCTGTAGCCCCAGAATACATCTGGCGAAAGAATGATACTATGGCTGGTTCCACTCCTATTTCTTCCAGGGTTTGCCATAACTTCGCATGATCCACACAGTCGAAAGCGGCTGTGAGATCAACGAAGATGGCATATAAGCGTTCTTTCTTCGCCCGTGTGTATTTCCCTTGAATTATTACCAAATTGAGGACCTGTTCCACCGTGCCCATCCCCTCTCTAAAACCGTATTGAACAGGATGCAGGATGTTGTTGTCGTTTGTCCATATATGGAGTTTATTTTGGACCACCCTGCCTGCTAGCTTCATAAGGGAGTCCAATAGGGAAATTGGCCTATAATTAGATGGGCTCTCTCTATCCCCCTTTTTGTGTATCAGTATTATCACCAATTCGGACCAGGTTTTAATAAATCCTATTGCACAACATGACTACAGGACACGCGTGCATATTGGGGCCCACAAATCCGGGGTCAACTTAAAGACGTCATTTGGTATTCCGTCAGGGCCCGGAGCCTTGTTTCCTTTACTATTATTAATTGCCATCAGGACTTCGTCAAGGCGAATTTCTAGGCCTATCGATGAGTGGTCCATAGTTGGTGCATCTGTTTCGATAATAAGACACAGACTTTCCCCCTCCCTTTTGTAAACATTTGAGAAGAAGTCGATCCATGCCCTTTCATCAATGGCGACCTCTATTGTTGCCATATCCTCCTTAGTGAAATAAGGGGGTTTAACTGCTTGCCAAAACAGCTTAGGGTTTCTGCTTTCTGAGGCTTGAAGCAGATTTTGCCATGCTTGTTCTTTAAGTTCCCTTTTCCGTTGTGAGGTAGCTTGGTTATATGCCCTTCTACAATTTCTTATTAGTTCATGATCTCTAGATTTAGCGCTAAGCGCGGCTTTTAGATTGGTGTATGCCTTTGTACATTGGGTATCGAACCACCCCGTGGGCTTAGCATGCTTTTTACTGGTATCCTGTATTACCGCAGTGATACTTCCAAAGGCATCCAGTATTTCTTTATGTGTGGCCTTTTCGTCTAGACAGACCTGAATGTGTGACAAAGCTTTAGTGATAATCCCCTTGATTGTTTCCACAGGATCTAATGCGCTCCACTTTAGGCTAAAACCATTTTGTCATGCCAGTGTTATATCATGCACCCATGCTAGAGCCTCAATGGTGGTGGATTTATTGGAAACTGGTAGGGATAGATAAAGACTAATAGGCATGTGGTCACTAAGGCCATTTGAGTGGACCTCAAACTTCTCCACCCGGTTATGATGTTAATTAGGGACTAGTATGAAATCAATGACCGATTGTAGGCATCTTGATATGAAGGTCGGGCTAAATTCCACCAAAGGAGAGCTCATCATATTTGCGAACCCCAGGTCGAAGGTGGCCATAATGTCATTTATTTTTTCCCCTTTCTCTGAGTGTGTAAAATGATTGGCACTATTACTTCCTTCCCACTCATCTTCTCTGGAACTACATACATGTGAATTACAAATGCTGATGTTAAAATCCCCTCCCCACTCAACAATTATATCTCTGTCATTGGCAAGGTACAAGTGATTTAAGTCTTCCATCAGATTATTCAATACATCCACAAAATTTCCTTTTGTAGAGCCTACTCTGTCTTACATCCTTTTCTCCAGGCCAGTCCATTTGGAGAGCCTGCCTACCTCAACAGTTTGAGGACCTACTTCCCAATGCTAATTTCCTAGCTATTTAGTGTCTTTACCCCATCTTTTTAGTTTGGGTTCAGAGGTGCCTACCTCTGCAAATTCTAGCTGCCCTCTGTCCCTGATTGGCAGGGACCAGGCACATCAAGTCAAAGTCATCATTAGTTCTGGCAAAAAGTGGAGGGGTTACTGCAACAGAATCCCAGCTTCTCACATTCATATAAAGACTGTAACGTAGAAGTGGCATTCTAGGGCCTCTTTACAAAAGTTGTTCCCTTTCAAACAGCTACATTTTAGGATTACTGTATCGTTGTTGTGCAAAGAGCATTATTGCGTGTTGGGGTTTTTGCTTGTCGGGAATCAAGGTATCTGCAACAGATAGATATCACTATTCAGCAAGATTAATGATATAATACTGGTTACATAACTTGTGGGATCAATGCTCTTGGTGTAAGGATATGCCTCTAATTGGCTGCTCGCAGATTTGAACCATAAATGACATTACAGTCATTAATCCTCCTACTCACAGACATCCAGCCATTCAGATATGCTCATGCATAGAGCCATCCACTGATTCACTGTCATCATATATAAACCATTCTTGTCACAACTTTGACATCCTAACTTAGGCCTTCATCTTTACCTCCTGTCAGGTTAATACTCCATCCAGTACAAACGTGTATTTGTGTGTCTATCTACACCTACCCTCATGCATTAATCTATTCAGGTTTTCAACCATATACAAACTCATTCATTCATAAAATCTTTATTTCGTTTTATAATACCATAAAAGATACAAACATATAGTTCCTTATCAATAGTGCTCGAAACAGAATTAGTACAAAAAAAGTTTAATACACCAGATTCTAAGGAATCAATTTTCCTAAAATACAGTCTTATAAAAACGAAAAAGATCAACAAGGAACATAACTCACTATTTAAAATCACTATTAAAAATGGCTAGGATAAAGACTAAAGTGCAAGTGCGATTGTTTAAATAACTATTGTTACAGTTGTTATTCTATAAAGCCCAACAACTCTATATTGTTCATTGTGGACCCTTTGCGCCTAATACATTACGAGTAAGAATAATAAAACACATTAAAAGTGCTTAAAACCAGATGTTGTAGACTTTATCTTTGGAAATGAAACACCCTTAGGTCATAATATTTTCCTACAGTTGGATCATAGCACATGAGGGGGTAGTCAGTAGCCTCCGCTTAATAGCCCAAAACTGACAAAGAAATTTAGCGACTGCACACACAAAGAGTGGTCTCGCATCTGATTTTAAGATACGTAGGGCTTCATAGTGACTGTGGGTTACCAACTGTCTACATACAGGAGCCAACTAGTTCCTTCTTGGTTTGCATACGCAGGACATGCAAAGAATACATGATCACTGGTTTAGCTTGGATTTGAGCAAGAGGGACAGCCCTTAGGCTGGCTGTTGTTGTTCTGTCAAGAATGAATAAAAGCATTATTAGTTAAACAGACATATCTAAACTGACTATACAGTTTCCAGTCCCCAGGCTCCTTGATAATATCAAAGTAGCTCTCAAGACATTTAAAAGATTTAGGGTTCAATGTAGGTAATTGTGAAATTCATCGGTAATTCACTTTTTGCCTTTTATTGAGGGTAATTGAATATGACATCCTTATGACCAGCACGCTTGTCCAATTTTTTGCACTAGTCTGTTTTCCTGTTTCTTCTGCAACGGCTGAAGACGTCATGCCATGTGACGCCCACCGGCCAATTCACAAGCACGCTTCACCATTATATGGAAGTGCCGACCAAGTTCGGCATCACAACAACAGAGGCGAAACACCGCAACAGCCACTTTCAAGTAAGTCCTCCGAGCCGCGGAAAGAATTTTTGGTAATATCAAACTGACACGGTTTCAAGTTGTTGCTATTAGCTAATAACTTGCGCTTTTTAATTCACTAATAGATGTTTAAAGAGTGTCAGCGACGAGTTCGATGTAAGTGTACTACCGCGTTTTTCGAGCGTTCCACATATTCACCTGTTTACACAAACCCACACTTGAACGCACAGGGTAACACGCACCAGGAATTTCACACTAGTCACAAGGGGGCTATAAGGAAGAGTACTTAATGTGACGTAGATAAAGTATCGCTGGTACCCAGATTAAATGTGTGCTATGATTTTCATGTTTTAGAGATGCTCCCGGAAGAAGGGCAGTGTGCCCGAAATGCATAGGAGCTATCTGAGCTCATAACGATACGGATCGATTTTTGGAATATATGCTAAAAGAAATGACTCAAATTTCTGAAACGGGCATTTGATTGTTAACAAAATGATGAAAAATTAACCAGTAAACATATGATTTAAAGACTACAAGATTTTGTAGAGCCCTTGTTTATAGGAACCCAAAAGAGTGCCCAAGGGGATGCAACCAATGTAATTTGGGAGCACATTATTGATTTATGATATTTAGACGTCAGAAGGATGGAAGGCGTCACCAGTGGAGCACCTAACCTACTCGATTAACCAATTTACATTCCAGCAGGAATAACCCCAAGGCTGTGCACCAGCATTTTTAATAGAGCATTTAGCTGAAGCCATCTTGTTTCCGGCAGCCATTTTGTCAACCATGTGCTCGCCATGTGCTCTTTCCTTCTTCTCTGTCGTTTGCCCTTGTACTTTGCTCAAAGAACTGGCTATACTTAGCCTCTGCTACTCTGCACATCCTCAGAAGAGTTTGTAGCTGCCCATGCACCTGCTTAGGTTTGTTACTGTCAGGATGTTTCTACAAAAGTCAGAAACTATTGGCTCCTCCTTCTTTGTTGACTGTGCATTTCTGTATTACCATTTATGTATGTAACTCTCCTATGTGTGCTTGTACCGCATTCTTTTAAGCTCCTGTGTGAGTATAAAAGACCCATGGTTCTTCTACTCGTTGTGCTACTTCATACACTACCGAAGGGTGTTGTGTGAATGTAGTTCCACCTCATGAGGTTATTAAAATATCTCTTTGCTATTTCAGTTTCTGTGCCAACTTCTATTTACTGGTCTGAGGACTTGTGTGCAGAGAAGGGCGTATCCCTAGCACTGGTAGACCTTGCTGACGTCCACCTCTACACATGACGCTCTATCAGTTCTCCTAGTTACACCTCTCTCAGTTAGGTGCACCATTTTGGCACAAAAAACGGCTTTACTGATATCAGTAAATCGGCACTTACCTCAAAATACAGGGGAGGAACCATGGGAAGGCTCATTCTCCACCCATGAGGCTCTCACCCAACGCAGTGTAATGCAAAGCATAGATATATTTTTTTACAAAGCTGCAAGGCAACAGAAATCACTTATTGAGTGGCTTTGAAAATGTTAACTACATTTAATTTACAAAGCCACTTTGGCGCAAACACAACGGAAAATGTTAGTAAAGCTTGGCCTCATTCTTCCGAACTCCAAATCAGGCCCTAGGGCCCTTATTTATGAGGCCTTGCGTCACTTTTGCGCCGCCGGTGCGTCACTTTTTGTGACGCACCAGCGGCGTAAAATATGCGCCTTGTTGCGCCATATTTAAAAAGTGACGCATCTAGGTAGATGCGTCACTTTTTAAACCCCTGCGCCACATTATACCTACATCAGGTATAATGTATGCAGAGGGGGCGTTCCCCCGCAAAAAGCCTCGTAATAGTGACGCAGTGAAATCTATGAGATTTCACTGCGTCACTTTTAGGATGCTGTTGCGTCAAAATCTTGCGCCTGCGTCACAGCAGGCGTAAGACTGACGCAAGCCCTTTCACATGGGGCTTTCCCCATGTGAAAGGACGCATTGCTGGAGTTGCGTCACTTTTGTGACACACTCCAGCAATGCGTCACTTTTGCGCTTACAGATACGTCAGAAATACTGACGTATCTGTAAGTCCTTGCGACATGATGCGTCATACATTAAATATGACGCATCATTGGTGTCGCAAGGAGTGCGCAGTGAAAAGTGACGCATCGCTGTTTTCACGCAGCGATGCGTCACTTTTCATAAATGAGGCCCTAGGTGTCTAGATGAATTGTCGGTGTGTGTATGCCACTACTTACTGCTTGTGCATATATGTTAGCCTGTTTGTTAATTTCAGTTTGTGTATCACAGAATATAAGGCCATTATACCAAAAGTAAGCAAGATGTATTGGCTTTGCCATGCTCTAGTTTGCTACTTTATTTATTTATGTGTTTATTCATTTATTTATTTGTTCAGGTTTGCGAAACTGCTCATCTTTTCACATACACCACTTCCCCAAACCAACATTCTTTGTAGCCTGCAGGTATTTCCCAAAACGCATAAGGAAGTTAGTAACTCACATAATAATTTGAAAATGTAAGTAATTTCATTTCTAATAAATGCAAAATAATGACCTCTCTAGATCCCGGCTGCAGGAATCAATGAAGAGTTTCCATAATAGACTTAACCACAGACACGTCTCGGTGCATACCAAATACTTAAAAATAGAAAATTATTAACAGGAAAATCATAAATATTCCCACCGTACCACTGTGCACACTGACAGCTGCAGAAATGCGCAATTAAAAAATGTGAGTATGTAATCAACCCGGAGGCAAACGGTCGGGTTTCTGCTTGTCAGAATAAAAAAATAATTTCCTATGTTTCTCTGGTGTCCGTAGTACATTTAAACATTATGCTTTGCGTTTAAAACCAAAGGAAATGTAATATATAAATGAGGAAATGTCATCTCTTCACCTGAGAAGGCTAGCCAAGGAGCATGACGCAGTTAGCGAATTTGGTATGTGTTTAAAATACCCCATGTTCTCAACCAACCTGCGCTTCTAAACGGTCCCCGAAGTCTTTGCTTTGCAAAATATTTCCATACGCAGGTCAATTGATTATTGACACGTACAATTCCCATTTCCCGGTTTGTGAACTGAAATAAATACTGCCGGGTGAGAACAAAGGTTCCTGCACTGAGTTGGATGATTACACTTTCAGACCTAATTATCCCCATTGGGACTCAGTGCAAACAGAAAACAGCTCAGATGTTGCAAGGCAGGATCAGACTTTCAAATGCCTTCCGCCCGCTGCCACTCACCGAAAAGGTTATTGAAATGCAAGATTGCACCGAATATATCCATTGGAGGTTTTCTGTCCCAGCTTAAATAACACTTTTGCAGCGTTCCCCTTGGCCCGGGTAACGCAAGGTAAGGTATATTACTGAAACACTCGAAAAATATGGGAAACGTGTTGCTAAATCCGGAAGGGGAGCATTCAGTTCTTCCTATTACTAAGCAAGTGTAGGTGCAGTCAAAAGAGCCATTGCCAACTCACAACAATATCATCGGTTTAAAAAGCTACTGCAGCCCACTGTTTATATTGTGCTCGCCACGTGCCATACCCAGAGATTCAGGTCCTCCAAGCTGAAGAGCTTTTGTTTTAGAGTTGAAGGCAAGAGAATAACATTATAACAAAGTATGCTTTAGTTGGCCCTGATCACTGGGAAAGCTAATCGGAATAATACCTCCATCACACAGGGAAGCGAAAACCATTGAAGTGTAAAAGTTCCATGTTGGACCAAGAAAGCACAATGAACATGACTCCATGACTCTTTTCAGAAGGGATCATAAAGAATATGCCACTTAATACCATTGTTGAGGTGGGGTGGCTTAGCTCAGGACAGGAGCATGTATATTAGGTGTGGGTGATAAACTCCATTCTGCCGGTGGAGCTTGTGAAGTTTCAAGTTTCAAGTTTATTTTATTATGATAAGGAACTCTTTATGAGGTCCACATAAAACAACATATACATACAAAACAAGAAATAAATAAAATATTATTCCATCACAATTACAAGAAACATCTTAATACAGGTCCAAAAAACATTTAAAAAAGTTGTACAGTTTAAAAGCAAACATTTCATTAGGTGGGTTAATCAAGGCTGCCTTAAACGAAGAAGCAGATAATATGTTGAGTTGTAAGCAAATAGGTCTTAACCATCTACGCCTGCAAGACATCAATGTAGGACAAACAATCAATGATCATACAATTGACAAAGATCACAGCATGCCGAATGACCAAACCAGCTGGCATGTAGAACTTTCAGCGGAAGCAAATTATGTCTTAATAAGAACACAAGGCGCCTAACGCCATGGGAGATGTTCCAATACATATACGGTTGAGCTTTCCGCAGGGTATAAGATTCAATAACAGGCGTACAACCTTTTTTCGCTAGACAGAAGTCTCTATCCTGACAAAACCCCAATTCCCAGGAGGCTGACTTCAGAACAGTTTTTAATTGATGAGAGGACAATAGAAATAAAGTCTCCTCATCCAATTTCAATTGTAGCACCGCAAATCTGAAGTTTTTTACAATCAGTGAGAAATCATTAAAAGATCCTAATAATTCATTTTTTATAAGATCTCTTAAGGTATTAGGTTCACCTTTAGATAAAGCTACTACCCAACGTATGATACTTGCCAGACCTTGAACCCAGCTGCTACGTAAACCCATTTCCTGTCTCAAGGAGGCAGTCAAATTTGCTGTACCTACAGACATTAAACTACGTAAAATTTTCCCTTCCGCAGAGTTTAAAAAACTCCACTTTTTTAGATCAACTAACTCAATTCCGTATAACAGGGAGGCCGGAACTTTCGCTCTGAAAACATCTAAAAGAATAGAAAAATGCCTTCTACCTGTGGCTTTATACAGGGAAACTAAACTCTTTCCCTGAGAAATAGCCTTCCGAGAGTTATTGTCAATGTGTAATTTGTCACTTAAATTATAAGTGACAATTTTACCTAGGAAGGTGTAAGATTTCACACATTCCAGTTTTTTCCCCCCCACAACCCATGGATAGTTAAGACATTTAGGCTTCTTTCTACCGGAGAAGCAAATCACTTTGCTTTTTGCCGTATTTATTGATAAGAAATGACTTTCAGCATATTCAGAAAGTGCTTGCAACCGATTGTTCAAGCCCTTTGGGGTGAGATCCAAAATCAGGATGTCGTCTGCATACATAAGGCATGCAATTGGAACTCCACCCAACGACGGGGCAATACCGGCGCAAGCAGAGAGAGTGACGAGTAAATCAACTGTGTATAAGGAAAATAGCAATGGAGCCAAAAGGCAACCTTGCTTCAACCCATTGGAAGTGGGAATTAATTTAGATACACCACGTTCACCTCCAAGTAGAACTCTGCACCAGGTGTCAGAATAAAGGGCGCGAATTAACTTAATAAGGAATGGGGGCATACCTAAGTTAAATAACTTTCTCCACAGCAAAATTCTATCTACTTTATCAAAGGCGGTGGAGAAGTCAATAAAGGCGCCATATACCTGACCACCACGGACTTTCACATATTTTTCATTGATAACTTGCAATGCAGTCAGGTTATCTAAAGTTCCATGATTTTGTCTAAAACCTGTTTGCTCCATGGGAAGGATTTTATGTTCAGATACCCATTGATTCATTAAAGTAAGCACACATTTTGCAAAGACCTTACCAATGGCGTCAAGCAAGGCAATTTGACGATAATTTTGTGGTAGATCTCTTGCCCCTTTTTTATATAAAGGGACAATAATACTTCCTTTCCAGGAGGGGGGGACTGTTCCGCTAAAAAAACAAAATTTAAACACTGGAAAGAGTATTTTACTCCAAAGTTTACTCTGGTGTTTTAATACTGAAATTGGGATTTTATCAGGACCCATCGCACCAGAGGAGCGCATATTCTTAATGGCACATTCAATTTCCTTTTCCGTAGGACAGTCAAGTATACGTGAGACATTATCAGATTCAATATTAAAAACATGAGAATTATTGTTACTGTACAACTTCTCGATATAATGGACCCACACCTGTTCCTCAATGGCAATAGGCGTAGGACTGGCTCTAGTACCACAACCTTTGCCAATTAAGGACCAGAATGTCTTGGCTTGGCCATTATAAGAAGCTTCCCTCAGTTGAATCCAGAGGGCATCTTCCTTAGAACGTTTTAAGCGGGCCTTAAGCCTAACTCTCCTTATTTTTAAGATAAACAACTTAGACTTAGCTTCTTGGGTGAAGAATAGAAATTGCCCCCTTACAACTTTGTTTATTTCTCTATTTATAGCCCGTAGAGGATGAGGGACTACGAGGGATTGTTTCACACCTGGTTTCTTTTTTGCACTAGCAGTTACGGAATCTAAAAAATTAATAAAACACAACAGCTCTCTCCCTTCCCAGAGGGGTAAATTCTCGACAGTAAAATACAAAAGAGGCGCCAGATTTTCAACAATACAAGGGTTCCAAAAACATTTCCCTGAGCTGGAATCAAAATTCACAGAATCTATATCCAGACTCCACGGATCCACTTTCTGAAGATTAACGGAGACAGAAAGCATCAACGCGTTATGGTCACTAAGAGTTGACTCAATGACCTTCATATCCTTCAATAGGTGAAAACCGGCATAATCTACCATGATAAAATCAATAATAGATTTTCCCTTATTAGATTTACGAGTATAAGCTGCCGGGATGTCAGATGGAAGCCTCCCATTTACTATTAAGCATTCAACTTTAAGTAAGCCATCTAAGATAAGTTTACCTCTTTTGTTAGTTTTAATTTTGGAGGGAAACTGGGCTGATGGTATATTCAAAGACTCTTCCAATGGAATATTTCTAAACAACTCCAACCCACAACTAGATATATTACAATTTAAGTCCCCAAACATTAACACATGCGGAGTTGGGGAGATATCCAACGTTTTAGTTAAAAACGTGAACAAAGTTTTTAAACCAGCATTAAAACTACAAATGGGGGGAATATAAATGTTTACCACAATCAACAATCTATTAGGGCAATCCTCAAATACATCTTTTAGGGTTATTGCTTGAAACAGTTTCCCTGGATCTAGATAGTGTGAATAATTCCATTGCAATCTGTTAGATAACAAGCATGCTAACCCTCCCTTAGCATGGCCTCTTCTAGTGCTGGTTGCGCTATAATCCAAAACAAAATAGTCTTTTTCCAAAGCTAATCTTCCTTCAACCCAGGTTTCTTGCAAACAGATTATATCTGCCTTTTGAGAATGTAGGAAACCCAATTTCTCCTTATAATCCTTGAATCCGGCAGTGTTCCATGAGATAAATTTCAGCTCTCTGTTAAAAATTGGAATGTTGTTTAGAACAGGGAGCGGATTTACTCGCTAAGACTCCAGGTAACCAACTCCATTTAGATTGATCATCCTTCACTGTCTGCTTAAGGGGAGGGTTTTTGTATGAAACTAGCCTTTCATTCCTAGCCACACAAATTTTTAGGTCCTCTGATCTGAGATTAGACCAATCCGTCAACGGCACACCCGTATTAGAGGGAAGTGATAGTGAAGAATTGGCAAAAATACTTTGAGTACATTTTTCCCCAAAGTGTGGCATAACATCTATCCCTCTAACTTGTAATTCCTCTGCCCACTGTAGAACAAGATTTAACACAACTTTCGAATGGAATTTCACCCTTGTTGATCTTATTGGTTTCCCCACGTAGGAGTTAAGGAGAAATACAATATCTAAATCGGACGTTTGAATTAATTTCAAACTTTCGATCTCTTTAAAACAGATCAGTAGGGCAGATCTATTTAAAATTAAATCTGGTTCAAATAAGGGAGAAAAATCAAGATATAACGTGTCCACATTTATTTTTTCTTTTGGGAGAATGACTGTCATTGAAGATGGAACCTGAAAGGGTCTTGCTGAAGGATTCAAGGAAGTAGGGGACCGGATAACAGAAGGAGAGGTAACCTTAGAAATAACTTGGCAAGATCCTGCTTTAACATTACAATGTGATGAAAAAGGATTGGCGGAAGGGTAGAAAACCTTGGGAAGGAAAGGATTAGTAAAGCTTATAGGACCTAGACCAGAGGAAGGGGCGTCTTCTTTAGGCGAGACAACCCTAACTTCTACATGAGAGGTAGGAGACTGCTCCACCTGCGGAGAATCATCTAGACTTAATTCAGCATTCTTATCAAAAAGAAGTTTCCTCTGTCTTTTTTTAGCGAATCTTCGGATGGGTTTCCTCTTCTTCATTCTAATCTTATTGTGTTTCAGGGGACTCACTTTTCCCGTCAATCCCGTATTTACTTTAGGAATCTCCTCTTCTTTACTTGATGGCAAGGAGAATATCGGAAAGAGGGATGGAATTGCAAATTTGGGAATGAGAGGAGATGTTGCTATTACCTCTATCTTGTCACTGATTGGGGCTATACAATTAGCGCCAGCCGAAGCCACTTTGGAAGGATTGGGGACAGCTGGGAGAACTACAGGCTTCTTATCCTTTTGACCTTCTGTCAAAGGAGAAGATAGAGCTGAATCCAAAACTGCCGAAGCGGAAGGAGCACTTATTTTCGGGGGCACCAACAGAGAAGCCGATGGTATGGGAAGATCTGACACTAACTCATTTTTACTTAACAAGAGAACTTGCAGAATTTGCGTTACAGTGTCAAAAATACATTCCGAACCTCCCACAAACTTTTCAAGTAGACTTAAAATCGAAGAAAGAATTGATTCCAAAGAGGACAAAGAATTAGAAATTAGCCTCCCATTAATATTTGGAGAACCCTCAGCTAAATTGTTCAACACTGGACCTGAACAAGATGTAAAATTTAATTGTGGAAGTGAAAAATCTAATTTATTAGAAGGTGTGCTACTTAGAGGACCGGTACTTGAAATAGTTATTGCTTCCTCTAAAGGCACACCTTTAGGGTTCCCCTGAAACGATCCCACCCGCGCCCTATGAGCTGTTAAATCAATGTCAGGCAGTGTAAAATCATTCCCTACTACAGGGGATTTAACTGACGCAGCTGACAAAAGATCAGTATTCACTGAAACTTTGGGAACATCCATTAGTGCAACTTGGGAGGGGACAAATTTATCAGATTTTGAGGGCATATTACCCAAAGATTCAGGGGGAACACTCTGTTTCAGATGTACATTGTTTGACGCCGAAGGCGAGCCCCTTAGTACTTCAGGACTAACTAGAATAGGCAAAGATTGACTAGCAACCAAGCTTAAACTAGAGGAAACCTCAATGACCCCATTAACAGGCACCGAATCGTTAGAACCTGGGATTTCATTCGGGGACTGCAGATCGATGGGTTTATCTTTCCCTTTGTCCCATAAATTGAACAGCTGGCATTGACCTTTCAATTGCATGGAAGATGCAATTTTATTCCGTAGGGGGTTGGATTTGGTTTTAGACCCAGATCTCCCCACAATCACTCGCCCAGAGCGTAGTTTTTTAGCCGTCATGAGACTGTATTAAAAGGGAAGTAAAAATAAAAATGATAACAAATGCAAAATATGAAGCCAAATAAACAAAACCCTGAAATACAATACAAGACTATAGAAACAGCGACGCACAAACTTAATACCGGAGAGCCAAGGGAGGGGGCCCAGCCCAGCCTTCTTCAGCCTCTGACGGCCTCAGACGGTCCCGCCCTTGTCCCGGGCTTCTCCCGGCGCGCTCCCGCGCGCTCCCGCGTTGCGGTGTCACAAAGGAGGTTTATAGCCGCGCTGAGGCGGGGGAGGAGCCAGCAGGGAGAGCGGGTCAGCTGCTGGTGATGCCGAGGGTCAGGCGCTCCTGGGACTTGAAGTCCTCGCCTGACCACGCTCGCAGCCCTGCCCACACCACCGCCACAGAGGCTCTGTCAGATGAAGTCCTCGCAGTCACAGCGCACTTCCAGCAGCGCTAACAGAGAACCAGAGGCGAAGCGGGACCCGCGGAGCGGGTTCCGCGAGGAGTTGTATGAGGAGATTACAGGAAGAGCAGCTCCAGCGTGCTCGCAGTCCAAAGCTCCCACTTCAGTCCACACAGGCAACAGGTGAGAAAACCAACAGAGATACTGACGCGCTGGTTTTAGCCGCGCTGAGGTGGGGGAGGAGCCAGCAGGGAGAGCGGGTCAGCTGCTGGTGATGCCGAGGGTCAGGCGCTCCTGGGACTTGAAGTCCTCGCCTGACCACGCTCGCAGCCCTGCCCACACCACCGCCACAGAGGCTCTGTCAGATGAAGTCCTCGCAGTCACAGCGCACTTCCAGCAGCGCTAACAGAGAACCAGAGGCGAAGCGGGACCCGCGGAGCGGGTTCCGCGAGGAGTTGTATGAGGAGATTACAGGAAGAGCAGCTCCAGCGTGCTCGCAGTCCAAAGCTCCCACTTCAGTCCACACAGGCAACAGGTGAGAAAACCAACAGAGATACTGACGCGCTGGTTTTAGCCGCGCTGAGGCGGGGGAGGAGCCAGCAGGGAGAGCGGGTCAGCTGCTGGTGATGCCGAGGGTCAGGCGCTCCTGGGACTTGAAGTCCTCGCCTGACCACGCTCGCAGCCCTGCCCACACCACCGCCACAGAGGCTCTGTCAGATGAAGTCCTCGCAGTCACAGCGCACTTCCAGCAGCGCTAACAGAGAACCAGAGGCGAAGCGGGACCCGCGGAGCGGGTTCCGCGAGGAGTTGTATGAGGAGATTACAGGAAGAGCAGCTCCAGCGTGCTCGCAGTCCAAAGCTCCCACTTCAGTCCACACAGGCAACAGGTGAGAAAACCAACAGAGATACTGACGCGCTGGTTTTAGCCGCGCTGAGGCGGGGGAGGAGCCAGCAGGGAGAGCGGGTCAGCTGCTGGTGATGCCGAGGGTCAGGCGCTCCTGGGACTTGAAGTCCTCGCCTGACCACGCTCGCAGCCCTGCCCACACCACCGCCACAGAGGCTCTGTCAGATGAAGTCCTCGCAGTCACAGCGCACTTCCAGCAGCGCTAACAGAGAACCAGAGGCGAAGCGGGACCCGCGGAGCGGGTTCCGCGAGGAGTTGTATGAGGAGATTACAGGAAGAGCAGCTCCAGCGTGCTCGCAGTCCAAAGCTCCCACTTCAGTCCACACAGGCAACAGGTGAGAAAACCAACAGAGATACTGACGCGCTGGTTTTAGCCGCGCTGAGGCGGGGGAGGAGCCAGCAGGGAGAGCGGGTCAGCTGCTGGTGATGCCGAGGGTCAGGCGCTCCTGGGACTTGAAGTCCTCGCCTGACCACGCTCGCAGCCCTGCCCACACCACCGCCACAGAGGCTCTGTCAGATGAAGTCCTCGCAGTCACAGCGCACTTCCAGCAGCGCTAACAGAGAACCAGAGGCGAAGCGGGACCCGCGGAGCGGGTTCCGCGAGGAGTTGTATGAGGAGATTACAGGAAGAGCAGCTCCAGCGTGCTCGCAGTCCAAAGCTCCCACTTCAGTCCACACAGGCAACAGGTGAGAAAACCAACAGAGATACTGACGCGCTGGTTTTAGCCGCGCTGAGGCGGGGGAGGAGCCAGCAGGGAGAGCGGGTCAGCTGCTGGTGATGCCGAGGGTCAGGCGCTCCTGGGACTTGAAGTCCTCACCTGACCACGCTCGCAGCCCTGCCCACACCACCGCCACAGAGGCTCTGTCAGATGAAGTCCTCGCAGTCACAGCGCACTTCCAGCAGCGCTAACAGAGAACCAGAGGCGAAGCGGGACCCGCGGAGCGGGTTCCGCGAGGAGTTGTATGAGGAGATTACAGGAAGAGCAGCTCCAGCGTGCTCGCAGTCCAAAGCTCCCACTTCAGTCCACACAGGCAACAGGTGAGAAAACCAACAGAGATACTGACGCGCTGGTTTTAGCCGCGCTGAGGCGGGGGAGGAGCCAGCAGGGAGAGCGGGTCAGCTGCTGGTGATGCCGAGGGTCAGGCGCTCCTGGGACTTGAAGTCCTCGCCTGACCACGCTCGCAGCCCTGCCCACACCACCGCCACAGAGGCTCTGTCAGATGAAGTCCTCGCAGTCACAGCGCACTTCCAGCAGCGCTAACAGAGAACCAGAGGCGAAGCGGGACCCGCGGAGCGGGTTCCGCGAGGAGTTGTATGAGGAGATTACAGGAAGAGCAGCTCCAGCGTGCTCGCAGTCCAAAGCTCCCACTTCAGTCCACACAGGCAACAGGTGAGAAAAAGCTTGTGAAGTTTGCGCACTTCGCTCGCTGCCGGGAGCGCAGAGTTCGAGAAAAACTCCGCGAACCCTGCGTGGCGGAGTTTTCTTGCCTTCAGCTCGCCACCGTTAAGTTGGTGAGCACGAGCAAGAAAATCAAGCGGTAGAAGAAGTCCTGCGTGATATCTCAGTGGAACCATCACAGCAGGTTACTACTGTTCCTGTTGAGAAAGCTGCTGCTCAGGTAGAACATTTCCTAGGGCGGCAGAAAGATGCAGTGGCCTCTGGCACAGCACGAGGTGCCATTCACGCTGTTGTTAGAGTGCAGAACAAGCTCCTGGTCCTAAAAATCAACACAAGCAGCATGGCATGCCAGAATTCCAGCACTTGCAGAACTCTGCAGAACCTCGCTGAGTTTGATGTAACTCCGCAAAATTCCACAGAGTAAAACTCCACTAATTAAGCCCTCCCCTAATATATATTCGGTAGCTACTGTGTAGCTATACACGAGTTAGACTTTTTTTGTTTTACTAATACATTTTTTTTCGGGGTGATCCGTTAAGCAGGGAGCAAAAAAAGGGGGATTACAAAACACATTTTCCGTATTAAAAATCCCATAGGAAATGTAGACAATGATACAGATGAAGTGGCTTGGATCGCCATCCCAAATTACTGGCACTGGAAGAAAGTCATATGCACAGACATATAGGTGTATTGGTGTCTTGAGGTCAGAGGGATTCTGCAACTGCTCTTGAGCCTGTTTCTTGATGTTGACGATACCTGGAGGTGAAAGACTCTGAAATAGAGGGCCTGCCTTACTTGATCACCTTGTCCCAGTAAGGCATACATAGAGTTCCTGTTGACATGAGTAGGAGGAGCCTAGAAGAGCCTAGCACAGCACAGCTGTTGGACCTGGCCATCTCTGCAGGGTCACACCCAAACATTTTGCCTTTACCCCCTCCCTTTTTGATTAATTCAATGATGCTGACATTACCATTCTGAGCACTTTAACATCCCTACCCAGTGCTAAAGTGCATGTGCTCTCTCCTCCAAACATAATAGAACAGGATCATACCAAATTCACATATTTAATCTACTTATAAATCCCTGGAAAAATGGCACTGCATATGACCAGGGCCTGTAAAGGAAATGCTACTTGTGGGTCTGCAGCACTGATTGTGCCACCCACTTATGTAGCCCTTTAAACATGTGTCAGGCCTGCCACTGCAGAGCCTTTGTGCAGTTTAAACTGCCTATTCGACCTTGCAAAATAATGCTTTAGAAAGTCCCAAATCTTCCTTTCTGTGAGATATAAGTCACAACTAGGGTAAGCCATGGATCTCCCAGTAGGCAGGCTGCCATGTATTTAAAAAGTAGGATCTGTACTTTTAAGTTTTACATGTCCTGGTAGTGAAACACTCTCAAATACATTTTTCACCTTTGCACGTCCTATCTCGCCCATCGGGTACAATTGGAGTTGTCTTATTACATTTTATAGGTGTAATTTCCAAACGGAAAGAGATGATTTGTTCATGTTTGGTGCCTCTGGAATCCAAATTTAAGATCCTAATTGATGGTGAAGTCTGGTTTTAAATACAATTCTGAAAACACCACTTGTTCTTGCCTTAGCCAATTAGCTCCTGCAGTCTGTCTTGGGTCAAATGAATGGGTCTGACTCACAGATAGATTTTGTGTATTCCTCGTAGATCACCATACACAATGTGAGCCTAGGTATGACTGGATGGGCTCTCACTGGCAGGGCGGGAGGAATGAGCTAGGCCCAGCCTCACTTACACCTGAATAGACTGTGTTCTGTCTTCACATAAAAGGCCTAACAATGCTGCATTGCCACTTCAGCAGCTTGGAGCCAAGGCAGGGGAGGTAGGGTGTTCTTCAAATAATCTGTCTAGAAGTTTCTCCTACCTTCCAGAACCAGAGCACCAGTGTATAAAAGAAGGATCTCAGACACCAACTCTTCAGAACACTTCTGGACCTTTGGATACTATGCTAGGAAGAAGGACTGCTGTGCTGCTGAAAGAACTGCAACTCTGCTGGATTGCTGCTTTGAAGAAACTGATCCCCTGCTGTGCTGTCCTGCTGCCCTCTTGCCTAGGTCTGAAAGACTGGATTTGCATCTCTTGAACCCAGAGTGACTCCATGGCCTAGTTGGCTGGTTTCCCAATCTGAAGCCTCGGGGAAATAACAGGTTTCTCACAACCTTACACCTGCACCTGGGCTCTTTCATCTGTGATTCTATCCTGCTACATGGTGCCACCTCAGTTTTGGATCCTGTGAAGTGGGCCTAAGGTGCTTGCCAATCTCTGTGGATCCAGAGGAACCAACCCATTTCCTCTGCTGCACAATGCATCCCTGAGCAGAACCAACGCATCACCGCCCCTGAATGGTCTGGACCCATCGCAAAGACCCACATAGCCACCACAGTCCTCGGAACTGATGATTCGCTCCCACTGCAAGATGCACCTTCAGCCGAGGATCTAGCATCTCTTGTTGATGGCAGCCTCGACGACGGACGCTTCATCGGAGCCAATGCATCACCCCGACTGCACACCACATCCCCCACACCAGACTTCGTATCGCAAGCTCTCGTCAATGGGATCCTTGACAATAGCACAGGGCTTTACATTGCAGTCTTGTTGCATTTGGGCACCAACGCTTTGCTTTGGCAGTGTAACACATCCTTGAAGCAGATCCACGCAACACTCCATAATTCGGATTTAAGGGACTTTGTTCAGCAGGCCTAACTGGGTCCCTCTAGCCAGCCAGCACTCCATCGTGGTCAGCCTGAACTTGTGAATTTGTTGCAGTTTGATGTGACCAGATATCCACAGTTGGTGCTTTATGCTTTTTGGCGCTATTTTCACTTAAATCTTTAAATCGCCATAAGTCAAATTCTACAGATTGGATTTCTGTCGTTTCGGTCTTGTTTCCTTCAATAAAAATTACTCTAAATCTGTTGTGGTCTCCTTTTGTGATTTGGTCCCACTGTTATAATGCTTGAAGTATTGCATAAATACTTTACAAAACCCTCCTGAGTTAAGCCTGACTGCTTTGTGCCAACTTACCAAGGGGGTTAGCACAGGTTAATTTGGGGTTTGCGAGTGCCTTTCCCTGACACGGACTGTGGTTGCTGATTGACCAAGGCTTACATCTCAGTTAACCAACAACCCAATTTCTTACAATGGTACTGTGTCACGGGGAGCCAGGGCAAACAACAGGAGGCAGGAATCAGGGAGCAGATGCCGGTGATGACATTTACCACCAGTCGCTTGCAGTGCAGCAGCCGCCACTCCTACTGCTCTCACCTTACTCTATGAAGCTCTAAAAGCCAGGTTCTGCAGCTCCCGAATTGCCACACTGCTGGAGATATTAAGAGCAAGGTGAGGGGGTGAGGAGGCGTGCGGCAGGTACTAGACCAGGGTGGGCCCCCAGGGGCACAGATGCAGCCGGTCTAGGTAGTGGTGCAGCTTCTGCTCATGAGAATCCTTGCGCCCCCCCACCAGTTTCCTCAATTGGTCTTAGAAAGTTGTGGAGTTGTGCATGCAGAGTGCACACATTGTAGAGATGTGGGGATGCCTGCAGCCCACTACCCGGATCTGCGTGCTCCCCTAGCAGTAGATGCACATTGCAAGCTTGAAACTAGCTTGAGGCCTTTGGCGCCTGTGGAGCCTGAGCCTTAGGGAGGCCTGAAGAGCCTTGCCCAGCCACCGACTGCTAACAGGTAGACCAGTTGATGGCCATACATCACTTACCTTCAGGCCATTGTTGCTGCAGCCTCTGTCATCAGCTGCAGCTGCAGGGGCTCCTACAGGTGTCCTAACTATTGTGCCTTATATGCCTGGACATGATCACCCGCCGCCTTTTTCTCCAGACCGTTCCAGAATTCCCGATGTTCCAGCACCAGTGGAGCAGCGTCCTCATGCTATGCCCTCCATGCCCACTGGGTGGACCCAGCAGGGCAGAGTTTGGCAGTGCAGGGAGAGAAGGGAGCCCAACAGGAGCCCAAAAGAACCCAGGAGCCAAATGATAAAAGTGCCAGTGGAAAATAGAATTAAGTCAAAGCATTGGGGGAATAAGGGGAGTTTGGGTCTCTGGCTCTCCTCTTCCAGTAATCCGTTTCATACCATCTCCAGGGCACATGGGGGAACTCTTTACTTTACTGGTATGACATCTACCAGTAACATACTCCAACTAAACCTCAATTGTATTATATCTGTAGCTTATCACCATTACTACAGCAACAAGTCATAAGTAATGAGATTTGAGAGATTCAGAGCTCTGGCTCCTTCAATCACTAAATGCAGAAAACTGTATGGAGTGGAATTAAACGCCAAAGGCTGTCACACTGCAAACGCAATGGGCATCAATTTTCAGCCTTGCGGTGAGAAAACAAAAGCTAGGCGGGCACAGTTCTTCAAAATTTTCTTTTTTCAATCCTCAAGAATCAAACGATAATTCTTCTTTAATAAGTGTAATCACTGGTAATCTGCCTCAATTCAAAATGACCTCAAGATCTGGCTCTTCAAATGAACTGCAGATCACCCCCCCACCCCCCACAGAGCCTTGAGACCCTTACGGGTGAGTAGTTGCACTCCACTAGAAACCTGATTGATTGATTGGTTCAGAAACTGTTTCATCAGTTCTATCAGACCCTTTGCTAAACACCGCATCTGCAGAAGACAATGCAGAATAAGGGGCCTCAAACTCAGGAAAGATAACCTTCCTCACAGCTCCTATAAGGCCTAAGACTTAAACTACATGAGCAAACAGCTCAAAACAACAGAATAAGTTTGATCCATTCAGCCCAGTCCTACTCCATCTTTATCAGCCAATAATAACTGGTCAGATTATTTTGTCAACCATAGTAAAGCAATATCAAAATACAAGTGTCATTAGCGGTAGGGAACATCAGAGAGCAACAAAGAAAAGAACCTCAGACTCATTAAATGTGGCAGACTTTTCAGATTTGTCAAGCCTTGACTTGCTTAGTTCAAACATTTTTCAAACTGAGCAACCTACCTCAAGTGCTCATTTATGGTCAAAGATATTGAATGCCTTCCAAGCAACAGTTAAAGCACTTGGTGGTTACTCAAATACATTGTACACACTAATTGATATCCTTAATGCTGTAGCAGTATTCATTACAAGAATAGGCTTGTTAGATCTGGCAACCTTGGCATGGTTTCCTCCCTACATTTTTCCTCCTGTTTTGCTGACTTCTTTTTGGTGGCCCGAGGACTCTGCTTACTTTAAACAGCTAACCATTTCTAAAGTACTTGTACTCTCTCTTTAAAACATGTTAGATTGTCTTATACCGGTTTGGCATATTTAATTTACTTGTAAGTCCCTAGTAAAGTGGCATTACCTTTGCCCAGGGCCTGTAAATTAACTGCTACTACTGTTCATCTCCCCCGCTCCTTTTCTGCAGTGAGGGGAATGGCTTTGGAGCCCCGCTGCTTGTGTCTCTTTGCTGCTGTGGGGGAGACGGCCAGGCGAAGGACACTGACTAAGCCAGACTGCAATATCAAGAGGGCCCCACTCGGCACAGGTGTAGCACGTCACCTTAGGATGCCAACGGCCCTCAAAACCACAGAACCTCTCCTGCAGTGCGGGACGTGCCATTCTTTTAGCAGTAGCCGTGAGGGGAACGGCCTGCTGTTCATCTCCCCCGCTCCTTTTCTGCCACGAGGGGAATGGCTTTGGAGCCCCGCTGCTTGTTCCTCTTTGTTGCTGTGTGGGGAGACGGCCAGGCGGAGGACACAGACTAATCCAGACTGCAATATCCAGAGGGCCCCGCTTGGCGCAGGTGTAGCACACCTGAGTGCGCCAAAGGCCCTCAAAACCACTGAGGCTTTCCCGCAGTGCGGGACGTGGCATTCTTTTATCAGTAGCCGTGAGAGGAACAGCCTGCTGTGAATCTTCCCCGCTCCTTTTCTGCCGTGAGGGGAACGGCTTTGGAGCCCCGCTGCTTGTGCCTCTTTGCTGCTGTGGGGGGAGACGGCCAGGCGGAGGACACGGACTAAGCTGGACTGCAATATCCCACTCGGAGAAGATGTAGCACATCACCTGAGGGCGCCAAAGGACCTCAAAACCACTGAGGTTCTCCAGCAGCGTGGGACGGGCATGGGCATACCTGGAATCTTGTCCCCAGGTGAGGTAATTGAGACCGCCGATGTTACAATTAGTAATGACACAAGGTGGGTCAAATGGTCCTGTGTAGTTGAAAATGAAAGCTCTCTTATACGCATGAATGCTGAGGTGGTAAACACACTAGTTCTCCTAGAAAGATTTAAAAACCAGGATGAAATCAATCATAATAATATACATATACATTGGGAAACAACCTTTGCAACGCAACTTTTACAACACACTACCATTACAACGAAACTTTTACAACGCAACATCCATTACAACGCATGCATTTACAACGCAACCATTACAACGCATGACACTACAACGCACACCACTACAACGCATGCCATTACAATGCAGTCATTACAACGCATACCATTACAACGCATAGCATTACAACACTTAGTACCCTTACACTATCCAACACTTACCCTACTGTTGCACCCCCTGGAGTTAGAATGGTAATTTTTACCCCTACACTATCCAACACTTACCCTACTGTTGCACCCCCTGGAGTTAGAATAGTAATTTTAACCCCTACACTATCCAACACTTACCCTACTGTTGCACCGCCTGGAGTTAAAATAGTAATTTTTACCCTTAAACTATCCAATACTTAACTTACATGCAATGTAATTTTATGCGTTGTAATGGTATGCGTTGTAAATGTAGTATGCCTTGTAGTGGAATGAGTTGTAAAGGTAGTTTCAAAGTATTTGTTGTAATGGTATGCGTTGTAATGGTATGCGTTGTAATGGATGTTGCGGTGTAAAAAATACGTTGTAAAGGTAGGCGTTGCAAAAGTATGCGTTGTAACGTCATACATCCATATACATTAGATCATTTTTGAAAAAATTAGGTGTTTTTTCACTAAACCCTATAAAACCCCTAAGAGATTGCTACCAAAGCATGGTCATTGGTATAATAATGCATGTAAGGTAGCAAACAAACAGTTGTCCTGTGCTATAAAATCTAATCATATCGACAGGATAAGAACAGCCCGTAAGCAGTACAAAACTACACAAATACTGGCAAAAAAGGCATGGGAAGAACAAAGGTAGCAGGAACTTTTGCAAGCAAGCAAAATGAACAACTCACAATCATTCTGGCAGCTTGTCAAATGGGGTCGAGGAGGCCAAGGAAATGCCCCGACAAATCATATTGCTCCAGACTAATGGGTATTCTTTTTTGAGCATCAATTTGCTGTTGCTGAGAATGTCATTCCATTTACAGCCCCAAGTGTACTGACTCAGGTAAAATTTTCTTTACGGGAGGTCGAAAGGGCTGTGACCTCAGCACCAAAAGGGTGGGCACCTAGTCCTGACTGTGTCCCAATGGATTTATTTTTATCCGATGAAGAAAACTGGTTAGGTTTATTCTGTCTCTCGCAAATGTGATCGCTAGTGGACCATTAATTAATTAATTAATTAATTGCAAGTTTATATAGCGCTAGGATCGACTCCCGGAGGAGTATCTCCGCGCTTCGACCGCTGCGAAACCCTTCCTGGCTTCCCTGAGAGATGGTCCCTTAATGGGTATCTCCAGGGTGAGACCAGGCATCCCCGGCGGTCTGGTGGGGCCGTTAGTGCAGATGAGGCAAGCTTATGCCCAGAGTTGCCGAGTGTGATCGCTGATCAGAGAATCTATTCCTGATTCCTGGTGTGGGGCAGAAATCCTCCCCATCTATAAGAAGGGGGACCGTTACGGCCCTAATAATTACAGGCCTATCAGTCTGATCAATTACACTCAAAAGATCATAGCGGGTGGAACAATTTATGCCACCTTCATAGATCTCAAAGCAGCTTTTGATACTGTCCCGAGAAACAAACTCTGGGTCATACTGGGAGATGTAGGAATTCCCCTTGAATTTTTGCAGCTGGTTGTTAAATTGCACGAATCAAACTATGCGCAGGTTCGATGGGGTGTTAAAGGGAATACTACCACTAAATTTGCCATTTTAAAAGGGGTACGCCAAGGATGCCTGCTGGCTCCAACCCTGTTTTCACTTTTTATAAATGGTGTGCTTGGTTATTTTTCTAATTACCCAACCGATGCACCCTCTGTTGCAGGTATCAAAGTACCAATTCTCATGTTCGCGGACGATACTTTTATTTTGTCCAAAACTCAAGCTGGGGTGCAGAAAGCCCTGTTACGTTTTGAGTCATTCTGCAAAGAACATGAGTTATTGGTAAATGTGGATAAGACTACATTTATGGTGTTACACAATCACAAAGCCAGCAAGTCTAGGGTTGTTATGAATAAAGAGTCTTTAAAGCAAACAGATTTGTTTACCTATCTTGGAGTAAATATCAATCGTAAGTTAGATTGGAAGCCCCAAATAGAAACAATGGCGCTTAAACACTCACAGATAGCAGTGGTAATGTTGAAGGAGCATAGGCTTTCCCAAACAACACCTATCGACCCTGCGCTCAAGATTTATCATGTTAAGGTTATGGCGTCCATTTTGTATGGGGTTAAACTCTGGGGGTTCGAAAATGTGTCCCCACTAGCTCAGGCCCAGAAAAAATTCCTGAGAAGTCTGGTTGGTCTCTCCCAGAGTACTCCTCTTACTCCTTCATATTTCGATATGGGGTGCCATTCGCTAACAGAGGTTGCCAGGTCGAAACCATTGGCCTACTTGAGAAGGCTTTGGTCTACTCTGGAACTAGCCCATTATGCTTCAGCTCTTATGGATGTCAGAGGACATGACACCTCTCAAAAGATCAGGCGTTACAGCAGGTTAACATGGGCATGAGGCATCTTTGGGGAGATCCAGCACATAATACTTTTCCTTCCAAAAAAGTATTTAAAGAAGCGTACTGGACTATGATCAGATCTGATATCCTGAGTCACTCCAAGTCTACATCATTTACCAGTACCTTCCTGGACCACAAGCTGGAACCACTGTATGAAGAATTCTGGGATTTTATATCTAAGCCCATTGACAGAAAGCATTATTTCCAGTTCCGGATAGGAACGTTGCCAACCAAAGTTTTCACCAAGACATGGCACCCTTCCTAAGATAGCAAATGTTTATTCTGTCAGAGTATGGATGAAACGATCTCCCATATATTTCTTGCGTGCTCAGCATATTGCTCCCCTCGGAAAAAATGGCTCCATCCAATTTGTCAGAACCTTGGTACTAGGTCGAATGATACCGTGCTAACATTACTAAAGACTAGCACCCAAGAGGCAAATGTGGTTGCTGTAGCGAAGTTTTTGGGATGGGCGTGGACAATAAGACAAAGGGCCAAAAACAAGCAGACTGCGACAGTGTTTGGCAACGTCCTGTCTTCTGCTTAGTTTTCTAGTATTGGTATACACTGTTTTATATATATTTATAAATTCTCTGTATTTGCATATCTGTAGCAGGACCAGATGGTATGGATCATTATATGAATTGTTTTTTTTTTATTAGCTGAACTGTTTTTAAACCTTTATAGGGGATCAATATTGATCAGTTTTTAGTAGATATTTAAATTGATGTGTCTTTATTATGTATTATATTTTATTTGCATAGTCTATGACGAGAATTGGATTTTATAAATGTTTTATGTGATGATGTAAATATTCTTGTCTTTTATGATCAACTTGGTGGAAATAAAGACTATTGATTGATGAAGCTACTATTGATCCTGCAGCACTGATTGTGCCTCCCACTTAAGTACCACTTTAAACCTATGTCAGGCCTGCCATTGCAGTCTGTGTGTGTGCGGTTTTAAACTATGTCTTTGACCTGGTAATGTAAACCTTTTGCCAAGCCCAACATTCCTTTTTTAATACACATAAGTCCCCCCGAGGGTAGGCCCTGGACAGCCCTGAAGGCAGGGTGCATTGTATTTCAAAAGCAAGATATGTATGTTTAATACAAGGCCTACTTCGCTCATAGGATAACATTAAAGTTGCCTTATTACATCTTATAAGTCTAATTTCCAAATGAGAATAGGTATCCAGTTTGTTCTTTGGTGTCTCTGGAATTGTAATGAAAAAATCCTAACTTAAGGTGAAGTCAGCTTTCAAAATTCAAATTTTGAAAATGCCACTTTTAGAAAGTTGACATTTCTTGCCTTAGCCATTGAAGTACAAGAGTGTTGGCCTTTCTCTTCCCTTCTGCAAAACTACTCTGCTGTGGTCAAATGCAGGTGCAGTTTCTTGCAACAACTTTGCATATACGGAAAGAAAATTGAGTGTTTCTACCTGCTAATTAAAAAAAAACACACCAAGGTACATGTTCTCTGACAAATTTTGTGTATGACCCATACCGAAGGACAAACCATGGGAAGGGATTCATCCCATGATGGAAAAGGTTGGCAGAGGCCAAAGGATCTGCCTGACTATCATTATTTGAGTTGTACTGAACTAATACCTGCAGGAACTAAATATTATATAAAGAGCCTTGAGAAAGCCCGTTTCGGCTGTTTTACTACATACCAATAGGAAAAAAAAATACACATCATTATGTGATCTCTCTGGAAAGCTGGAATCAACTATTACTTAAGAATAATGGAAAAATTCAAAACAAAATAAAAAACAAAAACAGGACAAGTACCTTTGTGCATTTTTTTAAAATTAACATTTAGAGACATTCAATTTACTTTCCTTATCTGACTACAAAGATGTTAAGTAGGTTCAAACCTCAATAGTGAACTACCCTCCAAAACTGGATATTCCTTCACAGGATCTGAGTGCTGTATCCAGAAGCACTATAAACTTAGCATATTCAGCTACAATGACATTTTTTACATCCCTCTGTTGAGAACTATGGTCTCATTTAGAGATTGTAAGGAACCATAACTTTCCAATATCTGCAGACAAAAGACAGAATGCAATTCACCAAATGCATTTCCTCCACCATATCAATATTATAGAGGAGGACATTCAGCTGACAGATTTTACTCTACATTAAGAGTTTCCTGAAGAAAATTAAGAATTTGTAGTTTACACCAAATTCTAACAGTCTTTATCAGCTTAATTTTTATCATTGTCTCATGACTGAATGGAAGCTCAGTAAGTAACGTCCAGTTTTTTATCATTCCTATAATCATTTCAGACTACTTTTTTAGCTTGTTTTAAGAGCGTGATTTCATGTACCATATCCCCTTCCAGTGTCCATCATGCACAAATAGGAAATGAGTGCCTCATTGGCCCACTTTGATTCAACTAGACAGCTCATACTTCTCTGAGAACCCACCACAGAGCCATCATTGGCACATTTCTCTCCAATGAACTGCACATCTACATCCAATAATAGCAAAATATCACAGCATGGTAAGGAGTAAAACTCCCTCCCAATTATTTAGTCCTACAACCACTAACCCTAACCTGTATGGGTAGCTAGCTAGTTAAAATAATGCTAGTGACTCTGTCTTATGCTATGTCCCTGATTGTGCTTTACAGTTGCTCTTAGGAAGATGTTAAATATTGGAGGGGCTGAATAATAAAAAAATTAGCTAGGGGAATAGTTGTTTATTCTTAAGCATTCACATTCTTAAACATTTAGACATGAAAAAATAACTTCCAGTTTTGACAATTAGTGAACCATCTATGTTTTGAAGGACATTTTGATTGGAAATGCTGAAAGAATCCATCGTATTACTTTTCACATCTTACAGCCTAGAATAAATTTCCTAATGAGAACATGTAAACATCATATGATGGTGTTACTCTTTCGTCTGTTACACAGACTTTTGGGCTACTGCTGCACCATACGACTCAGCCTATGCTACATGACAAGACTATATGTCTTACTGAATCATGCATGGTTAATTATTTTCTGCAACACACTCACATGATGCAGTAACTATGAGGGTGCAAAATACATAAAAAAATGTTAGCAATGTTTTTATTAGTATCCCTTCCTAGATGTGTCACATCTCTTGGTTCAGTAAAAAGTCTAGCTTAGGGACTGAGTTAGAGTTTGGTGAAGAGGATACTCTGTCATATTAGCGATGGAGTACCCTCTCTGCCAAATTCCTATTCCACCCTTCAATTTTGAGGTGGGCGGCCCAACAGCTTGTCGGACATGGAGCCACCTTTACCGACATACTTCTCAACTCTTTAGGAGTACAAGCCATCACACGTTAGCCATCTGATTATCAGTCACCTTTGAAGTAGAGGATCAGATTACTTTTTTTACACTGCTGATAACCCCCAGGTGACACTTGATAATGAGGGATAGTAAAACGAAAACAACAACCCCACACCATGTCAGAAAACTGACATGATGTCGGAGGTCATTCATTTTACTTTTCTTAACAACACAATATGGCTTTGGAAGTTTCTTTTTTTTTAAAGTAAATTTGTCAAATTTTGATAGCAGTCTGCCATGTTTGACTGAGCTATTCAGAAAACCTCAACAATATTGACAGGAACCGCCATGACAACTGTTTCTGGCAGGGTTAAGATTAGTCCCTGGGGTTTCCAGACATCTCTAAATTTGTGGGACAGAATGTCCGTCAGGGAGGGGGAGTAATTCACTTAGTTGCCTTGACACATATTACTTCATCTCTAACCTCTAAATCAGGGCCTTCATTTTTAATGCCCATTTTATCCATCTTGCTTTAAATAGTGATTGAGTGTTGCTCATCCTGGACAGGAAGTTATTTTTCATCTATATTCAGTTACTTCTCTATATTGAGTACGATTCTCCCATATCTCATTGTATTTGTATTGGTATCCACAATCTTCATAAATTACCTTCTCTATTGTGCAGCAAGTATCTAGACTGGATTTCAATTTTATGGTATTGGCGGAGTCGGGATTTTTCTGGTATTGAGGTCAGGCAAGATAAGGTCCAGAGAAAGCGAGGCCTGACTGAAAGGAGGACGAGAGCACATTGCATGTTAGACCCTGTTATCTTCCACTCTCCAGGTCACTGTGCCACAATCACTATCTGTATCCAATGACTGCAACCTCAAGTTCTACTGTGCCTCACACACTAGCCAAATCCGCCAACAGCACCCTCATGGTGCAATCACTGTGCCATTGAGAAGGAGAGGCATAAGTACAGCTCTCCTCAGCCACATCTTTTTGTTCACAGAGTTGGAGCACCAAGAAGGTCTCTGATGAGGGAACATACATCACATGGGAGGATGCCATACTGACCCAGAGAGATGATAGCCAAGTGACGGGAAGACCCTGGAAGGAGAGGCGACAAGTATATTTCTACCCACAGAACTGGAGTTTCAAAATTTCCCTTATGAGGAGGGAACCGGCGACACATGGGCTGCTGCCACACAGTACCAGAGAAGAACAAAGGGGATTGGATTAGTGCCTGCCCTGATCACCACGAAGACTGAGCAAATTTCCCAAGGCTCAAAGGCCATACAACAGAAACAGTCAACCACCAAGATATCCTGTTGGGCTGATACCCAAAGGTGGGTACACTGATGCACCCAGGAAAAGAGAAAGGACTCAAGCAACTAGAAGTCTCACCAGCATTGTCAAGAAGAAGGTGCATGCCAAGCACGTAGAAGAAGATAAGGAAAGGAGTGGGCCCAGCCGGTTCACACTGGGAAACCTGTTTACTGGGTCAATCCTGGAAGCTGAAAACATTAGGTCTCCCCATGACCAACTCGTAACAATGACTGTGAGTGCATTTACTGACACAAGCAAGCCTCTGATGTGCAGTGATAATGTCCTCTTACAGGCCATCAGGAGAACCAAGACTACAAGACTAAGCCACGTGCATGTGCAAATCGAATCTTTGTCCCATGCTTGACCAGCACAAATGTTCAGATGCAGTCACTGACTGCCTAGCGTTCTCTGGCATGCACACTAAGAGACACAGATTGCCTTGCACATGTAGAAGATATAGAACACCAGCAACTCATGGCGCCATGAGGCTATAAAGGGGATCTGGTCATATGGCTCCGACAAACCAGAGTCAAATCCACAAAACCATGAAGGCAAGCCATTGACACCTGTTGTACAGGTTCAATCTACTCGCAACACCATCATGCCAGTCTCAGTTAGAGGCATCTCCACTACTGTCTCTGAAGCACCTCACAATCAGAGTGGAGGCTTGCAACATTGAAAAATCAAAAGTCACAAAGCGCTATGGCACTCTGAATCACCAATCACTGGCTATCTGTTCAACTCATTTACATCCTGATCCAGTCACCTGTGGCTCGCCTTGACCATGACCCATTTACCTCTATGGTTGCACGAGTGACTAGGCAGTAGTACCTCAGCAGGCTTGTAGTTGCCCACATTTAGCACACACATAACCCTAACGAAGATCACAAGCAGTCCATCTGGCAACACATCCAAAGGACACTTTCCAAGTGAGAAATGTCCTCAAACCCCACATGCATCCATTACAGGTGCTACCTGTCGCTAACGAAAAGGCTTTGGTGCACATGCCTGATGCCAGTTACACACATTAAGGGGACGATTATGATGGCAGACGGACCTGAGTCCGTCCTCCACCATACAGTAGGAGGGACCATCCGCAGGGGCAGCGGCGGTCCCTCCGTGCAAATTAGGATGTGACGGCCACCTTGGCGGTCACTTCCTGTATATTTAACATTGCGGCGGGTGCTGCTTCAAGCAGCACCTGCCGCAATGTTAAAAATGTAAGTTGTGCATTTGCATGCACAAAGCGGCAGGAACCGCGCGGTGCCTGCTGCTTTGTTCACGCAAATGCAGGGGGTACCATAGGTACCCCCATGTGCACCCCCTACCAACCCTTCACCCAGGGGGCCCGCAACGGGCCCCCGAAGTTAAGGTCCGTATGCTTTTCCATGGCGGAAAAGCCGCCACGGAAGAGCATACATCTTACACCAAGCTAATATGGCTGGCGGTGTCTGATAGACACCGCCAGCCATGTTAAAGCTTCTCCGCCGCGGTCGGAAGGCGACCACGGCGGAAGAGCAGCAGACAGATTTCCAGACCCACCGCCATCCTAATATGGCAGTGGGTCTTTTGTGGCTCAGCAGCAGTTTTCCCGGAAACCAACGCCGGCCCGGAGGATGGGAGAAAACCGCGATCCTAATCTACCCCTTAATCTGGTGTCGGGGTTTTGTTATTTTATTTAACATGCGGGCCTAGGGCTCATGACATACCAGACTTTACCATTAAATGCTTCTTCTCTGTTGATGTTCCTTAACCTGGAAGATAGCCCCCCCCCCCCACCCACAGCACAGTTCATTCTCTTTCTTCCTATTCTTGACTGCCTTAAAATGAAAATATAATTGATTCTGTTCCAGTATGTCACCACAGCACCAGGTGAAATCAGTGCCATCCTTCCACATTTATGTCTTCTTCTTGTTTTATCAGTTCGAAAGCATTTATGTCTTTCTAAAAACGAGCATGAAAAAAAGAGACTCAGTAGTCAATTATCTCTCTTCATTTGACTGTGCTTCTACAAGGAAGAAAGAACTTGCCCAGGACAGTAAAAGCATTCTTAGTGTGCCACTGCATGTATGAAAGGAGAGATTTAAGCATTACCATGCCTACTTTGTACGCGATCACTGCTTGAAATACAGAAGCTCGCCCAGCGTTACACCTCATCTTTTCAGTATCTCACTGCAGGACATAAAAGACTTTCAAAGCCCCACCACCATATTGCATAATAGTTTCAAGAAAAAAAGACCAGATTGGCCTTTCTATACGATTTGTAAAATGTTTTGCATTATGCTATGAAGAAAGTACACAGACACACCATTTTGTTTGTCTAACTTTTTGACTTGGTCTTAGTGCAATTTAATATAAAGCTCAAAAAAACTGTTTTGCACAGACAGGAGGGGTGCACTTTTACAGTGAAAAGGTTGCATTTTATTTCTTTTATTTATTTATTATGAGTTTTATATTGCGCTGGCCAGACCCGGAGGTATCAGAGCGCTTTACATGAGGATCAGCCAGTTACATGTTACAAAATTACAACAGTTACAGGGGCGAAGAAAAAACAAAAGGAGAAAAACAGTGATCAGATAATAACAAGAGATCTTAATGCATAAGCTGGAAAGGGTAGGTAGCCACAGGATCGTGGAGGGAGGAGGTGGGGCTCCGGAAGTAAACACAACAGGGAGACTAGGAAAAATGTTGTCCAATATGTGGCTGGGTAGGTGACGGCCGAGGGGGTGAACCAAAAGCTAACACCTCTATAGCTGCCTAAACAGCTCCACCGGGCACTGGCCATGTTGTTCAGTCTCCGTGGTGAGTCCAATCTTCATGGTTTCTGCTTGGGGGGCATCGTCATAGATCCATCTGCAAAGCCATTCCCGGTGACCCTGAGAGTAGTTCAGACATCAAGGCAGTACTTGTTCTGTGGCTCTTGTCCAGCTGGTTCCTCAGACCGTGCTGCAGCGCGTTCCGTGCCTCCCTCAGTAGTTCCTGAACTCCAATGGAGTACTTAGATCAAAAGTAAATTACAAATATCTAATCAGCAGTCCAAAAACGTCCACTATTAGTTCTTGGGAAAAGCATAAACTACATCAATAATAATGTTCATGGAACAGGTCTATCAGCCTGATTCATGATCGGGCCGTTTTGCGAGGCTCAAATAGCGAATCATAAGGAATCGCTATTTGAGACTCGCAAAACGGTAATCATGTAGGAATCGCAATATTAATTGCGATTCCCACTGATTCCTTATTTGCGATTAGCTAATTGCTAATCGCAAATAAGGAATAACTCCCCATGCATTCCTATGGGCCAAAAGGCCCATAGGAATGCATGGGGAGTATTCCTTATTTGCGATTAGCAATTTGCTACTCGCAAATAAGATAGCGATTTAAAGGGTGCCAGGGGTGTCCAAAGGACACCCTGTAGCACCCCTTAAATGCAAATTGAAACAGGTGTTGCGCACACACATGTCCAAAGGACATGTGTGTGTGCAACATGCAACTTAGAAAAATGCTTTTAAAAGCATTTTTCTAAGTTTTTGCTATTTACCGAGAGGTCTGACCTCTCGGTAAATAGCGGCCCAAAATTGCATTTTCGCAATTTTCAAATGCTTCATGAATTGCATTTAAGGAATCTCAAATAGAGATTCCTTAAATGTAATTCCTCGCAATTTAGCGATTTTGCAATTACCGATTTTTGCATTTGGGATGCTGAATCCCAAATGCAAAAATCGCACTCGCAAAGGGCCGGATTCTCAGAATCCGGCCCTTTGCGAGCCGCTTTAGCCTTCATGAATAAGGCTGTATGTGCTACCCCATAATCAGATGTTGACGCTATAGAGTTCAACGGTGCACTTGCGCATTTGTGAACTTTATTCAGCCTGTGTTTTATGGCATCAATGTTTTATTTCATACATTGTATTGCTAGGCTTTCCTATACTCTGCAGCAAAAACATAGTCCTTTTCGTACCAGCTGGAAGCAATACTGAGAACTGTATGAGGAACTTCAGGCTATCGCTAAAAATGAAATTCATGGCATATAGACTGGGCGATCATTGCTCAAAAGACCTAATTCCAACTTGGAAAAGTAAACACAAAGAAAAGACATGCCGCCTTTGTGGGTACCACACAGAAAGTTTGTACCATCTAATGTGCACGTGCGAGACAGTAAAAGACAAAGAAGATCTTTGTTGAAATCAGTTTTAAACGCTTTAAGAATTTGCACCTGCAGGCAGGCTGTCACTAATTGGATGGGTGCATCATCGAACATCCTAATATGCCGTGAAGTAAAATTCATGACTCTAGTAGAGACCCCCATCTTGAAAATCGAAACAGACTAAACATTGGGAGACCTTCTTTTAGAAATTCGTAAATTTTTAAGAACAAGAATGTTATCTTGTTTTTATATTGATTGTTATTTTTATATGTATACTTTAAGGTTGTGATAAACCAAATAAAGTTAAATTTTGACTTGACTTGACTTGACTTGTATGAGGAGTTGTTGTCTCCCTACAAAGAACATTACTTACTGGATGATCTTACCTAATCATTTATATCATGGACGGGCGTTTATATCATGGGTGGGGTTTTGAGTTGCTTTTGGTACCATTGAACATGCCACACTTCTGTTGCAGCTGGGATGGCTTTATTTTTTATATATGTATTAAAAAGTCTTCTTACTGGTGATCCTGAGTTAGGCCCACTTTTTCTATTGCACCTTATTTACGAGATAAATTGATGTGGGAGAACTGGTTGGCCTGACTGTAAAATAAACACAGCTGTTAAATCCTTAGCTAAAGGACAGTGGTTGGAAAATTGGCAAACAGACCAAATTTAGAAAGTGGGTGGAGTGACGAGTTATCGCCCCAACAGTGTAAAATCTAAATTCATTAGGGGCAAGGTCTGTACAGCGTTCTGTTGGCAGAGGTCCATATGAAACTCCTCACAATAAGTGTGAATTCTACAAGACAGATGGAAAGACTCTGAAAGCAACAGATCCACAATAGCACATGCTATAACAAGGTCTTGCTTGGATTGCTTTTGCATAGTATTTTTAATGAGCTCCAGAAGTTGCAAATCTGCCCCCAAATCAAACCAGAATCTCGCTGCTGGTGCATCGATGGGTTTGGGTTTATTGAGGTGGGCTCATGCAAGCCCAACAATTAGGCTTCACTGGGTTTCTATTGTTAGTTGAGTAAAGTTTCATACTCCAGTGCGGAGTTTCAAAACCGTTAAGCAAACAAGGTTTGGAAAACAATATTCCTTTAGAGCCTTTTGGTCTCAGAAAAATATTTATTGGCACTGTTAAGAGGATGCCAAAAATGGCACATTTCGTAGGTGGTAAATGGCGAAGAAAAGACCTTCCAAACCACTAGAAAAAAGCTGGTACCGAGGCCACATCAGTAAATGCAGAAGCATTGTTTTTGCACATTATAATCATTGTGGTAACGCAATTGCCGGAATTGCAGTATTTCTCTAAATCATCGGAAAAAGGCTATGTGAGTGTCTAAAATTGCTTTGTAACATTTTTACAGCATCTCTGTTTAAGATTCTTAGGAAATTAATAATGTAATACCACAGGAACTTGGCTTTCTTAAAGAGCATTCCCAGGCATATCTATTAATTATTCACATATCATTTCATGAATTAAAAAATACCCATGCCAGGCAATTCCGTCCCTTTTTTGTTTATCATAGTCCTGAGCAAGAACACCTTCAAACAATTCTCTAGCTCTTCCCTATGAAAAAGCAAAAAAAATGCAATACATTTGTCTTTACCTGTGCTCCTTTATATAATAACAATGTGAATTGTCTCTTCTATGTGAACATGAGGCAGGGAATGACCTGCTAGAGAAACATTTGAGTAACTATTGCTGGATGGAGTCAGCGGTGATGACTTTGTGCCCAAAGGCCCAAGAGAGAGGGTGATGTGATTCTGACTTCACTCAGGGCATCTAGCAAGGTGCAAATGCTCCAAACGAAATGAGCAGATTTTTTTTAGCAGATGGCAAGACTGAGGAAAAATTCGTTTTGAAACAGTTAACTTAGTCGGGGCAACTGGAATCATCTGAAGCCTGTGGAGGAGAGGGTGGGGTGGAGGAAGGAAGCTTGTCAACATTTGGGAGCATATTTGACACAACGCAATGCAGCTAGACAACTTGCTGTGCTGCGTCAAATGGAGAGAGCAGGAATGTGCCATATCTACTAAGATATGGTGCATCACTGCTCTCTATCTGCGCTGGCGCACTAGTGGTGCCAACACAGGCAACCCTGCACCATGGCGCCAGCATTGATTATGTGAAGTAAGGGAAAACACTTTAATCTCTAAATGTAATTTCCCATTGGGAGCAGATACAGATTTGCGGTCTCTAAAGTCGCAATTTAAAAGTACATATTTTGGTGAAGTTGGTTTTTAAATTGTGTGCATAGAAAGTGGTCATTTTCTTGTTTAACCATTCTGTCCCTCTGCCTGTATGTAGAATCCAAGTCTGGGTTAGGATGACAGTTGGGCTCTTGTGCATTCAATCTAGACAGTCACACAAAAGGAGCTGAGGTTTGCATTGCATATCCTGATGGCCCATTACCAGGCAGATGGGCATTCTTGAGCTAGAGTTTTGGGAGGAGTTGTCACTGACACCTGAACAGGGCTGTGCCTGTCCTCACACAAAGCTGTCTCCACCCCCCTGTAGTGCGCCTGAGGCCAGGCCAAGGAAAGGCAGGGTTTTGTTCACTACAAATTCTCTCTTTTGATGTTTGCCTGCTTCAAAGGTAGAAAGTGGTATAAGTATTGGACCACTGACACTCTCAGAAAATAACTTTTATGGACTAATGGACATTCTACCAAGAAGAAGAGCTGGATGCTGTAGGAGGGACTGACACTCTGCCTGTTAGTTTGTTGTGATGGCGTACTGCTGCTGCTTATGTCCTGGGACGGGACTTTGCTTTCTGTATCCTGCGTCCAAGGTTCTCCAAGGGCTTGTGTGTGCTTGCCTCCTGTTAGGAAGTCTCAGAAGCATCAAAGGCTTCACCTGTCAGTGCCTGGGCTCTTCAGCTTAGAGTCCTGACCAGTCAATGGTGCCAAATCCAGTCCCTTGAAAATGGAATCTGGTAAGTGAAGAAGAAAATCCATGCATCGACTAGTGCCTATTTTTATTGAGACGAGTCTACAAACATCGAGGCATCACCGCTGCCAGCACCGTTGTGTGGTTCCAGATCGGAACATAGACCATGGCTTCACCACAGGCCTCAGCTTTCTATTGCAGTGCATCAGAAGAACTGCAGCAGTGTGAGTTTTGAGCACCACATCACTCAAGTCTGTGACGCATCGCTCCAACTCCAATGCAGCGCCTGCTTCACACATCATCCCTGAATGCTGATTTCTTCATCGACGTTGCCAGAAGTAAGGAACTGAGGCAGTGTGTCTAAAGATCGATGCATCACCTCTCCTTCCAGTAAGGAACCTACTCATTACCTCCCTTGATAGTAAGGAGCCAACACATCACCTCCCCTGCATAACAGTAAAGAACCAACACATCACCTCTCCTGGAAGTAAGAAACTGAAACATCACCTCCCCTAGGAGTAAGGAACCAATGCATCACTTTGCTTCTCTGGATTTCTTTGGGATGAACTGAATTTACCTTTGAAAGGTGATATCTTTACTTGTGTATATTGGATTTGTGTCATTTTGTTCTAGTTTTATTTAGATAAATATTGGCTATTTTCTAAACCGGTGTGGAATCATTTTGTAGTGTTCTCACTGTGCTACTGTGTGTATATGCACAAACAGTTTACACATTGCCTTTGACATAAGCCTGACTGCTGGTGCTAAGCTACCAAGGAGGTGAGCAGGGGTTATCTTAGCTGTGTGACTCCCTTACCTTGACTAGACTGAGGGTCCTTACTTGGACAAGGTGCAAACCATTGCCAACAAGACACCCCATTTCTAACATGGACCATATATTATTCCATTTTAACCACGGGTATTCGTGACTGAAAAGTGAATCACTGTCAATTATTTTACAGAAGATTTGCAGTCCATCTCCAGAATGCTCTTGACATAAGGCAAAAGGCAAAATTCAGAAAGACTTGCATTCCAGGTAGCAGTTTTTGTACCTGGTGTTCTTTGATACAAGAAATGTAATATCTAAGCGCCAAATGATCCGCGGCTGTATCACCTGTTGGCAAGTTTGAAAATATGCGAATCGACTGAATACATCGACAACAGATAGCATGAGTTCTTTCAACTGTCAGAATTAAATTCCTGGGTACAACAAATTAAAGATGTAACTCGACCTCTGTTACTTTCGATAAAGCTGCCAAGGTGAAACAGGATTCTTCCTTTCTTTGGCATTCAGAGCACTTTTCTGAAACAACACGTTAATGAGAAACCTGGAAAATTGATGGACACAAATGAGACCTGACATTAATAAATCGCAACTTAAAATGTGCCAAGACCAATTTAAAAAGGCATAAATGATACAAAAGCTACTTATCGCCTCAGAAAATTGGTAGCGATGAGACACCATTGAAAATAACTGTTTTAAATTGTGAGGCAGTCCATCATCATTCCACCCAATAAAGCAACTCATCACTCTCGAGAGGATTATGAAAATGGTCTATTTTACTTACACAAAAATACAGCCGGTCAGGTTAACATTAGAGGACATTTCAGCGTCACTGCTTTTTAAACAAAATAGACAACCGTAAACCCTGTTATGTGGGTCTGACTTCAGTCCTTCATCTACAGAAACAACACACAGTGCAAACAATTTTATGTAGCAGGAGCGGCTCTAGGCTCATGGCGGCCCTGGGCAGGGAGCGTAGGTAGGGGGCCCCGGAAGAGGGGGTCCGGGCGGGGCGAAGCGTGGAGGCCAGTGAAGAGGGGGAGGTCAGGGTGTTTGGAAGTTGAACAGAGCCACCAAATCCCTGCCATGGGCCGCCACGCAAATATGTATCCATCCTCAGAGGATTATTATATTAAGGATATATATTGGCGTGGTGACCCCTGGGGTTTGGTGGCCCTGTCAGGTGCAAAGCTTGCACATGCCTAAGGCCGCCCCTGTATGTAGTCAATGCCACCCTGCCTCCATGCATAGAAACATAACCAGCTGAGCACAAGAAATGCCTCAGTGACACAATTCTGAAGTTCTGATGTTTCAAAATGCAGAATGGGCTGCACTCTTGGGATCAATTTATTGACCCAAACAAACTTCAATTATTCATCGGTAATGCTCACAGTAAGCTATATCTGATAAATAACAGAGTTTTTTTCGTGCTTCTGCAGGCCAATTATAAGTATTTCTGTCAGAAACAACTTTGTGGGCCCAAATATACTACTCTTTGTCTTTTAATGTTTATTTTTTACTCACTTTCACTTCCTTTGTATCGTTCAAATAAAAAATACAAAACTTGTTTGTTAACTATTAGGCATATTTCTAATAATAAACAGAATATTTCACAACATTACTATCTCTGGTTCTAGTTAATGGTCTATTGCAATGTTAAAATCTTTTTTCTTGACTTAAGCCTAAATTATTACTGTAGATTGTTGTATTTTTGTGTTTTGGACTTTAATAAAGCATGCCACTTCTTAACTATGTTATGGTCTTGAAAGATTATACAATCAAGACAATTTGCTGCTAATAGTTTCCTCTAACGTATTCACCTAAAAATGTAAACAATGATGAATTGTTTAGGTCTGAGTGGTGAACTCCCCTCCTTTCGTTGACTTTGCAGAGTTTTCTGCACTTTGAGGAGCTTGCGAAGTGCAGAAAACTCTGCTCCATGCAGTGCAGCGGAGTCTGTTCCCCGCACGCGCTCGTGAGTGGTAAGTTGGCGAGCGTGAGCTGGCGCAGGGTAGAATATCCACCTGAGCGGCAGGAAGATCAGCGCGAATGGCAGTTGGCACTGCACTCTTCGACTTTCGAAACTCCGCAGAGATTTTTTGTCACTTAGCAGGGTTCCGCTTAGCAAAACTCCACGAACTACGCCCAATCCTGGAATTGTTATATGTGTTTTCCAAATCCGCAGCTGAAGAACATCTCCTATAGAGTCCCTCAATACATGTCCACATTCTATTTCTGGAAGTTTAATGTGCCCAAAACTGTATAACAACAGCACATACGTGCTAACAGTAGGATGTGAAACTGCAGATCCAAATAGTTTCCCATTTTACCACGAGCACATTACTCAACAACATGAACATGAACCTGGAGGTTGAACTGCTCCTATCCTACTATGATGCCTTGATGATCATGATGTTCCTTAACAATGTCACAGCCGTAAAAGCCCTTATTTTATCCAAAGCTAAATGCACAAAAACAATTACTACAGTTTGTTGTATCTTCCACATACAACTTCCCCTTGAGCTTGTTCAAAAGTAAATTAACAACCTCCTCCATCCTTTACCACAATACTGTTTCCCCAGTCAATTAACAGTGCAAACTAAAAACAGAGGGGCATATGTACAGTGAAGTGACAGAGAGTGGTGTTAGCCTTCCTGGCTTAAGGCTGCAGTTGGTCACTTCAGAAACGAAATGCTGCACCATATTTACAAAAATATGGTGCAGCCCTGTGTTTACCTCTGCTCTGGCGCTAAACTTAACACCCTAGCAACAACCCAGGCACCCTTGCACCATAGTGCAAGGGTGTCTGTGTTGACGGAAAGATTGTTTATGTGTACGAACATCTCCCTTACAGCACATAAACAATCTTTAAATGACAATTTGTAACTTTTATCGAGTTGCAAAATGTAATTTCTTTGTTTTGATTGTTTATGTGCAGGAAGGGACACCTTCCTCCACATAGACAATCAATGGCAATTTGCTATTTCTATCTGTGCTGCACAATGCAGCACATATGGAAACAGCAAACACTAGGAAAAATACATAATTTCTCCTCATTTCGCCTGTTTAAGACCAGGTTTTCCCTGGTATTAATTTTGGCGCTGCCTCCTTGTAAATAGGGTGGGGGTTAGCTTCAAAATCAATGGGTGTTGCAGTAGAACGCCCACCACAACACCCATTTCCCTCACCTTTCATGCTAAGTACAACGTGAAAGGGTGCCTTATTTTTAAGTGGCTTAACGCTGCCTTTTCAATAAGGCGAAGCTGCTATTGCCACCACAACATCACTTTCAGTGACATTGAAATTGTGATAAGGGCCTGTATATCTGCCCCAGTGTTTACACACCCTAACTGACAGCACCACCAACGTCCTTTGTAGATGGTCAAATTCCTGTGTAACTGTCCTAAACATGTTGGCCAAGGATAACCTGATTGTTCTGTTACAGAAATTCCCAACCAGAGGCTATACCTTCTCCTTCCATGGTGGCAATTCCTGGAATGATGTCATGAAACCAGCTTGGCATCTGCCAAACACCTTGCCTTTCAGAAAAATAAAAAGCCTTGGCTATTTCATCAGTCATCCTATACTAACAGATATGTCGTTCTCATTTCAGCTTCGAGAAGTGGGACCACTGTGGTTGTGGATGTGTATTCACCAAATAAATAATACATGACATGATACACAGTTCACAATTTCCAAAAGACATAGTTCACAATGATGTGGATAATGCTATAGTATAGTCTTTGGGGATCTCACTTTTAAAATGTTTGTCACAAGTTCTCATGTTTAGCAGCATGCATGGGGCCTACATCAGGTTCCTGGGTGACTCACTTACTTCTCAGTGCAACTACTCACTTCATCATAGGCTGTCTAGGTGCTAATCCTTTTGTGAAGAAAACCTTCACCGCCTGTCACTGAAACTTTTCACTTTTACATTTACACAATGTGGAAAAGTTTAAAATAAATGGTCTGACCATGTGCCAGATTATATATGACTCACAACTCTATCTCAGGTTATGATCTACAAATTATATAAAAACAATTTAAGGTTTGTCCCCCAGATATCAAAAAGCAACTTGACAGAAAATCAACAACAATACTGGATATTAACAAAAAAATGTCCGAATACACTTCTCCAGGACAATGGGCTATGTCAATGATTCCTAGACTATAATCAATAGTACGCCATAACATCTTTGAATGGGAGAAAATGATTTGGCCCTAGCCTCAGTAGTGAGTAAAGGCTGGAGGGTTATTTTAGAATAACTCTGAAATGGTGTCTTTCAATCCGCTCCTGAGACTAATGAAGGTGTTATTTGATGAAGTGGACTTCAGACTTTTTCATCCAAATATTAGACATATTTCAAATGAAGAGCTCAATTCACAATGATAACTTGTTAATCGAAAAAATAATGACTTGGAAATCATGAAACACGAATTAATAGATGTAAAGTGATTTGCTCACAAAGAACATTACACAACAATGTATGAGAAAATCTGCTCACATGATGTATTCAGAATATGAATATATCATCCAAGCAAGTTTGCAAAACACATTACATATGTCCATTAACCTGCTGTTAGTACCAGAGCAATGCTTTTGCACTCAAAGGGAGGGTGGTTGTGCACCCCCACTTGAAATTCCACCCACTGAAGAATTGTCCAGTTCTTTTATGTAGATTGTGTTTTCTAAAGAGACCCAAAGCTACAATTTGGGAGCTGAGCTTTAAAGGCTTTTGGAAGAAAGATGGATGTCTTCTACACCAGTCAATGAATTGAACCATCGTCATTCTTACCGCTATTATGTAATGTCCCCCACCAAAACCCTACCAAAAGAATCAGAATTACATGACACATAGAATGATCCTGATGGGTAATTCTAAGTAGGCAGTAGTTCCTTAATATCCCTGAACCTGGAGGTCCTTTCTTTAATGATTTTTAATGGTGATTGCACCAATCGTGGCAATCATACTGTGTTTGATACAACGTCTAAGGAGCTTTGGTTCAGCCTCTTCCACCTGCTGACTTCTTTGGCTAGAGAAACTTTGCCCATTGGCTTGAGAAACTCACAATCATATCTTGGACCAGTCCACAGGGGTATTTTAGTCTTAAATTCAATCTATTGACAGTTTGGTTACAGTTTTTCGACTCCATTGGAAAACACGAGGAACTATCCATCATTTTGCAAGTACACACTGCCAACAAATACTAAAGTCATTATCTTAGCCAACTATTACAAGAACAAGGAAATCATTTTTGAATTGCTTTTGCACTGCAGCAGACACTTTTATTACTTCTATCAGACTTGAGTCAGAGCATAAATGCATAGCCTTTGCCAATGCTTGTTTAAGTGTCTGCCCTTTGTAACTTTAATGCACAGTGGCTGCCTCCTAATTGCCAGAGCCGTCTCTCTTATGTTGTAGTAAAATGCCAGTAGTATCATAAAATTGCTGATATATTTGAAACTAGTTGCACACCAGACATTCCAGTATTGAACAATTCTAAATGGAAATTCTTCAGACAGTTGAAGATCTCTCTTCATGCCTCATACTGCTCTTTAAACCTTACTTTATGAATCCCATAATATAGATTGATATTTTTCTGCTTGTTAATAAAGGTATATAAGACTGGGAAAATTAGTCTTCTAGTGATTTAGGTATTATTATCCAAGGCTTCAGGTATTAGTATTCTCTCAGGTTACAAATCCTCACTGATAGCTGTGCTTTCCAGAGTTTTATTAGATCCCAGACTACTAGTAAAGGCATAATGAGAATGTGTAAAAGTTGGGAAAGGAGCAGCAGCATATTTCTTTGCTTTCATAAGGGATTTTATACATCACCTTCTGAATGTGGATACAGCACACAGATAGCTGGTAAGTAACTACCAACATGGCACATCAGTTACAACTCATGGTGTTAATGATTTCTAATGAACCAATTAAAATGGAAATAAGTAATTTCTATTAAAACATGTAGCTGACAAATATAGAATGTACTGAATTACAGATGGGTAGCAACAGAGGCATTTTTCACTGATAGTACGTGAATGACATGAAATAAACAAAAGCAAAGTTGGAGTTTCATATAATGTTGTTCAGAATCCCTAGCTTGTAAACTTCCCCTTTGAGCACAGTTATGTATCTACAATTTTATGTTATGTATGAGCTCAAAACCCTTCCTCTATTATGAACAAACTTTTTGAATTGCTGGATTTTAAATATAGTAATTGAAATGAAAGCATGGTGGCAGATTCCAGCTCCAGGTTTGAGCATTGTTACATCACAGCTTTGGAAATAAGCTTTTTCAAATTTCTGTGATGTCGCTGCAGTAAATAGTAACATTTTAATAAGGATGTAGAGGATAATGAATGGTTAGGCATTCATATTTAAAACAGAACCATACATTCTGAATAAACTGGACCTTTTCACCATGAGGTTCCGTAAGGTGAAGAGTATTTGATTTAATAGTTATCAGAATGGGGGTAGTTCCTCCTAAGCCGAGTGGATACAACCAGTTTGATTCAGTGGCTTATGTGTGGGTCACTGGGAGTTCTGAAAATCAGAACTTGGTGCCCTCACACACCTGTTAGGGTGTAATGCTTCATCTTTGGGCGTTCTTTGTCTGGCCACGCTGCAATGCCTGATAGGCCTGATGGCTTCCTTATCTGAGATCTTTGTATCTGGAGATGCTATAAAGATGAATGTAAGTGAAGGGAAGAAAGGGTAGGGAGTGGGTAATAACTGAAATAGACCCTGGTCCCGTGAAACCTGTTTTAATGATTGAGGAAGGTTACCAGGACTACAGTAAAAAGAAATTTGCTATCATGTGATCTTCAGGTACCAAGATAACTACTAGACAAGTGTGATCACTAGTGTGGTGTGGTCAACATGTTTTTTGCCCTTGATTCCCCAAAAGAGGGCAGCACATCATCGGTACCTAGAAAAAAGTCAATTTGAGCCCCCTATCGAGGGTTCGCACTCTCCTTTCTAATAAGGATGACCTCTTGTGTTAACCGGTGACCCCAAAGTGGGTGCCGATCAGTGATTCCACCTGGAGAAAGGAGACATAAGGTGGAAAAGTACCAGCAACATGGTTTCGACAAAGGAAGAAAAGGTGTGACTTATACATTCATTGAAGTGTTGAGGTTCAATAGTGAAGACATTCTAGTATCAATGTGGTATATGTCTGTCGGTATTACTGGTGAGTATCCTTTCCTCGCTTTCCTAAATGTGACAGACATAACAAATAAAAAAAATTATTCGTGCAACAATAAAATATCAAGGTGATGTATGTCTGTTAGTTTATCTGGTGAGTATCCTTTCCTCACTATCCAGAAATTAGCAGACAATATGATTAAAATATTTTACAATTATCTAGTGCAACAAGTAAAGTAAGGACATCTGTAGGGTTATGAAATACAGTATGGAAGTGGCATAAGAGTGGAGTACAGTATCAGTTTTCCCGCAATCCTGGCCAGTCGCTTCCATCTGTGGCTGGTGCATGTTACAGTGTGGTGCGCCACCCGTTCCCCGGGGACTCAGTTTCCCTAAAAGGAGGACATGGGTATGGGGGTCATATTGCCCTGCTCAATGGCCAGGTGTGGCATGAAGGGTGGCGGGTCCTTTCAGTATGTGTTGTAATGGGCCTGTGCTGCCAGGTAGTATAGCTCCATATCTGGGGCCTCAAATCCCCCCGTTGAAAATGGTTGCGTCATGGTGCGCCAACCCACTCGGGGCTGTTGCTTGATGAGGAGTGCACGATGAATGTTGACGAAGGGGCGTCCTTGGTTATAAGGTATATAGAGAAATAAATATAGTAGTTTAGGTAATATGATCATTTTCATTAGCACCACCCTGCCAGCCAAGGAGAATGGCATTGTGATCCAGCGGGACATCCAATTAGTGATGGTATCAATGGCCGTGCCATAGTTAGTATGGAGTTTTTCTTCCTTAGTTCCAGGTATTGTCAGGTATTGTCACACCCATGTATTTGATTTAGCTTTCGCACCATTTCAGGGGGAAGTCAGGAATGAATGGGACCATGCAAGGGTGAGTGGAAAAATGTGCGATTTGCTCCAGTTGATCGCTATCCCGTAGAGTGAGACAAATTCAATAAATTCCCACAGGATCAGATTAAAACTAATATGTGGTTCCCATAAGTAGAGGGTACTATCATGTGCATACAGTGACATTGAAACTTGCCAGGAAGGATATGGTAAGGCATGTTCCCTGTGGTATTGTTTTATTTTGGCCGCGAGGGGTTCTATAGCGAAGGCGAACAGTATCGGGGATAAGGGGCATCCTTGTCATGTGCCTCGTATGATAGGGATTGTTGGGGAATGTACGCTGTTGACCTGTACAATGGCCTTAGGTTGCACATACAATAGTCTTATATGTGCTAGGAAGGGCTGGGGAAGTCCCATCCTACCCAGAATCTTAAACATGTAGTCCCATTCCAGGGAGTCAAAAGCCTTTGTGGCATCAAGGAACACCACTGCTGCTCTGATTTCTGGATCTATGTCATGAAGTAATGCAAATGTTGTGCGCAGGTTATGGGACATGGCCCTGCCATGGGATAAAACCTGCTTGGTCCAGGAGGACCAGCCCCTCCATCAACAATGACAATCTGTTTGCGACAATTTTTGCCAGCACCTTAGTGTCACAGATTATAGGCGAAAGAGGCTTGTAGGATTCGCAGATGCTGGCCTCTTTGTTCGGCTTTAATAACGATATGATCATGGCCTGTCACATAGTCATAGGTAAAATACCCCTGTCTCTGGCCTCTTCGAACAGCTGCTTAAGGAATGGGACTTGCTCATTATTATAAAATTTATAAAAATCAACGGGTAAGCCATCAGGCCCCGGGGCTTTGCCGTACCTTAGACCCAATATTGCAGCTCGGATCTTGTCCTTTTCTAGATCAGCCAAGAGAAACTCCATGCGTGAGTCAGTGATCCAGCCAAGGGCAGTATCTTCAAAGGAGGCAAGTATATCAGGGGGTCCGTCTTACGTGTATGATAGAGTGTAGCAGGTTACTTAGAGAAAATATTGAGAATTTCTTGTGACTCATTATGCCTATCCCTCACCTCATTTGTTATCTCCAATATTTGGTTGGTAAATCTAGGGGGTCTGGTTGCCTCGGATAGGAATCTACCCAGACACTCACCGTCCCCATTAGATCTAGCCACATAATATTTGGAGCGGAATTTGACCTCCCAGTCCACCTCCTCATTGTATTCAACTAGTAGCTCTTTTAGCCGTGTCCTTTGCTGTGTGGTGGGGGCAGAGACCAGTAGGTTCTCTGTTGCTTTTATGTCTCTCTCCAATTTAGTTAAGGTTCCCCTTATAGATTTCAAGATCCCTCCACTCTTGGCTATACACGACCAGTGGATAGTGGCCTTAAAGCTCTCCCATACACCTGCCAATGTTGAAACACGATCTTTGTTACAAGGGAAGAATTTGAGCATTTCTTGACGTATTTCCTCATGGAAGGCGTTATCTAGTAAGACTGTGAGTTGGAGTCACCAGGAGCGTTATGGGGATTCATTGCACGGCAGGCCAGTTTAATGAGAACAGGGGAGTGGTCTTAGAGGGTTCCCGCGAAATGAGTCACCCTTTGGAGCCATGTGCTAAAACCTTTCAATATCAGACATAGGTCTATAGGAGACCAGCTGGAGTGCACACTAGAGTATTAACAGCCTGATTCATGTACGGGCCGTTTTGCGAGGCTCAAATAGCGAATCATAAGGAATCGCTATTTGAGACTCGCAAAACGGTATTCATGTGGGAATCGCAATAGTAATTGCGATTCCCACTGATTCCTTATTTGCGATTAGCTAATTGCTAATCGCAAATAAGGAATAACTCCCCATGCATTCCTATGGGCCAAAAGGCCCATAGGAATGCATGGGGAGTCATTCCTCATTTGCGATTAGCAATTAGCTATTCGCAAATGAGATTGCGAGTACAAGGGTGCCAGGGGTGTCCAAAGGACACCCTGTAGCACCCCTGCATGGAAAATAACACAGGTGTTGCACACACACATGTCCTTTGGACATGTGTGTGTGTAACGTGCAACTCAGAAAAATGCATTTAAATGCATTTTTCTGAGTTTTCGCAATTTACCGCGAGGTCTGACCTCGCGGTAAATTGCGCCTAGAAATAGCGAAATCGCAAATTGAAATAGGATGTTGAATAGCATTTAAGGAATCTCAAATAGAGATTCCTTAAATGTCATTTCCTCGCACATTTGCGACATCGCAATTAGCGATTTTTGCTTTTGGGATGCTGAATCCCAAAAGCAAAAATCGCACTCGCAAAGGGCCGGATTCTCAGAATCCGGCCCTTTGCGAGCCGATTTAGCCTTCATGAATAAGGCTGAAGGTTCCCTCTCTGTGCGATGGATATATGTTCCTCCAGGCATCAAAGAGTTGGTAGTCTATCATAATACTTGTGAGGAGTTTAGTTGCCTGTGGGTGTGAGATTCAGGTGTTATGTGAGTGGTCAGCCTGTGGATCTAATGTTAGATTGAAGTCTCCAGCCCACACAATGTAAGTGGAGCCTAGTGCCATAATGTTTCCCCATAGTTTTCCGAAAAAGCAAGCATCGTCAATGTTGGGGGCATAAAAGCTTACCAAAGTGATCGTGTACCCGGCAATCCTGCCCCACATAGCACTGTATCTCACCTGAGTACCCTGTAGTTCTCCCAAAGGGCAGTATCTCTTGCTGGCCTTAATGAAGAAAGCAGTGCCCCTTGCGTACGTTGAGTAGGATGAGGAGCAGCTGTAAGCCACACATTTTTTCATCAAGGAAGGTGTTGCCCTGGGGTCTAGATGTGTTTCTTGAAACATGGCCACCTGTACTTGATGCCTGTCCAGATATCCCAAGACATGTATGTTTTTGAGGGAGTCACGAAGTCAGCGCACATTCCACGTCTGGAAGCTGTAGCTTGGGATCTGGCCCTCCCTCAGTTCTTTCATGTCTGTCACACCCCCGTTGAGTTTGGATGTGTCTGTATGATCCGTCATGGAACCTTGGTATGGATTGTCCCTTATTCGTTATTAGTGGTGTGTGCATAATACTTGTTCGTACAGTACTGCAATATACAACACCCAAAGATTCTTTCCATATCCACGGCCTAAACCTGTGAGAGAATAGAGTCCTTCCCTCCCTCCGAACCCATTTTTAGGAGTGGGCGGAATTTGCGTAGTCGCGCTACGCGAAGCTCTGCAAAATGGTAAAAAATCTCTGCGAGCACGCAAGAGTTCAGCAAACACGCGGAATTGCTTGTTCCGCCCGTTCACGATGCTTTCGCCTGTTTGCGAACGCTGTTTGCATACTCGGGGGTAAATATCTTGCAAACACACATTTAGAAAGCACAAACGAGCAAAAAATTCTGCAACGCCACGGATCGCTGAATTTTTGGCAACTTCACGTTCTCCGCAAAACGTGAAATTACCCAAATTCCGCAAATTCCGAGAGCGGAACAGAATTTACCACCCATGCCTACCCATTTTCCTTCCAGCCATTCACATTTTTACAATTAACTGTTGACATGTTCCATATTTTGTGTTGCTTATCAACCACATAGCAATATGGCAGAAGCATGTTTTAAGATATTTTGTGGCTGGCGGTAACAACATTCTCAAACATGTTGCAATTCACCCTTAGAACAGCAAAATAAATCTTTAGGGGAATTTCCATAGGCGGAATGCACCAGAGAAGCCATAAGCGCGCCTCACAGGAGCATGGGTGTCCAGGTACACAGTTATTTGTGGCAAAGTCTTAAAGTCCTGTCCCTGCCTCTTGATTGAGGTTCAGCAGGGTCAGACCCTGATCACAGCTTTCCTGGCCCAAGTCTTGTTAAGCAGATGTTAAGCAATGTAATACAGAATTTGCATTTTTCCAGATACAGCGTGTTACTTTCATCCCACGCATGTTTGGTTCTTTATTCCTCTTCAGGGTAGGGCGTCAACCTCTGGGAGCCAGGATTATTGCTTCATTTAGCAAGGGATCGTTTGTCGATGGCTCTCAAGAAGTCTTGAGTCTGTTGCAGGCTATTAAAGATGTGAGTCTTGCCCCAGTAAGGGACTCGTAGTCTGGCTGGGTAAAGCATTACGTATTGTATGTTTGCTTGCTGGAGCTGTCTTTTAACCAGCAAGAATTTCCTTAGTGCCTCCTGTGCGGCCACTGCGGAGTCCAGACAGATTGAGATCTTGTTCCCTTCGTAGGTTAGGTCCTGCTTCTCCCTGGCGAGTCGTAAGATCCTGTTGCGATCTTAGTAATTGAGTAATTGTGCTAGTATGGTCCATGGCTGGACCCCTAACGGTAGCCTGGCCACAAGAGATCGATGGCCCTTTCAACCACCAGCACTTTGGAGAGGGCCTCAGCGCCAAACAGACCGAGCAGCAGGCATTTCACATAGTCCTCCATACAGCCTATATCAGTGAATTCTGGCACGCCTGTGATGTGCACGTTATTTCTACAGGAGCATGCCTCCAAGTCCTCGTTTTTAGCAGCAATGACCCTTAACAATTTGTCCATTTCTTGGAGGCGGCCATGATCGTCAGCAATGGACTCCTCCAGAGTAGATATAGGCTGCTCCGTTTCGGCTATAAGGCCATCTTGCTTATCCAGGTGCTACGTGATATAGTCCATGCACATGGTAATGGTATCCATCTTAGTTTTGATGCAGTTGAGGCTTTGGCGCATAGTAAGGAGCAGTTCTTTAATGTCTGTGTCTCATGATTCATTTGGAGCCGTACGTTCCTCCTCTTGGCGTGATTCCTTGTCTTCCGCCTTTTCAGCATTGTTTTCCTGAGCTGAAAATTGCAGTTGAGCTTGCTTCGCGTCAGCACACCCCATGATTCGCAGCTCTGCCCGGGTCTAATGAACTTTGGGTAACCAGTATGTCCCTTTAGTTATTCCAGACCACTGTTAGCCAAATCTGTATAGCTCTAATGAAAAAGGTGTGTTGTAAATACATATAATTACAATTGCCAATTACAGACCCCTGTAAGTCCCAAGTATATAATAAGGCAAGGGGGATTCAAACTACATATATAAGTCCCTAGTATATAATAGGGCTGGGGGTTTAGAGGCACAGTAGATTTCCTGCACTGTAGTGGGTACTCCTGTGATGCCTGCTGTCCTTTTTGAAGGCAACCTTGCTTTGCAGACTGTCTTTAAAAATAAAGTAAGTTATATGCAAAAAAAGGTACTTCCAAAGTGGTAATTTGCCTGCTTTTTACACAAACATCACCCCCAAGGTCTCCCCTAGTTGCCCCAGTGGTGTGGCGCCATGTAACTGTAAGCAGGGACATTATAAAAGAAGCTTAATATGCTCTGGTGAGGAAAACACGGACAATTTGTTTCCCCCCATTATAGATTATTAGCTCCATAGGCTAGCATTGGAATATGTTAGTTAAGCATAAATGTTGCTGGGAAGGGGCTAAAATGTCATTTGAGAACTAAAAAGATTGGCAATGATAAATCCAACAACTTGACACTGTTGACGTTATCATAACTAGTACAGAAAAGAAATTATAGGACTTTCTTTTCTGTGACCTAAAATTCAGCCTTCTAGCAGCCTTTCCTGATTGGCCAGGCTTAACAGGCCTAGCCCAGCTACTTTGATGAGGTGATAAGTGGCCTGCGCAGAGGAGAGGTTATCTTATGGGGGAGCTCTGCAGCGGCTGGGGGCTGGGTAAATCTAACTGGGCTTCAAAGAGACAAGGACAGTAAGGAATGCCTATCAAGCCTACCCCCAGTCCAAAGTCCCGGGAATAGAATGTATAGGAGGTGGAGGGGCAGTGTTAATGGAAATGAACCATACCAGTAGGTTGGTTTGGCCCTCTCTTACTCCAAAGGAGAGAAAATCTCCATCTTGAATTTTAAATTGCAGTAGTTTGTGGGACAAGAATATGCTACACTTTGGAGGAAGTTGTCATTCTTTTGGGTGGTACCCTGCACCTCACTGGACAGGATGCCCCCCTGCTTGTTGCTTCAGATCATTAAATAAATATGTGAGAGTGGACCAGCTACACCATTTCTTTATTAGCTATTACTAGAGATATCACAATTTGACTGGAAAAGGAAATTCGATACATGATCTTACAGAGATATCGGAGGCTCCCTTGTAATAAAAATATGTAATAAATAAAACAAACTCAATAGGAGCTAGTACAACACAGAATGCAACCCTAAATATTGAACAAACATTTCTCTGAAAAAATAATGTCACTCTTGGAGCTGTCATCTTCAACTGCTTTCTATTGAATCATTTCGACTAACATAGCTGACTGCAATGATTTAGAAAAGGAAAGGTTTGGTGGAACTTTTCAACCCTTTTAGAGAGCATGAAATGTCCTAGGTCACACAGCTCTAGTTGTTTGCAACCCCCCTCTGACACAACACGTTTTATTCTGGGATCCATTTTTGTCCCAAGCATAACATTTACAGCCGGTGGTGCTGGAAGGATTTTCAGAGTGGGAGTGATCAAGATTGATAACAGGCTCACCAAAAACAGAACCTTGAAAAGTGTCCAATGTATGCCAGTAATACCCATGATGTCAAACAAAGCATTGTGTGGTGGATATGTAATTTCATCAACTACATCAAAAACATGAGATTTTACTGAAGAGGAATAATACATTACTGTTTTGTTAACCTTTATTTAATGTCTTTTGACATTGCTGTGAAACTTCTCACATGAGGAATAAATGACGCAGTCAAATGTGCTCTATTAGATATTAAAATATATCTAAATTGTGGAGAGGAAGCTAGTAAATGTTTCTAACCTCGTTAGGAATTAGCAGTATTTGACACAGGTTCCCTATTTCACCTTCTCCTTGACCATGTCCTATGTGTCATTTTTGGCCTGACTTTTAAATCATCATAAAGTGCCGTACCGGATTACAAAACACCTTAATAATTAGATTTGGTGAATATTTTGCCGTACCTTATATCTCCATGAACATATTTGAAATAAACAAACTGCACATAGTTTGCAGACATATAATTAAAAACAAAACATTAATGGTAATACAGTTTAGGAGTACTTTGTTGCAAACAGTTGCCTGACTTAATTAATTCCAATTTGTGACTGCCTTTAGGGTGTGGCACTTGTTGCAAGAAAAATAAAACACAATAAATGGCTTGTTTATTGCCTATTCACACACCAAGCTCTCGAAATTATCTTGGGGTGTGCTGCAGCACCTGCTGCACTTCGACTTCCAGAGCTGTTGTTAACTGTCTTTAAAGGGTTGATTATATTCCTGTTAGATATCACATGAATGTATTTACTGCTGCACTCTTGTGCATAAATATGTAAAGGTGAGCTTGGTGCAAGGAGTTGGGGATGGATAGATTAAAGTGTGGTCTGCCTAGGGGGCTATTAAACGCACAGACACTTGTGAGTTTGTTAGCTTTAGCAAATTTGTCTCTGACCCTTTTGTGACCTGGAAATGGTCAGAGATTTGCTTCAGCAAAGGGTTCTTGTAAATCCCTCCGGGTATGGAACACTCTCAAACATGGTGGGGGTGTAGTGGAACATTTTTTCCCACCGGGGGGCGTGTTTTCCCTGTTGGGAAACAACAACTAAAAATAAAGAAGTTATTGCTCAGAGAGGCTGCCTTTTCCGCTAAAAGGAATTGCACCGTGTATAGCATTCCTCATTGGGAAAAGAGTGAAGCATAAAAATGTCACAGGACATTGCCAGAAGCACGCCTCAACACCTGTGACTGGGGCATCTTTTCAGTCATGCTACTGGGAATGAATAATAAAAAGTCATTTGTTGGTGGGATATGAATTTACTTAAATAAATGAAAAGACAAGAGGCGTTTGACAAAACAGGAACAAGTTGGTTTCATTAAACGCAGCAGCTGACAGAGTCTCGACAGAATGTGTCTGAGGAAATTTTCTCGCTGTACAAAGTTTCGGCTGACATTATATACATCTTGTGAGGTACAATAAAAAAACAGCATTCTTTAAAAAGCATCTAAGTCATAAATTGGCAAGTTTGGGCATCTGATAACAACACATATGGCTCTCGACCTCGGGGAGAGATAGAGTGCGCTAGCTTGTATTGTCCTGATGTCTGGTGTGGGGAGCATGTGATCACTATGTGTGGTTTGCATGTTGTGTTCTGATTGGCTGAGTGTACCTCTCTACATGTGGTATCTAGCTTTGTGGTATTTTTAGGGAATGCAAGCCTTTGGTCAAACGTGTTTTATTGGGGCCAATTTCCCAGGACCTGTTTGTGGTACAACTATTTATCTGTGGGATCAATCCGGGTTTTCCCTGGTTGCGTGTTTGTCTTTGAGCTAAGTGAGACCCAACCGGTGACCGGTCACTTCATAGATGTGTGTTGGGGTCACAGGACTTATCTGGCTATGTATCTCTGACTCAGGGTTGATGAGAAGGTCACCAAGGGTGAATGAGACAGAAATTATATGAGTTAATTAGAACTTCTGGAAATAATATGGCAGTTATTCATAACATTTTTATCCACATTCTCAACATTGTGAGCACAGGTGTCATAGTGTACATCAATATTGTATTTACTAATATTGACATAGTTCTGCGTACCTAGATCATGGCGTACATCAACATTGTTTCTACTGGTAACAACAATATTATGCGTGCATGGATTATGGCATACCCTGACATTGTTACTGCCAGTATCAACACTGTTGTGCCAGCGTAGATTATGGCATACATTGACATTGCATTTCTGGGTATTCATATTGTTGTACGGGGACTGGTAATGGCAAATGTTGACATTGCAATTATTGGTGTTGCCTTTGCCGAGCCTGCACTTATCACGGAATTCATTGACATCGTATTCACCCATTCCAACAATTTATTAATAGTAGAGCTACTCTGAGTACCAATATACTACTTTTTCTGGGAACTGGGCCATTATGTTTTAGGCTTATTCTATGTGCAATAAACAGAGAAACTGAATTCCTGGTACAATGTTTTAGGGTATTATTCTCTTGCAGAACAGAACTGGTGGTCTTTATTTTTACTAAGTGGGTACTACATCTGATAGCAATATTTGTCTGGCAAGGGAATTCTTCTTGTGTTTTAAGCAGCATTTCTGAAGGTCACGGCTTCTCCTGACACAGTATGTTTGATGTGGATCAGTGATTCAGAAAGAATTAATTTCTAAAATGACTCAAACTAGGCAAAATATATTTCTACAGGACATATAGTTGTCTTTGGAGCCAAAAAGGAGTAATGATACTATGACATAGCTGGACCTTGTAGAGTATTACATGCTTTCTCGATACCGAAGAATGCAGTTTTATTTCTGTGTTTGGGAGGTTTGTGAATGTGTTTGCTTTTTTGAGAAGACTGAAAACTATTTATCTCCAGCAGAAAAATCATGCACATTAATTATTTAGCATATCTCTTCAAAACAATAACAAGTAGTTCTTTCCCTTCATTTTTGACAGGGCTTCTTGGCTCTAAACACTAGGAAATTGGAAAATTTGAGAAAAGGAAGAATTTTTGAAAAGGAGAACGATGCAAGGAGAGAAAGAGAAACATTAGAATGCCTTTACTTAGTCTCAGTTTTGAGCACAATGAATAGTGCAATTCGGAGCGCAGTTTTTTTCCAATAGGACACATTGAAAGAGAAACAGGCGTATCACACCAACCAGAAGGGAGGTTGAGGACTCCTGACTCATTTCTCATGTGTTCATGGACCGATTGCTTTTGAAACTTGGGATAGATCATGTTCACTTGGAGAAGGGAGGTTCATAGCATAGTGGCCATTCAAGATAAAACACCACAGTTCACTAGGTTTGCTTTTAACACAGACCATCATCGTAAGTTGTGAAAGAGAGTAAGGCTTCTCTTTTTCCCACTAAAGCAGAGTTGCCAGACCCGTAGGCATTTCTCATTTTTAGTAGTACAAAGATTCCTCTAAATGGTGCAAGTTAATGGTTTGTTTACATTCCCCACTCTTACCAGGCACAGTCATATATTTGTAAAGATAATTTGTATGGCCCCTTTGGCACAGGCTTTAAAAGCAGTTGAATCTTTGAAAATACTATCATTTTAGGTGAGATTGTTATGGTAGTGCAGAAGCGGGAATCCATTTTAATTAGAATTCTTGGTTTACCACCATTCGGGCTACTTCTCGCACTTCACTGAGACAGTGGATCTTTGCCATTGTTGTAGAGAAGATCAGGAGCTATACACCACATAAATTATAAATACAATCACTAATCTATTTTCATTCAATAATGAGAGTTTGGTATGAGTTAAATGGTTTTATTAATTCAATAATTTAGTAGTTCATCTTCATTTAAAGTCACAAGTTAACTAGTATTATTCATCAAATATGAACAGAAATCAATAATCAATACTAGTCAATTATCAATTCAAATAGTCAATACAAATTAATTAAGCTGTGTTCCATAACAGAAAGAATCCTTATTCTAGGAATGAGGAGGAAAGAATGTCAGTTGGAACCCATAAAGAGTTCTAGTCTGAGAGAGTAAGAGTAAAATCATAAATCTTTAGCATAACAAATCGGCTCAACATATCAAGAATCAATCAAAGCAGAACTTCTCTTAAAGAGAGGTTTAAGAAACTGTAGAGTTTCAAACTAGCATGAACTAGGGAATATGAAAGATGGGTTTTAAGTCTGCATCTGTTCTAGGAACACATGCTTTCATAGACTACACATTTTACTATTGTTGCAGGTTGTGGTTGCTTCCTTCTTCAGCCAGTAAATCATCTTTCGATGCTCTCATGGGAACAGGATCCCTCCTCATCTTCTCACAGAAGAAAACAAAGGCTCTAAATAGCAGTTTGCAATGTCACTTATTTCTTATAATCTAGCAGTTACATCTTGTCTACTCATAATACATTTTCCTGTTTAAAACTAAGTCCCCAAGATGAAATTGCCATATCTATCTTTTTAAATAACAAAACAGATGTATTTGTTAGCAGCGATCATTGTATAAGAAGAAACATTTATGGAATTGGATGAAAACAACTGTTATTTATTATGAAAAATAGGTTCAAGGAAAGGTAAAGGAATTAACATTTTATGCACATTAAGCATTTCTAATCATGTCTACTTGTCAAGCAATATTGCTTCAGCCATTTGAGCCCTGGTACTAGTAAATATGGTGCCAATTACAATTTGTGCATTTAAATGGATTTTATTGTCTACACATTAATTCTGCACATGTATTTAACTATATTATTTTCTCATTAATATTAACACACTCCCTCATTTTGGCCTCTGACTGTTATCTAACCATCACATTTTCTTCACAAATGAATCTTTAAGGTTTGCTCTCATCCTCAGTTGAGTCTTTTCACCTTCTTTTCAATCTCTCATATTCCTTTGCCTTCTTGTATCTTTAATTTTTATTTATTTATTTATTTTATTCGATTTATATAGCGCGTTATAACCCAGGGGTCTCTAAGCGCTTGTCAGGTACGCACAGCAGAGATTCCTAAAAAGCCCTACCAGGAGTTGTAGCCCAACCCAGGCTTTCTGGAAAAGAACAGTTTTCAACTTCTTCCGGAAGGACATCAAATTGGATTCCTTCCGCAAATCCGCCGACAGATTATTCCAGACTGCTGGGAGGGTATTGGAAATGGCGCGGCCACCCACTGTGGCCAATCTGAAGCGTGGTTGGGTAAGAAGAGTTGCTTAAGCAGATCTTAACGACCTACCCGGTTTGTATGGAGTCAGGCGGGTCTTAATATATCTTGGCGCCTTTCCATAGAGCGATTTGTGTGCGATGCAGAGCCCTTTAAAGAGCACCCTCTGCCTTACTGGCAGCCAGTGTAGCTCGCGCATAAGTGGGGACGCATGCGAGCTCCTTGGTTTCTTAAAAATGAGCCTGGCGGCATCATTCATCACCACTTGAGGTTTGTCCAGAAGTTTTTGGGGCAGTCCTAAATAAAGCGAATTGCCATAGTCCAACCTTGATAATATCATTGACAATACCGCCCGTCTCAAGGTGGAGAAGGACAATAATGGCGCAATGTTCCTAAGTTGTCGGAGAAGACCGACACAGGTTCCTACCACCGTGGTGACTTGCTTCCGCATGGATAGTTTATCATCCACATGGATGCCAAGGCTTTTTACCACCGCTGCAGGTTCTGGGGGTGGCCCAAGTTCTCTTGGCCAAAACCCGTCGTGCCATGGGTCACCAGCAATGGTGATTGGTAAGACCTCCGTCTTGTCAGGGTTGATTTTTAAGGAGTTCAGAGACATCCAGTTGGCTGTATGCTTGAGGATATTTTGCAGCCTTGCTAATGCCCCAGGAGCATCATCCATTTGGATAATGATTTGGGTGTCGTCAGCGTAGTTATACACCTGACAATCCATTTGATTGAGGAGTGAAATCAACGGTTGAAGATATATATTAAATAATAATTACTTGATGTGATAATGTTATTCTAATTACATATTTATCTCTCTGTGTCTTTCTCAGATTTTTCTTCTATTGAAATTATATCTACATCTTTTATAAAAAGCAAATAATGTCAGTAAGCACCACTCTACTCCTTCAGTGATTGCAAACCAATTTCCAATAACAGAACTCCTATACCGCCTTTTTCTAAAACGCTAGGGGGCCGATTACAATATCATACAGAAACTTTCGTCACGACTCCTTGTCGGATTTGGTTCCGACAGACCCGCAATCAGCGGTTCTGTCTGATCGATTACGATGTTACCGAACACTATTCTGAAGGACTCCCATTGAATTCAATGGGGCCTGTGTTCCACCAGACACACATGTCCCTATGGGGAAGATAGGTGTCTGTGGAAAACCTTGCACCCTATGGTGCCTGCCACACAGTGCATCGTTTTACTGGGAGGCCTTGGGTACCCTCATGGCCCCAAACTGGAGGGCTCAGAATGAAGGGGCCCGCTAGGGTCCCCCAAAGTCAGTTTCTGCCAGTGTTTTTTGTGTCAGACAGGCCAAGTCGGAAAGGCTGTCAGAATCGGACATTGTAACCGGTCGGTCAGAAACGCTGTTCATAGAGCTGTACAATTCGGCTCTGACCAACTCGGATTCTTCGAGTGCCAGTCTGAACCGATTTGGAGTGACCACACGGTTCCCCTTCCGACCACGAACATTGTAATTGGAATTGTTCCCGACCGAGTCGGGCAGATGGTTTCGACACTGTCTAGGGGAATCTGACTGCATATGTCGGCTAGAGATCGGGATGAAATCAAATGGGCAAGGCTGGCATTAAAAACATCCCTTAAAATACGTAAAGAGGCCATTCGAACTGAACTGTGGCTGGCACTTAGGCAAGCGTCTGTCTTAAAGGACATGAAAGGCTTTTGGAAGGCCGTGAATGCACCGTTCGTGTCCTACCAAACACTCCCCTAGTTTTGAAAATACAATTGGGAGAATCAATGGGTGTCCCATTTTTCTAGACTTTATGGCAGTGGCTCTGTTCCCACCATTGGTGTGGGCCCTGGTTTGAGCCCTTGTAGCCATCCACTCATCCGCCTCAATTTTGAGATGGAAGAGGTGATTGAAGCCATAAACGCTAGTGCTGGGAACAAAGCTCCGGACCCAGATTGTGTACCCGTGGACCTTTTCAAATCATGCCCTAAGTTGTGGGGTCCACTTTTAACATTGATCCTAAGGGCATGCTGTGTTCAAGAGTCCACCCTTGTTCCCATCTTTAAGAAAGGTGATCGCAATGACCCAGCTTGCTACCGCCCCATTTCATTGTTGGACTCCCTAGTAAAGGCCGCCGGGCTTGTGGTCTTAAATAGATTGCAGACGTGGGCTGAGGATACAGGTATCATTTCAGATTTACAGTATGGATTTCACACTGGTCTGGGCACAATCAAACAAAGCCTGAATCTGAGCCTCATTATAGGAAAATATGTCCAAGCAAAAAAAGGGAATCTGTATATTTTGTTTTGCTGACTTGAGCTCAGCGTTTGATTGTGTCAATCACCCAAAGCTTTGGAAAATTCTAGAGGAAATGGGGGTGGAAGGTCAATTAGTTAATTTCTTAAAACAATCCTATCTAGAGGCCCGGGATAGGGTTCGTTACGCAGAACGGGTGAGCTTAGGTATAGTTTTCCCATTGGAAAGGGGGTAAGGCAAAGGTGTGTGATCACACCATTCCTTTTTACCCTCTATATGAACAGCTTGGGAGACTTTTTAGGATGGGAATGTCAAGCCCTGCCCAGCATTGGCAACAGGGCAATTGGCGTATTATTATACCCAGAGGATGTGATCCTTTTAGCCCGCACCCCGAACGGTCTGCAAAAAATAGTGACGAGTTTTGTACCTTATATGTCAAGCCTGGACCTTAAAGTTAACATCTCAAAAATGTTTGTCATGGAATGTAGTAGGCCCAGTGTAAAGTGGCACAATATTTTCATACATAGCGGGAAACTTGATTTTGTAGATCATTTTTTATATCTGGGGGTTGTTTTCGACAATGGGGGTTTCTGGGCAAAAGCTGTCAATTGCAGAAAATTACTTTTTGCTAAAGCTACAGGTGCTCTGATTAATTTTGCAAGGAGGTTGGGTAAGTACCCTATTGATGACATCCTGGTAATATATAAAGCCAAATGTATCTCTGTTGCCTTGTATGGGGCTGGCCTTTGGGGCCATGTAGATGTGGAGCCACTCCAACAAGTTTAAAATAGTTTTTGGAGACACCCCCTGGCTGTTCCTGATTGCACAGCCACTTACATCTGCCATGCCGAATTGGGCCTGCCATACCTGTCTGACCTTATTAAAATCCAGCCTGTTTTTTATATGGCATAAGGTCTGGATAGGTGTGTCTACATACATAAATCGGGAAGTGATTTTAGATTGTTTGAAACTGTAGCAGGTAAATTACATCCCCTGGCTCGCATATATTAAAACATTTTTTGGTGACCTTGACCACATTGAGTTGTTTGACAATCCTGACTCCTTGCTTCATATCTCGAGGAAGGACTTAAAAAAATTATGTTTAAATCATCTGGAAATGATCAGGCTGTCTTCTAACATTATGAAACAGACAGTCAGAACCAATCAATTACTTTTGATTCAAACAGGGATACAACCATATTGATTGTGTACCCCAAGTAATTCTGATAGGTTCTTACTGACGTGTCTACGCTTAGGCAACTTTTACAACCTGGTTACATTTACCCAATTAAACGACTGGTCAAGTTCTCTCTGACCCTGTTGTTGAGACAATGTTATGTTATGTTATGTTATGTTATGAACATTTATTACGCGCACAGCTGCTCCAGCAAAGGAGCGTCCCGGCGCCTGACAAGGAAACAACATAACACAAGCTTAAAAGAGTGGACTGATGAGAAAGATAGATCCAGGGAAACAAAAAAGTCTTGACAGCCCTGCAAAATGAGAGCAAATCAGCAAGGGTACATATTTCCAATGGGAGGGCATTCCACAGGACTGCAGCACGTACCCGAAATGAACGCCCACCAGCCCGACTACGCTTGAACCGTGGAACTACTGCCAATTCAAGGCCCGATGAGTGTAGTGAGCGACTTGGAACGTAGGGAAACAGAAGATTCTGAAGAATCTGAACAATGCATCTAAACAGGCGACAATCCACATTATGTTTTTTTGTAAATGTTACTGAGACATTTACAAAATGTTACTGAGAAGATGGATTGTGCCTTATTTGAAGATGCTAGGCTTGAGGCAATGTCGACCCGCATTTACAAGGCTTCAATCTCTAGCGGATGAAAATGTCACTAATCACATTGAAAAATATCTGAAAGGGGTGGTGAGTACAAGGTCATCGATGCAAGATCCAACTCTTGTTGAAACTAACTGATTCACATGATGATTTTGATACTACCTGAGCATGCAGCTAACACTTTGAAATTTGTCTGTTATTTCATATCTATGGTAATTGTAATGGATTTTAATCAGTTCTTTAGCTTGATAAACCTTTTAATTATGAATGCTTATTTTTAAATGTTGAATGATATTTCTTGTGCTTTTAGGATTTAATACTTGAATCCAATGAAGTAAATATTGATTGATTGACTGCCAGTATGAGGCTTTCCGCACAACATCATTATCGGCCCCTAGGTGTTTCCAATGATTCTAATTCAGGTTTCAGCTCAGAAATGTTCTTTGTGATTTTTTTCTTACTTTTGTCTGGTGTGTATGAGCAGATTCCAGCCTTTTCTGTGACCAAAATGGCTAATGCTAGTTGATTTTTAAAACCATTGATCTAATAGCCACTAATTCTCTATAAACAAATTATAAAGTCTAGAAGTACTGGTTGCTAACTTGTCCACAACTGTAGAGCGCTTTCTAATCTTCTCAATATTTAAAACAATTCCCATTGATGGTATGATTATTCCGAAAATGTCTCCAACTAGTTGTGTTTCATCACCTATACTACATGTATGTCTGTGTAATAATGTCATTGTTAAAGCATCTATATTTTATATATGATATATCTTTGGAAACAGCAAAGCTGAATAGCAAATACCCTCTTATCAGCTGGCAATTGAAAATAAGCATCCTGTCCTCAAACAAATAAACTCCTGGAATGACTGGTTCTTCTCCTTGTAAAATTTGACATGTATCCCCCATAATTTCAAAGGTGTGTTTGCAACTGCGACCACTTTGTGCCTATTTCTAACTTGGTTTCTTCTTTTGTAAACACATATTTTTTCCTTTTATCTCCTGTTAATTTTAATTTTGGGCTGATCATTTATCTTTTAAATTCATCTTCTTTGATCTTCCAAACATTTTTCAAAATGTCTTCATCTCTCTTTTTACTACGTAAAATGTTTGTATTCCTTCCCTCTAAACAATATTGAATACTTTCTCTTAGGTTACATTTTCATTATATGCCTTAACACCATCTATAGGCATAGATGATCTGAAATAATGCTAAGCTGAGTCCATTTCTTTTTCCTGTGGGTGTAAATTCATGCTCTTCTGTAATTGAACTCTGGAAAGAATCATGTTCTAATATGAGTAAAAATATTCAAAGTGTTCTCGCCTATCTGCTAAACTAAGCAAAATACTTCATCCGATTGTGTATGACAAAGGAATGTGATTATAGGTCATTTCCTCTGCAGCTCTTGAAGGTAAATGAGCACAGAAGTAGCAATCATTTGCATCTAGTGCTGTGTGGATTCTTGAACTAACCTAGAATAAACATTAATTGAGTAATATTCTCTAATGTAATTCACAGTGTATGCCTTTTATTTTTGTCTCTCCTATTGTGTGCGTGAATGTTGCAGTTTCATGTGTAGACATAGGCCTCTGGTGTAAAAAAAATCCATATTAATATTGTTATGACTACTAGCACTACCACTAAGAATGTTCTTGCATCTAGCCCCATTTAGGAAATACATGTTTGTCTGTAGTCAGATTGTTGAGCAAAATTATATAAAGCAGCAATAATACAACAGTTCACCTTCAGATTTTTGTAAAAGCAGCTGCTTCAATTTTTCTTTTGCTGTTTGATCTTTTCAGCTTCATTGGCGATAGTCTTCGAATAGTCATCTATGTCCCTAGTCCGTCTTCTTCTAAATGTGGTATCCGCACTCTTCCAGTGCAGCCTTAGGTCTAGGGAATTCTTCTTTAAGAAAAACATATTTCAGACTTTTTGAGCTCTTACTTAATAATGTCTCTCAAATCTTTGCTTCTTTTCTTCAATATGTTTTTCAAGTAGCTTTGTCACAATCTTTTTTTTTGTGTGATTTTATGGAGGCTCAAACAGTTCTGATCTCAGCTTAAGCAAGTCTTCCACTTGCACATTTAACTCCTGCTTCATGTAGTATGTTTATTCAGGTGCAGAATATGTTTGACAAATACCTCTTGCCCATTTAGGCCTTCTTGGTGTCTGCTGATCTTCTTCTATGTCACTTACACTGCTTAACTCTGTCTCTTCAGTGTTTTCTGGCGGTATGCGATCAATTGACACACTTGATCTCAATTTCCTTGGACCATAATTTTGTGGTCATACAGCATTGCGGGTGCATCTTCTCAATCATGTACTTGTTCCCTCACCCAGAGCATCTATTTGTTCTCAGGTTGAGATCTTTTGCCTTCTTTTTCTTCTTCTTCTTGTTCTGCTTTAAAGTCTTCACTGCCACTATGTGAAATCACAGGAATCTAGATTGGTGCGACTGTTTGTAGTTCTTCATCCCTTTCTCCTTCTTTCTATTGTGTCTCTTGTGGAATTACTCATTACATTTGTTCAGCATTCGGTGATTCAGTCAACAGCACTCTTTGCTCTGGCATATAGTACACTATTTCTTCATACGGACTTTTTACTCTCTGAGTTTGAGATGCATGCACCTAGTTTGTTCCTCAGGCACTTAACAGAAGTGTTCAGGAGGCTTATTACCTTGAAGGGCCTTTCCATTTTGGTTCCAAGCAAGAGTTTCAAATGTGCTTCTTGACTAACACCCAGTCACCAGGACGGATGTTGTGGCACTGTTCCTGATGTGGATTTAAGGTAGCAGTTTTAACCTGATCCGAGACTGAATGCATAATCAATACATCTGAAAGGTACTGTTCCTATAGAGAGCGAGAAGGAAAGCAAATTGGAAGCAAATATTCAAGTGGAATCCTTATTATTATTGTTTAGTGTCCTCACACACCCAATTGCGTGTCATGCCTTGTAACCATCGCCAGAAACCATGGGCTCAACATAATCTCCTATGCCGATGATACCCAACTAAATCTCTCACTCACCAAGGAACCTGCATATTCAGGCACAACTTCCAAGAAGAGATTAAAGTCGTCGAAATCTGGATGAAGAACAGCTGCCTGAAACTCAACTCAGAGAAAACAGAAGCCTCACCCTCAACTCTACCCCCTCAGCATGGGACCACTCCGGTGCCCCCCCGCCCTCGGATACCCACTCATCCCGACAGACAGTGCACGTAAGCTCAACATCATACCGACCCATCACTCACAATGAATCGCCAGATCAACGCCGTCTCATGCTCATGCTTCATCACCCTCTGCATACTATGTAAAACATTAAAATGGATACCCATTGACTCAGGGAACATATGCACTCATGCCCTCGTCACCAGCAGATTGGACTACGGCAACGCCCTCTACACTGGAATCAACAGGAAACTCCTCTGCAAACTCCAGACCATCCAGAACGCCACAGTAAGACTAATCCTTGAAATCCAAAGGCACAACCACATCCCCCAACACCTCCGCAACCTCCACTGGCTCCCCTTCAAAGAAGAATAACTTTCAAGCTGTTCACGCACGCATACAAGGCCTTCTCAACATCGGACCTCAATACCAGAACAACTGCCTCTCCTTCCATGCACCCAAGAGAAAGCTATGATCAGCCAACCTCTCCCAAGCCCCGTCCCACTCTTCTACAGGAACAGAGCGCGTGGAAGGTCCTCCTCCAACCTTGCAGTCAAGGCATGGAACAAGCTCCTCCTCCACCTCCAGCGTAGCCCGACAGTGGACCAATTCAGAAAAGCCCTCAAGACCTGGCTCTTCGAATGACCCCAATGGAGCTGCACACCCCCCCAATGCTTTGAGACCCTAACGGGTGAGTAGTGTGCTCTACAAACACTGATTGATTGTCTAATTCATTGATTGAGTGATGCTTCATCATAGGGCTTGCTCCTCATTGCCCTACGAGAGGGTTTTTTGCACGAGATCTTTTTAGTTTTTGCGCGTAATGATGAAGGTGTGTGTGAGGATACACTATGTTTAGGGAGGAGTGAGTGCAAGCGGAGTGCCAAGTGAATTAAAACTGTTTAAGGGATACCAAATAAGTGTTATTATAGTGGTTCCCTTAGCTGGGACAAAAACATTAGACAAAGTGCTATCATGAGGGCTCAATGAAACAGGATAGCCAAAATTTGTTTCATGTGGAGTCAACATGTTTCATGCCTATTGGTCTTCCCGGATCTCTGGTGTTTCTTCAGGATGGGGGTTATCCCTACCCTACAACTAGAGTGGGATATATAGGATGACAGGTACTTTCCTAATAGGAAAATACCTCAATCAATATGCCCCTTATGTCAAAAGCAGAGTAAAGTGCACTACTGCTGTAAAGTAAGTTGTACTGCGAGAAAGCATCACAGACCTACCCCGACTCTGCTCGACTGGAGACAGGATGCACGACATCAGTCAATCCTTTATAGTAATTTAGTATCATGTCATCTGTGATGTTCAAAAGTGCATTTTCAGGTACAGCAGGCAGTCTCATTGCACGCCCCATCAATTCAGAGACTCATCAACACCAAAGGAAAAGCATCTGGCTATTTCAGTGATGTGGAGGCACAACCTTTTGCCAACTGTTTAGCTGTTCAACAATTGCAGAGGCTTCTGGTCAATAACTACAGTGCAATCTCTGCCCATTCTGTAATGCTGCACAAATCATTCTTAGGATCTCATTGTTAAAATGAATCCCACGATCTGACTGACTAATTTCATCATTGCACCTCTTCCAACATATGTTGGACCATGGAAATGTCATGTCATGGAAAACAATAAACTTCTGGCAACACTGGTCTTATATCTGCTAACATCAAAATGTAATTTGCATTTTTCTCACATCCTGCTCTGACCAAACCCTGCTGTTCTGTTTCTGAAACATCTTCTTGCAATTTTTTCGGTATTTCTCATGTATCAGCTACTGAGAACATCATTGAGAAAACAGTGCCCTCTTCAGTTCAGATTCATTTGTGTAATCGTGGTTAAATGTGCAGGCCACAAGTGCACAATACCATACGACTGCGTCTGCAAATCTGTTTCCAACTATAACATATCCCATGCCACTTCTGTGAACGTCACATTTAACAACTGCAGCTGTTATCAGCATTTGTAATGCCTTAAGAAGTTTTCTTACATGTTCCCCATTTCTAATGGGGGTGCCAGAGGAGGTCATGAAATCTCTTTGTGACCATAACTGTCCAAAATCATGGACCACGCCAAAGCCATACTGACTGTCTGTAAATATACACCCTCTCAATTGGGCTGTTATACATCAGGCTCTTGTAAGGGCAAATAATTCTGCAACTTCTTCTGAGGTAACACCTCGAAGCAATAAAGCTTCCACATCCTCTTGAACTGTACCAACAGCATAAGCTGCTCTCAAGGTACCTTCATTGTTTCTCAGACATGAGCCATCAGCAGAAATTACATATTCAGCTCCATCAAAGGTTTGTCTTTTATGTCTGGCCTTGGCTTAGTGCATATATCTGGGACATCTAGACAATCATGTTCAACTTCATCTCCACTTGAATCCTCATTTGCAAGTAATAGAGTTCACAGGTTCAAAATTTGGCAGCGTTTAATAATGATATTTTCAGCAGCAATGATCTGCTGCTTGTGCTTTGTGATTCTGCTGTTTGTCATATACTAGGTTTTTGTTCTGGTAAGCAATAGTTCTTACTGAGTGTAGGTCATAACAGTTAAGTGATGTCCCATCACTATGTTTTCACAACTCTCTATACTGACACTGACCAAAGCTACCTATTTAAGGTACCAGGGTGGTCTGGAGGCTAAAGGGTAGTCGAAAAACAAGCCATAGGTCTTTGTGAATGCCCCCCTCACTTCAAAACAATGTGAACATCTTACTGTAAACAGGCAATCACAGTACTGGGGTATGACAGAGACTTTCTCTCAGCTAAAGGAAAATTTTCAAGCACTTGCTGTTCCAGGTAGGCAGATCAGGCGCATCTTTGTGTGTCATCCTCAGTAATGGCTTAGCCACTAGGAAAATGTTTAGTAACAACTGTCTACAGTAGCTAACCATTCCCAAAAACATTCTGACTCCTCTATGTGTTCTGGGTGGATTCCTCTGAAGGATAGTCTACACTCTCTCTGGTAACTCCTTTTTTGCTCCTTTCTCAATGATATAGGTGATTTCCTCATTCTATGTGTGCTGCAGAATGCAGCACGCATAGAAAGAGGCAAAAAAGGAGGAGCAATAAATGTATATCTCCTTGTTGTACCTCCCTACACTTCCCCTGTGGTATTCAGATGCATTTTCAGGTTTAGGATTTCTCGTAAATCTGTAAGTGTGTAAGGTTCCATGGGTGTTGTGTGGGAACACCCACAGCACAACCCATACAACACCCCTTTCGCGCAAAGTGCTACATGTAAAGGGGCTGCATTTCCAAGGACAGGAAACGCTACGCAGATTGGCTTTTCCTGTTCTTGTAAATATGGGGCAGCATAATCCACCACCGTGCATCGCAATAGGTGACGCAATAGCAGCGCAAGGAACTTGTGAACAAGCCCCTCTATGCTTCGCACTGAGTGGGTTTAGGTGGTGATTTCATCTCAAATAATTATTCTCTCAATCTTTCAATGACTCTCAATTCAAATTTACCATTTCTCCAAAAACTCAAGGAAACCTTATTTTCAGTGATCTTGCAACCCCATATTTGTTATCATGTAATGTGCTGTTTGTAGCGTCTACCCAGCCTGAGTACCCACCAATGACCACACCACACATGCAGCTTAGCATTACATGTCCTTATTTTGCTGCGTGTAACTGCAAAGTCAACATTCTAAAACAAGTTTTCATGGTATTGCACTCTGATACATAAATCACAGCTCTATGGAGTCTGTTAGGAGCCAAAAGCGTTCCATCATAAAATATCGTAAGACATTATGGCTCAGATTCACAAAGGTTTAGTGTTAGGTTAGCGTTTCTATTGTAAAGTCTTCGGACTTTCGCCTGTGGTCGAGTGTGGTGTTAAACGATAGGCTTGTACGGTGAAATTCAGCACAGTTAACACATTGAGCTTCTCAAGCATTGCACGCTGTACTGCTTTCTTTAACTCATCATAAAATGGTTAACAAGTCCATTGGCCTGGGCCACACAACTGTACTTTTCTGATGCTTTACGGTAAGATGCTCCAGAAAATACTTGAATTCTCTTGTTGAATGGTGTGCCATTATCTGACTTTAAAACTGCTGGATCCCACAATGTTGAAAAAATGCCATCAAATCTCTCAATGACTCACTTGTGGATGAGAGATTCTCTATTAATGGAAAATGGGATTACTCATGCACAATTCCCATCAGATGATGTCCATTGACAAGTGAACCAAATACATTGATGGCTATTCTCCCCTGCCTGCTAGGGGAGTTCTGACATGGTAAGAGTATGGTGAGTAGTGTTTGCAGATCGGCAGTTATAAGGATGACAGGCCTTAAGTTCCTTTTCAACCCTCTCATCTAAACATGGAAACAAAACTCGATCTCGGAGAGCTGTCTTGGGGGCACCATTATCACAATGTCCTTCGTGAGCCACTTCAGTTAATTTCTGTCTCAAACTATCAGGAATTATGGTTCTCAACCCTTTCAGGACTACGCCTTCCTGAGTTATGGACAGTTCATCTTTAAAATTCACCATCACCGATGAGAAGACAAGCATGCCGGTACCACAACTGATGTGTAATTATATCTTTCAACTTCAGTATGTCACTATCATGGCTCATGGCAGTAATGATCTGGGCTAATGATATGGCAGCTGGGGTATTTGTCTTTACAAATAAAATTACGTCTTGGATGGAGTACCTTGACCTTGCTTAGGCACTCTGTAAAAGTGGTCGGCAGGGTTTTGATCCTTGCCTGGAAAAAGAACAATGGTGTAATCATACTCATGTAATCAGATCCCCACCATTCAATGCAAGAAGGCATCTTGGCTTTTGGATTGCCAAAAATAGTCAATAAAGCTTGAGGATCAGTTACCTGCACAAAAGGCGTCTATACTTGAATACATTGAAATATTCACAAGCCCATTACAAGGCCAAACTTTCTTTCTCCGGTTGGGTGTAAGCACATTCTGTTTGAGAAACAAATTACTCTGCACATGCCACAGTAGGGTTTCAAGCATGGGGTGTTAACTAAGCATGGGCGAATTTTGCGAATCTCGCCTTCGCGAATTTTGCGGATTTGCGAACTCGCAATTTGCAAAATCCGCGAATTCTCGCGAATTTGCGGATTTTCTTTTGTGTGTTCGCGCGGGTTTCTGCCAGTTCGCGAGGGTTTTGTACAATATCGCAAACGCGAACTTACCTGTCGGGTCGCAAGTTTCGCGAACTTGTTGTTTCTACGTGTCCAGCCTGTTTGGGACACTCTTCTTCATCACTGCCACTCTCTGTCACCACTGCCACTCTCTGACTACTCATGCCACCCTCTGGCCCACCCATGCCACCCTCTGTTTCATCACAGCACCCTCTGGTTGTCCAGTCAGTGTACATTATTGTGCCAAAGCAAGCACACCTTCCCTGCCTCAAGTGACCTGAATTAATTTGGGGCTGTTTAATGTGTCACAGAATATTTTTTTAGCTGGCACCTGCTTCCTTAGTGCTTCCTGATTAGTGATCTTTTGCACTTGCTAAGTGCTTTCATTGTTGCAAAATTAGTTACAACACCTGCCCTGCCCCAACTGACAATAATGAATTAGGGGCTGATTAATGGATTTGAACTTCCAGCCTGGCTCCTGCTTGTCTCCCTTAGCTGTAATTCAGGACCTTTGTGGCATATGTGTAACTATTCTGAGGTTCAGAGCAGGGTCACATAATAGTTGCAACTGGCAACTGAACTCTGGAGGGGCCCCTCAGGAAGCACTACAGGAAATGGCTACTAATGATGAGCCTGAACTTTTGAACCTGGTAAGTAGTTTCAGTTTTGCTAAGATCGTATTTCTGCAATTTTGCGCTTATTCGCGGGGCGCGAAGTTGTACTGGGAAGCCGCGAACTCACGCGAACAGTGCGAGCAAAATCCGCTGCTCGCGGATTTGCGGATTTTGCGGGAGATTCGCGAATCTCGCAGATTGCGAATTTACCGAAAATCCGCAAAATCCGCGAGCGAAACGGATTTTCCGCCCATGCTTAGTGTTAACTGTGCTGTGCCAGGATAGGCCCTAACCCAATGGGACTAGCATCAACCACAACCTTTGTATGAAGTTTTGGATTGAAATAAGCCATTTCAGTAGCAGTTTTAATGGCTTGTTTGATTTTCTTGAAACTTCTCTCACATACTTGTGACCACTTGAAATAAACTATTTTGATTGTTAACTCTCATAAGGGAACACTTATGGTAGCAAGTATTGTATGTGTCATGACAGACAGACAGACAAAACCACTTCATTCGATTAATTAAAATCATCAAAGTACAGTACAGAAAATCCATAAAACCAATTCATATTGTCAATCAATACATATGAGCAAACATAAAATTAAAGAGTAAAAACATCAGCAACAATGTATAAAGTTCATCAAAGCTAAGCAAAAAATTTGCTGCCATTTTATAAAATATAAAATTTGAAATTTCATACCGCAAGTAGCAGACGGAGTCATTTTTTCCTAAGGCGAACTGCAGGGCAATTAAACTAGCAATATAAAAAATTTCCCAAGTATTATTCAGCATTTGTGGATAAAGTAATGCAGGTCTAACTTTTGTATCCCTCAAAAAAGGGGCAAGGAACCTCCTACGAATTTCATTATATTACTCAAAAAACATCATTAAATGCAATGTATTCTGAGGTGAAAAGTTATCACACTGACCAAGGCCCATATCCTCTGTTTTGCAGCCCCCTGTCAGGTTACTAAGCGAGAAATGAATTAAATTAAAACGAAAACTGATTGGAGCCAGCGATGAAATGGCTTAGTCACTATTCTCAAGTATGGTTCCATTAATGGTGAGGATTTTGTCAAATAGTGACCCTGACAGATAGTTTCTTTAGCTCCAGCTATTCACGTTCCATTGTCAGGATGTTCATTAATTGTGATTTAACCCAATTCATGTCTTCTTTTTTAATCACTTCTGGAGCATTAAAAAGATCAAGGCGCCCCAGTTTCAAAAACATGGACTTAACATAGGACAACCATGGAATACTGATGGCTTTATCCAATGAAACACAATCCCTCATGATCAGATGGTTCAGAGATAGATCTGGGTGGAATTCACACTTGAATGCATTCACATATCAGGTCTGCATCAGTCAATAAGTGACATATTTGGGTGAGAGCCTTATCATGCTCCTTTGTGTAGCTCCAAAAGTCAATATGTCATTGCTATAGTTGAATGCATTCACAACCGGCTGTATGACACGTCAAATGATTTCTTGGAAAATGTCTGCAGCCGATGACACAGCAAAAGTAATGGCATGATTGCGATCTTGATTGATGGGCTACTCTTTTATAAATGTGATGGATATCCCATCTGTAAATTGATAAAAAAAAATTAATTGATACTTGTATAGCGCACTACTCACCCGCAAGGGTCACAAGCAGCTTGTACGAATACCGCTGTGGAACCCATCCTGGCTTTCCCTGTGAGGCGTCCACTCCTGGGCACCCCCAAGGTGGAGGCCAGGCATCCTTGGCATTGTGGGGGCCGTTGTGGAGATTAAGCAAGCTATTGCCCAGAGTTGCAGAGTGGGACTCCATGATTGGAATAGGCACCGAGGTGAGAATTATCAGGTCCGTGGAATTTTGAGCCCAAGACCCGCCGAGGCGGGGAATTGAACCCTGGTCCTGGGCTAGACCTCTGCATCAGGGTCTGCCGCTGTAATCATTGAGCCACACTTCTAAATTCTGCTAAATTACAATTTCCATAGGACATAATGGAATTGTAATTTGGCGAACAGGATATCCGTCAAGTTTGTGACGGAGTAACCCTGTCCACCAAGATTGTAATCAGGCCCTAAGTCTTTCGTTTGGAAACAGACTGAAATGTCTAGAAAAGGTAATGTACCTGCAATCTTCTTCGAGTTCCAACTGATGATAACCTTTATTTCAATCAAGGCAAGAAAAAAAACCTTTGCACCAGTTACTTGCATTATCATGTCAGCAATATGTGAACATGGATGATGTTCTTGTTCGATTGCCTTGTTTGCTTGGCGGCTTTCAACGCATATGCGTACAGCTACTTTAGTGTCCTTTTTGGGCACTATTACTAAGGAAGAAATCCATGGCGTCGGACCAGTTGAACGCTCAATAATATCATCCTTAAGTAATGATTCAAATTTTTTTTCAACAGCTTATTTTAAATGAAAAGCAATTTGTCTATGTTTCTAAGCAACAGGATGGACATCGTCATTAATGTGTAACATGACTTTCATAGTCTTTAGCTTTACCAAACCATGAAACAATGAAGGAAATTGACTTACTATTTCATGGTTAGCATTACTGGTACAATTCACAGAAATCAGTCCCATATCAGCAGCAGTACTGAAACTGAGCGGACAGGCACTTGAAGCTGTACCTTGAAGCACCTCCTGGTCAGAGTGCAGTTCTCCTGCCCTACTACTGCTCAGTCTCGCGAGTCAGCTCCTAATCTCCCAGCCTCGAGGATGTAGGTTTTGCCCCAGGTGACTGCTGCCGCTAACGTCCATGGGCCGCAACCTCATTTAGCCTCATTTTTATTTTGTTTTTCATTTTTGCCTGGTTTGTTATTGGGTTAGTATTTTTCTGCGGGGTTTAGGGTTATTTCAGTGGTTTGGGTTAGGGTTCCTGGTTGGGACCAGTCCTGTGACCATCTCACTTCCTGACATTTTTCCTGCTAGCTGCTGTTTCCCGATACCCCCCTTTCAGCCTCCCTGCTAGCCCCTTCCGCCTCCCAGGACTACAAATGAAGGCAGCTGTGCACCTGTGCTGCCAGCACACCAAAGGCGCCAAAGACAAGCCCATCTGCGCCCATCTGCACCTCGGCTGGGCCCAGTGCCAGGACACTTGGCCCTCCTGCCACCCACTGATACGCTGCTGGGGAAATCCTTGATTTGGAACCCAGGACACTAAAACAACAACTGCTTCACCTCCTCACCAAGATCGGCCATAGGACCCTTCACCTGCCGAGGAGGCCGCTTCTCCTGCAACAAAACCTACAAACGACCGCTCACCACTCCTAGCTCACAAACAACCCACAGCCTCAATTCCCACTCCTTCTGCAAGCACGCCATGGGAATCTGGGACACCATCACTTCCCTCTCCACTGATGTTGTCTTCATCACCAGAACATGGCTCAACCCCTCCTTGAACCCCAACATCACCATTGCCACTCCTGTCGGCTACAAGATGATACACTGAGACTCCACAAACAAACAAAGGGGAAACATCACCATCCTCTTCAAGGAAACCATGATGTTCCATGACCAAGGATGACCCCATGCCTCTCATGGAACACATCAGCTTCAAAATACAGACAGACGCAAAGACCACAATAGGAGGTACCCTCACCTACAGACCCCCAGGACCATAATCGAACTTGTGCAATGCCATCTCCAACCTCATCGCCCCCTGGCCATCGACTCCACAACTACATCCTACCTGGCAACGTCAACTTCATCTTCAACGACCCCAACAACGCCAACTCCATCACACTTCTGGAGAACCTAAACAATAGTCACCTAACCTAACTGGTCACCAAACCCATGTAACAAGCCAGACACACACTTGTCTCCATTTATACCTCCAGTGACTGATTTATATCCAGCCACACCACAGAACTCACCTGGACTGACTGTCATTTAGTTCCTACTAATCGATAGGATCTGTGCATTTGTTTGGATAACATAAACTCGGGGCTTTGCGCCTAGACTGATTCTAGACACTCAAGCCTGATTTTTTGGCCTATAGACCAGTTAGTTCACATTGCCATCATAGGCCCCCTAACCTTACCAGGGGGTGAATGGTATCTGGCACCCACTGAACATGACAACCCTGACCCCTAAGGGATCGTGGAAACAGTAGAAAACCTTTCGCTCAGTCACTTGTGCTCACTTTTTCTCAGAGACGTCTACAAAGAATACACAGTGGGACGTTTTAAATAAGTTTACTAAACCAATGTTATTCTCGTATAGAATACATGTGCTGCAATGATCAATAGACAGAAGCAGATAAAATTGATTATGAGCACCAAAAGCGTAAATTGTAGATATAGTTCTACCATGGTGCAGGCATATAAAACATGGCAATAAACGAGCGTACTCCTACTATGTGAACCTTACTCTAAGTGTACCTAGAGTGTGTGTAGGTGTGGAGCCAGGAATCACTCAAAGGGATGATCCAACTCTATTACCTGATGGGTGAGAGTGAAGGGGCCCATCTTGGTCACAAAGTGGGCACCCCTCACAAGATGTCAGACCACTGTGTGGTGAAGTCTCCGCTTGCCGGGACCCTCGGTGTCAGCTGATGTGCCTCTTCTACCAATCTATCAGTATGCCCATCTTTTAAAATAGAAAGCAGCTTTGCGATGCGCGTATAGATTAATGGTGTTATGGATATGTAGATAACCCTGTCGTCGCGTGGATGTATATAAAGATGACATTTGTACATAGTGCGAAAAAAAGATGGTATACATGATGTTCAGGGCATTGTGATAATGTTGAGCAAAGCAAGATGTAAACAAGCATAGTTTCAGAGAAACTAATTCAACATTGTCATGCAGACAAATATGTGCAAATGTTCATGGCTGAAATGTTATTGTGAGGACAACATAAGAAATAAGCTGCTTTGCCACATGGGCCTAACTGAGGAATATACCATGACCATGCCATCATACAGTTTACCATCTCCGACGCCCAGTACATCATCACCAAGCATCACTCTTCTTCCCACCATAGCTGGAGCAAAGTCACAGAAACTCAGTGGAACTTTGTGACACCCTCTCAGCCTACTTCCACAGCAAGATTGTCACCATCTACAACAATTTCGACTGCCAACCCTCCACCCTCAACCTCATTGACCTCAACCAACCTGTGGTCACCAGCCAAAAGATCACTTCCTGGTCCCCTCTCACCTCTCAAACTACCAGAGCCATCATGTTTTACATCCACACCGGGGTGCCTAGCGACCCCTGCCCCAAACACCTCTTCAACCCTGGAATGAACCAAATCGGCTCAGCACTCACCAGCATGCTCAACACCTCCATCACCACAGCAATCGTCCTGAACAGATGAAACCTTGCAAAAGTCAGACACCTCCTAGAGAAGCCCTCTGCCGACCCCAGCGATCTAAAAAATTGTCGATCGATCTCCATGCTCCCCTACCCAGCCAAAGTACTCAAGAATGTCATCAACAAACAATGCACTGAATTCCTGATCCTCCTACTGGACTCCTCCCATTCAGGATTCCATGGCCACCACAGCACTGAGATCACACTGATTGCTGCCACTGACAACATCAGAACTCCCCTCGACCATGGAGAAATGATGGCCCTGATCCTACTCAACCACTCTGCTGTGTTTGACACTGTATCCCACAACACTCTCATCAATCGACTCCACAACATCGGCATACAGCAGGACGCCCTCAACTGGATCGCTTCCTTCCTTACTAGAAGCACACAGAGTATCTGGCTGCTTCTCTTCAATTCTGCACCCAAGAACATCATTTGCGGAGTACCACATGGATCCTCACTCAACTTCACCCTATTCAACACCTACATGCCTCCCTTGCAGACGTCATCAGATCCCACAGCCTCAACATATTCTCCTATGCAGACAATACTCAATGTATACTCTCACTTACAGAACACCTTACCAACACCAAAACCTACTTCTCCCATGCCATGACCAACGTAGCCAACTGGATGAGAGATAACTGTCTCAGACTAAAGTCCATCAAGACATCAGTACTGGTTTTCGGGAACAACTCCTCCGCCTGGGATAACAACTAGTGGCAAGCTGAACTTGGACCAATTTCAAAACCTACAGACCATGCACGCAACCCAGGGATCATGCATGACTGTCAACTGTCTGTCAAGTCAATGCAGTCGTCTCCACCTGCTTCCACACTCGTCGCATGGTCCTTAGAATCTTAAGATGGATCCTAATCAACACCAAACAGACCATCACCCAGGTCCTCATCTCTAGCCGCCCAACTATAGCAACACTCTCTATGCTGGCATCTCCACCCAGCTCCTCAGAAGACTTCAGACCATACAAAACGTGGCAGCCATACTCATCCTGGACCTTTCCAAATGGTCACACATCATCTCCCACCTTAGAATTCTCCACTTGCTTCCCATCCATAAGAGATCCCAGGTCAACATCCTCAGTCATGCCTACAAATCAACCATCAACCGAACGCCCATCAACCTTCCAGATATCTGCATTCTTTCGCACTCACCCACGCCCACTCCCCTTGCATCCATAGCAGAGGTTGCTCCTTCTCCTTCATCGCTGCTAAAACCTAGAATGACCTAACCCTCAACATCTGAACATCACTGTCCCCTGCGGACTTCAGGGAAAGACTCAAAACCTGGCTTTTCAATGGAGGCATGGCATACTTAGCACCCGCTACCCCTAGGGGTGACAGTGCTGCTCTTCACAAATGTTGAATGATTGATTGATTGATTTGCACCTTCATTTTCTTGTGTTTGAATTACTTTTATGGGCATTGATGCAGGCCAAATATATACTTTGGTTTTCGATGGCATAAGTCAAAGTAAGGGAGAAAATGTATTCTATTTCTATTCAGGCATTATGTTTATTGATGCACCACTGTCAATGATGAAAGGTATCTCACAATAATTTGTTTTCAATGTAAGTTTTTATGAATTTGGTGCTTTTGCATGTCAACTATTCTTTGACTGACATTTTTCCTTCACCTGCATCCAGTCCGACATGCTCATGTTTCTCTGAAGTAATCATTGACATGGCAGAACCGTCTTTCTCACTTTCACTTGATATTAAGGCGGACAAACTGTTTGACAATGATTTAGATGACTTTCAATTTCTTTCAATGTCAGTTTGCCTCAATTGATGTCTCTGCTTGGCCTAGTAGGAGAGCATCAAACGTTGCCTCTTAAATGTTCTGGTGGCCATTTGGCATTTGTGCTGTGACGCTTTAGCTTTTTCATTTGTTTAACAAACCATCACCAAAAAGTTCCCTTTCCCACAGCCTAAAAATATCTATCCAATGGTGCAACATTTACCTTCAAATGGAAATGAATATCCACATCTAAAGCATAACTTATTTTCACTTGCACACAGCACTTTGGGTCCTTCAGTCATTTGCTTTGGCTTACTTTTATTGCTCATGACTAATTCACTCTGGGCACCTCTGGCCTCCATTTTAGGATCTTGCTTTCAACATACTCCTCAGCTCTGGCACCCATCAGCTTTTGCTCCAGACTAAGAGTTTCGCCCAGCATATGTCATCTGCATGAATCTGATAACCATGAATCAATAACTCAAAGTCGCTTAGCTTCCTCTCATTAAATTGATTGAACTTACATTGTTTGATGAGTGTATCAAAAGTCTTTGCACAAATTCATCAATGTTTTCACCATATTTTTGGCATTCCTGATTGAAAATGTATCTTTCATAATCAACGTTTGTTACTGGATTGAATATGAGATTCAGCATTTGTTCAATATGACAGTATGTAATTTCTTCGTCAGTTCATTGCCTTTTCTTTATGACTTCTTTCAACCCATCACCAGCAAGATCTTTGAGTGCATCAATGAAATCATCAAAGGTCTCTTCTAATTTCTAATTTAAAATATTTCTAGAGCGCGGCGTACACCTTGCGGTTTCTTGGCGCTGGGGGGATTGGCTACTGAGGGAAAGAGACCAGAAGAAAGGATAAGAGAGGGTAGTAAGAGAATTTAAGAAGGGAAGGCCTGGCTGAAGAGGAACGTTTTCAGATCTCTACGAAAGGGAAGGTACTGAGTAGCAGAGCGGAGGTGATCGGGGAGTGAGTTCCAAAAGGTTGGAGCCAGGGTGGAAAAGCTAGCCCCGCCCCACTTTTTGCGTGTGAAGCGAGGGGTCTGAAGAAGGGACTTGGAGGAAGACCGAAGTTCTCTTGCAGGTACATACGAATGGATTAGTGAAGTGATAAAAGCGGGGGCAGTGCCCTGGCGGGCCTGAAAGGCCATACAGCCGATCTTAAAAAGGGAGCGTTCTTTTACAGGGAGCCAGTGAAGCTCCCTGAGAAGGGGGTGGAATGGTGATAGCGAGGAAGGCCATACACCAGTCGAGCTGCCTGGTTTTGGATAATCTGGAGTCTACGCAAGCTGTACGCGGGGATACCATGGTAGAGAGCGTTTGCGTAGTCCAGTCGCGATATCACAAGTGCGGCCATGATGATCTTGAGTGCCTGGGGGGAAAAGAAGCGGGAAATAGAGCGGATAGTGCGGAGAGTGAGGAAACAAGAGGATACCACAGAACTAATTTGTGAATGGAGAGTGAGCTGGTTGTTTATTTTTACACCAAGTGTTTTGACTGTGGTGGAAGGGGTAGGTGAGGGGCCGAGAGAGGGGTGCCAGAAGAGAAAGTTCCAGGGGCTGGATGAACCACCCGTGAGAACCAGCTCGGTTTTATCCGGGTTCAACTTGAGGTGGTTGTGGTTCATCCAGTCCCTGATGAAAGTCATAGTTGACTGGAAGTTAGAGACAGAGAGAGGAGAGGGGGATAGATCAAAGATGAGCTGGAGGTCATCCGCGTAATTATAAACGGTGACCTCCAGCTGCTGGAGTGCGAAAATGAGAGGAAAGATATAGAGATTGAAAAGCAGAGGGGAAAGAGAGGAACCCTGGGGAACACCGCAAGTGACAGGGAGAGGAGTGGCCGTGAAGTTACCTAGCCGAACCGCCTGAGTGCGGTCCCTCAGAAAGGAGGAGAGCCAAACGAGGGCTGCTCCCCCGATACCAGCCGCCTTGACACGGGTAAGTAAGATGGTGTGGTCCACCGTGTCAAAGGCAGCGGAGAGATCAAGGAGGACCAGTGCCTGGTGTTTGTTCTCATCCATGCCTTTTCTGAGATTGTCTAAGACTGCGACCACGACTGATTCGGTCGAGTGCCTAGGACGGAACCCGGCTTGGCGGGATGCCAGTCCTCCGTTTGCCTCAACATGGGCGCTAAGTGCCGCGGTGACGTGACGTTCCATCACCTTGCCCAAAAAGGGTAACAGGGAGATGGGGCGGTAGTTGGCCGAGATGGAAGGGTCCGCGCCAGGTTTTTTCAAAATGGGCACTATTGTAGCTGCCTTTAGCGCAGAGGGCACAACGCCCTGTGCCAGAGAGCTGTTGAGGAAAGCGATGGGGAGGTCAGGGCAGCTGGAGTAAATTTGCTGCAGGACTCGCGCCGGGCAGACGTCCGCAGGAGACCCTGACTTCACTTTGGGGAGTATCTCCAGAAAGGAGTCCTGGGTGACGGGGGGAATGGAGGTAAATGGAATTAGGACGGATGGGGGGGAGGGATCGACGAAGGCAGACGAGGGTGGTGGGATGTTGGTCATGATGGTAGCAATTTTCTCTAAGAAATAGGTATTAAGTTGATCACAGAGGAGCTGGGAAGGAGGAATTTGAGACGAGGTACGATCTGAGAATGCTAGGTCATTCACTATGCTGAAGATTTCCCTGGTTTTGTTTTCTGCCGAAGTTATTTTTGAAGAGAAGTAGGAGGTTTTTGCATCCAGGATTGCAGATTTGTATTTAGCCAGTGCTGATAAGAAGTGGGCTTAAGATGCAGACCAATAATAATGATAATTATGCTGATTTTTTCAGGAACGCAGTAGTGTTGTAGGCTAGTATGGTACTTAATGACATCATAGGTGATTCCTTGTGACTGGGTGTTTGCTTCTCATCTGTGAGACGTTGCAACGTGCTGGCCTCTGACTCATATTTAATGAAACATGACTTTCTTTGCAGTCATCTCAAAGATTTCACTATGCTGAAAGTCATTATTGGCTCCTTATTTACTGACAACCTCTGAAGTTTTTCTGAGCCCCACTCAGCAATTTTGTGAATTAATTGCTTCAGATATGGATGGTTCAGTAAGCACAGACCAAAAACCTCTACTTGAGCCAGCTTTAACAGAGTGCAGAAGTATGATGACTCTCTTCAGGGCATTCAGTATGTAATTTCTTTTTGTCTAAATGTCAATTTGCACTCTGTAACACCTGGCTGATCTCCATCTTAAAGCACTTCTGTTCATAGCATTGTTTTTTTGCAAGTCATAATTATCAGCGGCTGCACTTCATAATTCAGGTTGAATATGCTTTCAACCATAAATCTCTCTATATTATACAATTGTATCTTGTTTGGGAGCGCGGTACCTTTATGTGTGACTGACCAGCAGGTTCTCGACCATCAGCATGTAAATTCTGTGTTATGCTTCCATTGTCTTCATTTGCTTTACAGAGGCTAGAGTTGTGCTTTGACTCCAAGTGCATGAAGTATCAATTCCGTTCTTCGACAGTGACCCACGTGGCATGCATGAGCAGTTTGCTTAGACAATGGCAAACACTTTAGGAGAGCACATTGGTTCTTTAACATACTTATCCCCTATCTCATCACCATTTGCAGAATCTTCCCAGCCTGGGTACCCGTCAATGACCACTCCACACATAGATCTTAGTATTACACGTCGTTATTGTGCTGCGTGTAACTGACAACTGCACAGTTTAAAACAAGCTTTCATGGCATTGCACTCTGACACCTATGTCACAGCTGTAGGGAGTCCGTTAAGAGCCTGAAGGGATCCGGATCCATCATAAAATATTGCAAGACATTACACTTGTATACTCTCAGGAGGCACCTTTTCATCTTCCCATCCTAGAATTGTTACATCACCTCGCACAAATCCATTAAAATGTTTCATTTTTGCAACAGTTCAACAAAAATGTAATTCTATTCAATTTTTAAAAGTTTCTATTCTGTATACATCAAATCTCTTTTTTCTCCAATCTTAAAGCTTTAATGCTTGAAGACGTGTTAACAAATTTCAATACGGGATTTACGCAACAATTGGCCTATACCTGAGCAAGGCTCTGTGTTGTCATCAAGCAATAGTACACCAACAAACAAATCTCCAGGTGGAACACTATGAAGTATGATCTCACTCTTTGCAGTGATTCACCCGCTTTTACAATTTTGCTCATACACACAATTCAACAATTCTATGTGAACATAAATAGACAATTTTTTCTGCTCCTCTATAGAAAAAAAAGAGCAATTCAATATTGGAATTTTAAGGTATTGACACTCTCTGACTTTTTGATACAGAACATTTTTCACACGTGAAAATTAAATCTTGACCAACGGGAAATCACCCAGATCAATGTAGCTTTCATCTTTTGTGCAATTACGTTCGGCCAACACTAATCAATATTAGTGCATTCACAACAATTTGTTATAATTCCTATCTCAATTGTGTAGTCAATGGTACTGCACGTCCTATACCACAAATCTTTAGTAGACAAGAAAACCATAAATTAACTCGTATTTATCTATCCCTTAGACTACTTCAAAGTTCAATCATCTCTTCAACTTCTTCACAATAAGTACATAAACATGGCCAATTCATTCAACACCCTTCAACACGCGGCAATATCAACAACAACAACTGCAACATCAACTGCGACGCATAACCCTATTGATACTCACACCTCCAATACATCATCCCCCTTTGAAACTGCATCTTGTCTGTTTTCAAATTCTGGGCTTTGGGTTATGGGACTTGGGCATTACTTTAACTCGGGTATTTATAGCTCTCTTCTCATTTTGTAAGCTGTCTTCTTGCTACCAAGTTTGCTGGAGTGGGAATCATTTACAATAAAAATTCTCAGTTTACCATCATTCGGGCTAATTGCAGCTCTTCACTGAGGCAATGGTTCTTTGCTTTTGTTTTTAGAGAAAATAAGTAGCTGTACATCTTAAAAATTAAAATCACTAATCTATTTTCAGTCAATAATGAGAGTTTGGTATCAGTTAAGAGGGTTTTATTAATCCAATCTTTTAGGGCAATATGTATGAATGTTTTGGGATTCTCAAATAGCGAATTTTTGAGAATCGCTGTTTGAGAATCGCAAAATGCTATGTATGTAGGATTTGCAATATATTTTGCGAATCATACATATTCCTAAATTGCGATTAGCAAATTGCGATTCGCAATTAAGGATTACCTCTCCATTTATTCATATGGGCCTAGAGGCCCATAGGAATGAATGGGAAGACATTCTCAATTTGCGATTCCCAATTAGAGAATCACAAATTGAGAATGCAATTTCAAGTGTACCGGGATGTCAAATGGACACCCTGTTGCACCCCTGAAATGAGCATGGGTGCACATGTGGCGCACATACATGCTCTAAGGGCATGTGTGTGTGCCACATGCCCCTTTGAATAAATGCAAAAGTATGCATTTTTGAAAGAAATCGCAAATTACGACCAGCCTGTAGTTGTTGGTAATTTGCGATTGCTTACGCCATATTCACAACTTCGGTGTTTCATACATTCCATTGCGATTCCTTAAATGCATTAGCAAAATAAGGAATCGCAAACTTTGTGATTCCTTAATTTGAGAGACAGTTGTGCTTTCATACATAGCACTGGGCCAAATTGCGATCGCAAACGCTGAAATTCTGCGAATTCTGGAGTTTGCGATCTTAATTCGCCTTGATACTTATGGCCCATAGTCGTTCATCTTAATTTAAGTCACAAGTTAAATCGTATTAATCATCAAACATGAACAGAAATTGATAATTATTAATATTATTATTATTATTATTATTTATTTAATCTTTGTTTCGGCACATTGTGGCCATAAAAGATACATAGAGACAAAAAAATATATATTACAATGGTGAAAAACAGATTAATTACAAGGTAACCAATGGGGTTTGCAGGAGGTACAATAAAATGTATAAGTTATTTAAAAAGGCACATAAAAATATTGGTTTAAAAAGCTGTTATGTACAGTTCTGAAAGATATTAATCTACTGGGGCAACTCATCAATGTACAATCAATAGCAATCAGAACAACTCTGACAGATACATAATAAATACACAGGGCCAAGTTATTTATAAGTCCAAGCCCAATCTCTTACTGGCAAAATTGACTGACAATAAAAATCTACTGACACAGAACACAACAAGTTGTCTAGTATCTGTTTTGATAATCCTATGTGCATCAACATACGATTGTATACCCAAGGCATTACACAAAGGCTTTATCCATCATTTCCTTGCCAGATCATATGCAGTACAAAAAAACAGGATGTGATTGACATCCTCTCTAGAATTGGATTGGCAACACACACATTTTGGGCTTTTCACTGGCCCCATTGGCATTGACCATCTAGCTAGCATTACGTTCGATTTAAGTATTCCATACCTGAATTTCAGGTATAGACTTTTTGCCAACGGTGGTCGGACCTCATCTAAAAAGTCCTCGAATTGAAGGTAGTCCTTAAATGCGAGAAAACTACTTGTAATGGATCCACATGTGAGATCGTTTGGGAGATTGCATGTTATATAGGCCCAAAATTTTACCTTTACATTTTGTTTGCAGCTTTGTTTCAAACACAATGGGTCTTCCCAAAAATGAGACAACCCTATTCTGCAAAGCCAGGTTTGGACATGTTTCAGCCAGGGATTGGAATTATAAACGTCCAGGCTCGTCAGTTCTGAAAGACCATCTTTATAAACTGCGAGCTCAGGTGTACACCAGAGTCTCACCCAATAGGAAAGAGGGCGTAATATTGCGAGATGGTCAGTGCGTTTTATACAAAGGTCTAAGGATAAGGGTAAAAGTGGGTTACGTTTGGGTAGTCTTAAAATACTTCTGTAAAAATTATTTTCATTTTTCACAAAAAGATTCCCAGCATTCGGGCCCCAGATTTCTGCGCCATATAGAGCAGCAGACTGGGCCTTAAATTTGAACACTTCAAGTGCTGGTGATATTGATTTGCTAAGACTCGTCCCATGTCTCTTTAAAATAGGTAAGGTGTTCTGAGTAAAAATGGTTTTGCTTTTTTCAATTTGGGTTTTCCATGAGTTTTTGGAATCTAAGGAAACTCCCAAATAAGAACAATTAGACACAAGTTCCAGTTTTTTGGCTATTTAGAAAGAAATTACCCTTAAAGGATTTGTGGTGATTAAGGGCCATACATTTGGTCTTCTTTGAGTTTATTTCTAGACTTTTCTTATTACAATAATGTTGGAAAGAATTTAAAAGGGTTTGCAGACCATTGGGCGTTTGCGAGATCTGGATTGTATCGTCCGAGTGCGGGTACCCTCTCTCCATTCAGTTTAGGTGAATCGTTATTACACTCTTCTAGGTGAGCTGGGATGTCGTTAACAAATAAAGAGAAAAGCGTGGGAGCCAGCACACACCCTTGGCGGACTCCCCACTTAATTGGGACTGGTTTAGTTGGGGAACAACATTTACAACGCAACTTTTACAATGCACTACCTTTACAACGAAACTTTTACAACGCAACATTCATGACAACGCATGTCACTACAACGCATACCACTACAACGCATGTCATTTCAACGCAGTCATTACAACGCATACCATTACAACACATACACAAGGTACCCTTACACTATCCAACACTTACCCTACTGTTGCACCCCATGGAGTTAGAATGGTAATTTTTACCCCTACACTATCCAACACTTACCCTACTGTTGCACCCCCTGCAGTTATAATAGTAATTTTTTACCCCTACACTATCCAACACTTACCCTACTGTTGCACCCCCTGGAGTTAGAATAGTAAATACTTACCATACATGCAATGTAATGGTATGCGTTGTAATGGTATGCGTTGTAAAGGTAGTATGCATTGTAGTGGAATGCGTTGTAAAGGTAGTTTTTAAAGATGCGTTGTAATGGCATGCGTTGTAATGGAATGCGTTGTAATGATGCTGCGTTGTAAAAAATGTGTTGTAAAGGTATGCGTTGTAAAAGTATGCGTTGTAACGACATACCTCCGGTTTAGTTAACTCCCCGTTTAGACCCCAACGCACTCTGGCATAGTTGTTATCATGCAGTCTTTTGATCTGTTGAAGTAGACAAGTCCGTAACCCCAACATATGCAAACAATCCCATAAACGATCACATAAAACTAAATCAAAAGCTGACCAAAGGTCAACAAAAGCTACATAAATGTGCCCCTTCCGTAAAAAAAAAAACATATTTCGAACAAAGGCAACAAAATCTGAAAACTTGGTCAATTGTACTTATGTTGCTCCTGAAACCTGCCTGGAACTTTGTGAGAATAGCATTCTCATCTATCCAGGAATTCATGCGTGATAAAAGATGCCTAGAAAATATATTTTGTAAAATGTCGATTAAACAGATAGGACGATAGTTGGACGGATCGTTTCTATCGCCCTTTTTGAAAATTAAAATAATCTCTGCTCCCCTCCAGCTATCAGGTAAGTTTATACCAGTAACTAAGATGTTAAAAAGCTGATTAATGTATGGTGCCCAGACTCTAATCTTGTGTTTGTACAAATCACCGGGTATCTTATCGAGGCCCGGTTCTTTGCCATTTTTAACTGAGCTAATAGCAAGCTCAGTTTCTTCTAGGCTAAAAACTATGGTATCAGTACAAGCTACAAGCCATGGGCAGTCCTCTGTAGTTACCTCCAAGTTTTCTAGAGCTTCATATAAGTGGGTAAAGTGGTTAACCCATGTCTGTTCGTCAATGAACACGTCGTCAGGTGTTTTACCTCCAAGTTTCCCATTTGCAACTAATTTCCAAAATCCCATATTATCCTTGCACTTAGCCGCCAATAGTAAGTTCTCCCAACAGTCCTCATCCCAACTTGTTCTAGCGATTGCCTGAATCCTCCTATATTCCTTTCTTGATGCCCTAATCGCATCTGGTGTCTTGTTTTCTAGGAGTAGGGCCTTCCTCAAGCGACAATCTTTATTATACCAGGGTTGAGCACCCACGGAACAGATTTATTTAGCCGCTATTTTGGGCATTTTTGACACGTAGGGTACTAATGATGAAAAAAAAACAGTATGCAAGTCAATGAAGTCGTTACCTCCTACCGGTTGACTCAGATAACTAACAAATGTGTCAGCAAAGAGCAAATAAATACTTGATAAAGCTTCTCCATTACCCAATACGCTAGCCCATTTAAGTGAGCGCCTATTGTTGCTCATTAATGGTGCATCATTAATACTATTGCCCACAGGATAATACTCCTTCACTGTGCCGGTGCTAGGGAATATCCAATGGTTTGTTGTTAAGTGTAGTGGACGATGGTCACTTTCAAATCTGGGCATGATTTCGAGGTCTGTCAAGTAAGGCCAGACATCAAAGGATACTAATATATAATCAATACGGCTTTGGGAATTATTTTTAACAAAGGTCGCAACCTTTGGGGAATCGGAGGGGAGACGGCCATTGCAAGCCCTCAGACTGTGTGCTGTTGATAATCTCATGACTTGTACTGCTAGGGTCGTACAACGCACTCCCTCCGTATAAGATAAGGGTGGAATATTATTAGCCCTATCCTCATCTCCAAAAACATCACCAAACCCTAAGATTTGCTCGAAGTTGCAATTCAGCTCTCCGCCAATTATTATGCTTGGTGTGTCTACACAGTTAGTTAAAAAGTTATCTAGTTTCTTCAAGATAGGGGACTCCTTTGATAACCCACATGGTCGGTTATATACATTAAATAGAAGGACGCACCTACCATCCTTCATTTTGACTTCCAGTCCCAGTATATCCACTGAGTCAATATTTCATGGTGTGATACTAGCTTCCAAGGACACTTTTGACCATATTGTAAGCCCCCCGCACGGCCTACCTCTGGCAGATGGTACTGCTTCTATGTTAAAGGTCCCAAATCCCACTCTATGCGGTAATTCAAGGGCCCATGTTTCCTGAAGGAGACAGATATCACTGGAATCTATGTAATTGGACCGATCGGGGTCACAAAGATTTTTCATCAGACCAGCGATGTTTCAAGATATCAGTGTTAGATTATAAGGAATATTTGCTGGTCTTGCTACTTGTGTCCCCTCAGGAAGTACTTCTTGACGACCTGTCCTTTAGGCTGTGGATATTTCTAATACACGTTCATTAACACCCCTCAAAATTGGGAGACAAACGCGTCCAGCGTGAGTATCTGGACTCTCTAATCTAGGGCCAACCAAGGTCAGCTCTTGAGTACTAGTCTTCAAAACAGGCGATAAGATTGTTAAATCACCTAGAGCCCCAGTAGTAATAACTGGACCTAGGCTTTGCTCTGTACCCACTCCAGATACCCCCATAATCGAATCGTGTGTGGTAGTATTAGGTTTATAGTTGCTTACAGATTTGTAGTCACAAGCAGTATACCTCCTACTTAATTCGACTGTTTTCTTTATGTCGGAGACCAGGGCATAGGTTTGATTAGTCAATCAACCGTCTCTAAGGATGGTAGATCTCCATATCTATTCGAGGTAATGAGGGGCAATGAGAAATCCGCCCTGGAACCTATCCCTTGAGTGGATTGACGATAAAAGTAACCCAGAGAGAGAACATGAAAATTAGTCTGTGCCCTCTGAGTTTTGTCACATACACTCAAGAGGTGACAAACAGTATTTGGTTGTTTAAAATTTACAACAATGCAATTCCCCTCAATGACTTTCCTTTGCTCGCCAACCCAACCCACTCTACGAACCATGATAATCTCATTTGTTCTTGAGGGACTGAAACCTTGAAACTTTTGTAACCAGTCTACAACCTTATTTCTAAGTTTCATTTTGGCCACTCCTGAGCGCAGGCACTCCTGTTAATATTAAAACATATGGACACGCTGCAGGTGGTAATCCCAGGTTATCATTGTTTGGCGTAATGTTAGGTACATGCGACTTTGGGTTGGGTGTGGGGGACTTACTATTATTAGGATCTGACAGGCTCCCTAATGCTTTATCCCGCTTGCCACTACTTAAGCCTGTTTTATTGCAACCCATATCAGTATCAACTGAGGGGTGACAGGTTACGCTTGGAGCTCCCGTTTCAATGGGAACACCTACCGCTGGGGGTTTTGTGGCATTTGGCTTAGAGGAACCTTCGTTGGATCTTTCAACACACCGAGTCATCCCCACAAAAACTTTAGAACATTCCGTAAAAAGATCATTTCCCTTTTTTATCAAAGCTTCCATTTCTAATAGACCCTGGTTCAGTCCTTTTATTCTATCATCCAAATCCTTGGACGTAGAGACCATAAGATCATTCACTTGCTCCTGTATGAAATTCAGAGTGGATTTGAAAATGTCAGCAACTACCAGTTCCAGTGAGTCTATCATACTATCAGATCCAACATTTAGAGAGAAAGCGATCACTTCTGTTTGAGTGCCAAACGATCTCCTTTCAGGGCTTATGTTCCCCGTTTGCACCAACTGGGTATCAACATGTTTCGCATTAGCTCCCACTGCACCCTTAGTTTTACGTGTTCTTTTCCTTTGCTGAACTGGTTTTGTGGTGTTTTTTTCCTGGGCCCCCTTACGTGCCCCTCTCTGCCTAGTCATCATTGGTGGTGTCAAAGATACATCAGAGTCAGACCGAGATCTCTCAACGATCTGAGCAGGCGTTACCACTGTCATCACATGAGTAGGTACTGCTACCAATAAGGATTTGCATGTTGATTGGAATGAATTCAAGGAGACAGGAGAGGTATGTATCAGATGAGACATCAGTGTAGAGGGGTCCAAGGACAACCTTTTCTCTACCAAAGCGATCTCATGGCTGATAAGGGATTCTGCACGAAGAAAGAAACCGTCCAAAGTGCCACTCAGACATTTCTTCGTGCCCTGAGGGCCAGGGGTAAGAAAGTCCTTAGTTGGTTGACAAGCCATCAGCAGTGCTATGAGTAACCAAGTTCTATATATGCCCGCTATGCAGGTAGTTTATATCACAATAACGTCTGCAGTAACAACAAACCTAACAGGTGCAGTCCAACAAGGTTACTTCGTAAGTATCTAAGAGTACCTGAATAGCAAGCCAAGGGATGTGGCCCAGCCTGGCCTCGTCCGTCCTCAGACGGCCTCAGACGGCCCGCCCTTTGCCTAGGCTTTGCCCGGCGCGTCCCGCGACGCGGACACGGAGCGCAATTTAAGGCGCCTCCGGGCGCAGAAGATGACTTTGGCGGCTTTTGCCCCTATGCCCCCTGGGAAAGCTAGTCCTCCTCTCGGCTGCCGCTGTGGATGGGAATGCGGCGGCGGGAGGACTAGAGGTCAGCGAAGCAGGTAGGGCACTCGAAAATCAGTATAGGAGCCAAGTCGAGCAGATTTTGCCAGCATGGGGTAAGGGAACACCCGCTCCACTGACACGGAGCGCAATTTAAGGCGCCTCCGGGCGCAGAAGATGACGTTGGCGGCTTCTCCCGCTATGTCCCCTGGAAAAGCTAGTCTTCCTCTCGGCGGCCGCTGTGGATGGGAATGCGGCGGCGGGAGGACTAGAGGTCAGCGAAGCAGGTAGGGCACTTGAAAATCAGTCTAGGAGCCAAGTCGAGCAGATTTCGCCAGCATGGGGTTAATATTAGTCAATTCAAATGGTCATAATACAAATGCATTAGGCGTGTCCCGTAAAGGAAAGAATCCATATTCCAGGAATGGTGAGAAAAAGGTGTCAGTCAGAACCCATATTGAGTTTTAGTTCAAGACAGTGAGAGAAAAATCATAAAGCTTTAGCATAAAAAATCAGCTTAATATATCAAGAATCAAACAAACCACCTAAAGAGACGCTCAAGAAACTTATTAGAGTCTCAGAGCAGCATGGACTAGGAAGAGTGGATAAGTCTGAGTGTGAATTAAGGCTTAAAGTCTGGGTCTTCTTTAGGAACATGCACTATCATAGGCATCACATTTGATCATTGTTGCAGTTTGTGGTTTCTTCCTTCTTCGGCCAGCCAACCTTTCCATGCTCTTATATGAACAGTATCACTCCTTGTATTCTCTCAGAATACACAATGGCTCTACATAGCAGCTTTCCCCTTTGCTTATTTCTTATCATCTAGCAAGTACATCTTGTCTAATTGTAATACATTTTCTTGTTCAAAACTACTTTCCAATGAGGACATTTTCTATCTAATATTCTAAATCATTCAATAAGAGGAACATTTTTAGAATTAGATGAACGCATTTAAGCAACTATTATTCAATATGAAAAACATGTTCATGGAAAGGTTAAGCAATAAACATTTTATGCACATTAAGACTTTTTCTAGTCATGTCAGCTTGTCGAGCAATGTTATTTCAGCCATTTCAGGCCTGAAACCACTAAATATGGTTGCCTAGTACAATGTTTACATTTCAACACTTGTTATTTTTCATTAACCAAATCGCTGCGGCGGCTTTTCCGCCGCAGCGCTAAGTGGGTGGGGCGGCCACGCGGCGGCCGCATGCTGGTGACAGAACCGCTCCGTCACCAGCCGCGGTTTGGCTGTGCTTGTGACTGAGCGGTTCCGTCATGGCCCTGCCCGCTCAATAGAATGCGCCGCGCAGGCGCGAAATCAGCGCCGCACAGGCGCGGCGGCAGGGCAATAACGGAACCGCTCCATCATCAGCACAGCCCAACCGCAGCTGATGACGAAGCAGTTCCGTCATCAGCATCGAACGGGTTAACACATGCATGTAAATGCCACACATTTATTATAACTGTTTTATCTTCTCGTTATTATTAAACCACTCCCTTAATGGTCAGCACTACTTCCACTTTAATAATTGTTCAAGCTAAATATATATATAGTGATTTAAGTGTCTGTGTTGTTTATCAATGTTGTTAGAAATAAATCATGAGCTACCTATTTAGTCACTGTGCTGCAAAGCTTTATGTATGTTAGTGTATCAGTGTGGAAGACTAGGTATAAAATATTCTAACAAAGTAATTTGATCACTACCTATGCCCTCTAAGGTGCCTCATTGGAGCCAGGTGCAAAGGACATGTTCGATTATTTCAGCAGTTTATGGAATTCGCAAAGTAATATCCTGTAAATAGGAAGGCCCAGTGTTAGCATCTCAAAAAAAATTCTGATTTCTGATAAAAGGATAACATTTAATTAGATCTGTCTCAGGGGTCTGATAAAAGTTCATATGCTTTAGAAGAGCAGATCTGAGCATGAGTTCCTCAAGTTCATTTAAAGCACACTGCTACGAATGTATTAAATAAAGTTAATGAACCTCCAGTCATTTACAAAAGAAGCTACATACTACTCTAAAAAATTGCAAGCTTACAATTGAAAGTGGAGTTTGTCTCGGTTTACCTGATTAATCTAGCTAATCATTGAGAACATTGGTGTGATCGTTGCATGTAAAAATAAACAGAAAGAACGTGCCATTGAATACAAATACCTGAGCAAAAATCAAGTTAGAGTATTTAGCAGGCAGAATCCCCTTTTTGTAGAAGTCAAAATGTAAGAAAATAGGCTTGTGCTGCAGGGGCGAATCCTCCATGTGGGCGGAGGAGCGTTGCCCCACTTCTTTCTCGCAGTGCAAGAAGCAGAAACATAAAGTGGCATTATGAATACCATGTTATATTTCTGCTTCTCGCACTGTGAGAAAGCAAAGCAGAAGGGTTTGGTCTGGGGGTGGGCGTGTGGGCGGTACTGCTCCAGGGCAGGGGAGGAGTGGTTGGCACACTGTTGTGGTTGCTGACTGTTTGGTTGGCCCAGGGCCGACTAAACCAGTCATGCACACTCTAACCATACATGCCTGTGCGGTCGGCGTACGGGCTAATCACAATGCTGTCATTGCAGCGTTGTGATTGGCTTAGGGGAGGGGAGGGAGGCTGCCTGCTTCCTTTTCCGCAGGACCCGGCCGGAGTTGAGACTGTGTGGGACCCCGGAAGATAAGTTTAATAGATTTTTTTTATTAACCTCCCGCGTGAACCCCGACCTGCAAGTCATGCCAGCCGCGACTGTTGTGCTTTTATTTTAAATATCTATAATAAGCACAACCTCCGCCCATTGAGGCGTTAGGAAAATAACCTATAATAATTTTCATGCTAAAAAATAAATGACAATTGCCTATATATATAAGCTGCTAAAACACTTTCAAAATAATGTAAAATTATTTATGTTGAACTGAAAAATGTGCAGAGTCTTTTTTGCGCCATTTTAAAATACCTTATTGCATCTTAGCCCGGGAAAGGAACATTTGGAGAAGGACAGCCAATCAGAATACATATTTTGCAGGAAATAACAAACATAGGCAGTTTGGAATGCATTCCTTGTCTGTTATCTCCTCATGTGTCTGATGTGGTGGTGTGAAGAATGGTTTCTGTTTGCCACTGCAGAGCTCCAGCTGTCTGTCTTTTATCACAAATCACACATACATGGCGGCTTCCCGGTGGACCTGCATCGACAGCTAAAGGGGAGATTGGCCCTGGCACACCGCTATGGCCGTCATCTACCCAGCCGGATCACGGACATTTGTCTCATTTTCTTCCCCGCTGCTGTCTCCTCCCTGTGGACTACCTGCTGTCCCTGGTCTTTCCTATCCTCACTTTTGTGATAAATAATATACTCCTGTATTGTTTATCTATCCATTAGGTAACTACTGTGAAACGTTTGTAACTTGTAACTCTCTATGTCCTTATGTAAAGCGCTCTGATACCTCCAAGTCTAGCCAGAGCTACTCAAGTAAATAAAAAAAAAAAAAAAAACACAGGATCCGCTCGCCCGATGCTGACTTGGGCTAAGATAAAGTATGGCTTATTGTTGTACAAAACAACACAAAACAGTGCATGATAGTAACTACCCAGCACAATTGGTATTTGTAGCACCTATCCCAGCCCTGCAGCATGCAGACCAAGTATTCCACACAGGATCTGTAGTTAAACACTTCTTTATTCATCAGCATTGACTCATACACTGTGCATTATCTCATACTCTGCATTTACCACACCCTAACATCTACCAGCATATTGCTTAGTTCCTATACAGAGTCCACCCCAAAAAGAAGAGGGTCCCCGTGTGTATAGCATCAATATGCTACACCTCCCACTTTGTCAAAAATTTGTGGCGAACATCACTTAAATCACATTTCTTCAATCAATCGCTGAGGTGATCGCACTTGTTGGCTGAACTGGGTGAACCAAGATGATTGAGGTCCACCCTAATTGGACACTGGTGGCATTGGCTCAGGTGCTAGAGCTGGACTTGCTGGCAGGGCGGCTTCACGCACGGTTTCAGGACTCAACAATTGTTGTGGTAGGTGCTTGATATGTGAAGTGTTCTGAGTGATAAATTGTCCGGGATGAAGTGCTGTTATCATATGTCCCTTGGGCGCCTCAACCTGTAGAGGATCAGTGGCAAAAGAAGTGTCTGTTTTCCATCTGCACTGTTGAATAACCGATACTCAATCTCCTTTGTCAAAGACTGTCTCTTGGAAATTAGGCTGTCCATCAGCATGTGTTTTCATTTTTTTTTCCTATTCTCAAACTTTGTCAAGATTTACTGATTGATCCGAGGTCTTTTGAGGTAATTTTGTTCTGATGGCTCTCCCAAATATCAAGATGGCTGGACGTTCACCAGTTGTGGAGTGAGGAGTCAATCAATAGGCCCAAGGGGGTAGAACATGGCTTGGTTAAGATCAATGCCTTCCATGGTTGCTATCTGGATGACTCGCTTGAGGGTGCCCATGAATCATTAACCTACATCAGTGGCTTGGGGCCAGAGAGGTGTACTCTTTTGGTATTTGACGTTGAGTCGAACAAGAAACTCTTTAAAGTCTTTTCTGTTAAAGGGTGGGCCATTGTCAGATTTGAGGATTTCGGGAATTCCCCACATTGCAAAGATATCATCAAGCTATTCAATGACCTTGTCATGCATTGTCGGCAGGTCTTCCACCAAAGGAAAATGTGAATATTCACCAATTATTACCACAATATTGTATCTATTTTCCAATGGTCCAAAAAAGCCACCTGCAACTCTCTCCCAGGCATGAGCAGGAAGGTCAGACACTGTTACTTGGTATTGTGTTACCTTAGCAGACAAGCAAATGCAACAGTTCCGTTATCATAAGCTTTCATGTGTGATGATTCTTGAGTTTCTTAGTATTACGCCATCTTGGGAAATTCCTAACTCATCCTGTACATTTTTTAACTTTTCAGACTCATCAGAAAGAAGCCAGGTATTTTTCCTACAACACTGTAGCAATATGTTCTTTAATGATGATTATGTCTTTATCAGCATTAGTTGCATCAATGATTTGTTCCACTAATAGAGCCGCTGGTGTGCTGGACCTCACAATAAAGTTGAGATATGCTTCAGATGTCTTGGATGTTTAACTGTGATGATGTATCAGCACTCATGAAAAGGAATCTGCAGGCGTGGCTTGGACGCCGATGGCGATGGTCGCCTGAGAGCTCGGCTCCGGGAATGAGCCCGTGATTATCCTGCAGATCGGAGGCCGTGGGGCACCCTAGTCCCCGCAAACCGTCGATCAGGCTGACTGGGACCTGCCGAGGCACCTGGTGCAACTCGAATATGAGTTGATCCGACGGAAAGTCGAAGTTTGTGGTCCCGCGGAGTGCGGCCCAACATGGCGCCCGGACCTCTTTGTCCCCTTGGCCGGGACCTATAGTCTGGAGGAGCGTCGTTATCTACAGCGCACCCTCCACTTTTTCATCTCCCTGTGATGTGATGGTCTGGGTGTCGTTCTGATCGGACTTTGAATAAGGTGATTGCTCCTGGATGAGCGGATGCCCTCACTATAGTGGACCTCGACCCACGGACGCCTGGCGGCCCTGGCTGCGGTGCCGATCCCCTGAGCCGCGCCTGGCTGCATCCCCCCGAGTGACTGATTTCCATGGGCAGCACGGCGCCTTGGCGCCACAAAGTCTCCGGTGGTGTTGGAGACCCTCGTTCCAGATCCTCATCGGCCAAACGGGCCTGCCCGACCTGGCGCCGATTGTCCCCGCCTCCTCCTCAGTGCCCTCCGACGACGCGGTGGTGGCGCGGCCCGAATCTGTGGAGGTCCAACAGGCCCTGGAGATGGAGATCGCCCGCCCTCGGCCCGAAGGCCACTAGCCGAGAGAGACATAGCCGACACCCGCACTTGGTGGCGCCTCTGACTGGCTCTCCACCGGGTGACTCCTGCGCCATGGGAAAACCGAGGGGAGCCAAGGGGACCACCCCAGCCGTCTCAGACTCGGAGGCCCCGGACAAAGAAGAACGTGGAGACCCGGAGAGCTCTGGTGGAGCGCCATTGCAGCAACAATTTGACCGGGTCCTGGAGGCGATCGCGACCACACGGTCGGCCCTCCAGCAGGACATTGCCCAGGTGGCGACAAGTCTGGGCCTCCTTAGAGCGGACCATGGCAAGCTCTCGGATAGGGTCAAGGAAGTGGAGGGCTCGGTGAAAACCTTGGAGCCAGCACAGAGAACTCTAGCCGCGACGATGAAGGATGTCCTCTCCCGGATTGATGCCCTGGAGCGGCGAGCGGAAGACGCGGAAGGTCGCAACAGGCGAAATAACATTCGAGTGGTGGGCCTGCCGGAGAAGATCGAAGATGGCGATATGGTGGCCTACTAGGAGGCCTGGCTACGGGACACGGTGGCTCCGGAGGGTCTATCCTCCTTCTACACCCTGGAGCGAGCACACAGAGTCCCAGCGAGGCCGCCGCAACAGGGCCGTGCCCCGCGACCGGTGGTGGCCCGGTTATTACACTTTCGGGACAGAGATCTCATCCTTAATGCCGCCAGACTTAATGGCCCCTTCAAGGTGGCGAACAGCCAGGTGAATATCTTCCCGGATTACACCTATGAGACCCAGCGCAGGCGGTTCTCATTCCTGGCGGTCAAGCGCGAGCTCCGGAGCGAGGGCATCCAATACTCGCTCCTGTTTCCTGCAAGGCTCCGCATAATTGCCGATGACAAGACTCAGTTCTTTGATTCCCCGGAGGATGTCTGTAACTGGCTAGAACTCTATAGAGCCGGAAAGGATGGCTTTGGCTCCTCATCTCAACTAGCAGTGGAGCCTGGACAGCGACGGCGGTCCAAAAGGATTCGGAGTCGCCGTGGCCGGTCAGGCGGACCCTCGACCGCGGAGACGTCGACGGAGCGGAAGGGAGTGTTGGAGGTGTTGTCTGCGCTATCTGGTTCACGGGATGGTACCATAGAAGAGGAAGCGGACCTTGGTGACGAGGGGGTACCAACGGACTCGGAGGACTCGGTGACCGACAGTGTCCACACCCCGGTGATCACTCCGAACTCGGTAGAGGACCTCCTGGATGGACAGGGTTGACGGGGTGAGCTGCGTCCATTTGGGTGGGGGCCCGCAGCGGGGGTGGCGGGGGTAGGCGATTGCTCATAATTCCTGGGGAAGTGGAGATGGGGTGCCCTGCCCGTGCCTTGAGGGTTTCCTCTTATTGTTTTGGGCTCACTTTAGTCTCGGTAGCCCGAGCATCGAGGGCCCATTGCCAACGCCCAGCCCGCACCTGGCCCTTAAGGCCTTCCTGCGGTGGCAACTGCAGGATTAGTCGGGGACAGAGGGTTTGCTGGGGGTATGGTTTGGATGGGGTCTAGATGGCACTATTTGGGTCCTGTTCTGGGGAGGGTGGGCAAGGGTTTGGGCCGCACTGGGGTTGTTGTGTTTTGGTTGGGGAAAATGGCCGCCATCAGTGCTGGGTTGATTGTTGCTCTTTCTTTGTTGGGGCCCGGATGGAGAGACTTTGCACGAACAATATGGGACAATGGCTGATGTTGCTAATGTGAAATGCATTACTTGGAATGTACGGGGGCTTCACACCATGTCTAGACGTCACAAAGTCCACGCTTATTTAGTGCGTAGAGGGGTGCAAATGGCGCTGCTGCAGGAAACCCATCTTAACAAGGCGGAAGGGGCGGCGCTACAGCGCAGGTGGAGGGGGCAGGTCTTTTACACTTCGTACTCCGCGTATGCCAGGGGGGCGCTAATTTGGATCAGAGCTGGGGTTCCTTTTCAGGTTACGAAGTCAGTGGTGGATCCGGAGGGTCGATATGTGGCCATTTCGGGCACTCTAGGGGGGAGGGACCTAAACGTTTGCTGTGTTTATGCACCCAATGTGGACCAGCTTGCCTTCCTTTCCAGGTTATCGGGTCGTTAGCCCACTTTTTTTCCGGGCCCCTCCTGCTCGGCGGGGATTTCAATTCAGTGGTAGATGTGGAGAATGATCGCTCACATCCCCCCCTCCCTGACTCTCCGGTTCGCCGTGTGGCTAAAGGTAGGAGGGACTGGCAGACGCACTGGGGTCAGACGGATATCTGGAGGGCGCAGCACCCCGACACTAGGGACTATTCCTACTTCTCAGGCTTGCACGAGTTACACGTCCGTCTGGACGGGTTTCTGGGCTCGACAGACTTGGTCTCAGCGGCGGTCCGGTCTGAATATTTGACCAGGACCATCTCAGATCATAATCCTCTCCTGCTGGACCTTCGCTGGTTTCCGGGGGTACCTGCGGTACCCACCTGGAAGTTGCGTCCCGAACTCTTAGAGGACATTGTATTCAAAGCGGACCTCGAAGACAAGATCTCGGAATACTTCTCGTCCAACGGGGGCACTGCGGGTTCAAGGGCGCTAGAGTGGGACGCTTTTAAGGTGGTGGTCCGAGGTTTCTGCATTTCCAAGAAGGTGGGCATGAGGCGAATCATCCTTGATGACTTAGAAGTGGCAGATCGGAAACTCCGTGAGTTGGAACTCCGTCGCCCCGGGCGCCCGGAACTCCAGGAACGCACGGCAGCGGCGAAGGAGGCGGTAGCGGCGGAGGTCGAACGGCTGCGCTGTTTCGACTATAAGGCCTATACTGTTAGGTCCCTCGCAGAGGGGGATAGATCGAGCGCATTGCTGGCGTGGCTAGCTAATCCTACGCGCCAGACCTCTCTGACGACGTCAATGCGCACGGCAGATGGGACCGAAGTGCACACTCAACCTGAGATTCTGAGCTGTTACCTACACTACTATGAACGTTTGTACCGCAGTCGCTCTGCCAGAGACCCCGACCGGCTTGATGACTACCTGCGACCCCTAGAGCTCCCAAAGGTGGAACCGGACGTAGCGAAAACCCTGGGTTCCGACATTGAACTGGGAGAGATTTGCAGCGCCATTAAAAATATGGCAAGGAATAAGACCCCGGGTCTGGATGGCCTTCCGGTTGAATTCTATGCCGCTTATGCTGATCTCCTGGCACTGAGGTTGCTGATCGTTTACAGAGAGGCGAAGCGGCTTGGTCGGCTCCCCGGCTCGATGTGCGAGGCATTAGTGGTTCCCCTCCTCAAGCCGGGAAAGGACTCGTCCGATCCGGCGTCCTACCATCCCTTATCAATGTTGACGGTCGATTATAAAATACTGAGCAGCATCTTGGCATCGAGATTGCTGGGTCACATGAGCTCTCTGGTGCATGAGGACCAGGCTGGATTCATTCCCAAGCGAAACACGACCATGAACATCCGTAGGCTGTTCCGCTTGCTGGGAGAACCGCTCGTGGACGCCCCGTGCCCGGTAGTCCTCTCGGTAGATTTGGAGAAGGCTTTTGACAGCCTGGAATGGGACTACCTGCGCACAGTATTACTACGATTCGGCCTCGGTGAGGGTTTCGTTAGATGGACCACGGTACTGTATACCTCGGCGTCGGCCAGGGTACGGGCAGGCCCGCTGATCTCCTCGCAATACCCGGTGGAGAGAGGCACGAGACAGGGTTGTTCATTATCCCCGCTTCTCTTCGCATTAGCGGTGGAACCTCTGGCGCTGCTACTCCGGTCGGGAGCCCATTATAATGGCTTATGGACGCCTTCGGGCCCACATTATGTCTCGCTGTACGCTGATGACCTGTTGCTCTTCCTTGAGGACCCAGTTGCTGCCCTGAATGGAGCTGCGACGGCGCTCACGGCTTTTGGGGAGGTCTCGGGCCTTCGGGTGAATTGGGCTAAGACCTGTCTTTTCCCGGTTCGTAAGGGTACACCTAGCCCTGATATTAGTAGAGAGATTAGGTGGGAACCTGACTGCTTTAAGTACCTGGGGGTATACGTCTACCATGACCCGTCAGACCTCCTGGATGGAAACATAGCTCGCAGCACTCGCGCGCTGCGTGGTAGCATGGACTTCTGGGCTACTCTACCACTCTCGGTAGCTGGACGGATCGCTTTGCTTAAAATGGTGGCGCTTCCCAGGTTGCTATATTATTTCCGGGCGCTGCCGATTTGGATCCCACCAGCCACATTTCGACTGTTACGGTCAATGGTGATCGGGTTCCTCTGGGGTTCGGGCCGCCGAAGAGTGGCCCTCAAGACCCTGACGAGGCCGAAAGCTGAGGGTGGGCTGGCGGTGCCGGACTTCGAAAAGTACTACTTGGCAGCGCAGCTGCAAACGTTCACCCAGGAGGTCGCCAGGGAATTCCGAGGCCCAGAGGACAGGAGGGGCATAGGGATAGCTAGGCATGTTCTCTCCTTCATAGCGCTGCGACAGCGTTTGGCCTTGCAGGACTTGACACTTGAAGAGAAGACCATTCGCTTGTGTTGGAACCGAGCCCACGCCCGGGGCCAGTTGCGGATACCGTATGCACCCGAAATACCTCTGGGCATGCTGACGGCCCTGCACTCTGCCCTGGTCCGAGCGATTCAGGCGCACTGGAAGCACGGGCAGGAGGAACCTCCTACTTCTCCGGTGTGCCAATACGGTATGATGTCCGCGGGAACTGTTAAGGCGGTCACTTGTCTGTACGGCAGACTGCTCAGTGAGGGGTTGGCCCCCCTTACTACTTTAAGAACCCGTTGGGAGGAAGACATAGGGAAGGAGATCCTGGAGACGACCTGGTCCCAACTCATGAGACGGGCCTGGAAGGGCACGCGACACGCCCGCTTTCAATTGGTCCACTACTACGTACTCCATAGGGCATATTTGACCCCGGCGAAGATCCGACAATATTTTGCCACGGACTCCGCGGACTGCCCCAGGTGCCAAGCGCCTGATGCAGACCTTCTTCATATGTTATGGTCCTGCCCGGGGCTGTCCTCCTACTGGCTGGAAGTGGGGGATACCCTGGAGGAGGTAACGGGGAGATCCTTATCGGTTGATGCGGCAGTGGGGCTCCTGCACTGGTTCCCACATACCCCCAAAAATAAAATCACTAGTAAATTCATTGATCTGGGGCTTCTCCTTGCTAAGCGGGAGGTGACCAGGAATTGGAAGGCACGGGTTGGTCCAACGGGGGCCCGATGGCACAGCGAACTCTTGAAATGGGCGGCGGGGGAAAGCACGCTGCGGTACCAGTTAGCTAGGAGACAACATAACGAGAAGGCGCAGGAGGCGGCGCTTGAATGGGAGACATTAGTGCAGGCCCTCAGGGATTATTGCGCTCCCAGCGATTCCGAAAGCGAAGATGCAGCTCGCCCCGAGTCCCGATAGACGATTGCACTTTACATGTCTGTTGCTCTCCTCATGGGTCCTCTCACAGATCCTATTACGGCTGTTACTGGGCACTGATGGCGGGGTTGGGGGGGGGGGGTTTAGTGTTTTGAGGGGGGGGGTTTCTTTTGGCTTTCTTTGTAGGATGGTTTAGAAAAGCAGATGACGGATAGTGGATCATCCGGACCAGCTCCGACTTCCTGTTGAGTCCCCATTGGGTATCGCCGCCCGACCCTCGGGTTGCGGGCTGAATGGCTGTGTAATGGTTCATCCTGCTAGGGGACGGAGGGTTGTATTCTATTAATTTTGATTGAACTTATAATGCTGGTCGCTTTGTAAAAATTTACTGATTCCTGCAATAAAAATATATTTAAAAAAAAAAAAAAAAAATGAAAAGGAATCTGCTGGATTTTGATCCATCCCCCGTTTGTACACAATCTTATAGTTGTACTTTGGCAGTCAACCCGTACCTCTTGATGTGGGTGGCATCTTAGCCTTTGGGTTCTTAGAAACTTGTGTATAATGCCTGATGATCTGTAATGATAGTGAATAATTTTCCATAGAAGAATACATGAAAATGTTCACAGGCACACACCACAGTCAGACTTTCTTTCTGCAGCTGGGAGTAGATATTTTCTGTCTCAGACAGGCTTCAACTGGCATAGGCCACAATGAGTCTATGAACATTTTGTTGGTCAATATGTTGAGCAAGGATTGCCCCTAGCCCTACCGGACTTGCATCAACCGTAATTTTGGTGTGTAACTAGAGGTTGAAGTAGGCCATTTCATTCACATTTTTAATTATATGCTTAATGTCTTTGAAACTCCTGTCGCATTCTGGAGACCATTGAATATTTCTATTTTTCTTTGTCAAGTCTGTTAATGGGGCACACACTGTAGCAGAGTAGCAAATGAATCTTAAGCAATACCTGTCCATGCATAGAAAGGATGTTACGATCTTCAGGGGGGCAAGTGGGTGATAGTGCTTTTCCCTTGTCTGGTTCTGGAAGTAATTCCCTCAACAGAGAATTTGTGCCCAAAAATCTTGACTTTGGTCTTGTGAACTCGCATTTTTCAGCATTCGGAGTAAGATCGGCAACAAGTAGCTCTCACACTTGGTGAAGGGCTTTATCAAGTTCCTCTTGTGTTCTCCCAAAAACCAGTGTGTTATCACTGTAATTGAAATCATGTGTAACAGGCTGGATTACTCGTCAAATGACATACTGAAATATCTCCACAGCAGAAGGTACTCCAAAACTTAGTCTCTTTATATCTGAATAAAACAACATGAGTCGTAAAGGTAGTAATGTACCTGCAGTTCTCTTCCAGTTCAAGTAGGTGGTATCCTTTATTCAGCTTAGGGCGGGAAAGCACTTTAGCTTCATTTGATTGCATGCAGATGTCCGCTATGACTGGACCAGGGTGTCTTTCTCTCTCTATGGCTTTGGGTGCCTGGTGCATATCAACACAGATGCATGCTTCTCAATTATTGTCATTTTTTGGTGCAACTACTCTGGGCTAAACCCATGGCATTTGGCACATGGAATGTTTGATGAAGTCATGTTTTAAAATTGCTTCCAACTCATTCCCTACAGCTTCTTGTAAATGGAAAGCAACTCTACAGTGTTGCTGAGCAATAGGATAATTTCTTCATTGATCCATTGATATGAAGCTGGACTTTCCTTTTCTTGAGTTTTCCCAAGCCATGGAACAACAACTTAAATTGACTCATGATCTCAGACTGAGCACATAGGTTGTAGTTGAGGGATATCTACCCCATGTCAGTGTTGGTGGAAAACCGGAGCAAGCAAGCGCTCAATGAAGTCCCTTGTAGAACATGAATGGTGGCTTGCACCTATGTCTTTTTGTTTTACATTGTCGCTGTGAAAGACCCTTCACTGTTCAGTGTGGCTCAGAAGCGTCCCAGGTAAACACCTTTGTATTTGATGGAGTGAGGCAAGGCACAAGGTATAGGCTGCTAAACTTTCGGCTGGCATGATGTTAATCAATGCACCACTGTCTATGATGAAATGTAGTGGGTGATTGTTCACTTTCAATATGATTTTAGAACGGTGTCCAAATACATTTTGTTACTTTACTTGATAAGCTGTCTTTGACTTGTGACTTTCCTTACAGGTAGCTAACCCCACAAGTGCACAGCGTCCTTTGGCAGACATCATCAGCGCACACCCATCTCCTTCTCTGGCACTCAATAAAGACAGTGAGGAGCCTTTGTACGATGAGCTTCATGGCAATTTAGTTTGCCTAGACTCTACCTGTTGTAGCTGATGTTTCTTTTTGGCTTTGTGGGCATGTCAAGAATGCTTTTGGAATGCTCTAGCATCTATATTTTCTTTTAATCATTATGCACTTGATTTTTCTGTAGCTCAGCACACAGTTACGAAAAGATTCCTTTTCTAAAAGCATTTGCAGACCTGCCAGATGTGTGCACATTCACCTTCATGGGGAAATGAAAAACCTAATTGGAATTATGATTTTGTTTTTTTTAAGACGTTGACTTACTGTATCTTATTTATGCTTGTGCTTGCTTTTCACAATCAGTGCTGATTCATTTTGTGCAGTTCCTGCTTTCATGTCAGCAGCTTATCAGTCTGCTCATTCTTCTGCTCTGGTAGTCATCCGCATTTTCTCCAAGCTATGTGTTTCTGTCAACATACGTCTTCAAAATGAATCTGTAAAGCAGCCATCAATGACTCAGAGGCCCATGGCTTCTTCATCAGTAAAATCACAGAATTTGCAATTTTTAATGAGTGTACGAAGTCTTTCAACAAATGTGTTCATTGATTCACTAACCTGTTGTCAAATTTGGTTGAAGATACACCTTTCATAGTTGACATTCAGCACTTGATTGAACTTGGACACCAACATTGTTTTTACTTTTTGGTACAATTTTGCATCAGTCTGTGAAACGTTTTCTATCACTTCTTTCACTCCATTGCTTGCAATTTTATTTCAGTATTTGATCATCTTCTTTTCATCTTCTTCATCTAGTGCATCTATAAAGTCATCAAATATTTTGATCCAAGCAGCTTACCTGGCATCAATGTTTTGCTTCTGTGTCGATAGGCATTGGTGGATTCAGAACCACAGCTGCATTGTATTGTGTGCTCCCTTTTTCTGCCATTAAGAGCACATGCTGTTGAGACAGCTTTCACTGTATCCGGTAGCTTCTGTAACTTCTGTAAGCAAAAACCTTGTGCTTGAACTTGAATCACGGCAAAACCAAAGGGAATGCTGGACGGAGTGTTGAACATTGCAAGCACTCACCCCCAGTCAACTGATCTGGGTTTAATCCATCATCATTCTTTAGCTCACTCCGCCACCCCAGTTCAGACATAGCCATATGTAAATCAGTCTGACCCTGTGCCTCATGGGAACAGACCAGCCCGAACTGCCAAGCCATGTCTTCCCTGGACGGGAAACAAGTATCCTGGGACCGGTTTCGGGTTCATAACCCTCAGCAGCCAGGCTATCTTGAATCCAGTGAGAAAGGGTGCCACGTCTGGGCATTTCCTGCCAACTCTGTACTGGGGTGAATGTATGACATTTTTCTGCATTCTGTCCACCAATAGTTCTTTTTTGCATTTGTCAACCCGAGTGGGACGGGTATGCTCAGACGTGAGTCCCGTGTTCTCCATGCCACTGGAATCAAGCTATCCTGGCTGGAGAGGGGTGAAAACCAAAAAACGGTCCTAAGATGCTTGTTTCCAGTCCAGGGAGGACCTGGCCTGACAGTTCGGGCTGGACTGTTCTCATTGGGCGCAGGATCAAGACTGATTTGCATATGGCTGGGTCCATACTGGAATAGCATGGTGAGCAAAAAAAACTATGGATTTAGGCCCAGATCTCTGTACTGGGGTGAATGTATGACATTGTTCTGCATTCTGTCCATCAATAGTTCTTTTTGCATTTGTCACCCTGAGTAGGACGGGTGTGCTCAGATGAGAGTCTCGTGCTCTCCATGCCTTTGGAATCAAGCTATCCTGGCTGAAGAGGAGTAAAACCCCGAAACGGGTCCTAGGATGCTTGTTTCCAGACCAGGGAGGACCTGGCCTGGCAGTTCGGGCTGGACTGTTCCCCTTGGGAGCAGCGTCAAGACTGAGTTGCATATGGCTGGGTCCAGACTGGAATGGCATGGTGAGCAAAAAAATGATGGATTTAGACCCAGATCTCTGTACTGAAACTGTTCTGCATTCTGTCCATCAATAGTTCTTTTTGAACTTGTATGCCCACACCCGATCTGAGAAAAAAAAATGCTTTGCTTGTGTTTGAAAGTGAGTAAATTCTCTGTTTCTCATACCTGCTTGTTGATGCTGTTATGTTTCTGCTTTGCATGAGTAATTACTCTGTATTTGTGGCAGCGCACAGCGTCTCTGTTGACCGCTTCACTGACTGTTTTTGAAGGTGTTTTGAATGTGCTCCTCTGCAGGGCCTTGACTATATTCTTTGGCCCATTCTTTGCTGGAGCAGGGCCTTGACTCCACATGTAACAGTCACAGACTGCTTTGCATTATTTTGAGCCCCAGTTGCATGCACAAGCAGTTTGAAATACTGTTGCAAATTGCCAAGGACAGCAGCCTTGTTTTCTTTGGGGCATGTATCCCCTGCTCGTCTCCAGATGTAGCACCTTCCTCAGCCCTGGAGCATGCAGGTAAAATACACCACCCTGGAGCTGTAGATAAACACTTCATTTTTTCTTCAGTGTTAGAAATTGAGGTCTTTAGTTGTCAATGGTTTGCACCTTTGTCCGAGTTGGGACACTTTCTTCTAGTCAGGGTAAGGGAGTTAAACCCTTGGACAACCCCTGCTTGCTCCCCCATTTGGTAGCTTGGCATGAGCAGACAGGCTCATATCAGAGGCAGTATGCATAGCATTTGTGCACACATACAGCAACATAGTTAAAACACTACAAATGGACGCCATACCAGTTTAGAAAAATAAGAAATCTTTATCTAAACCAAAACATGACCAAACGACAAAAATCCACATACATATGTCAAGATATCATCAAAAATAGGGTTTTCACAAATATAAAGCCTGTAGCAACCAATAGCTCCAACTGGGGCTATTACAACATCGTGACAGATGAAAATCCCAAAGAATGGCGCCGATCGCTAGGCGTACGGCTTCTGGCCCAGAGTTACACTGACCCCAAAGAACAGTACCTTGCAAACAATGAAAACAACGACAGTGCACAGCGTCGGGGGTGATGCTTTGTTGGCGCCAGGTGGTAATGGTTCCTTATGACCACAGTGCAGGTGAGGTGTCAGTTGCCTAATACACTGAAAGGGAGATGAGGTGTTGGTTTCTTACTGTTGCCAAGGGGTGAAGTCGCTGTAGCGTCAAGATGTTGGTTCCTTACAACAATGCAGGGTCAATGGATTCAAGAGGTCACCAACATCAGGTATCGGCTCCGTGATGATAGGGCACTGGTGTCAGTGAGGACGGGTCTGCGGTGGAGTTCACGAGTGGTGCGCTCAGCTCCAGTGCAGGCATTGACCTCAGAGACGGCGTCAGAGTCGGTACAATACTGCATCGGCAGGTATTGGGGCTGCGGTGTAAGTTGGGGCTGAGCAGCATGCACTTTACGAGCAGTGCCCACAGCTTCATTGCAGATCGCAACATCTCCTACCAGCATTGGTGTTGCTATTTACCTCTGCGCCAGCTGAAACAGCAGTTCCAGGTGCAGGAGGACAGAGGAAATAAAGTCTTTGTGTACCTGAGATTTCAAGACAGGAGGCAAGCACTACACCAAGCCCTTTGAGATCTTATTCAAGCAGGTTACAGAGCACAGTTCAGGCTGTGTCCTCTCCTTGGCAGAAACAGCCACTGCAGGTCAAACCCCCATAGCACACAGCACAGGGGCAGTACTTTTACTTCAGCTTTCCCAGCTTTTCTCCTTTGCAGAGGTTCCTCTTGAGTCCAGAAGTAATCTAAAGTTCTGGAGTCTGAGCCCCAATATCTATGCCACATTTTGATTTCTTATCTAGTGGCAGAGAGTCCATTAGCTTAGTCCAAACCGGTTCGAGAGGAGACAGCATTGTGTAAGGCAAAGGCCTATCCAGGTGCAAAGAAATCTCCTCCAATTACTTTAAATGCAGCTCCGGTCTATTCAGCCAAGCCCCGACTCATCCAGGAAAGGCAGGACACACCTCACTAGCCCAGTGGCTGTCTACAGTGAATGCACATCCCCAGCCTCTGTCACTCCAAAGCCAGACAGTCAATCCACAAACCATCAGAGGCACACAGGATGGTTATGCAAGAAAATGTCTACTTTCTAAAAGTGTGATTACAACAGGGGTTAGGCCCAAGACGGCTAGAAAGGGCCTCATAAGTTTCAACAGGAAAATAGAACTAACTGTCACTCTTCGTTTACTGTTAACATTTAACAGACAAAAACAAAGACCATTCACTAAATCATATGGTCCTGAGTATTTATTTGCTTCTTACTTGCATTTTTTAGATATGCAGTGCATTTACTTTTTAAGTCAGACCAAAGGAAAAACCTCATGATTCCCATCGAACAATATACATTGAAAATTACATGTCAAACAAAAAAACAACATGGTTGTACACAAAGGACATACAACACAAACATTATTGTGCAAGCCTTATATTCAAAACGAGCAGCAACCTGGAGACTGTTTTTTGTACAATTTATTGAGCAATATTCAACTGCTGCTAGATCACAAGGAGAACAATTGTGACACCTAGTAGGGGAAAACAGTTGTTGTGTTTCCTACATAGGACAAATTTATTTAAAGACATAATCCCTGTGGTATGTGGTGCCAACCCGTTTCGAGTCCTACGTATAGTTGTAGGGATTCTCTTCATTGCATAGACTGGATAAAATCTAAAATGGAAAAGATGGGGGAATATGCAAAACTTTGATTCCTAGACCCCCAAATGACTTTATATATTTACAATTAAGATTCTGATACCTGATAATATGTGTTCCTTCGTGTAAGCACAGGATCAGAACAATCAAACGAGTGGCATTTTCAAACACATGATTTAAAAAACACCTTTGCTAAAAGATGTGTTATTAAATGCGGAGTTCAGAGAACTCAAACTCCACTTCTCAATCTTGTCCCAATGGGAAGTTATACTGATAAGATGTTATAAGTAAACTCCCATTCTGTCCTATGAGACAGATAGCCTTTCAATAGTGAAAAATGAAATACACTGTATTTCACTATCAAGACATGTCACACACACCAGGACATGTCCTACCTTTCCCATACACTACAGCCTGCCCATGGGGGTACATTGGGCCTTCATGAGGGCTGACTTACATGTAAAAAAGGTAAGGTTAGGGTCTGGCAAGTGGGTGCTCTTGCCAGGTCGACATGGCAGTTTAAAACTGAACGCAGACACTGCAGTAGAAGGTATGGGAACCCTTTGAAACGCTGCTTGTGTGTGTGGCACAATTAGTGCTGCAGGCCCATTAGGAGCATTCAATTTATAGGCCCTGGGCCCACACAGTGCACTGTACTAGGGACTTACTAATAAATAAAATTAACCAATCATGGAAACACCAATCAATAAACACAATGTCAGTAGGGATCACTTGCACTTTGGCACTGATCAGCAGTGGTTGGTTTGAACCCTGAATTAAGTCCCAAACAAGTAGGTCCTAAGCTTCTTCAGTGCCTGTACCACAGCAACAGCCTCATGTTCAATTGCACTCCACCTCTGTTCCCGGGGAAATAACCTTCTACTAACGAAGGCTACAGATTGGTCCAGGCCCTAATCATTGAGTTGTGAGAGAATAACCTCCACATCCTGCTCTGAAGCATCTGCCTGCACAACAAATTGCTGTAAGAAATTGGGTGCCTTGAGCATGGGCGCTATGCACATAGCAGATTTCAGGGCATCAAAAGCGGTCAGAAAGGCATAAGTCCAGTTCACTTTCCAGGACTGCTTCCAGGAAGGCAGTTCAGTCATGGGGGCAACAATGGTGCCATATCCCTTGACAAACCTCTAGTCGTAGCTGGTGAGACCAAAGTAGGCTCTCACCTCTGTCTAGATCTTAGGGGGGGGGCTTCCAAGACAGAATGGTGTCAATCATAGTCTGTAGGGGTACCACCTGGCCACTTCCTACTTAGTGCACTAAATATACCACTGATCCCTGCCCGATCTGGCACTTACTGGCCTTGCTCGTGATGCCTGTCCTCCACAGCACTCTCAACACTTCATAGAGGTGTTGCAGGTGTTCTTCCCAAGTGGCACTGAACACTGCAATGTTGTCCAGGTAGGGGCAACTTAAATTCTCCAGTCCAGCCAACCCCTAGTTGACCAACCTCTGAACAGTGGTAAGAGCATTCTTCAACCCAAAGGGCTTCACCTGGAACTGGTAGTGCCTATTTTGGGTTGAAAAGGCAAACCTCTCCTTGGCCCCTTCAGTCAAGGCAATCTGCCAGCACCCAAACATTAAGTCAAATGTACTGAGGAACTTCGCAGCTCCCAACCGATCTATGAGCTCATCAGCTCTAGGGGTGGGGTGTGTGTCAATCCTGGTGACGGAACTGAGCCCTAAGTAGTCCACACAGTACTGTAGTTCTGGGATGGCACCGGGTATGACAGACTTTGGGACCAAGATCACTGGGCTGGCCCAAAGGCTGTTTGAGGGCCCAATCACCCCTAGTGCCAGCATCTTTGAACACTCTTCCTTGGTGCAGGCTTTGACCCTGTCCGTCAACCTGTTGAGTTTGTGTTTAACAGCAGGACTGTCCCCAGTGTCCATGTCATGGATACACCACTGGGTGACACCTAGGGTTAGGGAGAACAGAGTGGAAAACTTCCCCAACAGTTGGTGACAGTCCCTCTGCTGTTCATGGGTCACAGAGGATGAGCAGTTCACACCATCCACCACTGACCCATCATGTTCCTTAGCAGAAAGGAAGTCTGGGAGAGGGTCAGTCTCCTCTTCCATTGCAGCATCTGTCACTAGGAGCATGTTCATCTCAGACCTCTCAAAGTGAGGCTTGAGGCGGTTCACGTGTAGGACTAACAAAGAGTTCCTGGGAAGCTGCAAGTCTCCTAGATAGGTGATTTTACTCTTGCTCTCCATCACCTAAAAAGGCCCAGTGCACCTATCCCGGAGAGCACAAGGCTCTACTGGGGCCATGACCCACACTTTCTGGTAAGACTGAAACTCAATCAGAGTGGGATTCTGATCATACCAGCGTTTCATCCCTGCCTGGTTGGCTTCTAGATTTGCCTGAGTGAGTAGTCTGAAGCGCTTAGTCTGGTTCCTGAAGGCCAGCATGTAGATAAATACATCCTGGGGAGCTTTACTGGGAAATGTTTCCTAGACTTCTTTGACCAGATTCAGAGGTCCTCTTACAGGATGCCCATACAGGATTTTGGAACTTCTCTGTAAGCAAACAGTAGGCATGGTTAGAGGACGTCCCACTTATGCTTCATGGATTCTGCAAGACCCTTAATCATGCCCTTGAGGGTCCAGTTGATTTTCCCGACCAGCCCATTACCTTGGGGGTGGTAACGGTAGTGAACTTCTGGGTAACACCACACTCCTACCACAAGGACGTCATGTACTTAGATATGAAGTTTGTACCTTGGTTGGATACCACCTATCTGGGAAGCTCCACACAGGAAAAGATTGCCATCAATGCCCAACTCACCACAGGGTCTGTTGTGGTCCTGAGAGGGATATCCTTGGGGTACTGGGTGGCATAGTCCACCAAGACCAGTGTGAAACTCTTGCCCATGGCTGTCTTGGGGTCCAGTGGTCCCAAAATGTCAATACTGACCCACTCAAAGGGGCTACTGACTACAGGAAAGGGTTGGAGAGGAGCCTTGCCCCTCCTCCCACTCTTACCACTTGCCTGGCAAGTCTGGCAAGACCTACAATGAGTATCAGTTCTTGCGTATTTGGGGCCAATAGAAGTGGGTGACAAGCCTTTCAAAGGTCTTGTCCTGCCCCAAATGTCCTGCCAAAGGTATATCATGAGCCAGACCCAGTAGGAAGGCTCTGAAGCACTGTAGCATAATCAGCACACAGGCTGACCCAAGCTCAGTAACCTTAGGCTCGCTATATCGGAGAACATTTACACAGTAAATCCAATGTGATCCAGACTGATCACCAGGTGCCTTGATTTGCAGCCTGCCACTACAGACCCAAAAGAGTTCAGCCACTTGCTCCTCTGTGGGATCCAGGGCATCTCCCTCAAGATCTGCCTCCTCCTGGACCGTGGGAACTTTGGGGGCCTGTTTCCCACACACCCTGCCTTGTCTATTTCTGGCAGACACCTGGGCCACTCTTTTAGGCCCCAGGTCTTCTTGATTACCCTTACTTCTTGATTACCCACTTGACAGGCCCCAGGTTAGGGGCCTGTCAAGTGGGTCTTGTAAGGTCGACACAGCAGTTTAAAACCGTGCACAGCACTGAAGTGGCAAGTCTGAGAACCCTATGAAAGGCTGCTTGCGTGGATGGCATAATCAGTGCTGCAGGCCCACTAGCAGCATTCGATCCATAGGCCTGGACACACACAGCACACTGTACTAGGGACTTACTAATAAATAAAATAAGCCAATCATGGAAATACCAATCCATAAACACAATTTAGATAGGGAGCACTTGCACTTTGGGACTGATCAGCAGTGACAAAGTGCCCAAAGCATCTAGACCAGCAAAAAACTAAATCCAGCACTAAGGAAAAATACAGGAGGCAGAGGCAAAAAGACAGGGCAAACCACACCAAGGATGCCAGGTCTAACAATCAGCATACACTCACACACTGTGCATTATTCCGTACAAAACATGAACCACACCCTAACACCTACCAGGATATGACTTTGTTTCTGTACAGAGTTTTGATGCACCCACTTCAGACTTTGCTTCAAAATCTGACACTCACGTGCCACAGTCACAAACAAGAGGAAATGTACTAATTTCTCCGGAACAGTGCACATTTCATGCTGGAGAGCACACTCCCATTAATGAACCATGGTGCAGGCTATTTATTGAACAAGGATACCTCACAGGAAAAGACAACAGCAGGAGTTCAATCTTTGTAGCTGTGACACAGTGTGATGTTTCCTCTCTAGTTTAATGAAGTGCAGCAACTTTGGATATTCTGCTGCTGATCAAATTTGTAAATCTGGACTATTGTGTCTTAAATGTTATTCCACACTCTAAATTAGTGCCTCAACTCACACAACACCATTCACAACACATTTTCAGGTGCAAACATTTGCTCTGAAACGGGGAGTACATTGAAAAAAGCTATCCGGTGTACACCTACAAAAGAATTACAATTAATTAGTGATGAGGTTTATATGTTTAAATAGTTTTATAATGTACATATTCAAACATTTTGGTCAATTATATCTCTAATAAAAGAGAGGGACCCAACAACCAAAAGGGATAGGGTACCAGGAACGACAAGTGTCAAGACAGGAATTGCCCTTTGGGTAAAGTTATGTATCACATATATTCACATCCACAGTATTAGATCAAAACATTGAACAAAGAGGAAATGTAAAAGTAACTTCATAAAAATTGCACAATTTATTCAAGCAAATGTTAAAAACACAAAATACCCTAGCCTCAATACATAATCAATCAATAAAAGTAATACACATAAAAAATTACACTTGTATACAATAATAAAACGTAATAAAGAGCACAAATGGGAATACAAATGTAAGGAATCGATAATCTCTATTAAAATGAGGAAAATACAGTAGTCTAACAGCAGTCAGACTCTAACACATGTGTTGCTTTTATGATCAGAGTTGTTGCTTTACAAACTTAACGTATTTTCTCTCTAATAAGCATCAACGCGTTTCGGTGGGCTGATGATTTAAGGAGTCAACACTTTCTTCAGGATATAATATTTTTAATCGCACATTGACACACAAAATCTGCAATACAAGAGCAGTAAAAACACAAAAAATATACAGCTAAAACAGTATATAATTAAGACAATGTTATTTCATACTTTTACATAACCTCAGTGCTACCAGCTTTGTTCAAAAAAGATCTAACGGATCACATTCATAACTCACTTTCATACAACAATTTAGATAAAAACCATATGGCTTAAAAAACCTAGTAATGACTGCCATATAATGCAGCAAACTCCAAGAAGGTAGATATAACCTTATTTGCTACCAAGAACTAGTTTTGAGATGTAACCGACATATTGGGTTCTACTACGTTGTTATTACAAACTTCATTTGATAAAACCCAATTTTGAGAGGTAATCGTCTCATTGGGTTATACAGTGTTTTTATTGTGATAGCTAAAGTGTCATTCTTAGGGAAGCAATTAACCCAAGCATACTCAACCCCACCGTCAGTGTGTCTCATTCTAGCGGTCATACTTGATGTTTGTACTCTATTTCCATTTTTATGAGGTCTTAGTAGTCTGAATCGAATATGGGAACAGTCTAAGGTAATGTATACATTTTCCTATTCTCTAAATTTTTGATGATTTTGTGCATTGAATTTACCTTATATGGGCTTTAAACCAACCCCCAAAGCTCCAAGTAATTTGCTATAATCTCACTCTATCGTTCTCTGTATGCAGGAGAAATAATAACAAAACATTGTTCTAATATAGGCCAGCATGTATCATATCAAATGATGGCTAGACATAGTATTGACACACACCTTTATAAGAGTTATTGAATCAGCCGTCTTCTTCCAAGATACGTTGTGAATAAACATTCATCGTCTTGGATAAAAGAAGCCGCCAACAATAAATCTGTAACACATAACATGCCGAGATTTCATTCTACGATCCAGACATAAGCGTTATAAATGATAGGTTCTTATCTCTACCAAGCGGGACAGAGTGCGTCTTGGATTTTGTATTGTCCTAATGAGCGTTTCAAATTTCCCATTAGATATCTGTCTTTAAAACAAATGAAACCTAGGTGTTTCTGACTGCCAAAAAAAACACAGTCCTTATATAACACAGAACACACCTTTTTGTGAGTTAGTTCGTTCCTCTGTGTTGATTTCAATATACGGCAACTCCTCATATGTGGTTAAAGTATGTCACTCGCTGAAATTTGCAATATACAAATATCCTGGTTTGATCATAACCCAAATAATATCAACGAAGTATCTTGTATGTATTATTGAGCATATCATAGCGATGTTGGTGTTCTCATTAAAACATTGTGTTTTTTAGAAACACATGTCTACACCATCTCTAATCAAATATATCCTAATCAACGGTAGGCAGATATTACCTCTGGACTTAAGGTCTGTTGGTTTTATAGCTACATATTCAAAACAGGCTCCCAGTAGTTAAAACATCACAGGATACTCTGTGGTCCCGCTCACGTATCCAAGTAGCACCTCCAGCAGTCTAAGTCAAAGATAGAACAGGATATATACAAAATTAGGGCCTATTTATTGCTTGAATCAGGGATCTATCCTGTCAAGAATCTAGCCTATGTTATATCGACATTACCTGCCTAGATTCAAGTGGCGAATAGTCAGGGCATCCGCCTCAGTCTGTCAACTGTCTGTCATATCGGACCGAGTTTAAATGCTGTTCCAACGCGTATTTCCAGAGGACGTCGACATTGCTTAGCGTCGAACGTCCACAAAGTACTTCAGGTTGATCTAAGTTCTTTTATATGCAGTAAATTAATTACACGTTTTATTGTATACAAGTATAATTTTTTATGTTTATTACTTTTATTGATTGATTATGTATTGAAGGCTAGGGTATTTTGTGTTTTTAACATTTGCTTGAATAAATTGTGCAATTTTTATGAAGTTACATTTACATTTCCTCTTTGTTCAATGTTTTGATCTAATACTGTGGATGTGAATATATGTGATACATAACTTTACCCAAAGGGGTATTCCTGTCTTGACACTGGTCAATTATATCTGCCATCACATGTTTATTTGAATTCATAGTAAAGGATCTTTGTTCCCTACAGTTTTTAACTTTTTAAGTTTAGAGGAATTGATGACCTTAACAAACTTACATTTTCAATGATCTGATTGCCTGGCAATTGGTTTTTGCGATTTAACAGGACCTCATAGATCTGAATTCACAAATATAAATTGGACTTCGAATAGCTCTTGGAAATGCGTAGATGAAGAAAAATTGGAAGCATTAATTTCAGACTAAGCATTGAGCAATCAAGAAAATGAAAAAATGAGTGGAGTTTGAAATAAAAGTGACACAGGCATTGAATAGATCTTGTCAGCCAGCTGAAAGGCAAATTGGTTATTAAAAGCACAGAGAAGAAATGGTTTTATATGGAGAATCACAATGAAAAAAGACTATCAGAAAAAAGGCACATGATTAGTGAGCAACAAAATAAAGGTATGAATAGAAGTTATATACGCACCTGAACATGTCTTTTTTTGCTGGCCATTCCCCCAGGATTTTATCTTTTTTTTAAACCGTTTTTGTTGGCCTTAGGGCTCTGGACACTTCACTCCTGATGACCAGTGGCAAAGTGCCTGTGCTCTTATTTTTAAACCTGGTGAGATAGGCACATACGTAATCAGCACAATTAATTTACTTAGAAGTACAGCATGTACCCATAGCCTGCAAAACAAATTGTACTCGTGGGCTGCAGCACTCATTGTGCCATCCACTAAAGTAGTACTATAAAGCAGGCGGCCTTGGTGTGCAGTTTTAAAACTGCCATTTCGACCTCGCAAAAAAAAACTTTTTACCAGACCTAAACCTTCATTTTTACTACCCTTAAGACACCCTAAGGTAGGCCTAAAAGGTAAATAGAGCAGGGTGTGTGGCATTTAAAAAAATAGGACATGTACATTTAATGCTTTACATGTCCAGGTAATGAAAAAACCCCAAACTCAGTTTTGTACTGTGACAAGGATTCCACTCCCATAGGTTAACACTGGTTTGCACTATTTTTGTTAATATGTGCTACATTTAGTTTGGTTTTAAATAAAGCCGTTTTTTTAAATGCAGCCCATTTTAAATAAAGGAAACAGGATGCATTTAAAAAAAAATGAAACTTTCAGTTTCACTTTTTTAAGGGCAGGCAGTGGTCCCTGGGACCACTGCATGCCCTTAAAAAAGAAGAAGGGGTCCCCTGGGCATCCCTTCCCGTTTGCGAATGGTTTACCACCTACTTGAAGTATGTGATACATTGCAAGTGTTTTGCGACCACAATTGCATTTGCAAAACATTCATACTATACAAATGAGAGTCGCTATTAGGAAGGGACGCCCATGGCACACCCATTCTTAACAGCAAGTTGCAAACCTCACTTTGCGAATCTGTAAAATTTACGGATTCGCAAAATGAGGTTTGTACATGGCCATGCCCTAAATTGCGGTCGTAAACGGCCTGATTGCCCGTTTGCAACCGCAATTTAGGGTCGTACATCCGACCCTTAGAGCTTTGTCATTTCCTTGCCTAAGACAAAGAAGCCTTTCTGCCAGTGTCCAGCTGTCACTTGACCCTCGATGGGTCCCCTGCAGTAAGATGTGTATTGGCCAAAGAAAGTGGACAAAGGGCCCTGGGAGTTGGGAGCGGGAGAATTGACTTCAAGAACAGTTTTTCTGTCAGAATGTAGAGTTTCTTCAGAACCAATTCCGAGCAGCATTCGATTGACATGGAGGTCTTCCCAGGCACAGTCTTCAGACTTTGCACACTCAGTGCTTTCCCACCTTCAGTGATGATTGCCCTGGGACCCTGGTCTTCACCAATCCACCATCCCCGAGCCCCACTTCAGATCCAGCTGGTAGCTTACCTGCCAATGACTCGAGGAGAATTACTTTTCCTTCACAAAGGTTTCTAAGTCAGAAGGTAAACATTCCACCAGACTGAACCTTGCCTTTTGTATCCGACCATCGCTCCATCGTGGTTGGCCTTAGCTTTTGACTTTGACATAGTCGTCGCAGTGAGATAACCGTGGTTGTCACTTCATGTTTTTTTATGCAAATTTCTAATTCAACGTTAAAAAAATCATATCTCCGGTTCTACTTTTTACATTTTTCTTGTGTTGTGTTTTCACTGGATTACTGGTTGAGTACTGCATAGATATTTTATACAAAGCCTCTAAGTTAAACCACAGTGGATCGTGCCGAGCTACCCGTTAAGCATAAGTTTATTTAGTGTTTGCAGTAGTTCACCTTGAAAAGGATTGTAATTATTACTTGAGGTGGGCTCTCTCCCTCCTAAACTAATAGTATAAAAGAGGCCTTCCACTCACAGAAAATCTAATTCTGCAAATAAATAAACATTCAGCTATGTCAGTGCCCATATATCACTACATCTGTTAGTAGCATTCAACACGATTGTTTTTTCCATCTTATCTTGATTTCAATATTGTTGTTGTCATCAGGATTAGGGGATCTACACAGTAACAGGTGGGAGCTGTCGTAAAAGAGAGAACGCGAGCTACCCAAAGAGATTGAAATGTGGGTTTATACAAGGATTGGCATTGATCACAAAATTTTTATATATAGCAGCTACCATTAATTGTGTTGATTTCTATTAGTAAGGTTTGACGTATTATAACTAATATGATGACTTACAGGTAAATTGTAATAATTGACTTTCAAACAGGGAACAATTTAAGTATTCAGGCAGTGGATGTTTGAAGCCAGAAGGCGCTAAATACTCCCCAATGAAAATATTGTAGTTGTGACATTTCAATTGGCAACTGTTCATCAACTACGTCTGTGGCGAAAATAAGTATCTCTTATAGTACAGGGGCCAAATCAACAAAGGTGAGGTTATTTCAGCTGAGGAGGCTTGGCATGCTGTTCCACACATTTATTTTACACCCAGGATGTAGGTGCAATGAGGACATAACTAGTACAATCTAAGATGGACTATGCATATGGTGCCTATCTTGTTCTACCACTATTCCTTCTAGATGATTTTTAGAAACTATGAAATACGGCAGCTTTAATATTATTATGGCCAAATAAATGGGGTCATGGTGTTCAGTACATTGCATTGGTTACCCATAAGACAACACATTGTTAGAGTTTGTGTAGTTCATGATGTACTTCAACAGGATGTATTCCCATTCACAATGTATACTGCTCGTTTTCTTATATTACACTATTCCTGTTGGAGCCGGAAAGAGGCTGATTTGCATATGCTGTACCATCGCTCTCAGTTAACCCTCCATTGACAAAGTTCTGATGTGCATATGGTTATGTTTTGAATGTGGCTGCTCACCATCAAGCCACACCCAATACCCCAACACTCCCTTAAGACAGAGGTAACACTCAACACTCCCTTAAGGTGAGGTACCTTTCACCACTGCACCTAAAACACACACACACACTTTGCACAGCACTCCCACTTTGGAGGCAAAAGACACATTCAGGTGCTTTGAAATAACAGACATGAGTTTATTGATGAATGGTAGGCCAAATATATCAGTAAATGTGGATTCATTAATATCAAACACTTTTAAATGAACAAGTGAAATAAAATGTTGAGAATATCTCTCTTCTAGAAAAAGGATTGGAGTTTATTACACAATGCTCTCTAAACAAAATCTCAGATGCCAAATGCACAAGATTCAAATATATATAGAGCAAACTATAATTTGAATGCATGAATAATACTGATTATAAACAAGCAATACCTGATATAAATAAGATACACTGGACGTCCTGCAAGAGATAAGAAATATATATATATATATATAATCATGTGATCAAGCCTCTGGCTAGAGGCGAAACGTGTCATGCGGAACTGCTTGGGTGTTATTCCGTTATACTGATGGAGTAAAACACTGTTTTTGCACAAGAAATCGGGTCAGACTTGTTCGTTCAGAGAGTCCAGTCGAAGCAGTAGAACTGGGATGCGGAAGCGGCGAGCGAAGTGAATAGAATATATATATATACACACACACACACACACACACACACACATACACACACACACACTAGAGGATCACTCTGGATGTGCACCTCCCACACCACAAAGAAAAACACCTCAAATGATCACAGCCACTGGCTCACATCACAATGGCAATAACCACAAAACTCAATACATCACCTGATGCATACACTGCCCACTTCTGGCCGGGAAAGTCTTCTAACAGCCGGGGATCAGAGCTCAGCAATCAAGGTTCAATCCTAGATAGACACATTTGCCCTCGCTCGGAATCAAAACTCCCGATCTCTCAGCCTGCAACCCTCAGCTTTAAACACACTAGAAGATTTGCGAAAGACCTCCTCCCACCACCAGAGGAATTTTACCAGAACTGCCCAAGTTCCAAGGCAAGCATCTAAACAAGTACACTAAACAAAAACAATCACTATAAAAACAGTAAGACCTTAAATGTGAATAACTCAAAACAACTTACAAGCACCTCTGTGCACGCAGTAGCAAGGCAGAGTTAGACAGCAAAAAGATATTAAGCCATTTCAAAGCCAATAGTAAGAACCTATAATATAAGTACAATACACATTCCCACGTGCTCTATTCTTGGCAAGAGTGTTCCACTCCGTAACAGCTCCCATCTGAAAGACAGCAAGATTACAGAACAGAAGAGAAGCAGGAGCATGTAGGACCATCAATACAATAAGGCTAGGGTAAAATAACACACTAAAGTCAGTTAAAATGGTGGTGGTTGAGGGTCATCATATGGTGCCAAATAACAAGAGTGGCCCTTTTAATGCAGGTTGGGCCATGTTTAGAATGGCATAATGCATCAAAATATTGATGAGCTTTGATGACGCCCAAAGCAATTATCAGTGGCTGTAATTAATTTGAGCATATCACTTTTTCATATTCTTCAGTGAGCTATTCTATGTGCCTGGTCTTAGTAAGCACAGATCCTGGAAATTACTGTATGATAGAATTAAAGCTGCATCAGACTGAAGAGGCTCAACAAGGCCAAACTAGTCTGTGGCATATAGTTACATGTGCTCCTGTTAAGAAGGGAAACTGCCCGGATTTTTTTACTGGGCTGTACTGTAACTGTTTTATTTTTCTCGTTGCGAAGGCATCAGCTCCTTAAAGAAAGCTCTGGGTTTCTTGCAGAGGGCGTCTTCAGACCATCAAAAAAACAGCACTCCTCCCCGAAATATTTCCCTTCATGCCTCCAGTTTGTGCATAGGTGCACCTCTGGCATCTGAGGTATTACATTGAAATACATTCTTTTGCTGAGCCTCCACATAAGTGCTCCTCTTTTGATTAAAAAACCAAGAGGAAGCCTTGTGGTTCATTGTACTGGAAATAGAATATATCAATCTCTGGGGATCTCCTCAAGTCTCATTCTATAATAGAATACTCAAAATAAGCCAGAAAGCACAAAGCAAAAAAATGTAACCCGGTACACTGTATGCCTGTGTGGAATGAGGCAACAAGTGTGTCCATAGAGTACCTGTCTGTTAATCATCTCTACTGCATGGTATAAGCCTGTGGGAAACTGGCGATTCACATGTTAGAGGATCAAGTAGAAGCTAGTGGCAAGTTTGCCCTTTTAAAATTGTGGTGCTGAAGGCTTAGTCAGGGTCACTCTGACACTTTATCCCATTTCCACATGCATTCTTTGGTAAAACATTGGACACATGAGTATGTTGTCATTGCAGTTGATCAGGCAAAATAACATGAGGTGCATACAGCATTTGATGTGTCATGTTAGATACAGGTACATAGGTTTTATCTGAAGTGGTGCCTTTATTTAGAGTAACTAAGGCATTACCTGTTGAGATACATAGGGGGATATTTACAACTGAAGTGGCGGAGTGAGGCGTTAGCCATCATGTTTTAACGCCTCACTCCGCCAGTTCAGAAACAAAAGGCTGCACCATATTTACAAGGATATGGTGCTACAGTTAGCAGTGTGGCGCCAACGCAGGCACCCTTGCACCACAATGCAAGGGTGCCTGCGTGCAGAGGAGGATAGTTTATGTGTAGGAAGGTGTCCCTTCCTGCACATAAAAAATCCTGAAATGCCATGTTGTCACTTCTATATCTGCTGATTAATGCAGCACAGATGGAAGTTACAAAATGCCATTTTTTTAAAAGCACTGTTTCTGTGCAGAAAGGGACACTTTCCTACATATAAACAATCCAAGACATTTAGCATTTTCCATGTGTGCTGCACAAGGCAGCATGCATGGAAAAAAGCAAAAGCAAGGAGAAATAAAGCATTTCTCCTCTTTTCTCCTGTTTAAGACCAGGTTTTCCCGGGCCTTAATTTTGGCGCTGCCTCCTATTGACGCTGCTCTTGTAAATAGGGGGCAGCGTCAAAAACAATGGGTGTTGCGGTGGATAACCCACGGCCCACCCTTTCACGCTGAGTACAGCATGAAAGGGGGCCTTATTTACAAGGCAGCGTTAAACCACATTAAGGGCCAGATGTAGGTAATCTCGATTTACCTACTCTTAAATACCGAATCATACCGATTCGGTATTTAAGAGTAGGTAAATGGGATGTAGGTAATTTCACTTTCGAAATTACTGAATCGGAATGATTCGGTAATTATCGAATTGGTATTTACCGATTCGGTAATTGCCATTGATTCTTGAGGGCCTTGAGGCCCATAGGAATCAATGCCAATTAACGAATCGGTAAATACCGATTCGGTAAAATTACCGAATTTGCAAGGGGGACAGGGTGTCACTTTGACACCCTGTTGCACCCCTCAATTGTGCATGGGTGCACATGTTGCTGACATACATGCCCTTAGGGCATGTATGTCTGCAACATAGCACGTTTTATAAAGCAAAAAAATTTTTTTTTAAAGTGTTTTCATTGTTTACCACCAACTTCTAGTTGGTGGTAAATAACGAATTTTTAAACCCTTGTAGCACTGATTACAGTGCTACCTACATGTTGAATTACAGAATAGGTAATTTTACCAATTGGGTATTTTACCGAATCGGAAAAATTACAAATTCGGTAAAATTACCGATTCTGTAATTTTACATGCCCCTACATCTCAATATCCAAATACCGGTCGGAAACGGTCAAAAATCGGTATTTTCGGCCGTTTCCGACCGGTATTTGGATACCTGCATCTGGCCCTAAGTGGCTTAATGCTGCCTTGTAAAGGAGGTGAGGACCATATCGCCACCACACAGTCACTGAAAGTGATGATGTGGTGGCGATACGGGCTTGTACATATGCCCCTTACTGTCCAATGAGGCCTTTCTGATTTTTTCTGATTTAGTGGCTCAGAGATGATTGGGAGGCGGTTTCTCCTCTGCTCTTGCGAATGATTCAAGCAAAAAATCACCGGAAACCCCTTTTCTGAGACACAGTTATCTAAACGGCGTTTTGCAGTCATTGGCTGAAATGATGGCTTTGGAAGCAACTGCTTTGGTACATCTTTGAGTGCATTAAATAATGATCCACTTTCCCTGATTACATCTAGAAAGAGCGATTCACAAACAGAAAGGAAACCAACTACCTCAAAAGGGCTCGCTGGCTAACATCTGGATAGGATTGCCAATCTCAAAATTTAAAATGTCAACACCAATAAACAGAAAATATAACAGAAAATAGCGGATGTCACCGTTTTGTGCTCTGTAGGAGATACAGCTATATAAACAGTGTATTTTACTTAATGATACACACTTAATAAAGTTTGCAAAGGTGCTCACTTGACGCAATTGATCTTAGCTTTACAGCTGCGTATTAAACAGACCCTAATATTTACACCCCATTGTGTCAAGAGAGTGTCGGTGGTGAAGTTCAGTAAAAGGGAGCCAGTGTTAGACATTGCAGGGTGTTACAGCAAGGTTAGTACTGGGCTGCCTTGTTTTGTTGTTGAGCCACTGAACACCAACGAATAGAACACACAGAAAAAAGAAGAGGCCAGCTGCTCATACCTGCATGTGGAAAGCCTCCTGGGTTGTGACGTTGGTTGCAGCTTGACCTCCCAGACCCAACACACCAGGTGCTGCTGATGTGACCCACAATCATAAAACACAATCACAGTATCGAACTTCGCACCAGCTTCTCATTGGACAGAGAGTATTGGCCATTGGACTCCGGCTTCAGGTATCATGCTGATTCGAGCCTATTGGCTGTCTCCTTCTTCCCAAACCGACACAGTGCCACACAGGCCTCCAAACTAGACCATACACATATTGGGCAGACGGGAAGGTCACAGGGAGAGATGAGTCAGCACCACCGTCAATCCATGCCCACTTGCCCCATCAGTATATGCATACCCCCTGCTGATCGAAAACCCTGTCTCTGTATCTTAATCATTTATTCTCTACTTTGTATCCTAGCCAGCCAATCAGGGCCAACAAGGAGTGCCACCCACCTATATATTACTAAGCCTCTGAAAATCAATAGATGCCCTAAGCTCTTGAGAGCTGACTCGCATCCGAACCAGAATTCCCAACGCAGCATTTTGGCAGAATTTCAAACTGAATAACTTGTAACACAAACATCTACTTTTGCACCAGTAAAGACTTGACCGCATACAATCCTTTCACATGTCTGTTATCATATTTATTAGACCTAGAGGCACAGATACAAACCTTGTTCTTGCGCAAGAAGTTAGACATGAATTGTGATTTGTCATCAACATTTTAACAGCTGTCACAGTAGGGAAGGCCCCCTTACCAAACAATGAAGTGCAGTGGTGTCAGCAACTGGCCTTCGATTTGAGTAATTTGAAAGTCGATGATTGTGTCATGTTCCCTTTGCTACTAGTAAGCAAGGCGTTGGGACATGTGTGCCATTGCCACCAAACAAATTACATTTTACTGAGGGAAGCCTCCCTCTTAGAAAGGTTCCTAGCTGCAACTCCCAGTGGACTCTGGTACTCCCTGATTCCCCCTGCTGGTGGCATCAGAAGACAGCTGCTTTACCTTGCCATGTGATGGATCTGGGTTTGAAAATCAGCCCTCAAAACAAACTACTCCAGTTATTTCAAGAATAATTCAGAAAATTCGTGGCAGTTCAGATTACGGCATACGCCACAAAACAATTTCTGTGACGAATGGTGCAAGGCCAGTGCTATGCCACATGTTTGCACTGCATCATGTAAGGAGCGCACATACTGCTCACTAGCAGTAATTTTCTAAGAACAAAGGGTTGGCCTGCAATCTCAAATTAGTGTGCCATATTGTCACTTTTCACAAACTAAGCAAGAGCGTAGTCATAATTTGGTATTACTTTACTTTCTAATTGATGCTTAGAAGTTTAGACAATTTTCAATAAAATACATTAAAGTGGGGACTGGTTTAATTTACAGAGTAAGCTCTGTGCTTTGCTCTTCAGTGCCCATGAACGGATGAATACATTTAGATGGTAAATCTATCGATTAAAGAACTGAGAAACTCAGTGAACTTTAAAATAATCAACACAACGAGGAAGCATGCAGTGAACACGACATTTTGTGAGTGTGAGGCATATGCACGAGTTGAATAGTTGAGAATCTAGAAACTTTTTGACCTCAAATCCATACTGCAAATTGAAAAATAATGCATATTTTTTCCTTTAACAACCGAAGGCTAAAAGTATTGAACTTTCTATTGCATTCCCAATGATGTGAATAGTAATAATGAAGCCATCAAGTTTATTCATGCAGTATTAATGCGCTAATGGACGAGGCATGCGCGGTGTCACTCAAAGCATTTCTGCAACGTTTCCTCCTAATGGTCTTGAGTGTGCAATACTTTGTAGGAATTTTCCAAGCGAACACCACACTGCACTCTGTCAGATGCCAAGATATTTTAATATAACACTTCATCATCATTAATATTGTACAAGATACAGCATACAAGATGTATATATATATATATATATATATATATATATATATATATATATATATATCCGTTTAACTTCCGTACAAAAAAAGATATTACTCAGTTTAAGTAGAAATCAGGTAGGCTAGGCATTACCAGCACTGCATATCTTTGCTATTTAGTGACAACTTTTTTCTCCTTTCTCGGTGGAGGACAATCGTGTTTACACTGAATGCCCTATTACTTACCAGTAATCTTCATTGCTCCTGGTCCTGTTGTCCTCGTCCAATTATTTAATTATGGAGATGACAATCTCCCCAGCAGAAAAAAGAACAGATGAATGCTGGGATCCCTAACCCCACCCATTCCCACTGGGAGTCCTTGACCAGTACTTACCGAGCATTCTGCCTAAACTTCCAATTCACCAATAGAAAGGCCCGCTATCTGGGAAGGAGGGAGGGGCATTAGGAATAGCACAAGGTTAACAGGACAAGGAGTAATGAAGACTATCGGTAAGTAATAGGGAATTACCCACAGGTCCCTCCAGTTCTCGTCCCTTAATTATGGAGCATATGAAAGCCAGAAACACAGCCTCCCAGACACCCAAAGAGGACCCAGGACAACACATCGAAAACCAGTATCTCAAGCAAAACAAACGGGAGAACCACAGGCAGGAGCACACAGCCCGCAATGCTTCCAACCAAACAACAGGGCTGCACCCCCTGTACCAAGCAAGAGACGACAAAGGCAAACCAAAAAAAGCAGCCAACCTACGGTGCCGCCACCCAAAAGGCAGACAACTCACACTGGGAACACCCCCGAACAAACAACAGAGGAGGAGAAGCCACCAAGGAAGCACCAGAGACCGCCCTCAACAGAAGGAAAGTGAGGTGGCCACACACAGAAGAAGATCCAAGGCAACCAGGCACACCAGGAAGCCAGTTTCCGCCCAACATGGACACAACCAAGGACCGGAAGAACCAGCACCCTAGAAGTAGAAGGCACCAGCATGACCAAGGAGGCAGCCAACCACATAGAAAAAGGGTAAGCAGGGCACCCAGGCCCCACTGATCCAAAACCCAAAAACCGCCAAGTGAAGGAAGCCAGTCCCCAAGGCGGCAAGGCAAAGACAAACAAAACCAAAGCCGGAAAGTTGGCCAACCACAGAGACCCCAAAGGCGAAGCCCCAGAGGGGCCAAAGCAACCACTCCACCAGAAACAACCAGCACAAGGAGGATCAGAAAAGCTGCCGCACCCCATAGGGCACAAAAAACCTGGAAGGGCATCCACCGGGCCAGAAGGCTGCCTTGCCCAGCACCATCAAGTGGCCCAACAGATCTGGAAGCAGAACCGACAGAGAGCACGCTCAAGCAGACAATGGCGAGAACAACAAACAATGCCAAAAAGATCCACAATGAACCTCAAAAAGAGAGTCAAGGGGAATCAAGGAAAGACCCAAAAGGCCCAGCCCCCAACCAGGAATGAAAAGCGACAGGGTCAACAACAGGACAAACACCCGCACCACCACGGAGTCCAACAGCAGGCCGGCCAAGAAAAAAGAGGACAGGCCAGCCAACAGGCCAAGGCACATACCCAGAATACCAACCAAGGGCAGGGCCACACAGACCAACCGGGAAGGAAGGAAGCACCGACCAAGAGCCAACCCCCCCAACCTGACAGACTCAGCCATCAAAGACCCCAGAGGGCACAATCCCAGAAAACCCTCAGCAGAGGAACAGGCTCCAGGTCAGGAACGCCCAGGACCAGCCATCACATTGACACATAACAACAGCCAAACCAACCACGCTGGGAGAAGGAGCTGGAGCCGGGGCACAGGGACACCACAACACAAACCCAGAGCCATGCCCCAGAAAGGCATGGCCACGGCCAAATGGAAGCAGACCTGACTAGCACCAGACCACCAGCTGCCTGACTTCCAACCAGAAAGACCAGGCAACCAGAAACACAGTCCCCACCTTGACAGGAAATGGCAGGGGGACAACCAGAGGTCAGAACCCTGTGAAGTTAAATCTCACACCAAGAAAGAGGGCAACAACAGTACCCTGCCTGAGGAGAACCAAGCAGTGGACACCAGGAGACCCCAAACCAGACTAAGGCACAGTGGGGCGAGGCAAACTCCCAAGGCCACCGAGACCAGGAGAACCCAAAGAACAAACAGGTCCAACAAGAAAGCCCCATCCCAAACAACACACAGCAATGATGACATCCATAACCACAAACCCTGGGGCTGATCAAAGGTGAAAAAGACAGGGCCGGAGCAGACAAAGACACCTGCCTCTATAGAGGAACCCAGAAACTGGAAGGGAAAAAACTCCTGACAAAACAACCAGGCAAAGAACTGACCCGGAGGACAAAGGACAGCACCAAGGAACCACCACAAGCGAGTCCCAAGACCAGCCACAAAAGGGCCAAGACAAAAACCGCAAGACAGCCCTAAGCAAACGGAGATGTACACAGTCACCGGTCCCAGATAAAAAATGGCAGGAAACAAGAACCATGCCAGGGCCACGAGAACTAGGGTGGCTTACATTCCCACCCTGCAGATTTCCCCACAACCACCGAGAAGCCAACCTACTGGACCACAGACTCACCAGCCAAGACAGGAGGCCACCAACAGGGTGCCCCCACAGACCTGGAAGAAGAAGCACAGGGCCAACCGGCCACAAACCCAAAAACCCCTACCACCAAGGGCAGAGAGAAAGCCGCTAGAACCAGCTACAACCAGGCCACAGAGGGAACAAAAAGCTCAGTGGGGCAATGCACCTAGCAGTGTCCAAGTAGGAGGAGTCATTGTCATGGAGCCTCTGGATGCAGCCATAGTGAACATTTCTAAGTTCAGATTTTGACTCTTTTTTGGAAGTTGAAAATCTCCAGCATGACAAGGCTGTAGTTGACGAGGGCTCCATGATACCATATACCATTGCTCAGAATTCCCACTGAACAGGATTTTCTGCTGCGGAGAAGTACGCAGCAGGAGGTACCACAAAGTCAGGCCGACCAGTGATGCATCTTAGAAAGGTCAGCAGGAAGGTAGGTCTCAGTCTTCTTTCGGTTCTAAGGCCACTTTTTGGTGAACATTTTTCCAAGTACCAACTTTTAGGGTTAGTCAGAAGCAGCACCTTCAGCAACACAACCAAGGGTCCAACACTAAATGGGGATCACTTGAGGGTCAGGACTCACTCCAACAGAGGCCATGTGCAGGGTGTAAAGTCTCTAGAGCTTGTTATGTCTCTGTAACTCTTATAGGAGGGTAGCCAAATATCCTTGGAGTCACTCTGGTGGTCCTGGGTGAGCAGATACAGCCCTTCAGTCAGCAGGGCAGCAAGGCAGCCCTTCTCAATCTTGCACAGGTTTGGGAGTGTACTGAAGAGGTGCTTATACCTGATGCCATCCTTTAAAGTGGGGTTGAGGTCCTGGCTACCCTCACATCTGGTTCAGGAAAGTTCTCCCCCTTCCAAGGCTGCAAGTTTCTGAGGTGATAATAGACTGGTGTCAAGTTCCTTTGTGAGTGTGCTGGAGGCAGCCCTTTAAAATGTAAGTAGTCAGGAAACCACTTTGCCCCACCCATCCTGGCAGGGTGGTCCATCCGGCCAACAACTATTCCTCCTTTGTCTCACTGTCTGGGAAGAATACACAAAGGCCAACTGCCAAGATATTCAGGTATTGCGACCCAGGACACAGGCTGTAGGCTGTAGGCACCAAATGGTTGGGACTAGAAAATGCTATATTTCTGAAAGTCTATAACACCAGAATATTGCCAATACTGGCTACTCTTTACAGCACTTAATTTTGTATGAACGTTCCCTTCAATATTAGTAATCACCAAATCTTCTTTTACACATTTTTCATAAAAGTTTGGAAATGTGTCATATATATAAGTATATTACAATAACATCATACACATATATGCATGAAAAGGTAGTTTTTAGACCTGGCAAATTTAGTACTTTCCAAGTCGAAATGGAAGTTTCAAAACTGCATTATTGGCTGCAATGGTAGTCCTGATACATGTTTTAAATTGCTACTTTAGTGGGTATCACAATGAGTGCTACAGGCCCACTAGTAGCATTTATTTTACATACCCTAAAAGACTTAAAAGTAAATCAAAAGTGCTAATCAGCTGTAAGCCAATTGTACAGATGTTAAGGAGAAAGCACAAGCACTTTAGCACAGTTTAGCAGTGGTAAACTGCGCAGAGTCCTAACACCTACAAAAACGAATTTCAGAATACGATAGGGGAGAAGTAAAACAGTGAGGGGAAGACCACACCAAGGTTGACATGCTTACTATCATTAATTCAGCTACACAGGGTTAATTATCTTCAGAGAAGTAACTGGGCGCTCTACCTAAGATGTACGCAATATGTTTGTGGATCAAAGGTCTCTATGTGGTGCAACTGGCGAGCGGGAAACCATATCACCGCTCCACAGCGTGTCTGTGGAATCAGACACACAAATAACTAATATCAGAAATTCCCTATGCAAGCACTAGTAAAAATCATTTACATTCGTTATAGTATAGGAACATTACACATTTGTAGAACCAAAGACAAGAATATTTATGGATTTCTTGACTTATGTTTCCATAGTTTAAAATCGTTCCACAACCAGCCGACATGTGTTTTGTCGCGTTAGGAACAGAGTGTTCGCGACTCCTCAGGGCTTGCGTATATAGCATGCACCCGTTATGGGTCGCTCCACCGGTGATACTTCCGACCCGGCGGGGCCTGTGAACCTCCGTAGTCGATAAATATTACGACTACGACTATGATCACCGTGTTCCGTCGAACACGGTGATCGAGAGGAACTGAAACGCTGCTCAGACAGAGCTTTATCGGATCGGATTTTGCTGGGAGTTCTCCGCTCCAGCCTGATAAGAAAATATATGAATTTCCGAGTATAATCACTCGATTCTAAGAGCTCGACTAAATAACTCCATGGATTCTTCACCTTAATTTTTCCTGATCACATTGAGGACACAGAAAGACTGTGTTACTGTGGAGTGCAACATTCACGATTCTGAAACGTATTATTTATCGACTACGGAGGTTCACGGGCCCCGCCGGGTCAGAAGTATCACCGGTGGAGCGACCCATACCGGGTGCACGCTATATACACAAGCCCTGAGGAGTAGCGAACACTCTGTTCCTAATGCGACGAAACACGTGTCGGCTGGTTGTGGAATGATTAAAACTATGGAAACATAAATCAAGAAATCCATGAATATTGTTGTCTTTGGTTCTACAAATGTGCAATGTTCCTATACTATAACAAATGTAAATTATTTTTACTAGTGTGTGCATAGGCAATTTATGATAATGCTTAATATCATTCATTACATGCTTTAAATTAGGGGTGTGCGAAATAGTGTCGTATTTTTGCATTAAATTACATAAAATGTACATGAAATCAGGCTTTCATATTGAAATATGCTGTTTCAATATCTTACATAATGTTTTTTTAACCGAGTTTGTACCTGGGATAAAACAGGTGCATAAAACAGTCTTGTAATATACTGACAGGAGAGTGCAACATTTTCTTTGCGAACCAGTCTCCTGCTGGTATCGCTTGAGATTTTTTTAGTGCTATGGAAAGATTATTGGAAAAAAGTTAGGCTGAATAAGGTAATGCGAAATTTCACGAATTTTGCATGAAGTGAAATTCTTGTTGGCAACTTTTGCTGGCTTCATTAAAATTTAACTGAGGTCTATTTAGGCACTTCATTCTTTGCAATGAGATGCATATGTGAAATTTACAAATTAACCCTGGCACTTGGGATTGAAATCAAAATATACAGACTTTATGTGCTTACTATATAAATACTGATTAATTTAATTTTATGGGTTAAATCCGACAGAGTGCCTTTTCAAATGAGACCATTGGATCGTGTCATACTTTGTGTGATTTGTTTTGTTTTAAATACCATTTAAGCACTAAACACCTTTTTTCTTTTCTTTCTTGACTTGTCCACTTTTAAACATATTAGATGTTTCATGCATATTAGTTTTGTTCTTTATATTTCTCTGCATTTGATTATATGTGTCAATGTACATGTATCATACAAAATTATTCCATTAACAATTCCCATGACATGTTTGATGGAACTTCTACTTACAGTGTTATATGAATGATTACCACAATTGTATATCTTGGGTATGGCTACATTGAAGATTGTACCAGACGAGCCACCCTCCATTTGGTGACCTAATCTGGCATAATGGTTGGTGGCATCTACACCAACCAAAAACAAGATTCTTTTTGAAAAGATTATGCTTCATCTGCCAAAGAAATGGCAGCTGTGGTTGATTTAAAAAAGGGTGATGGATTGTAGATGATCAAATGAAACTGATATCCGATTTTGTTGGAAGTTTGTTTTCAGTACTATACATTTAGTACCAAATAATACAATCTGAAATCAAATTTGCGCGTAAAACAATTTCAAACTGAAATATTTACAACATTCTATATGTGAAGGCTATATGAAAAAATGTATCACCTTAACAAAAAAAGCTGCAGGTGGAATATGTTCATGGATGTCCATGTCTTAGGTTGTTTCTACACTAACAAAAAGCTAGCTATGAAAAAAAGGTTACATTTCTAAATCAGTCTAAGAATCATGCATATTGTTTCACCTCTATCATAACCCAGTCCTACCTGGAACATTTTCTTCATATTTAAACTTTCTCATAGCTAGCACCCATGAAGCCAATTAGAGGATTACAAGGCTTCATCAGACACAACTCACTATCAGCTACCACACGTCTTCTTTGTTTCCAAAATATGTCCATGTGAAAAGATCACTTGCTTCAAAATAATAGACCTTTCCTGCAACCATGACTAAAGTCGCCAAAATCTCAGCTTAGTTCCAGAGGCCATTTTAAACAAATATGCTATTCTTCCATCATAAAAAGAATGAGGCTGTTGTGACTCAGGTAAGTAGAAAGCACCGACTTTATTGGAGCCAGCAGCGTAACGGACACCTCACAGCTGACCAGGGAGCCAACTTACTCAAGAAGAATGTCCATTACTATAACAACAACAGAATTACATAATAGGATGTAAAGAGGTCTAAGACAGGACAGAGAAGGACTAACATAATAATTCACACATCTTCCTCCTTTAACAGAACAAAAGAGATAAAGGAGTAAATATTTAGGCATAAATACACAAACAAAATCCCTTAAAAAAGCAGGTGGTCTGTGTTTTCTTAAATTCCTAACCACTTGAGAATTTACAGAATCTTCTTAATTTACATCAGTGGAAACATGACTCTGAAAACGAATTATAGAAACCATTACCACCACCCCTTTCATTTGCTTCTGAAGAAAAGGTAGTGGTGTCAAAATCCTGAGCCAACAAGTATCCACTGTTAGTACTAACATACATGTCCTGAGAGACTATGGGGCATATTACCAACGTTAAGCGATATTTATCGCTAACGATGCTTAGCAACACATTTTTTAACGCTAAGCATCGCCGAAAGTTATCGCAGAGATGACTTGCTATTAGCAAGGTTTATCTCAGAAGTGATAAAAATCTCACGCTAACTGCCAATTGAGAGATTATCGCTGGAAAACCAACGATAATCTCTTGGCGTTAGCTTGATGATAGGGGCTCACAAACTTAGCCATGATATCCACCTTCCATAGGATATCATGGCTAAGTCAGGAAAATACCAGGTGTAAAAATAGCAGTGCTAACCTAGGTTAGCGCTGCTTTTTTTTTTATCACTAACAGGGTTAGCGAAATCCTTGATATTAGGAGAAATGTCGCTTAACAACATTTCTCCGATTATTTTTCTCTGGAACGCCCCCTTTGCATCTCATTAGAGATGCAAGGGGAAGCGTAGAGAAAAGGGGTGCTAACATGCGAATTTGCGTGTTAGCACCCTGTTGCTGATAGGGAGATAATTTTACCTCCGCTTTCTTGTCTTTTAAAGCCAAAAAAGCGCAGATAAATCCCTTGATAATATGCCCCTTAGTTTTTTAGGTGAGGACTCTGAGGAGGACAACTCTCTGTTAATTGGATAGCCTTTTGGTATAGGGCTACACAACGCAAATCCCATCTTTCATCATTCTCCAAAACTACAATATGTGGAAAAATACACTTAATTTTAAAAGGGCCCTTGAACTTAGAAAGACCTTTATTATCCTGACTAATTTGATCTTGACTAAGCATGGGCGAATTTTGCGAATTCGCGATCCGTGAATTTGCGGATTTGCAAATTCGCGATCCGCAAAATTCGCGAATTTGTGCAAATTTGCGGATTTTTGTTTTTTGCGTGTTCGCGGGGTTTTTTGAGTGTTCGCGGGGTTTTTTGCGTGTTCGCGGGGCTTTTTGCGTCTTCGCGAGCCGCTTGCAATACGAAGTTACCCATGCAGTCGTTTATGGGAGAGGGAGAGAGATAGATAGATAGATAGATAGATAGATAGATAGATAGATAGATAGATAGATAGAGAGAGAGAGAAAGAGAGGGAAAGAGAGAGGGAGAGAGAGAACGAGAGAAAGAAAGAGAGGCCGGATCTCTGAAGGGCCAGATTCCTGAGTTGCCCCTACAGAACATACAGCTTTTTATTTTTAGCAAAATGCATATGAAAATTGTGCTGTAAAGGTCTCTTTTAGTTTAACCCCTCCTGACAACTCAAAATGGGTGTATTTGCCATCCTCTCCCTTCTTCCTGTTTTTTATATCTGTAAGTGCTTCCTGATGAGGTTTAATTCCTTGGACAGGTGCCTCGTTGCCTACTTGTAACTATTCTCTGACCCTGCTTCAAGGGTCAGAGCAGGGTCAGAGAATAGTTGCAAGTAGATAACGGGGCGCCAGGAAGCAATTAGCAGCAGGTGTCCAAGTTGAAGTTAATTTGTTTGTAACCCTTTTGTAAAAGGTTACAAAGAAATTAGGTTCAACTTTTGCACCTGCTGCTGTAACCCTTGCTTGGCTGAAAAGTCGTCCTCGCTGATTCTCAGATTTTACCGCGATTTCGCGAGATTCGTGGATCGCAAAATCGCGGAAAATCCGCAAATTCACCCGCGAAACGGATTTTACGCCCACCCTTATCTTAATCTTGACTAAATCACCCTTACTAAAATGAGGACCTCTGATAACAGTATCAAAAAGTTATGTAGCACTTGGCTGTCCTCCTCTAGTTACCCACTCCTTAATCCAAGATGGAACCTGGAAGTCTTCCCCGCATAAGTTCAAAGGGAGATTTGTCACACTGATTGAGTTTAGTGGTACAATAAGCCCAAGCCATTTCCTCCACCATGGTCTGAGCAACTCCACCACTATCACATGCCATTTGAATGATCCCTATAACAACAAGATTGGCTCTCTTGCACAAACCATTCCTTTGTGGATTGTACAAGCTAGCACGATGGTGCACAACACCACACTTTGTGAGAAAAGATTGCATGTCACCTGAAGTTAGGTGTGTACAATTGTCGGTGATGAGAATGGATGGAAAACGCTATTCTTGAAACAAAAAACGAAATAGTGCTCTCAGTGGTGATGTCTCTAAATTGTTTTACACTCAACCCCTTTAAAAACACATCAATGACCACAATGGTGGACCTATTGCAAGAAGGAAGTTTGTCAATCGGACCAATAAAGTCTAAACAAACGCTATGTCATGCTTTGCCTGGGTCACTAACATGACTCATCACAGTTTTAGACCCTACTTTGAGTCTTTTCTCACCTTGTTTGCAGAATATGCATTCTCCACCCAGAAAGTCACCTGTTAATCCATTCCCGGCCGCCAAACTTTTTCTTTGAGGCGATGCTGGGTTAAAGTCTGCCCCAAATTACCTTTGTGAGAAAGAGCTAATAATTTTGGGGGCATAATATCAATAATGGTGTTAAAAATATCGCTGCTTCATGGGTTTGATAATATGCCCTTGAGAATTCACATAGAAACCCATGTTCACGCCAGAACATGGGCTTCTATGGGAATTCACAAGGGCATATTATCAAGGCCATTATCGCCGCTTTAGCTGCAGTTTCCTGCCGCTAAAGCAGCAATAATTTTAACAGCATTTCCTGATAATATGCCCCTTTGATCTTAAGTCAAAAGGTGGAACAAACCTGTCCCCACACATAAGTACAATTGAACCACATACAGACAGATTTTGACAAAAGGGCGTACCATCACAGGCAAACAACTTTCTTGCCTGGAACCCAACTTGATTAAGTCTATAACAGCCTTAAGAACATCATCAACTTCCATTTACCTGCACCAATCCTCACAGGTACACGTTCCTTCACAAACCATGACCACATCTTGGACTGAAGCAACAGAACCTTCTTAACCAGATGCTGAGATGAGTGGGCCATCAACCGTGTTCCATTTGAGAGTCAACCTAGAAAGACAATCTGCCTGTTGGTTTTTCCACCCTTGAATGTGTGTGATTTCATACTGGTATTCCTGAAGCCTGGCTGCATGTACAGCTAACCTCGGACAGCCCTTACCTTTACCTCCTGGAGACACAATTCTAACTAAGGGTTTGGGGTCCGTCTTCAGTATTAACCATGTACCCCAGAGATAGGTGTTAAAATATTCTACACCCCAGGCTGCTGCGATTGCTTCCCTTTCTATCACAGAATACTTTTGCTCAGAGATAGTAAGTTTCCTTGAAGCAAATGCAATGGTTTTTTTCTACTTTGGCATGTTTTTGTGCAAGTACAACCCCCAAACCGGTGGCACAAGCATCAACCATCACAACGGAAGCAAGTAGCATGTTGTTCACCCCACTCAAATTTTGCACCTTTTTTTAGCAACTGTCACAAAGTTTTACCCAAAAAGAATTGTACAAACTTGGAATAGTACTCTATGAGACCCATAAAGGATCTCAATTGATCTTTATCCGTGGATGCAGGTGCTAACTCAACCGCACTTAACAAGTTCTTCTTAGGTTTTATACCTAGTGCTGAGATCTCATGACCCAAATATTCAATCTGTTCTACCAAGAATACGCAATGTGAGGCCTACATCTGTAATTCTATTGAATCCTGATTTAAGGACTTGGTTGTGTTCAGACACAGAACTTCCAAATACGAGGATATCGTCCTGGAAGTAAACTGCCTTATCTATGCCTTTGAAAATATCTGTGACCATACATTGGAAAACACTGAAATGTGCCTTCAGTGGTGATATATGCCACTAGGTGTTTAGAACTCTCGTGCAATCTGATCTGAAAGTATGCACTCTTAAGGTCAAGTCTTGAGAAGAATTTTGCATCTTTCAAGGTGGACACTAACTTGTTTACATTAGACAAAGGAAAGGTATCAGCAACTACACCCTTATTTAAAGACCTCATGCTTAAACAAAATCTTAGTTTGCTATCAGCCTTCTTGGTGATCACTACCGGTGATACCCTATCGTAGGCTTCCACAGGCTCAATGACTCCACCATCTATCATGTCTTTAATTAGAGACTTCAATTTGTCCCTGGCTATTAATAGTACTCTTCTCAATTCGCGTTGAACAGGAAGACCGCTTTTTGATAGCACAATTTTGTGGACATAACCTTTGAGCAGGCCTAACCCTTCTTTAAACACTATGTCAGCCCTTTTAAGAATGTCATCTAAACTTTTGTCATCCACCACCATAACCTGAGAGGGCACTCTAGGATTTACAATTATGTGTAGTGCGTATTGATGGATCCAACCTAAAATGGGAGGGCCGTCCTCAGCTATATATATCATTACTTTGGTGAATCTATTGGAGAATGTAATCTGAGCTACAAAATACCCTAACAAATCTATGGATTCTCCTTGATAACCTGCTGGAGAAATATCTTTGGGAAGCAACAATCTCCCTCCCCACTCATGGTCAAACATGTTTCTGGGAATAATGGTGTATCTAGAGCCATTGTCTACCATGAGTGACACCTGTTGACCATCAACTATGAACAGAGCTTTAGGTCTGTTTCTTCTCTTACCTCATTCACAGGTTCATCAACATCATCAATACTGAGAATTCTATCATTTAAGTCTCTCTTCCAAAAGTAAAAATCTTGGATCGAAGCAATCCTGGGACGTGGATTAGATCTACACATTTTTGCAAAATGGCCTATGCGACCATACTTGCGACACTCCTTGTTTGAAGAAAAACAGAATTTAGAATCGGATGCATGTCCACTACTACCGCATCTAGAACAATACTTCGTAAACGGTCTAGTAGTAGGAACGTTTTTCTTATTGTTAAATTTGCTTTTGTTTTTGAGTAGTGCTGTATTGCTGGAATCATAGTCTCCTTGATCACTGCCCTCACAAAAGTTGTCGCCTGAAATTTCAGCAACTTCATGACTTGTTTGTGTTTTTGTAACGCCTTCATGCAGCATTCTGTTTGTTCTACCAGTAGTTGATCTCTTATTAATTCATTGGACATAGAACAGAATTTGCACTTAATGGAAAGGTCTGTTAATCTGGCAACAAACTCATTGATGGTTTCATCGCTCTTTTGATGATGAGTATAACATTTAAAGTGATTCATCATTACATTTTCTTCCTTTGCATATCTCACTTCAAGTCTACACACAGCTTCTTTATACTCGTCTGGCATGGGTTCTCCATTAGCTTGAAAAACCTGAGGAAGATATCTGAAAATCCGTTGTCCCTCTTTACCCAGGGTACTGAGTAAAAGCACCTTTTTCCTTTTTGCACTGAACTCCTGACCATCCAATGCATCTAAATAGTTTTTGAACATGACTAGCCAATCTTCCCATGGTATGGAAGGACAACCAGGTTGTTGTAAGAAATGAGGAGGGGTAACAACAGATACTTGTGGAACAGACATTGTGGTAGAAAAAAAATTATCTATAAAATTGCAAGAAATCACAAGGAAAAGGTGTGCATATCACCGCGAATGACGTGCACACAAAGAAGGAAGAAGGGTAATAATGTCACAGGTGTACGTACCACCTTTAAGGCACACGCTGAGGCAAAGGTAAAGTATAAATGCAGAATAGTAAATTACCTGAGGTGTGTGTGTCACCCTTGAAACACACACACAAATGATACTGACAAAATCACCTGCAGATGCGGATAGTGTGCGTATCACTGTTGTGATAAATAAACGCTGGACGTGTAGAGGGATGAGCCTTATGAACTTTGTGCCGAGATCTGTGCAAAAACAAAAGAAATTGACTGACTTTCATTGCGGGAATCCGTGGAAATGAAAAGCTAATCTGTTGACTTTGTCTATGAGCAGACAAAAACACAAGATGGCCGCTTTACGCAACGTTTTTACGTCGAGACTGTGCTGCACTGCTAACTCCTGAAGGACCAAGGCTTACTTTCAAGATGGCCATCATATGTGAATACGGAATGACATGTGTTGAGGATTGTTGAGGATCCGGATGATGACCTCACTGTGAAGGGGTAGCATCACTTCAAAGTAATCCCATCTCAATTGAGATTACCCGTTCAGGAATGTGTTGCAGGGCAGGGCTTCCAAGTGTCTGCTGCTGGCCCCTCCCGATGCTAGAAAGATGTAGTGCAGGAGTAAATTGAGTGCTGAGAATATTCCTGGTCTGCATGTGGTGGATTGCAGTCTCGTGATGAGCAGGCTGAAGTAATCTCCAAAATATGTTGTGAAGAGACTACGCAGGAGACTTCAGGTAAGTAGAAAGCACAACTTTATTGGAGCCAGCAGCGTAACGGACACCTCACAGCTGACCAGGGAGCCAACTGACTCAAGTAGAATGTCCATTACTATAACAACAACAGACATACAGAATAGAATGTAAAGAGGTCTAAGACAGAGCAGAGAAGAAGGGATAAGATAATAAGTACAACAGTGGCCCTATATAAAAGATTTATTTTAAGATCCTTAACCTAAAGCCTCCAGGTAGTTACAACCCTATTTACCTAATTGGGGTATTATGACATTGATTTTAAATTCCGTAATTGTTTAGTAGTTTTTTGTAAATATATTTCAGGTGTCTTGCATTCCCCATCACCTTTTGCAGGTACATAAAGCTTAGATCATAGTCAATGTTTCTAAATTTCCGGAGATGACTTAAGAAATATCAGAATACCTGGCAGTTTTCCTAATGAGCCTGTGATTACGTCATGTGGTAGTTACTCGACATGGGTTTTAAAAACATGTCTTCTTCTCTGAAATTTGACACAAGAAACAACATACCCTTAGATTTTCCAGAGTTTTAGCACACAGTTAAAATCATTAATTCTTCAAATGCTGAAACAGATCAATCCTTTCTCTTTCTAACACTATACTTTTCTGAGAACCATGTTTTAGTATGATGTCTTTGGGCCTAATTTAAAGATAGCGATCGGGGTACCCCGTTGCAAAGATGACAGAGAGTACCCTTTCCGACAAACCATCAGTCCACCTGCCACATTTAGAGTTGGGTGGACAATAAGTATTTCATCAACAAATTGGCCTTTGGCTCTGTTAGGAAATTACTTTATCTGACAGCCAAATGGTGTAGGGGGAATAGGAGGAAGGACTTTACACTGTCTTCCCCATTTAGAGGGGATGGTGTAAAGTCTCTTTTTGTTCCTGCCTGTCACTGACAGGCAAAACCTGGCAGTAAGGGACAGGAAAAAAAATTATGACCTCCACACCCTCGGAAAAAACAAAAAACATTTGAAAAAGTTCACGTCCAACCTTCATGTCTAAAAGAACTGTCAATCAAACTTTTGCCACATTGACCAGAACAACCATGTCAATGTTGAGAGTTGTCCGCAGGACCATCAGACAACTCTAAATGTAATGGGACGAGGTCTTTTGGGATTTGGGAAGTATTGTCCTTGGCTATATATACCTCTAGATCTGGGCCTGTGTATGAAAATATAAAATGCAACACTTTATGTTATCAATTATTTATTAATGCCCTGGTCATAATCATATGGCTGCTGTAAGACTGATATATCTGTGACTGTGAAGATTGCATTTCCTTGCCGTCTTCTTTTCTTCTTGTGCTTTTCTCCCATAAGACAAGCAGGACCCACTCAAGTTAAAGTTCAATGACCTTATTCAGTCACTCGACGATGAAAGCATTATAAAATCATAGTTAATATAACCTTACTACAGTACATCCATTATAAAATCACAGTAAAGCAAATTAAAGCATCTTTTTACAGTTCATTCACATCACAGTCAGGCAATAAATATTAAAAACTGACTATACCCTCCCTGCTAAGAATAATGCATTGATGAAGTATCGTACCCATTTTGAAAATGGATCCAATTTAAACATTACAATTTTAAAACGCTAACATTGCTTCAATTACGTAGCATATTTCCTTCTAAATTTCAATTCTTGTGTAATAAAATTCAAGACTACACAGCAAATCAGTGGGGAGGCAAGGTGGTGAAGGAATATCGGGCACTCCTAATGAATAATAAAGTGCTTCCCACTAAGGATAGGTTGTATAAACCATGTTCTGAATGGTGTGTGTAAAGTGCAAAAAAGCATAAAGTGTTAAGTTGACTGGCGTGATCTCCCATCACAAGGACAGCACAGTAACTTTGGAAACCAGGTCCATGGAATTGGAAAGGCCACTAAAAGTGAATCTTCTTCCCTCGCAGCCATTTAAGATAACTAAGCTCCCGGCCCTTTGCCCATGTAAGGTAAGGCTCCATACCATTTGTAGTGGAGAGTGGCACATATGATTGGACCGATACTGATTCCAGGATTTTTAAAAGCCTGGCATTCTCTTTGGTTGCACTAAATGTATCCTTTAACAGTTTCTTGGAAAGGGGGTGGGTTGTCCTAGCCGGGTCCTCAATATAGTCAGTCAGTCCCAAATTGGACAGGGTATTCCTAATATACTTCAATCATGGATTGGCTATTATATTACTCTGGGTGAGATAATTTTTGACTATATTTCTAGCAAAGCCAACTTCTTTGGTCATCCAAATTTGAATCCACAACTGGATGGGGGCCAGTCCTACCTTATCTTCTAATTGTGAGTAATGAAACTTAGGGTGGTTTTGGGTTCCCCAAGAGCCTATTTAAAAATGTATTTCCCTCCCCCTGTTTCCATGGTTAAAAGATACCCCCAAACTCCTGCTACATATGTACCCCCGCTAAGCGCTTTACTGCTATAGAGAGCAATCATTTCCGCTTGTAAGTTGTGTCCTAACTTCCTAGCGAATCTAAAAATGTATTTGCAGGATACCTCCAAGCCCTGTCTTCTTTGAGCTATCAGCCTTTCTCACTGCAGATTCTCATTAAACATGAGTCCCAAAAAAATTTAAATCTTTAGTCATTAAAATTTCAGGTCCCTCAATAAATTTTTTTAACCAACTATTCTTCTGTCCACAAGTCATAACAGGATTTCTTGTGGTTCACCTTAAGCTTTTGTTTTTGCATAAAAAATGTTTGTAGTCCATTTGCTGTACGCAAGACTAAAACTGCATCCTCCATGTACAGTAATACTTGGACAAAGTGAGAGCCTATACTGGGGATGTCACCCTTACTAGATGTTAAATAGAACTTTAGGGCATTTATGTAGACTAAAAATGAGAAAGGGGCTAAAATTCAACCTTGTTTTACACCTCGATTGACTTGGATAGGGGGAGTATAATCACCTTGTTGGGTATACCAAATCCTCAGGTGGGTGTCTTGGTGTAAGCTCTTTATGGTGTACAAAAGTGCTAAGTCAACCTCCACCTGGCTCATCACGTCCCACAGGATGTCTCTTTCCACTAGGTCAAAGCACAGGAGAGGTCCATAAAAGCTGTGTGAATGGCTAATCTCCTGGACTTGACCTTTCTGCCCAGTATCAGGGATAAGTTAAGGGTCTGCCCAGTCATGCTCAAGCCCAAAAAAAAACCAAATTGGGCATTGGTGAAAATATATTTCTCTGCCATCCAGTGCTCGATTTTTGCTAGGAGTACCCTGCCAAATATGTTTGCTGTGGCAGTGAAATAAGCCTATAGATCGAACGAGAATTTCAGTCTCCTTTCATATAAATAGGGACTAGTATAGATTCTCTCCAGGTCTCTGTAGGTCCCTTAACTACAGCTCTAAAAAGGGTTTGTTACCAAGGTGGCCCAAAAGTAAAATATTTATAAATGTCTGGCAGGGACCCATCTAGTCCTTGTGCTTTACCTGCTGCGGAGTTTAGAAGCACTTTGCTAACTTCCGCTACCGTAATGGTCCCACTAAATTTTAAATGGTCTGGCGAGGAAACATAGAGACCGCTAATAGCTGAGAGCTTACAGCCCTCATTGCTTGGGTTAAACATGTTGGTCAAATGCTCGAGCCAGTCATTCTTCATAATGTGGCATTCTATGCCTGTGGGCTAATTGCCTGAGAAAAAGGGTTGATTTACAATCACCCAGAATGCCTTATTGTCATTTAAAATAGCTGCAATCCTCACAGGTTTTTCCCCTAATCTCTGCTTTCCATTTCTCAATTGCTTGATTGTAGGCCCCTCTGACCATTCTAATTGCGGCTTGATCCTAAGGGACTGCATTTACGATTTGTTTCGGGGTTTTATAGGCAGTGGTGCATTCGTGGTTAAACCAGGATTGCACCTTACATTCCGGGATATTTTGAGGTTAGTGCTTCTGCAACCAATTTACACGTTACTAAAACTGCTGCACATAGCTGCAGTGTCATCAGTAATGGATAAGCATCAGAGAATCTCTATCTGTTTTTTAATGATAAGATCCCTAAATAGTGTGTTGGGGTTACCATGTGTCCATTTTATTCGTACCCCTTCTTTAGGAGCATGTATGTGTTAGAGGGGGACTACCTTTAGTGGGATGGAGAACTGGTAATGAGAGGGTGAAGCTGAAAATTAAGGGGGTTGTTGTCATTGAATGGGGTCAGGTGCATCTTAAACTTTGTCAGTTTGGGAACAATATCATCAGACAGTAGGATATGGTCAACCGCACTACCGCTCACTCTTGGAACGTCAACTTTAAGGTCACTATTTAACTCAGAGAAGAAGAGGATATTGTTAGTTAAAATTATACTTGTCAGGGTTTAACCATAAGCCAAATGTTGGAAATCGTTCACATTGATTCCATAAGCCAGCGACCCACTAAATAAACACTTAAGACCCACTCAACATTACACTAATGTATGAAAGCAACTTTTGTTTTGAGAAATAACAAGTGTTTTCTCTAGATAAACTCACTTTCCGAACTCAAAACTCACATGTACACAGTAATTATTATTTTATAGAAAGCTCCTACCACATGCAGCCAACATACTTCTGAGTGTGTTGCTATAGTTAGGCCCAATCAATTCCACTAGACAAAATAATCCTTTGGTTTACCTCTGTGTTGCGTGCAGAGAAAAGCTGCTGTAAGAAATTGGAATGCATCTGGAGATCTGATTATGATCCCACGGCTAGGCAGATTTACAAAACTACCTTAAAAAAGTTTCATAAACTTAAACGGGGGGCGATGAGAGAATTTTTTATCAATAAAATCAAAACCACTGGTAATTACTCCAAAACACTATTTAAAATAGTAAAAGATTTCACTAATCCATCTGCCATCTCTAGTACCATCTCCCCTATGCAGGATCTTTGTAACGGGCTATCTATCTTCTTCTACTATAAAATCATGGCTATCTACTCTACATTTCCTTCCTCTCCTTCTCCTTCCGCCCCGGACCTGGGGACAGTTGCAAGCAATTCACTAACCTCCTTTCACCCTATCTCGCTTGACACCTCTCTTCAAAAACACCTTGCTTGCAAATCTGGAACTCCCTAGGATCCTTGTCCGGCACAGTTATTCAATACCTTATCCCCCCCTTATTACTTCACCGCTCACCCAGATCTGGAACTCCTCCCTTTGCACGGGCACTTTCCCTTCATTCTGGAAACAGGCCTTGCTAATACCTAACAGGAACGGTGGTGGGAGCACACTGTTTCACCTCCTAGCAAGGTTCGCCCCTGGCATTGTGGTAAATGCAGTTTCGGTAACTTGCTTGCTTCAAGAGTGTTCAAGTGTTTTGCCACCATTGGTGCAGATAGTGCTGATCTCTAGACATGTTTTTCTGGTTCTTTAACAGTCATCAGTAGAGATTACAGTCTTTGAAATTTGGAGTTTGCTGAGTAGGCTGCCCACATATTTCTCAGGTCAGGTACGTCTCACAGGCATGCGGGTGCTTCATCCACGAGCTCGTCAGCTCAATGACTCATGGGAGTACTATTAAACAGGAACGGAGATGGGAGCACACCGCTTCACCTCCCAGCAAGGTTCGCCCCTGGCATTGTGGTAAATGCAGTTTCGGTTACTTGCTTGCTTCAAGAGTGTTCAAGTGTTTCGCCACAGTTGGTGCAGATAGTGCTGATCTCTAGACACGTGTTTCTGGTTCTCTAACCATCATCAGTAGAGATTACAGTCTTTGAAATTTGGGGTTTGCTGAGTAGTCTGCCAACATCTTTCTGAGGTCAGGTACCTCTCACAGGCATGCAGGTGCTTCATCCAGGAGCTCATCAGCTCAATGACTCACAGGAGTACTATTAAACAGGAACGGGGGTGGGAGCACACCTCTTCATCTCCCAGCAAGGGTCCCCCCTGGCATTGTGGTAAATGCAGTTTCGGTTACATGCTTGCTTCAAGAGTGTTCAAGTGTTTTGCCACAGTTTGTGCAGATAGTGCTGATCTCTAGACATGTGTTTCTGGTTCTTTAACCGTCATCAGTAGAGATTACAGTCTTTGAAATTTAAGGTTTGCTGAGTAGGCTGCCAACATCTAGCTCAGGTCAGGTACCACTCACAGGCATGCGGGTGCTTCATCCACGAGCTCGTCAGCTCAATGACTCACGGGAGTACTATTAAACAGGAACGGGGGTGGGAGCACACCGCTTCACCTCCCAGCAAGGTTCGCCCCTGGCATTGTGGTAAATGCAGTTTCCGTTACTTGCTTGCTTCAAGAGTGTACAAGTGTTTCGCTACAGTTAGTGCAGATAGTGCTGATCTCTAGACACGTGTTTCTGGTTCTTAACCGTCATCAGTAGAGATTACAGTCTTTGAAATTTGGGGTTTGCTGAGTAGGCTGCCAACATTTTTCTCAGGTCAGGTACCTCTCACAGGCATGTGGGTGCTTCATCCACGAGCTCGTCAGCTCAATGACTCACAGTAGTACTATAAAACAGGAAGGGGGTGGGAGCACACCGCTTCACCTCCCAGCAAGGTTCGCCCCCGGCATTGTGGTAAATGCAGTTTCAGCTACTTGCTTGCTTCAAGAGTGTTCAAGTGTTTTGCCACAGTTGGTGCAGGTAGTGCTGATCTCTAGACACATGTTTCTGGTTCTTTAACCGTCATCTGTAGAGATTACAGTCTTTGAAATTTGAGGTTTGCTGAGTAGGCTGCCAACATCTTTCTCAGGTCCTGTACCTCTCACAGGCATGCGGGTGCTTCATCCACAAGCTCGTCAGCTCAATGACTCACGGGAGTAATATTAAACAGGAACTGGGGTGGGAGCACACCGCTTCACCTTACTAATACCTATCCTCAAGAGACCAGATGCTGATCCGTCGGTTTAAAAAAATTATCGACCCATCTCCTTGCTCACGGCTCCTGCCAAAGTGCAGAAAAAGCTAGTCCAGGAACAACTTTCCAGCTATCTCGAGTCACAACGTCTTTTCCATGTCTTCCAGTCTGGGTTTAGACCTGGCTTCAGAACAAAGACTGCGTTTCTTGAAGTCTCAGAGATCATCAGCGGACATGTGGATTCCGGAAAAGCAGCCATGCTGGAGCTTCTCAACCTGTCTCTGGCATTTGACATGGTCTCTCACAATATTCTGCTGGATAGACTCTACCACTGTGGGATTCAGGGCATCCCCTGTCCTGTATTCGCTCCTTTCCGTGTGGCCATACTCAGCAAGTACTCCTCCAGCCCTTTGTCTACAAGGTGAAACCCATGAATTCTGGAGTCCCCCAGTGCTCAGCCTTGAGCCCCCTTTTCTTCAATGTCTACCTTGCTCCCCTTGTGGCAGTGGTTGAATCTTGTGGGGTGAGGGTGATCTACTACGCCAACAACACCCAACTGCTGTTTCCCTTTAATGATCACTCTGAGGCAGCTTTTGCCAACTTTAGATGCTGCTTGTGTATCTGCTACCCATGGATGTGACATTAACAGATTAAAACTCAACTCAGACAAAACCGAGGTCCTATTTTTTAATCAAAAAAGCCCCCCTTCCCCTGCAATCTGGTGGCCATCTGTACTGAACCCACCTCCTAAATGTGTAAACTCAGCTAGGAACCTTGGGTTCCGGTTCAATAATGAATTGTCCTGCAAATCTCAAATTAGTCAGGTCTCCTCTGCCTGCTTCGTCAAGTTACACATGCTACTCAAAATTTTCCAGTAGAGTCCCACTGCACCCTCATTCATGATCTGATTACCTCTAATCTTTATTATGCAAATAGTCTTTATGCGAGAGCACCAGCTTGCCTGGTTAGACGCTTGCAGATTGTGCAAAACGTGGCAGCCAGGATGATCTGCAATATCCTGTATCGTCATTCGATCACACCCCATTTAAAGAAGCTGTACTGGCTTCCCGTGTCAAAATGCATTCAATTTAAGTCTCTCGTTCTCACCTTCAGAGCGCTTCAAGGTTCTGGCCTAGCCTATCTAAGAGCGCATCTTAAGCACTCCCAGTCAAGTCGTGTCCTCAGATCTAACTTTCTCCACCTTCTGGTGTCTCCCCGTTTCTGACGAGCAGGAATGGGAGGCAGAGCCTTTGCGGCATTCACTGCCAAACTCTGGAACTCCCTACCACTCTCCCTGTGATTTGCCGAGTCAGAGACAATTTGCTGACGTGCCTTAAAGACCTGGTTATTCTGCAGCCGGTAGACAGTCTACTACTTTAGCTGCCGCCTGCATTAGCACCGGGACACCCCCGTCGTGGGTAGCTGTGCAGTCTAAAAGCTTAAAAAATAAGTAAATAAAATAAATATTACAATGCAGTGGGGTAAAACAGTAAACCTCAGGACCTGGGTAACATTTAGTACAATAGACAAAAGGGGATGTAGGTCAGTACAAAAAGATCTTTTAGATCGCAGTACTTGACAATGCGGGCATTACAACGCAAGTCGTTACAACGACTTGCGTTGGAGGGCGCGGATTTTGAAAATATTATAATTTTATATTCCAACACCAGTCCATGTAACAGTAGGGAAGGTGTTGGAATATAAAATTACAACATTCCTTGTCCAACAGCGCCATCCAGCGCAAGTCGTAGTAATGACTTGCTTTGTAATGGCATTGTTGAAAAGGCACTGCAGTGTAAACACCGCGTTGTAAACGATGTTTACCGACAAAAGGTCCTGTTGGGGCAGAAGAAAAGATAACTAAAGTAATAATTTGAAAATTAAAAATATTTCTTTAAAAACTAAAACAAGTAATCAAGAAATGCGCAACTAGAGATTGAATTATATAAATTGCATATTCCATGGCAAACGTTCATTTAGAATATATATGTACAATATACTGTAGGTTGCTCCATTGATGCAAAAGTAAAAAAAAGTGCTTGTGCAATGTGACAAGTAAGAACGTTGTGGCTGAAGACATATAATACAATATAAAATTGCAGTCCTGCAATCACCTTCATAATGCCTGTGTAGAATAATATGGTATTATATTCTCATGTATACATGCACCAGGTGATTCTTCTTAGATGCCTATGTGAAGTTTTTACTCAGTACTGGCCAATACTGAAATCGTCAATGTTTTGACCCAAAATAACATGCTTACTTGGAAATATTTTTGTGGGTCTTCATGAGGATGTATGTATTGGGCAACCTGTATAGTAATATATGTTTTTACTTGTGGTCATGCAACACTCACTTAGAGTAGCATGAAACTCCTTTCGGATGGTTCCAAATAGTGTGTAAACGGCGACGCGTCTCGTCTGTAAGCTGGAAAACTCAGCATTAAAGGTCTAGGTACAGGAGCATGGATAAGAAGGTAAAATAAATTAAGCTGTACTCAATGGCATGTGCACAAGGATCAGTGAATGAGGAAAATACGCTCACCTAAATGTCAGTCTTTTTAGAGTCCAATTAACAAGTCCTTCCAATGGGATGGATTGCAGAAGAATTATTTTTGTAAAAAATGTAAAAAATGTTCTGCCCCTATTGTACCATTTGTCTATTGTACTAAATATTTAGGCTCTGATAGCATATTGAAGAAACAATTTATGCTAAACAATAACACCAGGCATCTTCATTCTTATCTCACCTACAAATGATCATGTGCAGACAGAGCACTCTAGACAGAACACCTCCCTTGAAATGCTATGCAAAATGAACGACACTTTGTTTGAAAAGCACTGCCAATTCAACATACACCCTTTATATTTGGAGACAAAACATGGAAAAATGCAATACATGCTCATGAACACACAACTGATTCATAAAACACTGAGCCAGATTGTGATGCATAGAAAAATAAACTTTATTCATCTGATTTTAAGGGGCAGGGGACTAGCCAAACCTCATCTAATGAAACCTGTTCTAGGTGTTTCAACTCCCAGCAATTATAGACCAATCTTCCTTCCAGCAGTAGCAAAACTTTTAGAGAAACATTAGACTTCCCAAATGGGTACGTGTCTTTAGACAGAATAACAACCTTGATGAAGCTCAGTTAAGTTTCATTCCCTGTTGTGGCACAGAATTAGCACTGATTAATGCAGCAGATTATCTACTTGGAGCTACAGGTGTTTATAGTGTTGATGCCCTAATCAGCTACAAATCCTGAGCCTCAGAAAGGGCACTACTATAATATTTCAATAATTGTAAGGTTTGACAAACAAATCCTACCATTCCAGGGCTGCCGGGCACTACAGTGACAAACAAGCAATGCAGAAATGGTGGCAAAACTGGATCTTTCAACATGATGTCTCCATAAAAACTGCTTGACACATATATGTATTACAGGACTTTAAATAATTATATGTCGGTCACATGGTTTATACATTTTAAAATTATTTTGCCTTTTTTCCTACTCTTGAGTTTGAGTCAAAACCTATAACATAGATAGGGGCATATGTACAAGGACTGGTGATAACTATTGCTAACGCTAGTTAGTGGCAGTTTTCTTACCGCTGTGTACCGCTGAAAATTATTGCCTTGTTAGCGAAGTATTTACAAGACGTCGCTATATGGCGATAGCGTCAGGGATCAGCGGCGAAAACTGACAGTAATATTAGCGTGATGGCAATAGGAATTCTGACATTAGAGGGCGAAAACTAACCAAAGGCCCATTAGCAGCAAAAAAACGCATATTAGTCAGCCCAACCTGAGTTTTCTTTGCCTCTATAGCCAAAAATAGCCTATAAGTCGACCTTCAATGAAAAGTAGGCAAAAAAACAATGGAATGCAGAATGGAGCCTTCATGGCCAAGTGCAGCAAAGATCAACAACCCCCTCAACCCCCCCAACATCCAGTATGACCAGCCAGAGACCCAGGGGAAGAGGACATGCAGGGCCACATCCATGAAAAGAGGTGCATCGCGGTGCAACACCAATGATGCATCACTTCTCATTGCGCATTCTTCGCAATACCATGGCATCCAAAACCTTGAAAGCGTGGACCGTCCCTGGGGTGGGAATGCCTCTCTGATCTTGGATTAGGAGCCTGGATGCTTCGCTAGTCCTGCGTCTGGAGCCTGGATGCCTCGCTGGTCCTGTGTCTGAAGCCTGGATGCCTCTCTAGACCTGTGTCTGGAGCCTGGAGTGGGATGCGGAGGTGCTGTGGAGTCGATGAGCTGTGGCAGTAGACATTGAGGTGCAGCGATTGCCCTTACCTGGTGGAGAAGTCTGGCAGGGCACACGGAGACACGTTGCTGACCTGTGTGAGAAGACTGCCTTGAGCTCCTTGGAGCTGAATGGTAGAGGTGCTCCTGCACACCAATTTAGGGAGGTCTGCATCACATACTATGATCCATCACTACACCGGGTCGCACAGAGAATTACCAACGGTGGGCGGCGCCTCACTGCATCACAGGCTGGATGCATTTGCACTGGCTAGACACTGTGGAGGGTGAGGCCCCTGAGCTGCGTTCTACTTGTGCTGCGGAGCACTGTAACTTCACGCCTAAGGGGGCCCTACTGCATCACCAGCATCAGGAGGTTCCCCAGCAGACTTGGCGGTGACTGCTGTACCAGGCTTTTCAAATCCCAGTTGGCTGAGGGTTCTGCTGGCTGAGTCACAGATTTGGAGCGAGTGCAGCTAATTGCCCAACAGGGTCAATGTCCAGCAAATGAGAAAGTGGGACGCGCAGCAGAGGAGTACCGGGGGTCGAGTCGCCCGGGCCTAGCACCCAGTGTGACGCACCGCCATTGGTGGCTCATTCACAATGATGGAAGAGCATCACCCCACTGCTTTCAAGCAGACTCAGGAGAGCTGGAACAATGAAGACCCGGGACCTGGCAAGGAGGTAAGATGTAGTTCAATTACATATTTACAACACTCGCTCACACACACACACCTTTGTCCCTGCCCCATCCAGTGTCCTTTCCAGTGTTTCCCAACTCCCAGCTGTACTGTCCCCCTACAGCACTTCTCTATGGTGGGCGCTGTGCGCCCATGCACAGTGGGCACAACACTGGTGTGCCAAAGGGATATATGACATTACAACGCATACCATTACATCGCATTCCATTACAATACATTCTAATACTACGCATTTTGCAACAGTAAGAAATGAAAAAATGACTATTCCCACTTCAGTGAGGGCAACCCTAAAACTAACCCTTGCACCCTGAAACACACCCTGAATCCTAAAATTGGTATGTGACCCCCAAAACAAACCCTGGACCCTTAAATTCATCTTTGACTCCCCAAAACAATCCCTGAACCCTTAAATTCATCTTTGACCCCCAAAATTACTCTCTGGACCCTAATATTCATCTTCGACCCCCAAAACGACCCCCAAAACACCCCCCAAATTTAATATTTTACCCAATAATACACCCTAAATTTCATCTCTGACCCCCAAAAGCCATACCCACCCGAAAACTTTAAAAAACACCATTACTAACCTCACAATGGAATGAAATTCGATGTAAAGGTACCTGCGTTGTTGTAGTTGCGTTGCAAAGGCATTATGATGTAATGCCTGCATTGTAATGGACATCTCCCGTGCCAAAGGCAAGCAATTGCTAAGCTCGTCTGCATCTGTCTGACCCTGGACTGTGCTCAGCATCAAGGGCTCTTCCTCTCGGACACTCCTCTGCTACAACGCCAGCACCCTCCTCACCATCAACCCTGGACACCATATCCCCTGCCAGGACCAACCTCTGCTCCGGACCGGACATCACCATCGCCATGACTAACCGCTACCAAATCAACCTCAAGGACCACCACGACTGTCCAGGAAGAGGTATTGCGATCACCTGCAGAAGCACACACCTACTGACCACGCACTCTAATGACCCAGTGGTGACCATGGAACACCTCAACTTCCAGATCCAGACCAACCCCAACCACATCCTCAGCAGCACACTCATCTGCAGCCCTCCCCGGACCATAGACCCACATTCTCCGATATCATTGAAGACCTCATTGCACCCCAGGTTCTACCATCCACGACAACATCCTACTTGGTGAACTGCACTTCCACCTGGACAACCCCAGTGACCAGAACAACACACCTTCCTGGGGAAGCTCCCCAACATCAGATTCAAGCAGCTAGTCAAGGCAGCAAGCCACATAGCAGGACACATGGTCAAGCATGTCTTCTCAGCCAGTGAGAACTTCAACTACAGCCACTCCACCGGACTCTCCTGCACCCGCCATCATTGTATACATTACGTCTTCACCAAGCCCACCGTACACCACTGCCATCATCGCTCCTCCCTCGCAGCTGGATCAAGGCCACGAAGAACTTCAAATCAACTCCCTCAGCTCCACCACTCCGCCTACACTTACAAGTGATAACACCACAGCTCACAACTGCCACCGATGGATCTCACACTGAGCCAACAGCCTGGCACCCCTCAAGAAAAGGCCAGGCAAAATCTAGCTCCTCGGTGCGCCGTATTTGCTTCAGTGACACATGTTAGCATATCTGTGACCCTGTGAAGCCCTGTGCCATATAATACCTCTTTCAGGTATGATGTATGAAGGGTGTGCTTTCCCAAGCAACAAGGCCTCATAGGAGTGGCACAGTGAAATCCATCAGATTTCACTGCAACAATTGTAGGATGGCACTGCGTCAGTACCGCAAGCCTGCCTGATGGCAGGCTTAAGGATGATGCAGGGTCAAAGGGATAGGCTGGCCCCATGCAATGCTGGAGTTGTGTCATGCTTGTAACACAACTGCACCAATGCGTGAATTTAGTGCAGACAGATACATCAGGATTCCAGACATATCTGTCATTACTTGTGTCATGGAGTGCTGTCCAGTGAATACAGCGCATCCATGGTGTTGCAGGAATGGCATAGTGAAAGGTGTTGCAACATTGTCTTGTCGCAGCCCGGCAACACTTCATGACTGAGGCCCAGGAAAGCACTCGGTCTTATTAATGGTGCGCATTCATTAGTTGTGTCGCAGGGCAGCACAGCAACATTGCTTGCGCCGCTGTCCAGCACCAAAACCTGCTGAAATGAGGCCCTAAGTGTTAGCTCCATTTTTAAGACCAGCTATTTTCTGGTCAGGCAGTTTTTTTTAGTCCTCCTACCTTCAAGAAGTCCTTTGTAAATTTAGTGAAGTGGGGGTAGCGGCCGTTTTTGCATGGGAACGCCTCCCTTGCATGTCATTATCTCTAACAGAAGTGGCGATCTTTTCTATGGACGTTATCGCCGGAAAACTGCGGTTAACAGTGGTTAGCGACAGCTTGTACCTTTTGGCGATGAAAATATTGCCCCTAAACCATCGGAAAAATGCAGCTAAGGAGGCGTTATCTCCTTGTACATATGCCCCATTGTTTTGAATCCAATATTTCTTCCAATCCTCAGCTCGAAAGATAGAGAATGAGATGTCAGCGCCCCCCAACATTTCATAATTTTTATATCATGGCTGAGACTCACTAGGAACAGATGAAACCCCTTGCCTCCGACCAAAACAAACATATATGTACATCCACAAATTCAAATAGAGGTGGACGAACGAACCAAATAACAGGTAGAGCATAGCCAAGGATCTGGATTGGCTCTAAGAGCCAGTGCATGAGCCGAGCCATGAGAGTGTTTGTCATGTAAATCGTGCAAGGAACATCATGTAAAATTCAATAAAGCCTTTTCAATATTAACAAAAGCGTTTTTCTTTAAGGTGCTGAAGTGTATCACCTTAGATTATGTAACTGGATTGAAATAGCATATAAGTGTGAAGTTAAACATTTGTACCCCCTGACCCTGGCAAATATGCCATTAGTGAACTAATTGGTAAATCAGTTGTCATGTGTGGTTTAGATTCACTTTATACCTGGAGCAACTCAGCAATGTTATAGTCCAAATAGAGAGGTATTGTGCAATGCACATTCTTAACTCACCTTTTTGAAGGTTATTTCATATGTAATAATGAAAAAAAGGAGGCTCTGAGAAATAAATTATTTGCTTAGAATCACACAATTTTGACAAGCAGGGAACCTGTGTCACTTTATCCCATAGCACACAGTCTCACACCTTTTTCACCTCTCTCTCGCCTTGTTCTTTCTGTCAGCTGCACTCTTGTGCTCTCCCTGCAATTAACTGGTTCCTTTGGTTGTTTTCTTTCCTGTTTCTTGCTTGTCCTTTCCTAACTTTCTGACAGTTTCACAGCCTTTCTGCCCTACCTTCATCTGGCAATATACAGGGATATTAATTAGGCATCGTTCATTTTACCAAAATATCAAAAATTCTGATCTTTTATTTTTAGAGTTCCAATAAGCTAATGGGTGTTACTGCGGCAGGATAATTTAACTTATCTGCCTCATTGGTTCTGCAGGGGTTCCTGCATGCTTCTGACGGCCTGGCCTCTATGGGAGCAGCAACTAGCTGGGAGTGGGTGCAGGGCCTCAGCTTGCCCTGCATAGACCTCGTCATGTGCTGTTAGACATCTCCATGCACTGGGAGATTGAGGGATGGCTGCTGAAGCTATCTGTCTCCTGAGGTACATACTTATTGAGTAGATGCATATGGAAGCAGATCACAGCCAGAACCAAGGATGGAGGCTCAGGGAAGATGCCAGGGGCTCTCAGGCTTGGTTTGAAGGCCATCTAGAACACTTATTTATCCCCGAGTGGTATACCCAACAAACAAGCCCAGATCTGGAAACTGCCTCCGACTGATTGTTTTAGGCTGGGGTGGGGTCAAGGAACTTGCTGACCTCACTCCACCCTGTAACAAGGGGAATAAAGGTGGAGTTAAAAGGCAGTGTTCGGATGACAGACAGGTCTCCAGCTTCCCGCCGGATGCACAGCCCCACACCTAAAGAAGGAGTGCAGTTTTGGAATGCCTGGAGTGCTTTTTGACCTTCAATAGGAATCTAGGGGCTGCCAGAAACCCACACATGCGCACAAAGCCTCTTTGTAATTTCCAGCTATTAAAACATAAGGGGAAGTGGCATGTGGCAATGCTTAGTGAATATTGTCTTTTATACTGTGGGTTATAGAAATGCATTCCAAACCTTTGGGTACATTTCCAGTATTGTTGTTACCTTAAAGATAACGGATGATTCTGAAGGGAATATTCAAATGTAGTGACGTTTCTTCTTCCTTGTGGTTGGTGCCCAATCACATCCCTTCCCACTGAGTGCTTTATTCTGCCCACAGAGCTTCCAGTATCTCCTGGGAGGAATATCGTCAATCCAGTCATCTACACAGAATGTAGCTGGACAAAGAATATAGCTGGACCAATTCAATTCAATTCTATAGAAACTTTATTTTGGTTATATTTCACACCATAAAAGTAAACATATATACAATACAGTTAAAAACATTACTCATAGTATTACAATAGTTCATAGTCACATAAGAAAGTCATGTTACACGTGTCCCAATGCCAGATAAGTAAACCGGGTAGATATTAAAGTGCAAATGGTGCCGGGTATGATACCGCAAAAAATATCTTTCAATAGGTAGGCTGGACGGTCATTGGGAAATACAGTATCACTTGTCCAAGCAGTTTCTGAGTTTAACAGTTAGTTTTAAGAATTCTATTACCTGGAGAACACTGTCACTGTACAAAAGCTGTAAATATATAAATGCTGGTCTGATTTGGTTAAAATTAAGTTTTCTTAGGAGGGCAACAAGATAACGTCTGCGAGGATATTCATAAAACCTACATAAAAACATAAAATGCAGCATATCCTGTGGAGACTTCCCGTCGCAGCCACAGGGAGCTGCAACCTTGTTAAAAATATCTGACTTTGGTCTAATTAAAAGATGATGGAAAATATTGAATTTGAACCTTGACAACAAGAATTTTTCATGAGAAGTTAAAGTACCCATTAAATATGGCAGGAGTGCAGTTTTGGAATGCCTGGAGTGCTTTTTGACCTTCCATAGGAATCTAGTGGCTGCCAGAAACCCACACATGCGCACAAAGCCTCTTTGTAATTTCCAGCTATTAAAACATATGGGGAAGTGGCATGTGGCATTGCTTAGTGAATATTGTCTTTTATACTGTGGGTTATAGAAATGCATTCCAAACCTTTGGGTACATTTCCAGTATTGTTGTTACCTTAAAGATAACGGATGATTCTGAACGGAATATTCAAATGTAGTGACGTTTCTTCTTCCTTGTGGTGGGTGCCCAATCACATCCCTTCCCACTGAGTGCTTTATTCTGCCCACAGAGCTTCCAGTATCTCCTGCGAGGAATATCGTCAATCCAGTCATCTACACAGAATGTAGCTGGACAAAGAATATAGCTGGACCAAAAATTCCTTAATGAAAAACAAAACAATAAAGATGAAGCATATTGTGAAGCAAGAGTTATACTCACTTATCATACATCAAGTATATTTATGTCTGGCTTGCTAGAAGAGGCAAAACAGGCAATATCAGAAGTTTCCCTTTCTCATTTCAAACAAATCGTTGCGGATACATTGGCAATCGAGGAATGAGAATTACAGTCCTATCTGGAATTACTGGAGCTACCTCAGATAGCTCAGCAGCATACTGAGCTGCTCAATAGTACAAAAGAAATGTCAGAAATCTGTGAAGTATTAAAAAGTATGTCTAATGCTAAGGCTAGTGGATCAGACGGGATGCAGGTTTATGTATTTAAGGTATTTCAAGAAGAACTACTCTCTTTTCTAACTAAAATGTTTAATCAGATCAAGGATGGGATGGATAGTTTTAAGGAGTCAGTACTAGTACTTTTTCTTAAAAAGGATAAAGATCCTTGCACTGTAAATTCCTACTGCCCTATTAGTTTTTTGAATACAGACTACAAACTGTTCATGAAGATCTGGGCAAGAAGGATTGCTCCGTGTGCCCAACAAGTAGTCCATACGGACCAAAATGGTTTCCTTCCGGGACGGCTAATGGCCACTAATACATACATTCTCACGGAAGCAGTCGATTATTTTTCAGTTAATAAAACTAAAGCCGCCATCTTGAGGATGGACGCTGGAAAGGCTTTTAATGTGCTATTTTGGATACGTTTGGATTTTATGTTTAATTGATACATATGCTAAAAAAGTTACATAGCTAGGCGGAAGCAAAAATTGTCATCAATGGTGCTTAAGCCGGGAGGGTGATTATTACACGAGGCATGCGTCAGGGTTGTCCTTTTGTTTTCCCTCTTTATTGAACCCATGCTGTCAAAATTTGTAATAATTTATTGATTGTTCCCCCCATTGTAAGTATGTTAAAAATCAAGTTGTATGCAGACTATATAATTCTATATCTTAAAGCTGAAGGGTCAAGCATACAGAATGCAATGGAGGAAATTCTGAAATTTACAAAGGTAGGTGGATATAAAGTTAACCTAGCAAAAACAGAAATCCTTACATCCAATTTGGTTCCTTCTGATCTTCCAGCGTCCTAACATCCTCAACTGCCACATCCAATTAGATAATTAGCATCTATGTCACAAACGATTATGACCAATTTTTTTCTCTGAAATATACTACCATGCTAGAGAAAGTGAAAAAATTATTAGAAAAGTTGACTTTGCTGAATTTTTCATTGATAGGTCGGGTGTTCATCGTTAAAATGTCAGTGCTGCAACGGTTTCAGTTTCTCTTTCGTAATCTTCCCTTGAAAATTCCAAGTGCATATTTTAAGGAATTGGAAAAAATGATCCGCAAGTTTGTGTGGAATAATAAACACACAAGTGTTCAGCTGGCCACATTACAATTGGATGTTGCATCGGGGGGATTTAGAGCTCCCGCATTTTCCGACTTTGTATCAGGCTTCCTTGCTTAATTTGCTATTGCAACTAGGAAAGGTAGATTCAGTTTTTGATAGAAGATTTTTTAACACAAATGCTGAAGGAAAGGACCATAAAACTTCCCATTTTTTTACGGTCAGCAAAACTCCCCAAAAAGGCCAGGTATAAGGTTATTTTGGCATTGGCAGCTAGGATTATGCTTTTTTTATCACAAAATATTCCAGCATATCATGCTTATACCCCCATCGAGTATGAGCAGGTTTGAAGACCCTTCTGGAGTTAGAAATTAAATTTCACAGTTGATTTAGTAACACAGACGCTGATGGCCACACTTGCACTTTAACGAGTTTTTGGATATTTGCATTAATGTAGGTACTGGCATGGTTTTAAATTACGTTTTTTTTTTATTTGTAAAAAAATATTTATTGTGTATTTTTGAAATACCACTCCTAGTTGCACATTTCACTTTAAATAGTCACCGATAGTGTTGTGCTATCTTTTAGATCCACATGGGCCAACTATGTAGTAACAGTGTGTTAGGGTTTATAAGTTACTGTAGAATATAGTGTTTATGCACTTTCTCATATTTTTATGCATTATTATGTAATGTATATTGTATTTTATTCCTGCTGTAATAAAAAAAGAAAAAAAAGTATGTTTATGTCTATGTTAAAAAAAAAAAAAGTGAATGTAGAAGAAGAATGATACTATTTTTTACTTTTTATTGTTGTTACGTTTCCCAAAGTAGGCAAAGAAACCTTTGTCTCAAATTGTATCATTATCACATCTGCAAGAAGCGGTGTCATTGGCACAATATCAGATCTAAATTAGGGGAACCTGATAAGAGTAATTTTCCTTTGCCAGGAACTATTGCCAAAGAAGTTGATTAGACTAAAATGGTTACAAATAATTTTGAAGAATATAGGCACTTCAACAAAGTTCTATAATAAATCTTGAGGCTGTGTGCTCTATCTGGCTTTGGCCTTAGGACAATAACAAAAACATCTTTATTTCACTTCTGGCTATGCAGTTACCAGTTGCTGTAGTTGCTCAGGTAGCCTTCCTTCACAGTGATTGAAGAATATGCCATACACCGCAGGAGCGACACTGCTTCCATGCTCACGCGATTTCCAACTACAGTTGTACCCGACTGTCCCTGGTAATTTTCATCCTGTTACGTCCAGAACACGGAACACTCCCGTCGCATACGATTACTCTACCGTACCAGTTCATCTACCCCACCACGCCATTAACAGCCCTGATGAATCACAGGCTTCGTCCTGCTTGATGAAACACGTGTCGGCTGGCGTCTATATACTCTCTAAAGAGAATTACATAAAGCTTTCATCAAATCAACAGCTTCATTTCCGTTTGTCCTATAACACATGTATACAAAATTGTTTATCTGACGTGTGCACAGTTATTGTTTGTACGTTCTATAGTGTTCCAGCACCACTTGCTTGAATATTAGTTAGAGGTTATAGGGTTTTCCTCTATACTGTCTGCACCGTCCTATCCTATTATCATCCATCACCATACTCTACCCACACCGTTTGAGCGCCCTTCACCTGTACACACCAAACCCACAGCAGATCATACATTGAAGAAAATGTTCACCAGGGAGTCTAGCCATTACAGCCACGTGGTCAACAAGCACTAGAATGTGTAGACTAATAACCTAAGACAGTCTGTGTCGGTGGGGACCCTTCACAAAAGCCATTTAAAGCAGTGGAAACACCACAAAAATGATTCATTAGAACAATAGTTCTGGTTTTAATAAATAGAACAGGGACCAGAATGAAAAAAGCAGAACTCTAGATATTGTGTTTTAAAGTTTATTGAGAAAAATAGCACCAAAATGCACATAGTGCTATTGGAGATATCTGTTTGCACTGGACCAGGACAAAGTCACAAGTTCCGGCCTACCATGATGGAGTGCAGGTTGCATACAGGGACGCAGTAAGGCACCACTAAACAAAGTACCTTAAATCTCAGTGGCGGTGCGTTGCCTGAATCCGCGTTGAAGATGCATCATGCAGCTGAGGCGTTGGTTCCTAGATGCGTTGAGGCTGTCGTTCAAGGTCCTGATGCATCAGCATCAAGCACCCTGATGAAGCTGCTTGCGATGTGAAGTCCGTTATCAAGGATGCAAGACGCAGCCGAAGCGATGAGTTGGCTTCACTAAGCAGTGAGGCTGGGATGCGAAGTTTCCTCTTCATCGATGAGGATGAAGTCAAAGAGGAATGAGAGGATATTACGTAAGGAAAAGTGTTGCACAGCATCAGTTCAGAAGGTGATGTATCAGTCCCAAGATCCAGAAGGTGGCAGTGATATGAGTCTTTTGTGGCGGGTCCAATACACAAAGCAGCGTAGATGTGTCAGTTCTGCTCGGGGAAGCACAGCTCAACCGAATAGATGCATAGGTTCTGCTTAGGGAAGTGCAGCAGAGAATATGTGTCAGTTACATTGACAAACACATTAGGCCCATATATTGAGCAAAGTATAGACTGAGAAATAGGGTAATGCATTGGAAATGCTAAATTTGAAAAAAGTGATAAATATGTAGATCCATAAGTACATTGATGGGAAATAGATACATAAAGGAGGTAAGTCTATGTATATTAAAGATATTGATAGTAGTGATATGGGGTTTGGGATAAATGAGAGAGTGGATGTAGGGGATGTATTGATAGATGCATAGGATGAGAGATAGTGTAGTGCATTGGAAAGAGTAGTAGAAAGAAGTTTGAGATGAGTGAGAAGGTTGGGCTAGAAGATATGTTGAGCGAAGTATAGCCTGAGAAATAGGGTAATGCAATGGAAATGCTAAATTAGAAGAAAATGATAAATATATTCAATTCAATTCATCTTTATTTCGGCGCTTTAGAGCCATAAAAGATACATGAATATAACAATACAATATATGAAAAAGGGGAATTCCTATTAATTCATTACAATTTGCACAGTAACCAGGGGTAAATACATTGAAAGAGGGGTAGGAGAGTCATGCAGAATCGAGGCCGGGACTGTCAAAGATTGCGAGAACTGTCATTTCATAATCCAGATCTCGCCTTCCTCCTCCCTTTCCGGGCTATTGGTGTACCGGCCACCAGGCATTCTAGGCGAATTCACCAATACCTTGATGGACCACATTTTACTTAAGACTACCTCAGTCTCTAACTTCCTCCTATTAGGGGATCTTAACATGCACTTTCTGGACCCCACTGACAAGGCCGCAGCAAACCTGCTCGCTGACCTCGCTACAGCCGACCTCCATCTGCAAAACCCCAAAGCCACCCATGAGAAAGGTCAGCTCTTGGACCCCATATTCTCCAACGTCGGGAATCTGTGCGCCCAAGACCCCACGCCTTTACCGTGGACCGACCATATGTTGATCCTCATGCACTGGTCACTCGAAATGACACCAGCGCTCAAACATAAAACAAGGATACAAGCCAGACGATGGCATAAGTTACTACCTGAGGAATGGGAGACTAAATTACGCGAGACCATCACCCCCTTGTCCGCGGACCCTAACACCGCGAACAGAGAATTCATGGAATGGCTAGTCCGACCCCTAGACACCTCCATTCCTTTGACCAGCACTCTCAAACACGTCAAAAGACTTAGCCCCGCTCCCTGGTACACACCCGCCCTTACTGCCCTGAAAAAACTATGCAAAAAGTCAGAACGCATGTGGAGGAAAAGCAAATCACTAGAAGAGAAAAGTGCATACCACCACTCCATGAAAGCATACAAACGAGCCTTACAAGACGCCAAAAGAACTTACTATGAGGAAAGAATAAAAGACTCCTCCTGTTCGTCCAAGGAGACCTTTTCAATTCCCAAAGAACTCCTTCATGTCCCGGACCCCCCTCTGAAACCCATGGACCCCAAAGCCGCTGAGGAAAAATGTGCTAAACTGGCCTCCTTCTTCAACGATAAAACTAAAAAAATTCTCACCTCCCTCCCGCCCGCCAACTCTGACTCCTCAGAGAGAGTCAAGGAGCTGATGCCCCCCGCCAACACACCCTTTTTGGAGTCACTTGGCCCAGTTACAGAACAGGAAGTTAGGGCCATTTTCACCTCAACCAAGAGCGGAGCGCCTAGCGATCCTGTCCCTATACGCTTCGCAAAAAACATCACGCAGACCATAGTCCCCCAACTGACAGCTTTGATCAATATCTCGCTGGAACAGGGAGAGGTCCCCTCCAACTGGAAGGAAGCGGTCGTCAAAGCGCTCCTCAAGAAACCGTCGCTCGACCCCACTGACCTGTCCAACTACAGACCTATCTCACTCCTCCCGTGGATAGGTAAAGTGGCCGAGAAACTCGTGAACAAAAAGCTGTCCTACTACCTCGAGTCAAACCATCTCCTCAACGACTCACAGACAGGCTTTAGACCAGGTCAGGGCACGGACACTGCTCTCCTCGTAGCCGTAGAAAGAACTAGGGAAATCATCGACACAGGAGGATCAGTAGCAGTGGTCCTCCTAGACCTAAGTGCGGCCTTTGACACGGTCAGTCACCAGGTCCTAACCCACCGTCTCGAGAATATTGGGGTCAAGGGTAGAGCACTTAAGTGGCTATCGTCCTTTCTCTCCCGACGTTCCTACCAAGTATGGGAAGGCGAAAGCCGCTCCTCCTCCATTCCCCTCCAGTGTGGTGTGCCTCAGGGCTCTTCCCTGAGCCCTACGTTGTTTAACGTTTACATGGCCCCACTGGAGGAACTCGTCTCACCTTTTGGAGTCACTATCGTCAGCTACGCTGACGACACACAGCTGGTGGTGACACTCTCCCACCCCAAGCTTGAGCCCTCCAACCTCCACGACTCCCTCTCCAGCGTACATAAGTGGATGAGCGACTCCGCTTTGAAGCTAAACGGCTCCAAAACGGAGATCCTGCTCCTAGGACTAAAAACTATGAACCTCCCCTCTAACATCTGGCCCGCCTGCATGGGGGAACCCCCCACCCCCAAGAAGGAGGTAAAAAGTCTCGGAGTATGGCTTGAGACGGACCTTACCTTTCAGTCCCAGGCAAGAAAGACAGCCGGTATATGCTACGGTCTACTTAAGTCTTGCAGGAAGGTAATCCCACTACTACCCTTCCAGTCGCGTCTCATGCTGATCCAGGGCCTAATTTTATCTAGGCTGGATTACAGCAATGCCATCTACCTGGGCGCCCCTGAATCCACCTTTCAAACCCTGCAAAAAGCCCAAAACGCCGCAGCCCGACTCCTAACAAACACCCCGGCCAGATCATCTGCCAGGCCCGCTCTTAGGGAGCTGCACTGGCTACCTATTAGGGAAAGGGTCGCTTTCAAGGCCCTCTGTCTTGCCCACAAGGTTCTCCACAATACCGGCCCGCCCATACTTAACAAATGGATCAGGCCTTACAGACCCACGAGAGCGCTTCGCTCGGAGCATGGAAACCTCATTATGATCCCGAAGGTGAAAAAGGCCCGCATGGGTGGCCGCCGCTTCTCGGTTAATACTGGCAAGAAGTGGAACGCTCTCCCCCTGAGCATCAGAACAGAACCCAACCTCCTTCGATTCAGGAAAGCACTCAAAACCCTACTCTTTCCCTAATCTGGCATCCCCCGGACTACACCCTCAGTGAGTAACATGGTTCAGCGCTGGGATACCCATGGGGTGACTACGCGCTCTAAAAAACTATAAAATAAATAAAATTATTGAGAATACATGATTATAATTTACACATAAAATTATTAAAATAGCACGTAAAATTATTAAAATAGCAGTTACAATTTGCAGCCATTCTTTTTACGAATGAAATATATGGAAAGAAGAAATCTACTGATACTAAACACGATAGTTCTACTAGTATCGGTCTTAACCATCCTAAGGGCCTCCATGCAAGTTCTCACACCAAGGAGGTTACATAAAGGTTTAATCCATTTCCTCCTTGCTTGCGCATAAACTGGACAGAAAAGAAGGACATGCTAATCATCTTCCTTAGCATTCTGCTGACACAAGGTGCAGGTGTCCCTTGACATAAAGGCCTTTTGATCTACATTACCCTTTCCAGCCCATCTGAACAAAGTAGTGTTATACAAGAGATTGCCATACCTAAATTTCAAAAATAAGCTCTTAGCTAACGGTGGTTCAATCTCATCAAGAAAGTTCTCGAATAAAGGGCTATCATTGAAAGACAGAAAACTATTGGTCAGGGATCCTCCATTTTCCTCATTTCCCAGGTTATGCGCCAAAAAACCCCAAAATGTGGACTTAAGTATTTTCCTAGCATTATTGGATAAGTTCTCCGGTGTATCCCAAAACTGTGACAGCCCGATTTTTTTGAGCCAATGACTAACATGCTTAAACCAAGGATTGGCAGTTGCCACATCCAAACTCATTATTTCTTTTAAGAACTTCCTATAGTCTATGAGTTCTGGGGTGGACCATAACCTTACCCAATATGTTAGGGGCCGAAGGACAGCATAGTGGTCTGTACGTTTGATATCCAGATCCATCATTAACGGTATTAGGGGTGTGCCTTGCGGCATCCTCACAAGATTTCTCAGAAATTTGTCTTGATGATTGAAAATGCATTTTTGGACATAGGTCCCCAAATTTCAGCCCCATATAGAGCAGCAGACTGTGCTTTGAATTTAAATATTTCCAATGCAGGTGTTACTGCTTTACTCGTATTTACACCATGTTTTTTTATAATTGGAATTGTATTCTGGGACATCGAGAGTTTGCTTATCTGTACTTGTGTTTTCCATATAAATTTGGAATCAATGGAGATTCCGAAGTAAGGGGGACGGTGGCAGCTTCCTCCCGACTCCGTTTGGCGCCATATTCGAGCTTAGCTGCTCTTCATTGTTTTACTCGTTAAAAACGGCTCTCTGAGCATTTTCGTATATTTCATGTTAATAGTTGCATTTTAAATTTCATTTTTAAACTACCTGAATAATACTTGTTTGAATTTATTAGAAGCATGCTGTCAATAATATTTACTTACTTACACGCATTGAGGGACCAGCATTTTCCATCAGCTTGACCTGTGCCTGCCCATCCGACCCTCCAACCAATCACGGGTGCGGAAGGTGGGGCAGAGCAAGGCACAGTCAGGGAGGCGAGCGGTTAGCGCTCTAGCTCTCCCCTACTCGAGGGATATAAAGCAACTCGTCGGCCTCAACGCGCAGTGTTGACGAGCCGTGTGGCGCCTATTCCTGCGCCTAAGACGAGCCAAAGACTAGCCCGTCTGCGCCCGTCTGCGACAGGACAGGACTAGGGGCAGGGGGCTATGGAGGATTGCATCTCTCACCAGGAGAAGCCTACCAGTAGCAGTCTAGTATACACCAGGCAGGCATTACTGGACATCGACAGGTATGCACCTATATTATGTGCTCACAAGGCGGGAACCGATCTAGAGGGGCCCTTCTCCTGTTTGGGGTGTCATGAGCAATTTTCCACCTGCATTGAAACCACAACTTGCTTGTCAGGACCACGGCTTCCGGTCCCTATTTGTCATCATGTAGGGCCGCTCGACACTCCTCGTAAGGATCTATCCTTAAATTGCAGGAATTTACTGTGTAACATACGCTCCCTGGCTAAACACGCAATCCAGGTATAGGACCTAATAACATCGAAGAGCCCACATCTATGCTTCCTTACTGAGACATGGTTGAAACCACATACTACCCTGGCTATTACATTGGGGGTACCATTAGGATATAAAATGGTGAGGTTGGACCGCCCAATTAAAACAGGTGGAGGGATAGCCATTGTGTTTAAACAGGAACTAGATGTTAGTAATATCGAGACAGTGTGCACTCCTCAGATGGAGCTCCTAATTTTCAGAGTCAATTCCAGCTCAAAAGAAACTAGGAAGGGAGCTTTGGTCTATCGACCCCCAGGCCCATGTGGAAATTTCTTCATACAGCTGGTTGAAGCCTTGGCACCCAATGTGCAGGAGAATTCGGATTTTCTCCTGGTAGGGGATCTTAACATCCACAGTGAATTAACTAACTGTGTTGAGGTGAGGACCCTGCTGACAGATCTGGACACATTGGGGCTTAAAGGATGAATCAGGGACCCACACACCGGGCAGGTCACACACTGGACCTAGTGCTGTCCAATTCAAATGCTATAGAATGCATGCCCCCTATCCAGGTGGAATGGACAGACCACTGTATTATTGAATTTTACACCTGCATAAAACACAAACCTCAAGCCACACAGAGGCTGATGGCAGACACCAGGAGACCTTGGCATAAATTAACATCAGACGGTTTTAAAGGGAAATATATTGAACCCAGTTGTGATGAATGTATGGGCAATGTCACCACTGCACTATGTAAGCTTGAGGAAGCAGTAACAGTGGCCATAAAGGAGGTTATACCTTTGAGAACTTTCAAACTTTGAGCTGCTTCTAAACAAGAAGTATGGTTCATAGAGAACTTGAGATTGCTAAAACTAACCACAAGAAAGTTAGAAAAACTCTGGAGGGCAACTCACAAGGCAGAGGATGGGGAAAAGTATAAGATCTCTCAAAACACCTATCACAAAGCCATCCGGGCTGCATGTAAACAACATATAGCAGCCCAACTATCAGCAGCAGGAAATAATGCAAGGGCCCTATATCAAGTTCTTCAAACCTTCACCAAGCCTGCTGCCTGTGAGACCGTGGAGATAGCATCCCAGGAACTCTGTGATAACATCTCTCAGTTTTTCACCAGAAAGATCGAGGGTATATATGACAAAATACTAGCCTCCAAGGATAACAGCAACAATATGACTACAGTGGACAATATGGCTCACTTATCCACTGGAGCACACACGAACTGCCCGAACAGGTTGGTAGAATTCCCTCCCATAACAACGGAGGAGGTAAACACTTTAATTAGTCAGACAAAGAGCGGGTGCCCCTCAGACATCATCCCGGCACGCATTATGCCATTATTGGCTAATGATCTGGGTCCAGGAATTCAACATGTAATCAATATGTCCCAGAGCACAGGGGAAGTTCCCTCAGACTGGAAGTGTGCACTGGTGAGACCACTGAGGAAAAATAACACCATCCCATGGACTGAATTGACAAACCTTAGACCAATCTCACTCCTCCCATTCTTGGGGAAGTTGACAGAGAAGTTTGTCAATCGGCACTTGTCAGGTTTTATCGAAAGTGCAGGAGGGCTGGATCCCTCCCAGTCTTAGTTTAGGCCAAGGCACAGCACCAAGACTGCCTTGTTGTCCGTCGCTGACGATCTGCATATGCTACAGGATAGGGGTTTTTCCGTTATCCTGGTGCTTTTAGATTTGTCAGCGGCGTTCGACACGGTGTCACACGACACCATGACCTCCAGATTATTAGACATCGGGCTGGAGGGCAAGGTGCTGGCCTGGCTAAGGAGTTTTCTCACAAAACGTACCCAAAGTGTCATTTTGGGTATGTTTCGGTCGGAGGAGGTGGAGATCTCCAAGGGGGTGCCACAGGGCTCTTGTCTGAGCCCTACGTTATTTAACATCTATGTGGCCCCCTGGCTAACATCATGAGATCCCTCGGTTTCATCCCAGTATCGTACGCGGACGATACCCAACTCCTCTTTCCGTTCAAAACTTTGACATCTGAAGTGCGAAACTCCTTTGCCCGGGGCATGAAAGAAGTTGCCCAGTGGATGGCATCAAACTTCTTACAGTGCAACGTCTCCAAAACGGAGGTGATGCTCTTCGGGGAAGCTAAACGCCTGTGGACTCCCGACTGGTGGCCGCAAGATCTGGGCCCAGTCCCTGAGCCCAAACAGTGCGTGAAAAATCTCGGAGTAAAACTGGACCAGGAGGTTTCCTTGAAACAACATGGAAACCAAGTGGTTGGCTCCTGTTTCCATGTTATTGGGCTTCTCCGAAGAGTGTTCCCCCTGCTCCCTCATACCACCAGAAGAACTTTGGTACAGGCGCTCGTATTGAGCAGACTAGACTACTGCAACGGATTGTTGCTAGCTGCCAACGAGGGGGTCATTTCCAGGTTGCATGTTGTGCAAAACACCGCGGCACGCCTTGTCCTTAATGCCCCTGTACGCACTCCATCTAAACCCCTGTTGGCCAAACTTCACTGGCTTCCAGTGAAACAGAGGGTAATGTTCAAGGCGTGCTGTATTATCCATAAGTGCCTTATAGGGAAAGGCCCTGATTACCTGACTAAAAAGTTTGGTGTATACGTTCCCTCTCGATTGCTTAGATCAGGAGATCAAGAACTCCTATGTGTCCCAAGGATTAAGAAGACAAGGCAAGGGGGCAGGGCCCTATCTGTTGCCGGCCCTAAGCTGTGGAATAATCTCCCCAGAGAAATCAGACAATGCAGGGAACACCTTCCGTTTAGGAAGAAACTAAAAACCTTTCTCTTCCAATATTTGGTTATCTATACTAGGAAATAAGGATACATGAAAGAACCTGCTTTGCTTAAAATGATGCCAGGGGCGCGGAGATACTCCTTCGGGAGTCGATTCCTAGCGCGGTATAAGCTTGCAAATAAATAAAATAAAGCTCTGGACAGCTTCTAATTTCTGTCCATTCAATACCAGGTTCGTTAATTGTGATTTATACGGATTTAAGGCCATGTATTTATCACAATACTGCTTAAACAAGTTCAGAAGTGTCTGTAGACCTCTAGGAGTTTGGGAGATCAGTATAGTATCATCCGCGAAGAGTAATGCGGGAACCTTCTCGCCATTCAATTTAGGGGAATCATTAGTACAATTTAACAAGTGTGAAGGAATGTCATTCATGTATAATGAAAATAGCGTTGGGGCCAGTACACAGCCCTGCCGGACCCCACGCTCAATTGGTATATTTTGTGATAACTCCCCATTTATCCCCCAACGTACACTTGCAAAGTTCTTTGCATGCAATTTTATTATCTGGCCTAACAAGGATGATGGCAACCCTTGCGCATGCAAGGAACCCCATAGAAGATCACGTAGAACCAGGTCAAAGGCTGCTCTAAGGTCTACGAACGCAACATAGAGATGGCCTTTTCTTATGTGCACGTATTTCCAATAGAGACAGCAGGGTCTAAAGACCTGGTCGCCGGTATTTATACTACTTCTAAAACCCGCTTTGAACTTGGTAAGTATCGAGTTATCCTTCATCCATATATTTACTCTGTCTAAAATATGTCTAGAGTAAATTTTCTGCAATATGTCCATTAAGCTAATTGGATGATAGTTGGATGGATCCAACCTATCGCCCTTTTTAAAAATTAAAACAATCTCTGCTCCCCTCCAACTATCGGGAAAATCAGCCCCAGATGCCAAAACATTGCATAAATAGTTAATGTACGGTGCCCAAATTGCTAGCTCGTGTTTATACAAATCGCCAGGAATTTTATCGAGACCCGGAGCTTTGCCATTTCTCACAGCATTGATGGCTTTCTCAGTCTCATCTAGACTAAATTCTAGGTTGGCATCAGAGTCAATCAACCACCGGGCATCCTCGCTTACAGGGTTTCTCAGGCTAGTGTTTTTGAATAGTTCTGTAAAGTGGGTAACCCAGATGAGTTCATCCAAGTAGACACATTTTGCTACTTTCCCTACACGGTTACCATTGGCCGCCAGTCTCCAGAAACTAATATTATCCTTTGACTTGGCAGCCGCCAGAAGGCTGGCCCAGCTAGATTCTTCCCAAGCTATTTTTTCATAGTTTTGTATTTGCTTGTAGGCTTTCCTGGCCTCCCTAATTTCTACTGGGGTTTTTTTTTTTAGCCTCTAATAATCTGGTTTTTGCTTGTTTACATGATTTTCCATACCATTGTTTACTGTGGGATAGATTACTCAGTGTTTGGTGGGCTTTTTTATGCATTTTTGTTACCAATGCTATTAATTGAGTAAAAAATTCATTATGATGATTCAGGAATTGGACCGAATTCACCGCCTCTAGTGGAACCGTTGCATACAAAGAGATTGTGTTAGCGAAAAGATAATAAATGTTTGACAGAATATCGCCATGTTCCAATATATGGGCGCACTTAAGGACACGCCTATTATTACTTACTAGGATTTCCTCACGACTTTCTATTTCATCAACTATATTATTGCCTAGATCGACCCGATTGAATAGGCTAGAGTCAAGTAGCAGATCCAATGGTTATTGATCACTCTCACACCTGCTCTTAACCTCCATGTCGACCATATATGGCCAAATGTCCAAGGAGACTATTATAAAATCAAGGTTACTATTCGATTTATTCCTTACAAAGGTTGGGTTTTTTCCCAAATCAGCAGGGAGGCATCCATTACAGGCCCTTAACCCATGATCAACAGTCAACTTCATCATTTGAACAGCCAGAACAGAGCAATGAACAGAAGCTACGGTATCAAGCGTGGGGATATTATTTGCTCTGTCCTCCTCTTCCAGTATATCCTCTAAGCCTAAAATCGGCTCGTAGTTACAGTTCAAGTCCCTGCCAGTATTACAGTTTGATTATTAACCATTCTATTGAGAAAATAATTAAATTCCCCCAAGGTTGCTGACTCCTTTGAAGATATAGAGGGGTGGTTATAAACATTAATTAAAAATATTGTCTTCTCATTATGTGTGTTAACTTTAAGAGCCAGTATATCCATGGAATTGGTATCTATCACCTCGATTTTTATTTTCAAAGTGACACTAACCCAAATTATGAGGCCCCCCGAAGGTCTTCCTCTTACAGAAGGTAATGCATTAATACAAAAGGTCTTGAATCCTACTCTATGGGGACTATTAAGCGACCAGGTTTCTTGGAAGAAACAACACACGCTTGTCTCTATATAGTTGGACCACTCAGGATCGCTCAGGTTTTTTCCAAGTTCAGCTATATTCCAGGAAATTAATTTAAGATTATAACCCTTACTATTGTGAATATACTAGTGGCCCTGCAGTTTTGTATCATCCTTTGTAGGTCCAACTTCTAAGTGAGTGCTACCAGGTAGGTCCTTACTAGATGGAATGTCTTTGGGCGCACCTGTACTATTAGTGCATGGAATGATTAGTTTGGATATGTCTGGGGCTTCTCTACTTAATCCCTACTCAAAAGCACCCAAAGGTATGTTGTCTCTTTGACAACAATTAACCTTATGTCTGTCCCCCCCGGGATCGATAGATAGATATTGGTGCTCTTCCAAGGGATGTGGAAGATTAGGTATGCAGTACCCAGAATCCCCCTCTTCGAAACCATCTAGTTTGGTACCATTATTACTCATGAAATTGTTTTGACTTATCTTGTTTTGGATACCAGTTATTCCCCCCTTGTTCTGCTGCAGTCAGTCTACTGACTCTAGGCAACTAAACCTATTAGAAGTATGGACCCCTCCCCAACTGTTGATATTCAAAGTCCTATAGCCCCCCTGCCCCATCCCACCCCTCGCATGATTGGTAACCCTAGTCTAACTCCCTCCATTATCTGGTTGTGTCTCTGGTGTATAAAAGTAAGATAGTGGTCTAGCCACTATAACATTCCCATTATTTAATGGGGCCCCAGAGCAGATGTGATCCACCGTTAGTGGGTCATTAAAATTTACAACCACACAATCCCCCTGCATTCTTTTTCTATTGAGTCTCACCCAAGTAACCCTCGTACCATTAAGATGTTACTCATTATATTTGGAGGTAGTGGGTGGTTGATGTTTAGCCAATGGGATACCTTATTTTTCAGTGCCCAGAAGGGTTCCGTAATTGATGGAGCTAATTCCGGAACCCCTGTCAAAACCACCACATAGGGGCAAACTTTCGGATGTAGATTAAGGCATCTACGCTTTGGTGTCCTCTCTATCGTGACTTTATCAGAATTTGGAATGGGGGTATTGGAACCAACGGGTTCTTTGTTTGTTATGGTCGATGGTAACCTGGGGTTTAGCACATAGTTTATTACCTTCAGTATTTGGAGAATTTGGAGTTGGAATCTTAGGAGTTGCTTTTTTTGGCGCTGCTGAACGTTTGTTCGATGCCTGCGGAATACTTGCCAATGGAACTACAGGGGCAACCTTTCTCGCATGGTCAGTAGTCAGAGATCTTATGCCCTTCTGTAGTTTGTGAAGCTGATTTTCTATACATTGAAGCTTTGCTTCCAGGGGGGTAAGGAAGATTTTAAGTAGCTTCTTCAAGGTGTCTATTAGTGGGTCCACTGTTTTGTATCTGGTGCCTGTACTATCAACTATAATGCTATCCACAACGGTGTCATCCAAGATTCTTAGGGCAGGGGTTTCATGTGGTAAATCTTCCTGTCCTAACGCTTGCCCATGGCTTTCCTTTTCCACCTCTTTACTGCTAATTTCATTTGAATTCCCCGCTTTTGCTAGTCTCGTTTTTTTAGTTCCTTGGGCATTGTTGTTTGCTTGCTTACTTTTGAGAATTGCACCCTCCCGTCTCACTCGCATAAATATATAGATCCATAAGTACATTGAAAGTATATAGATACATAAAGGAGGTAAGTATTTTTAGATTAAATATATTGATAGGAGGCCAGGATGAGAAATAGGGTAGTGCATTGGATACGCTTTTTTAGGATAAAAGTAACAGACACCCAGATCCAGGTACATGGAAGGTACATAGATGCACAATGGAAGTATGTACATGTAGACCAAAGATGATTTTTCTTTCTTAATTATTATTTTTTTTCTCTCAACAACATAATTATATTACATGTTTATACAAAGTAGTACACAAAGATAGGTACATGTTTTTTGTGAAAACAGATGCTTATGTAGAGAGGGATATGCTGTAAATTTCTGTTTGCATATGGTGCTTATGTGGGAAAGAGCCAAATATTGAGTAGTTTTCTGAAAATAAGGTGGTTGTTGGTGGACCTTATGTTGGGGGTAAAGAGTTTCATAGTTTGGCTGCTTGACCAGAGAAGGATGTGCCACCCATGGTTTTTTTCTTGTATGGTGGGATTTTGATGCGAGATGCTCCTTTAGAGTGGAGGTTCCTTTGTTGAATGTGTTTGGTGATTTTATTCCTGATGAAGAGTGGTACCATTCCATGTATTGCTTTGTGGGTGATACAAAGCAGCTTGAACGTGGATTTTCTGGCAATCGGTAACCAATGCAGGGCTTTCAAGGCAGGGGAGATGTGGTCTTGCGGTTTGATATGCAAGAGTCGTCTGGGAGCTGAGTTCTGAATCCATTGTAGTCTTTTCATGGTCTTTAAAGGAGATCCGTGGTAGAGGCTATTTGCGTAATCGAGTTTGGACAGAACAAGGGAGATGGTAGCTTGGACCTTGTGGGGAAATCCCAAATGAGAGAAAATTTGTCGCAGTGTTTTTATAGTGACAAAGCTTGATCTTGCTAGTTTATCCATTTGGGCATTCATCGACAGCTTGGAGTCCATGGTCATTCCGAGGTTTCTTGCTTCCTTCGATACTTTAGGCAGTGATCCCAGTTCATTAGGCCATGCGGCAAGCGGGTTGTAATGTTTCCAATCGCCACACGTGAGTATTTCAGTTTTTGAAGCATTCAATTTGAGAATGCTCCAAGTCGTCCACTGATCCACATCTCTGAGACAGCTGAAAATTGGTGATTTTCCAATGTCTTTGGAGCATTCCAGTTGAAGGAGTATTTGCGTGTCATCTGCATAGTTATAGCACGTGAGGTGAAATTTATTGATCAGTACAGGTAATGAATTCATGTACTTGTTGAAAAGCATGCTCGAGAAGATAGAACCTTGAGGGACTCCTGCTTTTGTCGAGTATGGTTTAGACGTGAAAGGTGGGGTATGGATGACATCAGTTCTGTTTCGAAGGTAGGACGCTATCCAGTCTAGAGCAGTTCCCTCTATGCTGGCTTCATAGAGTCTTTGTTTCAGAGTGTCGTGGTCTACCGTGTTAAAGGCAGCTGAGAGATCCAAGAGGAGTAGCGCGGCAACCCTATTGAGGTCAACTGTATTCTTCAAGTCATCCCAGATGGCTAGGATGGCAGATTCAGTTCCTCTTCCCGGACAGAGTCCTGTTTGGAAGCCTGAAAGTATGTCATTCTCTTCACTGAATTGTCACATCTGGGCGAACGCTGCTCCTTCTATCAGTTTGCCCAGGAAAGGTCCATTTGTAGTGGGTCTGTAGTTGTCAGGGTTCAGCGGGTCCAAGTTTGTTTTCTTCAGTAAAGGACGTATGTATGACTTTTTGAGTTCTTCTGGAAATATTCCAGTAGTTAAGGAATAGTTGATGATTCATCTTACTGGAATTGCGGCAGAGGTTGGTAAAAGAATTGTCTTGAAAGTTTGTGGCAAGACAGGGGTCAGAAGGGCTGCCGGCAGGCCCGCTTGCTTTGACCAGGTCCATAAATTCACTGTGTGAGATGTGTTGCAAGGAATGAAGAGGCTTGATTAGTGCATTCTTGGATTGTTATTTTGTACAAGGGTTAGTGCTGGTGCTTTGTTTCTGTTTTAAGTACGAGTCCAACGTGTCTGCGCTGTCCGTGTAATAATTTGCCAGTTTGTCTGTGAAATCATGAGTAACAGGATGAGTTCCTTCTAAGCAATTTGATTTGCAAAATTCATTGAGTATTTTAAAATAATTCTTTATTTGCACATTTAGGGTTTTGAATTATCTCTGAATAGTACCTTTTCTTAGCTTTTTTGATAGCCGACTTGTATAATCTGTTAATTTTCTGTAGGTAAAGTTTGTCTTGTTTGGCGTTTGTTTTGAGCCAGGTACGTTGCAACTTTCTAATTTGTTGTTTTATGTCTTTTGTTTCTATGTTTCTCCAAGGCGCTTTTTTTCTTTTGTTCTGTTGTGTGTTTTTGAGGGGTATCAGGGTGTCAAAAGCTTCCTGTAGCCACTCATATAGATTTTGAACAGAATGCATGGTTTCCAGATTTGTACTGGATGTTAGTTGTGTTTCTAAGTGTTCCAAATTGAGTTTGTTCCACGGCCGATAGGTGGAAGGATGTAAGGTAGTTTTAGGTGAGTCGCTTAATGTTGTTTTATGTTGGAATGCCAGCAAGTGGTGGTCTACCCATGTGACTGGAGTTATAGTTTGAAATTTAACTTTGGGGAATCCTGGGTGGGTGGAAGTTTGTGGATCCACATAGATTCCAACACTTAGTGAATGCTGGGACAAAAATATTTCAGAATACATGTAGTTAAAATGTAGAACTGCATGGCAATCATTTGGATGACTCATTGAACAAACCGCCTCCAGGCACTTGAATGACAGAAGTTATGCTTAAAGGACAAAACATGTTATGGACATTTTAAGGATGATGGGCACAGTAAGCCCATGCTGAAATTCAAACATTTTCCTGTAGATCATAGGGCAGAGCCTCATCTAATTGAAATATCCTATTGTGCTACACAGGCTCTCTACATGACACTGCATTATTTGCAACAGGGACATTTTAAACCTCGGTGGGTTTCATACACTTAACAGTGCGTGTGGAATTGTGCAGTCCAATAGAGAGTGAAAATATGCATTTAGAATAGTACTGCACAGGTGCCTGCCAAATCATTTCCCCGTAATTATATTGTACTTTCCCCGTTGTCAGTCAATGGCCATTCCATTCACTGGCGAGTTAGTGCATGTGTCGCCCACTGGCCGACCCACGCACCAAAGGGATTAAATTACTCAACTTAGAGTGACAGCTAAAAATGAGTACTGAAATTTGGCATTATTTTGAGGCCTCTAAAAACAAATTCTCAGCATAGAAGCAGTTTGAACTTCAAGGCATCTACCTTATGCAGCAGTGTCAATCTGGAAAAAAAATCATTGGGGCACTGTGCTTTTTTCTTGGTTGGCTTGCTGCTTAAACAAGCTGTTACATGATTAATTTGTGCTTTCACAATACTATTTAAAGGAACTATTTAATAGTCAGGAGCACAGTGGTACTTTAAAATAATGTTAGTTTCTTTAGCCAATAATATAGCCTTATAGCCCGCCGTAGAGGGCTATACCGGCTATTAAAGGCCCTCTCCAGCGTTAAAGGCCCCGAGCCGAAGGCGAGGGCCTTTAACAAGGGAGAGGGACTTTAATAGCGGTATAGCCCTCTACGAAGGGCTATAAGGCTATTAGAACATTCTGTCACTAGAGGACAGAATGTTCTAACAAAAAAAACAAAGCCTTTAGGGAGCGTGAGGGGATTGGAATCCCCTCAGGTTCCCTGAAGCCTTTGTTCACAGCCAGAGCAGTGAATAAAGAAACATTGGAATGTTGGAGCTCCAGGCTTATACCAGCCATTATAAGCCCAGAGCACTCCATTGTTTTCAATGGAGCTCCCAACATTCCAATGTTCTAACAGTCCTTAATCTTTATTCCAAATTTCTGTTATGTCGTACTTTTTGTAAAAGTTATATGCCTCCCCAATACACAAGGTTTGGGGGAGTCCATACAGTTCATTAGTTGAACCTAATGATAAGCTCTTAGATCTAATTTGGACTTCAACAATAGCACTGGAATACTGCCTAAACTAAAATGGCTCTGAGCACCCAATTCCTCATTCTGCAATTTGGAGTCATTTATCATCTCACAGCAAAAGAGCTATTCATAGCTTCAAACTTGTAACAGCTGTTGAATAGGGTTATCAGAAGCCAATTTATTTTTAGTGGTGCACATTTCAGGAAATGTACTGAACAGTCTAGCAATACTATTAAGTCCACAAAGATGTATTGTCGCTGAGCTTAAAAGAGGCCCCGTATTCGGGTATCAACCTATTGGAATATCCTTCCTCTTCAGCAGTTTGCTAATTCTTATATTGGTACAGTCCAATACCAAGTCACCTTTTTTTATGTGATTCCGCCCCATCCACGGATCTTCACCACATGGCAATGATAGATGGCTCTGTAAATGCAGACTTTATAGGAACTTTGTACTGAGGGCAGGGCTGGTTAAAGTGCCTAAGCCTTTGGTGCAAAAAACAAGATGCATTGCTACTCAAGATGACCCTCTCTTGTGGCTACATCCCCTCAACCTATCTTCAACTCTCCGCAGTAATACGGATGAAAATGGACTTTAAAAGAGGTTTATATTTGGGGAAGGGCTAGTTAAAATGCTTAAAAGAATGGAAGGCTAAGACCACCATGCACAGATTCAAACTCTTTATCTTAAGATAATTACAAATGTCTAGAGTTAGAGTTTCACTCACTACCTCACTCTGCTGGTTGCTCATTGGAGGTACGAGTTATTTTGAATTATCCCCTTTCTTCATCAGGAGCATTTTCAAATTAGAAGCACAATTGTAGCATTGATTACGCATGATGTCCTCATCAGACCTAGAGCATCACTACTACAACTTTCTGTGACCACCTCAAGATCTGAAGCAACTGCCTTATATAAGTCAAGCCTCTACCACAATACTCAAGAATGCACTGGTTCAAGGTAGAATTGGCAACTTTAAGTTGGCTTATTGGTCTTCTTCCCTTTCCCTGGACCATGTTTATCCTACATCTCTCAGTAAATCACAATGTACCAGAGATACCTCATTGGAGGTATATGCCACTGTTGATTCAAACAATTAGAACATTAATTGCTTAGAGATGCTAATGGAAAGGGGCGACCACTCGGTCCCCCCGAACCTATGGTGGAGTACCCCGATCCCCCCCGGGAAGCCATTTTGGGCGGGAGGCGAGTCTCGGCTGGTTTGCCCGAAGCGGCGTAGCCGGGCCGCGCCTTTTCCCGCCCAAGAGGGGGTTGTCCTAGACACCAACACAGCTAGCCACGCCCTGGAGGCGGATTGGAGGTGGGTCCACGCCCGCCCGAAGAAGGATAAAAGGAGCGACAAGCCAAGGAAGCATCCTCTTGTTCCTGTGCTCTGAAGCTGCACCTCCCCGTTGCACGTGAGCTCGAGACGGAACGAAGAGCCATTTTTGAGAATTAATCGTGTGTTTCTTCTTTCAGTGAGTTCGGAGCTTCCCGCCTAGGACCTTTTTGAGGAGTATACTCTGACGATGCCTAGCAAAAAGGTCGGAAAGAGGATCGGGACCGATCAGATGCTTCGTATGCTGATGAAAGACATGGCCGATATGAAAAAGCAGATGGCGGTAATGAATGGTGTGGGGGGGCCTAAGAGAGTCATCGGGCCAGCATTGCCGGGAGTGGTCCCTAGCGGGAGAGGTAGAAGGGCCAAGAAGGGAGCGTCGGGGGGAGAGGCCCCAGTTCCCGAAGCACCCCCTGCGCACCCGGTCACCCCGATCGAGGCCCCGACTCCGGTCCCAGATGTGGGCCAACCGATCCCTGTGGTAGTCACTCCAGTGAACGGGGAGGATATGCCTCCTGAGCTGGCTGCCCAGTTGGCGGCATGGTTAGGCAAAGAGAACGAGGGGGCCACGGCTGAGGAAGCCAGGGCAATAATGAAGCAGTTGCGGCAATCGAAAGATGCTGCGAAGGCACCGTCTCCTTTTGTTTCCCCGCAGGCTCCCGTGGAACAACCAGTATCGGGCGTTGGTTCGGCAGGAACTACGGCCACAGTGGCCGGTGCAGGTAAGCAGCCGTTTCGATTGCGGGGGAGGGATCAGTACCTTCAAGGAGGGAAAAAGTTGTTCAGCATATCCCGATTGAGGTAAAAGAAAGGATATGGGCTGATAAATACGTGAACATGTTTTCCTTGTTGACCGATCATTATGAGACTGAACATGTTAAAAATCAAAAGGAGTTTCTGCATCCCAGTGTATGGCGCGCCAAGATGGCCGGTTTCAGAGTTGATGAATCGATCGACAATTGGGGCAGAGCGTTTGGAATGTTCATTGCAATTATGGGCGAACGTAGGCCCGAAATATTGGTGGGATTGGCCGTGTATCAGACACGTATCATGGAATTTTATGGAACATATGGTGGCAATCAATGGTTTTATTATGATAGCATATTTCGTAAGTCCAAGGAGCACGACTCATCCCTGACGTGGGATTGTTTCGACTCCATTTCCTGGCAGAGAATGGAGAAGTCAGGCACGGCGAAGTCGCCATCTTTAGGGGGGAATATGGCAGAGATTTCCCGCCATTTATCTGGGGAGCCCTTTCGGGCAGGATCAAGCAATGATCAGCACACAAGGAATAATGGCAACTCAGGTAAAAAAGGGGTCTGCTGGAGCTTTAACAGAGGCAAATGTACTAGGCCGCAGGGATCTTGCAGGTTTAGGCATGAATGTGCTGGGTGCGGGCAGTCCTCGCACCCCGAGACCATGTGCAGAGCCAAAAATGGTGATCCGGGAAGTAGAGGGGGCGCCAAACAGGTCTGAAATAGTCCGAGGGGCGCCTCTCCCTACCCCGATTGACATCATGGCAATGATTCCTTGGTTGAACGAATATCCGGATCATATCTCCGCTGGGGTGTTGCGAGATGGTTTTTCATATGGTTTCCGCATCCCGGCGTGGGATTTTCAGGGTAAAGCGCAATGTAAGAACCAACTGTCGGTTTTACAGAATACGGCGGTGGTACAAGCAAAGATTGGGAAGGAGGTGACCCGTGGTTGGGTTGCCGGCCCATATGACATGCCGCCTGTTGCTAAATTTGTTTGTTCGCCTCTGGGAGTGGTCCCCAAAAAGGACCCAGGGGAATTCAGGTTGATACATAATTTGTCAGCTCCAAGGGGTCTTTCGGTGAACGATGCGTTTGACCCGGGAGTTTGTTCGGTGCGGTACGCATCTTTTGATGAGGCTGTCGCCATGTTGAATCGCCTGGGGCCCGGAGCGCTGATGGCCAAATCGGACATTGAGTCGGCATTCCGGTTGCTCCCGGTACACCCCGAGGATCAGCGTCTCCTTGGTTTCATGTTTCAAGGACGCTACTACATGGATAAATGTATGCCAATGGGTTGCTCCATCTCTTGTGCGTATTTTGAAAAATTCAGTAGTTTTTTGCAATGGGCGTTCACAAGAACAACAGGGTTTACACATGTTATGCATTACCTTGATGATTTTCTATTTTTTGGGGCAGCCGGGGACATAGAATGTGCACAGGCTTTGAATGAATTTTGTGATCTCATGACTCGCTTTGGCGTGCCATTGGCACCAGGTAAGACTGTGGGCCCGGCTACTTCGCTCGAGTTTCTTGGAATAGAGCTCGACTCCGAAGAGGGGTGCTTCCGTTTGCCTAAGGAAAAGGTAACGAAGTTTAAGGCATCGCTTGAAACATGTATTAGTGAGTCGAAGGTAAATTTGCATCAGTTGCAGAAGGCTGTGGGTCAGCTCAATTTTGCCCTTAGAGTAATACCGATGGCTCGCCCCTTTTCCCGCTTTATTGCTTAAGCCATGGTCGGCCTTAAGGAAGGGCACCACCGCACAAGGCTCTCGGCAGAGGTCCGCCAGGACATGCGCATATGGTTGGCATTCCTGGCGGATTTCAACGGTCGTGTCGTGTGGACGAAACCAGCGGTCTCCTCCGTGGAGCTGGGGTTGTGGACTGACTCGGCAGGGAGTGTGGGTTTTGGCGCCATCTTGGGTAATCATTGGTCAGCACGAACCTGGCCGACATGGTGGCACGAGAGTGGGCTGACAGGCAACATTGGGTTTCTCGAACTGTTCCCGATTCTGGTGGCCTTGAAAACATGGCCTGAGGAGTTTCGTGATCGCTCTGGGGTGTTCTGGTCTGACAATATGACTGTGGTTGAGTGTATCAATAGTCAGGCAGCACGCTGCAAATGGATCTTGAGACTGTTGAAGGAAATTGTCCTGCTATGTATGAGACTAAACGTCCACTTTAGGGCAAGACATGTGCCAGGGGTTTTGAATCAGGCAGCTGATGCGCTTTCTCGTTCCCGTATGCAGGCCTTCTGGGGTTTTCTGCCCTCAGCGGACCCGGTGGCGGCACCATTTCCCGAAGCTCTCTGGTCTCTCGGTGCCCCGGACTACAAGACCTCGTGGGAGAGAGTCTAGCGCCCAGGACAAGGAAGGCTTATGAAGGGGCGTTCCGTTCCTATTTGTCCTTTTTGGGTTCAGCTAGGGGGGAGCTTTGGGGCCAAGAAGAGTATGTCCTGAACTTTTTGTTATCATTACATCAGGCAGGCAAATCAGTGGCTATGGCCAATAGGCACCTGGCCGCCATTTCTTTCATGGCACGGGCCCATGGCATACAGGATCCCACAGCGTCTTTCTTGGTGCAGAAGGCGCTGCGTGGGTGGCAACGCCGTGAGGGTTGCAGAGTGGATGAAAGACACCCGATAGGTCTTGAAAGGTTAGCCCTGTTACTGTCCGTACTCCCTGCGACATGTTCAGCTCAATCAGAGACAGTGCTATTTCGGGCCGCTTTTGCATTAGCATTCCATGGGGCTATGCGGGTAAGCAAGCTGGTAGCGAGGAACAAGCAGGATACGGGGGGAGGTCTGTGCCGTGAGCACATTCAAATTAAGGGGGAGACAATGGTTGTCTCATTTGCAAGGTCCAAGACCGATCAGAAAGCGATCGGGGACAGTGTAGTGATTCAGCGGATTCCGGGATCTCCCATGTGCCCGGTAGCATGCGTTGAGGAGTATCTGGCGCAGAGGGTGGCATCATGGGGGGGAAGCTTGCTGAGGCACGCCGACGCCACCCCACTGACTAGGTTTCAGTTCCAGCGGGTGCTAACGATGGCAATCGCAGCAGCGGGCTTGAACCCGTGCGAGTTTGGGACCCATTCCTTCCGGATAGGGGCTGCTACAGAGGCTACAGCCAGGGGTCTGAGTGTGGAAAAAGTGAAACAGTTGTGGCGTTGGTCCTCGAATTGTTATAAAAGGTATGTGCGGTTGCACATGTTGTGAAGCCTATGTCTTGCACTCACGCTTCTTGTTTTTGTTTGGTTTACAGTGTCGCGAGCCTGCGAGGCGGGGCGGACTGTGCAGTCGACCCGACACCTGGGAACCAGCGGTCAAAGATCACCGGCTGAGGAAAGAGTGGTGTGGGTCGTGGGCCACTCATACGTGAGGCGTGCCGCGGACGTATTCAAAGCAGGTGACATGATTCACATGGCTGGGGAATACGGGTACAGGGTGACCTTCTACGGAAGGGGCGGGCTCTGTATTGACCAGTTTCAAAGTTTTATGGAGGGTTTGTTAGGGCGGACAAGGTCACCGCCAGCTGTAATCATAGTGCATCTTGGGGGCAATGATTTGGTGACCACTGGTAGACGAGTACTTCTCGAGTTGATACTATCCACAGTGAGTTGGTTGGCGAGAAGGGTTCCAGGGTGCACGATTGCATGGTCCCATATGATTCCACGAAAGGTGTGGCGGGGGGCTATTTCTGTGGCTGCTGTAAATCATTCAGTGAAGAAGGTGAATAACAAACTTGGTAGATTGTTCCGTACAAGTACATTGCATTCTATTCCGCATGGGTGTATCAGGGGGGACCATATGTATTTAGAGGATGGAGTTCATTTGTCCCGGGTGGGGAATTCTTTACTCATAGGAGACTTCGTAGCTTGGTTAAAGAGTTTGCAGCCATGACCTTTAAGTAGGAGTTTTTGTGGGGGGTACGGATAGCCGGTCAACTATCCGGCCTGTGGCGGTAAGGTCATGATCGGTGAGCAGGAATTAGAAGATCCCTAGAGGTGGGGCGTCACCCATTATGGATGGGAGCGCCCGGGGGGAGGCGGCCATTGGCCCCTCAAACGGGGAGGCGGTCCCCTCTAAGGATGGGGACGCCGAAAGGGAAGGCGGCCATAGGCCCCTCCCTGGGGAGGAGGGGCTACGGCCCCTCCTGGGAATTTCCCGGGGCCAGGACATCTGCGACGGCAGATGTGGTAAGTTGTGTGGGGTGGGAGGGGGGTCTACGCTACCTTCTAGACACCTCACACGAGTCCTCGGACGACCACTAAAGATGGCGGCGAGTTAACAGGGGGCCCCCGCTAAGACAAGGGAAATTGGAAGTTGGCACAGGGGTACAGTCCTCTGTGCGACCGCCCCTCACAAGTGAGGGGGGAGTTCTGGTATTGGGGATCTGACACCGGTTACGTTTGCCGTTGGCCCGTAATGTTAGGATGTACAATTTCAAAGTTTGAGTAATGCATTTGCAGGATGTTTAGTATCGGCTAGGAGAACCTTTGTATTAGAGACGTGTTAAGGTCAGCCAAGAACATCGTAATGTGTAAATGAAATTGTACATGATATGAAACTGTTATTTTAACGTTTTAATTTTGTTTCATATTTTAATAAATACGGCCGGGAGGGTAACTCCCTCCCGCCTTCCACAAGTTCAGAACAGTTTCCGTCTTCCCATCCTTGGGGGATTGTGTTGAGAGGGGGTGGCGGGTATCTCAGCCATATGGAAAGGGGCGACCACTCGGTCCCCCCGAACGTATGGTGGAGTACCCCGATCCCCCCGGGAAGCCATTTTGGGCGGGAGGCGAGTCTCGGCTGGTATGCCCGAAGCGGCGTAGCCGGGGCGCGCCTTTTCCCGCCCAAGAGGGGGTTGTCCTAGACACCAACACCGCTAGCCACGCCCTGGAGGCGGATTGGAGGTGGGTCCACGCCCGCCCGAAGAAGGATAAAAGGAGCGACAAGCCAAGGAAGCATCCTCTTGTTCCTGTGCTCTGAAGCTGCACCTCCCCGTTGCACGTGAGCTCGAGACGGAACGAAGAGCCATTTTTGACCCACCCACCAGCCCCTGATGACAGCGATTTGTTGGAATAAAGTCGAGTGTTGTGATATTGTTTTCTTACAGGTTGTTTTGAATAAAGTTGGTAATTTGGTGTGAAATAAAGTTGATAATTTTCATTTTCAGCATGTTTTATTCAGCAGAGTAGTTGCGCCGGATACTCGGTAGAGATTATACTTTGATTTGCTTAAGTATATATTGTTTTTCTCCACTTTAGTCTTAGATTGTCATATTTATTTTGGTCGGGCGGTAAGGTCATGATCGGTGAGCAGGAATTAGAAGATCCCTAGAGGTGGTGCGTCACCCATTATGGATGGGAGCGCCCGGGGGGAGGCGGCCATTGGCCCCTCAAACGGGGAGGCGGTCCCCTCTAAGGATGGGGACGCCGAAAGGGAAGGCGGCCATAGGCCCCTCCCTGGGGAGGAGGGGGTACGGCCCCTCCTGGGAATTTCCCGGGGCCAGGACATCTACGACGGCAGATGTGGTAAGTTGTGTGGGGTGGGAGGGGGGTCTACGCTACCTTCTAGACACCTCACACGAGTCCTCGGACGACCACTAAAGATAGCGGCGAGTTAACAGGGGGCCCCCGCTAAGACAAGGGAAATTGGAAGTTGGCACAGGGGTACAGTCCTCTGTGCGACCGCCCCTCACAAGTGAGGGGGGAGTTCTGGTATTGGGGATCTGACACCGGTTACGACCTTGCCGTTGGCCCGTAATGTTAGGATGTACAATTTCAAAGTTTGAGTAATGCATTTGCAGGATGTTTAGTATCGGCTAGGAGAACCTTTGTATTAGAGATGTGTTAAGGTCAGCCAAGAACATCGTAATGTGTAAATGAAATTGTACATGATATGAAACTGTTATTTTAACGTTTTAATTTTGTTTCATATTTTAATAAATACGGCCGGGAGGGTAACTCCCTCCCGCCTTCCACAAGTTCAGAACCGTTTCCGTCTTCCCATCCTTGGGGGATTGTGTTGAGAGGGGGTGGCGGGTATCTCAGCCATATGAATAATCCTCAAAGGATTACTGTATCACTTATTTGCCCCACTTATTACTTCAGTTGATCTAATAACCCACCTCCTATACCTGTATATATTTTCAATCCACCGTCCTCAAAACACATTTTCATTTGCTTTATTCGCCATTTCTGAAACAAACACTTTATAAAGGTCCAGTATTTAATACAATAAACTATTCATGTCAAGTGAGGTAGTTGTCTGAGATCTGCGGAGTTTAGGAGACGTGCATATTTGCGTTATGCACTAGCAGTGAACAAATAGATTGTTTCCCCAAATGTGTTTTCTGAGTGAAGAAAGAATTCTATTCCAAGACATGCGAGGTTGCTTGATAATTCAGACACAATTACAAAGTTCATTACTTTCAGCCTGTTTGTCTCTTTTAACCATTTACCTTGATTCATAAAGAGCATTACTCAGTAATAATCATAATAGACGAACACCCCTAAAAATGAAATATATGATTAATAGAGAACCATGAAACAGGTTTTCTGCAGTAGTTATGGAAGCTCTGAAAGCCCAGTTTATTCTGCAGTGGCCCCAGTCTTCCCGCTCAGCTGTTAGCTTCTTAATTTCAACCTCATGCATCTCGGAGACACAAGCACTGGGAGGTATCAGTGTGTGCTCATGTCAGAAACAGCTTTTGCGTCTTGCATTACAACGATGAGTTTTTAGATTTCTAACCTTTTCTCCAACCCACCATCAGAGGGTTTGGGAATATGTTCCATTGAATGATATGGCTTCAAATATCCTTATTTTGTCATTTAATTTTAACTCTATTTATAATTGTAAGTTTTCATTTATTTTGAGAATAATAATGTAATATCCACCCTTTTGTCTGCTGACATGTGCAAAAAAGCTGAAGAAGATAGGCTGATGTACAGAGGGAAAAGACGCCTTTCTCTCTTTTACTCGATCCCAAGTTTCATGATAAAAGCAACTGATTTATATTTAAGGACAAGGTGGGACATTCAGGTAAAATCTCAGGTGATATAATGAGCTTTTGGGCTTTAAATGGAAGTTGTTTTAATTTCGTGTTAAATGTATTTTATGAAAGGCAGTTATGTTAGTTTCAAGCATAGTTGCAAAGTTTTACTGTGTGAAGATGCAAAGTAATTAATTGGGGGGTTTAATTGGGGATCGCACTTTAGCTTTGGTCAGATTCACTTTAGACTTGGAGGGGTGCACATCGCCTTGCTTTTCTCTTTTGAGTGACTTTATGCTATGAAATACCACTGATTTCAGTGAAGTTCGACAGACGTCTCTGTAATGATGACACCTTCCTGCTTTCCTGGACCTAATTAAGGTATCCGCAAGTAGAGCTACATAGAGTAGGCTTCGATTAGGTAGCTTAGCTTTACTAGGTAAGAGTAATGAAAATCATATTCTGATCATCAGATACTGTATCTCATCTTCCCCATTGCCATTAACGAGTTTCTCGTGTGATTCCTGTTGCTGAGTCTTAACTTTGTTAAACTATTTGGTCTGCCAGTAGGGATTCTGTATTTCTACAGTGTATTTTTGAGATTAGAGTACATCGGTTTGGCTTTGAATTTGAAATAAATTCATACTTAATCTCATTTACTGACCTTTAGTCTGCTGGGCCTCGGTTTAATGTGTTTTGTGTTACAGCTACCTTGTTGGGTGATGAATTTGCATAGCTGGCTGCCGAGTATAGTTTGCACTTATTGCTCTATATGCAGAGCAGACATGGATATCTAACCTAGTGTGTTGTTGCATTACATTGAGGTTTGGGGTGATTTTGTGAGTTCTACCCATTTCTCGATTAAATAAAATATTCACTCATAATTCGCATTTTCGAAATGTTGCATATTTTTTTTCATTTGTTTTTGATTGGTTCTGTTTTTTTTAGTAGTTTACTCAAGCCTTGCAGGAACTATAAAATCGATGTGAGTCGTGGCCGCAAGACAATTTCTCCTTAAACAAGTCTCTGGCCAATATGTCGCACAACTTGTATTCAGGTGAAATACTGGTGAAGTGCATTGCATGTAATAAGCAGAACTTTGCTTAATAAAAATTATCTGTGGTGCCACTCAAGGGAAGCATTTTGCAATTTCTTTCTGTTCATGAGTGCCGCCATCTTGAGCAGTTCAACAATATTTCCGCAATTCACACTGATTCTCTAGGGCAAAAGCATACCCCGCAATTGGACCATAAATAATGTGTATTTTATGGAAAATACCCAGGGAGTCTTGACAGCTTTAAAAAGGGCTCACTTTTCAAGCCGTTTGCTTCAGAATTGATCCTGCAGCCTGCCGCCCATTTCACAGATAAAAGTATGATTTCTAAGTGGAGCTAATTAAATGAAATCCTGCTCATAACAGATTTGGAGAGCATAGGCATGTGATTATTTTCAGCAAGAGGACTGAGATTGAAGTCTGTGCAGAGAATGCGTGTGCAATTTTAACCAGAGCTTTCCATGGTGACACCAGTCACTTAGGCATTTGTATTCACAGTGCAAAGTGTTTGTGGCGATCAAAATGCTAATCATTTCTTGCTGGAAAATTCAGTTGTTCCCTGCTGTACTGGCGGCAGACCTGTACTTAGAAGCCACCGCGGAATATATGCATCAAGAATTAGGAGTATTAGGAAGGAATGGCAGGCGAGAAAATATTTAACAATAAATCCAGGAGAATGCGTAACACAATATGCCAATGCATAAAACGAATGATAAGCTCATGTGTATTTTAAAATTAAATTAACTCACTGCTTACCGTTGAAGATTGCGTTGATCAAGTGCTAACATAGCACAGCATTGAAGGATATATAGGTCAGAGAAGTGGCTAATATTGTGCAACAGGTGCAGTGGCACCGGGACTCGTGGATATGCGGGGCCCACTGCATCCCTATTTTTCGACTACTAAGACTAACAAAAAGGGGCGCTTGTCCTTGGCTGCATTTAGGGCCCATGACATTCTTGCTACACCACTTGTCTAAGTGAGTAGAGAGTAGAAAACGTGGAGGGAGGTTTACTATTTTTTCACGCAAAACGCCGCAGCAAGGGAAAAGGAGAGAACAGAAATTCACAATATTTACAAAGATATGGAACATTTCTTCTCTCTCTTTGTGCTGGTGCACTCCACGTTGCCGGGCTCCAATGCAGACACCTTTGCGCCATATTGAACATTAGCCTGCAATATGGGTAGCATTGTTTCTGTTAGGGAGTGACACTTTCCTGCCCTTAAACAATCCTTAGAGGCTTTTTCCTGTGTCTATCTGTGCTCAGGGGCGGCCTTAGGCATGTGCAAGCTGTGCACCTGCACAGGGCCACCCAACCCCAGGGGCCGCCACGCCAATATATATCCTTAATATAATAATTCTCTGAGGATGGATACATATTTGCGTGGCAGGGATTTGCCGGCCTCCAGCTCTGTTCCACTTCTAAACACCCTGACCACCCTCTCTTCACTGGCCTACGCGCTCTGCCCCGCCTGGACCCCCTCTTCCGGGGCCCCCTACCTACGCTCCCTGCCCAGGGCCGCCATGAGCCTAGAGCCGCCCTGCTGTGCTGCAGAATGCAAAAAACACAGTTGATGGACAGAATGCAAAACAATGTCTTATATTCATCCCAGTACAAAGATCTGGGCCTAAATCCATGGTTTTTTTGCACTCCACACCACCCTGGGTTAGACACTGGCTATATGCAAATCAGCCTTGACCCTGTGCCTCATGGGAACAGTCCAGCCCGAACTACCAAGCCATGTCTTTGCAGCACACGAAGAAATGAAGCACACGTAGAAATAAAAATATTTGTGTGTTACACCTCTGTCAGGTAAGCGCTCTATTTATGGTCTTTGTAAATCTGGGTTTGAGTCCAAATGCATGGGTAGACGCAGAGGAACACCCCTGCGCGGCCCTTGTAAAGCCTGCCCAATGCAAAGTAATGCAAGGCAGCGGCAGGCAAAGTGTCTTTGAGTGGCTCAGTAAATCCCTCAAATGAATTTGAGGCAGGACTAAGCCACAAAGGTGAAGCCACCCAGACGCAGAAGCTCAGTAAACCCGCCCCATGATGCATTGCATCTCCCTAGAATTCAGGGTCAATAATTGAATTGTCTAGCAGAGCCAAACAAGGCAGATTATATTAAAGCTACAGTCAAAAGAGCGCGCGTGCGTGCGCACGCATGCACTCGCGATGATTAAACCCTCCATTTGCAACAGTGATTAGATTCAGGCAAAGTAAATGTTTCATTTAATCTCTGCACTTCATAAATAAAGCATATCAAATGAAGATATAGTGGGTTTCCCCCAGTGGTAGTTAAGTTTGGAACACTGGGATATTTCTTTTGGTTGATACTAGAATGTATTTCTGTGAAAAACATAGATCAATGGATTCGAGTTCAGAGAAAAATATAAAATGCAGACTGCATGCTCTACAAAATAAGATGTTAGGGCGGATTTTCACTTTTTAGGGACCCATGATGATTATAATAAATAGTCTTTAATGTTACTTTCAGGGCTGATCACGCACAGCGTTCAGCTTTCATCAAAGGAGAGAGTGCATTGCACTTTAAAATTCACAGACGTAATGCATTCTAAATGCATTTCTCTTTTTGTTTTCAACTTCAGTACAATGGCAGACATGGCGTGTTGATAATTTTGAATGTTCAATCACGATTCTGCAAATAGGCCGCGTCTTGCAGTCCGTGCCTTTACAGCTTGTCCTATACTTGGAACGGGTTTCGATTGCCCGCTGACATGAAAAAGAGCAATGAATGGACGCGAAATGTCACTCTGGAGAAATTGAAAATTAAGTTCGACTACATATACCGAGAGAGTGTTTTCTGATTGCTTATGGGTAGAAAAGGTGATGTAAAAAGAAAGGGCTAGGTATTTCAGACAAATAGAAAGCTATATAACAGACGCGTAAAGACGCTATGTAAAGGATGAAAGAAAATAATCGAAAAAAAGAACAATATGTATAATTGATTTTTAATTCAGGCAGCATTTTTGTTCCTCACACAGTTAAAATTGTCATGAAATATAACTTCCAGTGATCAATGCTCCACGTTATTCTGCCATTACTCAAAATTAACCTTACAGTGGGTCGATAAGAGCCCTGGTCGCGGTGCACCCAATCTGCTGCAACATAATCGACATTCGTCGTCTCAAAAACAAGCACCTGCAAAGTCAACAAGTTTGTCTTTAATGTGCAAACGAATGCGAGCTCAGGGTGCACAAATGTGATCTTCCTGATGTTGCTGAGAAATCTGCCCCTTTCTGTACCTCCTACGTTTGAGCGCCATTTTGTATTCCTCGAACTTACAATAATGTATTGCACCGGCGCCACATGCTTGATAAATTACAAAAGGACGGTCCTGCAAGCTTGGAGACTATAACCCGAACGCAGATTTGGCAGAGAGAGAAAGAGGCATGTTGCATAGAGGCACAGCTCAAATACTGTGTGTGCAGATGTCCATGTCTGTATTTACATGCATTTGCAAACTGTAACCAAACCTATCAATTTTGAAGATGCATGGTGACAATGTGTTTGAAGTCTTAGGGGCATATTCTCAAGGAGTTATCACAGAGTTAAGGGCACTTTATCACAGACAAAGTCGCGCTAAAGTTATCACCCTATTCACAAGCTGGTGCTAACAGACCTTAGCACCAGTTCACCTGCGATAGCAGCTACAAAAAACATCACCACAGACGACCCCAGCAACCAGCCACGGCCCGTGGAGGGAGTTTCGGTGGGGCGGAGAGGCCGGGCGCGGTAGGGGCAGGGTGGGGGGTGCTAAAAACTGGAGTATGGATAATTGAAGGTAAGTAAACAATTTAATTAATAAAACGAATTTCGTAGCGAGCCCTGCATCGCAAAATGCGATGCAGGGTGTGCTATGAAATTCATTTTATTAATTAAATTGTTTACTTACCTTCAATTATCCATACTCCAGTTTTTAGCACCCCCCACCCTGCTCCACCCCGCCCCGCCTCTCCGCCCCACCAAAACTCCCTCCACGGGCCATGGCTGCCAGCAACTACTCGCTAAAGAGATGCAGAGTAGGTGTTCCAGTGCAAAAAGCCACAACAACACCACTCCACAACATTCTCAACGACCAGCCAGATCGGCAAAAAGACCGCGGACCATGCGATAAGGTGCGTTAGCAGCAGGAAACTAACACCTGCACCACAAAAGGGAGGCCAGCACAGAGCCACACCTGAAGAACAACAGATGCCATGGAGCCACTGAACATCCGGGCCGGACACCCAAGAAGGCAACAACACCCACCGCCACAACACGCAGGACCCTACGAGCCCCCGGGACCCCCACCGGCCCCCCGGACCATCAATAAGGCAGCACAGACAAAGACAGCGAACCCCAGAAAATGCACTAACCTCACAGACCCAACACCAGAGAATGTCATTGCCCACTACATACTCAGAGGGACAACCCTCCTCCACATCCTGACCACCATTGTCCACAGGATGCCAGTACCAACACAGCGGAAGACCAACATTCCACCTCAGACCAAGCTGCTGGCCGTGCTGTACCTGCAAGCAAAGTCAAGCGCACACAACCTAAATTAGTTGATAGGTAATGTCTTGTATCATTCAATGAAAGGATAAGATTGAACTCCGATATTATTATCTTATTTGTTTTTTTATTTGTCTGGTGAGAAGCTCCCCTAACCAACAGGGGAGTTTTTCTTTCACAAGAAACCAGCCGACACATGTTTCGTCAATAACGGGGTACACCCGTGACTCTTCAGGGCTGTCGTGAGCCAGCCTTGCTTGCTGGTGCTTACTGCTGTGTGGTCTGTTGCAGGGTCTGTGTTCTCCTCTACGTAGCTTGGCTGCCCGGGTCCTGGTGGTGGGTTGAGTGTGATGGCCATGAGATGTTGTAGGTTTTCAGTGTCGAAGGTGTGGTGGTCCTCTCTGGCATCACAGATGTGTGGGCTTTTGTGCTCTGCTGGAGGTGTTGTGTGTCTCTCTGCAATGTGAAGGGGAGATGCATGTTAAAATTGTGTTGACATGTATGTTGGTGCATTGTTCTTGTTTCCATGGAGACTGTATGACAATGTACATTGTGACTGTTTGGGAGGTGCAGGATTTGGATGCAGGACCGTGTACATTTGGACTACGTGATGGATGTGAGGTTGTACTTGTACATTTCCATTTCACAGTTTCCAGCTCTGTCAGATGTAGTAGGCCTCTTTCTGTGCGTGCTATGCTGTGTGTGCGAGTTATGTCCTCTGTTCTGCAGTGTCGGGTTTGCACATTGTACCACATTGTTGTCAATGTGGGTGTGCTAGTATTGCTATGTGTGTATGCTGCAGTGTGCCACGGGGATCAGGAACATGATCCAGGGTCATTGTGGGCATGCAGTATGCTACACCTCGTTGTGCATGTGTGCCATTGTGCCCATCTCCTCCCGTCCCCCCAGTCCCTGGTCGTTACTAACCCTGTTGATGTTGCGTCAGGTCCTCTCGAGCTGTGTCCATACTCCCTACTCCTTGCACCATCTCCACACTGATGACTGTGGCCTCGGTTTCCTCCAGCTCCTCCTGTGGCGCAGGACTCCCACCTCCTGTCCCTTCCTGTTGGCAGCAGGTTTAGGTTATCACATCATGCCAGTGCCACTTGGCCTCCTCGACACTCCGACTGCATTCCAGGGGGTCTACTTGTGGGTCAGTTGATGGTAGTTTTCTGTCACCTCTGTGACGCTGATCTGGTTTTGCTGTGGACTGCACCCCGCCTTCCTCTCCCTCTTCTCCTTGGCCGTCCGTGTCCGCGTCCCCATTGTTCCTTGCTGATGGTCTGTGGAGGATGTGGGGTTTGCATTGGACTCTGTGCTTGGTCAGGGTGCATCCATGTTGCTACGCACTTTGGATTGTCTCTGGTGTGTTGTTTCTGTAGTTTTTATAGTGCATTTTCCCACCAGACGCGTGGGATTTGCAGGCCTGTCACTGGTTTTTCGCGTCTTTTTGTACCCCAATTGGCCTTATCGCAAGATTTTTTGCATTATTGTTTCGCATTTATGCGGCATGGCGTTGATTTTAACACAGACATTTGACGGGTTACCTGGAGACTATTGCATGGTACAGCAAGTGGAGGTTGCTTTATATTCAAGGTTTTGACAGCAATGAAGACATGGCCTGACCTGTCCAATTTGAGAGAGATATGCACGTGGCAATGCTTTTTGAAAATCATGCCCTGGGATGGGAATTTTTGGGGGTCTGAGAATTTGCAATGATGTAGTACGTTGTTTTCAGATAGGAAGATTTGAAGTGGGACTTATGAATGTCATCACCTTATTACCAGAGAATGTTGAAATTCCAATGGAAAAGCGGATCACAAGAGGAGATTACTTTATTAGTTATTTGATCAAGAAGACTAACAATGAAGCTCTTATATTTTCTGGTGAGAGAGTGGTTTTGGACGTTCAGCACCATTAGTTTAGGAGTGATATTTTTTGTCTGTATTGTCTGCCACTGGAATGAGGAGGAGTATATTGAGATTACCTTTTAAGGGACCCCATGTAAGTTAAAACATTAAAAAAGTGCTCTATAAGTAGAATTAATAGTATCATAGAGGTTGGATAAGATAAAATCATAGTATGAATATTGAGCAAAACTAGGTTTTAGTGAGTGCGATGGTTTCAAGATAACTCTCTTAGATGAGACCAGGCATTGAACTTGAATTATACAAAAGAGATCTATAGACTGGGGACATATTTGTTATAGTATGAAGGAGATGGGTTACTGAGATGAGAAGAGGTGATTCTTCTTGGCCGATTAGACTTTGTGTTAAGTACCACTTTCTCAGAACATTGTGTATATTTGATGTGTTGTGAGATCTGTGATCAATGAGTACTCATGATTTAAAGACATAGGGATAATGTGCAGAGAAAAATGCTCTAAGCATTTGGGATGTTGTGGATGTTGAGGTATTCAAGAGTAGGTGTGTCATGTGAGGAGTAACAGGGATGGCGTAAGAAGAGCAGTCCCTAGGAGTAGAGTGTTTGTTGTTGAGGAAGATACGAAGTGTGCTGTAGAGATTGAGCCTCACTTCATGTAGGCAATCCTGCTGCAGACTGATGTCAAGCAGTTGACTTTGGGGAGTGGGTAGAGATTTGTGCTATGGTTAGTGGCAAGTGACTATAATGAATTATGAGAAGAACAAATGCATGTCTCATGTGAACCATGCATATGGGTGGTCAAGTCCTGTGGAGATTCAGTTTGTGTGCTGTGTGTGGTGTAGGTGTAATCTACATGGTGGTTGGTTGACATTGATGCAGTCTAAAAGCTGATCTTACTTTGCATGAAACTTAAAACCTATTTTAACAGAGAAAACATAAAAATGTACTTTGCACATGTCTGGAAAAATGACACGGAAACTAAGAAAAGTTGAAAAACCAGCACAGTAAAACTGCTTGACTAGGAAGAAACAGTAGGATTAATCTACTTGAGAATTTAAGATGTTAAGTAACTGATTGCCTTATAGTCATTGACAGAGATGTCGTAAAAACTGATGATAACTTAGCTTTGCTATTCACTTACGTGCAAAGTGTCCTAACAAAATCTGTATTGGTACAATTTCTAAAATAAATGTTTTAGATGTCTGAAAATTTCAATATCAGTCCTTAACATGGTAAAGAACATTTGCGTTCAAGACAATTTTATTTTAACAATTTTTAGAATAGATTCACATGTTGCTGCTTTTTGAAATAGTGGCAGAAGGCCATATTTGAAATTGAACATTTTTGTGTAACAATTACTGACATTACAAAATACTTATATATGAGATGTTTTATTTATTTCATTATTCTTAAACTTAATTAGGAGTTCATTATACTAAAATATGAAATGTTGAATTTAAATACGTTGAGATGTTTTTTCTTCCTAGGCTGCATTATTTTATCGCCTTGTTTAATGGACTTTGAGACAGTTCCTCAAATGTTGCTTTATTTTTGGTTGGTTCATGCAACATTCCTTTTGACAGCAAAGACCTTTCTTTTTTCCTCTCTGTGTGTGAATGATGGAACAAGATGTTTCCCCTATATCCATGGAAAGTAGCAAAATAAACAAGTTCCTTGTAAATTAATGTGGAAGAGTAAAAGAACAATTGTTTCTCAAGATGTGTGTGAGAAAATATGCAGGAGTAACAATTTGTACCTGGAAAGATGGAAGGACGATCACAGGATGATCAGACCATTGTAGATCGACCATTGATATCATGATGACAAATATGAATTATATAGCAACTTTGTACCGGAGGATGCATTTGTTTTTGCTTTTCACATTGCAATGCTTTGATGCACCTTTTTTAGGAGAGCTTTGCCTAAGCTCAGCGACCCTATTTCACTTTTCTTTGCCTCCAGCTTGTAGTATGGCCTAAGGCCTGCTTTGCGTGCATGTTATGTTAGCATGGCTTATTAGAAGTTTAAATACCATTTTTACCTTTTGCTGCTTTTGCACATGACACTGCTTAGCTGTGTTTGTAAGTTAGCCTTCACAAAGGTCTACACATGAGAAAAGGTTTTGTTTTCGACATCTCTAGACTTACATCGTGCCCCTTGTCTGCACAGTGAGTGCTGAAGCGGTCAAGGTTATCAAAACATGTTAGCTGTTTTTCGACATGTTCGAATAACGCTTTCTAGACACAACAATTTGGCAGCAGTGAGCCAAGTAAGATTCTGGCCCCCTTATTATCACCCACTTGTCATGATTTTACACACTTGGAAGATTTCCATTTCCAGGGATGCAGGGAACATATGCTGATCCAGATGTAATTTACTCCTACTGAGTTAAAAGGTAATGGGGTCCCCCACACAAGCCTAAGAAACCTTCTATAGTTTATAATACATAGTTCCTATGTAGGGAGGGTGTTAAAACTAGGCGCTATAGGACCTGTTTTCACCATCATTGTAATATGATTTCTCCTTTTGTATTTTATGGAATTGTAACCATGCTGACCATATTATTTTTAATTATATGTCTGCTTATGTTGGCTAAGATACTGCACATGATATCACGTCATTAAAATAAATATTTTAACCTTGCCGTGTCTCTTATTTACTCCTGTTGGGGACTGGTATGAGAGTATATCAAAAGAGTGTTCTCCCTTCCCAACATTCCTGAGATGGTCCTAAATCACATGTTCTAGGTTGTCTAATCATTGATTACTTAGCTATAGGACAAAGAGGTAATCTGACACTGATGCTAGCTGGTTGGGGTTTTTCGAGGTACGGAGGTGAGTTTCCGGTACACCACAATTCACTGACATCCTAGGTCTCTGTACACAGTTCTGTGTATGAGCAGGATCCTTGCAACAAACCTGCCTGGCAAACTTACTCTTAAGCACTTTTCTAATTGCCCTTGCTGAGGAACTTGCTTGTCGTACGATTTACAGCAGTTTGGCGAGAAACCAGACTTGAACGTTCCCAATGTATGGTACATTCCCCCTCGCCCATTTCCATGCAATTTTCCCATAGTGGACTTTAACTTGATCATCTCACTCATGATCAGAGAACCATTGAGAACCAACTCCTTACTTTGTTGATGATAGAAATTGTTTTGTTTTCATAAAAAACAACCTCTTACGGATTTTTAAATTTAGGGAGGGATTATTTCAACTGGATGTGTGGCTTTGTATTTCAAGCTCTTAGATTTATGAGTGGCTTTTTAAAATGTTTCTTATTTGCATTGATTTTGGATTGGACTGAACTTATTTTGGAGGTTCGGTCTGCCAATTGCAATACTTTATTTCTACAGCATTTTTTTGAGAGTAATATACCTGAACCTGATCACCAATGTCTGTGTTGGCTACCAATTAAGGGTCCACATTGGGTAGGTGACAGTTGGACATCATGTTTCCTCACCCCTCACTGTGACAGAGAAAGTTCCATAGGAGGACCATCGCCTCTGAGGTGAAGTATTGAACCTGAGTTGAAATCCTACTTGTATAGGCCCAGTAGGACTGATAGGGTTGTGTTTGTAAGTGTATTGGGCTTCTGCTGCAAGAAACAGTTTAAGGGTCTATCAATGCAAGTTAGTGGATGCCTTTATAGCTGTGGGTTTGGTAATTGACAGTAGTTTGGTCTGTGACAGTCCAGGGGCTTTCATCCAGGGTATTGTGCTGAATATGTTGATTTATGCATGTACTCTTTTGTCTGCTTTCATTCCAGAGAGGTGTAAGTGTGATAATAGGATGATAGTGTGTGAGTGAAGAAGGGTGAGCTAGTAGTTTATTTATTTATTATTTTATTTGTATTTATTTATTTAGGGAGTTTTGTATAGCACGAACGTGACCCATGGGTATCAGAGCGCTTTACAGTTACATGAAGTAGGTTATATATACATTTTATATGGTAAAACCCTTCAACAATATGGGAGGTGGGTTAGGTATAAAGCTATATAGTGAACTTTACACAGTGATATGAGGTAGGTTTGGCATACTTCTATCCAATATACATAAGTATGTACAATGACGAGGTATAATTAGGCTATTACATGAAAACAGACCTTACATATTTCTCTAAAACACCTCTGTATGTCTATCTTCAAAGTTACCATCAATGTTATTCTACTGCTTACTGTACTGTATCCTATATTCCAGTACAATAGTTCCAAATTGTCTTTTTCTGTGCATTCTTCATCCATAAGTCTGGTTTAGTAAAGTACTGGCAGGTTATCTCCAGTATAGCCGGTGCCTTTCTCTTTACTTACATTTGTTGTTCAGTTTTGGAATATCCATGTCGCCGTGGCGGTGATGACCTGTCTTCTCTATGTAAGGAACTTACTCATTAGGAATATCTTAGCTTCCCTTTTGAATGTTGCCGTGTTTGGAATTTTCCTATTGTTTGAATGGAGTGAGTTCCATATTCTGGGGGCTGCTCCGTTGAAAGCCCTGTCATATGTTTTCTTCTTCCTGAAGATGGGTGGTCTCAGCAGCAGCTCCTTGGCACTCATGGCTGGTCTGCATCCTCCAGATATCTCTATCTTCTGGGCCAGGTATCTTGGTGTTTTGTAGTGGAGCGCTTTGTGGGTGATACATGCCATTTTAAGTTGGATTCTGGCTTCGTATGGTAACCAGTTAAATGACTTCAGGTGTGGCGAGATATGATCGAATTTTCTCGATCCAGTGATGAATCTTGCGGTTGCATTGAGGCATGCTTTTAGTGGTGCTGTGGAGATTTTTGGTAGCCCTGCTAAGGTTGTACAACCGTATTCAATCCTTGAGATAACTAAGGATTGTCCTGCCAGTTTGAGATCCGCTGTAGAAATGAGTGGTTTCACTTTCCTAATGTAGTTCAAGTGCAAACGGGCATTTTTTGCCATTGCTTTGATGTGGGCTTTCATGTCTAGGTTCTTATCCAGAGTGATTCCTAGAGATTTAGCTGAGTCCACTAGGGTAGGTGTGCAGTTTAGTGCTGTGATCAGTTTGGTCTATTCCTACTCTTCTGTGTTGTTCTTAGGTGGTGAGATTAATAGGAATTCAGTTTTTTGCGCGTTTAACTTCAGATGATTGCTAGTTAACCAGCATAGAGCTATTTTAAGGCCTCATTCATTAATTTAATTTCTTTCAGAGATGCAATCTTGATGTAAATCTGCGTGTCGTCCACGTACATGTGATAGGATATGTTTATGTCTCGTAGAATTTCTGTAGGAGGTTTGACATACAGGTTGAAAAGTGAGGGAGATAGTGTAGATCCTTGAGGAACTCTGATTGAATTAGGACAGGATGGGGATAGCGTCTGGTTGACCAAAAACCGTTGCGTTCTATTCTGAAGGAAGGATTCAAACCATTTCAGGACATTTCCTGACAATCCCATCCTGTCATGAAGCCTGCTTAGTAATTTTTCAGGATTTACCATGTCGAATGCAGCCGACAGGTCAAGCATGACTAGTAGACATGTTCGATTGTGATCTAGGGCCAGTAACGCATCGTCTACGATATGTAGGATCGCTGTTTCCGTGCAGTGTCCTGTTCTGAATCCTGACTGGCAGTCGTCCAATAGCATGAAATTAGCGATGTGATGGCTCAGTTGATTTTGCACACATTTCTCAATTAATTTGGCCAGTATTGGAATATTGGTAACTGGACGAAAGTTATTAGGATCTGCTGGGTCCCCTGTAGGTTTTATGATGATGGGCACGACTTGGCCTGTTTTTAGACATTCTGGAAGGATCCCTTGAGATAGCGAGGCATTTATTATCTTGGTCCATATTGAGATGACGATATGGTTGATTTTTTGTAGACATTTAGAAGGGAGTGGGTCATTATAGTGGTTATTCAGTTTGATATCCTAGAGCGTTTTGGCGATAGTAATCTGGTCATATAGTTTGAAGGTATCCCCCTGTGCTTTGTTTTTTGCCCTTTCATGGTCGATTGTCGGGTGGTAATATTCAGTGAGTGTGGTTGGTTGGGCATGTTATCAGCCGCCATCTTGAGCTCTCTTTCTAGAATGTTGGCCTTGTCAGTGAAGAACATTGAGAATTCTTCACAACTCAGATGAGTTTTTGTCGATTCTTGTGCCGATTTGGCCAACTTGTTGGATTGCTGCTTTAAGATCTCGAATAGTTTCTGTGGTCTGTTTTTAGCATTATCCAGTTCTGATGTAATAAATTCCTCTTTGGAATTTAGGATCTTTTTTTTGTACTCCCTTCTGATTTTTCTGAGCGATTTCTGCTCGGGGGATGATGGGTGTTGTCTGCATTTTCTTTCAGCAAGTCTTAGTTTCCGCCTATCTTCATTCAGAGCCCCATTAAACTATGGTAGTGTTGTAGTAAGTGAAATGATAGGTCTGGTGTTAAAGCCTCTCACCATAGTGGAGGGTTTTAGGCCTTTAGGATATCAACAATGTGGTTCATACATGGACTTCATAATCTGCTGATTGGATCATAACCTTCCTATTTCCATATAGGTTCATGGGTAGATGAAAGGTATGCTGTTGGTAACCTAAAGTAGTACGTTTTGCACCCATATGCTTGAATGTGTTCTTTGAGGTTAAGAGTAAACAGCATGTTTTATCAGTCCAGAAAGTACGTGTTATATATTGTCATCCTTGGTATGATCTTCCCCAAACTTTTTGCCTTTCGTTTTTGTTGGCATTAGGATTCTGTGCATTTTACAACTGATAACCAGTATTAACATGTTTTGGCTCTCTGCCTAAAACATAATGCTATTGGCTTACAGCTGATTGGCATATAGAATTTGACTTATGGGATCCCAGTATATGGTACTGCATGTATTCAAGACTTGTAAATGTAATGCTAGTAGTGGGCCTCCAGCACTCATTGTGCCACCCACTTAAATAATAGTTTACACATGCCTCAGTGCAGCCATTGCACCCTGTGGTACGGTTCTAAAACTGACAATTCAACCTGGCAATAGAATCCTTTTCAAAGCCTTAACCTACCTTTATAAAACGTATAGGTCACTCCTAAGGTAGCCTCTAAATAGCTCACTGGGAAGGGAAAATTGTTTTTAAAAAGTAGGACATGAGTTTTTAGTTTTACATGTCCTGGTTGTGAAACTTCTACATTTGTTTTTCACCACTGCAAGGCCTATCTCTCCCATTGCACAACATTGAGTTACCCTATTACATTTATCAAGTGCTAATTTGATTGAGAACAACCAGGTATGTAAAATTTGAAATCAAACGAATTGTAATTTAAAACCCTCTTTAATGGTAAATTCAGATTGTAAGTCACATTCTGAAAATGTCAATTTCATAAAGTTAGCATTTTCTTGTTCTAACCATTTGGTGCCTGCTGCCTGTATTCTCGGTGACATTACTGTGAATGACTTGACAGTTGACCTTTAAGTATTCCTGACATTGAGACAAATGGGGACTAGTTGTTGGCAGGATGGGCGAGTGGAGATTTTCCCTGCACTACCTACATTTAAGAGAACTGCCTCCAGCACACATACAAAGAGACCTGATAATAATATTTTGTCATCCTAGACTACATGGAGCCTTGACAGGGGAAGGAAAGAACTTTCCAGAACCAGATATGGTCAGGATGTCACCTCCCACTTCAAAGGCAGGTACCTGGTATAAATATCAGGATACCAGAAAGATGGTCAGAGGAGGGGTGGTGGCCTTCGTAGTCGCACATTCATCAGGAGGCACGCTAGATGGGGAAAACATTAATCTGTCTGCTCCCTGCTGCTTGATACTGATGAATGTGTGAGTACAAAGGCCACCACCCCACCTCTGACCGAGTTTCTAGTATCCCTTCAAGTCTAGGGTGCATGATCAATTGTACATAGGGGTATCCCAGGTATGATTGACTTGGGTCATATCTTAGGTTTGTTTACTCTCCCATATTAGCATCTAGGGACACAGGGGACACCCAATAGTGTTATTGTAGGAATCCAACTGTCCTGACAAATGCCCCAGACCTTTTAGGCTTACTGTGTGGGCAGAAACATGTTGGCAGACCGTAACATAGACTAGAGACATTATTCTCTTGAGTTCCATCATAGGATTTTTTTAGTGTACCTCAGGTCCTCATTAATAAAGGTGATAACCGAGGCACCTGAAGGTATTTTTTATTAACCTGGATCACGATTTTGTCCTGCAAGTTTTATGTAAGAACTCCCTCCTACCACAAAGTCTTCGTGGAGATTGAGTCGGCCCTGGTAGTAACACCTTCCTAGGGTGGGGGAGAGGATACCTATGGTGAAGCATGACACAATATTATGTGTGAGGCATCCTCTTCCAATAAGGACTGCCTCCTGGGTCTATTAAGATGCCACATGACCTGCAGTACACAGGATCCTTATCCAACTATGGGATTATAGCTCTTTGTGTTTAAAAAGGCAGCCTACTTCTTTTGTGTTTGGAATAATAAATAGGAACTCCTGTGTTGCTACATGCACTCTTGTGCTGCTGTATGCATTCAGATGTCTGATCTGATGCAAAGCTATCTCTGTTCAATGATTACAGGCCATAATAAGACCACCTTAAATTAAATAAGCTATTGATCTTCTAAATCAGATTACTCATCCGAAAGTGTATGATTGTAAAATGTCACATTATGTGAAAAAGCTGTGTGTGAATATGACTTCCCATTTGTTTGACAGCACAGAGGTTAATTAGCATCCTTGGTACAAAATCATCTGTGTGAGACATTTTTAGGAGCACAAATCCCGTTTATGTGCAAATTCACTTTCAGATGCTAAATCATGCTTGCTGTAAATTAAGCACTATTGTGTTGTCACAGAGCAAACTTAATTTATGTACAATACTGCATTTGATATAATTTAGGCAGGAGTGTCTAACACTGATAGGCGCATAAATGTTATTGGAAGTTAAAGCAAATCTTGGTGCAAAATGATCGCTGGTGCAAACAATCTACAAAACTGTCAAAACACATATAGAGCAGAAGTCACATTTAAACATAAAAAACATTTAGGTGAAACATCTTTGTAAATGCCAAGTCACATTTAGAAACAAACCCCCCAATAGTGCATTACCAATAAGAGTGTGAAACATTTTTATGTGCCAAAAGACATTCGGATGTAAAATTGCATTTAGGTGCAACATCATCTTTCATGCAACCTCAACATAAGCGTAGACATACTTTTGAGTCATAAAAAAACCCTTGGGGAGCAAAATCACTTTTGATTGTAAAAAGACATTCAGGTGCAAAGTTACCTTTGGTACATAGTCAGCAAGATTGTGGTGTCTCGCTGCAAAATCACTCAGTCAAGAGAGAAACTGAGACAATAAGATGTGTCATTTGGTGCAAAACTGTGCAGGAGTATAGCATCAAGTTTCATTGACAGAATATGCGAGAGCACTGTTGGTCCTCGTGGCATGGCACCTGCACCTGTGCAAGGTAGACTGTGCAACATTTTTGATACATACACTTCACCTAAATTATATCAAACTCACCTTGGGAGGCAAACATTTTCCGTGGTGTCTTTCCAGGCACGTCCGTCTGGCCCTGGTCACCTTTGTCTGGTAAATAAAAGGTTGTTAACTCCTTCGGTGCTCATGATGGCTCGTCATGAGTCACAGTGGAGCTGTGCTCATGATGAGCGGGGCGCCTCCCACACGCAATTGATTCCCCGTCTGTGCAGGCAAATTAATCAGTGGGCGGGGTCTTGATGAGCCCAGCTGGGCTCATCATGAGCACCGCGGCGCCAGGTCCCCCCCCCCCCCCCCCCCCCCGCACCGTGGGGGACTTACCTTTGCAGCAAAGGGGCTAACACGCGATTAGCAGGGATGGGATATGCTTGTATTTGCATTTGAAATTCTAACTCTGCCTTTTCACCTACTGGGCTGTTTAACCATGACTGGCTACAAGAAGGAAAGAGAGAACATCAGGGGTTAAATTACTCTTTGAATTCCACAAAGCTGCCAAGTGACACCACAACATATGATCCCATTAGTCATCCTTGGCTTTTTAGCCCAACACATTTTATTTCGAAATAATTTTATTAATTTCAATATTGAACATAGAACAAGCTGCAAGTCCACAGAAAGAGATTGTCAAGCAAATACGTAGAAAACATTGATTCTGAATAATAGTTTAAAATTTAGCTTTCAAAGTACATATATTAATTAATCATTTAAAAATGAAGCTTTAAACGTGTTAAGTAGGTAAATTCAAGTAATAGATGGTTTTGAAAGCTAGTATAGACAATACATAAAACCAGAGAGAAAAATATATTGCAACAACCCGATAAATGATTCCCACTTCCAACTAGCAGTCAATAACAACTAAATTAACACCTTTTCAGCCAAATGCATCTAGCATTGTGGGTCTTGTAATTTTTTATTTTTACCTCATTCATTACAGGCTGAAAATTGCAGAATGAAAAGTGCTGTTGAGTAAAACTGGTAGAAAGTGTTGTACAGTCATGGAGCTATGTTTAAAAATTTTGCAAAATTCACTAGTCCATCTTACAAACTGCTTGTTTCACACATAAAGCCAAAAGTAAGCTCTGTTTATATATTTTGTGAGGGTTCCCACACATCTTGCATTAAAACAAGCATTGTGAATGAAAATCATTTTGTCTTCTGTATAGTGGAAAGGCTTATAGCAGCATCACAACACAATAAATGTATAACATGGAAAGCAGCAGCACAACCTTCCCTACCACAAAAAACAAGTACAAAACAGATGTCAGGAGTAGAAGGAACATCATACGATTCACAAACACATAGGAAAACGGATTGCATTTTAATAAAAAGTAGTTTTATTTAAAAAGCATACACAGCCGTGGGGGTCTGCTGTCGCCAGCAGACCACCATTCCAATGTTATTGTCCATTCCCAATGGGTCAAATATTACGACCTGCCTCATGAATATTAATGAGGCCTCGTCATTTGCGACCCTATTGGGAATCGCAAAATGTGTCTGGACACATTAGTACATTTCCTTTTGTGACTCACAAATTGTAAGTTGATAAAATTCAAAAATGTTCCAACAAGGAGCTTGGTTTCTCGTGTAATAATCCAGATACAAGAGAGATTTTTGTTAAGTGTACATCCTAAACTGAAATATACAAAGGTGTTCTCATATGTGATGATCATTAAAAAGTAGGCCCCCGTGAAGGAAATGTGTTAGTTGCTTAATGACACACTATGGTCAAGCCAGGAGGCTGGGATTGAAACCAGGTTTCTGGATTAGACATTGTGAAATACAGATCCTGACTGTGTATCAAATTCTTCCCACATCTGCCTTGATTAAAATATGACCAGTGACACAAAAGACATATCAGTTTTCTTGTGCCTCCTATACAAGGCTTTTATTGCTAATATAGATGGAGCAACATTATGTTCTGTTAAAACCTATACAACATCCCGAAATAAATTATTTCATTGTGTTCTCTAATGTGATGATCACAGAAAAGGAGGCCCTGTGAAGAGGAGTAAAGGCCCTAGGTCACACAGTTTGGTCAAACAGAGAAGCAAACATTTTTGGGGGAAGACCCACAAAACCTCCTGACTGGCTTTGGCATTTTATGCAAGTGAATTAAAATCATAGTTTTTCTTTTCATAAGATGGGGCCTCATCAGTGGAAATACCCTTTTCCTTAGAACAGAAATAGCTTGGGAAGAAACCATGAACGCTTTTCTCTTTCAGAGGAAAGGTACATCCTGGAAATCAGAAGGCTCGCTTTACTCATCACAGGACAAGAACAAATCAGGCCGCTGTAGTGCAAGCTTTGCCTCCTCGCAGAACAGATACAGGTTGGCAGTAGCAATAAATGATTTTCTATCCCACAGAAGGCGTTAAGGGCCACAATTCATTCAGTGTAGATCAGATACAGCAGGGGAAACGAGTACTATCTTGTATAGCTTGCATAAAGTATACCGTAGATTATTATTTCTATGTGGGTTACATGCAGATCTATAGGGCTGGTGTTTACGTCATTGAGAGGTATGTAGCGGAGGATTTAGTGATTATGTGAGTCCTGATGCCATTTTCACTTATGTGAAATTCCACTGTAGCGTTCTGCTGCTATTACTTAGAGAATGCTGTTTGAATTCATCCCACATATTTTCCATGTATTGAAAAGTAGCCATAACATAGTAGGTTATAGCTGAATCACACCCTAAAGAGCTACAGGAACATAGGGCTAAATTCTTTAACCCGTTGCGTGCTTATGACGGAACAACTCCATCATGGGCCATGGGCGGCGTGTGCTCATGACGGCGTGGTTCTGTCATACTGCTGCCGCTCCGACCACGCAGCAATAATTCCCTGCCTGTGCGGGCAAATTAATGAGCGGGCGGGGTCATGACGGGACTCATGACGGCGTGGATCCAATCTGAGCACTGCAGCGCCGCGGTCACCCCTAACCCCGCCCGCACAGCGGCAAAATTTGCTCCACGGCAAAGGGGTTGAAAAGGATTTGAATGTGTGTGCACCAGACTCTTTGAAAACACAGCCTCAGTGCTGAGCATATTCAAAATATTGAGGGCCACAAGTATTAGGAAGCAAAATCACCCTTGTTACAATATCAGAATGGGCATGGAAAACTTAGAGTACAGTAATCACATTTAGTTACAGTTTCATGTGTGGAAACAATCACATTTATGTACAAAACTATTTTAGGTGCAAAAACAAATTTAGGGGAAAAATCTACATTGGTGCATTAACAACAAGAGGAGTACACTTCCAATTTCAAAACTCGTTTGGGGTAAGCATGATGTTTATGTGCACAAACACATTTGGATCACTGACAGAATATCGGAAACAAAACATATTGTGTGACTATCATGTCAAAAATTTAGAGAACCAACATGTCGAAAAGGTAAGGAAAAAAGGGTAAGTATAGATGTAATATTCTTAACTCCACATCTATGTACCTTGAAGATATATATCATTAATGTACATATATGTGGAAGTATATATAGTCATTCATTCAAATTGTTTATTTCAGATATAGAAAATCCATAAATACTATATATCAAAAATGCAAAATTGAGAATAAAAATAGGATAAAAAAAACTAGTATAAGCTAATAGCAATGAATACCAGTCAATGCATACAAAGTGTTGATGCCACAAAAACACATTAACATATAGAAAATAGGGTAAAAAGCAGCACAGAATGTAAGTTGATTATAAATAATGTTAAAAAATAAAAACTTAGATCCGAAATAGATGTAAAAATGCACTGATAATCGAATAAAAAGGATCAATACTACCTTACGGAGCACCACGAATACGGGAGAGCCAGCCAGTGTGCAAAAATGTATTATTTGTAACCACAATGACCTCACTGTGGTTGAACCACAAAATGTAAATTGCAGGCAGAAGCCCAAAAGTTTGCACAAAGGGTTTAGCCATTGCTTACGTGGTTTTAGAATAAGCGAGGCAAAAGAAAGCAAAGTGGAAGATGATTTTGTCCGCTAGATTACAGGAGTGGCACTTACTCAAGCTACAATATTTCTTTCCCCACTTCACGCAAAAACTGTTCACCAAGAGGATTCAAACCTCAATTTTAAATTGAGTTGTAATGAGGTAGAGCCAAGGAGAGTGTGAAAAACAATTCCTTAGCAGGCTGAATCTTTACATCTAAAAACAAATCAGTCTCACTCCCTACTTTGACACTTTTCAGTTCCCCCAGACACAAATGCTCCTTAAAACAAATTTTAATCAGGGAGCGGGAAACAGACTTAGCTACGTCCGGTAAACTCCAAAGCGAGGGCATACCTTGTTCATAAAGCATGGACTTCATATAAGCAAACAGGTGATCTTCTCACACCCTTGGGAATTTAAAAGTGCCTTAATCAAAGCTCTGTAGGATTCAATTTTCTGTATATACCAAAGTCTATGCCGATACATATTGGGTCTGGCAATGATAGTGGGATTAATAGGGCAGAGGTACAGAGATACGAGGCTTTCCAGCGCACCAGGACACTTTAACCAGCGTAAGAGGCTCCCTGTCAACCCCTCGCCGCACCCGCTCCGCGGGTGCCACTTCGCTGCTGGGTCTCAGCATCAGCAGTTCTTTGGGAGGAGACGCGAAGGAGTGTTAGCGGCAAGGCGGTAAGGGGCGCGAGGCATCAGCAGGGCTGCGAGCGTGCAGGGACTTCATTTCCCAGAAGTCCCTGCAAGACCAAGGAAGAGCTTCCGGTCCACTCTCCCTGCTGGCCCGCCCCCCGCCCTTTCTGCCCCTCCTATAAAAACTATCTAACTCCCGCAGCGCGGGACGCAGCCCGGGCTAAGACCGGGCAAAGAGCGGGCCGTTTGAGGCCGTTCGAGGACGGCAGCAGACGGCCCTGGCCCACCCCCTTGGCTCAATATTTCTGGTAGCCAAATCATCAACTGAGGGGAAATAGACCTATCTTCGTCACAGTGCCCCAGTGCTATGGATCCAAGGGTAACCCGTAGCAAGTCTTCCAAACGTGGGTCACTAATCAGTGGCCCCATGGATGACTTCATAACTCGCACCAACATAGCCATAGACGTAGAAATATCTAAGCTCCAAACCCGGGTCTCGCTAGAACTAGATGCCGCAGGAAGAGTGTCCCAAGTAATTGCATTTTCTAAGAAATCTTCCCTAGGCCACATAGCCACTTCTGTTACCCCTGAGCGCCCAGCCCGCCCACACTGCATAGTCACCCAGGTAGATGTTCACCATTCACCGACCCCGGCTATTCCCCAACCTGCCTCAGGAAGTAAGGATGAGGAGACTCAATTGACACCTCTTAGTGTGCACATCCCTGCTCCTATTGTATCCCTCCCGAATCTACCTCATAATATCTCCAGTGGCAAACAATCAAAGAGGAAACGCAATTCTCGCTCAGCTTATTTCCGTAAGAAAGCGAAAATTGCTGTTCCAAAAAACCTGACCACGAATAACATCACAGCATCCAATGTTGGAGCTGAGTTTACTCCTAATACCCAGTCTCGTAGTGAGGGACACGGGAAAAATCCATCCATTCCCCTCCTTAATGCTATAGCAGGCGAGGACCCTGAAGTAGACGGGCTAACCGATAACAATAAAGAATTCATAGAGGTGGTTTGGGACACACTTAAAAAACTTTTGTCACCTCTGGACCTAAGACTATCAAGGATAGAAAATAACTTGTTAGAAATGGAGAAGAGCATCATTGCGCTGGCCACTCTTGGGTTGAAAAGTTTGGAAAATCAGGGCATTATTGCAGCTGACCCAATGCCACAGCCTACCGCACCCCAAACCAACCTAGCTTCCTCTTCAGTACCACCTATATAAAAACCTGTTCCTAAACCAAGGACAGTCACGGTGGAGCAAGCTCGCGTTAAACCAAAGGCTTCTTCACGAGGCTCCACACGTAATCTGCAACATCCCAAACATGAAACACCAATTAGACTGATTCCTAGTGAAACCCAGGTCCCTCCAGTTAAAGACAACTTTAGAGGTGGCTATATTGACCTCCCCCCAGAGGCAAACGACTATGTCGTTGTCTTGACGGGTGTTCCAACGTTAGGTAATGACCAACATGAAAATCACTGGTCGCTGAAAAACAAAATAATGCACTGGTTAAATGTCAACAGACCAATCCCCAATGGCAGAAGAAGTAGGGTACTGATGGTCCGCAGAACTCCTTGGGTAGGGCCTACGTTGAAATCCAGTCCGGGGGACTGCATAGTAGTGACCTTCGAAGATCCACACACGGCGCACCACATTTGTAGTTGGCCCAGTAATGATGACTCCTTAGTCAAACCCAAGCCACTATCCTTTTTCTATCCTCCTCGACCTAGCTGTAATCAGGGGGACAACTGGACATTGGTCCAACACCACCAACGGCTGAATAGGTCTCGGGGCCACAGGGAGACCCTGCTACATTGGAATGGCCTCTCTACCTATAATAGATTTGGTGGTTTAGAGGAGGTGGATTGACTCCCTGTGCAAGCAGCCAAGCAACCGCGACGGGAACTCTTAACATCGCAAAGGCATCATTCCATTGATTGTCCTGCCACTGAGTTTGTAACAAGCCGAGTAGGACGTTCCAACAATGCAAGGGTTGATGGGGTGACATCGTCATTGGACATAATAGCAAATTGCAACAGGGAAGATTGGCCAAACCTGCTCTGCGTGACCCCCCCTGTATCTACTTCTCTTGAACAGGCAGATCCTACCTGCCTTGCCCCCTATGCGACCTCCAATCTCCAGCAAATCGAGCCACTTGTGAGGTCTTTAAAACCTGTGGGCGCGACTGTTTCTCCTATGCCCATGCCTATTGACCCCACCAAGGTCTCTCCACCAGCTGACTCTGTTTTAAAAATTCTATCTTGGAATGTGGCTGGTCTTGGTCGTAACTTTGACATCCCCGAATGGAACGACTTCCTGGAACCCTTTCACATCTGCCTCTTTCAGGAAACCTGGTGTTTGGAGCCAAGACACCGAGTGGGATTCTCCACCTTTTTTATCCCGCAGTCCAGGAACAAGGATCCAAAGGTCGCCCGTCTGGCGGCCTTATTATATGGATTAGCATTGCTCTTGGCTTCAGGGTAAAAGAAAGAAACACCCAATCATCGGATCTCCAGTGGCTAACTATATCACACAAAGGGGGAAGAAGTATGGAAGTCTTTAACATCTACCTGAGGGGTGCCAAAGGCGGTGTATCCCATCTACCATCCACAGGTTTAAACCGCAACCTGGCTGCCTGCGATGCGGATTCCCATATAAAGCTTGCAGGGGATTTTAACTGCTGTTTTGAGCCCTTGGCCAGCGAAGATATTTTGGACACTTTTGAGGAGGACACCAGGAGAGGTATTCCTATTTTGAATCTTGACCCGATTCCTAAATGGTCGCAAAACGCAATAGAGATCAATGCCCTCTGCATGGAGCATAATTTGCGCCCGACAAACGGCCGATCCAAATCTGACCACATGGGTGCCCACACTTATAACAGACAAGACCACACGTCTAGGATTGATTATATTATGCTTAATTACAACCTTTGGCAACATCACCTAGATATGGAGGTTATAGTGTCGGGTGATAGCGACCACAACCCCTTATCGCTATCTATTTCATCTCCTTGGCAGGCTGATAGGCAAGGCCTACCCGGTCATAAGTGGAAATCCTCCCATGAATTAGTCCCCACAAACTGTAGCAGGCGTTTAAAGTGGGCAAAAGTCTTAGCCGATGACACAAGGATGGCCCAAGCCGGGTCAATTTTGGAAGAGGTGGAGCCCCGGATGAACACTTTTCACAACTGTACTCCGCTCCTCCAGGCTCATCCCAGCTAGCTTGCCCACCCATGGGTATTACAACTAACATCCCGTGCGATGATGGTTTATTTACCAACTTAGAAGTAGAAAGAGCAATCCAGTGTATTGTCTCGAACAAAGCAGCGGGTCCTGACGGAATTCCAGGAGACCTAATTAAGAATTACCCATCTCCTTGGAGTAAATTAATTGCCTCGCTTTAGAACGAAGTGATGTTGGGTGGAGTCTTTCCTGACTCATGGAGGGGCGCTGAGGTCGTACCTATTTTTAAAAAAGGCTCTAGGGACGATCCAGCGAACTACCGTCCAATCAGTCTATTAGACTCTTCTCAAAAGGTAGCAGGGAAGGTGGTACTGGGCAGGATAATCGAGTGGGCAGATGAAAATCATATCTTGTCAGATCTTCAAGCGGGCTTTAGATCAGGAACAGGCACAATCGAGCAGACATTCCGCCTTCTAATGATCTATTGGAAAGTGGTGGTGCTGGGAGGGGGCAGTCTGTACCTAGTCTTCATTGACTTGCGGACTGCCTTCGACCTGGTACCACGCGCACTTTTATGGAACGTCCTCGATGGGTTAGGCCTCCCGCCTTATTTGCTGTCGCTGCTCGTAAAATTCCATGATAGGAACTTTGCCCAAATTAGATGGGGTACTCAGGGAGAGAAAACACCTCGTATCCCCGTGGACAGAGGCGTCCGCCAGGGGTGTGTGCTTGCCCCCACTCTGTTCTCTCTGTATATTAACGGAGTGGTGGAGCATCTTCTACAACAACCATCAGACGCACCCACCCTGGCTGGAAGGAAGATCCCAACGCTCCTGTTCACGGACGATACCCTCCTAATTTCAAAATCACCGATGGGCATCCAATCGCTACTTTCCAGCTTTCAAACCTTCTGTAATGAAAGGGGGTTGGCCATAAATATAGGCAAAACTAAGTTTTTAGTCCTTAATCCGCCAAAAAAATCTGTTTATCCCCCGGTCCTAGATTCTGTCCAACTTGATCGCGTAAGAGAATTTGACTACCTAGGTATACGCATCAGTGACACTATGAGCTGGAAGGCACACCACCAAAAAGTCTTCCTCACCCACAAAAGGGTGGCAGGTGCATTGCTCAAGGAACAGCGAGCGTCACCATTAAAACCAATTGGGGCTCCCCTAGATATCTATAGGGCAAGGGTTGTAAGTGCGGCACTTTACGGTGCTGAGCTGTGGGGCACTCAAAGAGTTGACACTCTGGCCCACCTTGAGAACAACTTCCATAAAGACCTAATGGGTTTGCCCCACAGCACGCCAACAATCCCATTGCTGATAGACGCAGGTACCCGGGCGATCTGCGACCAAGCGAAACTGCGCCCACTTCTGTTATGGTCCAGAATCTGGAATGTGCAGGAATTAAGAAGTTACGCAGATGCTTTGAGTGACATTTTGTCATTACCGGGTTCTCATAAAATCATCTGGCTTAGGGAGGTCAAAAAGCTGCTCTACAAATTAGGCCTAGGAGAGGCTTGGTCAAACAAATCTGCACCCACGAAACAACAGCTAAAGAAGGTCTACTGGGCATGGGTAGACAATGAGAGGGCCCGAAGCACAAACCATTGTAAATCTGTAGCTCTGTTTCTATCAGTCAAAGAGTTACCGTTAAGGGAACCTTATCTAGACACCATTCAGAGCTCAAGGGACAGAGCATTGTACATCAAGTTCAGGTTGGGGGTGCTTCCAGTATGTGAGTTCACGTCCACTTGGAAACCGCCCGCTCAAACTGTACCCTATTGCCCCTTTTGTGATCTAAGGGTAGAGTCTGTATCCCACATGTTGTTCGAATGTAGTGTCTATGTAGCCCCGAGACGTAGGTGGTTGAAGCCCCTTTGCAGAAGCCTGGGAACTCGCTCTCACTTGGAAGCCCTGCGTATTTTACGTACAGATGCTAGACCCTTCTTTTCCACTTGCATGGCAAAATTTTTGGGCTGGGCTTGGTGTCTAAGAACTGCAAGAAAACTGTTAATCCAGTGAACGAGCCGCCCCACCCAATATGCTGTTCCGGAGATGAAATGCTTTTATGTTGATGATTGTTGTTAAAAATGTTTTTTAAAAGATGTGAAAATGCTTTTATGATATGTTTTTATCGAATAAAGCTACTTACTTACTTACTAATAGGGCAGAAACCCATGTCTAGGAGCTGGGGAAGACAAGGGGCACTCTGCTTGAGGTTAAGGACAGACCTCACAACCCTGTTTTCTAATTGACAGGGTTCAACAGACCCTGCATGTCCCAAGAGGTCTGCACCATACATAGCAGAGTTTTTCACTTTAAGATTATAAATGTTCACCACTAGAGCAAGAGAGTAAGCTTGGGCCTTCTTGAGAAGTATAGACACAACCACAGCTACAGGTTGCAATTTCAGTGAGCTTTTTCTTATGTGTGTCTACCAGATCATTTTATGATTTAAACATTCCCCCAAGTACATAAACTCCTGCACTTGTTCAAGCAAAACACCCTGCGCCAAGATCTTAGCCATGGCTGATTTATGAGGATTAAGCACCATAAATGTAGGTCTATTGATGCTAAGCTCAAGGCCTTGGGCATTGCAAAAGTTTAACAATTGATCTACTGTTGCCTGGAGACCAGGCAGACTTTTGGATATTATTAGCGGGTCATCTGCAAAAAGCAGCCTTGCGATTTTATGGGGGCCCAATTTAGTGCATCATTGTCAGGGAAATCTTGAACTAAATCATTAATGTAGAGTGTGAACCGTGTGGGGGCCAACACACCAGATTCAATGTTAAAAGGGCCAGTGAGCTCACCATTGTCCCCCTATTAAACCCTTGCTGTATCATGCACATGAAGCCTGATTAGAACAGACAAAAGGTTGCCTGGGGATGAAATCAAAACTTATTTTTAAATTGACAAAAAACACATGTAAGTGGACTTTGTTGTGCATGACGGTTTTACATTAGAGGCAACAAAATCTGGCCCACTTTGCTAACCCTATTTCTATGAAAACACAAGGAGATGATGGCTGAAGCACTGAAACATGTCAGACACTCACCCCCAGTCACAGATCTGGCCTGAATCCATCATCGTTCTTTAGCTCACTTCGCCACCCCAGTTCAGACACAGATATATGCAAATCAGTCTTGACCCTGTGCCTCATGGGAACAGTCCAGCCCGAACTACCAAGCCATGTCTTCCCTGGACAGGAAACAAGCATTCTGAGACCGGTTGCGGGCTAAAAGCCCTCATCAGCCAGGCTAGCTTTAATCAAGTAGCAAAGTGAGCAAGGGACCCTTGTCTGGGCATACCGTGCCAACTTAGGGCAAACAAAGCAAAAACAAGGAGAAGATGGATGGAGTGCTGAAACTTTGCAGACACTCTCCCCAGTCACAGATCTGGGTTGAATCCTACTTCTAAAGCATTGAAAGAATGGAATTGTCCATGACCCAGTCCGATAACTGCCCCATAATGAGATGGGGAAAAAAAAGTTTCTGGGAGGAGTCAATGAGGCTGATGGGCATATAGTTCCCATGATCATCTTTACTGCCTTTTTTGTTAATAGGTAATATCTCTGTGGTTTTCCAGCACCCTGGGATAGGTCTACATTCCAACAATTAGCGAAGGAGCAGCTGGAAATTTGAGGCCCAAATCAGAGATTCTGCCCTAAATAAGGCTATGGGGATAAAGTCAGGACCCAGCTCTTTGTGAGCAGGGAGAGTCTTAATTGCTACTACAACATCCTTATACTCAAAAGGGGACTTTTGCCACCAGGACAGACAGTAACATTTTCAGTTTCTCTATTCCCACATATGGGCATAGCTGTCTAGATCTTCCAGAAATGACCCACCCAGGTCTGGGTTTGGTGGTTGTAATCAATGCTGGTAACAGCGTTGTGGTTGCCATGGACCACTATCCCCCAGAAAGACATAGTATCTCCTGTCCTAGCGGCTGCAACCAGGTCCTCTCACAGCTCATATTCCCAATAGCCTGGAAGAGTGTGTCTTTATATTCTTCTCTAGCTATAGGAATGACTTGCCTGTTTTCAGCTTTCAGACTTTGAATAAGGATGTGTCTTAATCTCCTGCCGTGCCTGTTAAACCATGCACAATGCATGTATAACCTAGTACCCCTGAAACCAGCCTTGCATGGATGGCCTTCAAGTGACCTAGACATATTTCTTTATGCTTGGTATTACACACTAGGTCAAGAGTTCTCAATCTACTGTCACCCAGTGCCTCCATATTATCAGCCACAATACCATAAATCTAGGTCAGCCCATCTGGGTCCTTACAATCTGCCTCCCATTTTAGGGCCCACTTGTTGTTCTCTAGTGGCTCAACCCTAGATTTAGACCTGCAGCCCTGATAGGTACCAGACCCAAGCTCACTAAGGATCAAATGAAGAGAATTGTGATCACTATCAAAGTGATCTACGACCACCATGTCTATAAGAGAGGGCCACAGTGGCAGTGACAGAAAAATATAATCAATGTGACTCTTTTGTAACATGCGCTTGAATGTGTGATCACCACTATGATCTGAAGTCGATCTACCGTTACAGGCCCTAAGGCCAAAATTAAGGGATAAACTCATCAGCTGGTTAGCAACCATGGAGTAACTCTTTACAGGGGCCAGATCTAACTGGGGGCACCCCAACAGCATCTCCTTCTTCGGTTAGATTACGAAACGTGGAGCCCAAGGGTTTAAAGGTGACATTAAAATCACATGCGTCAATTACCGTATACTGTGGGAGGGGAGCTATTACATTTTCTAAGGCATGCAGGGTGCTAGATGATATATTTCCCGACCCCCCCCCAACCTATTGCAAATGTTAAAAACAGCACAGGCACCCACCCCCAGCTAGAGACAACCCCAACACATCTCACAAGTTATTATCAAGCCCAGTATTGATGAGGGCTAACACATTTTTGACCCACATAGTTAGACCGCCTCCTGGCCAAACTCTACAACCTGAAGCAGCTGGACACAGAAATGTGGTATACCAAGACCTGCAAACTGGCTCAACACACCAGGTTCCCTGCAGGATACAAATGTCAAATGAGTCAAAAAACATCCCCTAGTCTGAGTCTGCCAACTTGGAGGTGAGGCCATAAACATTCCAAGATAGTATGTTCCAGGATCTAGATGGCTAGCTAGACATTGAAGACAGTGATAATTGTTCCACAATAACTTCCAAGTCTGTGGAGAAAGTGTGCAACTGCTTCAGAGAATCAAACTTCATTGGGACTAGTGCTGCGAAGACCAGTTCATTCGATAGGTTTCCCTTTGTTCTAGAGGCAGCAGATTCTGAAATGTTAGGGGCAACCAAGTCTGGAGTGTGGCTGGAAGAGACATTTGAATATAAAGTAAAACTGTGCTTACTTATAGAAACTTACCTTCACGATATTGTTGTCCATAATATTTGTGACACAATATGTCATCCCACAATATTTTTGTTTCCAATGCTCTGTATAATCACCACACATTTAAGGTGTACTTGGTACATAGACAAATGGGACTGTGACATCAAATTAAGTGCAAAATAACTCCAAATACATATAAAATGTAATAAGATGGCAGATTGATTGTAAACATTGTGAATCAATATATTACTGCATTTAGTTCACAGCACTTTGAGGTGCAATGAAGTAGTACAATAATATTCAGTTGTAAATGTATATTTAGGTGCAAAGTCATACATGATACACCAAACACAGACGTGTGTTAACAATATTAGGAGCACGTCACATTTGGAAGCCAAAACACATCTTGGCCCAAAGGATCCTTGATGCAACAGTGTTAGACATTTGTAATAATACAAATCACATTTAGGTGCAAAGCACATGTACGTGCAAAACAGCAAATGGTGAAACTTCAACAGTTATTTGGAAACATTATTAGGTGAAAAATTACATTTAGGTTCAAAGTCACTGTTTGTGTATAATCAATAAGAGTGCTGTGGCACGTTGAAGTGCAGAAACACATTTGAGAGCAAAAAACTATTTTGGTTCACAAACATATTTAAGTTCATAGTCACTCTTTGTGCATAGTCAGCCGCATGGCAGTGTCACATTAAGTGCAAAATCACTCATCAAAGAGAGAAAATGTAATAATAAAATGCCACTTCAGGTGTAAAAAATAGCACCACGTTTGTTGGCAACACATTGAGGTGTAAATTACTCTTGGTGCAATATTTGCATGAGCGTAAAAGACGTACTTGTAGAAATCACATTTTTGTGCAAAATAACATTTGTGTTTAACATCTCCTTTAGTTAAAAACTTAACCTTGTTGCAAAATGAACAACATTGAGGTATCACATTTAGAAACAAGGGGACATATTATCAAGAAAGGGCGATACATTATCGCCGCTTTTATGGGCAGGAAACTGCTGCTAAAGTGGCGATAATGGGCTTGATAATATGCCCTTGTGAATTCCCATAGAAGCCCCGGTTAACACCAGAACTTCTATGGGAATTCACAAGGGCATATTATCAAGCCCATTTGCGCCGCTTTAGTCGCAGTTTCCACCGATAAAAGCAGTGATAATGTATCGCCCTTTCTTGATAATATGGCCCAAAATCACTCCTACGTGCACACAACCAGACACACATACAAGCCCACAAACATATATTAAGCTTCACAATCCAGAGGACTGCAGAAACGCTTTTTAGAGTACAAATAACCTACAGAACTATAACACATTGAGGATCAAAGTAATCTTTGACACAGCATCAATTGGATAGTGGAACCACATAAAGGAGCAATAATCACATTTAGATTCATAAAAACATTTTGGTGCAAAAACACTTTATGGGCAGCTATCACATTTAGGTGCAAAATCATTCTTGGTGCAGCATCAGCTGGTTTATGGAAAAACATTTAGGTGCAAATTCGCTCCTGATGAAACATGAACAGAAAGAAGCTGGACACCAAAGAAAAACAGGAGCTAAAGAATGCCCTCTTAAACAAGTGAAGAGGACAAGAAAAGTTTCACTAATGAAAACATATACAAGCAGCTCACACTCCATAAGTATTAAATGCTCAAAATATTATCTGGAAACATCTTTCAGATTAACTGTTCGTCAAAAAACATGGCTGAGCCGATAAATGAAACTTGCCAGAACAATTAGTATCAAAGGACAACGAAAATCTAATATCGAAAATCATAAATTAAAAGAGAGGTTTCTCAAAGAAGGTATTTCATGATCTTGGTGAGAGAACATCAGTAAGTATATCATGGAAAGAATTTGAAAGGGGCCTACGAAATAAAAATGTATAGGAAAAGCAAACTTTCTTTGTCTGCATGAGAAAGCTTTATGCTGCAATTTTCACAAAACTGTGTGCAACTTTGCTCTTTTTTGCCAATAAAGGAATAGCTTCACAGAGAAATTGGCATCAAGGGACCTGCCTTTTGACTTAATATGATGTGAGTTGCAGAACGTTGAGAGAACCTAGGGCCTCATTTATGAAAAGTGACGCATCGCTGCGTGAAAACAGCGATGCGTCACTTTTCACTGCGCACTCCTTGCGACACCAATGATGCGTCATATTTAATGTATGACGCATCATGTCGCAAGGACTTACAGATACGTCAGTATTTCTGACGCATCTGTAAGCGCAAAAGTGACGCATTGCTGGAGTGTGTCACAAAAGTGACGCATCTCCAGCAATGCGTCCTTTCACATGGGGAAAGCCCCATGTGAAAGGGCTTGCGTCAGTCTTACGCCTGCTGTGAGGCAGGCGCAAGATTTTGACGCAACCGCATCCTAAAAGTGACACAGTGAAATCTCATAGATTTCACTGCGTCACTATTATGAGGCTTTTTGCGGGGGAACGCCCCCTCTGCATACATTATACCTGACGCAGGTATAATGTGGCACAGGGGTTTAAAAAGTGACGCACCTACCTAGATGCGTCACTTTTTAAATATGGCGCAACAAGGCGCATGTTTTACGCCGCAGATGCGTCACAAAAAGTGACGCATCCGCAGCGCAAAACTGACGCAAGGCCTCATAAATGAGGCCCCTAATTCCTATTGTATTTTGAATCAATTCCAGGAAGTATAACTGCTGAGTATGGTGCACAATGTATGTGCAGCAGCACTTGTTGGTTTTACACAAAATAAAAAACATTAGAAAATTCGCTGCCCCTTTACTTTGGAAAACAATTGCACTTGGTTATAAAGGGGATACCTGTTGACCTTTATATACCTGCTGAATCCTCTGTGATCAAGGCTCATGCAACCTTTCAGAACCAATTTGCATACCACTGCTCCCTGCCAGTGGTTGTTGCAGGCCTACAGATGAAGCTGGCAGATCTATAATTTCAAATTCCCCCAAACTCTCCCTTCTTTACATTATATATAATATGTATTGTTGCATGTTTTAATCATAACCCATAGACATTCATTGGATCTTCTACATTTCCAATGTCGCATCCTTCAATCTAATGCTCTCAGTCATGGAAGAATTGTTTCCCATAACAGCTAAAATATATTTCATGCTACGATTTTACATTGTGTGTTACTGTCTCTGATCTTGTCTGCCTAAAACGTCACATGGGCTATCCTAGATGTTTAACACCAACTTCTATTAGTATTTCACCATAAACTCACAGATGTATGTCCAACCTATGTAATGTATACTCTCATGTGTTGACATAGCATTTTTGTGGGGCTGTGGGTTGTCAGCCAGTGGGGCGTTGGGTGCAGGGCCTGGCTGCAGGCCATGCACTGCTGCCAACTCCACACGTCGCATGGTCGAAGGTGGTGTTCAATGGGGTGGGGGATGTTGGGCAGGCCCTGCACCCAACCCCATGCCCCACACAACTGAAAGCCGAGCCCCGCCATGCAGAAGTTTCTCATCAATAATTTCATTGAAAGTGTTGCGTTGATATTATTAATGATGTCCTAGAACATGTCATGAATGATGTACTATGCGGGGTAAATAGCAGGGCATGGTGAGGGTGTGAGTTATAGTTAACTTAGGTCACAAATTATAGTTACTTGAGATAACTATAACTGGTGAGTTTCACTGGGTTTGTTTCTTTAAAATGGTATGTTTTAACTGACATCATCGCAGGCAATCTCCTCCCCCACTTGGCCTCGGAGATCTCTCTCGCCTCACCTACCACTCCTGAGTCACAGATCCGTTTACTTTATCTAAATACTCGTTCCTTAGTCAGACACCAAACTGACATTTTTCATCTGCTTACGACTGAGAGCCCAGACGTCCTCTTACTTTCAGAGACCTGGCTTACCGACGACTCCCTCCCGGACATCCTGGCAGCGTTACCCCCAGATTATTATATGCTAAATGTCAACCGCCCAGGGGGCTGCTCCGGGGGAGGGGTCGCGGCAGTAATCCGTAAGAACCTTAAGGTCGTCGCTTCCACTTCTATGATCCTCCCGGAAGCGGATAATCTGGTTCTCAGCCTCGGGACTGAGGTAGGCGCAGTCACCCTTGTGGTACTCTACCGCCCTCCTCAGCCTATGCCTACCTTTCCCGCAGCCTTCACTGAACAGCTTGCCAACCTCGCCATTTCCTCCCCCCGAATAGCCATCGTTGGGGACTTTAATTACTGGTTCCAGCATAAGGATGCTGGTCCTCACGCCACTGAATTGTTCGAAGCTATCTCGAGCCTGAACTTTAGCCAACTAGTCAAGTCTCCCACCCACAGTGGCGGTCACATTCTCGACCACATTTGGGTTCATGGGGTCAAGTCCTCCTGCCCACTTACCACACCCTGTATTTGGTCTGACCACCTTCTAATTGACATTACCATCTTGGTGGCCGGTCAGATCAGGATCCCCCCGCGGGAGGGTGGCACCGCTCGCAAGTGGAAGGCTGTCGACTCTTCTAAATTAATTCTCCATCTGTCCCACACACGCCCCCCTATCCCTAACAATACTGGCACCAATGAGCTAGACGGCCATATTTCTGACTGGCTCACGTCAGCCAGTGACATCTTTGCCCCCTTAATTAAATTCCCCCGGTCCCGGCACAGTAATTCTCATAAATGGTACGCCCCCCAACTTAAAGCTTTACAGCTGGAACTCCGCCAATCAGAACGCAAGTGGAGGAGAGACTACTGCTTGCCAAGCAGAGATACTTATGTAGCAGCCCGCAATAAGTATAAATCAGCCATCCCTGCAGCCAAAAAAGCCTATGCCTCAGAGAAAATCCTTTCAGCCCCTTGTAAGTCGAAGGAAATCTTCAAAGTCCTCGACAAATTCACCTCTGACGCCAGGACACTCTCGACTCAGGTCCCCACGCAGGAATCCTGTAATGCACTTAGCACCTTTTTTATTCAAAAAATTGTTATGATTAAGGACACCATTCCGGCCACCCTTCCTGGCGCTGATTCTGTTATCCCTCCTCACAACGTTCTCTCTTTCACTCAATTTCCTCTTCTTGACCCTACATCCCTAAGTACTTTGGCCGTCCGCATTAAGTCTGGTTCTCCTGATGATCGCTGCCCGCCTTCCATACTTCGGGACATCTGCCACTCTTTACCTGATTGTATCCTTCCTTTGCTGAACTCTTCTCTCTCTTCTGGGACGGTACCCAGCTCCTTCAAGGAGGCCGTCTTGGTGCCCCTCTTGAAGAAGCCGGGAGCGGACCCTGCCGTCCCGGCGAACTATCGTCCTATCTCTCTCTTGCCTTTCTTCTCTAAAATCTTGGAAGCCCATGTCACTGCCTGCCTCTCAGGGTTCATCAAGAGCTCCAACTTCCTCGAAGCTAACCAGGCCGGCTTCCGCCCCGGCCACTCTACGGAGACTGTGATCTTGGCCGTCCTGGATGCCCTGAGAGACGGAGCGGACAAGGGTACCCCTCAGGCCCTGGTATTATTAGATCTGTCGGCCGCCTTCGACACGGTGGATCACAACATCCTTCTCCGCCGTGTCGAACAGGCCGGCATCCAGGGCCTGGCACTGGCATGGGTCAAATCCTTTCTTACCGGGAGATCCCATACCCATAGCCTAGGCACTCTCAGGGCTCCTAGGGAGCACCTGCAATGTGGGGTCCCCCAGGGCTCTTCTCTATCCCCTCTCCTTTTCAATCTCTATCTCCGCCCCCTTCTTCTTTCTTTGAGGCAGTGGGACGTCACCGTTTTTAATTACGCGGACGACCTGCAACTCATCTTCCCTCTAAACTCTCCCTCTGCTATCTCTAACTTCCAGGCAGTCATGTCCCATATCCTTCAGTGGATGTGTCAGAACCAACTAAAATTGAACCCAGGAAAGACGGAGCTCCTCCTTCCTGGTAGGAGCGCCGCCCACTGGGGTTCGCATTTCAGGCCGGCAGAACTTGCCCCCCCCCCCTATCCCGGTGGCCGCGGTGAAAAGTCTTGGGGTCACTATTGATGCCGGACTATCCCTAGGGCCTCAGTTGGGGACGGTGGTCTCCTCCTGTATGTTCCAGCTGCGCAGGATCAGGAAGGTGGCTTACCTCCTCACCCCAGATGCCCTGCTGCAAGTCATCATGGCCCTCGTCCTCTCCCGTCTGGATTTTTCAGATTCCATCTATCATGGCTTGCCTAAATCTTCCATCTATAGGCTGCAAATCATTCAAAACCAGGCGGTGAGACTGGCCCTCGGGATACCGAAATGGCAGTCGGCCAAACCCCTCCTTATCCAGTTGCACTGGCTCCCAGTCAGGCTGAGGGCAGCCTTTAAGCTTGGCTGTCTTATTTTCAAATCTCTCTCTGGTTCTTGCCCTGCATTCTTGAAATCCCTCATCCGGCCCTACTGTCCCCCTCGCAATCTCAGATCATCACACTTACACCTCTTGGCTGTCCCTTCCATCAAACTTTGTAGATCTGGTGGTCGGAGATTTGCATACCTTGGCCCCAAACTCTGGAACTCTCTCCCTCTCCCAGTTAAAACTTCCAACACTCTTATCCAATTCCGTAAATCTTTAAAAACCTGGCTGTTTCCTCAATCTAGCTAAAATACCTCTGCTCCCCTTGCATCCAATCAGCGCCAGGAAACCCACGGTGTCAGTGCGCTTTACAAGCACCCCCTTAACATAACATAACATAACATTTTCACCTATTTGTAACCTCCTTTTAGCCTTAGTTTTTTCAGTGAATTTCTAGGATTGTTTTGCGTAAAACTCTTACCTCATTTTGTACAAGGTATTTAGCCATGCATTGTGTGGGTTGGATGCAGCCAGCCCATTCATCTGGATTGCACGCATCCAACCCCAAGGCACACACACCCTTTGTCTGTGCGGAGCATTGGGTTGGATGCAGGGCCTGGTAGCAGCTAACCACAAAGCACAATGGGGTGGGGGGACTCCAGGGCCCAGGGCCCCTGTGGATGCCGATGGAAGCCAGAAATTATTTTATTTTTTTTATTTTGGGAGGGGGCATGTGTCCCTCTCACTAAGTCCCTGGGGACCCCATTCCCTGGAGCCATATGATTTTTTTATGGGGAGGGTGCACATGACCTCCCGTGAGCCTTTAGGCCATTCCATTTTGGAGCAAACTGAGTTTCCCTGCCCTTAAGAGCACTGGAATTCTCGTGAGCAGGGAAAACACTGTGCCCTGGGGGAGACTGGATGCCTCCAGTTGCAACCCCACGCCTTCCACAGCTTTTGGCTGTGCACGGCATGGATTAGCTACAGGATGAATTGCCTACCGCAGACACTCAGATCCCACTCCTTTAAAAAAAAATAATTACGATAATGTAAGTCTCTTGTGGGAATCAGCACGGCCCCTGTGATCCTGTGCAACTCCCAAGGGGGTCCAACGGCAACGCGACCCAAAGGCTCCTGGGGACATCCCCCAAAAACATTTTGTTTGTGCTCACCGCTGTGTAGTTATAGCTAGAACCTAGTTACTACAGGCCTTCACCCTTTGGGGCAGTCTTTCTGGAGATGCCAGTCCCTCCCCAAATGCTACTAAAACCAGCCTTCATCCTGTAAAGTGGTCTTCGCATAGGGGCCAGTCCCTCACTCTATTAAGCAAGCTTCCACCTTATAGAGAGGGCTTCATACAGAGAGGCCAGTCCCTCACCAAACCCCATCACACACAGGCTTCGCCCTATTGACAGGCATTAATGGAGATACCAGTTCCTCACCAAACTTCCCTACACACAGTTGTTGCCCTGTACAGAGGTCTTTGCGGGTAGGCCATTCTTTCACCTAGTCCTACTACGCGTAGTCTTCACCCTGTAGAGAGGTCTCCATTGAGAGGCCAGATCTTCACCCTAGCCCTTCTATGTACAGCCTTTGCCTTGTACAGAGGACTTATTGTGGAGGCCAGTCCCTCTCCAAACTCTATTGGACGCAACCTTTGATATTTTGAGAGGTCTTCATGGAGAGGCAGGAACCTCACCACACCCTACTACCCACAGCCTTTGCCTTGAACAAAGGTCTATGCGGAAAGGCCAGTTCCTTAACTAATCTTACTGCGCCCAAACTTTGCCCTATAGAGAAGGTGTTGTATCAAGGCTAGGCCCTCACCAGCCCTTTCTTCAACAGCCTTTGGCCTGTACAAGGGTCTTCAGAAATCTGTCCGGCTCTTCAATAGCTGATGCCATGATTTGTAATAGTAGACCTAAGATGTATTATACCAAAGTACACTCAAAAGGAATGGTTCAATCCACTCCTAGAATACACAAAACATAAAAAATGATAGCTGAGAAAAATCAAGGTGCATTCTGCCTAAATGGTAATGTCCAGTAGTTACTCAGACCCAATGTCCTGATGCTTTGAGAGGGAGAGAGCAGCCACCAAAACACTTCCTAATCGGAAAACAAATTCTTAAAACGTCATCAATTATCCCTCAAGAATTCTGTGTCTCCAGTAGTTCAATAAACCATACTCCAGTTACTGTTAATGTTCAATTTATTCTTTATTACAACTCTACTCAAGCAAAGATGTGTTCCGACTTTCATATCTGAAATGCTGAACGAGAAGGTCTAGAAGACCATACAAAATACAGAAGAAATGCTCAACTAGAAGGGCTAGTAGACAATATAGCAAATACCAAAGTTACCAGCAGATTCTTACAAAAGATAAAGTACCCATCATCAAAACAGTCACGGGTATGTACATGCGAAAAGACCATTTCAGTGTGTTTTTTTACTTTAAAACTTTACTTTATGAGCCATAATATAATGCTTTAAACTAAAATAAAAACCTGAATTTATGACAAACATTATCATGGAACTACAACTTCCCATTAATCTTTGTTTTTTTCAGAGAATTTGCAGGTTTTTTTAAAACACTAATGAAGGTCTTTTTTCTATCCTGATCTATATTGACACTTAAACTTTTGAATGAATGTCAAGGTTTATTTAAAGATAGTTAAATAAAATGGGGTTTTAGATGAGGGGGTGAGTTATAAGCACAATCTTTGTTCGGGTGAACCCATAAAGTCACTAAATTAACCTGAACTTCACCCTCTGGTAGTTATGACACATTTATTTTTTATTTTATTTGATAACTTTATTTCGGTCATTGACCATAAAAGTGCAGATAAAATACATACAAGCACAGTAATAAAATCCATAAATACGAGCAGTTAAAAAGTTAGTAAACAGCAAGTTATCAAAAGGAGAGAAAAAAAAAGGAATAAAGGGGAATTGCTCCAGTTAGATCCTTATCAGAAAGGTTGTCCTTCTACGCCACATACCATGTAGGAAGCGGGAAACCGCAAAAACAATAGGAGGGGAGTTATCACATGTTAAAACTCTACAAGCCTGTGCACATTGTCTGAGTCCCAAGTTTCTGCACAGTGGAGCCAACCAGCATTTCCATATTTTGCTATACGCCGGGCAGAAGAACAGGACATGCACAATATCTTCTGTGCTATTATTACAGGCTGGGCAGGTTCCCTCATTTGAGGTAGTCCTTTTAGAGGTCAGCGCCCTAATGGGCAAGCAGCCATGCCTCAATTGGGTATATAATATTCTCTCAAGAGGAGGCTGCGCTCGATCTAGAAATTCCTCCCTCTTGGTTGCAATTTTCACCTGCAGAAATTTAGTTGATAGCCTACCCAGAGTTGTCGAGCAGTGTAACATATTAAGGCTATGGTTTCTCAGAATAGCCAGCAGCTCTGACCTCTGTAACCTTGGGCAGCTCTCCCCCGGGGACTCCCACAGTTGAGGCAAGCCAATTTGGTAGAGGAGAACCTTGATGTGGGATAGCCAGGGTATATTTTTGTTCTTGACCTGCCCCCAGACTGCTGAAAATTCCGCTCTGTAATCAACAAGCTGCGGTACAGTCCAGAGCCTTCTCCAATAGAGCAGGGGTTGTGCGGCTATCAGATCATTAATGGACTCAAGGCCCAAATCTAGCCACAACGGTGTGAGAGGGGTGCTTTGGGGTAGGCCTACTAGATTTCTCATAAAAGCTTGCTCAACCTTTAGAAGACTCAGTTTGTTCTTATGTCCCCAGAGTTCTGCACTGTACATAGCTGCTGACCTGGTCTGGGCTCTATAGGTTTCAAGAACAGGGGCAACTGATTTGAATTTTGAAGTTTTATGAAATTTCCCAATCCCCCCTGTAATCTGTGAAAGTCTCAGGGCGGATCTAGACACCTGATAACCCCAGTCAAAGTCTTCGGTTAGCATGACACCCAGGTAAACAAAGGTTTTCACCCGCTCAAGCGGGGTGCCATTCAAGACAGGGTTCGGGCGGGTATGCCTTGGAGGATTGAAAACCATAAACTTGGTTTTATCCAAGTTTACCTCCAATCCCCTTGAGGCACAGAAGGTTGAAAAACCATCCAGAACCCGCTGGATGCCCATTGATGTTCGGGATAACAGCAGAGTGTCATCCGCGAACATCAGAGCGGGCACCCGTCCAGTAGCCAATCTCGGGGCATCATTATCCCTGACTCCATCCAATTCATCTATCAAGCCGTTAACGTAAAGGCTAAAGAGTGTAGGGGCCAGGGCACAACCCTGGCGTACACTCCTCATTACTGGAAAGCGGGCCGAGAGTTCTCCAATCCTTCTGCACCTGACCTGGGTGAAATTCCCCGCATGGAGTCAGATCAAGACATCTAGTAAGTAGGACGGGAGGCCTAGTTCTTCCAGTGCCCTCCATAATTTCTCCCTGGGCACAAGATCGAAGGCGGCCCTCAGATCCACAAAAACAAGGTAGAGGCTGCCACCCTCTACTCTTGCAGTTTTCCAGAAAAGGACCTGCAGCCTAAAAATCTGGTCCAGTGTCGAGATGCCAGATCTAAATCCGGCATGTAGGGTGGTCAGTATTTTATGTTCCTCGATCCATCCCAATATTCTGTCCAGTAGGATCCGGCCCATTCATTTTTGCGTAGTGTCTAAGAGACTAATGGGCCAGTAGTTGGACGGAGGAAACGGGCAGCCCTTCTTATAAATGGGGAAGATCTCAGCTCCCAACCAGGTTTCCGGTAATTTGGAACCCCCAAGGATCGCATTAAACAAAACTAGAAGATACGGAGTCCAAATTTTGGGCTGGGAGCCAAAGAGGTCACCAGGTAATTTATCAAGGCCTGGGGCTTTGTTTGGGAGCAATCTGTCGATAGCAGACTCCACTTCCTTGAGAGAAATACTCTCAAGGTTTTGAGAGGAAGTCATCTCCTGATCATCCAATGCCCCCCCCCTGACGACCCAAGCCCGAGGCCCCCGACAGTCAATAGTCGTGCGGGGGGTCTAGGGCCAGGGAAGTCCAAAGGGTCCTATCCACTCCTGGCATCTGGGCCTGCCATTGATACACGTTAGCACCAGTCTCAGGGCTTGTGTAAAGGGCTGCGAATTGTGCCTCCCATACTGAGGGAGCTATGTTCAGGAAATTAACCCCCCCCCCTTTTGTACCAGCATTAATTATAGCCCAAAATGATTTGGCATCCTTTAAAAGGAGCGCTTGTCTCAGTTCTTCCCACCTGGCTTCCTCCCACTCTCTCTTGCCCCTGATAATCTCCTTTTGTACCGCAGTCTAGTTGCCCTAATTAATGCAATATCTTTGGATTTAATTGCTGAAGGAGATCCCTCTTTACTTTCTTACAGGTGCAGTCGAACCAGGGGTGCGACCTAGGGGTGCTTTGTTTGTTTCTACTGACTGGGTAGAGCACCACCCCTAGTGTCATAGCTAGTTGCGTATGTATTTCTACGGGTTGCTGGCAAAGGGCCGGTTCGCCCATCTCGCTTATGCGGGGAATTGTAATCTGGTATATTTTTGCGAGGCTAGTGGGGGAATTCGCAAAGTGGGGCCATTTAATCCTTTTCCTATTGTTTGTTACCATGAGAGGTGTCATCACCATGGCAGGATCTAGTACAGGATTTGTAAGCCAAAGGACCCAGGCTTGAGGGTTAAGACCAATGCATTATGGTCACTATCATGCCTTGGTACAACCCTGAATTCTTTCAGCCTATCCCAATATTTTGCCTCCATCATGATGTAGTCAATGATGGAGGTTTGGTTTGCCCTATTATAGGTGACTACCCCTGGACAGTTGGGATCCAATCTTCCATTGCACGCCCGCATAGACGTTGCAAGGGAGAAAGATTTTATCTGGAGCACCAACGGTGTCCATGCCCTAACTGGAGTGATCTTGGGGTCTGGGATACGCCAGAGTAGGTCTACCTCGTCTTGTTCTCGGAACTCCATACTACCCAGAGGCTCACCACCAAAAATTATCGCGATAGAGGGGTCCAAACCTTGGATAAAGTGATCAAGTGCTTTAATTGTGTTTGATTCCTGCCCCTTTTTAACTGGCCTTGAGTAGGTATTTATTATAGCTACTTGTGATTTACTTTGAGATGGTAATAGGGCACACTGGACATCTAGGGAGTTAGCTTGCATTTGTTTTGCCTGGATGCCCAAATGAGTGCCTATCCATATTGATAGTCCGCCCGAAGGGCGGCCTCTACCTGCAGATACTGCAAGAATATCATAAGTTGCAAAGGCCGGACTTTTGCTCTCCTCCATTGCCCAGGTCTCCTGCATCAGGCATATATCGTGAGCAGCCATAAAAGAATGCCACTCTGGTGTGAGCAATTTGGTTTTTAGCCCAGCTATGTTCCAGGAAATTATTTTTAAACAACCTTCCACTGCTTTATCAGAACCTTTGCTTCCCCCCTCCATTTACAAGGGGGGTATCCAGGTTCCCCTTTTCTCTGGTCCCCTCCATCCACAAGGAGTAAAATATTGAGTCATCCCCAATTTATTTATTATTATTTGTGTATTTTATAGAGCGCACAGCTACCCCGACGGGGCGTCCCGGCGCTGAGAACTTTGAGGGTGGAGGGCACAGGGGGATGTTATAGGGAAAACAGGTGGGTCTTCAGTGACTTACGGAATAAGATTTCTGATTGGGAAGAGCGTAGGGCCAGAGGGAGCTTGTTCCAATGCTGGGAGGCACAAACCTCAAAGGTTTTTCCGCCTGCCCGTGAGCGTTTGAAGCGTGGAGTTTCGAAGAGAAGGAGAGAGTTGGACCGTAAAGTCCTATAGTTGGTATACGGTCGCAAGGTGTTTTTCAAGTGGGCAGATCCCATACCCCTCGATGCTCGGTGGGCCAGCGTCATAGCTTTGAAAATACACCTTTTGGCCATTGGCAACCAATGCAATTTGCGGAGGTGGGGAGAGATATGGTGTAAATGGAGGTAAATGCAACCTTTTCCTCCAAAGCCCATCTCCCAATGGGCTCTTCATTGGTAGTTTGTGATGGGGAGTTAACCTTCGATTTGAGTCAATCTACCTCCTCCAACACACTAAACCTGTTCCAATGGGGTTGAAGGAGGTGTGTAGGATTGTGTGAAAACAAGTCCTCCACAAATGTCTGCCTGTATTGCATTCTACTTGATGGTGGATGAATTCCCCTATTGTAGTGAGTCTCGTTAGGGTAGGTTGATCTCACATTGGGGGTAGGGTAAAAGAATGACAAGTGTAATGGGCATATTTGGGAATTTGATCTGCTAAAGGGGGCATTACAGATGTAGTCCACAGCGGAGGTGTCCCTAAAATTTATTATTACAACATCTCCTGACACTGTTTTAGGTCCCCTCCCTATCCATAATATTCTTCTAACTGCCAGTATTTCCCCTGAGACATTTGGAGGTAGGGGTCTGTTTGCGCTTAACTATTGGATGCACTTATTTTTCAGGTCAATCTCCTTTTTTCTTTTCCCATCAGTTAAGACAGGAACTCCTGTAAGGGCTACCACTTATGGTTGTGCTTCCGGGTGTAGATTAATGGTTGGTAACTGGCAGGAAGAAGCTTTGGGTGGTACATTCCTGGTCGTTAGAGTACTAGTTTTACTTTCCTTTTTACCCTCTTTCGGCTTCAAATCAGTTTTAACAGATTTGGCAGTGGAGTTTCCCACTGTCAATTTGGTTTGGCCGTGTGTGTTACTATTAGGTGGGAGGGGAGGTAAAACATGTGTAGATTCAGAATTAGTTATTGGTGTTACTGGATTTTTGGTCTGTTTTGAGGTCTTTTTTAATAAAGCAACCCTGTCACTAGACATACGTTTAGGTGTGCCACCACATTCAAAATCAGATAAGGATGCAGAGTTTCCCTGGGGATTTACTGACTTTGTTATCCCTGCCCCCTTATTATTTAGCATAGAGGATAATCTGTAAAGCTTTGACACCAAAGGTTTAATGTGGGTATCAATAGTCCGCTCCAGGCATGCTTGCAAGTCAGCCAACATGTTAGTGACCCAGCACGGGACTCCTGAGTTCGGATGCGACGTGTTAGCAATTGGGGTCACTAGGTTGTGATTGGTCAAATCCTTTTTGCCCGATTTATTTGGAAGGCTCTCTTTCTTTCTCCTGGGACGTGGTTTGCCTACTATGGGGCTTTCCCTAGGGAAGGAGGGAGTCAAAACAATAGGTGAGTCCTCTACAACTACAGGGGTCTCTGTAGGCACCTGTGCACAGGGCAGTTGTACATAAGACGATGTTAAGTAGGAGTTGTGATCCGGGACATCAGTTGCAATAACTGAACAGTTACCCTCCTGGCTTTGCAGGCATAGAGTGGGTGTATTTGATAACTTTCTCTCAGTATTTTCGATTGCAGTGACCACAACCCCAATAGATTTTGTAGCATCTTATTGATTGCTGTAACGCTGGGAAGGGGCTGTGGTGCTGCCACTTGTAGTCTAGTGTTTGGTCGTGTAGCTGCTGGCGTTTGTGTTTTTTTCCCTGCTTTGCTCATTCTGAGGAGGTCGATAATACTGGGTAGGGATAAAATTAAGCAACGAGAACCCAATCAGATAGGCTAACTCCCTCAAAGATGCAGAGTAAGCTGCTGTTGTAGTGCGTTTTTAGCCCGGGGGAATTAAATCCAAGTAACAGTACCTTTTTATGGGTTGTCTTCACCTTGAAATTTTCCTCGGCAGAAGAAAAGGGGGGTGGCCCGTCCCGTCCTTGTACGTCCTCGGACGGCCACAGACGGCCTGCCCTCTGCCCGGGCTCAGCCCGGCATTGCCCGCATGCATCCCGCGACGCGGAGGACTGTGCCGGTTTTATTACACCTCCTTGCACTGCTGGCTCTGTGGGTTGGCGTCGCGCCGCTGGGGCGGCCGGGAGTTGTGGTCCCGGGGCAGCGACTACGCTGATGGCTGCCTCCAAGTGACTCTCGGCGGTGGCGGCGTCCGGAGCAACAAGGTATGCCCTCTAGTTCGTTATGGCCCCCACTCCACCAAGGGCAGTGCCGGTTTCAATACGCCTCCTGGCGCTGATGGCTGCGTGGGTTGGTGCCCCGCCGCTGGGGCTGCCGGGAGTTGTGGTCCTGGGGCGGCATTGACGCTGATGGCTGCCTACCAGTGACTCTCAGTGGTGGCGGCGTCCGGAGCAACAAGGTATGCCCCCTAGTTCGTTATGGCCCCCATTCCACCGAGGGCTGTGCCGATTTTAATATGCCTCCTGGCGCTGCTGCTGCGTGGGTTGGGGTCGCGCCGCTGGGGCTGCCAGGAGTTGTGGTCCCGGGGCGGCGACAATGCTGATGGCTACCTCCCAGTGACTCTTGGCGGTGGTGGCGTCCAGAGCAACAAGGTATGCCCGCTAGTTCGTTATGGCTCCCATTCCACCGAGGGCTGTGCCGGTTTTAATACGCCTCCTGGCGCTGCTGGCTGCGTGGGTTGGTGTTGCGCTGCTGGGGCTGCCGGGAGTTGTGGTCCTGGGGCGGCATCGATGCTGATGGCTGCCTCCTAGTGACTCTCAGTGGTGGCTGCGTCCGGAGCAACAAGGTATGCCCCCTAGTTCATTATGGCCGCCACTCCACCGAGGGCTGTGCCGGTTTTAATATGCCTCCTGGCGCTGCTGGCTGCGTGGGTTGGGGTTGTGCCGCTGGGGCTGCCGGGAGTTGTGGTCCTGGGGCGGCGACAATGCTGATGGCTGCCTCCCAGTGACTCTCGGCGGTGGCGGCGTCAGGAGCAACAAGGTATGCCCCCTAGTTCGTTATGGTCCCCACTCCACCGAGGGCTGTGACGGTTTTAATACGCCTCCTGGCGCTGCTGGCTGTGTGGGTTGGCGTAGCGCTGCTGGGGCTGCTGGGAGTTGTGGTCCCGGGGCGGCAACGACGCTGATGGCTGCCTCCCAGTGATTCTCGGCGGTGGCGGCATCCGGAGCAACAAGGTATGCCCACTAGTTTGTTATGGCTTCCACTCCACCGAGGGCTGTGCCGGTTTTAATACGCCTCTTGGTGCTGCTGGCTGCGTGGGTTGGCGTCGCACCGCTGGTGCTGCCGGGAGTTGTGGTCCCGGGCGGCGACGACGCTGATGGCTGCCTCCCAGTGATTCTCGGCGGTGGCGGCGCCCAGAGCAAAAAGGTATGCCCCCTAGTTTGTTATGGTCCCCACTCCCCCGAGGGATGTGCCGGTTTTAATACGCCTCCTGGCGCTGCTGGCTGCGTGGGTTGGCGTTGCACCACTGGGGCTGCCGGGAGTTGTGGTCCCGGGGCGGCGGCGACGCTGATGGCTGCCTCCCAGTGACTCTCGGTGGAGGCGGCGTCCGGAGCAACAAGGTATGCCCCCTAGTTTGTTATGGCCCCCACTCCACCGAGGGCTGTGCCGGTTTTAATATGCCTCCTGGCACTGCTTGCTGCGTGGGTTGGCGTCGCGGCGCTGGGGCTGCCGGGAGTTATGGTCCCGGGGCGGCGACAACGCTGATGGCTTCCTCCCAGTGACTCTCGGCGGTGGCGGCGTCCGGAGCAACAAGGTATGCCCCCTAGTTTGTTATGGCCCCCACTCCACCGAGGGCTGTGCCGGTTTTAATAGGCCTCCTGGCACTGCTTGCTGCGTGGGTTGGCGTCACGCCGCTGGGGCTGCCGGGAGTTGTGGTCCCGGGGCGGAGACGATGCTGATGACTGCCTCCCAGTGACTCTCGGCGGTGGTGGCGTCCGGAGCAACAAGGTATGCCCCCTAGTTCATTATGGCCCCCACTCCACCGAGGGCTGTGCCGGTTTTAATACGCCTCCTGGCACTGCTGGCTGCGTGGGTTGGCGTCGCGCCACTGGGGCTTCCGGGAGTTGTGGTCCCGGGACGGCGACGACTCTGATGACTGCCTAACAGTGACTCTCGGCGGTGGCGGTGTCCGGAACAACAAGGTATGCCCCCTAGTTCGTTATGACATAAGACAAGCGTAACTGAGAGGCAATGTGTAAAGTATTTAATCAGTACAAAAACAGTAATAAGGTCAAAACACAACGCAAGAAAATCCCAAACTAACTTAGTTAATTGTTATTGTAAACTTCCATAAATATAATGACAGCAATACAACCAAAATCAAAAAAAGAGTCATAATTTAAGTTTGAAAGTGAAACTAGTGACAAAAAGCATTAAGGACTAATTGAAGTCATCTGGTTGCACTTGCCAGGTACCTAATGAGCAAGTTAGGACTCAATGCGATGGAGCATGGGTTAGGTAGAGAAACCATGTTTGACCTAGTTAGAAGTTTCACTTTCGGACTTAATCTCTGAAATGGACATTAAAATTCTTCAGTTGGGAAAGGCAGCAGACTTTGGCCAAAGAGCACTTCATGTCATCAGATAGATGAGCGATGAGGTCTTGTGAAGCCATTGATTTTTCGTGGAAAAGCTCCAACTTGGTGAAACTTGAATTTGAAGCCCAGGGAACAACCCTCATTGGCTGTACACTTTTCAATCCTTCACCTAGTGAAGATTTCTACCTTTGGATTTAGTGAATTTTTTGGAGCTTACATTTTTCCAGCAGGGCAGAGGTGTAGGCAGTAGCTGAAGAGGGCTCCCAGAATTGGTGCTTTGGAAAAGCTCAGAGCAGGAGCAATTTGAATATTCGACCCTGCGAAAAAGCACTTTAGTTAGATCGACTTGGCATGATGGACCCTGTGTTCAAGTTTTCTTTGAAGCCAAAAAGTTTCTAAGACCCAGGTTTCATGAAAAGTTAGGAAGTGTACAATTTGACACCAGCAACGTGTCCAGGACCTTCGGGACAGCACGTGTCGGTCAAGACTCACTGTAGCAGAGGCCAGCAATAAGGACCATGGCAGGTCCAGTTGGAACTAGGTAGCAAGGCAGTTGCAGAAAGGCCTCTTGAAGCTTGTTGTGTCCCTGTGGCTTGAACAGAAGGTCAACCATATGATGCTTGGAGTCCAATTCTTAGTCCTGGGTACAAGAGGAAAATCAGGTCCATCTTCTAGGCTCTTCTCAGGTCAAAGGCAGCAGTTCTCCTCTGTACTTCCACAGGCCCAGAAAGGACAATATTCTTGGTCCCACATTTATGCCTGGCACAAGTGTGTGGGTGGTGAAAACTTCTGACCACTCCCTAACCAATGGGACAAAGGTTCTCAGAGGTGAACCTAACCACTTTTACAGGAATTTATGTGAGCATTCCTGCAAACAATCCCACAGCATTCCTCTCCTACCTAAAATAAAGAGGACAGACTTTCTTGCCCTGTTCAGAGCTCCTATGCCTGTCCAAAATTTATGGCCAGGGAAATGAGAAACCCCTTTTTGGTGGCCATTCCAAACTGATTCGGTGGGCAGCCCCTCTATACTGGGAATGGTGCATGGCTGATCAGAGGGACACAGGAGAGAGCAGGCCCAGGTGTTAGTTGAATCTGCAAGTGACAGGCTAGGCCTCTTGGGAGTAACAGCTCAGATGGTCATCCTGTTAGGTGAACAGAACACCTCCCCGTAGCCAAGGACTGTTTCTCAGCTCTGGTAGAAAGTTCATACCTCAGTATAAGAGCTATTCAGCTCCTGTGTGACAGTTAAAACTCATGCACATGGGCTCTGGAGGCTTTAGGTAGGGAAAATGTAATTTTTATAAAGTATCTTTTTCTAAATATTTGTGACAAAGCTGACTACAATATATTAAACATTGGATTTATTTTTGTATCTCAATTCTTTCCTGGGGATAGTCAAAACAAATACAATAAAAATAGCGTTTAGGGCAAATATACTGTAAGGACATGTTTATCATTAAACCTATGTGTCCTACTTTTATATACTATCTGGCCTGCTGTATGGATAGTAAGGCCTTCTCAGGTGTGACTTACACATATTTAGGAATTTTTAGGCCTGTCAAAGGAGTTTTTTTGACAGGTTGAATTTGCAGTTGAAACTTGCACAGCCAGGCTAGACAAAGCATGTCTGCAGTCATTTTTACACTGTCACAATAGTTGGTGGCACAATGGATCTTTGCTCTTCTTGTGGCATTTAACTTCCAGGCCCTGGGTAAACTTTGTACTATATACTAGGGACAGATATGTAAGTACAATATGCCAATAAAGGGTATGCCAATTTTACCATTTTGAAAGGAAGAACCAAGGCACTTTCCCACAGGTTACATGGGGTAGAGGGCACAAAGTTCTTCAGTGTATTCTTCTACTATCAGGAGCGACCTCTGACCCTGCTCGCAGGCAGGTCACTCACCATGCCACCACACAGCCGCCAGCCGCCACGTACCTGCTCCATGCCGCCCACCGGTTTGCCCGCCGTTCCCGCTCCTTTCCGCCGCTGCGTCCCTGCGGCCCCGCCCTTCTGATCCCCAATGGCCACCTCGCTCCTGCCTCCCAGCTGCTGCTCCCTCCCTCTCCCCCTCTAAAGGAGGCTGTGCAGTGACCTAGGAGTGACATCTGTTTTCCTGCCGTTTCCCGCTCCTCCTCGCCGCTCCCCATTGGCCACCCTGCTCCCGCCTCCCAGATGCCCCTCCCTTTCCCCTCTTATGGAGGCCGTGCCGTGGCTGCGCTCAACGGGCACGCCGCTGGCATGCCAAAGCAAGCCCGTCTGCGCCCGTCCACACCAGGACAGCGCCCAGCGCCAGAACCCCCAGACCCCGCGAACGCCACAACACCAGACTCCGCTACAATGTCAGCACCCTCTACGCACTCAACGCCGGCCGAAACCCCACCTGCTTCCAAGCCACCCCAAAACGGACTCACAGATCTTTCTCCTACCACACCTGCAGCTTCACCTGCGACAGAGCCACCAAACCTCCAAGGACTGGACCCAACCACCTCCGTTGCATACTCCATACTCCTCAACACCCGCTCCGCACGCAAACACGCCGTCGAGCTCTGGGATCTGCTCGACACCTCTGCCCCAGACGTGGCCTTCCTGACCGAGACCTGGTGGAACAACTCCTCGGTGCCCGACATCGCCATAGCCATCCCGGACGGCTACAAGATCACCCGCAGGGATAGCGCCAACGGAATCGGAGGAGGAATAGCCATCATCCACAAGCCCACCCTCAAGGTTGTCACCCAGCAGACGACACCCTCAACACTGCTGAACACCTGCACTTCCGGATCTACAAAGACCCCAACACCACCTTCAGAAGAACACTCATCTACAGACCCCCGGACCCCATGCTCAATTCAGCGACTCCATCACCGACCTCACCAGCACCCACACACTCACCTCCATGGACTACATCCTCCTCGAGGACCAGAATTTCCACCTAGAGAATTACAACAACTCCAACTCCGCCACCCTGATCGACAACCTCGACAACCTCGGCATCAGACAACTCGTCACCAGAGCCACCCACGCCGCTGGCCACACGCTGGACCCCGTCTTCTCCACAGGCACGCACGTAACCTTCGACTACACCAACGAACTCCACTGGACCGACCACCGCTGCATCCATTTCACCTTCAATATACCAACCACGCACCACCGCACCCAACAGCTACTTCACCGCTGCTGGAGTAAAGTCACCGAAGACCAGCTGATCACCACCCTCACCTAAAATCCACCCACCGACTCCACCAAACCAGACACCGCAGCCCACAACCTCAGACAGTGGATCGACAACTGCACCAACACCCTCGCCCCACTCAAGAAACCTTACAACAACCACACCAGCTAGAGAGCCACCTGGTTCCCCGACGAGCTGCAAATCTCCAAATGTGCATGCCGGAAACTGGAGAAGATATGGCTCCACGAACGCACTACAGACAACCACGCAGCCCACAAGGACACCACCCGCAGACATCACCACCTCATCAGATTAGCCAAGAGAACCTCCTTCAAGGACCGCCTGGATAACAATGCACACAACAGCAAAGAGCTTTCAGCATCGTAAAGGAACTCTCCAACCCCAACGCCAATGCCCACAACATACCGCCCTCACAAGAACTGTGCAACTCACTGGCCATCTTCTTCCAAAGCAAGATTGTTGACATCCATCACAGCTTCAACACCATGACCGCCCGACTACGCCAGACCCCACCTCCCCTGTGAACACCGCCAGGGCCAACCGCCTGACCTCCCGTTCCAACGTCAACGATGACGAGACAGGAAAGGTCATGAACTCCAACCACTCAGGATCTCCGTCAGACCCATGCCCACACCACATATTCAACAAAGCAGACGCTGCCATCGCACCCCAACTATGAAAGGTCATCAACATCTCCTTCGAAACAGCAACATTCCGGGAAAGCTGGAAAGATGCTGAAATCAACGCCCTCCTCAAGAAGCCCAAGGCGGATCTCAAGGACCTCAAGAACTTCTAGCCAATCTCCCTGCTCCCGTTCCTAGCGAAGCTCTTCGGAAAGTTGTCAACATGCAACTGGCCCACCACCTGGAAGACAACAACATCTTGGACCCGTCCCAGTCCGGGTTCAGAAGAAACCAAAGCACCGAGACAGCCCTCATCGCCGCCACAGACGACATCAGGCGCCAACTAGACAATGGCGAAAGATCAGCCCTCATCCTCCTGGACCTGTCAGCCACCTTCGACACGGTCTGCCATCGCACTCTAAAGACACGCCTCCTAGAAGCCGGAATCCAAGAGAGGGCCCTTGACTGGACCACGTCCTTCCTCTCCATCCGAACCTAGAGCGTCCGCCTCCAGCCCTTCCGATACGAGGCCACCGACCTCATCTGTGGCATCCCCAGGGCTCATCCCTCAGCCCGGCGCTGTTCAACGTCTACATGTCCCACCTCGCATAAGTGGCCCGCCAACACCACCTCAATATCATCTCCTACGCTGATGGCACCCAGCTCCTCCTCTCCCTCACCAAGGACCCTCACACATCCAAAACCAACCTGCACAAGGGAATGAAGGCCATCACCAACTGGATGAGGAACAGCTGTCTGAAGCTGAACTCGGACAAGACGGAAGTACTCATCCTCGGATCCCCCCTTCAGCCTGGGATGGCTCCTGGTGGCCAACCACACTGGAAACAGCACTAACACCCACCGACCATGCACGCAACCTAGGATTCAACCTCAACTCCTCCCTCTCCTTGTCTAAACAGGTCAACGCCGTCTCCTCCTCCTGCTACAACACCCTCCTCATGCTCCTCAGGATCTACAAGTGGATCCCAACTGAAACAAAAAGAATGGTGACACAGGCCCTCGTCAGCAGCAGACTGGGCTACGGCAACGCACTCTACGCAGGAATCCCAGCCAAACACCTACGATGACTACAACGCATCCAAAACTCCTCCGTCCGACTGATCGTCAACGTCCACCACCGCAGCCACATCACCCCCCTCCTGAGAGACCTACACTGGTTTCCCGTCGACTAGAGGATCACCTTCAAGCTCCTCACCCACGCACAAAAAGCACTCCACAACGCCGGACCAGCCTACCTGAACAGCAGACTCAGCTTTTACACCCCCACCCGCCAGCTCCGCTCCGCCATCCTCGCCCTCGCTGCTGTTCCCCGAATCCAACGAACAACCTCCGGTTGTAGATCCTTCTCCTACCTCGCCGCCAAGACCTGGAACACCCTCCCTACCCACCTACGGCAGACCCAAGACCTACTCGCCTTCAGAAGACTACTCAAGACCTGGCTCTTCGAGCAGTAGCGGCACCCCCTCCCCTCAGCGCCTTGAGACCGTCACGGGTAAGTAGCGAGCTTTACAAGTACTCTGATTGATTGATTGATTGATTGAATCAGCAAAAACAGTCGAAAAACATCTGAAGATATTCTTCAAAAAAGATGGTAGTTTTCAACACCATACCTAACTATAGTGTCACTTTAACATTCCTTAATCAATTTTGAGGGGTTCTAATAACATAAAGCAAGATATTTTAGCATACCATGCATAATGTGGCCCACAGAACCAATTAAAGGGTCCCAAAGAAGTCACATGTAGGGTATGCTTCCTTTTGTAGATACCGCAAAAAGTGTGTTTGGTATGTAAGAGTGATCTTAATTTAATGTTATTAATGAGGATACCTTTTATGTTGTAGTGCCGTTTCATTGTTTTAGGTCTGACGGGACCACAGTACTTGAATATGGTACTGCATTTCCTATGACATAAAGTTAAGACATCTGACTTTCTCACCTTTTCAATCTCATTTGGGATTAGCACTTGGGTGTCTTCACGTTTACTTTGTTTGGGACACTCACCTGAATAAACAGTAATCTGGTGAACAGAGACATGTTGAGGTCAATGAGGAGGAGCCCACAAGAACCATGTTAGAGTCCCACGTGGGGCAGTTTTTTTCATTCCTTCCAGGAAAGAAAAAGGAATCTGCCAAGGTAATGACATGCAACCTCTGTCAGATGGAGTTTAGCAGGGGTAGTTCCAACAAGTTCTAAAACTTCTGTAATGAAGAAGTACTTAAGAGCATGGCATAGCAGGCATGTGGTTCATGCTGAGAGAAGATGTGATGAGGAGGAATTGTGAACATCTTCTGTCTGACCCTCTTTATAACCTGGAGATAGTGTACCATCAGCCGCGGCCGGTGGTGGGAGTACCTGCTGGCGGTGACGTGGGGAGGGGGAGGGGCAAAGTGGGGGGTAGTAATGTATGGATTACGGAGTTTAACAGGTAAGTAAACATTTAAATAAATAAAACAAATTTTGTTGCGCGCACTGCATCGCATTTGGTGATGCAGTGCACGCAACAAAATTCACTATAAATGACTATGACTATAAATTATGTGGTGGTTTTCTCCTTGAATAATTTTGAGCACGATAAAATTAAATAGAATATTCATGGTGATTTTTGTTTTAATGTCAACAGATTCCCCTGATCAAGGGCTATCCCATAATGCCCGAAATGCATTGGGATTTTTAAAAGACTGTTTATGCTGACTTTAAAAGCATTTTGTGAAGAGTGCGAATAAATTCCACTCGCACACCTTCGTTTCCTTGCCTTTGAAGCTTTTTGTTTCTTCTGATGCATTGTTTCCATGTTGTTTACCTTCTGTTAACCATGTATAAGAATTGTAACTGATGTAAAAGTTCACGTAGTAACTTTTTGAAACGCAATTTTGCGACACTTTTGGTAGTGCATTGGTTATTCCCAGATCACTATCTGGGCACTGTTCATACTTTTAAAAAGTGGGCATTAATCTGTACCTGCTGCCCTTTGTGTGTGGCAGTCTGTCTCCAATACACATCTGGGTAGGGTGACCGCTACACTTTGTGCATTCCCTCTAGACAGCCACAAACATAGGAAGGTGAGGCTCATCTACGTTCTTAGTACTCATCTGCATTCTGATGGGTACTTGTGGTCTGGAACGAATGGGAGGGTTGAGACATACAGTTCAATAGTTAGTGCCCTGTCCACAAACAAAGCACTGATTTACCCCCCAAAGACAGCCTGGCAGGCAGGACAGGTTTGAAAAAAACCCTGAGCATGTCAGAGAGATGCTTTCAAGCCACCCCGACATCAAAAGCACTTTTGTGTCTCTGACCCTCTAAAATCAGTCACTTCTGGATCTTGAGCTGAACCTCTGTCAGAGGGACTGCTGTCCTGCTCAAAGGGCTCAGTTGGACTGCTTTTCTGGAAGGACGGCTTTTCTGTTTGTTGCCCTGCTGCCTGCTGCTCCCTGACTCGGTTGAAGGAAAGCTGGACACTGCCTTCCCTCTAAGTGATCTCCAAGGGCTTTCAAGTGGGCCTCCTGTTTTTATAGAAGTCCCAAGGATAGAAAAGACGTCCTGCAATTCTGCTGGTACTGCTGGTCTGTGAGTCCTACCCTTGCCTGAGGTGCCCTCTCCAGGTTCTGGGCCAACACATCGTCACCACTGCACCGGTTAGAAATGATGTACAGCTCTTCGATGCTGATGCAGAGGATGTTCGTCGACTGCAGTTCCACAGCCTGACCAGCCCGACAACGCTCTGTGAGCCTCGACGGTGATGCATTGCCTTCACTTCAGCTATGCCTAACAAGAACACAGTGACCTCACAGCGTGGAAAAGATCTCTGCATCGTAACTTCAGTGTCAATGCTTTGCTCCATCCAAGGCACTTTCTCAGCTGGTCCTGCGTGGGTCCTGTAGCTGGCCTGCTCTCCATTGCATTTTGCCTGAACTTTGGACTTGCACCAGTCACTTGCGTGCTCAAGTAACCTTTTGACCACTTGTGACTACTATACACTATTTGTTAATTTAATCTTTTAAAAAATCATATCTTGACTTTTATTGATTGGAATTTTATTCTCTGGTCTACCTTTGCTCAGATAAATGTTTTCTATTTTTCTAAAGCCGTGTGAAGTATTTTTGGAGTGTATTCATTGTGATGCTGTGTGAGTGTATGCGTTGCACAAATAGTGTACACATTGCTTCTTTAGATAAGTCTGACTGCTTTGTGCCAAGCTACCAGAGGATGAGCACAGATCATCTATTAGTGTGTATCTAGTTTAACCTGACTAGAGTGTAGGTACCTGCCTGGCCTGGGTGCATACCTAAGTCAAACAGAAATCCTATTTCCAACACCTCTTGAACCAATAACTACATTTCTTAGACTAACACACTCCAGCAGGACCTAGTGCGGACCCCAATGTGATCTTGCGGGAGACACACAGGATGACACAGGGTCTGTGGTGTGTCCTGCAGGTGTACTTTGGTACTTTTTGAAAAAATCTTTTTTAGTCATTGGGGATCCCTCAAGGATTCTCCATAAAAGTAAGAGCAGTTAGGGTGCCACTACCCTTCCTCCTAATATCTGAATTGAAGGAATATAACATCGATACTATATAATGTTGTCATAACATATCCAATATATATCTGTCACTTATATTAAAGCCCCTTGTAAATACACTTGACTCATGTACATCTTGAGATCGGGCCCGAATTGAGCAAACGCCATCTCTCTTTCTTTTCCTGAGGCCCCTTTCTGTTAGCAAGGAAAACACAAGACATGCTGCTGAGAGAGGAGTCAGAAAGGTCGGCCTAGACTATGAACAAACCAGTGATTCTAACTTAGGAAACCCAAGGTCACATCTGCTCTTTCTTGTAGGATGAGCACAGTCTTGCAGGCGCAATGCCCGTACTCCCTTGCACCAGAATGAAAGGGAGGCACCTTTACTGACCTACCCCCGGAATAGCTTTCGTAGAGTTCTAACCAATTTGTTGTGCCTCATATGGTTATTCCTGTTGGTTGGCTCCTCTTGTGTTGGTACTTTTCCATGTACGGGGTTTGTATGAGGTACGTCGAAAGTATATATGCACTGTTTTGAATATGATCCAGCAGTCTCCTCTGCACACCTTCGCGAGCTGTGATCAGAGGAAGGCTACCCTGTGCAGGGTACTTTGCAAAATAAACGATTGAACCTTTTCCATTGCCAACTGATTTATGTATGGTAATATGATATATGGGCTATTGGTAAGTATAGCTCTATGGTATATTTTTCTAGTACTTCAGAATTTTTGAGGGATGTTTTAATGACTGCAGGAAGTTCTGATACACCCGGTGTTTACTGTCAGATTTTATCCTTACCTTGTGCACAAAATCCATTGAAACTATGTCCTGTTCTATCTCACGCCCTCCCCACCAGTGACCATATATACCAGAACATGAGAGTTTGTGGTAGTAGTGGGAAAAGAGTAAAAAAAGAGGCACAGAGCTCCGCACTCTGCCTCATCACTTCTGTGGACAGGGCCGGCTACTGGCTGGAATGGTACTCTAAAGGAAAAAGTATGTTTTGGGATACTGAAAATAACCTGTAATGGTGAAAATATTTAGCGTAACGATTTTTCAGTTTTACCAACTCTCTATGCTTTGGCAGGAAACTGTAAATTATCGAAAACTAAACATAAATAGACATAAGTACCTTCAAAGATATACATAAATACATCCCTCTCCGTCTCCCCCTCTCTAGTCTATAACAACTACCTCAAGCAGCACACATAACCCATTTGCATAGGGGAACATTGGCGTCCATGCGTCCATGCTTATTGTGCCCAACGGGGTATTGCTGGAATATAATCATTGCCTTCACTCTATAATCACTACAAACCCTATTTCTTGCTGGACAGCCCTCGGCGTAGATAATGGGTACTTTTTCCTCACACACAAACCTGAAATTACTTTAAGTGGTCCTTCTAGCCCTGCATCCTGGTATTACAGTCCACAGGTGATGAGGGCTTGAGAAGCCTGTATTTGAATCAGGCATTCTTAGCAGTCTATTGTATATATGTTGGGAGGTTAACTCTCTTATCTAAGATGACGCAGAAGGATTTGATACAAGCAATTGATGATGGGCTTCCGTCAGTGTGTGGTGATGGTGATGGAATCAAGCAAAGATTAGACAGGGGGTTTAGAGAAGCAGGGGGTTTGGAAAGGTTAACAGTAACTCTGTGTTCTGTGATTTGAGAAGAACATGGTTTGGTTAACCAGAAATGAATTTTCCCAAGATCATTGTGACAAATGACAAGACAGCTAGTAAGGAATTTCTCATTTAGAAATTAATAACATCATCAGATTGTAGACAGCAAATATCTGAGTCATGAAGCCAATCACCAAGGAATTGAAGCTGAAAGGTATCTGAGTTTCAGAGTATCATGAAGTATCTCTTTGTTACCATTTATTTATTTTATTTAAGAAGTTTTCTATAGCACTGGCCAGACCCCAGGGTATCGGAGTGCTTTACAGTAGGTACAGCACAGATAATCATCAGATACAAAATAGGGGGGACATATCCACAGAGGAGCGCAAAAATACAAGAGCAACACATTGAAGTATAGGACATATTTGCTTTCACGGATCTTCGGAGTCTTAGAGCTGGAGCAGAGTTCGATGGTCGTTAATTGCTCCCCACTATCCACTTCCTAGGGAGCGGTTGAGGAACAGGGTTTTGAGTTACCTTTTGAATTCTGCAAAAGAAGGAATGATTCTGATATTAGGGGGAATGGAGTTCCAAATTTTGGGAGCGCTTCTGGTGAAAGATCGATCAGCAGTGTTTTCCTTTCTAGTTTTAGGTGGGATAAGTAGGAGGGAGTTTGGGCTTCTCAGGTTCCCGGACTGGCCGACTTTCATGAGTTTTTTCGCCATGTACTCAGGTTTGTCGGTGTGAAGGGCTTTGTGGTTGAGGCAATTGTGGGTGAGAAAGGCTGTTCTGAAGCTAATCCGCATTTCCACTGGGAGCCACTTAAGTTCATTGAGTGCAGGGGAGATATGATCATATTTCGTAATACCGGTTATCATTCTGTAAGCCGCATGTAGCGTTGTTTTGATGGGAGCCAGATGTGATTTTTTGAATTCCTGAGAGTACTGCATTCCCATAGTCCAGTCTTGACAGAACCAGGGATTGGGTGGCCTGTTTGAGATCATTGGGATGTAGGGTTTTATTTTGTTCAGTGATCTGAGGTTAAGGAACGCACTTTTGGCTGAATTCTTAATGTGTCTTGTCATATTCAGTTTTGGGTCTGAAGTGATGCCTAGGGATTGGCAGGGCATTATCTGCTTTTGTGAAAGATTGGTTGAGTGACAATGCAGCACTCTGTGTTGTTCACCAAGAGCATGGACCTGGAAATCACTTTATCATGCTGAAAATGGGAACGTGTATTAAGGGTAATGACCATTTCCTCATAGTAATGAGTGGTGAGGGTACAGACACTCTCATTCGATGACTGGCTTGGCCATGGAGCAGATCTACAACACCTCTGCTCAATGAGGTCAATGGCGTTGATAATATTTATCAGATGAACTCATTTGTATTGTGTTATGTTATATCTTGCATCACTCTTCAACTCCACTTTGATGTAAGCCATAACGTCAGAAAAGCGTGCAACGTTTGCATGCAGTTTACCTTGGGGAGATAATTGATTCCACAAGCGGGGATAACATGCAATATTAGGATTTCCATACTTTTGCTAACGGTAACCTTCCACAAAAATCCTGCAATATAATAGGAGGGTACTTGGGTATTTGCCCATCAAGTTCAATAAACCCTACACCTTTTAACCTTGCAGAAATACCCTCTTAAATACAGAACGCACTCTGATGCCATACGTAAGGATGATTGTGCATTGCACCAATTCCAGTTACACAGTATATTATATCATTGAGGTGTGCTATTGTAACCAATCCTGCCAGAGTCTGGTCTGCTAACCACAGTGGCATAAACGCTGCAGAATGCAAGGCACTTTTGGAAGGAGGTATGCAGGATAGTTTCACAATAGTGGGGGGGTCTTTTTGTTTAACCTATATTCATTATGTGACTCAAATATACAAATTCGCTCTAATACTTCCTTATATCAATTCATAAATTGGGGATCACGAGTATATATGGGATAGCATCTGTATATGTGTAATGATCTGTTTTGTTTAATCATACCACAATTTCCATAAAAGATACATGGGAAGAAGACAGATTTCTGTTTATGTTCCCTGTGGACCTAGAGTGTCTTCTCTGTTGTGCATTTGATTGTTAAATCGAATCTCCAAATCATGTCATCCTTTCTTTCAGGGCTTGAGCTTGAATAAAGTGATGTCATAGTTGGATATAAAAGCAGAAAACAGGATTCAGCTGTTTCCTAAACTAAAATTAGCTTGGCAAGAAACAAAGTACAATTATATGTAATCTTTTCAAATGTACATTTAGAGCCACCGAGAACAACTCCCCCAGGCTCGCTGGTTCTGCTAAAAGCAGATTGTGATTGTTTATTTCCAAACGAGGCTTGGGATGGTATTTCCGCCATGGGGAGGCTTCCGAAGCACCTACTGAGGATAACTATATGTAACCTATAGGTCCAGAAAGATAGCTTCTTCGGAACAAACCACTGACAGGGTTGAATGTTCTACTATTAAAATTCCTACCCTTCACAAATTCGGGGATGGTTTTTAATGTCGATACTCTTTGCTTTGGAAATGCTTGATTATCTAACCGATGGAAGACATATTTTATTATCTGCTATCTACAGGTAAAAACCCAACAAAACAGAATATTATTATATTTCTACTTTTCAATTGATGTTATTGATGCATTGACATGGAGTACGAGGTCAGCCAAAACCGCCTTCAATAAAAGCAACCACAAATTACAATAATCTCCCTGTTCCCCAACTACCAAACACGACCGATCACACGGTGTATATATACAATGCTGTACACGCCAATTTCTAGAGCTACAGAGGATTCAAAAATGCAAGTTGGAGTGGTCCCAGGGCTCGTGGAGTTTGTGGGCATGTCTTACCCCTGAATCCAGCATTCAAGCATGAAGGTCCAGGACCACATAGTTTGTGAGATCTGAGGTCTGTCCACCAGGTCATATGCTATTTCCTCATGCTCCAACAGGCGCAAAAGTGTGTGGAGCCATGGTTTGCAGATAGGAGCTGTTGGTTTCTTCCAGAGGGGAGAATGGTGTGCTTGGAGGAGATGGGATAATATTTTACCTATGTTGGAGTGGATTGGATACAAATCTGCTGAGGGTCTACCAATGAGGTGGAACTCAGGAAGCTTGTCTAGGGTCTGGCCCTGTATTAGACCAGACACCCCGGGGTGGTAGTCCCCCAAATGTTTCGCCTTGACCCTTCCTATGTTGCTGTATTCTTACTTGTTGGCTTTATGACACTCTGCACTTTACCACTGCCAACCAGTGTTAAAGAGCATCTCCTCTCACCCTAAAACATGGTAAATATGGCCTACTTCAAATTGGCACCTTTAATTTAGTAAATGATACTATGTGCATCCAGGGCCTGAAAATTAAATGCTACTAGTGAGCCTGCAGCACTCATTGTACCACCCACTAAATTAGCCTTTAGAACCCGTCTCAGGCCTGGCACTGCAACCCATAGTGGAGTTTTAAACTGCCATTTCGACCTGGAAAAAAATACCTTTTTGTAAAGCTCAAACCTTCTATTTTAATACATATAAGTCACCCCTAAGGAAAGCGCTAATGGGTCATCAGGTAGGGTCCATTGTATTTAAAAAGTAGTACATATGGGTTTAAGTTTTACATGTCCTGGTTGCGAAAAACTCTTAAAGTTGTAATTTGCGGTTGCAAGGCCTTCTCTCCCCTTGGATAATTTTGGGTTACTTTACTGCACTAAATAAGTGATAACATGAGTTTGGAAGCAGAGAGACAATATCATGTTTGCAGGTCAATAAATTGTAACTTAAATTTCTCATTAATATTGAAGTCAGATTTTAAGTCACAATTCTAAAATTGTCACTTTTAGAAAGTTTTTTACATTTTTAATAACTTGTTTATTCCCATCGCATTACAAGTCATAGTACAATCAATATGGTCAAGTGAAAATACAGTTTGAATGCGTAAATGCAAAAACATGACAAAACAGTCAGGAAGCAATATATTCTCATTCAGTGTCAAATAGCAACCTTTGATGAGAGCTGGTTCACAGGTGCAGCGCAACAGTATGGCACATGATATATTTCGTATAGAGTCTCATTGATGGGCAGCTCATAGGCATCAGGTCAGCATCTCCTTTAAATGTATCAGCCTGATACTCCATCCACGCCTGTACAGTCCCAGCTAATGTAACCCTTAAGTGTCTGCAAGGATCGGGCGCTACTGTCTTGTTGTGTTTTCAGCCAGTCCAAAAAGGGACCCCATATATTTTTTGGGGCGAGAGGCCATTGACATTGCCTCCCAAAAATTAGTCAGTTGAGTGTGGCTAAAAGTGACATCTTGTATCCACGCCTTGCTCATGGGAGCACATATACCACCCCAATGAATAGCTGTTTGACCTTTGGCAAGCAAGAACTTCCTGGCGTGTAATTTATATTTCTCTGGCTTAGTGTTTTTGACATATCCCAATAGTCCTATGAGTGGCTGAGGCTCGCTCTAGGTACCCAGAATCTCCTGTGTTTTGCTAAATATGTCTGCCCATAAGGCCGGCATAGGTGGGCAATGCCAGGACATGTGCATGAAAGTAGCGGGACATAGCCATACCACCAGCAACTTTCATCAGGTCTGATCCCAATACAATGCAATTGAGGAGGGGCTCTATCGAACCTATGTAAATATTTAAAATGTATTAGCCTCAGCCTGTAGTTTGTGAGAGCATTTGGAGTTGGCCACAGCAAAAGGCCCAAATGTCATCCATTATCTGGTTGTCTAGATCTAGATTGCAACTGTGTTGGGCCCTAGACACAGTTAATGGTGCTGTGGTTTGCATGCAGTTATATAATCGTGTGATCAGTCTACAAGAAGATGCATTTGTAATCATATGATCGAGTGGGGGGACTCGGAACGGTGGTGTGAAGTTGCCTACATGTCGCTCTCACCTTGTAATATAGAAACAGCTCAGAGAAGCTACTTGCACCCTCAACCGTGGGACCCGGCTGGGCACATAAAACATCGCCAGGGTAGAAGTCGACTAGGTTTTCACATCCCATGGATTTCACTATAGGAACATTTCCACCATCTGTCAATGCCGGAATCATTGGATTCCGTGCAAGTGGGAAATAAAGGGCACATAGGATCTTCAAGCACGCTCTAGTGCACAGCCTGTCACAGGCCCACTGAAGGGTCTCGACAGTATCTATTCCATGGTTGACAGATAGCCACTTAAAGGGAACTGGTGCTGCGACGTCTGCCTCCACAGGAACAACAGGCTGAAATGGGGTAGGATGTAACCAGTAATGTAAAAATTGAGCTTGCACACAGAACGCATAAAGGGAAACATCCGAGGCTCCTAGTCCTCCCTGCGCAAGGGCGGTGTGAGCAGCTCCCAGGAGATGCGCGCTTGCTTTTCAGCCCAGACCATTGAGATCAACAGCGAGCGGATAGTGTGAAAAAAGGCTTGGGTGAGCAGAATTGAGTTGTTGACAAATAAGTGTAAAAATGTAGGCAAGGAGGCGTGGCCAAGATGGCGACTGAGTAAGACGTGCCTGCGAGCTCCTCCGGCACCCCGAGCCTTTCATAGCTTTGTTTAGCTGCACTGGGGCAATTTCAGCCCCGGCTTTGACTCTCCTAGGGTCGCTGAGGTGTCCTGAATTGGTTTGCTCCTTCTCCCGTCGAGCTACGACCTAGGACGGCGGACTTAGCCGAGGTGTTAGATTGGTGACGCACGAGTACCGGAGCGGCCTACGGAGCTTCGCCTGGGCTGCATCGGCTCTTCACACGAGGGGACCCTGAACTCTAGCAAGTTATCGATTGAAGCGCTTGCTTTGCGAGTCCCCCCCACTGGGATTGTAGCGAGCCTGCTTGTGACCCCGGCGTCCTATCTGGCTGTTGTCACCGAGCGGAGGTGACGAAGAGGCGCCGGCCTGTCTGGAGGCTGCTGGACAGCGCAGAAGGCTAACGGAAGGAGAGGTGGTGCCATCTTGCCTCTCACCGTCTGTGCCCTGGGGCGACCCATCGGACGGCCCAACGGACTTGGAGCGAAGGGGCGAGTGCTGCCCTCTGATCGCATCGGTCCCCCGGTGTCTACGGAGTGAAATTAGCTGCAGGTGGAGGAGCATAGCTGGCTCTCCGGGACGCTTTGGGAGGTCGTGAGGAGCCTGGATCTGAGCTGAGGCGTCGCACCATGTCGACAAGGAATCGCTTGAATAAACCGGGGAAGGATGGTCCTGGTAAGGGGGCATCTGGATCGCCCCCAGGCCCTAGCAAGTCGCCGGCCAAGGACGACACTGATGGCCCGGTCACGAAGGCCTTCCTGATAGAGCTTTTCTCCTCCATCAAGGACGATATTACGGAACTAAAAGCACAACTAGCTTCCGACCTCCGAGAGGTCGCCGAGATGTGGACGGCATCGGCGAACGTGTAGCGACCCTAGAGGACCACGACTAGGGCCTCAGTGGGGATGTCCATCAGCTACAGCAGGATTTGCTCCAGCTCCGCGAGCAAAATCTGGATCTCCAGACCCACTGCGAAGACTTGGAAAACCGGTCCCGCCGTAATAACATTCGAATACGAGCGGTGCCCTGGGATGGAGACGGTGGGAACCTACGGAGTACGTGGAGGCTCTCTTTTTGCAAATTCTGGCGGAGGACGATCGCACTGAGGTCAGGATGGACAGAGTACATCGGGTAGGCCTGCCACGTGGCGCGCGCTCGCCGCCTCCCGACATCTTGGTCTGTGTCCACGAGTTCCAATTGAAGGAGACAGTCTTGCGGAAGGCGAGGGACACCAATAACTTGCTTTTTCGTGGGCACAGCCCTCAGCTTTTTCAAGATCTGGCGGCCTCCACCTTGCAAAAACGACGGGACTTCCGCCCGATCACGGCCTTCCTGAGGTAGCACGGGGTATCTTACTCCTGGGGTCACCCCTTTCGGCTCATTTTCAGGTGGCAAAATAGACTGGTGCAGGTGCGATCCTTAGCAGCCGCCAGGAAACTGCTCGGAATGGAGGAAACAGCCGCGTCGGCGGACGCCAGCGCCTCCCCAAGAAGACGTCGCGGTTCCCGCTCCCCAGCATGGCAGAGAGTGGGCCGACATGGCGTAGCAGAGGGTCCGTCTCCATCGGCGAGCCAGAGTGAGAGGGGAGATGTTTTGGCCTCACTGGCCCTGGTGACTGAGTCGAGCCGAGTGGACAGCTCCTCGGCGACCTAGGCTCCCTCGACAGCGGCCCGTGGGAGCCGGGGGGGCTCTACCATCTCAGGTACTCTGTGGGACAGTTCTCCACTGGAGGGTTACCCCGACCCTGAACTCGAGGGGCGCATTACCAGGGTCTTCTACCCCCGACCCTTATGGTCATGTCCGACTTTCATTGTTCTCTTTCTAGTTCTGACTTTTTCCTTTTTGTGTTTTGTTTTTGAGGCTCCTGTGGGGTATGGTAGGGTTGTTTGGGAAGGGACCTGGTGGTGGTGGCTGGGGACTTGGTTTGGCTGTAGTGTGTCTGATTTGGTTCTGGCGATATGGGCTGCACTGATTGGAGCGATGGGGGGAGGTGTTGGACTCAATGTCGGGTGTTACAATAGGCTCCTGGAATGATAAAGGCCTTAATTCTCCTCAAAAGCGCCAGAAAGTGTGGAAGTATATTCTTGATCATCAGTTGGATGTGGTGGGCCTGCAGGAAACTCATTTGGCCCGTAAAGATGAATCTAGACTTAAGCACAGGCAATATCCCCTGATTTACAAATCCTCAGCCACTACTAAGCACCGAGGGGTGGTGCTTTTGTTCCGCTCTACACTTCAATTTCAACCTGTGGGGGTGCGGGGGGACAAGGAGGGGTGGTGGCTGATGGTGAAGGGGATGCTTATGGGTTAGCTTTGCACGTGGGTGGTTGTATATGCGCCAAACGCGGGCCAACATGGGTTCCTTGATGCCTTTCTGAGGGTGGTGGGGGATTTCGGGGAGGGAGCGTTGATTGTGACTGGGGATTTCAATTTGGTTTGGGACAAATGTCTTGATTGTTCACATCAGCAGAGGACGGAGGCGGGTCTCTTCTCCCCGGAACTGCGCGATACTTTGTTGAGTTTGGGCCTTATTGATAGCTGGCGTTCCCTCCACCCCCGCACTAGGGACTAAACGTTTTATTCCCATGTCCACCACACATATTCCCGTCTTGATCACATTTTTTTGCATCAATCTCTACAGGGCGACTTGCGGGATAGCAAAATATTTCCACTCTCGGTCTCTGATCATAGCCTTTTGGCTACATGCTTGATCTGGGCCCCAGAGCCGTCCCCTCATCGCAAATGGTATTTCCCTGCATCCCTTACGCGGGATGAGGAATCCTGCAAAAAGATTAGGGCAGTCATTGGTGAGTTTTTTGAGCTTAACAAGGCTGGTGACACCTCGGTCTTCACCCAATGGGACGCCTTCAAGGCGACGACGCGGGGCACGTGCATTGCATTGAACTCCGCCCTGAACAAACTTAGGCGCGAGGAGAGGGAGGCGCTGGAGGCGGAACTGGCGACACTGGAAACTGTGCATAAGCAGAATCCTTCTAGAAAGACCCTTCGCCCTCTTGCTGCGGTGCGGGGGCAGCTTAGGGCGCACTACAATAATCGGGCTGAATATACCCTCTTGCGCCTTCTGCGCCTTTCTTATGCTCAGGGCAACAAAGTGGGGAAACATCTGCACGGCAGCTCCGTGATAAACGTGAGAGGGAATATGTGGGTGGCATTCGGACCCCCTCCGGCGTCGTGGAACATTGAGATGCGGTTAAGGCAGAGCTTTTCGGCGACTTCTATGCCGCCTTATACTCAGCAGACCGCCTGGCGCCGGCCGCTCAGCGGGAATACTTGGAAGCCCTGTCGCTTCCGCAGGTTTCCAAGGAATGGAACGAACTCTTGGAGGCCCCCTTTACTAGGGAGGAGGTGTTGACCGCCATTCGGTCCCTTAAACCGCAGAAGGCTCCGGGCCCAGACGGCTACACGGCTTCCTTCTATCAGACGTTCGCATCTGAGTTGGGGGACCACTTGGTGACTCTTTTCAACAGCATGAGGGAGGCGGGCCACACTACGGGCACTATGGCAGAAGCTATGATCTCGATCATTCCCAAAGCGGGAAAGGACCCCTCTAAATGCGAATCGTACTGGCCCATAGCCCTGTTAAACGTTGATGCTAAATTGTATTCCTCTATCTTAGCTACCCGGCTCCAGGACCTCATGCCTGCCCTCATCCATCCCGATCAATCGGGCTTCATAAAGGGTCGCCAGACCCATGACAACACTAGACGGCTAATCCATCTGATCGAGAAAGCTAATCGCTTTAAGATTCCAGCTGTTCTGGTAGGCCTTGATGCTGAAAAGGCGTTTGATCGGGTGGACTGGGACTTCCTCTTTAGTACCTTACAGGACTTTGGGTTTTCTCCCAAGTTTATAGATATGCTTTGGGCCGATTATCATGGCCCGCGCTCGAGGGTTATAGTGAATGGTCATGTCTCACCCTTTTTTGCACACTCCCGGGGTACGAGGCAGGGCTGCCCCCTATCTCCCTTACTTTTCGCGCTCAGCATCGAGCCTCTTGCCATTCAGGTACGGGGAGACCCGGATATTGTGGGTCTCCCCTTTTCGGGGGAACAGCACAAAATATCTCTTTTTGCTGACGATGTCTTATTGTCGCTAGCTGACCCCGGGACTTCCCTCCTGCGTGTGCAGGACGTGCTCTCCCAGTTCGAAACGGTGGCGGGATTTCGGGTCAATCCTGGCAAATCCTACATTCTCCCATCTCACGCTGCCACCCTCTGAGGTAGCGCGCATCCGACCGCTCACGCCCCTGTCCTGGTCTAGCTCCTCCATACAATATCTCGGGGTCCGGCTGACCTCATCCGTATCCACCCTGTATGCGGCTAACTTCCCTCCTCTGCTGACCCAGATACAGGCTGAGCTTAATCACTGGAAGCCCATGTTTATCTCCTGGTTGGGACGCGTGCATGCCATCAAGATGACGATGCTCCCCAAGCTCCTTTATCTGTTCCAAGCTCTCCCTATTACTTTGGAAGGGTTTTTTTTCGGCGTCTTAAGTCTATGATTCTGCGCTACATCTGGCAAGGAGGTCGAGCGAGACTCTCCTTTCTTACGCTTCGCCGGCCATTGAGGAAGGGCGGGGCTGGCCTTCCAGACATGCTTCTTTACTACAAAGCGGCGCAACTCCGGGTGCTGGCTGAATGGACCCAAATGGAGTCGGAGAAGCACTGGCTACATATGGACAGGAGTGTGGCGGGTCGTTCTATATGGGACCTGGTTTGGAAGGCGAAGGGGGATCGGCCACGCAACGCCTACATTAGCACCCCTACGAGTACTTCTCTGAAGGTCTGGGATTCGGTATCTAGTGATGAAAGATGGACCTCCTTCCCCTCCCCCTTCCGGCCTATTCACTTTAACCCAGCGTTTCCGCCGGCTCTTGTTGAGGGGCCCTTTGATGGGTGGAGGACGGGGGGCTGCCACGCACTCACACATTTGTTCCATGGTTATGAGCCGCTCACCTTCCAAAATTGCATGCGTGACTATGGGGTGCCACCTACTGAGCGCTACCGGCACGCCCAGCTGCTGCATTGGGCATTGTCGCCTGAGGTACAGGATGCCCCGACGAGGCCTCCCACGGATTTCGAATCTTATATCACTCGCACATCCTCTATGAAAGGGATGATTTCATTCCTCTACGATTTGCTATTGACCACTGCTATCTCACCTCGCCTTAGATACATGGGTTTGTGGGAGGAACACCTGGGGCGGGATATCTCCGATGAGGAGTGGTCTCATCTCTGGCGTGATCCTCACAGATTTAATCATTCTATCGATCTTCGGGAGGCCCATATGAAGACCATGCTGGATTGGTATCTGTATCCGACCCGGTTGAAAAGTATTTTTCCTTCTGCATCTGACAGATGTTGGCGGGGCTGTGGTCTCCTTGGTTTGGTAGTTTAGTCTGCCCTGTTCCCATGATGCACTGGGCCAGGGACAGACTGATTTGCATATAGCCAGGTTCTGAGCTGGGATGGGGCAGTGAGATAAATAACGGTGATGGATCAAGCCCTGATCTTTGGACTGGGTAAGAGTGGTCTGTTTAACTCAGACACTCTGTTCATCACCACCCCCTTTTTGTAAATCGTTTTTGGCCACTATAGGTGTGGCAGGGTATACTCAGACATGAGTCCCTTTCTCACTGCTCCATCAGGATTCAAGCAAGCCGGGCCGAAGAAGGCTGAAATGCCAGAAACCGGTCCCCGGTAGCTTGTCTCCTTTCTGGTGAAGAATTGGCTTGGTAGTTTAGTCTGCCCTGTTCCCATGATGCACTGGGCCAGGGACAGACTGATTTGCATATAGCCAGGTTCTGAGCTGGGATGGGGCAGTGAGATAAATAACGGTGATGGATCAAGCCCTGATCTTTGGACTGGGTAAGAGTGGTCTGTTTAACTCAGACACTCTGTTCATCACCACCCCCTTTTTGTAAATCGTGGTCTCCTTGTGGACTTTCGCCATATCTGGTGGGATTACCCCATCATACACCCCTATTGGGAGGAGATACTGTCTCATATCAGGGAGATCCCGGGCTACCCGATTCCAGATTCCATTGGCTTCGTGCTCCTGGGCCTTCGGGACTCGCTTTTGGAGCACCAGACCAGGGCTGACAAACACATCCTTTGGCTCTGCTTGGGTGCGGCCAAGTTGACCCTGGCTGCTGCATGGAAGAAGAGGGAGGCCCCTGCTCTTTCCCTTTGGTTCGCTAGGTTGTGGAAGTTGCTGAGTGTGGAGCGTATGGCGGACATTTTCAGAAATAACTTTAAGAATTTTACTTTCAGATGGGGCCCACTGGTCCGCTTTCTCTCTCGAGGGTTGCAGTCAGCGGTTTGCCCGCCCACCATACGCGCCCTACATCTGTTCCAGGTGTGAAGTCTGCTTGTGCGAAAGTCTGTTGATAGGCTGCCACCACCGGGGGGAGGGAAGTAGTGGGGAGGTTGGAGACTCTGGAGGGGGGGTTTTGGTTTGTTTTTCTTTCCTGGAGGGGTATGGGGACTTTTGTTTTTTCATGTTCGGCCTTGCCGCATTGTCTTCCTCATGGCCGGGATGCTTGGAGGCGCAAATGGACTTGGTCGAATAAGCCTCTGACTCGGATAGCTTTCCCCGGTGCCAGTAAGGGCTCTTGCCCCTCCGGGACTTCTCGGGGGGGTTTGATATTGTCCCGGGCGGATTTTTGAACTCTTTTTTTTCTGCCCTGAGCGATGACACTGTACGACCCTTCATTACTATTATTGCTGCTTGGCCTTCATGAATTGGCCCCTGCGAGGGCACTCCTTTTTTATTGCATTTCATGTGATTCCATCCCTTCTCTCTTCTGTTATTTCTATCTTTCTGTCTTCTCAATAAAAATATCTTTAACAAAAAAATGTAGGCAAGACAACCATTTTAGCTATGGCTATTCTACCAGCAAGGGATAATGGTAGCCGGGACCATAATGCTGTCCTCTCCTCCAGCCAGGAAACCGCACGCCCATAATTTAAGTTCCAAATTTCCTGTTCATCTTGGCTTAGCCAAATATTTTATCGGGCCATCCGCCCATTTCAGCGGGTGGTCCAGGTCAAAAGGCTTGGTGGCCTCTGTAAGTGGAAATAGAGTAGACTTGGTCCAATTGTAAATATAACAGAGAGCCCGCCGAATTTGGTAAGCTCCCTAAGCAACGGCCTTAGATTATTTTCAGGGTCCATAATGTACAATGTCATATTGTCCACGTAACTAGTGCTAAATCTCAATCCCCTGCTCTGAGGTGTTGGCGTAACCTAGCAGCTATTGGCTCCATGCAATGGCAAAAAGGAGAGGGTAAAGCCCTTACGAGTCACGCTGCATATATAAAAAAGGTCCGATAAGAGTCCATTCATGTGCAGTCTGGCAGAGGGAGCCGTATAAAGCAGTATTATTACTGCTATAAAGGTCGCACTGATGCCCATCCTTCCTAGATGGCAAAAAGCTATGGCCACTCCAGTGCATCAAAAGCCTTAGTCACGCCAAGAAATGCCACAATCGCCTTAACTCTAGGATTTAAAAAATGCAGCACCGTAAAAAATGTGCGGAGATTGTGGGAAGTGGATCTGTCCGTTATCAAGCCAAATTAATTGGCTCTCATGATCAGAGGGAGCAGAGGCTGCAGTCAGTTCACAGGCAATTGGGCATAGATGTTAGCGTCAATATTAATCAGGGAGAACGGCCTGTAAGAATCTATCTTGTGGCTTGGTTTACCAGGTTTCAGTATGGTCTGAATTATTGCCTCTCAGATAGACGAAGGTAATATTCCAGAAGTCTGAGACTCCTGGAAGACTGCAAGGAGCTGGGGTGCTAGTAAGTCAGCATATACCTTATAAAATGCGGCCGTCAAGCCATCAGATCCCGGGGCCTTGTCCATTGGCAGCCTGCATATTACCTGTAGGATGTCATTGGATGTAAAGGGTTTATCTAGGTATTCTCTACGTGCCTTCCCGAGCCACAGTAGCTCAATAGACTCAAGGAATTATTGGACCTCCTACGGTACTGTCTGATGAGTGGCGGTGTATCATTTAGTATAAAATTTGGCAAAGCACTCCATGACCCCCTGATGCCCTCTGATTACAGTGAAATCATCACCTGCTATCTCAGATATGTAAGTGACTGTGCATTTTTTTTAGCATATTCGCTTGGGTTTTGCCAGGTCTGTCCCTGTAGCACCTAGCTTGGGTATATTTGCCCAAAAACTGTACCTCCCTGCGGGTCTCTTCCTCAAATTCAATGAGAAACTCCTTAATAGACAGTAAAAGTGCAGGATCCTCCGTGGCATAATACATGGTTTCCAGCTCCCTGATTCGGGTCAATGTACTTCTGATAGCTTTGAGTACCCCTGCTTGGTGTGAAACACATTTCCCCCTTATAAGCACTTTAAATGCCTCCCAAAGCATTGCATGTGTGGAGTCAGACCCGACATTGGTGGCAAAGCATTCCTCAATGTCACTATGTATCTCCATAAAGGCAGAGTCTAGGAGGGCGTTATGGGTAGCCTCCAGCTAAACATCTTACATTGTGTGTTTGAGACGGTTAGCTGTAGCAAACACGGGGTGTGGCCCAATGGACACACTGCTTTATTATCAACTTAGAGTGTCCTGTCGGGAGTTGCATACCATGTCCCTGCAGCCTGCCCTGTCAATGGCTGCCCTCGACTTGACATACACTTCCTCCTCTCCTCGTAGACTGGTCTTTAGGCTTTATGCCACCACGCTTGTGGCCTCCTCAATATCTGCTGATCGTGCCCGCATTGCCTGGAACGAGGACCTAGGCATCGATCTCTCTCAAGAGGACTGGCTGTCCTGTTGTTAGCAAACCAAACGCTTATCTCCTAACTACCACCTGTGCCTCACACATTTCAAATATTTACACCGGTTTTACCACTCCCCCGCTCAGTTATTCAGAATGGTTCTTATCTCAAGTGATAGATGTCTCCGGTGCTCGTCACCTGCGGCGTACTTCTCTCATTTTGCCTGGCTGTGCCCCTTGATCTCCACATACTGGAGCGAAGTGTGTGCCATTATTACAGAGATCACCTCCTCGCCTATATCGCCAGATCCACTGACCTGCCTTCTTGGCTTGGTGAGGCACTGCCCTGATGCCTCCCGCCGACTCACGGCAATGGTGCTCGTTTTTGCGCGTCGCAGAGTTGTTAATCAATAGGGTCAGAGGACCGCACCCAAGGCAAGTACCTGGCTTGAAGAAGCTGCACGTTGCCAGACGCTTCTGTCAGAATTTTGGGAACGAACGCCAGCTACTCGTTGGCTGCGTGATATCTGGGACCCTCTTGTTTCGTATCTCCTTTCCCGGAATGCCTTTCCCTCTGGGACCTCTCCCGCGCTCTCTGCTGGTACTCCGCACACAGCAGCTGCTAGTGCTGATCCATAGAAATCCTCCCTCCTCCCCTTGCTTGCTGCTGTCCTCTCACACCCCTCTCGCCTACATCCCGCCCCGTTTGATACCCCATGCTGCCCTCTCATGCTTCGCATCCTGCAACTTCTCCTTCTATTCCACGATGTGCCGCTATTGTAACCACTGCCTTCACGCTGTTTATGACGGATGGGATATTTATATTTTATCATGTCATGTGCCGCACTAATGCTTGATTACCAATTTTAATAAAGGTCTTTGAAAAAAATAAGTGTTCCTCGATGTCACTATGTATCTCCTTTTTAAAGGCAGAGTCTAGGAGGGCGTTAGGGGATAGCCTCCAGCTAAACATCTTACGTGTGTTTGGAACAGTTAGCTGTAGCAGACACGGGCGTGGTCAGACAGTGTTCAGGGGTGATGTGTGATGTCTATGATCCATGTCGCTATGTCCCGGGAAACCAACCAATAATCCAACCTGGACCAAGCTCCATGACGGTCTGATATGCATGTGCCTCTGAGACCACAGGATTCTTCTGCCTTCAAATGTCAACCAGGCTGATTTCCTCTACTATAGTGTTTAGGGCGTCCATAGAGTTAGGGTGTAGTGTGCGAGAGCTGCCCTTTCTGTCCATGGTATCGTTTGGCACCACAATAAAATCCTCCCCCATAGTATAGTGTCACACCCAATGGTTCCTCCACAAACATCTCCTTTTTAAAGATGGCCATTGTCTCTGGCACACCTGTGATGTGAATGTTGTTACATCTGGATCGATCTTCCAGGTCGTCGTTCTTAGCTCTAATCAGAGTCAATATTTTGTCCAGTTGCAGCAGCTGCTCCTTGGCCTCAACCTGGAAGTCATGTGCATCGGAGATGCGGTTCTCAAGCTGTTCCAGTCTGTTTTCATGCGTAACCACAAGTTTCCTGACCTCATCTTGTTGAGTGGTGAGAACATAAATCTTGGTGTCTATGGTCTTTAAGCTTGACCTCATTTCCAGCAAGAGTGTGTGCAGATCCTATCCCTGATCATCTGTGTTGAATGCAGCAGGGTTGTCTCCCTCTGTACCAGAATTAATTTGTCTTGTCAGCCTTTTATTTTCAAAGGACAGTTTTGATTGTTTGGCTTTGTGCTTGCCCATGTCCGTGAAGCGATGGAGGTCGTAAATGTGGTCGGGAATGCAAGCCGTCCTCTCGGTTCCCCAAACTACTCACCACTCTCCAGTAAGACAACAAGGGCACCCACCGCTCCTACTAGCTGTCCGCAAACTAGAGGAGCACCAGCTCGCCCTCAATAGTAAGGCGGGGGACATAATTAAGTTCAGAGATCTCTGTTTTCAAGCAATCTTCCCAGACACCCGCGTTATACTCTGAGTACACCTAATATAGCCTTACCAGCAAACAGACACAATCCTAGGACTCCTCCAGCAGTGGTGGATTAATCACCGCTAGTGCCTCGGGGTAACCCTCAGCAGTATCGCAATGGGCCCATCCAAAGGGTCACCTGCAGTGGCTCTAAGCCGCATTAGTGAAGATCTCCCCACACGCCTCCCACGGCGTGTCTGGGACTTTCTCGCCACTATCCCAACAGCGGCTGGCCAATGTCAACAGGTGTCACAAGGGAGATCTGCGGCAGAGCAATGTATTAGTCGTGGGAGGTTGTCTGTGCAGTTCCCAGCAGGGCAACCAGTCGACGATAGCAGAGATTCCTCTGCGCAGTTCTTTCTGTCCCAGGGTCAGCCTCAGTTTAGCCACGGTGCATCAGTCACAGTCGGCACACCGCTCCGCTCCTGGTAATATCCCTGGGCCCCTAGAGAAAAGTTCACACTGTGTGCTCTCCGTGGTATGTTTGAACCCTCCCCATCACAGCTCCAGGAACAAGCCCAGATACACCGATACAGTCAAGGAACGGGTGCGCGTGTTGTTTATTCGCTCATCTCCAGAGGCAGTTCAGGGGCCGCTCATTTGCACCATGATGTCTTGAGCGAGGGCCTCCAGCTTCCCGCCACTCCCGCCCGGATCCTCACCTCTGGATCTTGGTAGTGCGGCCCCACCCGTTCCCTCCCAGGCCAAATCCGGTGCTCCCCCCATGCCAGCACGGGAGCCGCAGCACAGACACCAACGGATGTATGTTTCTCCTTTCTCCCTCTGCAAGATGGCGGACATTGTTCGGCCTGGGCCCGCGGGCTTAGAGGTAGGTGTGCAATCCGGCGCTCCTCTCCCAGATGAATCAGCCTGTGCTGCCGATGTATTCCCACACAGCCGTCAGCCCCGCTCTTCGATATGGAATGTCTAGGGCCACCAGAGTCCCAGGCCAGCACAGGCACCAACAGGCTGTGCCGTCCGGCGGTATCGTGGCAGGCCTGGGGCAGAGGGCATCCGGAGCTGCCTTTCCCACTCAAATGGTGTCAGTGTGCACCCTGTGTCTCTGGGAACACAGAACTTCGGATATCTTGTGGCGTTGGTCCCACTGAAGGGCGGATTCTATGCAGATTTTACCTCGGCCGGCAGAGCACGCTCAAAGAGCGGCCATATTGCTGCTCGAAAAGACCACGCCTGCCACTTTTAGAAAGTTAACAGCAAAGGATGAAGAAAGCCCATATAACCTTCTAGAGCTTAGGCTACATCCTACTAATTTGCAGGAAAAACAAAAAACAGCTCTAGACAGGAACTACTTACTTTTTGTTGCCTCTGGCGGTAGAGAAATCCAACTCACTTTGTGTGCACAATCAATTAAAAAATAACCTAAGGAGGATTTGTTTCTGTTAGCTCAAAGAGGGGCTTACTGTACAGCGAGTCACAGCACAGCTATTTCTTTATTATCTTTTTTGTAGTGTTGTTTTTAATAATCAAATTCTTTTCACAAAGTGTGGCTTAAAAGACACATATAAATATATTCACTTAAAAAAACTTAGGTTTCAGGCCTTATATAGTTAGGAATTAGCATTTAAAAAACGATTGAAATGGCTCCTAAATAGTCACTCATACAGTCAGCCACGCACCTACTAAATCCTTTATACATCCACTCATTCTTCAATATGTAAAGAATATATAAACTTTACAGAAACACACAGTCACTGGATGATGTCATCAGTGTTGTCAAATGAGATGTCATCAGTGATGTCATTTGAGATGTCATCAGTGATGTCATCTGTGATGTCACTGACCATGTCATGAATGATGTAATATGTGACATCATCAGCAGTGGATTGCGGGTGCGCGAAATATAGTTAGTACAACTAACTATATAGGAGCATTTTCAATGTTTTTTTAAATGCTAATTCCTAACTATATAAGGCCTGAAACCTATGGTTTTTAAGTGAATTTGCAAGGTTTTTAAAATGCTAATTCCTAACTAAATAAGGCCTGAAACCTATGGTTTTTTAAGTGAATTTGCAAGGTTTTTTAAATGCTAATTCCTAACTATAATACTATATATGGCCTGAAACCTATGGTTTTTTAAGTGAATTTGCAAGGTTTTTGAAATGCTAATTCCTAACTACATCAGGCGTGAAACCTATATTTCTTTTAAATAAACTTCAAAGGCTTTGTAAATGCTAATTCTTTAGCGGATAACGTTTATATATGTTAGTATCCTTCTGGGACCACCTGAGCAATCATCTTGATTCTCAGGAGAAGTGAGGCACAAGAGAGCACAAAACAATTGTGGAAAACGCAAAAAGAAGGCAGGGTAGAGACCCCCTAGCCCTTCTCAGGGTGTCCCAGAAGGACCACCAAGTGCAAAAAAAAAATTAACAATTTTTTAAATCGCGGAGTACGCGCACGGTACGCGTACCGTACGCGTACGGTGTGCGTACCCCTCGATTTTTTCGATTTTTTTGTTCTTTTTGCCCATGGGGGTCCTTCTGGGACCCCCTGAGAAGGGCTAGAGGGTTGGGGGCTCTCTACCCTGCCCCCTTTTCATGTTTTCTACTCTTGTTTTGGGCTCTCTTGTGCCTCAGTTCTCCTGAAAAACAAGATGGTGGCCAACACTTCCTAGTTTGGACAGTTTGGATTGTTGACAGTCGACTGCCAGCCAATCAGAAACTCGCTCCCGCACGAAAGGGTACGCGCACGGTACGCGTTCTGTACGCGTACGGTGCGCGTACGGTGCGCGTACGGTGAGCACATATAGATATATAATTTGCTCAAATTCAATTTTCTCAACAACTACTGGAGGGATTTTCACCGGATATAGAAAAGGCACTACTGCATACCTGTCCCTACCATTTTGCCAAGTTTGGTGTAATATCGTTCAGCCTTTCGGAATGTAGCCGTGTCTAAAGGTCCCATAGAAAATGCCATTTGAAAAATTTCAAATTCAATTTTCTCAAGAACTACTGGAGGGATTCTCACCAAACATAGCAAAGGCACATCTGCATACCAGGCCCTACCATTTTGCCAAGTTTAGTGTAATTCCATTCAGCCATTCGGGCTGTAGCCGTGTCTAAAGGTCCCGATGGAAATTAACATGGGGAAAACACGTTTTAGCACCCCCCTTTTTTCTCCCCCGCTTGACGAATCCCCCCGAAACTTTCAGGGAAGGAGCGGAGAGTAGATGAGGTAATTTAAGGAAATTCACACGCAGATTTCTCAATCGGCGTTAAAGTTATTCCCAATAGAATGTTGGGGATTTCCAATGGTAACTAGATCCTAACTATTTCTACCTACTGGCAACCGCCAGTAGGTAATGTATATATATATATATATATATATATATATATATATATATATATATATATATATTACCTACTGGCGATAGCCAGTAGGTATATATAGTTAGGATTTTTTCCCTATGGGATTTCTGAAAATTCTATGTCTAATAACTTTGGCGTTTGTGGACGGAATTGGCTGAAATTTTCAGGAAAATGGCACATTTTGTTTCTGAGCAGCCCCTGAAAATTTGGGAGGGGTTCTTCAAGGGGGGGCCGAGAAAAAAGGGGGGTCCCAAAACACGTTTTTCCCATTCATTTTTCCATAGGGCGGTTGGACTCACTTTTAGCCCGAACGGCTGAATGGATTTGCACGAAACTTGGCAAAATTGTAGGGACTGTTAGCCCGATGTGCCTTTGCTAGGTCTCAATATATGTGCTTCAGTGAATTTTGAGAAATTAACGTTTTAAACAAGATATATATCTGTAACAGCGCTCCGGGCAGCGCTCCGGTTCGCGTACTTTTCGCGTATCGGAACTTTGCGATGCGAAGCTGATTGGCTCTCTGGTGTCTGTCAACATTCTAAACAGTCCGGAGTGGCCGCCATCTTGTCTCTCGGTAGCATCGAGAGACAAGAGGAGGCCAAAACAAAGGGGGAAATAAAGGAAAGGGGGCAAGGTAGACCCCTTCTGACCCCCTAGGATTGATGAGGGGGATATTATAGAGCCACGCGGGGAAAACTTTTTTTTTTTTAAAAATTCAGATTTTTTCGCCGTAGAGACGCGTCCCGGTACGCGAACCGGGCAGCTAACCGGGCAGCTAACCGGGCAGCTAACCGGCAGCGTAACGGGAGTCTGAGGAGTAGCTGATTGGCTGTCAACATTGTAAACAGTCCGGAGCGGCCGCCATCTTGTCTCTCGGTAGGATCGAGAGACAAGAGGAGGCCAAAACAAAGGGGGAAATGAAGGAAAGGGGGCAAGGTAGACCCCTTCTGACCCCCTAGGATTGATGAGGGGGATATTATAGAGCCACGCGGGGCAAAAAAAAAATTTAAAAAAAATTCAGATTTTTTCGCCGTAGAGACGCGTCCCGGTACGCGAACCGGGCAGCTAACCGGGCAGCTAACCGGGCAGCTAACCGGCAGCGTAACGGGAGTCTGAGGAGTAGCTGATTGGCTGTTAACATTGTAAACAGTCTGGAGATCGAGAGACAAGAGGTGGAAAAAAAAAGGTGTAAATGAAGGAAAGGGGTAAGGTGAACCCCTAGGATTGATGAGGGGGCTATTAAAGTTGCTCGCGGGGCAAAAGAAAAAAATATTGCGATTTTTCGCGGTAGAGGTGCTTTCCGGTACGTTAACCGGGCAGCTAACTGGCAGCGTAATGGGAGTCCGACATATTGTGTTTTTGGAACGTTTGTGATATGTGCACGTGTGGATTTTGTCTAATTAAGGTAAAAAAAATATATATATATCTTTAAGCGTGCTCTGGCGCGCTTACGTTACGGGTTTGGTTTGCGCTGCAGAGACGATACGTCACGGTTATGCGATGCATCATGAGGCGTCTCACGGGCTACGTGATACGTCACGTAATAAAGAATATATTTTACAGCTATAGATATTAGCTTTTAAAAAACCAATGAAATTCACTGAAAAAACCATAGGTTATAGACCATATATAGTTAGGAATTTGCATTTACAAAACCTTGAAAATTCACTGAAAAAACCTAGGTTATAGACCATATATAGTTAGGGATTAGCATTTACAAAACCTTATTTTACTCGCACAAAACCATTGAAATTCCATATATAGTTAGTTGCACTAACTATATATCGCGCACCCGCAATCCATTGCTAATGATGTCACATATTACATCATTCATGACATGGTCAGTGACATCACTGATGACATCACTGATGACATCTCAAATGACATCACTGATGACATCACTGATGACATCTCAAATGACTTCACTGATGACATCACTGATGACAACACCCAGTGACTGTATGTTTCTGTAAAGTTAAAATATGTCTTACATATTGAAGAATGAGTGGATGTATAAGTGTCTGGATGAAGGATTTAGTAGGTGCATGACTGACTGTATGAGTGAGTGATTAAATGTGTCTCACTGAGTGCATGGGTTAGTGACTAAACTGTCTTAATTTGGCAATCATTATATATGTTGTTCTGTAAACTGCTGCATGTTTAAATCAGTAGCTATATGAGTAACTATATGGGTTATTGAATGGTTGCCCAAGTATTTGTATGGGAGACTGAGTATGTGTGTGGGTGGCTGGGAGGTGTATGCCTCTGTGCATAGATGTGTGAGCAGTTGATTAACTAAATGTATGGGTTCAAAAGTGCATGTGGAAACAGCTGTATGGGCGGTCGACTGACTGCATGAGTGTATTGGTGAGTGAATGGATATCTCAGTGCTACATGTCAAAGTAAGTACATATGTAAAACACAGTCCATGTGAGAGTTGACATATATAAATAACTGAACATAAGAGCTAGTGAATGTGAGAGTGGCTGTATCGATCATTGTGAACTTGTATCAGGGATTGTATAAGAGAGTAAATATGTGTTAGTATATGTTTGAATAAGTAAGGTGTGTATAACTGTATAGTTGAGGAAATGGAGGTGTGATTAATCTTTTGAATGACTGAGTAGGTGTGTGAGTAACTCCATGGATAAGTGACAGTCTGTGAGTGTCTGTTTATACTGATTGTATCTAAGGTTATATTAGAGTCTGAAGATGTTCATTGTATTATCACATAAATGATATCATCAGTGATGTGATCAGTAATGTCAAATGAGATGTCAGTGATGTCATCAGTGATGTCATTTGAGATGTCATCAGTGATGTCATCAGTGATGTCACTGACCATGTCATGAATGATGTAATATGTGACATCATTAGCAATGGATTGCGGGTGCGCGATATATAGTTAGTGCAACTAACTATATATGGAATTTCAATGGTTTTGTGCGAGTAAAATAAGGTTTTGTAAATGCTAATCCCTAACTATATATGGTCTATAACCTATGGTTTTTTCAGTGAATATATATATATATATATATATATATATATATATATATATATATATATATATATATATATATATATATATATATATATATATATACTAGCAGCCCGCCCCGGCGTTGCCCGGGGCAGGAAGGGCGGGGGCAGCATCGCAGCAGGAGAGGTGCAGCAGAGCGGCCATTTTATTGGTCCTGTCAGCTTCTGGCCACGCTTTGTTTTCCTGACGTCCCGACTTTGTGGAAAAGGCTTTCTGAGCACTCAGTGTTCATGGCCCCCGCACGTCGTAGGTCCTGGCGGCTTCTGCCTACGCTTTTTTTCCCCGACGTCCCAACTTTGTGAAAAAGGCTTTCTGAGCACTCAGTGTTCATGGCCCCCACCCGTCCCTTGGTGCGCACCCGCGGCTGCTTCACTTACCTTATCCGCCGCTCCTCCCCGTGCTGCTGAGTTTACCCCTCCACTGCTCCGCCGCTTCTCGCCACTCCTCACCGCTCGTCCGCTCACCGATCCTCCCCGCCTATCCGCAGCTCCTCCCCGCACTCATGTCGGCCGCTCTTCCTCTTGCTCCTGAACGCCGCTCCTCCCCGTGCTCCCGATGTCATCACGCACGTCGCGACCGGCGCTACTTCCAAGGGACTACATTTTTTATTCGTACATTTTTTAAAGAACGTATATTTTTTATTTTTATATAGCCTATGTCCTTCTGCTTACCGTGACGTTTTCAAAGATGTCTTGGGTGTTTGGATTGGTGGTGTACTTTTCGAGTTTACCTGGCTCAAAGGACACAGTTCTCTCTTTATAATAGTAGTATAGATATATATGTATATATATATAGATAGATATATATAGATATGTATATATATATACACACACAACTTTTACACAACAGAAAAAAGGAATCACATTGACATAAAAACTAGGTGAACACAAGTTGCCTTAATGGCGGATTACTCAACGTCTAATCAATTAATGACCATCTAGTATATGGCTAAGCAAGTTCCCTCAAATAACATCTTTATGATCACAAAACTCAATGAAATACATAAATGTTTCTTGAATGATTCCGTTGTTCCTGCAAAGTAGGGGTTGACGTATTTCGGCCTTCCATTTAAGGCCTCCTCAGGACAAAGCGGGTCCTGTGTCACCAAAACTCAGGAGGATTTTGTTGTAAAGAGTCCCACACTATAAGTGTGTGTTTTTTAACTTCGAGAAATATTGCAATCTTTGAGAGATCAGGGCCACACCGGAACATCAGATATTGCTTTTAAGACCATGTGCTCTGGTTAACGGAGTCACCGGGACCTAGCAGTCCTCAGTTTTCCAGAATAGGTTGCATAAGCAATGGAGACCTCAGCTGATTGTGTTTAACGGAGTCACAGGGACCTAGCAATCCTCAGTTTACTAAAACCGGTCGCTACTGCAATCCGAAACGTCAGCTGATTGCTATGGAGATGGAGTCCCTGTCTGTGCGTGCAGCCGGAATCTGGGAAGTTGGCATTTTCTTGTGCAACCCATTTGATGCCTGCTGCCTGTGTCCTGGGTCACATGGCTATGAATAGTTTGACAGTTGGCCTTTGTTTATTCTTTCCATACAGTGAGATAAAAGGGGACTAGTTGTTGGCAGGAAAGGCGATCTTGTCAGGATGATTGAGGTAGAGCTTTTCCCTGCCACACTTACATTTCAAATGGCTGGCTCCAGAACACACACAAAGGGACCTAACACCAGTCCAATGTCACCCTAAACTGCTTTAAGCTTTGGCTTTGGAAGGGAAGAACTTTACAGAATCAGATATAGTGGTAGCATAGGGATTCCCCTACATTTGAAAGGCTGGCAGAAGGTACCTTCTGAGTCACTCATCAGAACCCTTCTGAACCTGTGGAAGACTCCCTTGCTTCCCTGCTGCTGGAAGAACTTCCCTGCTGCCTGAGAAAGGATGCCTGGACCTTTTAATTGAAAACAGGACCATCCAAGTACCTCCAAGCGTTAGCTGGCTGGCCTCCTGTGTGAACTACAGGGTCATAACAAGTTCCAAAGAACTGTCTAGCATCTACCTAGCTGATCAGACCAATAACTGGACCTGCGTGTGCCCTTTGGGCCTCTGCTAGAGTCTATGATCCCCAAGAGGTGCCACCTCAGGTCCTGGACCTTTGGCTGGCATCAGAGTGCACTCCTATGCAAAGAAAGGTGAAATCCAAAAGTTTTGGACTCTTTGAGACCATAAATGGGCCCATTCGCACCAACACTCTGTCCTCATTGATGACCGGCAACGTGAATCTCCAGTTACCCTAACTGTTCAATCTACTGTGACCGCCAGTGATGACAGGTAACACAAGATTTGTACTTCTTTCTTCAGCAGTGACCGCCAACATGAAGTTCCTGCAACAAACAGTCTGACCAGATATTCATGCAAAAGCAATGACTATCCACAATGCCAGACCTGCTATTCATGCTACAATGACGACCCTCCATGTTGCTCTACTTTCCCCTCGCAGCCTACTCCACCGAAAACGAAACTCATTGCGCTGGACTTTGAAAAGGTTTCCTTGTCAGCTGGACTAATCTAGTCCCAGTATCCAGCCCACACGCTATAGTGGTCAGCCTGAATGTTTGACTTTCCTCAGGTCTAGCATGACCAGATGACCGCGAGTGGCGCTTTGTGTTTTTAGGTTCTATACTTACCTAAAATTTGAAATTCAATATCTCCTGTTCCGGTGATTGGATTTTTATCATGCTGGTATGAAATTATTTACTAAAATGTACTCTTGTATTCTAATTTGGTGTGACATTTCTCTTGTGTTGTGTTTTTACTTTATTACTGTTTGAGTGCTGCATAAATACTTACCACAATGCCTCTAAATTAAACCTTGCTGCTTTTGTGCCAAGCTACCCGATGGTTAAGCACAGGTTGATTTAGTGACCTTTTGTGGTTGACATTTACAAGAATTTTAGTTGTAGTCTGAGTGGGGCTTCAACCACCTTCAACCAACAACCCAATTTCCTTGTGCAAAGTCAGTGTCCATTCCCCCATAAACAGTTAATTTTTTTATACAGCGTAGCTTAATTTATTTTTTAGTGGGTATAACATGCAAATTCATAGCCTGATAATGCTATTGGCAAATGTTTTGATGTTTATTAAAATCTTCCCATGGTAGCTTTTATTACTATTCATCATACTTGAGTTAGCTATCCTGCTTCATCGACTGGCTGTGTGATTAATAGATAACTGCCAGGGTAACACTGAGGTGAATAAAATCAATCATATACACATATCATGTGGACTTACCCATACTGGATACAGTCTTGTTAATCATAACATGCTATATAATACGTGGGAGCTTGCAGTCCCCTTATAAAGCCAATCTCTAATTTCCTCATAACAGGTGATTTATTAGGTATCAAGACTCCTGTAATAAAGAAATGACTTAGCTGCTCAACTGTAATGTATTGTTACAGTTGATGTTTGACAACACAATGCCTGCTGCCAGCAGAGAGGATGCAAGTCAGGTTGTGGAGCATAATTACAGCTGCTGTTTAAACAAGGAAAACAGTAACTGACTTTTTTTTCTGGTATCTTTTTCTAATGAGAAAAGTAATCAACAGAAAGTATATATTTATGACAACATTTTAATTTATGTATGATATAGGTTATTGCAGGAAAAAGAGAATCTCTGTATGCTTCACTACAATTTGTGCAACCACATTTTGTATTTTGACTTACATTAAACTGATTCTTAACTTATTAACTAAGGGGCATATTATCAAGAAACAGCGTTAAAATTCTTGCCACTTTAGCGGCAGGAAACTGCTGCTAGAGCGGCAAAAATGGGCTTGATAATATGCCCTTGAGAATTCACATAGAAGCCCATGTTCTGGTGTGAACATGGGCTTCTTTGAAATTCTCTACAGGATTTTATCTTAACCCGTTCTTGATAATATGCCCCTGAGTTTTTAGTGTGTTTAGTTCCACAGGGTTCCACAGGGTAGATTCTGCTTTTATTCTTTTTGTTATATTATGTTGTTTTATAAAGTGCACAACTGCCCCAGCAAAGGGGCGTCCCAGCGCTGATAGCAAACAGAAAGAGAGGCTACAGACAGAAAGAGGACCTATAGTGGAGGGAAGTGTTGGGTCATAATAGCCTTACGTAAAGCCAGGTAATTGTTAGTGCTGCGAATGTGAAGGACTGGGTTCTTTAAGACCCAGCGGTGCCAGGGCACAACACCTGAAACCTTCGTGGGTAACCTGCTCCGGCGTACGAATGACAGAGACACGGGACACTTCCTTCGGCGTCAAAGATTCAAGGTTTATTTACTGCAGGGAACACAGAAGTCACGACAAGTACAACACGTGCAACTTGGGGAGACTGCTTCAAATTGGTTCTGTGGATCGCTCCTTTTATACAGAATTTACCCATAGGACAACATGATACACAAAGGTTTACAACCCGGTTCCCACAATTATCCCCCAGAGGGGTCGCTTTGGTCACTTTGGTACACACAAGGTCCGGAACATAAGTGCGGAAACATTTGGCGGTTCCCAACTGTAAAAACCCATCTTCCCAACATTAGTGCATTCCAATCGGCAGTAAAACAGATCGAAATAGGAACAAAGACAGGTGCAGAGGAAGATGGAGACAGTGGGGAGATCGGAAAGGGTGTAAAAGGGGAGGTATCGGGAAACACGAGATACAGGCATCAAAGAGACGTGCCTAATGAGATGCACGGCTGAGACAATAAACCGGCACTGCAAGATGAGCCTCGAGCGGGGCCATCTGCCTTACAGTATCATCCCCCTCGTCATAAAGACACTCACAAAGAACATGTGTCTTCCGCAAATATCTTGGGAGTCCCAGGGTCGCGAAGCGGACAGCGTCCGTTCGCTGGCTACTTGAGGGCAAGAGACAAAATGGATGCCGTATCTAAGATGGAACCCGTGGGTACAGATGAAAAACCCACTTAACAAACGAACGGTTTAAGTTAGCACAGCGAAACTGCGCACACTTACTAAACTCGTCATTTGCGGTTCGTAGATACCAGACTCGACCATATTCGTGCGAGTCGAAAACACCACTTACAATTGACACGGAACCTCAGACGCTCATTTTGCCCTCATGTAGGCAAGCACTAGTCGGAATCATATTCGATATTCATCAGACCATCTAGATGTTGCTGTAGCATAGCTCTGTCCAACCGAGTCCCCTTGGTAACAGGTGGCTGTCTCATACACGTTGTAGCACAGAGGCCACATAAGGCAGGACCACACTGCACACAAAGGCAACACGTGAACAGGAACGCCACAACGACTCCGATGATCATCAGAATCTTCCAACCCCAAGTCGACATCAGGCCCCAAAACCATCCAAGTAGCGTCCAATCCCCTACATCCACGTGTATGGATTCGGAGATCTTATGCAACTTCGAGATGGCTTGATAGACAGTCGGAGCGTTATCAGGAATGAAAATACAGCAGCTCGAATGGATCACCTTACATACCCCACCTCGATCTGCTAAGATCACGTCTAAAACCATACGGTTTTGTAACGTCATAAGTCTATCCGCCTGAAGTTCAGTGGTGATATTACCAAGGGCACTGGCAGTAATATTAGCTGTCGATTCTACCACTCGAGTCAACTGTCTCAGGTTCCTACTATTAACCATAGGTCCCCAAAACGGGAGGAAACCCTTGAAAAAGTCTCCTGCCTCTTGACCGGCAGTATCCTCTTCGCTAATTACGCCTCTCACAACTCTAGTCTTGTGATAATCTGCATCTACAGTGAACGTCGGAGGCAACAAGTTTGCGATAAAACATGAGCCCATAAAGTCAGAGGGCAACCATGCATATGCACGATCATGACAGATAAAGTATGTACCCTTGGCGGCCAGGAACACAGGGGACGAGACCATCGGCAGAATGTAATTTTCAGTGCAAGCACTCTCTCCAAGTCGGGCTTTCGATCTTCGGCCGCGACCTATGAGACAAAAATTACCAATGTGGGGTACGACCCATATCGGAGGCGAGCTTTTAAGCTGCTTTTCACTAGTGAACACACTATATTCGCCTCTACTTAGGACCCTATAGGCTTATACCTCTTCTTCAGGAATAAGCGAGGGATCATAGATATCGCTATCTAAATCCTCTATTGCTATAGACAAAGGTTTTTGGTACGAGGTAGGACCAGAGTAGGGGGAACGTGGTTCTCGAATGGGGTGGAAACCCAGTGCGCTTCGAAACATTGTTTGAAATGCTCGAGCAGACCCTTGGGAACTATACGGTAACACCAGATATGGAATTCCCTTATCCGTAGTATGTGGCATCAACCCACACACCCAACAATTAGTAGTGTTAACCACTAACTGATGCTGATGAAGGAGCTGAATAAAGGAATTGTTGCGGAATTCTGCACGTCTAGCCTGCTCGTGTTCAGGTAAGATATGAAAAGAATGAGGAGAAGCAGTGGAGGTAAGTTTAGGGTCAGGGGTAGGAGTAGGTGTAGCAGAAGGTAAGAAGTAAGACATCGTGTAATACACCCCACCCGCCAATAATGCAGAAACAGTCAAAAACAATACGAATATTTGGAATATAAAACATTTGGTACGACTGAGTTGCTGCAGCTTGAATCTTTGTGCTTGAGCTCCTTCCAAGTCCGTCAGCTTCGAAAATGCCATTCCCTATGACCGTCCGCAACGTTTCTTGACGCACTTCGTTCTGTGTAGCAGCAGTCAATCCCTAGGAGTTCCCAGGAACCGACGGTCTTTAACCTAGCGTCAAGACCTACTAACCAGAAGGAAGTACGTGCGCGGCCCTACGGTCTTTATTTCACAAATATATATATATGCGAAAACAATGTTTCTCAGCTGTGGAAGCAAAAAGTAGAAGGAACGAAGCTCAATGAATATGTACAAAATAATTACAATGATACGAATGTTCAAACTGATCGTGGAAAACGGGATAATGCAATTATCAAGGGACAGAACAGGATCTTTTATTAGTCTCTGGTGCTGGATCGCAAAAAGTATCGGGTTTTCCCAGGACGTGTCTGTTCGTCAAACAAAGGATCCGTTGAAGGGACAGCGTTCTGTCGATCAGTTGAATGTTCTGGTCTTGAGTCTTTTGCTGACAAATGTTCAACAGTGTCTTTTTGCTGCACTGAGGATTCTCCGACAGGTTGTGCGTCGCTGAAAGGTACAAACGCCGGCAATCCTTCAGTTTCAGTTGATGCAATGCCTTTCCTCACCCACGAGTCTGCTGGCAACGGGATAGGGACTTTCTTGGTATGGGTGGCATGCACCCAATTTTTCCATCCCTCAAGACGAACTGCAGTTCTCGTGGCAAGGAGGACCTGGTAGGGTCCAGTGAACCTGGGATCCAAATTGTTCTTGCGCGAGAAGTTTCGCGTCACCACCCAATCTCCAGGCTGGAGCTGGTGGCCTGGACCCTCCGTCTGCGTCGGCAATGCTTTGTGAACCTGTTGGTGAATTAACCTCAGTTTAGCAGTCAAGTCATGAAGATAATCGATCAACATTGGATACTCAAGATCACAGAAAGTACCTGGCCTAGGAACCCCCCAAACATTCGCAGGACGACCGAACACTATTTCGTAGGGACTAAGCCCTACTCGGGAGTGTACAGTCGCCCTTGTTGACAGTAATGCTAAGGGTAAAGCGTCAGGCCACGAGAGACCAGTCGTAGCCTGAATCTTTGCCAGCTTTAGTTTAAGGGTGCCGTTATACCCTTCAACCAAACCAGCTGACTGGGGATGGTTGGCACTATGGAATTTCTGATTAATTCCAAGGCCCTTACACACACTCTTCATCACACTCCCCACAAACTCACTTCCGTTATCTGACCACACGACTCTAGGCATTCCGTACCGAGGAAAGTATTCCTTCAGTAGGATTTTCGCAGTAGACAAAGCAGTATTGTCTTTGAGAGGATAGGCCTCGATCCATCGGGAGAATGCGCAAACCACAACTAAAACGTATTTCAGGTTATTGCATCGCTCCATATGGATGAAGTCCAATTGAATCACCTCAAAGGGACATGAAGGGGGAGCAAAACTGCCAGGAGGAGTTGGGGTTCCCTTGCCAGGATTGTACAACATACACACCATACAATTCTTAACCAAGCGTTCAGCACATTTCATAATACCATCATTCTTCCACACAGGAGACAGCAACTTGCAGATACCTTTCGCGCTAATATGTGCTAACCCATGCGCCATAGTCACAACAGCCAGCACATAAGCATCAGGCAACATCCATCTTTTCTGATCCGATAAATCAATCCAACAACCATTCGCATCCAACTTTCCCGTACTTTCTTTCCACTTCGTCTTTTCAGTCTCAGTGGCCTCATTCTGAATTGCTTTCACACTCTCGATAGTGTCTTCACACATACTCGATTCTGTAGGCCACCTAACCGAACTCGTCACATACATTCGAGTGCTAAGGTTCCGGGCAGTCTCCTTAGCAGTCTCATCCGCAAAAGCATTACCACGACCCACATCATCCGTCACCTTACGATGCGCACTACATTTAACAATCACCACTTGCTTAGGCAACGTAAGTGCATCCAAAAGATCATTCACGAGCTGGCCATGCTGAATCTTCGTACCATGCGACGTTAGAAAACCTCTCTCTCTCCACAACTGTCCAAAACTATGTGCGACGCCAAAGGCATATTGGCTGTCGGTAAACACATTCACACGTTTCCCTTTCGCTAACACACACGCTCTAGTGAGAGCGATCAGCTCTGCAGCTTGGGCAGAATTCTGATTTAACCTCGCAGTCTCAACAACAGTATTCAATGTTACAACAGCATAAGCAGTAGTCACATCGCCATTCGGCAACTTGAAACATGAACCATCCACATACAGTGTTCCATCTGGGTCTTCCAATGGGGTGTTTTTAAGGTCCACTCGACCTTTTGTTTCCTCCTCTGTCCTCAAATAACAATCGTGTTCTGTTATTTCATCTGACTCTGAACTAATTGGTAACAAAGTTGCCGGGTTTAGAACATTACAACGTTTTATTTGAATGTGGCTTGCCAACAGCGTCAACTCGTACCCAGACAACCTCGCACTCGTCAAGTGCTGAGTTTTCGTACGATTCAAAAGAGTGTCGACTGCATGCGGAACCATCACCGTAAGCATATTATCCATGACCAATCCTGCCGATTGTCGGATGGACACTGCAGCTGCCGCTGTTGCTCTCAAACAACTCGGCAATGCTCTAGCTACTGGGTCCAAGGTCGAGGAAAAATATGCACATGGACGTTGCTTACCACCAAAAGGTTGCGTTAAGACACTCAAAGCACAACCTTCTCTCTCGTGAACATATAATGTAAACGGCTTGCTATAGTCAGGAGTACCTAACACAGGAGCCGAACACAATGAATCACGCAGTTCAGAAAAACTTTTCTGACAGTCTTCCGTCCATGGTAAAGGAGTCGAAACATCCTTGCACGTAAGAGCCACCAATGGTTTCGCTAGCAATGAAAAATTTGGAATCCATTGCCTGCAATATGACGTGATACCTAGAAAGGCACGCACATCTCTTTGGGTTGTTGGCACAGCCATTCGCGCAATTGCTGCAATTCTCTCTGGGGTCAACCGCCTTCCCTCCTTTGACAATAAGTGACCTAGATAGGTTACTTCTTGACAACAATATTGGAGTTTAGAAGGTGACAGCTTGTGATTTAACTCGCAGAGATGTTGCAGCAACGACACCGTAGCAATTTTGCAAATGTCCTGAGTATCTGCAGCTACCAATAAGTCATCGACGTATTGGATTAAGGCCGCACCAGCCGGCAACCTAAACGCATCCAGTTGACCCTTCAAGGCTTGACTGTAAATCGATGGACTTTCACAGTAGCCCTGAGGAGCGCGTTTAAACCGGAAGCTGCGTCCACCAAGAGAGAAACCGAAAAGGTCTCTGCTCTCTTCTGCAATCGGGATGCTGAAGAACGCATTCTTCAAGTCAATCACCGAAAACCACGATGCAGAAGCTGGAATCAGAGTCAGTAGTGTCGTGATGTCAGGCACAACGGGGAACTGAGGAATCACAATTTTATTCACCTCCCGTAAATCGATAACAAAACGATAAACAGGTGGTTTCGAAGGATCAGTACGTTTTAGAATAGGCAGTACAGGGCTGTTGCACACGTTTCCCCGTGTTTCTTCAATAACGTCTTTCTCGATCAAATCATAGATGATCGCTAACAGCGCTCGTTCACCATCAAGAGAAATACGATACTCGGGAATACGTGGCAATCGCACATTAGATTTCAACTGAACAACATAAGGGGAGATGTCAAGCAGGCCCACATCATTGGGACCTGTTGCCCACAAAGACGCAGGAAGAGAACTCAATTCTGGTGGAAGCTTATCGAGAGACAAATACATAGGAGAGACAACCCTCTCTCCCAACGTAAGCTTTACACCCGCAGGAGAACAATACAGAGTTGCATACAAACGTTTAAGCAAATCCAGCCCCAAAAGGTTTTCACCACAACCAGTAGTCAAAATCAACGGAGCTTCTAGCTCACGAGGCCCAATTGTAAGGGGCAAAGGGCGCGAAACTGGATTGCTAACGGGGGCGCCAGAGAATCCAACGGAAACATTTGTTAAGCCAGACAAAGGTGCGCCAGGGAGTTTCGAATGCTTAATGGAACTTTTCGCTGCACCAGTGTCCAACAGAAAAGGCTCAACGACGCCCGATGTAGCAACTGCGACGTAAGGCCCTCTCTGATCAACCGGAACTGATACCACTCCCTCTCCTTGTCTATGGCTGTCCTAGTAATTACTGTCGTCAGTTCCCTGATCGACGTAATAATCGTCTACATTGTACTGCGCAGATCGTCCTTGCGACGATCCACGTTGATCAAAACAATTATCGGAATTTGATGAGTTATCTGAGCGATCATTCTGAGCACCACGACCTCTACCACGTGGTGCCTGCTGTGAACCACTGCGACCTCCTCTAGATGAGTTACCACTATTACGTTCATTTAGAACAGGACAATTGAATTTGATATGTCCCTCCTGTCTACAATAGGCACATTGATTGTACCCTAACGAGGATCTTTGGGAAGAAGAGTCATTACGAGATTGTGATCGGTTCGATTGCGGCTGCGATCTATTTTGTTGCGAATTATTCTGATTCGAACGTGGAGGATACGCTTGCTGAAGCAACACTTTAGTTTTAAGCTCTTTCATCTTTTTATCAGCACGGTCGTGTTCTTCTTTCTCTCTGTTCTCATAATATTGTGCCGTAGCCAATATTTGAGCTGAAGTAGAAACGGCCCATGCACTTTCTGAATTCTTTAATTTATTGCTCAAATCGGGCAATAAGTTCGAAACAAATTTATCCACGAACAACCTTTGACCACCCTCAGTGCTCATATCCTGACCACTATGATCAATGAATGCCTCCTCGAACCTCGTGAAGAAGTCGGAGACACTCTCGTCCTTCTTCTGCTTGCAAGCTGACAATTTGTCCCAATTTACTCTCATAGCTGGCATAAGAGTTTTCATTAACGTTATTATTCTTTGAGGAAGATCAGTAATCAGTTGTTCAGGCTTAGCCCCACCAACTTGTCGCGTATCGGCCGCAACAATGGCAGCCCAAGCACCACCTAATTCATTCGGATGGTTTTCCTGACGAATCTTAGCCCATACCGGTTGCGGTACAACATTACCAAACAGCATGTCAATATCGGCAAGATTCATTACCGTAGCGTCTACGAGCTGCGATAATTCCTTATAATACCCCGCAGGATTTTTGCGAGGGTCAGGCAAGGATTGTTTCACCTGTAACACTTCTGAGCGCTTCCATGGGAGATGTATCCACACTCTCTGGAAATGAGCCAATGTCGGAGGTTGAGCATTAGGATCAGCTGGCATCCATACTGGTGGAACTTCGCGCATAGGAAATTGACCAGACTCATCTGGCTGTCTCTCAATATCCTCAACAAACAAGGTTTGAGGTATGGGAGTGGGACGGAAAGATAGCAACCGTTCAACAGCACGTCGAACATTGGTATCCACTATTAGTCCAGCCGAAAACTGAAGCTGTAGGTCAGACAAAGCGGTCAGCACCTCGTCTGGTGCGTCGGCCGATATCTGATCACGAAGGACCTTACACATTTCCTCGAACACAAATCTTTGGGTTGGTATATTGAATTGACAAAACGTATCGAGTACGACACGTGGTGGATTTCTAAGGGGATGCGTCATCCAACCCATCGCCATATTATATAGCGAAGCACGTTCCCTGTTACCAGGAAGCTGACTACGTCTCTGAGGACCATCGGAACCAGCGGACCCAAGAACAGGTCCGAGCGAATGGAAGAAGCTAGCCGCAAGAGGAGAATTACGACTACGAGTAGAGGGAGAAGTATAGGACACAGGACTAACAAGTGAAGGAGTAGAAACAGAAGCAACAGCAGGAGTTAACAGAGCAGGAGCTGTAGCGTGAGCAGGAGTATGTGGAAGCGGAGGAGCAGTAGGGATAGCAACAGCCAAAGGAGCAGGAACAGTCGGAAGAACGGGTGCAGGTTGAGGAACAGGCAAAGGAAGAATAGGTGCAGGAACAGGTACAGGGGGAATCACAGGGGCTGTGGTACCCTGTACATACGGAGGTGGCGATTTCATAAGATAGGACATTAAAGGATCCTCAACTGCCTCTTCCTTCTTTTCCGACTCCGTAGGCAAAGTAGGATAGCATTTATCTATAGTCATACGCTGTAATCTATCAAACACTTCCTTTTCCTTAACCTCCTTGTCATGCTGAAACTGCTCTGCTTTCTTTATAATAGTAGCAACATTATCTCTCTGATTTCGTTTAGTCTGTCTGATTTCTTTCTGTCGGGCTTCTTTACGCCACAACCGAAAGGCATCAAACATGGCCGGGCTTGACTTTTTCTCGAACAATTTAGCCTCTAAGTTATCTAGGATCGGGGTCTCAAAGCTACCATGAGGTGGCCAACTAAGGACACCGTCCTTCTTTGTATAACGAATCCAATATTCATTAAAGGTAATCGGGCCTAGCCCATGTTTACTGTACAGTTCATAAGTCGGAGTTCCAACCGGAGGTATCGGACACGAGTCCTCCAGTCGGGAATCCGCACCACAAGGTCTGAAACAACTGAACAAAGTACTACGACCAGGCATCTTGCACACTAGCCGAGTTTCACAAACTTCAAGGGTTACGGGATTTACCAAGTCCCAGCAAAGAGCTAATACCCTCGGTTTTTGGCGTCTGCAGGCGTCAAATAACACAACAAAGTACGCTAGCAAAGTGTCACCGACAAAAACACTCACACAGCGTCAACAACAAAAACACTCGCTAAAGTGTCAACAACTAAGGACTCTGGGAGCGACCCACAAATACTTAACTCAAAGATCGATGGCGTCACCAGGAAGGCCCGTCAATCGTCTCGCTATACCAAGGTCTACGCCAGGCGCCAAAACAGGTCTACAGTCAGGGCAGCAGTCCGTCGCAGCCGTCAGGAGGCGGGAATCTTCGCGGGAAAAGTCTTCGGGCCACTTGTTTCGACAACAGGATCGATGAAGCGGAGTGCACCTTCCCTCGGAGATTTCACACGAAGTTCCTCACGATCGTCGGGCTTGGACCGGTACCACTGATGCAGCCCCACGTTGGGCGCCAACTGAAGGACTGGGTTCTTTAAGACCCAGCGGTGCCAGGGCACAACACCTGAAACCTTCGTGGGTAACCTGCTCCGGCGTACGAATGACAGAGACACGGGACACTTCCTTCGGCGTCAAAGATTCAAGGTTTATTTACTGCAGGGAACACAGAAGTCACGACAAGTACAACACGTGCAACTTGGGGAGACTGCTTCAAATTGGTTCTGTGGATCGCTCCTTTTATACAGAATTTACCCATAGGACAACATGATACACAAAGGTTTACAACCCGGTTCCCACAATTATCCCCCAGAGGGGTCGCTTTGGTCACTTTGGTACACACAAGGTCCGGAACATAAGTGCGGAAACATTTGGCGGTTCCCAACTGTAAAAACCCATCTTCCCAACATTAGTGCATTCCAATCGGCAGTAAAACAGATCGAAATAGGAACAAAGACAGGTGCAGAGGAAGATGGAGACAGTGGGGAGATCGGAAAGGGTGTAAAAGAGGAGGTATCGGGAAACACGAGATACAGGCATCAAAGGGACGTGCCTAATGAGATGCACGGCTGAGACAATAAACCGGCACGGCAAGATGAGCCTCGAGCGGGGCCATCTGCCTTACAGTATCATCCCCCTCGTCATAAAGACACTCACAAAGAACATGTGTCTTCCGCAAATATCTTGGGAGTCCCAGGGTCGCGAAGCGGACAGCGTCCGTTCGCTGGCTACTTGAGGGCAAGAGACAAAATGGATGCCGTATCTAAGATGGAACCCGTGGGTACAGATGAAAAACCCACTTAACAAACGAACGGTTTAAGTTAGCACAGCGAAACTGCGCACACTTACTAAACTCGTCATTTGCGGTTCGTAGATACCAGACTCGACCATATTCGTGCGAGTCGAAAACACCACTTACAATTGTCACGGAACCTCAAATGTGTATAGGAAGTGAGTTCCAGAGTTTACCTGCCAGTGTGCGGAAAGAGCGCCCACCAGCAAACACACCCTCCTTACCCGGGGAACAACTGCCAGATGATCACCTATCGAGTGGCGTTGGCGGGTGGGAGTATATGATGAAAGCAGGTTGGCCAAGATGCAGGGAGAGGAAGAATTCAGAATTTTAAAAACAATGCAGAGGGACTTAAACTCCACTCGTCTGGCCACCGGCAACAAGTGTAGCCGGCGAATAGCACTGGTGTTGGAGCAGGTTCTAGAAAGAGAGTTCTGGCTGCTGCGTTTTGAACCCTCTGCCGACTTCAATGAACATGAAAGAGCAAGATACCAAGGATTGAACCACTTTGAGAGAAGGATGATGATACAACCATGTATCATAAGGATTCAAGGGTCCCCTGCCATACACTATAAGGATAATTCTAATTGACCTCAGAATTCTATGACCCTATAATGGAACTCAAACTTCAACCTCCTTCCTCTATATTTTCATGGAGCTCCTTGGTAACCTGCAATATCCTTATGATGTATGGGAGTGGATACTTCATTCCATATATGTTGAGATATATATTAACTACAGAACTGGTTTAAAAATGGCACTAGATTCGCACTTTAACATATGCCTTAATATACTTGCACTCTTTGTGCAAATTGTACATCCAGAACTGCTTTCTGCTTGCCTGCACTATGCATGCACATTTTGTACTGGTTTCCTTAACAGTATAAGCTCGCTTAGTTAATGGCATCGTCTGTTTTTTCTGATGTATGTTTCTACTGTAAATAATGCCCATTGTCAATCAAAACTAGGATATGTTGGCTGACATTTACAGGAATATATTACTTAGGGAATGCTAACTCTCGTAGGAGCACCCAGAGTTCACTGATTTAATTCTCTTTTTTTTATCTGTGCCATGATAAAAACGGGTCGAATAAAAGCACCCTATGATTGGCTTCTACCTTTAGTGTTTTCAACTTTAATAGGGCTACAGCCAACAGCGTCACCCTAAGGGCTTGCAAAATGAATCCGATCACCCAAACAGCAGTATAGGTCTCCTGAGGTGAACATTCAGTTCGTTCGACCAACTCCCCGCAGTACGGCGAACTGCCCAAGATGGACATGACTTCAAGCTGCAGGTAATGTTGCTCCACTCCTGTCACACAGCGCTGTGCTTGCTCTGAATTGTAACGGGGAAACACGCCAGACGACGTTTGACAAATGCATTTTCACTGTCAGCAGGTTGGAGACTTCCAGCTGCAAGAATTGGAATCTACACTCCACCAACAGTGTCATACAAGCATCAGCCGAAATGTGTGCTTGTAGCCATGTGCAACAGACAGAATGTATTGCAAGCCTAAGAAAATTCCATCTAAATTCCCAGCCTTGAAAAAGTTGACTACAACGAAACACGTGTTGGCTGTGCTTAAATCAAATTGTACAAGAAACTGAACAATTAATTAAATCGAATGAAATCTGCAGTCTTGTGTAGTAACTTTACAACTTTTGGAGCGTTTCACAATCATGGACCTGCTGGACTGACAGACTATTTACTTATTTGTGGCGCTCTGGGCATTCGATATATATTCTTTGTATGTTGGGGAGTTGTCTCTCATATATGTTACACTATTGAGGTGACATAGTATTGTTGCATTGAGCATACTTTACTGTTTGTATTTTTCAACTCATTCCATGAAGACTGCGTATGTGCCAGCATTTTTTACAGGCCATTTTCACCTTCATATTATTTGCAACAGAGGGAATGTTCATACTTCTGAGCAGGTTTCCTTTTATTTCTGCTTTTTATTTTAACTTCACCAGCTTCAGACCTTACAAACTGGGGACATTTTTCAAATAAAATTGTGCAGTTGTAAGGTTTGAAACCTTAAACACAGCTCAAAAAGTATCAACGGTATGAGTTCCAGGCGTATAACTTTGATTATCCTCAACTAAGTATTTCTTTTCTCTGAATGCCAAGGATCGCAGTTGATATTGCCCCACATTTTGAAAAACAAAATGTCAGACCCAGTGGCATATTTTCAACAACTAGCTATATTTATCGCTAAATAAGCTTAGCGACAATTTTTCTATCACCGTGCATCGCTGGATTTTATCGCAGCGATAACGTGCTATTAGCAACGTTTATCTCCAATGCGATAAAATATCCGGCGATAGCGGCTTAATGCATGAATATCGTTGGAAATCCAGCGATATTCAGGCATTAACGCCAATAGGGTCTTAACCTGAATATCCAACTCCCATTGGATATACAGGTTAAGAAGTGGTCTGAGCACGCGTTAGTTTTCAGCGATATTCGCACTTAGCGCAAATTTTTTCATTGCTACACCTGTGTTAATAATAGGCGATAGCAATGTTAGCGACTGCTTTCAGTCGCTAACAGGTTGGGTCAGCCAACTTTACATGTCATTAGCGATAAATATCGCTGACATGCAAAGCAGGCCCCAAACCGCTCGCTATCACCTAAAAGCTGTCGCTAACTGATGTTAGCGACAGCTTGCTAATAGGGCACTGAAATTATCGCCGCTTTGCGGCCGAAAACGGCCACAAAAGCGACTATAATTTCCTATCGCCTACCTTGGTATATGCCCCCCAGTTTATAAGTATAAGCAAGCTAAAGACTCACTGGTTTACAGTTAGGGCTACAGCTATGGTAAAGATGCAAAAGCATCACAACACATTTTTCTTTTTGTCAATTTATCCGAAAATGTGGTAATTTTGGGGTTCTTTTCACACCAAAATTGAACTCCAGTCTTTTCAGCAATAAATGTAAGTGCACACATTTAGTTGGAAATTCACTGACAATGTTGATAAATATCTACAAAGTTTTGACGCCAGAGGGTTTCAAACAAGGCAAGGCACCATGATTTAGATCAAACCTGCTGATGTTATTCAGGATACAAATGCCTGGTATTTATCAAAACATGCAGAGTTTGGTGCGGTTAACATCAAAATACTCATGTTATTCCCCAAAAGCTTGTGATTGCGGGCCATTATTGGTGCCTGCTAAATTCGGGCTGAGCAGAGTCGGATATGTTGCACAAATTACCAGGCCACTGGTAAAAAGGACCTGAACCTCCAAAGAACACAGGGGCATACTATCTAGACAGGCGTTAAAATTATTGCCATTTTAGAGGCAGAAAACTGCCGCTAAAACGGCGATAATGGGCTTGATAATATGCTCTATGGAATTCCAATTGAAGCCCATGTTAGATGTCGTTCACATCTAACATGGGATTCAATTGGAATTCCATAGAGCATATTAGCAAGCCCATTATCGCCGTTTTAGTGGCAGTTTTCTGCCGCTAAAACTGCAATAAATTTTAACACCTGTCTTGATAATATGCCCCACAGTCATGGAGAAGAGTACAGAATTGAACGCAGTCCAGCAAGTATATTAGGTATCTCACCAATTATTTAGAAAGTACAGATTAAAATAATCAATTAATTTGTCACACATTAGGAAGTGATACTAATTCCAGTGATGAAACTTGTGGAACATATTAATTGAGTTTCTTGTTTTTAACCTACTGGTTCAAAAGGTCAACACAAATACACAAAAGTGGTGAGACAACATACATTTCACTGGTAGAGAGTACATTTGAAAAGTTCAATAGGTGCAAAAATGCTTTTGCAAATTGTCACTTTTATGCTAGGTGTTCAATGAAATGTAATATATAAACTGAATAAAATGTGCACATGACGGTGCTAAATTTCACTTGTATGAAACAGCCCAACTAAGGGGCATGTTATTAAGAATGGTGTTAAAAATTATCGCTGGTTTAGCGGCAGAAAACTGCAGCTAAAGCAACGATAATGGGCTTGATAATATGCCCTTGGGAATTCCAATAGAAGTCCATGTTCTGGTGTGAACATGGGCTTCTATTGGAATTCTCCAAGGCATATTATCAAGCCCATTATCGCCGCTTTAGCAGCAGTTTTCTGCCGCTAAACCTGTGATATTTTTAACGCTGTTCTTGATAATGTGCCCCTAACATGGCCCAGCAGTCTGTCCGTTGAGTCTGTCGATATCGGTATTATCAATTTTTTCCAGTTGCGTTAAGACCAAATCCTTGTCCGATTGCTCTTGAAAGTTTGCGATACAACAAGGAAGGTACAGGGTTGAAATACTTCTAGCGGTCCTATCACTGAGCTGAAGTTTTATTTAGGGAGGAATCATGGGGGAACCACTTCCATTCATACAGAGTTGAGTTAAATCCAATGATAATATTCTACAGCCAAAGAAATGTATGGTCTTAAAACAATCTTGGCTAGCAGAATTGCATCCCTATACGAATACGAACACAGCAATACACGGAACAAAGCACACCATCAAAACAAAACAAACATCACATACCAAAGCACAACAAGAAAACACCTCAGCTTAATAAAGAGATGGTGCTATAGTTTGAGCTTCGTTGTATTGATGTTTTGTTGTTGTGGTGCAATTTCTTTTGTGATGGCTGTTTTGGTGTTGACGTTTTGTCTTGATTTTGTGCTCTTTTGGTGTTTGAAATTGTTAATTGATGTGCAGTAGTGTTGGTGAATTGCTTGGTTGTGTTCTAATTATGCATTGTTGTGTTGTATCTGTGTGTGGCTGTAGTTCCTTTTTATTTGTTGTTCTGCTGTACATTGAGCTGTATATTGTTGATGTTCCTATGTTCTGTTGTGCGTTTTGGAAATCTTGTATTACTTCTGTCACTTTCGTAGCATATGCTGCAGAAGTATTATTGTGTTACACTGTCATGTCAAATTTCAATAATCATAAAATAGAGTTTATAAAAGAATGAAAGCTTCTCATCAAACCAAATCCCCAAATTCTTAACCCTAGGCTTAGGAAGGGCTAATGAACCCAGGTTGCTGGGCCACCATGCAGTGGGCCAGGTGTGAAGATGGTCGAGCAAGATCTCGGTCCTGCCTTTCAGGCCAGAGAAGGCCTTTCAGTTCCCAAAATGCCAAGAAAGGTTGCTATTATGAAGGGAAAGGATAAGGACACTGAAGAAGCTGCCATTGGAAGGATTTGTATTCAATGCTCAGAGCAGTCAGTCGTGTATTCTAAGCCCCTGTAAGATAGTGCTTTTTTGGGGGAGGGGGAGCTTTTGGTCAGTGTCAGAGGAAGGAGTTTGGAGAGTCTGCCTCTCTATATTGCAGTGCAAAACGTCCTATCTCAGAAAGAGAAGGATGTATAGGAACATTGTTTCTCTAGATTTCTGAGAAGGCTGTATCCATGTCAGACTTTCTCTGAAAAGTTTCTTTTGAGAGTGAGAGTTGATTCTGTGATGGTAGGCTTTTCGTCTCAGGGAATAAAAATCTTAGAAGAGTTTGCCCCTGCTGACGCGGATGACTGGAATTTCTGTAGAAAGAAATTGCTTCTAAATTCGATATTTGAGACACCAATGCTAATTATAATATGAAATCACTCCTCAGCAAATTTCAACTACTTGCAGAACAGGAAACGACCCAGCAGGGAGTTGACTTGTCTTCAACAGGCAGCTAGAAAGCATTTGTAGATGTAACGTTGAAAGGCATATGCATCTGAGAATCTATCCTTATGCATTTGACTTTTCTGGCACTAAGCTGTCTAGCCCACAGCTGGAGAGCCTATGTAAAGAATCAGCAGAGGAAAGCATGCTGGTAAAACCAGCCCAAACTCTATGAAGGGAAATAGTTTTGAGTACAAATGGGCCTTTGATCCAACATGTGATCTGAAGAATTCAATGCAGCCCTTTCAATGGAGTACATAGCAAAAAGTGGTCCACTAAACAATTTATCAACAACAAAAAATACAATAATCAACATTAGATACTGGAAGAAACATGTAGTATATTTAGTTCTCAGTGTTATTTAATCGCACTGAACGTACATTGGTTTGCAACGTTATTTCAACAATGACAAAAGGTAGTGCCCCTAAGAGGGAAAAGAGGGGGATACGGGTAATACAGTGAGTTTTGTGATTGAAGTGAGGATAAGAGGGTAGGTATATAAGATATAGTGGAAATCACATAATTTGCAACATAGACAACACAAGGCTCATATCTTAAGCCCCAAAATTTTAAATGATTTCCAAAAGATAAATAGCCATGTTTGAGAACAATGTCACAGTGATTAATTGCTGTTGATCAAGCTGGCAAGTAAATAAATGTCGATATTTTGACTCCTAAAATACTGTCGGTTGTTTGCCCCTTACAACGGGTCTTCCTCAAGACAGGAGTGAAAGGGGAATGGGGTACCATGGACATCCCTTCACTGAGGGCTGATTTGTGGACATGAGCGCCTGGGCTCCAAAATAGCGAGAGCGAAGGACAGTCACTGGAATGAATATCAAAAACCCTTACAAAGAGAGAAACCAAGCCAGTTTACTCAGCTAGGTCCTGCACATTTAAATTCTGGTAGATTCCTAAGGCCAGGTAAAAATGTTCTGTGCGTGTCAAAATCGTTACTGTCAAAAACCGTCTCCGTTCGTCAATGAAGGCGACAAAGATGGAAAAGTGACCCAAAAAACAATATTTTCTGAGGATGCAGCAGCAGCGCACTCTCATGGAGTTGGGGCAGCAGCTGGGAAACATGCTGGCTGAAATCAGGGCATTGTGGGTGGTCTAGATTTTACACTTAACAAAAGTGCCCATGGATTCTTCTGTAAGAACATACTTTCCATACATAATGTGGTAAGCTTCCACTGGATGGAAACAAGCAAAGTCACTATGGTTTCGAGAGTCTGGACAATTTCAGAAGAATCTCCTGGGAAGAATCTAGATCCCTGTTGATTGGGGAATTTAAAGATCATTGGCTTAATATCTAGACAAGGCTACTATGCTGACTCAAGAGGATACATCCTTTACTGGATCACTGGACTGCAAAAGAAATATGGCTCCATCCAGTTCGTACTCTGGCACGGACCACAATTGATAGTGCAAGGTGATTACACTGAGGGACACCACATGGGGAAAGGGGATTGAAGAGAGTGAGAGAACATGATTTTGTGTGTGGTCTCTGAGGAGTCGTTGCCCAGTTTAGATCAATTTGAACAATCCCCTACATTAGCTGTGCTATCAATATCTTAAAGCATGATCACAGATAGTTTCGCAAATCATATTCAAGACGTGAACATGTCAAAAGCGTTATTATGCAAATAACACCCATGACCTACATAATCATTACCTTGGTTCTTCTCCAATATTTTTTGATTAAAGTACTCCTGGAAATTCCACAGAAATGTTGAGTGTGTAGAAGAATGTTGTTGTCCATTTGCAAGATTTAATGTTCTGTTACTAGGATAAGCATTTCATATAATCTACTTGATCCTTTCAAAAAAGATGATATTGGCTTCCTTGTCCTTTAACCTTTAACCTTTCACAAATACGCCAAGTTCCATTGTAGCCCACATGTTTTTGATTGTGTGAACAACACTTTACATAAATCTGTAGGAATATTTTTTTCTTATTCTGAGTTTTTTCAAAAATAGTTTTTTCATTGCACAGTATCGAAACATTTCAAGCACAAATTGTGAAATGTCTTTCAAACACTCAAGAAATGGTATTAACTATTGCAAAGTAATGGAAAACACAAGTTGCCTACAAACCTGATTACTTCCCTCAGATAAAACTCCAATATCTTCAAGTGGCCCTATTCCTGAGACCAGAGCGGCTCTCTCCCTTGCAATCCAGCAAGACTGAGCAATGGCCAAAGCCAAAGATATTGTTTATACAGAACAGCACCCACGGTGGCCACAGCTTTCAAAGAGAACTGGAAATAGCACAAGAAGGCTTGTGAGAGTTCTGTGGTTCCTGCAAGATTTTTGGAATACAGCATCATGACTCACACCAGGTCTGATTCTACCTGTCACTGGCACTAACTCCATTGTCATATATTCATGTCTATAGCCAGAGTGTTTGGGAGTAAATGAGATCATGAAACCTTACTTGTTCCAAAGAATTATCTAGTAGGTCATAGTCAGGTTTGTGGACAGGGTTGTGGACAGACACAAAGCGTCATTGTGCTATTCCAGGGGAGACATCAACACAAGGCCTATTGGGTCTACAAGAGAGGTCAAACTCATCCAACTTAATACACCTGAAAGACGTTCATCTGACCCTGCTTCATTTTGCTCCCCTTTTGAAGAATCACGCACTGGAGGTTCAACCTGAAGGTTAAGTTGTCAGGTCTGACATACTCATGCAGTGTGCTAAGATCCTAGAGTCTTTCTCTCTTATCTCAGGTGATTTGCCAATGTGTGTCTGAGAATCTCTGAACTTTCACCCCAGCCTATCTTTTAGTGAGAGATATGTGACCTGCAGACTCCCTAGGTTTGGGCATTTCCTCTCCTCAACTCTGTGTGCCTCAGTCCCTTTTTGTTTCAGCAAATTGTAGTGAGATGTGGGAGTCCTTAGCTGGACCTCTTTGGGAGTACAGAGGATTTCCTTCTTCTGGGTTTCTGCAAGCTGATTCTGTCTCTGACAGCTAGAATGTGAATGCTTTTTCTCTGATGTGGCCACAGGCATTGTTGTATGCATTTTCTCAAATGTATTTGACCTCAGAAGTATTACAGAAAATATAGGAGGCACAGGTGGTGATACTATTGCCGGTTCCAAATTGCCCTTCGCAATCATGGTATCCTCTGCTTCCTCTACCTCTGTCTACCCAGTTCTCTTATGTTTTTATGCTTTGTGCTTCTCCTCTTAGATACCCCACTCTCTCGCACTGGCTAATCTCAGTTTCAGGATTTGAAGCTTGAAAGAATGAGACGGGTGCTCACTGGAAATAGCTTTATGAATTCATCAGTCTAAAAGACCACCTACACAATGAACTGATGAACTGGTATACTTCTATGGGAATAAATGCTTCTTGCAATCCAAATGAAGTCCTTGTGTTTCTGTTGCATCTACATATATTCACTCTGTACAGTCAGTGCACTGCAATTCAGGCTTTCAGGGGCTCACAGGTGTATTTCACTTTCAGGGTTGGCTTCTGCTCTTTTACAATATGTTTTATTTTACATCTGTCAACAATTTCCTAGTGCTCTCCTGGGATCTGCCTTCATGGTTCAAGCTGTGCATGTTTCCCAGTTTAACCTCGGGTTTCAGTAGTCCGTACGATCCATTTGTATAAAGTTTTGTTTCTGAAAGTAATCTGTTCAATGACAATGGATTGGGATGCTGGGTACTCTTATGTTCAGAAAATGTTTTTGTTTTTTGTTTTTGGATAAGATGGTCTTGCATCCAGCTCCTTCTTTCTAATCAAATATTCATTTCTATTTTCATTTCTCCTAAGATCTTGTGTTTCCAGTCCATTTTAAATCTCCCTTTTCTCTGGTAGAGTTACTTCTAAATTATTTTCATTTACATAGAGCTGTGCCTATACTAATTGGCAGGAGGTTTGCATTAGAAAGGTGGATTTTATTGTCAGAATATGTGAACTATCTGGTCCTTGGATGCATCCTTCTTAACCTGCCCATTGTTGCTCACTTAGTTACAGCATTATCATAACATTTGACAGAGATTGAATTAATATTCAAGGTTCAGTGTTAGCCTAGCTCTAGAAGAGGAAAGTCCACTTCCTGGGTAGCTCTCTAGGAAGCATCAATAAGTGATATTTGTTTCGCTGCTACTTGATCTACTCTACTCACTTTTGTATGAATGAGGAATGTTGAATTTGGCCCTTTCTGCAGGGTCATCCCCCAAATATTTTGCCTGCACTCCTCCATTTGTTGCTGAATTGTTTTTTATTGGCTATTGGAGATTGTGTACTTTACCACTGCTAACCAGTGCTAAAGTGCGTTTGCTCTCTGCTTAGAACATGGCAATTATGCCCAGGACCTCTAAATTAAAATCTACTGGTGGACCTTCAGCACTGGCTGTGCCATCAGTACTACAGTAGCACTTTAAACATGTCCCATACCTGCCATTGGAGAGCAAGTGTGTGCTGCTTTAAATTGCCATTTTGACCAGGCAAAGTAAACCGTTTGCTAGCCCCAAATCTTACAATTTAATACATATGTCACTCCAAGGGTAACCTTTGGAAATCCCAGAGAGTAGGGTGCAATGTATTTAAAAAGTAGGGTATGTAATTTTAAGTTTTACATGTCCTAGTGGTAAAAAATCATAAACTCATTTTTCACTACTTGAGGCCTGCTCCTCATATAGGATAACATTGGGGATTCCTTATTATATTTAATAAGCTGCAATTTCCATTTCAGATTTGGTAGCTTTGTCATGTTCGTTGTCTTTGGAAATGTTGTGAAGAACCCTTTTTAATGGTGAATTCTGATTTTAAGTTGCAGTTCTGGAAATGCCTGTTAGACCTGGCATCATTGGTGTGGGTCTCCCTTCCATTTTTGCTGTTTCCTCATGTGTTTTTGCTGGTGTTAGATGCTTTGGGCACTCTGCCACTGCTGTCCAGTGCCACAGTGCAAGTGCTCCCTACTGTAAAATGAATGTATTAATTGGTGATTCCATGATTGACTGTTTGGTTTACATGTTAGACCCTAGTACAGTGCACCAGGAGTGCCCAGGACTTGTAATCCAAATGCTGCTATTGGGCCTGCAGCACTGGTTGTGCCACCCACAGAAGCAGCCTGTAAAAGTATGTCTAAGGTCTGCCATTGCACTGCCTGTTTGCAGTATGGTACTGTCATACTGACTGGGCAAGTGCACCCACTTGCCAGTCCCTAAACCCTCCCTTTTCTTCATATCAGTCACCCCATGGTAGGCTCAAGGGCAGGGTGCATTGAAAGTATAAGGTAGGACGTGCCCTGGTGTGTGTGGCATGTCCTGATAGTGAATTACAGCCATTTTTGTTTTTCACTATTGTAAGGCTACCTGTTCTCCATAGGCCAGAATGGGCTGTTAGAATTGTTCCATTTTATAATCCTAACTGACTCAGAGAACATGGTGGAAATTCTAGTTTAGTATGCCTAAACTCAGAATAATAAAATACATCTTTTAGTAAATTTGGTTTTAATATTCTGTGTTTGAAAATACCACTTTTAGAAAGAAGGTATTCTCTTGCCTAACCTTTCAAGCCTGCCTCTGTTAGGTTGTGTATTCCTCTGTCTGAAGATCTGCATCTAGATGGGAGGGAGGAGTTGCACCTGGGACCTGAATAGGGCTGGTCCTTCCCTCTACAATGCTGGCGCCACCTCCTGTGGTGTGTCTGATGTATCTGCCCTGCACAATAAAAGGGGAGAAGGAATCCTGTCAACAAAGTGCTCCAGGGCTGTGCTTGCCTTCCACAATGCTGGCTCCACCTCCTGTGGGGTGTCTGAGGTTTCTGCCCTGCACTGTGAAAGGAAAGAAGGAGTCTAGTAAACAGTTCTCCAGAACTGGTTTGGACTGGGCAAAGCCCCCTCTGCCCTCAGAGAACAAAGGATTTTGAGGTAGAACTATTGGGACCCAGATCCCAGGAGATTAGATCACTTTTGGAGTACAAGAGGGAACCTTTGCTGAGGAGAGGAACCTGAAGGAACTGAGGAGAAACTATCCCTGAGCGCAAATGCTGCTTGGGGGATTGTCCTGCAGTGGTTGCCTGACTGTCAAGGAAAGGATAAAGAACTTTGTGTGCTTTACTTTCAACTTGTGAAGGATCTCCAAGGGCTTGGAACAGAGCTTGCCTCCTGCTGAAGTCTCCGGGACAACAGACTTCACCCACCAGCTCCCCAAAAGTCTTCCTGAAGTGCCTGTAGTTCGGCTGGACTTTGTGGGGGATTTGCATGTCGCAAGGAGCTGGAAGCGCGACTCAAGATCGAGAAGCGCCTCGCAGAATTGCCGCTTCCGCTTCAAAACACGAAGCGCCCTGCGTCACCGGAGAAGAGATCGACGCTGCAGCAGACGCTGACGCATCACCGGGAAGCGTGTCGCAGGAGAGAAGGATCGACGTTGCATCAGAGGTCGCCGCATCTTTGAAAAGCGTGTTGCAGGGCCTGTCACGACTTAACGCCAGAGAAGAGGATCGACGTCGCTGCAGACGCCGCCGCATTGCTAGGAGGAGTGTCGCAGGGCCTGTCCCAGCTCACATCATTGTGGAAGCAACTCGCATCTCTAGTAGGGAGGATTGACGTCATCGCAAACGCCGCCGCATCGCTGGGAAGCTTGTCGTAGGGCCAGTTGCGGCTCGCATCTTGTAAAGCAGATGCCACCACATCACCGGGAAGCGTGTCACATCAAGAAGAGAGTGTCATCTTCATTTCTTTGCACCCAAACTTTGCCGCATTTCCATCGCTGCAACATTACTTGTTGTGGAAGCACAACGCATCCTAAGGTACATTGACTCAAAGTGTTGCATCTTAAGAACTGAACTTAACTAAGCTAAAACTACCATCTAAAAGTACAGTATTCTTGGATTTTTGGTGTTCATTGGTCTTGTGGTAACTCTATATAAAGTATACTAATTTGTTATATAAACCTTGTGTGGTGTCCATTTGCAGTGTTGTCACTGGGTTACTGTATGGGGTCACAAATGCTTTACACACTGCCTCTGAGATAAGCCTGTCTGCTCGTGCCAAGCTACCAAAGGGGTGAGCAGTGGTAATTTAGGAGTGTGTTCCCCTTACACTGACTAGAGGCAAGGGTCCCTATTTGTCGCAAGTACCTACCTGTGCCCCCAAATCTAACAATGCCTTTTTCAGAAAGTTGGTCATTTTTTTGCCTTAACCATTTAGTGCCCACAGCCTATTTCAGGGTCACGTGACTGGGTTCAGCTAACTCACAATAGGGAGCTGGACCTGCAGCTTCATCTTAAACCCTTGACCCCAAAGTGAATCAAAGGGTTAACCTGGTGGCCTCCTGATCTGAGCCTCAGGGACATAAAAGCTTCCCCAACATCCTGTACCAGTCTCTGGGCCCAGCTGCAGAGAGTTCCTAATCCCAAAGCAGTGCCTCTCAGGTCCTGCACTCTTTTCGGGCCCGATTAAACCGCGACTGCGCCACTCGTACCGAAAATCAAAGCGAAGTGCCATCACGTCCGGTCTCTTCGCACTGCAGCATCGACCACTTGAGTGGGACCGCCAACATAAAGCTAAACCTGCCCATCTGTGATGCCCGGCCTCCTCTTCATGCCACACCGACAGCCTCTTGTGACACTCTCCTTGCTCCTCATGCCCCTCACCAACATGAAGGGGACACTTGGCACAAAACTTGAGAAGTTAAACCTTCAGCAGGATTAACCTGGCACGGCATCCAACCTGCGCTCCATTGCAGTCAGCCTGAATTGGTGACTTCGGCCAGTTCAAGCACGACCCGAAAGGCACAGTTGGTGCTTTGTGATTTTAGTCACTATTTTACACTTTAATCATTAAAAATGTAATACTCCTGTTCTACTAATTGAATGTTTGTTATTTTGGTCAAAATTGCGCTGAGATGTTTTGTGTGGTGTTTTCACAGTTTTACTGTTTCAAGTGTTGCACAAATACATTGCATTTTGCCTCTAAGCTAAGCCTGACTGCTCTGTGCCAAGTTACCAGGGTGTTAAGCACAGGTTAATTTGAGGTTTGCTTGCTTACCCTGACGAGGATCGGGGTCGCTGCTTGACCAGGGTTCACACCCTGGTCAACCGTAACCTAATTTCTCACAAAGAATGCTAATAAGCAACCAGTTAGTAATTACATGACTGAAATCACATGACGCTATATTCTCCTCATATCTCTATCTCCTATTTATTTTCAACCATGCATCAGAGTTACCTTAATTCTTCCTTTGCTGGACCTTCCTTAGCAGTAAGTGAAATTTGCAAGAATTCCACCTTCAGTTCCAATACCTGGTAGAACTAGAAACCATCCTACCAAGTCAATAAACCACCACATACCCATAACACCATACTCAACTCTGTTTCAGGGTGTAGCCTGTACACACACCTACATCTGCCTTAATGGTGTAAGTGTGGTCATTTCTTGCAAAATCCACATCTCCATGCTAAATCTGCTCATCATATCCAACACTTTGTATAAATGTAATCTTTGCAAGCATAGCTTCTTTAGACAAAAAAATTGCATTTGATGACACATATATACAAACTGATAAACTCATGCTTACCATATAGAGACAGTTATCATTATTATTATTAGTGTATTTTATAAAGCGCGCAGCGGCCCCAACGGGGCATCCCGGCGCTGAAGACTCTGACAACCGGCTGAACAGGGTCGGGATAGCAGTCTTAGGAAGAAAAGAGATGGGTTTTCAGGGATTTGCGAAAAGCAGGTTCTGCTTGGCAGTTGCGTAGGGCTACGGGGAGCTTGTTCCATTGTTGGGTGGCACAGACCTCAAAGGTTTTTCCGCCTGCCCGGGCTCTCTTAAATCAGGGAGTTTCTAGGAGAAGTAGGGAGTTGGAGCGTAGAGCCCTGGTTTTAACGTAAGGACGTAAGGTGTTTTTCAGATGGGCTGATCCGCTGCCTTTGGAAGCACGGAAGGCCAGCGTCATTGCTTTGAAAACGCATCTCTTTACGATGGGCAGCCAGTGCAATTTACGGAGGTGAGGAGAGATGTGATGTCTGGCAGGGATTCTCTCCACCAGCCGTGCGGCGGCGTTTTGGACTGTCTGTAGTTTGTGACACAGGCCGGCCGTAATGCCAAGGTAAAGGGCATTGGCATAATCGAGATGGGATATGATTAGTGCCTGGATCACAGTCTTACGGCAGTCCACCGGCAGGTAGTTAATGAGCCGTTTGATTGTTCTAATTTTGGCGAAGCAGGAGGCTGCGACTGTTTGTACCTGGGTGCTGAAACTGAGATGGTTGTCCCAGCAAACTCCGAGCTTTCTCACCGAGTCTTTAGGTGTGGGGGCTTGGCATAGATCATCTGGCCACCAAAGGCTGGAGTCCAGGGAAGAAGGTGAGTTAAAAAACAGGATCTCTGTTTTACCTGCATTAAGACGGAGGGAGTTGGCATCCATCCAATGAGAGATAGCTCTGAGGCAGGATTTCAACGGTTCGAAAGCAGAGGCGGAGGGGGTGTCGAACGTGAAAAGTAGCTGAATGTCCTCAGCGTAGGATGTGAATTTAATTCCTGTCTGAGCAATCAGCTTGGCCAGGGGGGTGAAATAGACATTAAACAAAAGCGGGCTTAGAGAGGAGCCCTGTGGGACTCCCCATTTGAGTGGTCTGGCTGAGGAAGTGAAGGGAGGGGTAAAAACTTGTTGTGTACGGTCGGACAGATAGGATGACAGCCATTTCAGCACAGAACCGCCCAGCCCTAAGTCCTCCAGCCTTCCCAGCAGGATCTTATGAGAGACGGTGTTGAATGCTGCTGAAAGATCCAGCAGCACTAACACCGCCCTCGACCCTCGGTTGAGCGTCCACCTCACAGAGTCGGCCATTTCAATAAGGGCCGACTCCGTGCTGTGGCCCGACCTAAAGCCATGCTGGGAGTCGTGGAGAAGCCCTTTGGACTCGATAAAGTTCGCCAGTTGGGAGCGGACCAGCCTTTCCAAGATCTTAGCTGGGGCGGGCAGGAGGGAGATGGGCCTGTAGTTACTGGGAAGGTCAGGGTCCAAGTTGGGCTTCTTCAAGATGGGGACTAAGGAGGCATGTTTCCATTTAGTGGGGAAGCTTCCTGTTCGGAGGGAGTCATTCCAGATGTGATTTAGGTAAGGGTTAAGTAGGGGTGCCAGTTTTTTGTATTCCTTGGCTGGCCAGGGATCGTTTGGCGAACCTGATTTACATTTAAGTAATTCTGTCATAGATTCAGCTTCCGATATCACTGCAAATTCAGACATGAGGTGCGACGGCGGCGGCTGTGTCAGGGAATTGGATCGCTCGTCATCTTCTTCACTAATGGAGGGGGGAAAAGATGAACAAATGATCTCAATCTTGTCCTCAAAAAATTGAGAAAGTTTATTGCAAAGCGCCTGTGAGGCGGGCTGAGATCGGGTCAGTGCAGTAGGGTCTGTGAAAGATCTAACAATATTGAAGATCTCTCTGGCGCCGTTGCTAGCAAGTTTAATTCGGGAGGCCAGAAAATCCCGTTTATGCTCCTCTATCATTCTCCGGTATTGTTTGAGGGCAGTTTTGTAGAGAGTTTTACTGTCTGGAGAGTAATTCCGTCTCCAGTGGCGTTCAAGGGATTTACAGAAAGCCTTTTTCTGCCGAAGTTCATCGGAGTACCAGGGGGCTGATGGTGCCATCCTGTAGGTTTTAATCGGTTTGATGGGGGCCAGGGCATCCAAGGCCTGTCCAATCCATGTGTCCAGGTGGTTGATAGCTAGGTCAGGGTTAGGTGCCGGACATGGTTGGGAGTTGTAGAGGTGTTTCTGGAGCGCTTCCCGAGTGACGCGGCTCCAGTTTCTGCCTAAGGATTTAGGAATGATAGAGGGTCTGGTGGGACCGAGAGAGTCAATCTCAAAGGAGATGAAGAAGTGGTCCGATCAAGTGACCGGAATGGGAGGGTCCACCCGGATGGAGGGGAGATTGGAACAAATTAGATCCAGTGTGTGACCCGCTTTATGCGTTGGTAGGGTTATGATTTGGACTAAGTTGCAGGCCGCAAGCGTGGAGATAAAGTGGCTGCTGTGCGGGCAGGATTCATTGTTAACGTGGAGATTAAAATCTCCTAAAGCGGTAAAATTGGCATAGCGAGTACTGAGCTGAATGATATAGTCCGTCAAGGCCGGTAAGTGCGATAGATTGTAGTGAGGGGGACGATACATGAGTATTCCCGAACAGGAGGAGGATGGGGAAGTTTGGATGCTGAAAGGCAAGCCTTCTATACAGTCTATACAGTTGTAGCTTCTCTTCTCTTCCTTAATACTTGTGTTAATATCTGGGAATGCTATGTCAATGTACACCACAAAATATGTATATACCAATGTCAGTACTGGTTAATACGATGTTGATGTATACCATGACAAATGTATGCATAATTATGAGAATGCGAGAAAAATGCAATATCTCTGACCACAATGTTACATGTATACGTAGTAACAAACTCTTATTAGTGCTGTTGAATCCCCCAGGGATGACCTCCCCATCAACCCAGAGTCAGAGAAACATGGTCAAATAGGCCCTGCAACCTAAACCGAAGCCTACCGATCGACAGGTCACAGGTGGGGTTACACTTAGCCCAAAGACAGACGCATGAACAGGAAAAACCCAGATCAATCCCAGAGATAGGTGGCTACACCACATAAGGCCTGAGGAGATTGGCCCAAACAAAACACGTTTGGCCAGAGGGGCGCTGTTACATCTAGTCCCTCTTGGTTCCTCCCTCCCTCCCCTTCTCCAGCTCTCCCTTGGTTCTGTCCTAGAATGTTGGGAGTGAAGGCAGCTTTGGAATGTTGACAGACTGCCTTCACCGACTTTGCCTGGCACCAGCAAGCTGAGGGTGCGTGTTCCACAGAAGTTAATAAAGCTGTTTCACTTACCTTCTGAGTGGATTAATTACTACATTTTGGCAACGACCTAAGGGATGCTTTGACAGGGACAGCGACGCACCCTCCCCTGTGGCCTTTTTCGCCTTGCTGGTTTCCTGAAGGCTGTGGAGGGTCCAGTTTCGAGCAATGGCAACTCCCCAGGGAGCTACGGACTCGGTGTTTCTTCAACGAGGTGAAGTGCCTCATAAATTTGATGAGAAACGCTTCCTCTCATTAGGGGTTTTTGGGACTTTGTAATTACACCTGTAGCTCCAGTGGGTGTGGACACCTTTGCCCCTTTAACCAGCGGTTCCTTAGTGGGCAATTTGTGTGGAAGTTAACGGCTGGATGGAGTGTTGTTTCCTGTTAAATTGGCCGACTAGAGAGGAAGGGTTCGGTTCACACCTCTGCCTCTATCCACTGCTGTGCCGGAGGTGCGGATTGTCGAAGCCCCTAGACAGATGAGTTAAGGACGTCTTCCTACTCCTCTGAGGGAGCTTGGTGTCAGCGGATTGGCCGGTCCTTCCCTGCCACTGCCAGTGTGTGGTGAAGGCTGGGGGAGGTGAAGGTGCAGCAGCGCTTACCATCAACCTTGGGGCACCCGCAGAGGCAGGTCAAGATTCTGGGGAATCTATCCTGCACATACCCCGAGAGTTCTAGTTCCAACATCTGCGTGAATATCTGCAGCGTTGCTGGAACGGGTCAACGGTGCGCCTGCTTGCCAAATGTGGAGCGAACAGGAATGACTTTGGTGGGACTATAATCTCAAGAGTTTTGTAGGAGCACCTATGTATCTTTATTATCCCCGCATTTGTGTGAGGAGAGTATGGCGTAAGGCGGCGGTTGTGTTAAATCCCTCTCTCCTCGCAGAACTTGACGAAAGGAAGTTCCCACACCCCATTCACTCGGTTGGAGTCGATGGGAGTTTGGTAATAGTCATAGAAACAGGACTAACAGTGACCCAGCAGCAGTGTTAGGCTCTTCAAGGTGCAATTTACTGAAAGTATATAATCTTATCTGTGAAGTGTTTATTATCAAGTGCACACGCTTAGCTTTGTAATTCTTATCTCCACCACCGGTCTTTACAATATTTATTAGGTGTATAATTCTTTTATTCCTTTGGTTTATTTGTGTATACCTGCATAACTCTTGCCTGGTTTCTGTCATGGCAGGTGTAGGAATGAGTCAGCCACCTCCGTTTTTGAATGAGTTAGGAGAGCCAGAAATTCTGTGGAGAAGGTGGGAAGGAATCTTCAAATCTTACCTAATAGCTATAGGGGGTAGACATTTTTCGAATGTGAGAAAGCAACACATTCTGTTGTACAATCTAGGAATTAAGGGAAGGAGGTTTTTTGAGGATATAACAGGCAGACTAGTCGATGATGAACCACAACAAGCAGAGGAAGGTGTAGATGTGTATGAATACACATTAAGGAAATTGGAGGCACACTTCAGGGTAAAATTAAACGTAGTCCTAGAAAGACACACATTTTTCAAAAGATGTCAGAGGAAAGATGAGAAAGTTTCCTTGTATAGTGCAGTGTTAAGAGGAATGTCCGCCACTTGTGAATTTGGAGCTCTGACTGACTCCTTGATCAGGGACCAATTAGTCAGATGCACGAATGACCAAAAGGTACAGGAAGAATTACTGACTAGAAATCCTAACCTGGAGGAAACTATAAGCATTGCCAAAGGGCTAGAGCACACAGCACAGTGTATGAGAGAGATGAGAATTTCTGAAGGAACTAAAGAGAAGAGTGAACCTGAAGCTTCAATTGGTGAGGAAGCGGTGTGCAAAGTGGGGGTTAAAAGTAAAGAGGATGCAAGAAAGAAAAGCGAGGGGTTGCAGTGTTACAGATGTGGCAGCACAAATCATTTAGCTTATAATTGGAAATGCCCCGCTAGGAACACAATGTGTAGAAAATGCAATAAGAAGGGGCATTTCTCGAAGGTGTGTAATGTTTTTACCCCTAGAGTGCACATGATTGACAACCCAGAGGTAGAAAGGGAAGAGGAAAAGAGTTTTGTTTTTCAGATTGAGGAAAAAAACTCAGAGGAAAAAACTCAATATCCCACCTGTGAAACTTGTCTGGACGGAGACAAATGTAAGGTATATGCAGGCTCATGTCCCCCATTTACCCTAGTGGATAAGAATGTGTTTAATGAGAAGTTTGCAAAGCATAACATCAAGATAGAAATTGCTGACACATGTCCCTCAGGGTACAATAGAGAATCCATACCCTTAGAAGGAATGGCAAGGATGAGAATTTCATTCAAAAACAGACACACAGTGGGGAAAGTTTACATAACTAAGCAGGGATCTAGTCTGTTAGGGTGGAAACACCAGAAATAATTAGGAATTACCCTGGATCCCAATAATCAGGAAAAAGTCTTACTCATCAAACCCCCAGTAATTGGTGCGAATCTCACAAAAGAATTTCCCGATGTGTTTAACGAGAAGTTAGGTCGGTTAAAAAACTATATGCATGAGATTGTTCTCAAAGAAGGTGCTGTACCGGTGGTTCACAAAACACGTTCTATTCCCTTACTCATGAGAGAACCACTCAGATTGGAAATTGAGAAATTGGTCAACCAAGGTTTATTACAAGAAATAAAAAGCTCTGCTTGGTTGTCACCAATAGTCATCACAACCAAGGACAGTGGTCAGATTATAAGACTGTGTGTGGACTTGAGAGCGTTAAATGCAAACATTCTAGTCAATAAACATCCTTTGCCGAGGATCAATGAAATGCTGAACACTATAGAGGGAGCGGAAAAAAATTGTGTTCTGGACCTTTCCTCAGCCTATTATCAAATTAAGTTACATCCGGAATCTCAACCCTTGACAGCATTCACCACCCAGTTTGGCAACTACAAATTCTTGGGGATGCCATTCGGGTTGGGGTCTGCCGCCTCAACTTTTCAACGTGCAATGCAACATGTTCTGAAAGATTGCCCTAAGACTATATGCTTCCAAGATGATATATTGATTTATGGTTCAGACGAAACAGAACACAATTCAAATGCTGGCACAGTTCTCAAAAACTTTAGAGAAGTAGGGTTCACCACTAAAGAAAGCAAATGTAAAATAGGGGTGGCATCAGTAGACTATCTAGGTCACACAATCTCAGAGGAAGGCATAAAACCTAAGATAGATCTGGTCAAAGCAGTGAGGAGTGCTCCCACCCCAAAGTGTAGAGATGAAACTTTAGCCTTCCTAGGTTCGGCTGAATATATGTCTAAGTACATCAAAAATTTTGCAATGCGGTCTCAACCACTCAGAGATCTCATAAAGAAAGACTCAGTGTTCACCTGGAGTCAAGATCAAAAAGAAGCCTTAGAAAGCATAAAAGAATCCATCATTACTGCTCCATTTATAGGGAAGTTCAATGTGGAAAAAGACACCATAATTTCTGCAGATGCAAGTGGGAAGGCATTGGGGCAAGACTATCGCAAAGGCATGACAAGAAAATAAATGTAGTGGCCTTCACATCCAGAACACTATCAGGGGCTGAGTCAAATTATTCTACAGTAGAGAAGGAGGCGTTGGCTGTGTTTTGGGCAATAAAAGACTTCAGTTTCTATGTATGGGTACTACTGTTTGAAGTACATACAGATCACAAACCATTACTCTCACTGTTCAGTAAAAAAAGTTATGGAGAACATGACTCCCTGCATTGCAAAATGGGCAATAGGGCTACAAGGGTTCAACTTCAAAATGGTGCATGTTCCTGGTCAACAGAAAAAGGTAGCAGACTTTTTGTCAAGGGCACCTGTGGAAACTGAAATAGTTGAAGCCACAAGTAATTAATGTGTTCTGGAGGTAAGGCTGCCAGCGGTGACAAAGGATCAGTGAGACAATCACATGGAGAAGGATGGCATTATCAAAAGTGTAAAATCATATGTAATCAAGGGTTGGCCCAACAAATGTAAAGAACTCCCAGGGGAAATACAACCATTTTGGAACGTAAGAAAAGACCTATCAAACGAGGGGAAGTTTCTTCTCAAGTACGGGAAAATTGTCCCTCCAGGGGGACTGACAAGCCAAATATTAGACCTTACACATGAAGGGCATTTGAGGAGAAGTCTCTGCAAGGCTAGATTAAGGTCTGAATATTGGTTCCCTGGAATAGATCAGTTGATGGAAGAAAAAGTAAAAGACTGGTATGCATGTGGATTGAGTGATAAATCAAGAACAACCAGGCGTACCCCCCTCATTCCTGTGGAGATCCCCTTGACCGCTTGGGACAAGCTTGGTTTTGACATCACGGTTCCCATACATGCCAAGGGTCCCCAAGAATAGTACCTACTTGTACTTATTGATTATTATTCAAACTGGGTTTCCTATAAATTTGTGAACAACATAAACACAAAGTCAGTTATGGTTTTCTTGAGTGACATTTTCTCAAAGGAGGGCATACCCTCAACCTTAGTCACAGACAAAGACGTTCAGTTGGTGTCGGAGGAAATGAGGGAGTTTCTAAAGGACATGTCTATAGACCACATACGCACACCATTGTATTGTCCTAAAGCAAATGGAAAAGTTGAAAGGGCTAATAGAATGTGAAGAGAGTGCATACAACTAGCAGCCAAGTCAGGTAAACCCATTGAGTCGCTTTTATCAGAGATATGCTATGGTCTTACCATACTACACCCAGTCTCAGCACAGCACATAACCCTTTTGAACTATTGAGGGGGAGGAAAGTGGGCTCAAAGTTGTCCCCCAACTGGCTGTGCCCAAAAGATAGAGTAATCGTTAATCCAGATGAGTTCAGGAAAAGGGTGGAATACCGTCAAAGGAAGTATAAGGTGTGGTATGACAAGAAATGGGGTGCAAAGGACAGGTTTCTCAGACAAGGACAAAGGGTTTACATCAGGAAGCCGGAGGGCCTAGGAGGTAAAGGAGATAAATACTATGCCCCGGACAAAGCGTTTACATCAGGAAACCGGAGGGCCTAGGAGGTAAAGGAGATAAATATTATGGCCCGGAGAAAATAAGAGAGGTAAAGTAAAACGTAGTCACATTGGAAGAGGGGAGAAAATGAAGCACGGATAGGGTTTCCATAGGATCGAATGTGGTCGAATCGAGGGGGGGCAGCAGTTCAGGGTCCGAGAATTCCCTGTCTGAGGAGGTTCAGGTGAGAAGAGGAACAAGGATACGTAACCCCCCAGGTTGGCATAATGATTACGGAAGGGTGTGAGGGAGATGATCACCTTGTTGCCATTTTGTGTCTGTTAGGTCTTCTGCACAAGACCACTTGTTGTTCTTTCAGTTTCCTGTATACCCCCTCTCTCTACCATTCCTTTGTTTTTTTCCCTTTTCTCCTCCTTCCTCACCCCTTCCCTCACCCTCCCCTCTTGGCATTTGCTTTTTCCTTCAGGAGGAAGATGTGTTACATCTAGTCCCTCCTGGTTCCTTCCTCCCTCCCCTTCTCCAGCTCTCCCTTGGTTCTGTCCTAGAATGTTGGGAGTGAAGGCAGCTTTGGAATGTTAATAACACAACCGTTAGAGAAAGGGGTCCAAGGGAAAGTTTAAAGACCACATCCAATCACAATCCCCACTCAGACAGTAAATACACAAATGAGTGATTGTGGGTCTATGAAAAATACTGTTGAACAATGCCTAAAGCTCCAAACAAGACAAAACCAAAGTAAATCAAGTGCCACCGGATACCTCCATGGTTATGAAAGTACCCATCAGTTTTCGATCGGTTCCGCCCTGGTCATCATTTCGAATTAAGGTACCGAAATGTTACCCCAGGTTAATCTGGTATCTTATAGATCATGTTTCGCATATATATTAATGGTTCAAAATGTAGACAACAGTGTTGGCGACCTTATATCGCCTAATGTCCTTTTAATAGGTGCTCTCAGATTTTGACATGAAGGGCAAATGGCCTCTAGGGTCAACTCTTATACTGACGTTGCCATAATTTTCAGGGTTCATATCCCGAATCCAAACATTGCTTCCTTAGCGAGTAGTTGGCCGGCCAAACATCACAAAGTACCCTCATGGCATTTAGCGTCACCGCTTGTATTGTTATTACCCCATGTTGTTAGAGTATGTGTCCTTAATCAAACACGGCTTCATTAGTGAGTTCTAGCAATGCAAACAGAGCAGGGGAAGCCTCGTAGCGAGCGGCATAGTGTGTGTAACAGCGGGACCTGTTAATGGTCAACAACGCCGCATACTAACATATTTACCGCTCGATGCCTCAGTTCGCCTAGCACGCGCTTACCTCTCCGTTGGTACTCCAGGCGTCCTCTGTGCTGTCTTGGGGAGGTACCACGGTAAAGGTGGGCGCCATCTTTGAATGCTCTTTCGATGACCTTTCTTTGACAACTCACACCACCAAATGGTACTTGAAGTTCCCTGACATACATGGGCACATCCCATACAGTGTGAAATAGCTTCCATTATTGTATATGATGGATTCACCAAAAAAAGTATCAGGTGCAGTACATGTCGCTGATATTTAGTTACTACACAAAGCCCTTAAGAATGTTTCTCCTGTTCATCCTGATTTAACTTCCACTTGCACACCATGGCTCGATTGAGGCACCGGGTCAAGCATATTGAGCTGAGGTTTCAGAGCAAAATTTATATTTTTTTAATTTTAAAAACCAGAGGGAGCAGCATATGGCTGATGGTATGGGCATAGGCAAATTAATGTCAAATTTGGCATGTTGTTCTGGTCACACTGTTCATCCACCTGATTGTTGTGCTTATTCATTCTATGCATGTGTCACAAGTATGTTTTCCATTTCATTTAGCATCAATATAATCCAAAAGAGAACAAAAAAACATAAGATAATTCAGTTTTCATCACTCACTCCTGAGAATCTGGAACATTTAGTTGGAGTAGGCCGAGTTTACACAATAGCTTTTCATGCGTAGCCCTCGTGGAGCCATCAACATGAAACTCTTCCAGTTGTTTAATATGTTCACTTTCTACTTCCTAGAGATTGTGCCAATAGCCATGTTTCATGTTTGACATTTCATAAATTGGCTGGGAAGAGGTCTGGGATTACATGGATACTCGTGGCCTTAGTCTAACAAGAAATAAGTAAGATCTACTTTAGATCATTGCAATGTTCAAGAGTAGGTGTTAGAAGAGGTGTGTGTCAGGCTTGCCTTGACGTGTCTGAAAGTTGAGACATTTTTGGTGTCTGTTGGATTGTTGTTTGAGTGGAATTTGTTTTCAAGTTTCTGCTGCATTTGCTTTTGCATCTAGTTTTCTGGTTGACAACTAAATGCTCGACCTCGACCAAAAGGTATCAGAGCGCTTTACATAGACGGTAAAGTCAGTTACATGAATTAAACATGGGGTAAATATAAACATGAAGTAGGCACAATACATAGCCACAATATACATGAGTATTTTAAGATAAATAGTAGCAGTTGCACAAGCTACATATAGAATTAATGTATAGTCACAATATATACAGGAAGTATACGGTAAACAGTAGCAGTAGCTTGAGGCACATATGGAGTACATGCAGTTATATGGGGTAGGAACAGATACATGGCAAGAGAGTATATAGGACGTATATGGTGGACAGCAGAAAAAGTGGTCTGTAAGGTTCTGAGGTGGTTATGCTAAGGTGTGTCAACCTAGGAAACAGTGTATGCAACATTGTGCATAGGAGGTATACGATAAACAGTAGCAGTTGAACCACTTATATACAGACTAGGCGACTCAGTCAACTTCCTAGCCAATCCCTATAGCAACCTCCCAGCTAGGGTTAGGTTTCGTCCCAGTGGTGAGTGCTCTGATTCTTTCAGGTTGGAACACAGGGTGTGTCAAGGTGGCACCCTTGCCCCACAGTTATTCCTTATGTTCATTAATAATCTAAATTCCTTTTTGTTTGAGAGAGGACCGTATGTGTCTAAGATGAACTAATCTAATTCCTAGATGTCGAAATTGGGTGCTCTTTTCAACTTGATTTCATCCATAGGAGGTAGGCTAATCATTCCACTTCTTGACGTATTTAAAACCCAACGCGTTCCAATTGCCACATATGGAGCTGGTATTTGAGGGTTTTCAAATGGCTCACTCTGACAGCGTGAAGAAAACCATTTCTGTCAACATTTGCTGACCTTACCCCCTAGCAGCTCCCAGTTCCTTTTATGGAGGACTATATCAAACTGGAACCCTTAATGCTTTTGCTGTTTATTTGGACTCATAATCATGCTGTCCTTAGCCAGTCTGTTATTAGGAACTGTTTAAAGTCAGGTACGGCTCCTCTGCAATGGCGGTGGTGCGTCGCCACACTCCCTGGCTCGGAGCCAGCAAATAAAAAATATAACAATGTTCTGGCAACGTTTTATTTTTCATTTGAAGGCAGTTTGGGCAGGGAGGGGCTGGGTAGGGCATGGGAGGAGGTGTGCTATCTGTAATGCCTAAGTGCGCATACGCGTTTGGCCGGCCGTCTCAGGCTGACCAAATCACACATATGCACTTAGGTTTCTCCAGCCCAGCTGCATTGTGCAGCCGGGCTGTAGAAAATGCCACAGACTCCCTGGCCTGAGCGAAGCGTCTTTTCAGCCCACTCAGGCTAGTCACTGTGCTGTTAGGAGAGAAGTGCAGGGAAGTGGATGGGAGCCTGTGACGTGGTGGTCCCAGTATCTGCTGGGATGATGAAGAGAAGAGAGGAAATGCAACACATTTCTTTTTAATATTTTAACACCCCCAAGGCATTCCCCTCCGGCCCTCCCCCTCCTGTGTTTCCTACACTCACCACCCTTTAATTGTGGCGGCCGCCACTGTTCAAAGTGTGAGAAGGGACTGGACATTCTGTAACTGTTTGATATGAAACACTTTTTTGCACGATCAAGCAGGCCCTCACTCTTTTCAGAACCCATCATTAATTTGCAGGAAGGATACATCCTGGTTAAAGCAGACTTTTAAGAACATAAGCTACTCAAGAGGAATAATATATCTTTAAATAAACCTACCACATGCCAATATGAAATGTTGCAAACTACTTCTGCAATCGAATCCTGCCTATTGCGCAATGTCTGGCATTGGGAGTGGGCTCTCTTAAATTTGTTAGCTGAATGAAAAACCCTTTCACTCTAAGGGCCATATGTATCATAGTTCCGTTTTGCGATTCCTAAATAGCGATTTTTAAGGAATCGCTATTTAGGAATCCCAAAATGGTATGTATGAAGAAAATCGCTTTTAATTAGCGATTCCTTAATCTTCCTTAATTGCGAATTCGCATTTGGCGAATTCGCAATTAAGGAATAATTTCCAATGCATTCCTATGGGCCAGGATGCCCAAAGGAATGATTTCCAAATAATTCTCAAATTGCGAATTCGCAATTTGCTAATCGCAATTTGAGAATTATTGCAAGGGTGCAGGGGTGTCTCAAGGACACCCTGCTGCACCCCTGTAAATCACATGTGTGTGCATATGGCGCACATACATGCCCTATGGGCATGTATGTGCGTCACATGCCACATTCAAAAATACAAATTAGTGTATTTTGAACAGAAATCACAATTTACCACCAACTGGAAGTTGGTGGTAAATTGCGATTCCTTAAGCTGAATTCACAACAGTAAAATGCTTCATACATAGCATTTAAGGAATCGCAAAATTGCGTTTCCTTAAATGCTATGGCAAATTAAGGAATCGCAAGTATTTGCGATTCCTTAAGATGCGATTGTTTGATACATATCAATTCATGCTAATTAGCCTTTTGCGAATCAAAAAAGGCTTGATACATATGGCCCTAAGCAACAAATTGATTACTGCTTAGTATGGAAATAGTGTTTTCAAGTGCTCGTGATTACTGCGGATACAGTTACAAATTGGCTAAACATTTTTTTTTCAGTGATATACATTTATAAAAAAAAAACGACGTGAAACGTTTCATTAAAAGGAGCATGATATCCCAGAAAAACACTCTTAAAATGATTATCAGATAAATATGTTGCCTCAGGAATCTGTACTGGGGAATATTTTCCACGTTTAAAGAAACCAAATGTCTAGGCAGCTGACAACTCAGAATTTAAGTTCTCTGCTAGCAGTCCATTAAAGAGGCAAGAGTAGCTTGACATATATTGAGAGCTTGCTGCATTTTTACCTCAAATGAAAAGTTTGTGTGTTCTCGTGACACCTGACACTAAAGGCTGCAGTTACCGTTGCTTTAATGTCGGAGCTAAACACTAATGGAGCTGCGTTGATTTCATTTCTGGGAAATGCACTCACTTATACCTATCCTTTCACTTACCAAATGTACTGCTATTTTTACATTACAATTTTGGTTGATCAGTTTCATTGAAAGCTCCATTCAATTTCATATTTTGAAACATTACATGGTGGGTGCATTACGGCTGTAAGTGAAAAGCAGCCATAAAAGTGAAAAAAATAAAACAAAAAATATGACTGCGATTGCTGTCGATTTATTTTATTACTGTACTTGACTTTTGAAAACTGAAATGCATTTGCGGGGGTAGCATTTCATACTTCAATGTTATCTTGGATTGCATGCATTCCACTTACAATATTATGGTGGCTTGAAGAATACATTTTTGGGCGAAAAGCGATATTAAGCAATGTTTATGAACCCGTTACCTAAGAATAGCTTTAGCTTTAGTAACTTAAAACCCCACCTTTTATACGGAAATAGTTTATATTACATGTGCTGTGAAAAAAGCCTCCTCAGGGATAAGTATAAATAATACAATCCGCAATTCACCAAAAGTTACTAATGCAACAACTTTTAACTCATCAAAACAAATAGGCTCATGGCGGCCCTGGGCAGGGAGCGTAGGTAGGGGCCCCGGAAGAGCAGTTCCGGGCAGGGCGGAGCCCCCCACAGCTCAGGAAGGTGGAACAGAGCCGGAGGCCGCCAAATTCCTGCCAGGGGCCGCCACGCAAATATGTATCCATCCTCAGAGGATTATTATATTAAGGATATATATTGGCGTGGCGACCCCTGGGGTTTGGCGGCCCTGTGCAGGTGCACAGCTTGCACATGCCTAAGGCCGCCCCTGAGCCAGCGCAGAAAAGTGATATGATCTAGTGATAAAATGATTTGTCTTGGCACCTTGAATACTAGAGTGTGTTTGCATAAACTGTCTCTGTAAAACAGATTTAAACCAATGTGTTATTTAGCTCCATATTATGCAGGCGTGGCCGGTACAGGTAAGAGTGGTAGGGTGCGGGAAGGCCGGTGGATATCTGACATATGACAGGGTAGGAACAATAAAATAAATAAATAAATAAAAACACTTACCTGGTGCTCGCTGCATCGCTGAGTCGTATTTATTTTATTTTCCTTATCCCACCGTATGTCGGCTTCCCCCCTGCCTCGCCATGCCCCCGCCCCACCCCCAACGCGCCACTGCTCTTACCTGTACTGACCACGCCTGATTGTACGCATTTTAAGTTGTTTCTCTTCCATTTCTTCTTTAAGTCCAGTACTGTAAGGGGGAAAGAAGAGCAATACTTGCCTACAGAGACAAACGCTAAGGCCTTTATTACAAGTTGGCGTATGTATTAGTATACTTATTGCACCAGGTATATTTCAGCTCCGGAGGATTTAATGGATGGACTATTTAGTACTTGTTTCATGTTTTGGGGGATTAACTTGTGTTATATTACTTACCTCACCCTAATCTACATGTTCCATTAATTACCAGATACTCCTCTGATGATAAATCCACAGAAACGTACCTCCAATATCTAACTAATAGGGTTTGACTTAATACGGGATCAGTGTCATTTTATGCCAAGTGGTGTACTCCAATTGAATCTTGAAATATTATCTTTGTTAAAAAAATAAAAATCACTTTTCTGTTTGTTTTTATTTAGGTGCTGACCGATTTTTTTTACAAGAGTTGGTAATTATGTTATTGAAGAATAGACATGAAGTTGTCTTACACAGTGGCTTTCCACCTCTTGATTACTTGATTACTCTTAGCTCCTGTCTGCAGTATAATAACTTGGTTATTTACCAGTAATCTTCATTTCTATGAGTCATAGTCTTACTCATCACAGTCACCATTGGGCACTATGTGTTTGGGAACAACATTCACCCATAGAAAGAAATCCCCACCCAACATGGTGATCTGACAGGAGGTACCTGTCACCTGACCTATAAGAGTGGGCCAAACCTAATCCACATCCCGTAATATACAACACACCATAAAGACAAACAAACAAAAAGAAATAATAGGAGAAAAAAGTGAAGGCCCACCAACTTGCCTAGTGAGAATAGGGACCGTTTTTGCTTTTGTTCATCCCCGACTCCCAAGGACGGGAGGGAGGGCCACAGGACTTCGACGAGGAAGACTATGACTCAGAGTAATGAAGATTCCTGAGTCATTACTTTCTTCCTCCCTTTTACTCATTACAGTCACCACTGAACGTATACCAAATCACTAGACAACACAAAAAAGAAAAACCGCCCCATAAATAATCCAATAAAATGTATTTGTTGATGAGCATAAATCAGTGAACTGCAGTAAGAACAACTGAAACAAAATCCTCGGAAAAGTCCACCCCATCCTTAATTTATAATGGGAGATGAAGGTATGAGGAGAAGATCATGTTGCTGCTGCACAAACATCCGTCAATGGGGCACCCTTAAACAATACCCAAGCAGAATCAACACCCCTGGTCGAACACATCTGGATTACAGGAGACAGAGAAACATCTGTATGACAATAGGCAAAAGAATTGGCTGAGCTAACACAACGAGAAATAGTAGCTGTCAAAGGGCAATGACCCTACCTGGCAGCCACAAAAAAAGTGATAAAAAGGCAATCCACTTGGAAAATAGAGGCAGTTCTCTCCAGATAAAGAACAAGAGCCCTAGTCAAATCAACATAATGCAGAATCATTTCCTCCGCCATGGAGGGGGAAGAAAAAAAGGCAGAAAGAGCAATAGTCTGGGCAAATTGGAAAGTAGAGTTTACCTTGGGAAGGAAAGCTGGATCAGGGCAAAGGACTACCTTATCTGGAAAAAACCTCAAGCAAGGAGGATGACAATGCAAAGTTCCAATCTCCCTCAAATGCCTCACCGAGGTTATAGCCACCAGGAATCACACAGTAAGGGTCAGAAACACCAGAGAAACAGAAGGACCAGTGGGAGACCAATGGGAGATCCCATGGGGGAAAAAAGAGGAAGCTACTGGCCTCCTAAGGTAGAAACTCTAAAGAAGGACTCATAGGGGAAGAGAGAGGCACCCCTAATACCCTTGATGGAGGCCCACTGGCTATGGAGAGTAGAGTCTAAGAGATCCATTAGAAACCCATCTTGTAGGAATTCTAGAATAGAACCACCCTCGCAAGAGTTTGGGACAAACCCCCTTGAGCCAGAGAAATTCCTCCAGAGCCCTTCATAAACCCAAAGGTACTGACCTATTTAGAATGCTGAATAGAAAGAGCCATCGCAAAACCCTGCTGAGAAGTGGAAAGAGGGGAAAGGCAAAGAGAAGACCTGCAGCTACAGTCAAGTCAGGTTGTCCACCTTCCAAGCCTCCCTGTAAGGAAGAAGGGTGCAAAACCTCAAAAGAAGAGCATCCTGTGGGGATGGAAAAAGATCCAGCCATGGCTTCCCAAACCTCTCAGAAATCTGCTGGATTATCAGTGCAGACGGGGACAAAGACAACGAGGATGGGAGTTGGTGACTCAGCTGATCTGCATGCCCATTTTCACTCCCCGGCATATACATTGCAGAGAGACCCAATACGTTGGCCTCTGCCCAAAACCCCCATCTGATCAGCCAGGAGAGCCAAACAAGTATACCAAGTCACCCCCAAATGATTTAAATAGGCTCAGGCCACTTTATTGTCTGTCATGATCTGCCCCACCTTGCCCTTTAGAAGTGGAGAAAAGTGCAGAAGATCTTTGAAAACTGAAGCCAGCTCAATCCAGTTTGAAGCCATCCAGCTATCTGTGTTGACCAATATCCTTGAGAAGTATCCCAATGGTAGCCTCCTAACCCCAAGGGCTCCATTAGTTGTCAGTGAACAGGGCACTTGACATGGAGTCTCCACAGTTGTGGGGGAGTCTCTGCACTCGGTGCCGAATCTCCACGTTGAGAATTCTCAATCAGAGATTCCACCCAGAGTGCAGGGACTCACCCACAACTGTAGGGCCTCTGTTTTGAGTGTGGGGGCCCTTTGTGAAACAGGCCCCTAGTTTATGATCCGAAGTTACTTACATGCACATTACCAGTACAGACCGCCAAGTTTTTTTCTTTTTTAGCCCTCATTTACATTGGAATCCAAAAAAGCTCAGAGACCCAAGGAGGGCAACATTTTTCAGAGCTATTTCTTTACACCAAGGATCTTAATGTCTTCTATAGTTTTCTCGGACTTCCCCTGCCCAGGCTGAAGACACCAGCTACTGTGCAGATCTTGTCGGGGAGTGTGAAGATAAATAGAAAATTGGAACAAACCCTTCCCTAAACCTCTCTTTCCACCCATTTTAAGGCAGGAGACCAAAATCTATTCCTCTTCTTTTCCGCCTTTCTATCCAAAATCATAATACTTTAACTGCTCTTATCCATTCTATCTCAGATGGCGCCATGTTACTAACCCATTTCTCACAAATCTCTCTTCGTGCCAAGAAGATCAAGTAAAAAAACTGCTTCTTTTTCTCGATGGTGGAAACAACATGTAGTGATGACACCCCCAAAAAAAAACAAGTGAAAGACTTACCTGGAGATCTGTGTTCAGTATAGCTGAGATATCTCTACTTACATCTGCCCAAAATTGCTAGATAACAGGACACTCCAGGAAAATATAGATGTCATCAACTTTTTCATGGTTATATTTTATGCATCTTGCCACTCTTCCCTTCCCCAATTTCGATAGTCTATATGGGGTCCAATATACTCTATGAAGATAGAAGAGGTGGTTCCTTCTTAAATTTGCATGATATACTGTAGCATATACCAAGTTAAAAGATACTTGCCATAAATCTTCCAGCTGTCTCCCTGGCAGGCTGTTCCCCACAAGGCAGTGGGCAGATTGAAGACCCCATCTGACCAATGTAAGTGGCCTAAATTTAAGTGAAAACAAAATATAGACACCAGAGATAAACACATGGAACTAAAGTTTGGCTTAAATAAATAAAGAAAGCAATGGAAATCAATCTCATAAGAGGTGATAGTCCTTGCCACTTCCCCTTAATCCTAAAAGCCCCACGGTCATGTAGTGATGCATTTTACACACTTCACAAACAACTTGCACTCCACGTTCGCACTTCTCTGATGTGGAATCTTCATTTATGTTACATTTCCACCAGTCACAGCGCAGCCTCTGCAATGTTACACCCTTCTTCTTACTCGTCAATGTCGCTATATAGTATTAAAAACTATTTTTGGGTACTTTTTTGTCTTTTTGAACATATAAAAAACTTGCACTCTAAAACTCTTCCTTACAAAAGTGTTATCATAAAGCAGAATGCTAGCATGAGATAAGGAAGAACATATGAATTCATAGCATAGAGGTTCTTCTGTTTCTTGCACAAAATATATGAATGGCCAAAACAATCTCTAAATAGTGTTATCAAAGGTTATACAGAGAATCTTGAAATTACCGGTAAGATCTTAGTCTCATAGCTTTGGACGATTTGAATTCCTTTTTTGACAATGTCATTCATGCTTTCAAATATAGGGGCATATTTACAAAAAAAGCCACGCAGCTCAGCAAGTCACCTTGCTGTGCGGTGCTGGGCTGCATGACAGGGAAAGGGCGGTATGCGCCATATTTAAAAGAATACAATGCATTCCTGTCCTTTCCCCAGATTTGGGGAACAATGGGCTGCCTAGCGCCAAGCAGGCACCTTCGCACCGTGGTGCAAGGGTGCCTGTGTTGCATGCAGGATTGTTTTCGTGCAGGAAGGTGCATATTCCTGCACAAAAGCAATCCCCAGTGTTATTTCCTCCTTGCAGCATACTTAGTAAGGGGGAAGGAAAAAATAAAGATATTTCTCCTCATTACGGCTCTCCTGGGGAGGCGTATCTTTTTAAAGCAATCCCAGGTATACGTGTTCTTGCAAATCTGGGAATGTGTCAAAATCCATAATTGTTGCATGGGAACACCCACACAACACCCAATGGGAACACCTCCCTGGTTCACACAGTAATGAAATGCAGTGACGTGCTGCGTAAAATCTCAAGATTAATGGAGCCATTCAATGCCACCGAAGGTTGTCTTGCGCGGCTTCATTAATCTCTTTTTTGATTTGTGTCGCTCTTGCACCACACTGCCTAGTTAAAAAGCGATGCACCGGGGATTGTAAATATGCCGCATAGTGTACAAGGCTTGTTAGGGCATTTCCCTGGAAGTCTAAGCATATTTTTGAAGATGGAATGCTGCATTTCATACATTTCGCCTGTTAAGTTCAATCGGGGCCAAGTGGACATACTAAATTTCCTCAGCATGAATCTTTTTCATAGAAGCGTTTGCAATTTCACTTATCACAAGACACCTTTCTGAGATCATTAGCATATTGATGAGGTGCAACTGGCCAGGACCAAGGCAGAATACTAACCTTAGAAGTCAGTGTTCAAATGATTAACGTTGTACCTTAAATCAAACATTCAATTGAGTGAGCATGCTCTGAGTTGCATGTGCCAGCGTGCTGGTGCACAATTAGAAAACATCTCCATTGCTAAGAAACAATTCAGAGTGTTTTCGTCCTTTGTCATTTTAGTGGGTCTTTTTGTATTTTTGTATTTATAGGTATTTGTATAGCGCAACATTCATCCCAAGGGACATCACAGCGCTAAGACTGAGCAGAGTGCGGTGGAGATAATTGTTGGACTACCATTTGAATGGTCAGTATCTACGGAACAAAAAAAAGTTTTTCGGCTTTCTGCATAGTTTTTAGCAAAATCGAAATCTGCAAACACTTTCGAGGACTGTTACCGGTGTCAGGTATCAATAACGAAACAAATAGAAATCGAAATTAGTATTAATTTATTAGTGAGCGCTAACGGCCTAAGGGCCATATGTATCATCATCACCATTTGCGATTTCTAAATAGCGATTCCTTAAAAATCGCTATTTAGAAATCGCAAATGGTGATGATGATACATATGGCCCTTAGGCTGTTAGCGCTCACTAATGACAAAATGGTATGTATGTAGAAAATCATTATTTTTTAGCGATTTCCAATTATTCCTTAATTGCGAATTTTGCGAATTCGCAAACAAGGAATAATTTCCCATTCATTTCTATGGGCCAGGCCCATAGATATGACTGTGAAATAATTCTCAATTTGCGAATTCGCAATTTGCTAATCGCAATTTGAGAATCATTTCAAGGGTGCAGAGGTGTCTCAAGGACACCCTGCTGCACCCCTGAAAATGACATGTGTGTGCATATGGCGCACATACATGCCCAATGGGCATGTATGTGCATCCTATGCCACCCTCACAAATGCACAATTGTGCATATTTACAAGAAATCGCAAATTACCACCAACTACAAGTTGGTGGTAATTTGCGATTTCTAAACCTGAATTCGCAATTTTGAAAAGCTTCATACATAGCATTTTGCTAATTTTTCATACATTTCAAAATCGGAAAAAAGGCTGTTTGCGATTCGCTAAGGCTGAATTTCTGTGAATTTCGGCCTTAAGAATAGCTAAAGGCTTGATACATATGGCCCTCAATCTATTAAATAAAGCAGCGAATACCTGCTTTAGTCCTTTCAACTAAATACAAACATCATTAGGCTATCTATATAAAATATGGATGGCGTTACAGGACAAAAAAGGTGATTTCATTTTCAAGCAGCCACCGAGCCTCCGAGTGAGGAAGTCATTATGAGCTGACTGATAACCCCACTGGTGCCTCAATCAAGTGGTGATGCTGATAAATGAGAGTCAGAACACCAGGAATAGCCTCAATGGCACCTTGAAGCTCAGGTTAATATGAAGGTTGTAGATAAAAGATTCAGAAAATGGCTCATTTAACAATTGGAGCTGGTAATCAATGGCCGCTGGGCATCCCTCGTTTAAAGTTACATTATTGACTGACAAAGCAGAAATAGAAATCCGCTATATTATCAAGCGGGTTTGACACCAGAAAGAAAAAAAATCAGCGTAATCTTGTAGACTGCACAGATGTCCCCGTTGCACCTTCTATTTTTTGGAGTTCTTCCTGTTACAGTTTTGCATATAACGTAAGTACGATGGGTGAGAGGGTGGTTTCGGAAATTAGATCTGCACGAAGAACTTGCATAGCCTACATTAGATTGATGGATTAATCATTTTGTTGGACAATGTTGAAATGTGTATCCACTCTGTGGCACGAGTTGTGCGCTGTTATTCTGACTCAGCACGACTACAAAGGCGCACTCCCACATGCTTTCTTAATGCAACATTCAGCATGCAGCGAGCGGCCATTTTAGAGATAAAAAACTGCGTCATTTGTCATTTTTTAATCAACACTCAGCTCAATTTCAAACGTCAGTAGACGGAAATTACAGATGAATAGAAGTCCTCTTCGGGCTCATTCAGGGACCTTCTTGGCATGCTATCCTGCCGTGGTTGAGAGTGCAGGCATAAATGCATGTACATAAAATATTTATGGGATGAAGTAGCCCTTGTTGTACATTTTAAGGATATTGGAAGTCTCCCAGGTGTCTCATGGCCACATAGAGGAACGAGACCAAAGGCCGAGTTCATTTATAAGGTCATGGATTTCACAGGTGATTTGCAATATGCGTCTGATGTACGGCAAAGAATAATTTATTTCTTATAATATTTGGTCATGCTTAAATCCTTGGGGCCTTGCTTTTTCATGTCCATTGACGAAAAGAAGAATAAAAGCAGATTATGTCGTGCAATATTAAACACAGCAAAAGCAGTTGGTCACTTTTTTCATACACATATTAGACACAGGTTCATGTAAATCTGATTAAAAACAATCAGGTACCTCAGTATGTGTGGAAACATGCAGAGATTCTATTTCATACTAACATCTATAAAGTGTAAAAATTAACATGCTCCAATAAATATGTTCTTTCTGCTCATCCTTTTTTTACTTTTAGGAAAAAAGATGCCCGAATAAGGGAAAAACAGTTGCTGTTATCTTCGTTTAGCTAACCTTGAGCTGTAATATTGCTCCGTGGCCAGCCTTTCACCCTGGGTGCTGGAAGCAGTCACCAAAACATCAAAAGGCAACTGTAGTAACTTACTACAGCTCAACATCATTTCTTTACTACTGGTGACTAGAGACATAAGTCACTTGTGATAGGGAAATAGTAACAGGCTTTTTATACAGGGATTGCAGTCTCCCATTAGAAGACAATTATGTTACAAGTTGCAACAATGTTGCTGTGAGGATACTTTTTAATACAAATGCTACTTTATTTAGTCAAAATGTAGCTACCCAAACCATCTGCTTTTTTGTGGTATGATTTAAAACTTCAATGAGGGAAGAGACCTATATACGTGGAGAAGTGTGGCTCAGGGTTTAGAGGCGGCAGACCCGGAAGCTGAGATCGGCCCTGGACCAGGGTTCAGTTTCCCCTGGACCAGGGTTCAATTCCCCGCCTCGACGGGGGTTGGGCTCAATAATTCCACGGACTCGATAATTCTCGCTCCGGTGCCTACTCGACTCACGGGTTCACACTCTGTGACTCTGGGCAATAGCTTGCTTAATCTCCACAACGGCCCCTCGTGGCGGGATGCCTGGCTTTCACCTTGTGGATACCCTGCCGGGGTTATCTCACAGGAGAATACCAGGACCGGTTCCCTAAGCAAGCGCATAGATGCCTGCGATGTGGGCGATTTGTGCTATATAAATACATGTACATTTACATTTACTTGCATTCAAAGCTAAAGTGCTTCAGTTAAAAGGGTGACCCTTTCCAAATATGCATACCACAATGACAACAGGAGTTAGTCATAACCTGGCTAATGTAGGTCTAACCAAAGGATATCCCCGCAATGCAACCAACTAAAGATGGCTAATGCACACACACTTTGTTACATGTAAAATGGGCGCAAGAGAAGTGTTCTCTTCCCTAAAGCTCCATATGTGCTATTCCTACCAGCTTTGGGTCCCAAAACATGTTCAGGTCAGTGCACCAGATACCTTTTTCGTTAGATAAACTCTAAAATATTTTTACCTTAGAGGTAGGCATAACTTTATGATATTCAAAATATACATGTACTTTTCAAGCAATTAACATGCATGACTTACTGGTGATTAAATTATATTTCAATGTTTTATAAGAGATTATAAAATATGATATTAAGTTTAATGTACCTTTGAGGCAATATAACATAGCTGTTTGTACTGCCCTGACTTTCAAAATTATGCTGATGAAATTCCAATGGGAACTTTTACTGCATTCGTCATCATTTGGCTGTGCCCAGAGAGAGTTCTCAACATCAAGTAGAGAACAGGGGGGGTCCTTTTCTACCCTTTTCCTCCCACCCTGTTAATTCCAAGCTTAGTTTGGGGTTCTTTATCTGCCTTGCTTCACTATAAGGAATGACATTGAATTGCAAAGTGAATAGAAACTAGGGATGGGTGGACTTGGTGGAGTTATGCAAAAACTCCACAAGATTCTGCAGAGTTCTGCAAATGGGCGGAATTTGGCACCCTGCCCTGCTCTTGCTGTTTAACCTATTCCAGATAGATTTCTTGATTGATCTCCATGGAAAATGTTGTAGAGAATCATTATCAGCTCCCCTAATGAATAAAAACCACTTCTCAGGTTAAGTATGATACATTGTTGGTGTGCTTCCAGAGAGGTCTAAAATAATTTTATTTGCCTCATCATTAATCTTAAGGTCTATGGGACCTGTGATTAGGTATGTGTAATCTTCTTTCAGTTGAACTTTAAAAAAATCTTTGATTAGTTTGAAATTTTTTGACCAAAAGGATTTTAATAAAGTAATATTAACACGCATATTTGCTAAATCACTTGCAGTTGCTTTACAATTCCAATTGGATGTGCTGTCTAGTAAGCCCAATGTTTGGGGATGTTTGGGTGTCCAGAAGGTTCTGTGCAGTAATATGATTTTGTTTGGGCAAGAATCGGGGTCTTTTTGCATTTGTATGGAGATTTCAATATGCTCTTCCAGTTGAACTAAACATTTAATTACCTATTTTGATTTTGCATTGTATAGGAGTTTATTTGTTTGTTCACGCCATTGTATGTAATTTGAAGACTATGTGATGATTACTTTTATGTAGATTATGTGTATAATTGATTTATCTCTGTTCAGTTCTGGATGTTAATTCAGAAAGTATTTAAGTTTGAGAAAGATATAAAACATAAGACTTTGTAAGTGATAATATCATTTTAGGTTGGCAAAGGTTACAGGGTTTTTGCTGGAACCCAGCTGTTTAACGAAAAAAAACAAAGGAGTTGTCCATTGCTGTCAATTAGGGATGCTGCTCTCCGACTTAATTATTTTGCTGTAACAAAGTGAACATAGATTAAAGATGGATAATTTGATATGTAAATGGGAATCTACTCTTAGGATTGCTTTTTTAGTATTACTCAGATATATTTTAACAAGGACACGTCAATTTACTCATGGAAAAATTTGAAAGAGAGTGAATGGGATATAATGTGATTTTTCAATCAATAACCACAGCGGACATTGGGATTCTGTCAGATCAAACTAGTGAGTGTCTTGTTTCAAAAGAAAGGGTGGTTGGTAGTTTTGGAAATGTTTTAATCTAACTCTCCCTAACTCTTTTGGTAGCCGTCATTTTTTAGGGAGAATCTTGGGCTCTTGTTTTGCCATAAAAATTGATTTTAAATTGTGTCTAGCTCATGTACAAATCTTCTGATGGTGATAGTAGGAATATACTTACTAGATAGTTTGCAATAGGTGTTATTATAATTTTATGGCTGTTATCCTCCCCTGCTAGAATAAAAATGGTGGTGACCATCCGCCAGTGAGCTCAGAGATATTTCTTTGAGAGTTAGTGCTCCATTATGTCTGATGGTACTTAGGAGATCATCTGCAAATTCAATTCCTAAATTGTTTGTAAATGTCTTGGTTACAAGGATAGGAATTACCTAGTGAATCCTAAGTTCATAGTATGTTTAGGGGTTTGATTTCAAATGTGTCTCTGTTAAGGGAGGATCCTAAGACATGGGAGAATAATTCTATTAGGGTTTGGATAGATGTGGCAGCATTTTCTGTAACTATTAGTGTATGATCTGCATATGCTATGGTTTTTATCATCAGGCACCATATTTAATGCCTGTTAAAGGTTAAAATAAATAAATCTGGTGATAGTCAACAGTCTTCTCTGGTTCCTTAACATATGCTAAACAAATTTTATAAAAACCATCTGCTCTAATTCTAGCTTTAGGTTTGGAGCATTGGAAATAATCTTTTTACTGAAATGTTCATATGTTCATCAATGTTGATATTTTAGAGAACACCTTTGAGATAATTCAATTCGACTTTGTCAAATGCCTATCTGTGTCCACTGTTAGTTGCCACTGTTGCCGAAGAAATGTTCATCAATTGCATGACTAACTGATCTAGTATTATCACTGGATGCCCAATTTTTCAGAGAGCTCACCTGGGATGGGTGAATTAGCTTTTGTAGTATGTGATCTAGTCTGTTTATCAGAACCGTCATGTAAATCAGTGTGTATTAAAGGTATTGGCTGTAATTCTTGGCATACATTAGTTACTTAACTTTTTTAGGGTTAACTGTGGTTATTGCCTCTGCAGGCATAACCCTGACCATCCAAGGATTTGTGAATTGCTCAAATAATTGAAGTATGGGTCAATTAATAACTAGTAAAATGCTTTGCATCACTGAGCAGATGGCCTTTCCCGGCCAGGGTCCTTATACAGTTTATTTTTCTTGACAACAACTGACGTCTTTGCCAGCACAATTGAAGCATTTATAATTGTACTATCGCCTTCAAAGAAATCTTGGAGTTTCATATTTTATAACTATAGATTGACCTCTGATAATTGTTTTAGCTGAATAGAGTTCTTTGTAGAATTTTATAGGGGATTTGTTTGGAATATGCCAGCTCTATCCTTCATGGAAGGAATTGAGTAATTGTGTTGTTTAAATTGTTGGTAGGATGCAAGTATTCTGTTTGGTGCTTTGAGCTGAACATTTTGTTATACTCACATGTTAATCTTGTTAAGTATATATAGAATTGAATTGTCTTTAAAATAATATGCTAGGTTTCTAATGTTTTAATCTCTTGCTCCAGATTTAGAAGGTTGACGTTTGTGGTTTTGTTCATTTTTGATCTACTGTTGACCAAATCACCTCTCATGGTGGTGTTAAGGGCTTACCATTTAATTAGAGTTGATAATTCTGTATTTATATTATCATTTTGATAATTGCCAATTGCTCTACTAATTGCCACTATAGTTTTGGAAGAAGCTAGGATCTCATTATTTAATCTCTATAGTTTGTTATCAGTTTTAGACAGGATTCCTGTTATGGATAAAGCGATGCATGAATAGTTGGAAATTAACTAAGGTTTAATTGCAGGTTTGTAATTATTGTGTGTGTAACCCCCAGAGATGGTATATTATGTTATCTGTATTTTGATAAAGTGCTTCCAGGTGTTTATAGTAGATGCGTGAGGCCCTACCTGCAGGGTTTTCTTAAAGAGCCAAGTCATCAGTTTTTTACGGAATTCAAAAAGGGAGAAGAAGGCTCTAAATTATTGAGGGAGGTCATTCCAAGCTTTAAGAGTCAGGTATGAGTAAGGCATAACTCCATATCTGCTTGTGTGTATGTGTGAGTGTGTGCTTATGCAAGCCCAGTAGAGTGGAGGTGTCTGGAAGGTTGAAGAAAATGAATGTGGCTGTTCAGGTAGGCAGAGCCTGTTTTGTGGAGGGATTTGTAGGTGTGGGTGAGGAGTTTGAAGTTTGTGCTTCTGTGTATCTGGAGACAGTGGAGTTCCTTAAGGTGAGATGTGGTGTGTGCTCAGCATGAGAGGTTGAGGACCAGTCTGGCTGCTATGCTCTGAATGGTTTGAAGTCTTCTTGTGAGTTGGTAGGTTATTCCTACACATATTGTGCTCCCGATTTCAGTCTGCAGGTGATGAGGGCTTTGGCGACGGTTTTCCTGGTACTCTCTGATATCCATTGGAAAATCTTCTTCAGCATTCTTAGGGTGATGAAGCAGGATGAGGAAACTCCATTTGGGTGGCCATGTCCAGTTTGTTGTCAACAATGATTCTGAGTTTTCTTGTTTGTGATCTAGGTAGTAGGGTGGGACCTGGTGGAGTCTCATGACAAGACGAGTTTCCTGAATACCACCTCTTTGGTCTTGCTGTGTTAAGTTTCAAGCAGATGGACTTTATCCAGATGGCCACTACAGTTACGCATGCATTGAAATTGTTCCTAGTGTTGGGTCTTTTGTCCAAGAGTCACAGTTTCAGTTGTGAGTCATCTGCCTATTTCAGGATAGTTATGTTCTGAGTCTAGACGGCACCTACCATTGGAGTAGTGCATATGAAACAAAGCATCAGACTGAGTGACAAGCAAATGAGTTCCTGTGCTTTAGATGAGGAGGGTGGCGTGTTGATGGATTGGATTCCACTGGTGAGGAAGGTGCAGATCCAATCGAGTGTCTTAATGTTCCAAATTCCCGCTTCGTACAGTCATCGGATCAGAATGGGTGAGAGAAAGTGTTGAACCATGCTGATATGTGTGGAAGGATGAGGGCCGCGGTTTTACCCATGTTGAGGATAATCTAAATGTAATTAGTTGCTGCTATTAAGATAGTTTCCATGCTGCGGTTTGGTCCAATTTCTTTTTTATTTTTTTTATTTTAATATCTTTATTGAGTAGAGATCACGAATACAAATTATATTGTACAATTTGTCATTAATCAGATGTGTGGTGCAGGACAGTGTGCTGAGCTTATTTTTCACAAAAAAAACAAAAAAGAAAATGCAAAATATATAGCTACAACAGTACAAACATTATAACCTGTACAATCCAATTACATCCAATGTTACATATATTATAAAAATGAGTCCGATAAAACAATATTTCGTAGCTATCCTATTGACAGTCAGTTATAAATGAATAAACCAAAAAAAATGATGCATGGAAGATCAGGGTTGCTCAGTCTTCTGATTCCATATAAGCTCTAACCGGGCCCCATATTTGCTGCCCCAATGCCATTTTTCGCCTTTCCTTCATAACGTACAGATTATATTCCAAATTATAAGTAAATAAAAACCGCGTTCGCCATACGTCAAATGAAGGAGGTTCACTTTGCAGCCAACATGAGGCTATACATAGCCTTAGAACCGCTGTGGCCACAAATATCAGATAACCGGCATTATTGCTAGGGTCGGCTTGTACACGCCCCGAATCTATACCAAGCAGAATCTGCATGATTGAGAGCTGAAAGGGTGTGCCCAAGATCTCAGATAGAAACTTATTTACATGCCCAAACAATTCTACTAATTTTACACAAGTACCAAAAATATGTTTTACAACCGCCTGATGGGCGGTGCATCTGAAACATTTTCCATCTGGGTCTCCTCCCCACTTTGAGATTTTGTCAGAGTACGGTACATATAAAACAAGGTCTTATAGTGTTGAGTTTTCAGATTAGCGGACATAAGTATTCGTCCAGCAAGCTCAATAGATCTCTCAAACGGTATTTCAGAGCATCCAAACCTGTTCTCCCATTTACTCACTTGCACTTCTATATTATTGGGCATGGCCTCTAACATTAAGTTGTACAATACTCCAATTCGAGCGCCTTTTTTATTAGCCTCAATAAGAGGGTTAGGTATCATGCTTATATTCATATCTGTTAAATACTCACGCATTTGCAAATATTTATGGAAATGTGTAGTTGGTAATTGATATTGTTCCTTCAACTGAGTGAATGACTTTAAACCATCCCCGGTATACAAATCCCCCACAGTAATTAGCCCTCTTGTTCGACAACTAAAGACGATACGATCCCAACAAATACTGGGATGTAAAATCGGGGCAGTCAATGGGGTATAAGTAGAAGCCTTTTCAATTTTGTCATACTTTTTTATTACCTTCCAAACTTTATAGGCTGCCATTACCACCTTAAATCTGGTTCGTTTGTAGTAATTCCAATCTATATTAAGAAAAAGGCGATTCATGGCTTCCGCCCCCAAGAGCAGACCGTATATTCAAGGTTGCAGTGCTAGCTCCACAGGTCCTACCCCAATGAGTAAAATACTCATCCGCTGGAGCATACACCCATAGTAATATAGAAGAAAGTCAGGAACCGACCAGCCACCAACTGCCCTAGGGAGTACCATATACTTTTTAGCACGCCGCTCTTTTCCTTGCGCCCATATAAATTTCATACAGATCACTTGCAGCTGTGTAATGTATGCAAGAGGAATCTCTAGTGGTACACAGCGATAAAAATATAAAATCTTGGGTAATACCATCATTATTAAAGTATTACATCAGCCTACCAACGTCAAATGTAGGCATTCGAATTGATCCAATTGTTTACGAATCCCGCTGAGCAGTTTCTGCCAATTAGATTCTACCGTGGTCGAGGCCGAGGGGCTAATCAACACTCCTAAGTATGTAACCTCAGTAAGGGCTCGAGTATCAAAAAAAGACTTTATATTGATACATAATATCTGAGTCTTAGCAGTGTTTAATTTATACCCAGATACCGAGCCATATATCGGCGCTAGGTGTTCAATCTCCGGCATAGACAAAGACGGCCTTGGAGAGAGCACGGCAACATCATCGGCGTTCGCTAATACCCGATATTGTTGATGTTGTATCCTAACTGGGGGGATCCGCGGGCTCTTCTCCATCATTTTTAAAAATGGATCTATGTAGAGGGCGAATAACAGCGGGGAGCATGGGCACCCTTGCCTGGTCCCTCTCTGTATTGGCATCACTGCTGATTGTAGCCCCATTACATAGATACGTGCCTTAGGTTGTTGATACAGCGCCTGGATAGATTTTATAAATTTTGGCCAGAACCCTTGAAGTTTCATCAAATCCCATAAGAAGGCCCACGACACTTGGTCCAAGGCCTTCTCAGCATCCAACAGTATAAGGCTCAATGGGAATCCCAAGCCATTTGCATAATCTATTAAAGTGATCACTCTATTAACATGGTCAGTTGTACCCCGCTTGGGGATGAGCCCATGCTGATATTTAGAAACCAGTGGGGATATCACCTCTGAGAGCCTTGTGGCCAGTATTTTCGAATACATTTTCTCATCAGTATTTAGTAACGAAATAGGCCGGTATGAAGCTGGTTTTTCCGCCGGTTTCCCCTTCTTTCTAAAGATGACTATACTGGCCTCATCCCACAATTTAGGATGATTCCCAATCTGAGCCATCCTGAATGTGGCTAACATGTCATGTTTCAAAACTTGAAAAAAAGATTTGTATATCTCCAACGGAAGCTTGTCAGGGCCTGCTGCCTTACCTGCTGGAAGTGCATTAATTGCTGCTTCAAGTTCAGACATCGTTATTGGAGCCTCCAATTTATCAGCGATTTTCTGATCTAAGTTTTGCTCACATATTTGTCCAAGCAAAGATAGAGCTTTACTACTGTCATACTCTTCACTAGTATATAAACGAACATAGAATTGTCTAAAAACTTCCAGAATTCCCATCTCGGTTTCTACAATCTTTCCAGTTTCGTTTTTAATACTTTTAATTCGCTGTGCGACTTCCCTAGTTCTCATTCTCTGGGCCAGACACCTGCCAGTTGCCTCCCCATATTCATATAGCAGTTGGCGCTTAGTCTCATAAATTTTTGCCGCCTCCTTACTCCAGTGATAATTTACCTTTGCCTTACAACCGGCCACCTCTGCTGCAGAATCTTGAATATCTCTACTACAACATATATCTTGAACCAGTCGCTCTTCGGCCTTTTCTAAATCACTATATAGCTCCTGCAGCTTATGACGTAATTGTTTTTGTGCGTGCAACCCAAAGCTGAGCACCTCCCCCCTGAAAGCCGCTTTGAACGCATCCCAGACTATCCCCCTCTCGGTACTCCCTCTATTATGATTGAAGATTTCTACAGCCCATTCTCTCATATACTCTTGAAATTTTGTGTCCAACAGCAGCTTGCGGTCGAAGGTAAATTCTCGAGGGTTGCTAGGAGGACAGAATATCTGAATAGACAAGACTACAGGGCCATGATCAGACGTGGCTCGAGGATACACTTGCATTTGTGCATCATGAAGTAAGCTCTGTGGCGCTAAGAAATAATCGAGGCGCACCAATTTTTGGTGTGGTGCCGAGTAAAAAGTAAATCCCGGGTTGCCACTTCTGAGATGAGACCAGGCATCAACCAACCCATGTGAGGTAACGAGTGCTTGTAGTGCTCTATATACTTTAGGCTTCCTACCTGCATACACATATTTATCGTTACCTAATGAACCAGGTTGAAGATTGATATTTAAGTCTCCGCAAACTATTACTGGAGTAGGCCATGTTGGTAGCTCAGCATTAAGGTGTTCTAGAACCATGGTCTCATCAAAGTTAGGTCCATATATAGAGCATACCGTGCACTTAAAGGTTCCTATGATGCATTCTGTAATTGCCCACCTACCACCGTTATACTCTAAAGCCCGTCCTGAGCCTATAACATGCTTTCTTGCTAATATAGCCACCCCGCGGGTCATAGAGCTTTGCTTAGTACATACTAACACATTATACCCAAGCTCACTCAGAAGTTTTCGCTTAGAACATGCTATGTGCGTCTCTTGAAGAGAAATAATGTCGCAGCTAAGCCACTGCAATTCCCTAGCTACTCGTTGTCTTTTATTTATGGCATTAAGACCCCTGACGTTCAATGTACCTAATCTCAACATTCTAACTGCCATTCCGTATTCTCCCAATGACCAGAAGACAGTCCTCCCACTGCCCTGCAACCCTCACATACATACTACAGAAAAAAAGGCACTTGTGATCTCTTTTTATATATAACCCCCTCGACCCTAGTGCCCCCCGAAACAACCCCACCCCCCTTCCACCCTTCCCCCTCCAACCACCCACTGTGGGGCAAAAGGACATGGTCCTTAGTGATGCGAATGTGCATGATCCACCTCAACAGAAATCCCGCCAGAACGTCCTACTCCTACTACATTTCCCTGCTATCTTTTAGCCCAAACTTAGCTAAGCAGATTATCTCTAACCAGCCAGAGGTTATCAATCAACTAACATGATCCATAAAGATCAGACAAAGAAACACATCTCTATCCCTTTAAACCATTTAATTGAAAACTCCAAGCTGAGTATCTCTGATCTGTAAGTGTCTCTGATCTGTGATTGTCCCATTAATCAACTCCAAAAGAAAGAAAAAGAAAAAAGTCAGATAGCAGCGTTAATTTATACTGCTAGTGCGGGCTGAAGTCACCGGTCTTCCTTATGATACCAAATTCACACCCTTGTGAGATAATTGTTAAATTCTTTGCTAGCACCCAATCAAGTTAAGGTGCTCCAGTAGTGGTATCAATGATTTTCAGATACGCTTGCGCCTGGGACTCCGATGTGAAAAATTTAGATTGTCCCTTATAATTCACCTTGAGCCTAGCTGGATTCAAAAGAAATACCTGTGCGCCCTTAGCTTGAAATGGCACAAATAGTTGTTGAAATTGCCATCTTAATGTCACGGTTGTAGAACAAAAATCCGTCGAACTAAGAATTCGCACCCACTGCCTGTGCGACGCTTATCCGGGCGAGCTTGGTCATATATTGCTTCTCTCAAGATAAAGTTATTTAGACATATCAGTATCGCCCGTGGATGTGTTTTAAGACCTGCAGCTGAATTTGAGGCTCCATGAGTTTTGCGCTGGATGAACGGGAATCGGAGTGCCCTGATAACCTCATTCTCCCATTGCCAGTCGCTTAGCTCGGGAAATGCTTCTGAAAAAGTCTCAATAATGAATTTACGTGCGTCTTTCCCTTCTCTCAATTCTGGTATGCCTAAAACTCGAAGATTATTGCGTCTTGCGCGGTTTTCTAAGTCCGTTAGTTTCCATTCCACATCAGCTCTTGTCGCCTGTAAAGTCTCTATTGCCGCTTGTTGTTTTGTGAGTGTATCTTCGGTGCATGATATACGTTCCTCAGTTTCTGTAACTCGTGTAGTGAGGTCGATAATGGATATAACCATTCGTCGCATGGTGTTCTGCAGCTTCCGGACTGCTTCCTGAGTACGGCTACTTTCAGCTTTAAACTCTACCCTATGTGCCATAATGCTCTTGTAAATTAAATACAGAGTGGCCCTGATAGTTTCCCTTTCCATTAAACCTTGGTTCTGGTCTTGTGCTTGCTCTAGCTGATCACTCTCCCCCCCTTCCCATGCGGGTTGTGCAGGGGGAGTCATTTCTCGTGAGAGACCCTCAATCTCCGGGTTCCGTCTAACAGTATCTTGATAATCGACCAGACCCATACGCTGCAATGATGGCTGCTCCGTATCCACCATATCCTCCGCCATATCCTCATCTTCCCCTGTAATTGCCTCTTCCTCTCCCCATTCGCCTGGCAGACTGTTGCACTCGTCGTCAGAAACAGCAGAGAGATCTGGCATAGAAAAAAACATGCCCTCTGAGATTGCAGACTCTGAGTCAACTCTATCCTCATTTGCTGCCCGCTGTGTTTTATATGTTTAATCCCGAGCACCCCCAGCACTGGTATTGCACTCTGGGGAAGTCGAGCCATTCACAGTTCCGGTATTAACAGAGTTACCAGCACTGCCATTTACTGTTATCCCAATTATGGATTTTACACTAGCCGGAGCACCTTTTTTCAAAAGAATTGCACAATAGGGTTTTTAGAGCCCTTCCCACTTTCAATTATGCTTGAGTTTGTATTTGTGTTTGTGCTTGGCTCACCTTGAGTAGTCTTGTTGTTGAGCGCAGCACTGTTCCCCGATACACCGGTCTTAGGGTCAGGCGAATTTGAGGCTTGAACCGCAGCTGACGCATTGGAGCCTACCGCGTTACCGGCGTTGCCAGCGTTGGCGCCGATCTTTTTTGTACCTCTGCCCTTCAGGGCCATGATTATTCCGCTGCTTGTAATAAACTGCTGAAGTATTCGCAAGAGTTATCAAGCAACACTGTATCCGCAGAAGTGCCTTTCTTTTACGAGACCCGATCACAGCTGCAAGTCGTCTCCTCGCAAAGCACTGCCTCAGTCGTTCAAACGCCCCTCGCGGACCTCGCGGCTGTCTAACAACACGGCAGCTTCTGGGCTAACAGAACCCGTCCCACACTTCGTCCTCTGAGATATCAGAACCCTGCAGGGGTCCAGCCGACAGCCGACAGATGAAGACTTCTCAAAGCGATTCCTCGTCAGAAAACCCAGCCGCTGATCTCTGTAGCTTAGTATATCCCAGGTTTCATCAATGTAGAGCCTGCATTTACACGAGGCAGGTAAGCGGCTATTCCAGCGTTCTTTTCCGCGGAGGTGAAAAGTGCTCACTCACACGGCCATTAGCACGGCCGCCATCTTGCCCCCCTTGGTCCAATTTCTTATTATGTGTCATCGAGAAGCTGATGATTGGTAGTGTGCTTGGAGAGTCATTTGTTGATGTTATTTTCCAGGTAAGGTAGGAGTGATATTGATCGGTATTTGGTAAGTTTGTCAGGTTGGGTGAAGGCTTCATTAGGAGGACATTGAAGGCTACATATTTCCATGGTTGCAAAAAGGTGGCTGATGGGGGTTCCTCCTTTGATGATGGTGTGATGGGGGCCAGGTGCTGACTGGGCCTGGGAGTGTATGATTTTCAAAATTACTGTGACTTCTTCTGTGCTGATGGTGTTCCATGTGGTTATTATGTTCTATTTCATTGTCAAAAATGTAATCAATCCTAGAATAACAATTATGAGGAGCCAAGAAGAAAGTCTTTTGTATGTAGGTGCTTTAGTCTCCAAGTGTCCAAGTATCTTTGAGTTTGAATTTCCAGCAGAGGTATTTATAGTATTATGGACATTGTAGTAGCTATATTTGCACTTGGAATTTCTATCAATTGTGCAACCCATTGGTAAATGGAAATCACCTCCTGATATGATTAGGGCATCATCAGAAATAGACTACCTTTTATTTGTGAGGGTAGACTACATTTTGGGATTATATGCATTGAGTGCATACATGTGTAGTATAGTTCCTATATTCCCAAAAGGCTCTGCACATTGGAATAATATATCCTATAGATTAGACGTAGGACTGAGGTCGACTAGGTCTCTATCAAATATACTAAACTTAATAGTGAGTGCCGCCAGCTAGCTCAGAGGAAACTTTCTTGAATTCACAAGAAGGGATTAGTTTCTGACAACCGCATAAACATGACAACTTTGACGGGAGTTTTCATTAAAAAAGGTTTATTGAGCAGTCTTCTTTCTCATATAAGAGAAGTGAACTGCTACAATCGTTAAGCAGACTGCAAAGTATAATGGATACAGCGAGAATAGTGTTATAAACTAATACTGTAAAAGCATTGTATGGTTTCTAAGCCATATACAAATACATACATAAATAACATTGACTAAAAATACTCAACTGGTGCTTCTAAATACGCCTAGCCAATGTGCCTAACCTAAGTCTAGTATGCGGGAAGATGAAAGCATTCTGTAGCATAGGTTTAGTTGTTTTTGCCAAGAATCTACCAAAGGTTTCTTTAGGTTCTAATCAGCTCCATACCTTGGTTTAGAATGAAGGAGGTCTGGTATCTCTGTCTCAGGACTCGATTTCCCAACACCCCACAAGGGGAGCTTGGAAACACTGGAGCTGGATTCTTGGTGAGAGAACGGCAGCCTTTTGATCAGTGCGTCTGCTGGAGGGTCGGCTTCCTTCTCCACTTGCTGTAGTGAGCTGCGTCGGGCAAGTAGATAGTCAAACTGCTCCGAACCGCTGTAGTTTGCTATAGCAAGTGAAGGTATATTTATACCTTGAAGGTGTTTAGGAATGCCATAGATTGACGTAAAGTTGGGCATAATAACACCAGGAAAGAACCCCTAGGGAATAGTTGTTCTTTGCAAAGAACATGAGTTCTTGGACAAATCATTATTCAAGCAAGGGGAAGTTCCCTAACTGCTTAAGCCGATTTTCCAAGAAACCGTTGTGACGTTTGGTACGGGTGGAAGTAGCCATACCTGTATTTGGTCTACATGGGCTATGTCTAAATAAGGGAGAGATTTCAATGCCTATGTAAGGGTAATGTGAATTGTACCTATATAAGGGCATGAATCGGGAAAATTCACTTGGAGCTCTTAACGTCACACAACACCCACTTCACTTTCTTATGTACGACATTACTAAGTCCTAAACACATTAAAACATATCTAAATATGATGTGTTAAAACCCACCCAAAAATACATAAGAAATGCATTTGAATTGGTTGTACACGAAAAGCATTTGTGCTGTACGCATTAAAAGCAATGTTTCATTCAAAGCATATAGTTTGACATTTTGAAAGGCTATCTGAATGAACCATGAGAATACATTATGAAATGGCTCTTATTTACAGAAGAAAAAAGTCGAGACCATTCCATGACAGACTATAAAACTGTATGAATGTGGACAAGGTCAAATATTGTCTCTTGGAAGTTTTTCAAAGAATTACAGTTCTCTATGAATAGTTCTACTATGAGCAGATTACTTTGTGCCCCAAAAAATAAAAAATAAAAACTTGGAAAAACAAAAAGGCTTGATCATAGAAAAAAATACAGTTCCAATGTTAGAAACCATGTTTTGAAAAAATGGAGGCCGAATTCAGAGTCTTTCAGAACATTGTGCGCCAAATCAAAAGTCAGTGTTATTGTTTGGAGAAAACATCAAATCTTCTAAGCCTCAAAAGAATTTGTCTACCATCGTAGGTGAAAGTTGGATTACCTCGTTAAGAAGAGTAATTGCACAAAGAGAAGCATCGCCTTCAGCGTTGGTCGCGTTAGCAATGTTCAAGTTGGATACCTGTGTGCCGCTCTCCTCTCGTACCTCACTGTCAGCATCTTGCGTCTGTGAGATCTCAATGAATGCCGTCATCAGAATTTGTAGCCGCTGGGGACGACACTGCGCATGGGCCTTTACCGGGTCCAACAAAGCATCAACATCCTTTGGCATGACTGATGGGAGTGTGAGACAGATGTCTAACATTCATTCTTCTCCAGATAGCAGGCATCGTAGAACTGGTAAGATGCAATCTTGCCAGATTGGTCTGAATGACATAAACCATGTGGTATTTAATTCTCTTAAATAAATTAATCTCAAAATGTGGACTATGCGCTCACGACACTTCATCACCAGAAGAGTGTTTTCCATGGTGATCTGAGTATCGGTGGTGATTTGGCTTGCCATATCGGAGCGAAAGGAGCAAACATAGTATCCCTGCTGCGAGTCCCAAAAGAGAGGCAGTCCACCAATCACAGAGTGCACAAAGTTTGGAAAAATTCCTAGGACTGCTTCAAAGGGTGCTAACAGTCCCAAAAAATCTTCTTAAATACATGTACAATACCACTCGTATCAGACATGTTTAAGATACAACCTAACATTTATGAGAAATGTACAGGGAAGCTTGTAGTTAATAGGGTGTGTATCTCTGCAGAAGTCCTTGCAACTTGCAGATCATAGGTTTCTTGGGCCGAGGTCAATGGCACAGTTTTTGTAAAAGAATGGCTTTCATTCTGCTCAAAGTATCAATTCGTATAGATGAGATGTTCAATGAAGGCCATAACGGCGACTCCCGGTCTGTCTTAGTTTTTGGAAACAATACTTGCATACAGCAAGTGACCCTGGCTGACACAGTTACGAGATAGGCTGAACCTTGCAACATGCCACAGCAGCTGTGATCATTCAACATAATGTAACTTCCATTAGAAAGCTGCCTAAAAATTGGACCAATCACTGCAGCTGGAGAACCTTGCAGGTGGCAGGATAAATTGTTAGAGGAACCATCGCAGGTCCCGTGTAAGTTTATACCCTGACATAGGAGAGAACCACTTAGTGCGTTTTCACAATTATTACCACTAAGAAACACTTCTTTCCCCCCATTCCAACATCTGTGTGTATAAGGTAGTTCCCAGGATGTCTTGATGTATTCTTTACCCAACCTTTCAAATAGGTCTGCTGGTATACGTTTTAAGGAATACTGAAAGTGGAAAATTGTAACAAGAGTGATTGTACCATGTATTAGCCATTCATTAGCTGGTTTTTCAGTGACTGTAAATGGCAATCTTTCCAGTTTTTCAATGCTCAGCACCGTATAGTCTGTTCCCCTCTGCGCCAATTTGATTTGTTTATCTGTGAGATTAAATTCAGAAAACAATGACGCTGTGTTGATTAAACGCCAAGGCTCATAGCCTGAACGAAGGTTTTGTAACGTCCAGCCTAATAGCATTATAGAACGCAATTGTGACTGGCCATGTTGCAATGTGACCAAGTCCTGTTCCATTATGTCTATGGCAGAGGATACTATGCTGTCCAAAGAATATATTCTGGAGGACAGAGTCGGTAACCCATTGTCAACTACAGAGAGAGATTTCTCTAAATTAATACGCTCAATTTCCCGTATACGTTCTACAGTCTCTGCTTCTGTAATCTTCCACGCTTCATTATAAAGAGCATAAATACTGGTGTATATAAAACGTTTATGACCCTGCTTCTTCGGTCCTTGTAAGAAGTCCCTCAGATCATCGCCATCTTTAAGTAATGATGAGGGTTGTTTCACTTCCTTCAGTGTGGGCATGTTTAGCCACTCAAGGCACAGTTTCCCTACACTGCATGATATTACTATCCCTGGATGAGTCTCTCAGTTTGAACTCTTGGATAGTAGCCAGATTCGGGCGTCTGCCACTTCTTTGGAGTCCACTTGGCCTACTACTTATGATCGGCCACATGATGTGATTTGACCAGGTCAATGGACACAAATCTGTTCTCCTTTTTTCCAGCAAGGGGCGGCAGTAACACTGTTCTTGATCCGTGGATTGCTAGGACAGGTACTGGTTGTCTGTAAGAAGGCCCAAACTCCTTCTTGTCCACGATCTTTTCTCTGACCAGATCCCCAATCTTTGGAAACCAGACAGTTCTTGCTGGGACGGATGGTTTCTCTTCAGTGGTTGTTGGCTTCTGGAGTACGTTACTTTGTCTGGACCAGCCAAACGATCTTTGATATCAAAGGGTTTTTGTTCCACCACTGAACTGTGATTATCAAGGTATTGCACAATCCTTCTAGTTCCAAAAAGGATTTCATCTGAAGTGATACACCCTAGAGAACGTCTTGGCAGATTGTTAAGACTACGTTGGACACTTATTGGTTATTTGACCCACCCGTCACCGGGGCCTAGTACCCTAGCTGTTATAGATTGCTTTATGTCCCATTTTTTTCTCTCCACTACTGAATTTCCCTCAGGATGAAATGGACTAGAATACCGCAATACAACGCCCATGCTGGTCACGGCCTCCTTGTAAGCTCGAGAGCTAAACGCAGGACCTTGGTCAGAATGTAGCCTGCCGACTGCGTATGTGCCGATAAAGACTCGCAAATCTAGTATAACAGTTTGGACGTCAGCCGAGTGCTGAGGGTACATTCAAATGAATCTTGAGCACAAATCCACTGCGACCATGATATATTTATAGTTACCATCCCTTTGCAAGGGACCGCAGTGATCCAGGTAAACGCAAGCTAATGGTTTGTCAGAAATCAATAGGGTTGTCTGCAGAGGACGTTTCACAGTAGAGAGTGTCATTTTTTGGCAGATTTCACATTCCAAAACATAGGGCCCCATTATGATGGCGGGCGGATTGCCCCCTCCGGGCTGGCGGTACCCCGGTGGAGCAATCCACCCGCCATCCTCACTGAAATGGCCCCGCCACATTAGGATGGCGGGGGGGTCCGCGGCAGATGGAAAGACCATCTGCCGCTTTTCCGCCGGTCGCCTTTGCGACCGGCATAAAAAGTGCATACATATGGTGGCGGTGTCAGCGAGACACCACCAACCATATTACAACGCTTGCGGTCCTCTGCTTTTCCACGGCGGTAATGCCGCAGTGGAAAGGCATATGGTTTTTGCTGTGGGGGCCCGTTGCGGGCCCCTTGGGAGAAGGAGGGGATGGGGTGAACATGGGGGTACCTATGGTACCCCCCTGCATTTGCATGCACAATGCGGCCAGCACCGCGTGGTGCCTGTCGCTTTGTGAATGCAAATGCAATATATGCATTTTTAACATTGCTGCGGGTGCTGCTTAAAGCACCGCCCGCCGCAATGTTAAAAATGCATGATGCGCCCGCCAGTGTGGCGGGCGCATCATAATGTGCACGGCTGGACCCCCGCACATATCACGGGTGGTTCCGTTTCCCACAAGGATGGCGGGTGGACAAAGTCTGCCCGCCATCCTAATGGAGCCCATTGTTTCTGGTTTGCTTCCTCATGCGTGGCCACCAGTATCTCTGTTTTAATAATGATACTGCAGCGGAGACACCTGCGTGTGCACAAGCGAGCCCTTCATGTGCTGCTAAGATTAGGCCTAATCTATTTGACATGTTTGGAATTACTCTATCCCCCACTCCAGGAATTCGAGCAAAAGGAACATTATTCGCATCAGTTATGTATGAGTATTTGAGTGGAAAGCCTTTTGGTAATGTTTTACCACTGTCTTTGCTAGAAGCATTGACAGCTTGCATTTTTTCGCCATCTGTTTTCGTTTTTGAACGAGTGATTGCAGCTACGGAAGCCATTTGCACAGCTGCCTTCCCAGCTTCATCAGACAATGAATTCCCTGCAACCTGAACGCCATCACGTTGATGACTCAGTGTATGGATCACGTGAGCTTTTTGTAGTTCTTGTCGTAACTGAACTACTTGTTCCCATAGCAACTTATGCTTGATTGTGCCACCTTTTGCGTCTTTGAAACCGTTTTCAATCCAGTTCTGCAAGTATTTATTATAAGATTGAACGCAATAATATGAATCGTATACTGTAAGTGTGGTGAATTTACGATCAGTATTTTCAAGCGCCATCTTGAATGCTTGTAGTTCAGCTCGCTGAGCTGTACAATCTCCTAGCGATTGAGTTTTAGTGACCACTGGTCGGAATTTGCCATCTCGCCAGTGACCTTTAACGATCGTGCACGCAGCACTATAAGCTTGTTTACCCCCAATTGCGGGCTCTGCTGATCCGTCAGTATAAATGATACTTTCATACTGCTCTAGAGGCAGAATTTCAGGAGGCAGAGGACATTCATGTTCATATTGTAGAAATTCTTGTGTTTTCAAATAAGGGGCAAAAACAAATTCAACGTCTGTTGCAGCAAGAGAATTAACCCATCCATCTCGGATGTAAAGCCTTTGCATTTGGAATGCTTGCTTTTGTCACTGCCTCTAAGGAAGGTACAGGAGTAACGACCATTATGCGCTTACCCCGTGCGAGGGCTCTCTCTTTTGCTACTGCAGTTTGAACCGCTGTCAGAATTTTTTCTGTAGAGGTGAATTTAATTTCTGCTTGTTTAAACAAGTGTGATTTGCAAGCTATTGGAACCTTTTCTTCTTCATTAAAGGTTAAGTATGTGAATCTGCATTTTCCTGGAATGATTCGGATTACTAAATTGCGTACGTTTACGCGTGTTTGCAAATGTTTTCTTGCTAACAAGTCCGTTTGGACTGAACGCAAAATCGCGGTGTGTTTTGGAGTCCAATTAATTTGTTTGAAATCTGGTTTGATTAATTCGTAGAGAGGTTTACCCCTTTCTGCGTAGTTTAGAATGTAAGTTCTTCCGAAATTTAGGAAACCTAGCATCAACTGTAAGTTTTTCAGAGTTTTTGGAGGTTGGAGCAGCACACATTTCTCTAGAAAGTTTGCTGCCAGGTTTTTGCCTTCACTTGATAACTCATATCCTAGGAAAAGGACTTTGAGATGGGCAATTCTTGATTTCTTTAAATTAAATTTATACCCTTAAGAGGCGAATCCCAAAATAATGGTGTTCACTCTGTTAAAGTGCCTATCAAAGTCATCGTCCATAAGATATATGTCATCTTCACATGATAATGCCTCATCATCATAGGTTTGTAGTAATTCTGTTACTCTGGCTGAAAAAAACCCTGCACTATTCTTGAATCCTTGGGGGGACGACAGAATTGACTCTGTGTCCCCATAATTCAGAAAGCGGTCAGGTACCTACTTTCTGGTGCAATGTTTTGACAGAAGAAACCGTTATAAATATCTAATGTGGTTTTGTATTTTTTACGCACAATGTTATTCATTAGTGCTGCACTATGTGCATTTTGTACTGCAAAGGTTTTGGAACAAGAGTTTAGATGTCTGTAATCCAAAACTAGACAATATGTATTGTCTGGTTTGGAGACAGGAAACAAAGGATTGTTAATGGACGAGGTGCATGTTTCAATCAACCCTTGGTATTCAAGTTGATCTAATATCTCCCTGACCTGTTTTTTAGCTTCTTGCTTTACCGGGTACTGCCTTTGTGCAGTTGGTTACATTTTTAACTGGATTTTATGGCGAGGAGAATCCTCATCCCGTCCTACATGATTTTTTTATAATGCAGGAGCCTGGGCTACTGCCCATTTCCTGGCATATGTATATTTTAAATGAATTAGCATGTGGTTGGAGAAAGCTGGCATAATGATTTCTTCGCCATGTGGGCACTCCCTGACAAATTCATGTGGCCAGTCTTGCTCAGCTGAAAGTATGTCATAACCCTGAGAGAGCTTCTCCCAAAAAAGTGCTCTTATTTTTCTAGTTATGTCCCCCTCCATCCGGAGTGTTACTTCATATAACTTATATGGGACAATAACCCTGGTATCTGCAGTTTCAACTTGCATGTACTCATTCAAGTCCACTGTCTCCAGATGATCCTTTAAGTTCTTGCGAGCTATGGTGACTTCTGCTGTGCTGTCCAACACAGTCTGAGCCCATTTCCCGTTCTTGAGTTGTGTCCTCAAGATCCTCTGCATGTCTGATTAGACCTGCTACCTTCTTTTTGGTGAATTGAGTTTTCCTATTTTTCTGAACGTGTTGATCGTCTATTGACTTCACCCGTTCTTCCTTTTGTTCTGACTGTCCTCTTCTTTTGGATTTCTGTGACGAAGTCTGAAAGGTACGAGCGGAACGTGTATCAGTATCTTGATATCTATCAGGTTTTCTCAAATTATCCCTACTCCTGAGGTTATACCTCCTTTCATAGGGCTTCTTTTGAGGAGACCTACCTCTGGTAGGAGAACACTTCTCTTTAGAAGTTTGTTTAGTATTATCCCACTTCTTTTTAGGAGGAGTAGGAGTGTTTTTAATAAAGACCTTTTCAGGACTTTCTGACAGTTGAGGTTTAACTGGTTTCCCACCTAAGCTGTCGCTTCCAAATTCTTCATAGGATTTTTCAATTTTTCTGACCAGTTCTTGATGTTGCTCAGTTATATGAAATTCTCTTAGCTTTTGGCGGATCGCCACGGATGCTGCTTCACCTTTAATATGGGCTAATATTTTTGTTGATACCTGTTTGAAATCTTTCAGTAGTTTCATACCTAGATTTAGTCCATTAAATCAATGGGGTATCACCCATAGAATCAAAGGACCTGGGTATGAATTGGTATAAAGAAAAACAATGGTCCTTGACTATTGATCAGAAAAGTCCTTATATGAAAATCATTTCTAATTTTGGAAATGCAATTAAATCTGCATGCTTTGACTCAAGCAGGTGGGGGAGATATATTCGATTTCACACTGATTTTGTACACATTAAATGCAAAAAGAAAAGCAGTACCCAAGATTGAAGAATTAGAGCAAAAGGAAAAGGATTGTAACCACACTTCGGATACTTGTACTACCAAAATTTACATATTTATTTACAGTTTCATAAAACAATTATAGTCATGGACGGCGCAAGGACAGTGAGGAAGAAAAATGGGTGCTCAAGTGTTTAGAAAGACAGAAAAAAAGCGTATTATAATGTACAATTCCAATATTTACAACAAACAAAGCGGGAACCTTCCGCTTTTAGATTTGCCTGTCCACACAGTTTAGAGGAGAAAAGGGGTGGGACAATATAGGTACAGGCACACAAGTTGAAAAGCGTCGACGTTTCGACCCTGGTGCTCTTGGGATATTTGGGGCCTCGGCTGCGGGTCCTCTTCAGGACTGGGGACAAGGATGGGATAGGAGGGGAAACTTGGCCGTGATCAGGCAAGTAGTCTGGTTGGAACACCTGAAGTTTAAAGATGAAGTGGGTATTAGAATGTGTCTAATACTGAGTATTTACAAGAGTGTAATTCAATGGGGTACTGGGTACATTACCAATGAAGCTTGTCAAGGGAAAAACTTTGTCCCGGCTTCCAGGGGGTAGGTCACCTGTAAGGCACAGAATCAGAACTGAGTCAGTGCCCATCTCCCAGGGGCAACTGATTGCAACCAGTATACTAATCAGCATGGGTCTAGACTCACCTAGTGTTTTGAAGGTGATCTGATATGAATTCACTTGACTGTTCAGCTTGTTCTTTAGGTAAAGAGACCTGTGGGGGATGAACAGTTGGTCAAACCCCATCCAAGTTGGTCAACTAATGAAGCTATAAGTAAGGGCGACTTGTGACTTACCACTGTAGATGGTTGAGATGGAGAGTCCTACCGGCGCCCCCTGGGGCGGCCCGGTGGTGAAGGGGTTGGAATTACCAACGTTTCCTCTGTATTTTTATTTAATTTCTTTTATTTTATGAAGTCCGGTACTTCCGTCACCTAGAATGGGGAAAATAATAGAGAAGTATGTAAATTACTTCATCTATTCTGTATGGTTTTGGGTGTTCTTGCTGGGATGCTATACAACAATTTTGCCAGCATTCACCCGCATTGGATGATTGCAAAGAAATTTTGCGAGCGTTTTCGCGAGCGTTTACCCTTCGTGAGATTGTTATATGCTATTCTCACCTTGGCTGGAAGGGTCGGGATGCCTGGAAACGACGAGCAGTTATTAATGTGATGCACTCCAAACGGCGAACAGCGTTCGAATATGACTGTTACTTCCGCGTCTGGAATCGGAGTCACATGTACTCAAGATGGCCAATGGGGAGAGGGTGAACATGAAAGACGGGCTGTACTTCTCTATTATTTTCCCCATTCTAGGTGACAGAAGTACCGGACTTCATAAAATAAAATAAATTAAATAAAAATACAGAGGAAACGTTGGTAATTCCAACCCCTTCACCACTGGGCCGCCCGTGGGGGCGCCGGTAGGACTCTCCATCTCAACCATCTACAGTGGTAAGTCACAAGTCGCCTTTACTTATAGTTTCATTAGTTGACCAACTTGGATGGGGTTTGACCAACTGTTCATCCCCCACAGGTCTCTTTACCTAAAGAACAAGCTGAACAGTCAAGTGAATTCATATCAGATCCCCTTCAAAACATTAGGTGAGTCTAGACCCATGCTGATTAGTATACTGGTTGCAATCAGTTGCCCCTGGGAGATGGGCACTGACTCAGTTCCGATTCTGTGCCTTACAGGTGACCTACCCCCTGGAAGCCGGGACAAAGTTTTTCCCTTGACAAGCTTCATTGGTAATGTACCCAGTACCCCATTGAATTACACTCTTGTAAATACTCAGTATTAGACACATTCTAATACCCACTTCATCTTTAAACTTCAGGTGTTCCAACCAGACTACTTGCCTGATCACGGCCAAGTTTCCCCTCCTATCCCATCCTTGTCCCCAGTCCTGAAGAAGACCCGCAGCGGAGGCCCCAAATATCCCAAGAGCACCAGGGTCGAAACGCAGACGCTTTTCAACTTGTGTGCCTGTACCTATATTGTCCCACCCCTTTTCTCCTCTAAACTGTGTGGACAGGCAAATCTAAAAGCGGAAGGTTCCCGCTTTGTTTGTTGTAAATATTGGAATTGTACATTATAATACGCTTTTCTTCTGTCTTTCTAAACACTTGAGCACCCTTTTTTCTTCCTCACTGTCCTTGCGCCGTCCATGACTATAATTGTTTTATGAAACTGTAAATAAATATGTAAATTTTGGTAGTACAAGTATTCGAAGTGTGGTTACAATCCTTTTCTTTTTGCTCTAATTCTTCAATCTTGGGTACTGCTTTTCTTTTTGCATTTAATGTGTACAAAATCAGTGTGAAATCGAATATATCTCCCCCACCTGCTTGAGTCAAAGCATGCAGATTTAATTGTATTTCCAAAATTAGAAATGACTTTCATATAAGGACTTTTCTGATCAATAGTCAAGGACCATTGTTTTTCTTTATACCTAGATTTAGAGCAGGCTCTGCCCGTATTCATTTTTCAGGAGGTCTGATATTTCCACCATAGACGGAACACCATGTGTTTTAGTGTAGATTGTAGATTGTAGCAAAGACTGTACCCAAAGTGTTGCAGTCCTCTAGGTGTGGTGCGATCCCCATAGGTAAACAGACTGTTAGAATTCTGTGTTTCTCATGAGGGGTAGTATCAGGAAATACTGCCTCTATTTGACTAATGTTTTGAGCTATCCAGAATGGAATTTGTTCCCGCTTTGCGGGTAATTTACCAACGACTGAGTATAAAGTCTGTGGTGTAATTTTATATGTGTTCCCCTGGTAAGGGGTGTGTTGTGGAATCCTTATTGCCATCTGGACAGTAAAAGTTTTCATGACATATTGAACCAATTGTCCATAAATTTGTATCAGCTCTTTTAGTTGAACTAATAGTTCCTCATCTGAAATTTCTTCAATGGCAGGATGTGGTGTATAGCTGGCTAATACCTGACATGTTGCTTCTGGTCTACCTAGTGGACAGAGCCTGGTAATGGGATTTATAAGTTTTAGGGCACCTTTAAACCAGAGCGCATGCTCCCGGTAAGTTAGTGGAATTTCTATATCCTCAAAAGGAATGTATTCCTCTGGTGGTTCATCTTCTTTGTAGAAGTGAAACACTTTTGTTCTTGGATTTGCTTCAGGGAAGACTATCCATGAATAGAATACCTCTGTTTAGTGATATTGATGTGCCTCTATCACAAAAACCACCCTACCACCTCTAGCTGATAGGCCATTTCGTATGAGTTTTATAGTGATGGCTTTCCTTAAATTTTCTGGATTGCTTATAGCATCCTCGTCGGTCTCTTGGAGACCTGTAAAGTTTAATGTTTGTACGGCGTTCTCGCCTGTAGCTCCACTGGCCCCGGGATTATCTTCGTCGGTCATTTTGTTGACTGAAAGTTTGCAAAGCAAGTTTCAAGGAAGCAAAGATAAGGTGCACAATATTTTGGAACACTGTATCCTTCAACGTTGAACAAACCAAAAATTAATACATAGGATTTTCGTCCTACTCAGCTATGGCGGATATTTTATCCCTTTACCCACTTCAGACGTCTATTGGGGTATTTTATGGAAAAAGGGGGTCTCTGAGAAAAGCACTACTGAGTTACTTTAGTATCTAGCTTTAAATTAGTGCCTTACCAAACGTTGGGTGCCACGTAGTGTAGTTCCTATATTCCCAATAGACTCTGCGCATTGGAATAATATATCCTATAGATTAGACGTAGGGCTGAGGACGATTAGGTCTCTATCAAATATACTAAACTTAATAGTGAGTGCCAGCTAGCTCAGAGGTCACTAGAAACTTTCTCAAATTAACAAGAAGGGAATAGTTTCTGACAACTGCATAAACATGACAACTTTGTTTCCCAAGAATAAGAAATATATCTCTAGAGTCGCAGAAACAATAGATAAGTATTTCACTCAGTCAATCGTGCATGCTTCGTTTCAACAGAGTTTGTAGAGAAATAGATAGACGGGCGTTTTCAATAAAAAATGTTTATTGAACAGTTCTCTTTCTCATACAAGAGAAGTGAACTGCTACAATCGTTAAGCAGACTGCAAAGTATAATGCGTACAGTGAGAATAGTATTATAAAATAGAACTGTAAAAGCATTGTATGGTTTCTAAGCCATATACAAATACATACATAAATAACATTGACTAAAAATACTCAACTGCTGCTTCTAAATACGCCTACCCCAATGTACCTAACCTAAGTCTAGTACGCGGGAAGAAGTAAGTATTGTGTAGCATAGATTTCGTTGTTTTTGCCAAGAATCTACCAAAGGTTTCTCTAGGTTCTAATGACCTCCATACCTTGGTTTACAATGAAGGAGGTCTGCTATCTCTGTCTCAGGACTCGATTTCCCAACACCCCGCAAGGGGAGCTTGGAAACACCAGAGCTGGATTCTCTGCAAGAGAAAGGCAGTCTCTTGATCAGTGCGTCAGTTGGAGGGTCGACTTCCTTCTGCACTTGCTGTAGTGAGCCGGGTCGGGCAAGTAGATAGTCGAACTGCTCCGAACCACCATAGTTTGCTGTAGCAAGTAAAGGTATATTTATACCTTGAAGGTGTTTAGGAATGCCATAGATTGACGTAAAGTCGGGCATATTAACGACAGGAAAGAACTCCTAGGGAATAGTTGTTCTTTTCAAAGTACATGAGTTCTTGGACAAATCAATATTTAAGCAAGGGGAAGTTCCCTAACTGCTTAAGCCGATTTTCCAAGAAACTGGTGTGACGTTTGGTACCGGTGAAAGTAGCCATGCCTGTTTTTGGTCTGCATGGGCTATGTCTAAATACGGGATTGAGTTTTATGCCTATATAAGGGTAAAGTGAATTGTACCTAGATAAGGGCATGAATAGGAAAAATTCACTTGGAGCTCTAAACGCCACACAACAACTTTGTGAAGTTTAGAAATGATCCACCTCCCTCTGAAACATTGGTTAAATTATTGACCTTTGCATTTTGGCGAATTAGAGTGATTCAAAATGTATTTTGTTATTAGAAGTAGTGCATACAACCATGCTCATTTGGTCATGTCTTCTTTCAGACCAATTTGTATTTCTTGGAGCTATAAGTTGTCTCCTTTTAGTTTATGTAGGTATTACATGACTTTTCTTTATTTGACTCGGTGGCTCATGCACTTAGTGATTAACGAGATAATGCTGAGATTACTTCTAAATGAGAACATAATTATGAAGCTTACCAATCTCAACATACATTAAGAGAATACTATATCTATGATGATTAAGTGTTCTTTGCCCAATAAAATGCAACAAAATGGGCGAAAAGTAGTAGAGTGCTCCAAGTCAGGTCGAGAGAAAAGGGGTAAAAGTGAAATGAAACACTGAAATAGTTGCCTTTATTATCAAATAAGCTATTCATCAAAGTAACACAAAGGAAAAACAAAACTCTTGCCACCCTCCCTAAACTGATTATGCTGGAGTGGTGCTAGAGAGAGGAATTAGTTCCACGCTATGCTAGCAATTTGAATTTGATAAGTTTAACAGCAGCACGGGTGTATATGATATGAGGCTATAGTTAACATTCCACACTTACAAGCTGTGATCTTATTTGAAACCGTTGATCAAAGTAAATTAAAGGTTAGTGGCAAGGAAATAATATTTTATTAGCTTGTGTTAAGGTTAAAAACAGGGTTGGACTGTCCATAGTGGGCATTGGGCGTTTACCCAGGAGGCTGGAAGGGTGGGGCCGTTTTTGTTAGTAGGGACTGGTTTTGCAGCTATGCTTCAATATCATCCCCTGGTAACAAAAGCAGCTTCACACATGCAGCAACCACCCCCCCACAGGGTTGGTCTGCCAAATTGCCAGGGCTGCTTTGGGTTTTCCAGTCAGGCCCTGGTTAAAAAAACGTTACCTACCACTCAAAGCGGAAAGCTGTAGTGCAACAGGTTTACTGTTAGATCATGCAGTTTTGCCTCTGGATGAATTGAAGTTTTGAAAGTCCAATAGACTTCATCAAGTTATGATCCGCAAGGGAGTGGAAGGTGATTCAGATCGTCATATAGCTTTCAAGCACTGTTTGGTTATGATTATTTCTAATACCATTAGTCAAGAAATCATGAAAAGCAAAATCCCTGGTCTTTTTGTTATTATGAGTGAAGATAAAGGTGTGCATTCTCTGTAAAGATAAATAATTTATATTCTAGCTGGTGCTCTTAGTAAGGAGAGGAATTTGCACTAATCAGAAGGCCCTAATTGGCTCGGCAGTACCAGCATGGCTCATATCAGTGAAATATGTTTATTGGATAGAATCTAATGCCCATAATCAAGGGAAAACAAAAAATCAAATTAGGGAGTGAAGAGGTAGTGCTGGAAAGCACTCAGGTGGATACACCCTCCTCCAGTCAATGTTATATATAAACAACAAGATCCACCTCAAAGAGGTTTCCTATGAGCCAAGGTATGACAGTCATACACAGTATTTGGTAAAATATCCCTCACACACCAAAAGGGCCCTTGGTGTCATGCTTCATCATCGGGGTGTTCCCGCCCCGCTGCGGGAGGGGGCATGCTACTACTAGCGACTACGCTGGTGCACTTAGATATTGTATGTGCTATGTCAGGTGTATTTGAGTGAGTGTAAGTAGGGTCAGGAGTGAATGGAAAAAGTGAGATTAAAAATATACCTGGCCTTATGAAAACAAAAATTCTTTATTGGTCATAGGCTGATATTGTTAAAATTTGTGTGGCGGAGGAACAAAAAGCTAGCAATGAGCCAGTTCTCCTGGTGATGTCAACATGTTTTGAGGCTGCCTGCCTCTACGTCAGGACGGGGTCAGATCCCTCTGTCACTCACTAAGGTTGCCATCAATATGTGCAATGTGTATATACAAGTGAAACCTACGTGGTATGGGATTAAATATTAGTTACAGCCCTATCAGTATTTCTGAATCGTGAGCCTGCAAGATAAAATGAGAGCACGTATAAACTTTCCGCGCGCTTCCCAATGTGCGTTTAGATGTCACCTGTGGAAGGAAAAGCATGGTGACATATATGGTGACTTATCGTTTTTAGCTGAGTCTCTACTTTTAAGACATGCTATGGTGCTGTGACCTGTTCAAAAAAAGGGGAAGGAAGACACTACATGACGGAACACACACATAACAAAAACACACACTCTATTTCGTGAAGATCGGTATAAACAGTGTTGAGCTGCAAAAGAATTGCTCATGGTAAATAATATATTCTGCTCAATACATACAGGAATAAGTAGGAGTCACTGCCCCATGAGCCGATCTGGAAGAGGGGTAAATGCAACTCCCATCTGTTGGTGTAGGAAAAGGAAAAGGGGATGCAAAAAGTTCAGTACTAGGTGGTGGGAGAAATACTCGAAGTCAAGGTTCAGGGCTCCCTAACGTGGCTATGCCGTACTTACTACTCGTCGAGAAATCCTCGCATCCTCCCTCGTCCGCGGCTTCCGTGGTTTGAGCCTGTGGAGCGGGGGATGCCTTTTTATACTCAATAGAGTTGGACTATTGATTGCACCTGTGTCGGTAGGGAGAGGCCACAAGTCTTGTGGAAGCTAGACCGGTTGGTGTTTTTAAATATGGACATTGTGCAGAGGCCATATTGGAAAAGCCGGGTTCTCCACGCAGTTGTTATCGTGCAACGAGCGCTCCTTCGTGCTGGGTTTAGTAATACTAGAGCTCACCTTCGGGCGGGGTTTAGAAAAATAGAGGCTTTAGAGATGTTTTGGGTGCGGCCGTGCTATAGACTAGATGAGGCAACCACGCCCCCAAAGTGCGCATGCATGAGGCAGTATTCTACTTGATGTCGAAGGCAGGTCTACCTTGTAGGAGGCTGGGACGTTCCCTTCAGATAGGGAAAGCACTCTATTTATACGGGGCGGTTACGTTTTTTAAGCCAAGCATACAGTGATCTCAATCAAACTGCCGCATACAATGTGTTTGTGTGGCATGCAGACGTACACTTATGCTTAAGGTTAGTGGATCAAGTGTAAAGGCATAGTTTAAATCAGATGGTGTAACCCTATAATAGTATGCAGTGTGCAGACAGTTATTCAATGGGGTTGGTAAATGTTCAAAAAGGAGGCTGACAGGTCTCACAGGTAGGCCACAGGGATGAGAATATGAGAATATACAGACGTCAAATGATGGCTATCACTGGCTCAGTTGTGCCCAGGGTATATCATCATTCAACCCTGTGATGTGTGGCACCCAACGTTGTTCTTTCTCTAGGAGTTTTTTTTCGGACCTGATGGTTTCGATCACTGTCCAGCGAAGATCCTGAATATTGTGGCCCATGGTTAGATAATGGCTGGCCATCTTCGTAGTGTTTTTTTTGCAACGTATGTTGCTCTTATGCTCGCTGATGCGTATTTTGAGTGGTCTTAAAGTCATACCTATATATTCCTTGGCACATGGGCAAGTGATAAGGTAAACAACATTCATGGTGTTGCAGTTCGTAAAAGCACGTTGTTCCCAGGTAGTACCGTTTGAGAACTTGATAGTTTTGCTTTTACTAGTAAGTTCGCATGAGCTGTATGAGCCACATGGATGGTGGCCATTCACAGTTGTTAATTTAGGAGGGCCGCTGTCTCTCGTGGTTCTTGGTCTACTATGGACCAAAATGTCTCTAAGGTTTCTACCCCTTCTGTGGGAAAACATTGGCTTTGGGAAATTCAAGGAGCCACAGTTCAGAATTTTCCAATGTTTGTTTATTATCTTTGAGATTTTGTTAGAATTAGTGTTGTATGTAGTAACACAAATGGGGCGGATTTCTTGTTCTTTAGGCACTGTAGGTTCCAATAGTGCATCCCTATTGTTATTTCTGGCCCTTTTCAGGCCCTTCTTGACAATTTTCTCCTGATAGTTTTCGTTCAAGGTCAGCCATTTGGCTTTTGAACTCTGCGATGTCAGAACAGTTTCGCCTGAGACGAAGAAAATGTCCGTAGGGGAGGTTATCCCGCAGGTGTCTCGGATGTAAGCTGTTATATAGTAGGAGACAGTTCTTGGCAGTTGGCTTGAAGTGGGTGTTGGTCTGTAATCTACCTTAATTCAGGTAAATGTTGAGGTCTAAAAAGACCAGGTTTTGATTTTATACTGTATGGGTGAATTTTAGAAACCTATCTTGCTGGTTGAGCCAGATCATGAAATCATAAACAGAATGAATGTCACCCCTCCACATCACAAGCACATCCCAGATGTAGCGTTTCCATGTAACCACATGGTCACAGTAGGGGTTCTGTTGTTGGAGAATTTTTTTGGTTTTTAAATGGTGGACATAGAGACCAACCAGGCTAGGAGCAAATGTGCTTCCCATGCTTGTCCCATGCTTTTGTAAATAATTAGTGCCCTCGTAGAGAAAGAAATTGTTTTTTAATGCCAGACTAATGCATTCAAAAACTACTTGTCTCGGGGTCTGGTACTGCCAGGGTGTTGAGAACAGCACCTCCTTGATTATCTCAAGTGTTTCTCGATGGGGAAGACCAGTGTAGAGGCTTTCTACGTCCAACCCAAGTAATAGGTCATGCTCGAGTCGAATGGTATTTCTTCAATCAATTGAAGTACTGCCTTGGTGTCTTTAATATAGGTGTTGGTTGCTTGTACTATTGGTCTCAAGAAAGCGTCCCCTAATCTTGAGAGGGGTTCCAATATAGAACCGATACCAGAAACTATCGGGCACCCTAGTGGATATGCTGCCTCTTTGTGAATCTTTGGTATAGTGTAGAAATATGGTGTTGTAGACTTGTTTTGAATGAGGAAATCAGCCTCTTTTTTAGAAATCCAATCATTGCCTGTAGCCTCTTCAACCATCATGAGAATGCGGATACAGATTTTCTTCTGTTGGATCATCCCGTAGTATCTCATAGTTTCTCCTGTTGTCTAGTAATTTGCGGCATTCTCTGTCATAGTTAGACTGGGTTTGGATGACAATAGCGCTGCCCTTATCCGCTGGTTTTATGACGATATCCGAGTTGTTTGCTAATACCTGCAGTGCCTCTTTTTCTTTTCGTGAGGTGTTCTGCAAATGTCGCATTGTCAGTGGTTGGTAAGTTTACTAGCTCCTCCATGACCGCTTTCTCGAAGGCCAGTAACTCCACTGGTATAGTAGAGTCTAGAGGAGTGAAAGTAGACTTCTTCCAGAACCTGGTGTTGAGATTCAGTGAGTTGGAGGTCGGACAGGTTGACTACTTCCAATGAACCTGGTTGCCCTTAAGTCAACCCGCATATCCACCAGGGCGCCCGATAGTGTCTGGTATCGGTTATAATTGGAACCCCTCTCAAGATTTGCGGATGCGTTCAAGAGACCAATAGTAAAAGCAACCAACACCTATCTTAAAGACACCAAGGCGGTACTCCAATTGATCGAAGAAATACCATTCGACCCAGAGCATGACCTATTAATCGGGTTGGACGTAGAAAGCCTCTACACTAGTCTTCCCCATCGAGAAACACTTGAGAAAATCAAGAAGGTGCTGTTCTCAATACCCTGGCAGTACCTGACCCAGAGACAAGCAGTTTTGGAATGCATTAGTCTGGCATTAAAAATTAATTTCTTTCTCTACGAGGGCACTTATTATTTACAAAAGCATGGGACCAGCATGGGAAGCACACTTGCTCCTAGCCTGGCTGGTCTCTATGTCCACAATTTAGAAACCACAAAAATTCTCCAACAACAGAACCCCTACCGTGACCATGTGGTTACATGGAAACGCTACATCGATGATGTGCTTGTGATCTGGAGGGGTGACATTCATTCTGTTCATGATTTCATGATCTGGCTCAACCAGCAAGATAGGTTTCTGAAATTCACCCATACAGTATCAAATCAAAACCTGGTCTTTTTAGACCTCAACATTTACCCGAATCAAGGTAGATTACAGACCAACACCCACTTCAAGCCAACTGCCAAGAACTGTCTCCTACTATATAACAGCTTCCATCCGAGACACCTGCGGGATAACCTCCCCTACGGACAGTTTCTTCGCCTCAGGCGAAACTGTTCTGACATCGCAGAGTTCAAAAGCCAAGTGGCTGACCTTGAACGAAACCTACTGAACAGAAACTATCCAGAGAAAATTGTCAAGAAGGGCCTGAAAAGGGCCAGAAATACCAATAGGGATGCTCTATTGGAACCTACAGTGCCTAAAGAACAAGAAATCCGCACCATTTGTGTTACTACATACAACACCAATTCTAACAAAATCTCAAAGATAATAAACAAACATTGGAAAATCTTGAACTGTGGCTCCATGAATTTCCCAAAACCTATGTTTTCCCACAGAAAGGGTAGAAACCTGACAGACATTTTGGTCCATAGTAGACCAAGAACCACGAGAGACAGCGGCCCTCCTAAATTAACAACTGTGAATGACCACCATCCAGGTGGCTCATGCAGCTCATGCGAACTCACTAGTAAAAGAAAAACTATCAAGTTCTCAAATGGTACTACCTGGGAACAACGTGCTTATATGAACTGCAACACCAGGAATGTTGTTTACCTTATCAATTGCCCATGTGCCAAGGAATATATAGGTATGACTTCAAGACCAGTCAAAATACTCATCGGCGAGCATAAGAGCAACATACGTTGCAAAAAAACAATACGAAGATGGCCAGCCATCATATAAACATAGGTCAAAATATTCAAGATCTTCGCTGGACAGTGATCGAAACCATCATGTCCGAAAAAAACCTCCTAGAGAAAGAACAACGTTAGGTGTTCCGTCTAGGGACACACATCACAGGGTTGAATGATGGTATACCGTGGGCACAACTGACAGTGATAGCCCTCATTTGACGTCTGTACATTCTTATATTCTCATCCCTGTGGCCTCTTTGGGGGCGTGGTGGCCTCATCTAGTCTATAGCACTGCTGCAGCCAAAACATCTCTAAAGCCTCTATTTTTCTAAACCCCGCCCGAAGGTGCGCTCTAGTATTACTAAACCCCGCACGATGGAGCGCTCGTTGCACGATAACAACTGCATGGAGAACCCGGCTTTTCCAATATGGCCGCTGCACACTGCCCACATTTAAAACACCGACCGGTCTAGCTTCCACGAGACTCGTGGCCTCTCCCTACCGACACAGGTGCAATCAATGGTCCAATTCTATTGAGTAAAAAAAGGCATCCCCCGCTCCACAGGCTCAAACCACGGAAGCCGCGGATGAGGGAGGATGCGAGGATTTCTCGATGAGTAGTGAGTACGGCATAGCCGCGTTTGGGAGCCCTGAACCTTGACTTCTAGTATTGCTCCCACCACCTAGTACTGAACTTTTTGCATCCCCTTTTCCTACACCAACAGATGAAAGTTACATTTACCCCTCTTCCAGATCGGCTCATGCGGCAGTGACTCCTACTTATTCCAGTATGTATTGAGCAGAATGTATTATTTACCAGGAGCAATTCTTTGGCAGCTCAACACTGTTTATACCGATCTTCACGACATAGAGTGTGTGTTTTTTGTTATGTGTTTGTTCCGTCATATAGTGTCTTCCTTCCCCTTTTTTTGAACAGGTCACAGCACCATAGCATGTCTCAAAAGTAGAGACTCAGCTAAAAACGATAAGTCACCATACATGTCACCATGCTTTTCCTTCCACAGGTTACATCTAAACGCGCATTGGGAATCGCGTGGATGGTATTTACGTGCTCTCATTATGTTTTGCAGGCTCACGATTAAGAAATACTGATAGGGCTGTAACTAATATTTAATCCCATACCACATAGGTATTTTTCACTTGTATATACACATTGCACATATTGATGGCAACCTTAGTGAGTGACAGAGGGATCTGACCCCGTCCTGATGAAGAGTCAGGCAGCCTCGAAACATGTTGACATCACCAGGAGAACTGGCTCATTGCTAGCTTTTTGTTCCTCCGCCGCACGAATTTGAACGATACCAGCCTATGACCAATAAAGAATTTTTGTTTTCATAAGGCCAGGTATATTTTTAATCTCACTTTTTCCATTTACTCCTGACCCTACTTACACTCACTAAAATACACCTCACGTAGCACTTACAATATCTAAGTGCTCCAGCGTAGTCGCTAGTCGTAGCACTCCCCGTCCCGCAGTGGGGTGGGAAGACCCCGATGATGAAGCATTACACCAAGGGCCCTTTTGATGTGTGATGGGTATTTTAACAAATACTGTGTATACCTGTCATACCTTGGCTCACATAATCAAGGGGAACCAGAGTCCTAGATGCCTCCCCGGCTCTTATTGACTTCTGGCTAAGAATGCTGTGTTCATGATCTATCCTCTTATCATCCTCCAACAGTTTGTAGAATATTGGGGAAAGGTTGTGGTCTAACGGGCTAGGGCGTCAATCTCAAATCTGGAAAACCGGGTTTAAGTTGCTACAATGACGCTCAACATCCTGTGATTCTGGGCAAATCACTTAATCGTGCCTAACAAAAATTAATATGTCCTTGTGTAGCATAACTGGTGCTCGTGTAAAGTGCTCTGAAACCTGATACCTTCGGGTCAAGTTTGCGCTATATAAAACTTTAAAACAAAAAAAATACTCAGGGCCCAGTTAACAAAGGGAGTTACAACTCAGAAAGTTACGACTGTGGAGTATCTCCACTCATGACAGAATCTCCGCACAAGGGGCATATTATAAAGACAGGCGATAAAATTATCGCTGTTTTAGCGGCAGAAAACTGGCGCTAAAATGGCGATAATGGGCTTAATAATATGCCCTAAGGAATTCCAATTGAAGCCCACATTAAATGTGAAGGACATCTAAAATGGGCTTCAATTGGAATTCCATAGAGCATATTATCAAGCCCATTATCGCCGTTTTAGCGGAAACGGCGATAATTTTTTCGCTTGTCTTGATAAGATGCCCCTAGGGGTATAATCTCTGCGCTGCAGTGCTCAGGGCAGAGATTCCACCCCATTCCACATCCACGAGTGCAGACACTCCGCACTCGTAACTTTAGGTGTTGTAAGTCCATTTTTGAATCGAGCATTCGGGGCACGATTTACCCTTAACCGACCTGCAAATTGGGTTTCACATATAATGTTTTACCTTTTAAAAATTACAAACTTGTAGAGGCCTAAAAAGCCTATTCCATCTGAGGGTAATACTCTCCTTCCCATGTATTCAATACAGAAGAAGAAAATCTACAAATATATCCACGAAGGGAAGGAGTCAAAAAGGAAAATTGTTTAAATCCGGCACCCTCAATGCGAAGCACTCTAAAGCGACTGGCTGAAGTGGTATTTATGTACATTGCCCATTGATGTGTAATTCTTGATCTATTACTTCGGCATCAGTTCCTCATGGAACATTTTCGCTGGATGTCACCAGGCAGTGACATTTCTAAGGCATGGCTGCGTCGGACTTACACTTGTACCTGAACTCGACTGCTCATAAATGCCTGCTCTCCTATAAATACGCCATATCTCTTTTTCATCCACATTACTTTGAATACGTTCTACACCAAATTGCAGCACGTGCGCAACTTTGATTTAAGTGCTACGAAGCTTAACAGTACAAGCGCTCTCTTATTTTGACGCGAGTGCATTGGAAACGTCGAACATTGTGGATTACAGGATGTATATTACATGGAAGCGTATTGAGAAGGCAAAACCTCAGGGCGATGTGTGCATTAGAAGAGCTGGTATTGATTTATCAAGCAAGAAACCAGAGAGCTGGGGGTAAAGAAAATACAGAGCAGCGATGGAGCTAAGTATAAACCGTTCTCTGAAATGATATGATGTCATTTGGTACTGTAAGAAGGGAAGCACTATGGTTATGAAAAGGGCACGAAAGGAGAGCTATTGGGCGTGTACAGGATGCTCTTCACTGGCCAAGAACAGATAATGCTCAACCCTGTGGACAATGATTTACGCAGGCCAGACTCTGGGTCCTGCTCGAGGGTCATTTGCATTCATCATATAACTTCCAAGTGTTTCACTGAGCTTTACAATATACACCTATGCATACGACGTTTTAAACTTTCACCTTTTCAATGCTTTTAAGAGTTACCATTGTGAATTACTGCACATCCTTTGCTTTAAAATATGTTACACGTTATGTAAAATCCCTGGCATGTGTAGTAATATCGTGTGAATCTCGCAGCAGAATGTCCTTATTTATGTACAAAGTTGGAAATACCAGGGCAACATTTATCCAAAACTTGAATGGTTTTAGAAGAAATACTTTTGCGTTTTTCACTCTGCCATAAACCAATGCCCTGTAGACAGAATACGAGATCAGACAATTTGCCGCACCTATTAAATTACTTTTTGCTTTTATGTTATTATTTGGATTAATGAAAAGTATTGTTAGGAATTTTTGGAACTTGAACATTTTTACAGCTTTATTGAGTTGGAGGGTTGGCGATTGTGGTGTTTCCCCCAGCCTGGGAGCATGCAAATAAAATATGCTGCACACGGAGCTCTGCAAATCACGTATCTTTATTCTCTAACATACAACCATACACTGTGCACCATAGTTTTATAACCACACCGTAACACCTCCCAGCAGATTATGCACTTCCTGTTTAGAGAACCGCAAAGGTCCTAGCATGCACAATCTCCCCCTGTGTTAAATAAAAGTACAGACAGCATTGGCATCATAGTTCCTCAATGAGCCTTGATCAGGCAACAATGGCATCAGTTCAGATGTTTGATACAGACAGGAAGATAGGGTCGCCTCACTCATGATATCAGAAGCTGATGAAAATCGAGGTAGGAGTCCCGTGTCATAGACTTTCCGGGGTGATCCGTTGTCGCCATGTGTCCTTTGCACGTTACAACCATCAAAGTGTTGACATCAAACAGAGTGTCCACTTTTCTCTCCCTTTTCTGTTTGGCCAGTGTCCAGTCCCCTTTTCCGAAGACTGAATTTTGGGTGCATCAGCGCTGATCAGCATATGATTCGAAAAAAACTTTATTCGGCAATACTGCCATAAAAGCACAATAAAAAAATCATATATATATATTTTATTTTAAATGTCACAACATAAGATAGCATTATACAATATATAAACAATTGCATTTAAACCCTTGATATCAGAGACTATACAATGTAAATGGGAGAACTACCCCTCTACAAATTAGCCTTTGGTAACTTTTGGGGAGCGACAAGCATCACAGATAGACAATTTTTAAAATCAAAATAGAATAATACCGTCATAAAATAGTTAAAATTTGCATTTAAGAAAATAAATAGCTAGCAGGGAAGGAGAATAAATATAAAATCAAATAATACCTTTTAAAATCAGGAAATTGACAGCAGAAAAACGACACCCTCTAATACTCAATCCCAACGTCTCACTAAACGTTTGCGCTTACACCAGATTGCAAATTAAAAATTTGCTATGGCAACAACAACAACCGGGTGTGTGTCATGCTTTAGTAGACTATAGACCTCTCTGTAGTTTCTTGCTCCTAAATTCTTACAGAGTTGGAAAATCCATTTTGATCTCGGCAGATGGTATGCTGGGCAAAAGAAGATCACATGGATCTCTGTCTCTTCGATCTCATTGCACCCGGGACATAAGAATTTATTGGCTCCCGCCCACTTATTAGTAAATGCAAATAGGGGGAGCATCCCGTGCCTAAATTGAACAAACAATTTCTTACCTACAAGAGGTTGTATCAGGTCTAAAGCTGGCTCCAGGGTGTAGTGCAATTTTACATCCAGAAATCAAGAAGTCTCCTATGGCCCCCTGGGACCTGGAGTCCTTTTGATGTGCAGTCTCCCTTGCAAAACCAACAGTGCAGCAGGTCCCGTGAAGCGAGAGCGGCAAGCTGCTTTTAGCGCTGGTGCAGGTGATGTAAGGCAAGTGTGGTGTCTCCTATGGCCCCCTGCGCCTTGGAGTCCCTTTGGTGTGCAGTCTCCGATGCCAAACCAACAGCGCAGCTGCTCCCGCGAAGCAGGAGCGGCAAGCTGCTTTTAGCGTTAATGCGGGTGATGCGAGGCAGGTGCGGCATCTCCTATTGCCCATTGGGACCTGGAGTCCCTTTGGTGTGCAGTCTCCGATGCCAAACCAACAGCGCAGCGGCTCCCCCCAACAGCGCATGGTTTAATCTCACACTTTCAAAAAGAGTCTGTTACACAAACCTCATAGGCATTCACCAAAGTCCATTTTGTCCGTTTGGTTCTAGCGGCTCTCCAAAATAGCAGTGTGGCAGGACTCTCACCAGTTTTGCAGCGAGGAGTTGATCAATAGGGTTTGGCAGATGGCTTGGTTGAGATCGATTCCCTCCATCAATGCTCGCTGAATTACCCTCTTGAAGGTGCCAATGAACCGTTCAACATCACCATTCGCTTGGAGCCAGAGAGGTGTACTCTTCTGATGCTTGATATTAATTCAAACAAAAAACTCCTTGAATTCTTTACTCTTGGAATGTGGGCCATTGTCAGATTGGAGAATAGCAGGGATGCCCCAGGCTGCAACAATGTTATCAAGCCGCCCAGTGACTTTGTCATGGGTTGTCGATGACAGTCTTCCACCAAAGGAAAATGCTCATTTTCATCAGTGACTACCACAATATGATATCCATTTCATAGAGGCCCAAAGAAGTCATCTGCAACTCTCTCTCGGGCATGTGCAGGAAGGTGAGACATTGCCAATGGATGTTGCATCACCTTGGGAGATAAACAGTTACAAAGGTGACATGCTTTCAGCTCTTTGTAAACCCGTTCATCTAGGCGGGGGTACCACACTGGGTCTTTAAGGGCTCTTTTGGTAGTTACAATGCCACAATGTTCTTCATAGGCCAGTTTAATAATTTGCTGTCTCAGGCTCACAGGTATGACTAACTTTGAGCCTCTCAGTATGATACCTTCTCAGGGATGGATAGCACATCTTGTAAATGTTTGAATTTTCAAAATTCAACATCATCAACAAAGGGGTAAAAAAACAATTCTTCCAAGATTGCATTGTTATGATGTCTTTGCAGATGAGCATGTCCTTATCTGCATTCATAGTAGCAATAATTTGTACTACAGACACAGCTGCTGACCTGCTCTTCCTCATAATGACCTTTATATACTCTTCTGCTGCTTTGGACGTTGCACTGTGGTGATGTAGTGGCACTTATGAAAAGTAGTAGTCTGCAGGGTTTTGATCTTTTCTCGAATTGTGTACAATCACATAGTCGTACTCTTGCAATTGTAACCCTCAACCCTCAATGTAAGAGGGCATCTTTGATATCGGGTTTCTAAATATAGTGAGCAACGCTTTGTGGTCTGTAATGATAGTGAAACATTTTCCATAGAAAAACAAATGAAAATGTTTGCAGTCCCACACTACAGCCAGACTTTATTTATCCGGCTGAGAGTAGAAAATTATTCTCTGGACATTCAGATGGCCATTGTGTTGAGCAAGGATTCCCCCACCTGGCTTGCGTCTACTGTAATCTCAGTATGTTCCTTCGGGTCAAAATAGGCCATTTCAATTGCATTCTCAATCACATGTTTTATGTCTTTGAAACTTTGATCGCATTCAGATGACCACCAGAAGGGGACATTTTGCTTTGTTAAGACTCTCAATGGAGCACTCATTGTAGCAAAGTCACAAATGTACCTTGAGCAGCAACTAGTCATGCCTGTGATCGACTGCAGCATGGTTACATCCTATGGGGGGGGGGGCAAGTAGATAACAAAGCTTGCACTTTATCAGGATCAGGAGTCATTCCCCACCAGAGAATATGTGCCTGAAGAATTTGAGTGTGGTTTTGTGAAATTCTCACTTTGCCATATTCACAATAAGACCTGCTTCAGCAACTAATTGACACACTTGCGAAAGGGCCTTGTCATGTCCCTTTTGTGTTGTCCCAAATACCAGTATGTCATCACTGAATTGAAAGCATGAGTGACAGGTTGAATTTCTCAGTGGATGTCATCCTAAAATACCTTTGCAGCCAAAGATACCCCGAAACTCAGTCTTTTGTATCTGAACAAACCAAAATGAGTTGAAAAAGTAATAATGTACCTACAGGGTTTTCGTCCAGCTCAAGTTGATGGTATTCTTTGTTCAGGTCAAGAAGGGAGAAGACTTTGGTCCATTCAGCTGCATTATCATGTCCGCGATGTGGGGACGAGGAAGTATTTTGCTCTCGATTGCTTTGTTGGGCTGGCACCTTATCAACACAAATGCACAATGCACGTCCACTGTCCTTTTTTGGCACCACAACTATGGGAAAAGCCCATGCCCTGGGACCATGGTATCGTTCTCTGATATCATACTTCAACAGTGTTTCAAGTTCTTTCTCAATGGCTTATTGTTCGTGGAAAGCGACTCTACAGTGCAGTTGGGCAACAGGGCAAATGCCTCATTAATTTGAAGTTGCACTTTCATTGTCTTGTGCCTTCCTAGAACATGAAACAGCAATGGGAACTGACACACAATTTAAAACTGAGCAGGAATGTTGTAGTTTAGAGACATCAGTCCCATGTCAGCAGCAGCGACATAGCTAAGTAAGCATGCACTTTATGAAGTTCCTTGAAGAACATGAGTCAGTGCTTGCTTTATTGTTGTTTTGTGTGTCAGGGTTGCTGTAAATGATCTTGACTCTGTAATGGTTTAGACACAGCCCCATGCATACCTTTGTGTTTGACAGGGTAAGTCCTGGGTCAGGAGATAAGCTGTTAAACTTCTCTACCAGCATGATATTAATTGGCACACCATTGTCTATAATGAAGGGTATGTGGCAGCTGTTCACCTTTACTGTAATTTTAGGGCAGTGCCCTAATGAAATTCTTTACTCCGCTTGGTGCCTCTCTTTTGACTTTTGATCTTCTTTGCAAGCAGCCGATCCAATAGGTGCAGGTTGTTCTTTGATAGATATCATCAATGCACATCCTTTTTCTTCACGCGCAATGATGTTGAAGAAATTGATGATGATTAGCTTGGTTTCTTTCTACTTGTCATAACTGATGTTGCCTTTTGGACTTGTGGGATTGATGACAATGCTTCTGGAAGCTTCTGCCACCCATTTTCTCTGCTTGCTGTGATGCATTTGGTTTCTCTTTCACTTTGCAGACCATAAAAAAGTGTTTTTTCTTTCCCACAGCCTTTACATGTCTGTCCCATGGCTGAACATTTACCATCATGGGGAAATGAAAACCCACATCAGACACATAACTTTTCTTTCGTTGGAGACGTCAACCTACTTTTCAATGCTAATTCACTGTGCGCTGTTCCTACTTTCATAACAGCAGCTTGGTCCATTTGTTCATTCTTCTGCCCTCACAGCCATTAGCATTTTCTCTAAACTGAGTATCTTTCTCCACATGCGTCTTCTGAAAGAGTCTCAGAGACAACCATTGATGACTCTGAGATGCATGAATTCTTCATCATTTAAATCCCAGAAATTGCAGAGTTTGAAAAGTGCATCAAGTCTCTCAGCAAACTCATTCATTGTTTCACCAGCCTCTTGTCATTGTTGGTTGAAGATGTACCTTTCATAGTTGACATTTGGCATCGGATTGAACGTGGCTTTCAATGATTATTTTATCTTTTAGTACGACATTGCATCAGTTTGTGAAATTTGCTTTAGCACTTCTATCACTCCATTACCGGAAAGTGCTTTTAGATATTTAATGAATTTCTTATTGCCTTTTTGCTCTAGCAAACATTTTAATCCATGCAGCCCACCTCACACTGATGTTCTCTTTGTTTGCTGTGTTGATATAAGGTGTGGCTTTAGAAATCTAGTAGCGGTATATCACGCGCTCCTGTCAGCCTCTGTGCTTGAACCAGGGCCATCACACCCAATCGAAGGTCTTTTATCGTCATGTGCTCACCTGGTCCCAATGCCCTCGAGGTGTCGCCAGACAGGATCTGTGCCAGGCCCAGAACATGTCTCAGATCATCCATGTCTTCTGGGTGGTGGAAGCATGCAAGGCTTGGTCTTCTGTAATGCAGTAACCTGGTCACAACCGCGGAGATGATACTGGAACCAATGATGGACCTCCTATCCCTCTTGAGGAAAGGAAATGCACAGCAATCAAAACCTTAGAACACACACTGTCTCATGGGGGAATAGGGGTTGGAATAAAATATGCAAAGAGAGACTAGCAGTATTAAATCGGCACTGTGGCTGAGCGACACTGCGTAATTGGATCTGCACTTCTGAGATCTTCTATGTTTGTGAGGTATATGTGCCAGGGACCAGAATGTCGGTCTTTGGATGAAGCCATGCACTGGCTGCAGTTTCCATCCATACACTAACAGGTCTCCACATACCGTGACCATACATTGACTTCAGTGAGATGCACTGACAGGTGTCATCAGCAGCTCGGCATGAGAGCAGAATAACCAAAATTGCAAATTGGAGTGTGGCATTCCTAGGAATAAACTTGAAATACTGATTGGAGTCATTGACACTCCCAGGGATAAAATGGGAACATAGATTGGAGTTACTAGTACTCCCAAGGATAAACTCAGAACAAAGGTAGAACTTACTTGCGTTCATAAGCATACACTTGAAATACAGGGTGGGTAACAAGATTTAAGCACATATCAAGGACTTGAAAGTGCTTTCTCTTGGCACTACTGTTTATCAGACAAATACAGAGCTCAAGTCTTTAATCCTGGCACAATATAGTTCTAGCGCCAAGGTTTCAGGAAAGGCCCGGAGGATAAACGCACAAGAAGCGCTGGAGTATTCAGCAGAGAGAAAATGGAGGAAAAGTCTATGGTCTTTGAAGACGGGGATACTTGGTCCTGTTTACTACAATAGGCGGTTTAGTGCACACTAACCTGATATCAAGGACTCAGCCTAGCCTTCCATATAAATGAAGTTCGAAGAAGATCTTGAGCTTTGACTCGGAATCGCAAGGGTCTGGAGTAGCTACACAGGAGGGAGCATGGAGGAAGTCGTCAAGGAAGCTGGTGCCACAGGAATCACATGTTCGGATGAACTTGAAGGAGACTGGACCTCGTCTCTGGTCTGGCAAGAATCTTCAGGTGAGTGGGAAGGGTGAAGCTTGCTCTGCAAGGAGCCTGGCCAAGCACTGATTCGGGAATGGGCAGGGTTTATATACCCCTCGAAGGCTCAATAAATGCAACTAGATCACGTGTGGCATGTGGGGACATGGTCATCTGGAAGGTTCTCGAACCTTGGGAAAAAAAACATTAGTACATTCTCTTTGATCTTACAGAATGAGCAGATGCAACTTGTTGATCCGAACCAAATAACAAGCAAATGTATCGTTTTCACTCAAATGCACATTATGTAAAACACAAAGGCCTCAGTTAAAGCAGGAGCAAGGCTTTCCATTGGCTCACAGGATGCTGGGGGAAGGTTGCAGGGATTGAAGCGCAATGGAGTTATGAGTCCTGGGGCAGCATTTGTCATTGGGGTGCTGTGGAGCATCATTCGTGGTATCACAGTACATCATAAAGCACCACAGCAGTAGAGCAACATGAGCCCTGCGCGCTAGGCCCACTTTATAGAGGGTGCATGTGGGGGTCATGACGTATATCACACTCTTTGCTCTTGACAATGAGTATATGTTATTTTTCTCATATATGGTTGATGTTGCCTTTCTCATTTTGCATTATATGAATAATTACGGTGTGTTTGAGCATGGCACGGTCTCTTTGTTGGCAGCTTTACGAGCAAACTTCTTTGATGGCCATGTATGAGTGGTGGCGGGGCTTTGACTCCATATATGCCAACCCCAGATTGATTTGCATTGATTCGGCAAGCACAAGCAGATTACTGTACTATTGCAAACCTCCTTGTTTCTTCGGGGCACCTCTCCCGTCCTCATCACCAGTTGTAGTGGCCTCCCTAGCCCGGGAGAATGCAAATAAAATAATCTGCACATGAAGCTCTTCAACATACATCTTTGTTCTTCAACATAAAAGCACAAACTGCAATCATTGGGTCATAACATTTATAACCACACCTTAACACCTCCCAGTGGATTATGTACTTCCTGTTCAGAGTCCGCCCAGAAACTTTAAGAATCCTAGTGCACACTACTGCGATTATTCACCAATTATACATGGATGTTATGACCCATAGTTTGCAGATTTAGTGCTTTGTATTTACGTTTAAAATTTGCCATGCAGCACAATATAACTGTCTCAGCTGCTTTATGCAAATAAGCAATGATAATCAAAACCCTAATAGCAGTAATGTAATGTCATATGAGACGTCTGCCTTCCTTCCGAGTCCTCCATAGACACAAGTTAAGACTTACTGTTTTATTGCAAAACACTCTTATGTTAGACCGCAATAAAGAATATTTTTCAAAACACCTACATATTTTCCTACATGTGAACACTGAACATCTAATTGTGGTACTGATGATAATGTAGACTGGAGTAAAAAAAACTCTGTTGCACACTTTATATTGTCTAATATCATTTAAAGAGCAAGATTGCTAGACATCCTACTTTTAATCTAATCTGCCCTACTTTCAAATCATAATGTATATTAACAGGTGCCTTAAATCCAAATTGACATGTGACCTGTGGTAGAATCATAAATTTCCCAGAAAACATTAGCAGTGTAAATATTTTCTATCAAACTGCAATGTTTTTCTTAGTGCAGTTAGTTCAGGGATATGGGCTCCCATCAAAATGGAGAAAGCATGATTTATATTTATTTATTTTCGAGATTTTTATTGCGCATACAAATACCCGAAGGTGTCTCGGCGCATATGGAAGCTAATTACGATCAGACAGCAACTCTACTGGTTAAACAGCCGTGTTTTTAAGAGCCTACGGAAGCTCATCAAATTGGGGGCAGTTTTAATCGCCAATGGCCGTGAGTTCCACAGTTTGGGTATAGCCACCAGAAAGCGCCTGTCTCCCCATGTAACAGTTCTTGTACGAGGCACTGCAAGAGAGCAGATGTTAGCAGATCTAAGCTGCCTCATGGGGGTATACAGCTGAAACGCTTCTGTCAGAAACTTAGGTCTGACGCCATGCACTGCCTTATAGGCAATACAGAGGGCCTTGAATTTAATTCGGTTCTCTACTTTTAGCCAATGCAAATGACGAATGGCGGGAGTGGTGGACTGGCGACGGGGGATATCAAGAAGAATCCTTGCCGCCGCATTCTGTATCGACTGAAGCTTTGATAGGACGTGTTTGTGAGTATTTAGAAAGAGGGCATTCCCGTAATCAATTTTTGAAAATACTAAGGTGGAAACTAGGGTCTTCCCCGCTGAGGTAGGGAGGTAAGGCAGTAATTTTTTGATTTTCTTTAAAATAAAGAACGCAGATGACACCACCTTGTTGACATGAAGGCTGAATGACAACTTGCTATCAAAAATAACTCCCAGGTTTCTAACCTTTTCTACCGGGACAGGTGGAGAACCCAACTGGACAGGCCACCAGATGGAGGACCATTCCAGGGAGAGCTTACCGAAGGTCATAATCTCGGTTTTGTCCGAGTTGAGCCTCAAACAATTGGAGGCCATCCAGGTGCTAACAGTAAGCATGGCCTTTTGGAAGTTAGTTGCCACCACTGGGCCGTCCTTGTGGATTGCCAGGACAAGTTGGGTGTCATCTGCGTAGGATGTCAGTCGCAGCCCATGGGCCTTTATTACCCTCGCTAAGTCTGCTACATAGATATTAAATAGCGTTGGACTTAGCGAGGAGTCCTGTGGGACTCCACAAGGGAGTGCAGAGACAGGAGAGTAGAAATCACCCAACTTCACTGTCTGGGTACGGTTGGCCAGGAAAGATGAAATGAGATCCCTGGCCATGCCGTTTATCCCCAGGGCTGCGACACGGTCGACCAAAATAGCATGGGCGACCGTGTCAAAGGCCGCAGACAGATCCAAGAGAATCAGGACGGCCACACCTCCCTGATCCATGATGGCTCTAATCTCAGCTGAGGCCTTTATTAATGCGGTCTCGGTTCCATGCCCTTTCCTGAAACCAAACTGCGTTTCGTCGAGAAGTTGGTGAGTATCGACCAACTCCGACAGTTGTTTGTTCATCAAGGATTCGCATATTTTGGTAGGAAAGGGGAGACACGCAATTGGTCTATAGCTAGCCACAGCTGTGGGGTCCAGGGAGGGTTTTTTCAAGGGGTTTAATCACCGCCTTCTTCCAGGAGGTTGGATATTGACCAGTTTGGAATGCGGTGTTGCAAATTTCCATAAGTGGTCGCAAGATCACTTCGCTAAGATTAGCCATCACAGAGGGAGGGCAAGGGTTCAAGGGGGAGCCAGACTTAATAGAGAGAATGAGTCTGCTGATGTGGTCTTGCGTAGTGGAGGCAAAAAAGGGGAGAAGATTGTGATCGTGTTGAGGTGTTAATTCCTCCCTAGTGCAAACTCTGGGTCGGGTCCTTATATCCCCTTCAAAGGATGAGTATATGTCTGCCACCTTAGTAATAAAAAAGGTGGACAGAGCATTACAAAAAGTCTGAGAGGGTTCAACCCCGGAACCTGTGGAAGGAGTGGACAACGTGGTGACAACTGAGAACAGTTCTCTAGCAGAGTTCTTGGCATTCTCTATTTGGGCCGAGAAGAAGGCGCTTTTTCGGGCTATGATTGCCTTTTTATATATTGTGAGGGCGTCCTTATAGGATTGCTTGGCTATGGGGCAATAAAATTTCCTCCAACGCCTTTCCAGGTTCCTGCAATGTTGTCGAAGGATCCTGAGATCCTCGGTATACCAAGCCGCCGACGGAGTTGTTCGGTTAGGTCTCTTGAGCTTCTCTGGAGCCACTTGGTCAGCAGCATTCCGAATCCAGTCTTGGAAATCGGAGGCTGATAGAGCAGGGTTACCTCTTCCCGTAGGACAGGATAGTGCGAGAAGGTCTAACATCTGAGGGATATCCGCATTCTTCCAGGCACGAGTCCCTGTCCTGATTCGTGGCCTGGGGGGGGGAGGATTAGCAGTCCGGGTGAGTATTCCAAAGATAATAGCCCTATGATCGGACCACGTAAGGGGAAGAGTGTCCAATACAGAGATATCAGGATTGTTGGTGAACAAACCATCTAATGTATGTCCCGCCTGATGTGTAGCTCCCTTTACCAGTTGATGAAGTCCTAGAGTCAAGAGGTCATCAGTAAGTTGAGTTGTCTCGTGATTATCCTGCTCTTCCAAATAGAAATTGAAATCTCCCAATATCATGTATTCCGTTGAACTTATGATATGGTCATTAAGATCCGAAAGAGTGGAGAGAAAGGAACTTCGAGGACCAGGAGGGCGGTATAACAGGATTCCTTTAAGGGCTTGTTTATGATTTATGCTTGTTTATGATTATACTAACATTGCATTACGCTGTGCATTAAAATCTGGCTCAACTGTGAAGAAGGCTTCATTGTAACAGTTATGGAAGGACATGCTGCCAATCTGAATTGAATAAATGCTCGTGCATTACAGATTTGCGCTTTGACCTCTTTGCTTTTGTGTGATTTGAATTACAGGACACTCCATGCCCGTTAAACAAAGTCGACCTGCAGGGATAAGGGCTCCCATCAAATGGAGAATGGTATTTTGATATATGTGGAATGCAGCTCCTGTATGGAGCACCCTCAACACCAGCGACACTCTACATTTGCTCTCCTCAAATGTCTACTTTTCTATCAAAGTTTTTAAGCATCGGATTAGCACAGTGCTATCCACGCCGCGATAGAAATGGGCCAAGTCTTTTGTCATTTGTACAGCAAAGTCTTTAAGCATAGGATTAGCAAAGTGCTATCCACGACGAGCTGTAAAATGACAAAAGCCATTTATCAATCCAGGCACAATATTACAGCTTTGAATTGGTTAAATACCATCCAAGCCAACCTGAAATGAATAAAAGCAACCCCTGACACGTGTTTCCCTGTCATTACCATTCTTCAGAGAGGTTTAGAGTTGTCCAGACACAAGGGAGCACCCAGTATAAGTCAAAACAATACCCTTGCAGGCATAGAGCACCGCTATTCAATCCCTTTATGCCCTGATAGAGAACACTTAAAGAAGGGATTGAATAGCGGCGCCCACAATGTGCTAAACAGTGGCTGAAAACGTGCTTATTTCCCACTTTTATCACACCATGCCATGAAGAAGGAAGACTGTTTCTGAAACACGTAGGCGTTTGCTGTTCATTGATTGTAGGAGAATCCAGGGCCGTTGTTGCTGCCCTGCAATAAAAGGGGACATCGATTGCTGCGTTGGTGTCTTCTCTTGCGGGGCAAATTCAAATGGAATATTACATGGCCAGCCAGGGTCACGAAGACTACCCCACCGATGTGAGGCGGGTCCGTGTGTTTGAATGCAGACACGTGTAGCGGAGCAGCATACCGTGCAGGAACAGCGCGAAAAAAGCAGCGTGCCTGGGCTCACCTTAACAATGCCCTGATGAAGAACACTTGAAGAAGGGATTGAATAGCAGCACCCACTATGGACTAAACAGTGGCTGAAAACGACACCAACCAGAATACCTAGCGAGGAAACGCCCAGTGGGGCGGGACTTATACCTACCTGAAAACACCTGAAAAAGCAATGGCTGCTTGTTTCCCACTTTTATCACACCATGCCATGAAGAAGGAAGACTGTTTCTGAAATGCGTAGGCGTTTGGTGTTCATTGATTGTAGGAGAATCCAGGTCTGTTGTTACTGCCCTGCAATAAAAAGTGAAAGCGACTGCTGCGTGAGTGTCTTCTCTTGCGGGGCAAATTCAAATGGAATATCACAGGACCAGCCAGGGTCACGAAGACTACCCCACTGCTGTGAAACATTTTCGTGTATTTGAATGCAGACACGTGTAGCGGAGCAGCATACCATGCAGAAACAGCCCGAAATGAGCAGCATGCCTGGGCTCATCTCAACAATGCCCCGATGGAGAACACTTAAAGAAGGCGCCCACTATGGATAAAAGGTGAAAGCGAACGCTTCGTGGGTGTTTTCTCTTCCGGGCCAATTCAAATGGAATATATTTATAAGGAAAAAATTGCAGGGGGGCAACAAATTGATTGTCAAACAGTCAGATAAGGGGGGCAATATTGTCCTTTGGCCTAAAGAAATGTATATGGAGGAGGCTTTGTTGCAACTCAACGACAGAAATTGTTATTGTAGGAGCGACTGGAAAACAGCTAGATGGGCCTGGGATGCTTTCCATACCAAATTATATACTTGGAAGGGCATGGGGTTATTGAGTGGGGATGAGCAGAAGTTTCTCAAATCTAACTATCCTGTAATCCCTGTTTTCTATATGATCCCAAAAGTCCACAAGAATATATCCAAACCACCGGGCAGGCCTATAATCTCGGCCAGACAGGGTACATTTGAGAACACCTCCCGCTACATTGATCATTTCCTGCAGGAACATGTGAGAGCTCTTCCCTCTTACATCAGAGATACTGGGGATTTTTTGGACAAGATTAGATCGGTTGTGTGGCAGGAAAATTACTTACTGTTGACACTTGATGTAACTTCCTTGTACACAAGTATAAATCATGATGATGGCCGGTAAAACATTTTTTGCAGAGAAGGCCGGCCCACATGCTACAACACAATAACATGATCAGTGAGATGACAGAGATCTGCCTAAAAAGCAACTTCTTCCTGTTTCAAAAGCAGGTGTTTCAACAACTGAGGGGGGTTGCGATGGGGGCCTGCTTCTCCCCAAGCTATGCATGTTTGCACATGGGGCTTTGGGAGGAGCAGGTCCGTGGGGGAACCTATGAGAGTATTATGGCTAATAACATCATAGCCTGGTACAGGTTTATAGATGACCTCTTCATTATTTGGAGGGGGTCAGAGGAGGAGGCATCTAAGTTCATTTCAGACATCAACAAAAACGATTTGAACTTAAGATTCACTGGTCAGATCAGTAGCTCAAAGGTCACCTTCTTGGATGTGGAGGTTAGCATTGCTAACAATAGAATGGTAACGGACCTGCACCGTAAAGATACAGCAGGCAATACGGTTCTGCACGCCACTAGCCATCACCCAGCCCACCTGATTCGCAGTATCCCCTATGGGGAAATGCTAAGGATCAGGAGGATCTGTAGTACAGGGGAGAACTGTGCCAGAGCTCAGAATGTGAGCAGGGAAAGATTTGTGGAAAGAGGGTACTCGAGAGCAATGGTGGAGGGTGCCATGAGACGTGCCAACAAAACCTCTGGGCAGGAGATTATTGCCGATGTTGAACCAACACAGGGACTAGAAGACAAGGAGTCCGGTCAACCCAGATTGATAACTGCTTATAGCCGGCAGCACAAACAAATTCACAACATAATACGCAAGAACTGGCAGGTCATCAAGGGAGATCCGGTAATTGGGGGGATCCTAGCTGATAGACCAGCCATAACATACAGTCGAGCCAGATCTATGAGCGATATGTTGGTGAGCAGCAGTCCTGAAGTGTCTGATGATAACTGGCTGGGAAAAAGTAAGGGCTTTGTCAAATGTGCTGTCTGCAAGGCGTGTAAGATAGGGAAGAGCCGTACTTCCTATATCACGCCTTTTAGCGATGTTGTGATGGACATTAAAAAGAAAATCACCTGTAAATCGGACTTTGTTGTTTTTGTGTTGGAGTGCGCTTGTGGCTTGCGATACGTGGGCAGCATGAAATTGCAGGTTCACAAGCGCATCCTACAACATCTAAGGGCAATCAGCAACAAGGATGAGTCTTACCCTGTTGCTAGACATGTGAATACATGCCACGGAGGTGATATAGGATGTCTACAGTACTATGCCATAGATATGGTCCCACCCCTTCGTAGAGGGGGGGACAGAGAGGCACGATTGAGAATATTGGAGACTCAATACATCTTAGAGCTCAATTCAAAAACCCCTAATGGTCTGAACCAAACTGAAGACTTACATTCATGTTTATATTGAGAATCTGAATATAAAGCAGGGGGGTTTTGATCAGCAAAACATTAGTACTGTAAGGGGGCGCAATCTGTTTTAATACAAATGCAACATTGCCAAACATAAGATGGCCTATATATATAATTTTTTAACTCAATTTTGATGGTGATGGGTATAGTGTTATGTTAACCACTAGGGCACAATTTTTGTTTATTGAAACAATGTATTAGTTTAAGTTGTTTCACGTGTATTAGCAGTTTCCCAGTATACTGCAGTGTGGACGCAGTGGTTGAAGGAGTTGTTATGCCCACTTGGGCTCAATTTTGAGAAAAGGTCCTCAACATGTTTTCCTCAGAAGCATACCCATGCTTGGTTTCCGTCTGCGTAATTTGCACATAACAGAGCGAATTTGCACAGAATTAAAGAATTGTATATTTTTAGTCATGATTTTAACATGCAATATACGAAGTCACTTTATTATTTTAATTGGTTTTTATATTTAATCAATTCAATCGACGGGAACCTGCGTGAGGGTAATATGAGGATAAAGAGTTTTAATTGGAGGAAAATAATTATAATTTTCTCACATTGTTTATCTCTTATTTGTACATGTTGTATTTTGAATAATATGGACCATGAGTAATTTGTTTGAACTGGAATTTTACATGTGAATATGTCGTGCATTTATTCCTGACCAGGCTGAAGTCTGTTTTTTATGTCCACAGGCTGAGGGGTCAGCTGATTATGCACTTGCACTTTAAAATGATCGGTGATTTGCCGGACCATGTCATGTGATCAAGGGATCGAGGTCCCGAAACGCATCATGGCGGCGTGTTTGTCTGCACAAGGATGAAATAAAAACACTTTGCAAATTTCCAATTGGGTCCGGTTTTGTTGGTGTTCTAAGCAGTGTTTGGGACATAACGGAGTTCGTCTCATATATATATATATATATATATATATATATATATATATATATATATATATATATATATATATATATATATATGAAAAAGAGTTCCTCCTCAGCTCGCTCTGCGCTCGCAGACACCGCCTCCACGCCAGCAAAAATGAGGACCGGACCAACAAAGTCAGCAAGAATGATGTTTTTATTCAACAGAACCAGCGACGCGTTTCGAGCGAAAAGCCCTTGTTCACGCTACAACATGTTTGGAATAATTATGCTTTTTTATATACTTGCAGTGATATTGACACCGCCCCCTGGTGGTGTCCACCATAATCATGTGATCTACAATAAACAGTGAAGAAATACTATCGCTGGTGTCATTTTACGTTTGCTGACAAAATATGACATAAATATATATTTGCACAGTTGCGTACTTTGCACAATATTCTAAGGAGAAACACATCCTAAGGTTATAAGCATTTGCACAATGGCGTGTTTTGCACTTAGTCTGAGGCACCCACCAGCACTTTAGTTTCAGTAACTTGTTGTCTAGTAGGATATATCACTATTTGAATAGTATTTTTACTGCGCTGTACAAACCACATAGATTGGTTCTGACAACAAAGGTATTTTACCATGATTTATGTATATAATTGGCCCATACCTTCGTATAATCCATGTCGTGTTGTTGTATTATTTTTCATGCACAGACCACAGTATTTGACTGTAATTGTTTTACCTTGAGTTAAATATCGTAACAAATTCGATACTAACTTGTGAAATGTCTCTGCTGATGCATTTAAACTCCAGTATTTTGTCCATGTCTACTTCCAGCCCTCACACGTGACGCTGTTACAACTAATTACTGGCACTTTAAAAGAGCGTTTTTTTGATTGAGAACGTTGTCATGTGAGCAAGGCTCCTCGGAGCCGAAACGTCATGCGGCTGAATTTGCACTAATACATTTCCAGCACTTACTTGGTCTGTGTCCGTGCTATCCTTTCCTCTGCGAAGTTTTGCGCACTGGGTGGGGACGAGGCATTCTGGAGATATATATATATCAATATAAATATATATATATATATATATATATATATATATATATATATATATATATATATATATATATATACAGTATTGTGTCAAGAATAAAAAGTGAGGAAAGACTATTGCTGACTCATAAGAAAATAAGCATAATGCACATGAAAAATACAGTTTTTGGTTAAAATCCAACAATGATGAGAGTAATGGCTAAAAACACTCTTACCACACTACAATACAACTAGGTTAAAATCCAGAAGTAAAATTAGGTCAATAAATCCTAGTAGTGCAAAATAGCATAATGCCTGAAGGTTGGAGTGATTAAGATCAAAAACCATCATATCACAATAGAAGGAATTAAGTTATCATGTGCAAAATAGCAAAATTGAAATAGCAGCAATAGATCGAAAAAGTGCAAATAATTATATAAAGTACAAAAAGTGAATACGAGGAAATATATTTCTCCTATGCAGGAAGAAGCGCATTATCATATGGTTTGAATATACTAAACAGAATATAAATGCATCCTAAACTCAGAGCCCTGAGCTAGTGAGCAATATATATCATAAATAGTAACGATGTAAAAATCCCATATAATAAAAACTAGTATCAAAAAGAATTGCTTATGTAAACATTAAAAATGGGTATATATCTAAAAAGCATTATATCCCATATGTAAATTCATATATGGCACCGTACAAAAAACACACAAAATATACAAAACATTTAGAGCAAAATTGATAAAGGACAGCAAGATACAACATACTATGAAAATAAACTATCAGCATAAACTCCTAAAACCAAAGCATTGTAATGATGCAGATCGCAAATAGGGAACCTAACTTGCGAACTGCTGCTATGGTACAAATACATATTAATATAATAAAGGTGGACTGATGGCTATGCGTTGGAAGGGCTCTAGTGTGTTACTCTAGGAAATGATGTAACTCTTCAATGTTGTTGAGCCCGTTGGGCCAACGACTATCGAGCTCTAGAATGAACCGTGATTCCAACTTTCTAAGTGCCAACTCTCTATTGCCACTGCACTCGTCCAGCATGAACCAGCACTCCCCAATGTCCCGGGGCACCACCAATCCAAAAAAACGAAAGCTGACCCAGTCTTAAGGTGAAGAAGAATTTTTATTCAGTTCCATCGCCACCAGCATAACGTTTCGGCCTGCTTGGTATATATATTAGGATGTTTCTAAAATGGTGGACAAGATGCAGTTTAAAAAAAAAGAAGACAACTCATTGGCTGATTGAGAACATTATAGACTGAAAAATAGGGTGCATGTTTCTGTGTTTTAAAAGCATGTTTCTTATTGGTTAGTAAACAGTTTCTGAAAGGTACATTAGATAAGATAAGCTAGTACTTTGGAAAGTCTAGCACACTTCCTGTTTAAATTTGTAAGATTGTGTGCTGAACTTGTGACCTGTGTGTTCAGTTGAGTGTTCTGAACTGTTACTATAGTAACAAGCATTAAGCAAATGGGGGTAGGGTTGAAAGTACTAGCAGTATCAGAACCCAGTCACTGTTTATGAACTTGGAGTATGAGTCAGGCATTCAGACAAGCACTGGTACAGTTCAATGTGCACAATGTATGCAGTACTCTAATACCTTTTAGACTACTGAATCTCTCCTGCTATAGTCCAGAGAATGCTGTTGCTTGTCTGACATCACACTGTGAGTCTGTGTCCACTTATCCAACCATTCTGACAGAAGCATGTGCTTATTTAATCTCTCTACAGACGCATATGTGCTTATAAACCTATCCTGATGTCAAGTACTAGCAGTATCAGAAATCAGTCACTGTTTATGCACTTGGAAAATGAGTCAAGCATTCAGACAAGCACTGGCACAGTTAAATGTGCACAATGTATGTGGTACTCTAACACCTTTTAGACTACTGAGTCTCTCCTGCTAAAGTCCAGGGAATGCTGCTGCTTGTCTGGAATCACACTGTGAGTCTCTGTCCACTTTTACAACCATTCTGACAGAAGCATGTGCGTATTTAATCTCTCTGCAGACATATAAGTGTTTATAAACTTATCCGGATGTCAAGTACTAGCAGTATCAGAACCCAGTCACTGTTTATGCACTTGGAGAATAAGTCAGGCATTCAGACAAGCACTGATACAGTTAAATGTGCACAATGTATGCAGTACTCTAACACCTTTTAGACTACTGAGTCTCTCCTTCTAATGTCCAGGGAATGCTGTTTCCTCTCTGGAATCACACTGTGTGTCTGTGTCCACTTTTACATCTCTGCAGACACATAAGTGATTATAAACTTATCCTGACATCAAGTACTAGCAGTATGAGAACCCAGTTACTCTTTATGTACTTAGAGAATGTAATGTTTCTTCTCCTTGTAAATACAACTCGTTCATACTCCTTCATACACAGCACTTTGCATTGAAAGGGCCTTCCATAAGTGTTATTGTGGATGTTTACATACAACACTCATAGAACAAGAGACATCTCCAGATTAGTGAGAAATCATTAATCTGGAGATGTGTGTGAATGCTGGGGCATGCTAGAGTTAGTGTAGGAAGGCACAACGAGGAGAATTGTTTTCATTTCTCCTCATTTTTCTCACTTTCAATGCAGGCTGCATTCCACATCAGGAAAATTAATTTACTGATTGTGTTTGTGTAGGAGTGTGTCCCTTCCTGCACAAAACAATCTCCCCACGACACAGACATCCTTGCACCATGGTGCAAGGGTGTCTGTGTCACCACATGACTGCACTTTGTGCAGCAGTGAAGAGGGAAGCATAGAGTTGCAACATATTTTTGTACATATGTCACAGCTCTGTGCTTCGGAAGTGCCACAGTGCAATGCAGCTAAAGAGCTTGCACTGTAACGCTGCAGTACTTCCTCATAAATCTTCACCTATAAATTCAACATACACTACTAATACATTCTTTTAGTCATTCCAACACATATTTTCAACCAAACTTTCACACATTACCATACAATGATAGTTCTTTCTTTAACCAGATAAGGTAGTTCTGATGAGAACTTTTTCTTTCTTCTTTTTTTCTTTTACATTTTTTTTATTTTTCCGAACAATTTTGTATTTTTTGGGTGTTTTAAAAAAAAAAAAGAATGAAAAAGCATTAAACGTCAGGAATTATTTTCCATTACAAAAAAACAAAGCTAACAAAAAATTAGCAACAACACAGGAACCAGAAACAGTAATTATTCAACACTTTAGCAATTCTTGAAGATGAAAGTAATACTCAGCAAGAGCCACAGGGAGATAATGCCACAAGAGCAGAAGAAATGGGAATAACACAAATAGGGGGAAAAAATCCCCTTTAAACCGCCTTTGCGATTTTGTCCCCAACTGCCCATCAATGCAATCGAAATTTTTTCACACACTGTAATCCAAGAATTCCTAACCTTAAGGAGAAAGAAGGAGGATTCAGCAAGAAAAATGAAATGGAACCTGTCTTTTAGTCATAGGACGGCTTTACAGAATTTGGAACAAGATGAATCAATTATAATAAAACCATCGGACAAGGGCGGTAATGTCGTCTTACAAACTAGGGACAACTACTGCAAAGAAGCCCTACGACAACTCCAAAATACAACTATGCCCCTACCACAGAAGAAGATTGTAAAAAGAGTGTTCAAGACTATGTGAATCTCATCGGCAAATGGTATGAGAGAGGAATACTATCAAGAGAAGAATTCTTATTCTTACAGAACAGACTTACTAAAATTCCAACTTTCTATCACCTCCCGAAGGTCCAGAAAGATGCTGCTAGACCACCAGGAAGACCGATTGTGTCATCAATAGGAGGGCTAATGGAAAATATGTCCAAATTCATTGACTACTTTCTTGCACCCTTCGTCACACAATTAACTTCCTATACAAAGGACAGTAAAGACTTCTTGAAACAGATCCAAGACATAGGGAGGGAAACAGACTTTGTTATGATTAGGCTTGATATTTGCAACTTATAAACAAGCATAAGGCATCAGGATGGTCTATCAGCAGTTAAGAACTTTTTGGGACATCGCCCTGCTAGGTACCTGGAACATAGTGAGATGCTGCTAGAATTCATCTCATTCTGTTTGAATAATAACATTTTCATTTTTCCGGACCGGAGACATCTGCAAATACAGGGCACGGCGATGGGCACCTGCTTCGCCCCCAGTTACACGAACTTGATCGTGGGCTGGTAGGGGAAGCAGGTGGCCTGGGCCGATGACAAGTATGAGTGGGTAGGGAAAGTGATTTGTTGGCGGAGGTATATTGATGATCTCTTCATCATTTGGAGGGGGTCAATACATCAGCAGAACGATATATCTCTGCACTCAACAATAGTTAACTAAACCTGAAATTCACTAGTGAGATGAGCACCAGCAAAGTGAATTTCCTAGATCTTAGGGTTTTTGTTAGTTCAGATGTCATCCAAATAGCCCTGTACCGTAAATCCACGGCTGGGAACTCTGCTTTACACAGACGTAGTAGCCATCCGGCGAATCTCATAAAGAGTATCCCCTATGGGGAACTACTCTGAATTAAAAGGAACAGCTCACAGAACATAGACTATGAAAAGCCAGCTAGTGACAGCATTAAATGTTTTAAATCCAGAGGTTATTCACAAAAAACTCTGCACTCTGCTAAAGCGAAAGTTGAAGGAAAAGAAAGACAAACACAACTGCGAGACATACAAACATGAAAAACAAGAGAAGACACAGGGAATCTGAGTTTAATCACAAATTACTCACCAGCAGCTTGTAAAATAAGAACAATTCTGTGCCCAAACTGAAAAATATTGAAATCTGACAGTGTGGTGGGGAAAGTACTCTCAGATTATCCCAAAATATCTTTTAGAAAATCACAATCTACAAAAGATCACTTAGTACAGAGTCATCCCTCACCACAAAGAGTAGGTTCAGGTTTACAGACCCTTGATGGTTCATTCCCATGTGGGAAAGGCAAAGCTTTCAGTAGTAGCAAAAGAACCTTGACACATCAGATCCCTGGGTGCTGGTCACGAAAAAAGATCTCTAAATTCATGACATGCACCACAACACATGTAGTTTACTGTCTAGAATGCCCATATGGCCATCGCTACGTGGGCAGTACAATACATGCAGTGAAAATGTGCGTGCTAGAACATCAAAGAGCAATCGCCAATCGAGATGAGAAATTCGCTGTAGCTCGTCACTTTGCCAGCGACCACAATAGTAACAGGACACTCTTACAGTTCTTCTGTCTATACTCTATCCCCAATGAAATCAGGGGAGGAGATAGAGAAAAAAGGTTATGATGTCTGGAGTCGAGATATATTATCAAACTCCAGACCAAGTTTCCTAATGGGCTGAATGCCGGAGAAGAGCTGATAACTCATTAATGATAAATAAACTTGAACAGCACTATTAGATGTCCTGGTGAGAATGATTGTAGCAACGTAGAAAGTAGTTCAACACAAATTGTAATGAAATCAAAGTATAAAGTGATCGAATGTACTTAAAACCTACTTGGGGCACAGGATAAAATTGTGAGATATATATATATCCCAAAACAGTAGACTGTGCTTGCCCATCCAGGGCGGAATAATTTAAAGTCATGACTTACAATGACACGGGTTGAACAGTGTCCGACCATCAACATGTAACATAATGAGAGGTAGAGCATAATAATAGTCTCCTTTGATTATGAGAAAATGTTTAATTTATATATTTAATATTGAAAGAATGAACCCCATGCCGATCTGGTGGTCTCTGCCGCGTCCCACAAACTTCTTCTGATCAAAAATAAAATTCTTCAATTTCTCCCCGTGAATGCAGGTAAAACTTTGGCCAGTATACTAGTGATGTCATCCTTGGACTACTGCAACGGGCTGGTTGCTAATGCACAAAGCAGGGTTATTCAAAAACTGCGAACCGTTCAAAATGCGGCTGCCAGAATGCTTTTAGGGACCCCCAAATTCAAACCCATCTCCCACGTGATCAAAAGGTACTACTGGTTGTCAGTAAAGAACCGTATAAAATTTAAGGCAATATGCATCGCCTATAAAGCCTCTCGTAAAATAGGCCCCCAGTTCCTAATAAATCACTTATCCACCTACCTTCCTAACCGACTGCTTCGCTCCTCCACTGCATGTCAGTTAACGGTACCACGCACACAAACCGTCTCCTGGGGTGACAGGCATTTTGTCCTTACGGCGGCAAGACTCTGGAACACCCTCCCGCTGGAGATCAGAGCTTGTCAGTCATTGTTAATCTTCAGAAGGATGATAAAGACTTGGCTGTTCAACCAATAATTCTGTCCACCGATTCTGCTCATCGTCCGCAGCGCTGAGACGCCCCAGGGCATTTGTGCGCTTTTCAAATCTCAAAAATAAATAAATAAATAAAGCAATGAACTGCGAATAATGATTTGAAATGAATGAATTGTATCCAAGCTATTTTCACACACTCCGATATGGCGCTGACTTATTATTCATGTATAGTCCTTCATTGTTGTATTTGTAACACATATTAACTTCCGCTTCTATGACGTTCGCCGACACTGACGAAAGCTACGGCTGAAACGCGTCCATTGATTTTCTTTGCACAAATAAATCATACTTGGATTTGAAAACAACGTGAGTGCTGGCCTTTATGCTTTCTAGCAGCGGAGCGTCATATATGTATTGTAGCGTTCTAATCTAGGACCCTGATCGATACTGTGACCTTATGCCCCTATTCGGTTATAAATCCATTTATTCCCTATATTGGCATAACCGTTCAAGTGCAATATTCAGAAACTCGTCTCTGGCCTCACACGAACAGAGCCACATTTCAGAATAGCTTTCTCTGCCACTTCCTTTGCAACCAATTAGTGCAATGACATAGCAGAAGTTACTATCTGAGATTCCTAGATTAACACTCCGAGTTCTTCAACAAGATAAAAACTCAGCACCCTGGGAAATCCCCGCTTGCTGTGTTTGGATTGGTAATAGAACTCTAATGAGCACTGATAGACGATCACTTCCTAGTGACATCTTTATTGACGTCTTATGTCCAAAAACATACGTCAAACAAGGCACCTTTCAGGTATAAATATTACCAACGTTGCCTTAAGCAAACGGTGTTGTTTTCGCTGCTGCTGCTGTCTTCGCTGAAGCTGAGATTGCTGCTGTTATGCTGATGATACCACAGCTGCTATCGCTACTGCTATCGCTGCTAACTAGCGAACGATGGTGTGGTGAACCTAGGAGCTGAACAGCCGTCCCCCTGCAAGAGCCCAGCAGATGCAAGCTGCCCGTGGACGCTGCCCCTCCTCCTCCTCCTCGACGCGCTGAGAAGAGACGCTGTCTTTCTCCTACAGAGAAATCCAGCTCTGGCGTTTCTAGTCTACCCTTGCGGGTGACTGGGATATCGACCCCCTGAAGGAGATACCAGACCTCCATCATTCTATTCCAGAGGTATGGTGTTGACTAAACCCTTAGAGAGAATTCTTGAAGCAAACCTTGGCAAAACCAACTTAAACTAAAGCTACTTACTTACTCCCCTCCCAAGTATTAGGCTTAGGTCAGGTACACTGGGGTAGGCGTAGTTAGAAGCACCAGTTGAGTATTTTAGCCTAATGTATATATGAATGTATATATGTTTTAGATAGAGTAGGTAGAGTGGTGTGGCTCACTGGTTAGAGGCGGCAGACTCGGAAGCAGAGGTCGGCCCGGGACCAGGGTTCAATTCCCGACGTGGCAGGGTCTTGGGCCATGGTCAGCGGACTCGATAATTCTCGCCTCGGTGCCTACTCCAACCATGGTTCCCACTCAGTAACTCTGGGCAATAGCTTGCTTAATCTCTAGTAACGGCCCCATCAGCGCCGGGGATGCTTGTCTTCACCTTGGAGATGCCCAGGAGGGACCATCTCACAGGGAAAGCCAGGATGGGTTCCCCAGCGGTATACAGCGCCGGGACGCCCCTTTGCTGGGGAAGCTGTGCGCTTTACAAGTATACGAGATTTAACATTAACATTTAACATTTTATTCATTTTAAACCATTGTATGGCTAAGAAACCATATCAATGCTTTTACAGTATTATTTCGCAATACTTATCTTACTGTACGTACTTTTTATAATAACAAGTCTTGCAATTGTGGCAATTCATTTCTCTTGTACGAGAAGAAAGACTGTTCAATAAATGTTACCCTTTATTGACAACGCCCGTCTCTCTATTCTCTACATATTGTGAAAGTAAACTGCACAACCACTGACTGAGTAAAATAACTGTCTATTGTTTCACACGACCCTAGAGATTGACTCTTGATCTGAGGAGCAAAGTTGTCATGTTGCACGGTTGTTGGAAAACTGAATCCCTTCTTGGCTGTGCCAGGGAAGCTGATCACTTCCTATTCAGTCAAGAAAGTTTCCAGTGACCTCTGAGCTAGTTGGTAACAACCCCAATTAAGTTTAACATAGTCAGTGGAGGCCTGGAAGATCCGCACTTCTACGTCAATACTACTATTTATGTTATTCCAATGAGCAGGGCCTATTGGGAAAATAGGAACTACACTACATGGCGCCCAACGTTTGGTAAGGCGATAAACTAACGCAAGACGTTAGAGTAACTCAGTCGTGCACATTTCACACAGACCCTTTTCTCCCGTAAATACTCCAATAGACGTCTGGAGTGGGTGAAAGGTTAAAATCCGCCCGAACTCAGTAGGAAGAGATTCCTATGTAAAGCTCTGGTTTATTCAACGTTGAAGGATACAGTGTTCCAAAATATTGTGCACCTAATCTTTGTCTCCTTGGAGACCTACTCTGCAAACCTTGCATTTATACAATGCCAGGAGAAAACGGAACCACTGGGGCCGCAGCAGATGCGACTCAGCTGGGTCCCGACACTACTACTGAACCGGGTGCAATAATCATCCCGGCACCTTTAAGAAAATCTATAACTTCAAAACTTATAGAAAATGGACTGACACCACAAGGTGGTACAGTAATTTTCGTGATAGAGGCACACGAATATCGGCAGACTGAGGTATTCTATTCATGGATAAACTTTCCAGCGGCAAACGCTAGAACAAAAGAGTTTCACTATTACAAAATAGAGAAACCACCGGATGAGTACGCTCCTTTCGAGGAGACTGAAATTCCACTAAAATTCCAAGAGCACCTGCTCTGGTTTAATGGTGCCCTAAAACATAATGATCATATTACCAGGCTCGGTCCACTAGGTAGACCAGGAGCAACGTGGCCAGTTCTAGCCAGCTACAAACCACATCCGGACATTGCAAAAATGTCTAAAGAAGAGCTGTTAGCACAGCTAGAAACATTAATTAAAATACATAGGCAATTAGTCCAATATGTAATGCGGACTGCAACAGTCCAACCAGCTGTTATTGTACCACAGCTGACCCCTCATCAGGGGAACACTAATAAAATTACACCACAGAACATACAATCATGTCTGTCTTTGAATTCTCCTTATACGTGACTTCTCTTTCTTTCCCCCTTCCTTATCTTTATCCTTTTTTTTCCTTTCTTTTCCTGTCTTTTTGAATCTCTTTTATCTTTCCGTCTATCTTTTAATAAAAATATTCTCTAATATATTATGCCTTCTGATATTTTCACAGGTTCTCAATTTACCACTACAAGGTTCAGTAATATTTCTATTGTGTGTTATTTATTAGTAAAAGTGTTATACATTCTCTTGATTTTATATTTTTAAATTAATTTATTTTATTGATGTTATCAATGTATAACCGTATACTTATACCTTCATCTGAACAGAACATTTTATTTGTATTCCTGTGTTACTTATCTTTAATAAAAATTATTTAACATAAAAAAAATTATTAATTGTTAATAAATTAGTTAATTGATTGCCAATTATGTGCATTTTGGTATACTTATTTATTTTTATTATATTTTAAGTATGGGCTGTAGGTTTACATGAGTATAGTGTAGGAAGTTAACTAAGTCATAAATAAATAAATTTTTTAAAATTGATATTTAGTTATTAAATTGTTTAATAATCATTCACATTTTTAATTGTTTTGTGCTTATATATACATTTGTGGTTAATTGTTAATGTTCATATTAAGCGTTTTATATTTGTTCTAAATTAATAGGGTTGTTCAAATACGTGATGTGTTTGAAATGAAGTACTTTCCCTACTGTTGCTTAGATTGGAGTGGGAATAGTAAATTTAACTCCTCCAAAGTCCAACATTTTCCCTACTGTTGCACAGACTGGAATGAGAGAAGTAAATCTTACCCCTCCTAAATCCAAAACTTTACCTACTGTTGCACAGACTGGGGTAGGCATCATACATCTTACCCCTCCGAAGTCCATCGCTTTCCCTACTGTTACAAAGACATGAGTAGGAATAATTCATTTAACCCATCTGAAGTCCAATGATTATCCTAGTGTTGCAGAGACTGGAGTGAGACCAGTAGATTTAATCCCTCCAAAGCCCAATGCTTTACCTACTTTCACACAGACTGGAGTGGGAATAGGTATTCTTGCCCCTCCGAATTCCAACACTTTCCCTACTGTTACACAGATTGGAGTAGAAATAGTAACTCTTACCCCCCGAAGTCCAGCGTTTCCCCAACTGTTGCACAGACTGGAGTCGGAATGGTAAATCTTACCCCTCCGAAATCAAAATGTTCCCTAATGTTGCACAGATTGCAGTGGGAAAGTAAATTTTACCCTCCAAAGTTCAACGCTTTTTCTACTGTTGCACTGACAGGTGTGGGAACAGTAAATGTAACCCCTCCGAAGTCCAATGCTTTCCCTACTGTTGTATAGACTGATGTGCAAATAGTAAGACTGACCCCTCTGAAATCCAATACTTTTCCTACTGGAGTGGAAATAGTAAATCTTACTCCTCTGAAGTTCAGCTCTTTCCCTACTGTTGCAAAGACTGGAGTGTGAATAGTAAATCTAACCCCTCCAAAGTACAATAGTTTCCCTACTGTTGTACAGACTGGAGTGGGAATATTGAATTGTACTTCTCAGAAATCCAACACTTTCCCTGAAGCTGCACAGACTGGAGTGAGAAAAGTAAATCTAACCCCTCTGAAGTCCAGAGCTTTACCTACTGTTGTGGCGTTCTAATCTAGGATCCTGATCGATACTGTGACCTTATGCCCCTATTCGGCTATAAATCCATTTATTCCCTATATTGGCATAACCGTTCAAGTGCAATATTCAGAAACTCATCTCTGGCCTCACACGAACAGAGCCACATTCCAGAATAGCTTTCTCTGCCACTTCCTTTGCAACCAATTAGTGCAATGACAGAGCAGAAGTCACTATCTGAGATTCCTAGATTAACACTCTGAGTTCTTGAACAAGATAAAAACTCAGCAAACCTGGAAATCCCCGCTTGCTGTGTTTTGATTAGTAATAGAACTCTAATGAGCACTGATAGACGATCACTTCCTAGTGACATCTTTATTGACATCTTATGTCCAGCAAACTTACGTCAAACAAGGCACCTTTCAGGTATAAATACTACCAACGTGGCCTTAAGCAAGACCCCTGTTGCCCCTTTGCCTGAAGCTGCTGTTATGCTGAAGATATCATAGCTGCTATCGCTACTGCTATCGCTGCTAACTAGCGAACGATGGTGTGGTGAACCTAGGAGCTGAACAGCCGTCCCCTGCAAGAGCCCAGCAGATGCAAGCTGCCCGCGGACGCTGTCCCCCCTCCTTCTCCTCCTCGACGCGCTGAGAAGAGACGCTGCCTTTCTCCTGCCGAGAAATCCAGCTCCGGCGTTTCTGGTCTACCCTTGCGGGTGACTGGGATATCGAGCCCTGAGGGAGATACCAGACCTCCATCATTCTATTCCAGAGGTATGGTGTTGACTAAACCCTTGAGAGAGAATTCTGGAAGCAAACCTTGGCAAAACCAACTTAACTTAAAGCTACTTACTTACTCCCCTCCCAAGTATTAGGCTTAGGTCAGGTACACTGAGGTAGGCGTAGTTAGAAGCACCAGTTGAGTATTTTAGCCTAATGTATATATGAATGTATATATGTTTTATTCCTTTTAAACCATTGTATGGCTAAGAAACCATATCAATGCTTTTACAGTATTATTTCGCAATACTTATCTTACTGTACGTACTTTTTATAATAACAAGTCTTGCAATTGTGGCAATTCATTTCTCTTGTACGAGAAGAAAGACTGTTCAATAAATGTTAACCCTTTATTGACAAACGCCCCTCTCTCTATTCTCTACATATTGTGAAAGTAATCTGCACCAACCTGACTGAGTAAAATAACTGTCTATTGTTTCACACGACCCTAGAGATTGACTCTTGATCTGAGGAGCAAAGTTGTCATGTTGCACGGTTGTTGGAAAACTGAATCCCTTCTTGTCTGTGCCAGGGAAGCTGATCACTTCCTATTTCAGTCAAGAAATTTTCCATTGACCTCTGAGCTAGTTGGTAACAAACCCAATTAAGTTTAGCATAGTCAGTAGAGGCCTGGAAGATCCGCACTTCTACGTCGATACTACTGTTTATGTTATTCCAATGCGCAGGGCCTATTGGGAAAATAGGAACTATGCTACATGGCGCCCAACGTTTGGTAAGGCGATAAACTAACGCAAGACGTTAGAGTAACTCAGTCGTGCATATTTCACACAGACCCCTTTCTCCCGTAAATACTCCAATAGACGTCTGGAGTGGGTGAAAGGTTAAAATCCGCCAGAACTCAGTAGGAAGAGATTCCTATGTAAAGCTCTGGTTTATTCAACGTTGAAGGATACAGTGTTCCAAAATATTGTGCACCTAATCTTTGTCTCCTTGGAGACCTACTCTGCAAAACCTGCATTTATAAAATGTCAGACAGTGAAGAAGAAAGGGAAGCAGCTAGGCTGGCAGCCCAACTAATAGAGGAAGACTCGAGTCCCTTACAGACTGACCCGGATGCTATCGACATCTCGGTCCACTTAAGAAAATCTATAACGTTAAAACTTATAGAAAACGGAGTGACACCACAAGGTGGTTCAGTAATCTTCGTGATAGAGGCACACGAATATCGGCAGACAGAGGTATTCTATTCATGGATAAGCTTTCCAGCGGCAAACGCTAGAACAAAAGAGTTTCACTATTACAAAATAGAGAAACCTCCGGATGAGTACGCTCCTTTCGAGGAGACTGAAATCCCACTAAAATTCCAAGAGCACCTGCTCTGGTTTAATGGCGCCCTAAAACATAATGATCATATTACCAGGCTCGGTCCACTAGGTAGACCAGGAGCAACGTGGCCGGTTCTAGCCAGCTACACACCACATCCGGACATTGCAAAAATGTCTAAGGAAGAGCTGTTAGTACAGCTAAAAACATTAATTAAAATACATAGGCAATTAGTCCAATATGTAATGCGGACTGCAACAGTCCAACCAGCTGTTAATGTACCACAGCTGACCCCTCATCAGGGGAACACTAATAAAATTACACCACAGAACATACAGTCATGTCTTGGTAAAACACCCGTAAAACGGGAACAAATTCTTTTCTGGTTAGCACAGAAAATCACTCAAACAGAGGCAGTATTTCCAGATACTACCCCTATTGAGAAACACAGAATCTTGACAATCTGCCTTCCTATGGGAATCGCACCACACTTGGAGGAATGCGACACTTGGGGTACAGTCTTTGCTTCCATTTACACAAAAACACATGGTGTTCCGTCCATGGCGGTAATACCAGAAGTGCTAAAACAGATTCAAAATTAATACGGTCCAGAACCTACTTTAACTCTTGATATGAAATTACTGAAAGACTTCAAGCAGGTCTCGGCTATATTATTAGCCAACATAAAGGGAGAAGCAGCATCTGTGGCAATCCGCCAGAAGTTGAAGGAAACAGATATAACAGATCAGCCAATTGAGCTTGCCAGAATCATAGAAAAGTGCTATGAAGAATTAGGTAGAGACAGTTTGGGTGGGAAACCAGTAAAGCCCCAACTGCTCGAAAATCCTGAAAAATTATTTATTAAAAATAATTTAAACACTCCTAAAAAGAGCTGGGATGGAAATAAAAAATCCACTCCCAAGGAAAAAGTTTTCCAGTCCAGAGGAAGGTCTCCTCAACGGAGGGAAAGAACTCCGACTCGAGAACACCAGTCTCCCCAGAGGGAGCCCTCTGAGAAAAGATATAACCATAGAAATAGGGATAATTTGAAAAAATCTGATAGATATCAAAGTATTGATACACGTCCCTCTCGATCTTTTTCGCAGAAATCGGAAAGAAGAGGACGGTCAGACCCAGGAGAGCACACCAAGTCCAAAGACAAGGAACCTGCTCAGAGTAAAAAATCTCAATTTCCAAAAAAGAAGGTAGCCAGTATTAGAGTAATCGAACATGCCGAGAATACTATGGACACAGTTGAAAAACGGGGAGTGGGCACAGACAATGTTAGACAGTGCAGCAGAAATCAGTATAGCCCGCAAGATCTTGATGAGTCATCTGGAGACAGTGGACACGAATGAATACATTCAGGTTGAAACTGCCGACAACAGACTTAGCGAGCCCCATAAAATATACGAAATAACATTGCGTATAGAGGGTGATAAGACTAGGAAAATAAAGGGTCTATTTTGGGATAAACTCTCAAAAGGCTATGATATTCTGTTAGCTGAAAAAGATTGGCCCCCAGAGTTTGTCAGGGAGTGCCCTCGTGGCGAAGAAATGATTATGCCTGCCTTCTCGAATCACATTCCAATTCACAAAAAATATACTTATGCAAGGAAATGGGCAGTAGCCCAGGCACCGGCATTATATAAAAATCATGTAGGATGGGATGAGGGCTCACCTCCCCACAAAATCCAGTTAAAAAGTGGACCAACTGCCCAACGGCAGTATCCCATTAAGCAAGAAGCTAAAAAACAAGTCAGGGAGATCTTAGATCAACTTGAATACCAGGGGCTGATTGAAACATGCACCTCTCAAATGAACAATCCTTTGTTTCCTGTCTCCAAGCCAGACAATTCATATCGTCTAGTTTTGGACTACAGACACCTTAATGCATGTTGCAAAACATTTGCAGTACAAAACTCGCATAGTGCAGCCCTAATGAATAACATAGTTAGGAAAAAATATAAAACGACATTAGACATATCTGGTTTCTTTTGTCAAAACATTGCACCAGAAAGCAGATACCTGACCGCTTTCTCAGCATTTGGGTCGCAGAAAAATTTCTGTCGACTCCCACAGGGGTTCAAGAACAGCCCAGGACTATTCTCAGCTAGGGTAACAGAGTTACTACAAATATATGATGATGAGGCATTATCTTACGTAGATGATATCTATCTCACAGACGACGACTTGGATACTCACTTGAAAAGAGTAAACACCATTATACTTGGGTTCGCAGCAGAGGGTTACAAATTCAACTTTAAAAAGTCTTGAATTGCCCATCTGACAGTACTATTCTTAGGGTACGAATTATCAAGTGAAGGAAAAAGCCTAGCGCACAACTTCTTAGAGAAGTGTGCTGTACTCCAAGCTCCAAAAACGCTGAAGAATTTACAATCCATACTAGGTTTTCTGAATTTCGGAAGAACATACATTCTAAATTACGCAGAGAGGGTTACACCTCTTTACGAACTAATTAAACGTGATTTTAAACAAATCAATTGGACTCAAAAACACACAGAAATTTTGAGATCACTGCAAACAGACATGTTAGCTAAAACAAAATTAGATACACGTGACAACACACGCGATCTTGTAATCCGAGTCATCCCAGGAAGATGCGGATTCACGTACCTGACCTCTAATGAGGGAGAAAAGGTACCAATTTCAATCAAATCTCACTTGTACACACAAGTAGAAGAAACATTCAGTCACACAGAAAGAACTGTGAAAGCAGTGCAAATTGCTTTAGCAAATGAATGAGAACTAGCACACGGCAAAAGGATTAATATCCTCACAGCAGAATCCGCCTTCGAGGCGCTATTCAGCCCAGTAAACCTGCCTACAGTGCCACTGGATCCGAAATGGATACAGTGTATAGATTCTCTTGGAGCGGAAGATGTGAAATACTATTTCGCCCCTCAATTCGAAGAACTGAATGATTTAGAATATGAAGAAGAATATCCTCTGCCAATCGAACTTCTGCCTCTCCCACAGTACGCCTGTATAATCTATACAGATAGATTTGTACAGCATTTCAACGTAGAGAGCCAATCCTACGATGCAGCCTGTGCGATTGTTAAAGGTCGTTGGCTGTGCGGTAAATTCAGACCGAAAGTAACAAAAACTGAATCAGTAAGAAACTGTTCGGCTCAGAGAGCTGAAATCAGATCTTTAAAGATGGCGCTTGAAAATGCAGAACGTGAATTCCGGACACTTATCTTGTGCGATTCTCATTTATGCGTCAACTCTTACAATAATAAACTGCAGAGCTGGATTGAAAACGATTACAAAGATGACACAGGTGCCACAATAAAGCATAAATTGCTCTGGAAACAGGTAGCTCTTTTACAGAAAGAACTACAAAAGACTCACGTGATACACGCACAGAGTCTTCAACGTGATGGCGTTCACGTTGCAGGGAATTCATTGGCTAATACAGCCACAGCGTAAGCAACTAAACCAGCTTCCGTAGCCACAAAAAAGCGTGCAGAAAAATTCATAGACGGGGAAACCATGCTGGCAGTAAAAACGACCGTAAAAGGCGACTGTGCAGCACTGCCCGTGAACTATCCACTCAATTATGCATACATAATCGATGCAAACTCCGTTCCTTTTGCTCGAATCCCTGGAGTGGGGGATAGGGTAATTCCAAACACGAACAGGAGAATATTTTTAATAGCAGACACACACATGGGTTTGGGTCCTAGGCACAGAAAGATCAAGGAATCCCTGACTGAATTACAATCAGTATACTGGTGGCCGGGAATGAGTGTACAACACCAAATATATGCAAACAACTGTGAAAACTGCAACAGGGATCGCAGTAGTGAACCATGCTACCGGCTACCAATCAGAAACAGCGTAACGCTGTCGACACCCCATCCTGCGTCCTATTAATCATTAAGGCTAAACACATTTAAAAAATGTGGCCTCCAGCGCTCGGCTGACGCTAGAACGGTTATAAAAGATCTGCGAGTCTTTATCGGCACATACGCAATTGCCACGTTCCATTCTGACCAGGGTCCTGCTTTCAGCTCTCAAGCTTATAGGGAGGCCATGACCAGCATGGGAATTGGGTTGCGGTATTCTTGTCCGTCGCACCCCGAAGGGAATAGTGTGGTAGAAAGAAAAAACCGAGACATAAAGCGATCTATAACAGAGAAGGTATTAGGTTCAGGCGCTGGGTGGGTCAAACATTTAATAAGTGTCCAGACCAGTCTTAACAATTTGCCAAGAAATTCTCTAAAAGGTTTCAGCCCATACGAACTATTGTTCGGAATTAGAATGAGAATTCAGGACTTAGATAGTCAGGTATCAGTGGTACAAGATAATAAAACAGACTTTGACATCAAAGATCGTTGGGCTGTTTTACAGGAACTGAATGAAACAAGAAAATCCTTAAGCAACATAAAGTTAAAGCAACAGCCAGATACCACTGACGAGGCACCACAAGCAACAGCCCCAGCAAGGCCTGTCTGGATTCCAAAGATTGGGGATCTAGTCAGAGAAAAAATCGCGGTGAAGAAGGAATTTGGGCCTTCTTACAGAAAAGCAGTACCTGTCTTGGCAGTCACCGGAACAAGATCAGTAGTACTACCGCCCCTTGCTGGTAAAAAGGAGAACAGAGTTGTATCTATCGACCTGGTAAAACCACAAGCATGTGGCCTATAATCAACAGTAGGCCCAGTGGACTCCTGAGAAACAACAGAATACCCAAACTTGCAACAATCCAAGAGGTTCAAACTGAAAGACTAATCACATTCGATCAGCCTGCAGTGCACAGAGAAGGACTATGCAATAATGCCATGGAACTCGTGCCTCTTGAGACACAGATTGAAACAGTTCGTCAAGAAACACCAGTCTACAATAATGTGGCATCAGAATGTGCTACCGAAAGACAGATTGAAAGAACAATCCCAACAATTGACAGAACTGCCTCTGGTTATTTCATCGACTTCGACAACTTTTCCGAGGATCAAAGTAACCCCGAAGTGATGCCAGAAACAAAAATGACTTTTAAAGAAAAAGCAATGGAACTCTTTCATCAACTGAAGGAAATCTACCTTATTTCCCCTTGATTAGAGTTCGGGTTCGGTCTAGGTGTATTTTTCCTCCTGCTTTGGCTCATCATGGTACTTTGTTTGGGAAAATTCATTGAGGGAAAATATAGTACAATGGACACAGCAAGTCAGAACATCAACCTAGTCCTCAAACCACACAGATCATCCCACGTGAAGAAAAGAGAACTGTCAACAGTAAATGTCACAGCCATTCCAATACCCGGTGGGGTAGTACGGGAGAAAACTGACTATGAGATCTATGGTCCGGTCGAGATCCTGAAGTATCCTCATCAACTAAAGGTTTCCTTAAGTGACTTTGTAAAACCTAGTACATTCTCTGATGATTGGGACTTTAACAGTATTAATGACATGATGTCTGATTTAGTAATGTCAGCTAGATTCACAGAACATGATTATTTACAAGGTTCGTCTAGTTATGAACAGTTATTCTGTTTTACACAATATGGCGATCATTATTTGCATAAATCTGCACAGCCTAGAAATGTTTTTAAGTATAATCAATGGGAACTTTGTGCTACACCACCTAAAAGCAGTTCTAAAACATTCTTTGAGAAATTCAAGTACTTCTCAGGGTTTAACACCAGTGATGCAGAAACGTTTTATTACAAACTGTTAGATAAAACAGGAATGAAAACAATGCTGACAAACACTAAATTAATATATTCAGAAGCATTTTATGAAAAAATGATGACATTTGGTTTTGATTATTAGAAAAATAACATTGAAACAAAAACCATTTGGGGTACGAAAGATTGGCAGGTACAAGGCCTTGAAGCACTATTCAGAACCTGCATGATACCAGAACAAATGATGTTTTTAAATGACACAATTCACCAAACATCCTGTCTTGGCCTAGCTAAGATTAAAGACCTAAACAAACCGTCTATTTCAAAACCAATACCTGGAAATGCAACGACAGATATTGAGATAGACGTAACTAAAATTTTACATTTTAACAGAACACATCCTGATTGGAAAAAGTGGTTAATCTGGCCTACTGACACAAACAACTGTCAAGATAGATTCCTGAACAAAACACAGGGGTTAAAAATGACCAGACAAGACCCTAGATACTCCCAGAGACAACATCCAGGGATAGTAACAACATACAGTGTAGGGAAACTCTGCCTCGAATGGCTAGGAACATCCACACTGGCTGAAATTAAGCAACACTTGTCTTTACTAAAAGATGGTGCTGATTTGCGCGATTTCATTCTTGGTCCACGCAAACAGCGTCAAAAACATTTCATAGCGGCCAGCATCTATGCTGCGTACAACGAGGCTTGGAAAGTCACACAAATTGAAACAGCAGAAAAAATCCGAGAAATTGATCGTATTAATTTGGAAAAATCACTTTCTGTAGTGGACAATGGGTTAATGACTCTGTCCTCCAGAATATATTCGTTGGACAATATTGTATCTTCTGCCTTTGACATAATAGACAGAGACTTGCTAATGTTACAGCATGGCCAATCTCAATTACGTTCTATTGTACAATTAGGCTGGACGCTGCAAAATCTTCGTTCAGGCTATGTGCCTTGGCGTTTAATCAACACAACGTCATTGTTTTCCATTTTTAACCTTACTGATAAACAAATCAGTTTGGCACAGAAAGGAGCAGACTATACAATCCTGAGCATCGAAAAACTTGAGAGATTACCATTGACAATGTCAGAAAGTCCTGTCATTGAATGGATAATACACGGAATTATCACTATTCCGATAACAACTTTCCGATTTAAAAAGTGCCTTGAATACATACCTACTGGCCAGTATGAACGATTGGGTGAAGGCTATGTTAAGTCAGCATGGAAATTACCATACACACATTCATGCTATAGTGACAGCGAAAAAAATGTATTTCTTAGTGGTGAAAACTGTAAACGTTCACTAAGCGGTATACTTTTGTGTCAGGGTATTAATTTACACGGAGCCTGTGAAGGTAATTCTAACAACCTTTCATGCCACCAGCTTGTCACACCTGCAACTCAGATAGAGCCCTTCTTTATGCAACTCGCGAATAGGAGTTACATTCTAAGAACGGATCACAGATGTTGTGGCCTTGTGCCAGGGAAAAGTTAGCTCGTAAGCGTAACTTCCATGATCAAATGCTGTATGCAAGCATTGTTCCCGAGCGGGCCCGGAGACATAGAGACTCCCATCTGGCCTTGTCTGAATCTCTATTCTATACGAATTGATACTTTAAGCAAAATGAAGTCTGTGCTTTTACAGACAACAGTGCCCATAACGTCATCAAAAGAGACGTATGATCTCCTAGTTGCAAGGACAGCTACGGAGGTTCATGACCTTTTATCAACAAATTGCCCCGTGGATTTCGTAGAAATGTTGAGCCAACTCCTTAACATGTCTAGTGCCACAGGCATCCCAGGCATATTTAAGACGATTTTTACGGGACTGCTAACACCATTTCAAGCAATTCTGGGAATCGTTCCAAATTTTGTCCACTCTGTTTTTGGCGGCATACCCCTATTTTTGGGACTTGTAGCAGGGATTTTATTTTTGACCCTCCTGCTTCGTTATGGCAAGCCACAGCTCAGACATGACTCCTATGGGAATGGAAGAAACACTCCTAGCAGTGCGCTACCGGGACAGAATAACTAGAGTCCTTGGATTGGCCAGGCTGAGAGATCTAAACATGACCTGGTTCCTTTCATTCAGACCGATATGGCAAAATTGCATCTTACCTGTACTACGATGTATGCTATGCGGAGATGAGTGTGTGTTGGACACCTGTCTTTCACTTCCATCAGCAGTACCAATGGATATCGATACTTTGCTAAGTCCGATAATGGCTCACGCATTGTGTTGTCCCCAGCGGCTACCAATCCTGATGACGGCATTCGTTGAGACTCCTGTGCTACGACTAGGTGGTAACAGTGGAGCGAGTGGCAAAAGCAACATCACCCAGGTACGACCTTCTGTGAGCATTGCTGATCCCGACTTTGATGACAGCAATCATTCTCACACCTGCCAAGTTACAGCACTATCGAATTTGGTCGAACTGTCACCTGATTTTGTAGACCAATTCTTTGAGAGCCTGTCTGATATGATGTTCTCACCCGAACAGAAATAATAACTTTGGAGAAGCATTCCGACACACAGCGTTCCCATGAACTCTGAATTCGGCCTTCAGTTTTGAACAACAAAAACTGCTAAATGCGTTGGAACTCTATTTTCCCTGTTCAAGCAATAATTCTTTTGAATTGAACACTTTTTAATATTCACCCTTTTTCTGGCACGAAAAATTCTTTGCTTAAAGTAAAACTATTCATAGAGAACAGAAGCTTCAACTTCTATTTCTAAACACATCTAGAGACATAATAACTTTACACCAGCCTCTAGCACATTTTACTGCAATGCATTTGTATGTGATGAAATTATCTCGCCCTTCTTCTGTTTCAGAGATATTTCATGTGTAATTCTTTTTGCATAATCGTTCATTGATTTCATATGCTATAATTTTTGAATGATTTCTATGCTTCAAAAACGTACAGTACCTAAATTTTCACGTATTACAAATACGCCTATTTCAAATGCATATATGTATTTTGGGGTGGGCGATGTTACACATGCATCTTATTGCTCTAGTTTTAGTAATTTGATGGACATGAATTTGTGGACTGGGTGTAGCGTTCTAATCTAGGACCCTGATCGATACTGTGACCTTATGCCTCTATTCGGCTATAAATCCATTTATTCCCTATATTGCCATAACCGTTCAAGTGCAATATTCAGAAACTCGTCTCTGGCCTCACACGAACAGAGACACATTTCAGAATAGCTTTCTCTGCCACTTCCTTTGCAACCAATTAGTGCAATGACATAGCAGAAGTTACTATCTGAGATTCCTAGATTAACACTCCGAGTTCTTCAACAAGATAAAAACTCAGCACCCTGGGAAATCCCCGCTTGCTGTGTTTTGATTAGTAATAGAACTCTAATGAGCACTGATAGACGATCACTTCCTAGTGACATCTTTATTGACGTCTTATGTCCAAAAACTTACGTCAAACAAGGCACCTTTCAGGCATAAATATTACCGACGTTGCCTTAAGCAAACGCTGTTGTTTTCGCTGCTGATGCTGTCTTCGCTGAATCTGAGATTGCTGCTGTTATGCTGATGATACCATAGCTGCTATTGCTACTGCTATCGCTGCTAACTAGCGAACGATGGTGTGGTGAACCTAGGAGCTGAACAGCCGTCCCCCTGCAAGAGCCCAGCAGATGCAAGCTGCCCGTGGACGCTGTCCCTCCTCCTCCTCCTCGACGCGCTGAGAAGAGACGGTGTCTTTCTCCTACAGAGAAATCCAGCTCCGGCGTTTCTAGTCTACCCTTGCGGGTGACTGGGATATCGACCCCCTGAAGGAGATACCAGACCTCCATCATTCTATTCCAGAGGTATGGTGTTGACTAAACCCTTAGAGAGAATTCTTGAAGCAAACCTTGGCAAAACCAACTTAAACTAAAGCTACTTACTTACTCCCCTCCCAAGTATTAGGCTTAGGTCAGGTACACTGGGGTAGGCGTAGTTAGAAGCACCAGTTGAGTATTTTAGCCTAATGTATATATGAATGTATATATGATTTATTCATTTTAAACCATTGTATGGCTAAGAAACCATATCAATGCTTTTACAGTATTATTTCGCAATACTTATCTTAATGTACGTACTTTTTATAATAACAAGTCTTGCAATTGTGGCAATTCATTTCTCTTGTACGAGAAGAAAGACTGTTCAATAAATGTTACCCTTTATTGACAACGCCCGTCTCTCTATTCTCTACATATTGTGAAAGTAAACTGCACAACCACTGACTGAGTAAAATAACTGTCTATTGTTTCACACGACCCGAGAGATTGACTCTTGATCTGAGGAGCAAAGTTGTCATGTTGCACGGTTGTTGAAAAACGGAATCCCTTCTTGGCTGTGCCAGGGAAGCTGATCACTTCCTATTCAGTCAAGAAAGTTTCCAGTGACGCAAAAAAACATTGCGTGGGATGCGCCCGGTACGCGCACCGGTAAGCGAACCGGGGAGCGTACTTTGGTGGAAAAAAAAAAAAAGTTAGAAAAAGATAAACGTTTTCAATGATTAGAGGTAGGGAAGCAATGAAAAGAGCTATTGGGTTCTGTGGCTAATTAAGGTACTTACAAGTAGGTTCCAATGCACAGTTTTAAATTCAGGAGGAATATTCTATTCCCCTCATCGGAGAAGTGCACACCATCTCCTCTGTAGATGTCTTGCATGTTGTAACGCAAGTTATTGTTGTATATTAAACCCATTGTAAATTCTCTCATGTAAGCAGAAACAGATGTATTCACATGTTTCCGTGCTTTCTCAAATTGTGGAAAAAATTGGTTGGACCACTTCCATTTCTGTCATTGGCATATATTGGAATATACCAAGGCAGTTTGGGGAAAAAGTGTCATCAATTGATGAAAGGTGTCCTTTAAAAGCATTTTCAGACCAACCCCAGTCATAGTCCCAAAATCAATTCAACCACAGTGCACTATTAAGAGGTTAGGGTTTGGCAGATGAATCAAAAAATTATATTACAAACATATAAAATATATTTTTTATTTAAAAGAATAATACATTTAACAGTTTTTGATATTTGCAATAAAAAAACATTGGAATTCACTGAAAAATCCATAGGTTATAGAGCATATATAGTTAGGAATTAGCATTTACAAAACCTTGAAAATTCACTGAAAAAACCATAGGTTATAGACCAAAAATAGTTAGGGATTAGCATTTACAAAACCTTAATTTACTCACACAAAACCATTGAAATTCGCATATATAGTTAGTTGCACTAACTATATATCGCGCACCCACAATCCACTGCTGATGATGTCACATATTACATCATTCATGACATGATCAGTGACATCACTGATGACATCACTGATGACATCTCAAATGACATCACTGATGACATCACTGATGACATCTCAAATGACATCACTGATGACATCTCATTTGACATTACTTATCACATCACTGATGATATCATTCATGTGATAATACGATGAACCTCTTCAGATTCTAATATGACCTTAGATACAATCAGTGTAAACAGACACTCACAGACTGTCATTCATCCATGGAGTTACTCACACACCTAGTCAGTCATGCAAAAAATCAATCACACATCCATTTCCTCAACTATACAATTATGCACACCTTACTTATTCAAACATATACTAACACATATTTACTCTTTTATACAATAACTGATACAAGTTTACAATGATCCATACAGCCACTCACACATTCACTGGCTCTTATGCACAGTTATTTATATATGTCAACTCTCACATGTACTGTGTTTTACATATGTACTTACTTTGACATGTAGCACTAAGATATCCATTCACTCACCAATACACTCATGCACACAGTCAACCGCCCATACAGCTGATTCCACATGCACTTTTGAACCGATACGTCTAGTGAATCAACTGTTCACACATCTATGCACAGAGTCACACACCTCCCAGCCACCCATACACACACACTCAGTCTCCCATACAAATACTTGGGCAACCAATCAATAACCCATATAGTTACTCATATAGGTACTGATCAAAACATGCAGCAGTTTACGGAACAACAGACATAATGATGCACAAATTAAGACAGTTTAGTCACTAACCCATGCACTCAGTGAGACACATTTAATCACTCACTCATACAGTCAGTCATGCACCTACTAAATCCTTCATCCAGACACTTATACATCCACTCATTCTTCAATATGTAAGACATATTTTAACTTTACAGAAACATACAGTCACTGGATGTTGTCATCAGTGATGTCATTTGAGATGTCATCAGTGATGTCATCAGTGATGTCACTGACCATGTCATGAATGATGCAATATGTGACATCATCAGCAGTGGATTGCGGGTGCGCGATATATAGTTAGTGCAACTAACTATATATGCAAATTTCAATGGTTTTGTGTGAGTAAATTAAGGTTTTGTAAATGCTAATCCCTAACTATATATGGTCTATAACCTATGGTTTTTTCAGTGAATTTTCAAGGTTTTGTAAATGCTAATTCCTAACTATATATGGTCTATAACCTATGGTTTTTTCAGTGAATATATATATATATATGTTATGTTATGTTATATTGAGCTTATAAAGCGCGCAGCTACTCAAAGTGTCCCGGCACTAGATCCTGAGAGAAAGAATGTCCGTGTATCTAATTAAAACAGCAAAGTCTTGAGTTTCTTTTTAAAAATCCCTAGGTCTTGGGTGGGCCTCAGGGCTAAGGGCAGCAAGTTCCAAGCCAGACCAGCCCGGCGCACAAAGGAGTTGCCACCAAGTCGCTGGCACTTGACCTTCGGAATCTGCTTCAGCCATTGGGCCGAGGACCGAAGCACTCGCCATGGCACATAAAAGGCAAATCTCCTTTGTAGGTATAACGGGCCGGTGTCAAACAGGGCCCGATGAGCTATAGTCAACATTTTGAATTTCAGGCGAGACTCAACTGGCAGCCAGTGCAGGGCATGCAAGTGTGACCGTACACTATCTCTAGGAGAGAGCCCCATAAGGAGTCTGACTGCCGAGTTCTGCACGACCTGTAATTTTTTGACCAGGGACCCCGAGCAGCCTACCAGGAGGGAGTTGGCATAGTCCAAACAAGAAAGTATCAACACGCGGACCACAGTTTCTCTGGAGGTACTCGGCAAGAGGGGAAGAAACTTCCTCAAGCTCTTGAGTATGCCGAAGCAAGTCCTGGCCAATATCTTCACATGGGTCCCAAAGTGCAGATTTTGGTCGAACCAGAAGCCAAGGTTTTTTACTGCGCCTGTTCTTTTGGAGGACCGTGGAAAACCCGGAGGCCAGAGCCTCTCCCTGAAAACTGAAGGAAAGGAGCCGAACAGCAGCACCTCCGACTTCCCTTCATTACATTTCAACTGAGTGTTATATTTCCAGTGAAAAACAGAGGAAAGGCAGTTTTGGGCCAAACCGACCGAATCAGCTTCCTTGGGCTGGGTAAACAGCAGCTGGTTGTCATCAGCATAGGCCATCACCTTAGCCCCCAGTGACTCCACAAGATACACGAGCGGAGTCACATAGATGTTAAAAAGGAGGGGGCTATGTGATGAGCCCTGTGGCACCCCTGTTGACACCGGCAGAGGCGCAGAGGCACTCGGGGGAGCCAAACTTGCTGCTGCCAGACCCCAACGAAGGAGTTAATCCAGTGCCAAGCCTTGCCGGTAATGCCAATAGCAGAGAGGCCGTCGAGGAGCATGGCGTAGGGAATCGTGTCGAATGTGGCAGAGAGATCCAGCATAACCAATCCTGCCCTTCCACTGGCATCCAGACACTCCCGAATTGCCCCAGCAACCTCCAGCAGGGTCGATTCCGTGCTGTGAGCAGCACGAAAGCCCGACTGGGCCGGATGAAGCCCATTCGACTCCTCGATGAAATTGGTGAGTTGGAAGGTGACGGCCTTCTCACAAACGTTCGCCAAATTAGGCAAGAGTGAAATGGGGCGATAGTTCTCAGGCACTAAGGGGTCCAAAGACGGCTTCTTGAGCAAAGGAAGAATCAAGGCATGCTTCCAGGCCGTAGGCACGGAGGCTGTACAGAGTGACTTAATAATCAAGAAGTTCACCTCAGGATTAACAGTGTCAGCCAGGTCAGACAGTAGCCTAGCAGCACAGGGATCATTGGGAGGACCACATTTAAGAGCTTTCAAGATTTTAAGGGAGCTGACCAAATCCAGAAGGCCAAAGTCTGAAAAGGTGACAAGGGGCTCAGCCCTACAAATGGATGGAGAAGACCCAGTTCCAAGGAGCCCTGAAGAGATGGAAAGCGAAGCTTGGATACTGGCTATTTTATCCTTGAAGAAGGCCACCAAGGAATTACACCAGGAATCAGAAACGGGATATATATATCTCCCAACAAAAAGCTTTCCTGGAATGAGGGAGCCACAAGCAGGGAAATGAAGTTTTGCTGCTTTATTTGTGATGCAAAACACAAAGGAACAGCTTGCTGCCTTACGTGAATAATGTCCAGCCCTGACGCGGTTCGTGCTAGGCAGCACTTCTTCAAAGGGGTGAGGACTTGCTGTGAATGAAACCAGGTCCAAGAGACAGAGTTGTGGCATGGACGGTAACTTTAAGCCACAAATCCACTGTGATATTATGCATGTTTATTTTTGTGTGAGCAGCAGGCAACTCACTGGAGTAAGACAGAGGAACTACGAGTACCAGCAGGCCACCTTGTGAGGGCCATGCCCACTGAGGCGGGGTATTTGAACTATAATTAGATGATGCTTAAACTGCTCTGCTGCTCACGCTCAAGTCCGATGCCCCTGAGGAAGTGTACTACGAAACGTGTTTGGTGGACGATTTATGCCTGTGGACTGAGCGACTCTACATGCTGCTGGTCCCTTAAATAAACTAAGTTGGCGCAAAACTTACCCGGTGGTGTGGTGTCTTCCACATCAGGCAACTGTGTTGGTTGGATTTTTGTGGCTGGCCTGGGCCGCGGAAGACGCCCCGATGCTGTTTACAGCATTCCCACTAATCTGTCAACCGGCGGATTGGCGTTTGGCACTGGTGCCTTTTATAAAGAGACAGAGTTGTGGCATGGACGGTAACTTTAAGCCACAAATCCACATGCTGCTGGTCTCTTAAATAAACTAAGTTGGCGAAAAACTTACCCGGTGGTGTGGTATCTTCCACAGCAGGCAACTATGTTGGTTGGATATATATATATACATATATATATATATATATATATATATATATATATATATATATATATATATATATATATATATATATATATATATATATATATATATATATATATATTACCTACTGGCGGTCGCCAGTAGGTATATATAGTTAGGATTTTTTCTCTATGGGACTTTTGAAAATTCTATGTCTAATAACTTTGGCATTTGTGGACAGAATCGGCTGTAATTTTCAGGAAAATGGCACATTTTGTTTCTGAGCAGCCCCTGAAAATTTGGGGGGGTTTCGTCAAGGGGAAGCCGAGAAAAAAGGGGGGTCCCAAAACGCGTTTTTCCCATTCATTTTTCCATAGGGCGGTTGGCCTCACTTTTAGCTCGAACGGCTGAATGGATTTGCACGAAACTTGGCAAAATTGTAGGGACTGTTAGCCCGATGTGCCTTTGCTGGGTCTCAATATATGTGCTCCAGTGGATTTTGAGAAATTAACATTTTAAAAAACAGATATATCTGTGACAGCGTCCCGGGTAGCGCTCCGGTTCACGAACTTTTCGCGTAACGGAACTTTGCGAAGCGAAGCTGATTGGCTCTCCGGTGTCAGGAGTTTGTTATCAATCAGGAGTTTGTTAAAGCGCGAATACTCACCCGTAAGGGTCTCAAGGCGCTAGGGGTGGCGGCGGGGGGGTGGGGGGGTGCAGGTTCCATTCCATCAAGGAGGGGGTCTGTCGAAGAGCCAGGTTTTGAGGTTTCTTGCGAAGATGGGGAGCGATGTTGTCTGTCTGAGGTGGAGCGGAAGGGCGTTCCATGCTTTGGCCGCGAGGAAGGAGAAGGAGCGGCCTCCCGATCTGGTCTTTCTGGTGCGGGGGACCACGGCGTAGGAAAGCTGGGCTGATCGTAGGGTCCTTTGGGGTGCGTGGAATTTGAGTCGGCTGTTCAGGTATGCTGGTCCGGTGCCTTGTGTGCGTGGGTGAGCATCTTTAAGGTGATTCTCGCCTCGACGGGGAGCCAGTGGAGTGTGCGCAGGTGCTGGGAGATGTGGCAGTGTTTTGGCAGGTTGAGGACCAGTCTTGCGGCGGTGTTCTGGATGTTCTGTAGCTTGCGGATGAGGTTTTTGTTTATTCCGGCGTAGAGTGCGTTGCCGTAGTCGAGTCTGCTGGTGACCAGGGCGTGAGTGACTGTCTTTCGGTGTTCGAGGGGGATCCATTTGAAGGTCTTACGAAGGAGGCAGAGGGTGTGGAAGCAGGAAGATGAGACAGAGTTGATCTGGCGGTCCATTTTGAGCTCGGAGTCCAGGATGATTCCCAGGTTGCGTGTGTGGTCTGTGGGTTTTGGCGGGTTTCCGAGGGCGGTGGGCCACCAGGTGTCGCTCCAGGCGTCGGGGTTTGGGCCCATGATTAGTACTTCTGTTTTGTTGGTGTTTAGTTGAAGGGAGCTGTTTTTCATCCATTTGGCGACGGCTTCCATGCCTTCTCGAAAGTTGCGTCTGGTGGTGTTGGGCTCGTTGGATAGGGAGAGGATGAGCTGGGTGTCGTCTGCATATGACACGATGTTGAGTCCGTAGGTTCTGACGATGGGGGCAAGTGGAGCCATGTAGACGTTGAAGAGCGTCGGGCTGAGGGAGGAGCCCTGGGGGACTCCGCAGGTGATCGGTGTGGGGTCCGAGAGGAAAGGGGGGAGTCTGACCCGCTGCGTCCTGCCGGAGAGGAAGGAGCAGATCCAGTCGAGGGCCTTGTCCTGGATTCCTGCATCGTAGAGTCTGTGTATTAGGGTGCGGTGGGAGACTGTGTCGAACGCCGCTGATAGGTCGAGGAGGATGAGGGCTACTGTTTCTCCTTTGTCCAGTAAGGTGCGGATGTCGTCTGTTGCGGTGAGGAGGGCGGTTTCCGTACTGTGGTTTTTTCTGAAGGCGGATTGGGAGGAGTCGAGGATGTTGTGTTCTTCAATGAATGTGGCAAGTTGGCTGTTGATGGCTTTCTCGATGACTTTCGCTGGGAACGGGAGCAGGGAGATGGGTCTGTAGTTTTTGAGGTCGGTGGGGTCCGCTGAGGGTTTCTTTAGGAGGGTAGTTGACCTCGGCGTGTTTCCAGTCGTCGGGGAACGAGGCGGTCGCCAGGGAGCGGTTGATGGTTTGGCGGAGCATGGGTGCGATGGTGTTGGCGGCTCTGTTGAAGATGTGGTGGGGGCAGGGGTCCGTGGGGGCCCCTAAGTGGATTGACTTCATTGTCTTCAGTGTGTCTTCGGTGGTGAGGGCTGTCCAGTCATCAATCGCTGGTTTCCGGGTGTCGGGGGTGGTTGGTGAGGGTTCAGTGTGTTGGTTGTCTTCGTCGAAGTTGTCGTAGATGCTCTTGATTTTGTGGTGGAAAAAGATGCTGAGTTTGTCGCAGAGGTCTTGTGAGGAAGGGATGTCGGTAGACTCGCTGGTGGGTTGGGCGAACTCCTTGATGATGCTGAAGAGTTCCTTGCTGTTGTGTGCGTGGGTGGAGATTCTGTCTTCAATCGCTTTTTTCCTCGTTTCTCTGATGAGTTGATGGTGGGCGTTGGTGGCGGCTCTGAAGTTGTTGTGGGCTTCTATGGATTTGGTGTTTCTCCAGGCCTTTTCAAGGCGGCGGCATGTGCGCCTGAACTCTCGAAGTTCGGTGGTAAACCATCTGGCTTTCTTGGCACGGGTATTGTTTTTCTTGAGGGGGGCTATGGTGTTGGTGCTGTCCGAGATCCATCTATGCAGGGTTCGGGCTGCGGTGTTGGGGTCGTCGTTTTCCGCGATGGTTGGGGTGGAGTTGTTGAGTGAGGAGGTGAGCTGGTCATCGGTGATTTTGGTCCAGTTTCTTTGTGGAAGCAGGTGCTGGTGTCTGTGGATGGTGGGTGTTCTGAAGGTGAAGTGGACACAACGATGGCCGGTACATGGGAGTTTGGTGGTGTGGCTGAAGGTGATGGAGTTTCCTGTAGTGAAGAGGGGGTCGAGGGTGTGTCCTGCTGAGTGCGTGGGCTCGGTCACGATCTGGCGGAGTCCAATGTTGTGGAGGTTGTCCAGGAGGGATGTGGTGTTGGGGTCCAGTTGATTGTCGAGGTGGAAGTTGAGGTCTCCCAGCAGGGTGTAGTTGGTGGATGCGATGGCCTGCGGGGAGATAATGTCCGTGATGGAGTTGGCGAAGGGTCCGCGGGGTCCAGGGGGTCGGTAGATGAGGGTTCCTCGGAGGGCGGCGGTGGGGCTGGCCAGTATCTTGAAGTGAAGGTGTTCCATCAGTTCTGTGGACTCGTCAGGGAGTGTGCTCAGGCGGAGGCTGGATATGTGGACGATGGCGATTCCTCCTCCTGGGTGGATGGGGCGGTTCTTCCTGGAGATCTTGTATCCTTGGGGGATGGCGATGGCGATGTCCGGTCCCGAGGTGGTGTTCGTCCAGGTTTCGGTGAAGAATGCTACATCTGGGGTGGTGCTGTCGAGGAGGTCCCAGATTTCTGTTGCGTGTTTGTGGAGGGATCGGACGGCCGGCAGCGGTGACAGCTGAAGGGTCCATGGGTGTCGGCTGGTGATGCTAGCTTGCAGTTGTTGTTGCAGCCTGGGTTGAGTGCGTGGAGTGCTGCTGGGTCGTAGCGTTGGTGGGGCGGAGGTCCAGGGTTCCTGGTGCTGGTGCAGTCCGGAACGGCCGCCATCTTGTCTCTCGGTAGGATCGAGAGACAAGAGGAGGAGAAAAACGAAGGGGGAATTTAATGAAAGGGGGCAAGGTAGACCCTTCTTGACCCCCTAGGAATGATGTTGGGGTTATTAAAGGGTCCCGTGGGGCAAATAAAAAAAATTAGATTTTTCGCGGTAGAAGCGCTTTCCGGTTCGCGAACCGGGTAGCGAACCGGGTCGCGAAACGGGAATTCGCCATTTTGTGTTTCGTTTTAATTAAATTACAAGATGGAGGAAAAACAATGTGAGAAATGGGTATAAGGGGGTACGGGAGACGTATCCTGACCCCCTATGTTTTCTGAGGGTGGCTTAGGATGCTCATATATGTTGATACATGTCTTCCAGCGGCTGCGCGTGAGCGTTTTTTTTTTTTTTTTTTTGCTGCGTGACGTCTGTTAACGTTCGATTCGAAGGAAATCAGGAAGTGTTGACTGCCATTTTGTCACTGCGAGTAAATATATTGTTAAAAATAATTGTTATAAATTAATCCGTATTGATAAACATTGTTTGCGCCATTTTGCCTTTTTTCCAATGCCACACTTTTGTCGTACACGGCAGCCATTTTAGATGCCTTGACCAGACCCACTCTCTGCACGCCGCTGATCCTCAGCATGGCTCCCCACCCTCGCAATCATCTCCCCCACGCACTGGTCACCCCCGCTCTCTCTCTCATGCATGGGCCATAAACCTCCCCCCATCTGCGCTGCTATTCCCTGAGAATCACACCCTGTGCCCGCCCGACACCTCCCTTTCACCCTATTCACTACCGTACCCTCTGACACTCCTCTTCCTCTGTGTCTGATTGTCCAGGCCGGTCCCAGGCTATCACTTAGCCCTGCGGATGTAGTTTATGGCCCCAACTGTAAAGAATCACCCCTCTTCAAAGGAGTTACAGTAGATCAAGGCCCCCACCCCATGAGATCCGTCACACCACACGCATTCCTACTATCTGATAACGATCCTGTATTGTGATTGGGGAGGGGATTCCACTGTGAGGGGGTGTGGGATCGAGCCTGAAGCGGAAGATTCCAGGGATGTCTTTTTGTACATTAAAGTCTTCACAATTATGTGTCACATTAAAAATATATAGCACTCCAACAAAGTAGTATGATTATAACACTTTAATAACTTATAAATATATACAACGCTCCAACAAAGTAAACCCTTTAAAAAAAAACATTTTAAACAAAGCAACAATGGGCTGTTGTGAGGTGGCGTCAGTATTGGTCCTTTGTGCGAATAGGCCGAAGGCAGCACAACGCGCCGAGATTCGGACGGCACCCAGGTGATGTCCAGTAAGTTGTCGCACTGGTCATGGCATCCTACAATGCTGCGCTGAAAAACGGCGTGAGGCGCCCCGGGGGGGGGGAGGTGGATCGAACGGGCCTCCCCCGCCTCCCCAGCTGGAGGCTCCTCTGCTGCAGTGGGGCGCCCCTTTACCGTTTCAGTCGCCATTCTGCTGTTTACCGCCCGCTTTTGCTGCACTGTGCCTCATCCGCCATTCAGCTGAGTTGCGCCCGCTCTTGCGGCTACAGAGTCTCGCCCACCATCCAGCTGAGTTGTGCCCGCTCTTGCGGTTACAGCGTCTCGCCCACCATCCAGCTGAATTGCGCCCACTCTTGCGGTGCAGCGATAGGCGGCTGCCACAGGACTCTTAAAATGGCGGCCGGCTCTTCGGATTTGGGCCTGGTCCACTAAAATGGCTCTGGGACACATTTGAACTCGGACATTGCCTGCTAGGGCTTGGGCCCCATTCTCGAAAGCGTCCCCTCAGCCTTGAAGATTCTACAAAAGTCATCGGGGCCCCCGACTCCCGCAGGCATCCGGTGGGGAGCGGCTGCCATGATTGCTCGCGGAATGGCCACGACGGAGCCACGAGATGGTGATGCTCTCATGCTGACGCCAGCTTCAGTCTGAAACATCCAGAAACACTGTAGACTACCAATTCGATCAGTTCCGGTGGAGCCCCAACGTGACCCGGTAGAGAAGAACTTGCCCTCCCCTCTTTGACTGATGGTTCTTATAGCCTGTCCCTTCTGTTGTCATTTAACAGAACTTTTTGGACTGCTGAAAGGGGTTGTGTTCCGACCGCTGGTTGGTGGAGACATTTTTACTATATTCTGGACCTGCGTAGTCGCGTAATGCGTCATATGACGCGCCGCGTTAGCGCACCCGGAAGTGCTCCGGTGCGCGAGGCGCAGCTTCCCGGAAACGATACAGAGCGCGGCGCGCAGCGCGTAACGTAAGCATAACAGGTCATGTGACTTGTTAATAAAACTTTTCATTGGTTCATTTTACTTTTGTTATTCTAATGATGAAAGGCTTGGTCATATGACCTAAAAATAACACTTTTCATTGCTTTCGAACATTTTTTTTTCCCAAATGATGAAAGCCCCACCTTTTTTTTTCTCACTCTGACTTGTAAAGCAAAGGACCCAGATGCATTTACAGTTTATCACTAACAATGTTCCAGGCTAATGTATTTTCCCGGGAAATTTACAACTGTCCTGCCTTTAAAATATTCCTATTTCGAGAAAAAGGGCGTTTCTTCGTCCCATGAGGGAGCCGTTGAACAAAAGAGGCTCGGCCTGCTGTCTTAGTTGCTGATAGGCATGAATATCGGATTCTTATCGATCACTTTATGTTGCAGGAGTGGAAAACACAACAGCCCTTGACCATTTATGTTTACTAATTCCTGCGTATTATACCTTTTAACCTTCATGTAATCGGGCTGCTTTATTTTACTTGCCTTTTACTGATTCGAAAACAGTGGCTATTATTCAAAACTTTACCAATCTAGGTACTACTACCATGTTTTGTTTTAAAAACCTTTATTGTGAAAATGTCAGTATACAAATACGGGCCTATAACCACGTGGGCCAGCCACGGAGCAAACTGGAATCGTATATGATGAGGGGACATTTACACTGTAGAAGAACGTAACGGGCGACCCATTAGGTTGCAAGAACTAAGGTGTCTAACAGTTGCGGAATCGGTGGACGTACATTTTATAATTAAAGTACGACAGGGCCAGTTACAATAAAATTATCTAGATATACATTTGCGGGCAAGTACCATAGGTGACGTTAATTCGAACTTTCAATAGTACAGTAATCAATAACACATCAGAACTTAATATCAATAGGGATGTCCAAATGTTCAATCAGTATTCGTCCCCGCCCGCCATGTGTTTCAAAACTGCATACGTATCTTGTGATATCAAGGTTGGGCAACCAGTACACAACAAGGAGTTTCGAGTCCCATTTATACCGGCGCCATTTTGGGCAAGGTCGAGCAGGTCCAGGATATAGTCAAAATGTCTCCACCAACCAGTGGTCGGACCAGAACCTCTTTCGGCAGTCCAAAAAGGTTCCGTTAAATGACAACAGAAGAGATAGGCAACAAGAAAAATCAGTCAAAAGAGGGGACGCTTTCGTGAATGGGGCCCATGCCCTAGCAGGCAAGCGTCCGAGTTCCAAGGTGTCCCAGGGCCATTTTAGTGGACCAGGCCCAAATCCAAAGAGCCGGCAGCCATTTTGAGAGTCTTGTTGCAGCCGCCTTTCGCTGCACCGCAAGAGTAAGCGCAATTCAGCTGGATGGTGGGCGAGACGCTGTAGCCGCAAGAGCGGGCGCAACTCAGCTGAATGGCGGATGAGGCACAGTGCCGCAAGAGCGGGCGCTATTCAGCTGAATGGCGACTGAAACGCTAAGGGGCGCCCCACTGCAGCAGAGGGGCCTCCAACTGGGGAGGAGGGAGAGGCCCATTTGCGCCGCCTCCCCCCCCCCCTCCCGGGCACCCCACGCCGTCTTTCGGCGCAGCATTGTAGGATGGCCACACCAGTGAAACTTCCTGGACACCACCTCGGTGCTATCCGGATCTCGGCGCGTTGTGCTGCCTTCGGCGTACTGTAGCAGCAAGAGTGACCGCAACTCAGCTGGACACGCCGTCTTTCGGCGCAGCATTGTAGGATGGCCAGACCAGTGCAGAAACTTGCTGGACACCACCTCGGTGCCATCCGGATCTCGGCGCGTTGTGCTGCCTTCGGCCTACTGTAGCAGCAAGTGCGGGCGCAACTCAAGTGGACGGCGAGTGAAACGTAAGAGGCGCCGCACTGCAGATGAGGTGCCTCCACCTGGGGAGGCGGGAGAGGCCAGTTCGCACCGCCTCCCCCCCCCCGGGCACCCCACGCCGACTTTCGGCGCAGCATTGTAGGATGGCCACACCAGTGCAACTTGCTGGACACCACCTCAGTGCCATCAGGATCTCGGCGCATTGTGCTGCCTTCGGCCTATTCGCACATTGGTCCGCTACTGACGCCGCCTCACAGGCCAACGGATTTTGTAGGCTTTTTATAGCCCAAAGCCGCATAACAGGTCATGTGACTTGTTTATAAAACTTTTCATTGGTTCATTTTACTTTTGGTTTCCTATTGATGGAAGGCTTGATCATATGACCTAAAAATAACACTTTTCATTGGATTGAAACATTTTTTTTTCCCAAACGATGAAAGCCCCACCTTTTTTTTTCTCACTCGGCAATCCAAAAAGGTTCCGTTAGATAACAACAGAGGGGACAGGTAACAAGAACCATCAGTCAAAAGAGGGGAGGGCAAGTTTTTCCCTACCGGGTCACGTTGGGGCTCCAACGGAAGTCATCGAAACGGTAGTCTACAGTGTTTCTGGATGTTTCAGACTGAAGCTGGAGTCAGCATGAGAGCATCACCATCACATCCAGGACTTATGCCATTTGTGCAAGGCAGTGACATCGAAGCATCTCAGGGACCAAGTAACATACCATATGCAGAGTCCTTCCCACAACCTCTGCCTTCCTTCTTACCTAGTTATTGTTCTTTCACTCCCACTCCAGGCTTTTAGTCTGTGGATGGAAAACCATGAACATACACTCACCTATGAAAATCTTACTATTGATGGTTTATTTTGAGCCCAAAATACAAAGGCTTGTTTGGATCGATGTTGCAGCAGGCTGCCATGTAAATAGTTATTTAATAAAACGTTTTACCCTGTTACTTTGCTGGTGTGTTGTATATATTTATAATATTTGCATAGTGTTTGTCGTTTTTTGGGTGGGGTGGGCGGCGTAGCCGGGCTGTCTTGCAGCTATCATGGTGTCGAGCTCAGTTCCTCTCACTAGTTTCGTATTTGTCATGAGGGGTTGTTCATAATGTTTCTATTTTAGCGAGGTCAAAAAGAGATTCCATTAGTGGCCTACTGATTTTGCTTGATTCCTTTTGTTTTTTTAACGATTTTTCACTATCTGCAAAGACTAAACAGAGTATTGCGACTCTGTGCTTGTTTGCAAATAGAGAATGAACCAAAGAGAACCAATTCCAAAACAATAAATGCTAGGATAACAATCAATCAAAAGGAGAGGGAAGCAGGCACGACGGGTTACAACGGGGGCAAAGGCCTGTGTTACCTACCCTTCACTATCTGCAAAGAGAGAATACTCCTAAAAGAAAAGAGGGGGGGGGCAGCGTTCAAAGCACATCAGCGTGCATAAACGCGAAAATGTTTTTACCTACCACGTACTTGACATTTTAAAGCTTTTGATATTTGCTATTAAAAAACCATTGAAATTCACAGAAAAAACCATAGGTTATAGACCATATATAGTTAGGGATTAGCATACACAAAACCTTGAAAATTCACTGAAAAAACCATAGGTTATAGACCATATATAGTTAGGGATTAGCATTTACAAAACCTTAATTTACTCGCACAAAACCATTGAAATTCGCATATATAGTTAGTTGCACTAACTATGTATCTCGCGCCCGCAATCCACTGCTGATGATGTCACATATTACATCATTCATGACATGGTCAGTGACATCACTGATGACATCACTGATGACATCTCAAATGACATCACTGATGACATCACTGATGACATTATCCAGTGACTGTATGTTTCTGTAAAGTTAAAATATGTCTTGCATATTGAAGAATGAGTGGATGTATAGGTGTCTGGATGAAGGATTTAGTAGGTGCATGACTGACTGTATGAGTGAGTGATTAAATGTGTCTCACTGAGTGCATGGGTTAGTGACTAAACTGTCTTAATTTGTGCATCATTATGTCTGTTGTTCTGTAAACTGCTGCATGTGTTGATCAGTAGCTATATGAGTAACTATATGGGTTATTGATTGGTTGCCCAAGTATTTGTATGGGAGACTGAGTGTATGTGTGGGTGGCTGGGAGGTGTATGACTCTGTGCATACACCTCCCATAGATTGCAAAGTTTGAATATTTATCTTTTCAAATGTCAAAGTGTATTTTATTAAGGCACTCTCTATATTAGCAGTTTCCAGTGACATTAGTAAAGTTTATTGATTTTTGTCTAACAACTTTTACCTTCCTTACTATATACGGGTAAGCACCCACTCGTTTGGTGACGGTCTTTGTGGTTGTAAACTGCAATTCTGCAAAACTGACACATAATTTACCCTTGATTTATTTGTAAGGTCAATTGATTGGTAGGTATAAAGGAACTCTCCAGTTTTTGTTATTTGATATTTAATAAACTGGTTATTGGTCATAAGCAATGCATATTTGAATGTAGCAAGTGTCTCCCAAGTGTGATTCTCTGTTCCGGTTTAACTACAAAATCTGAGAGGTATATTTATGAGCCCCTTTACATTGCGCTTGCGCTACGCATAGTGGAGCAAGAGCAACAGAAATGTAATATGAGATATATAAAGCCATACAAGGCCACAATGCATGCCTTCATAAATTTTGATTAATGTTATGAAGCACAAATTGCTACGTTGCATTGCTCTGCCCTCAGGTGGTGTTTCCAATGGTGTTGCGTGGGTCTTTCCACGCAACATCCATGGATTTTTATGCATTCCCAGATTTACAAGAGCTTGTAAACCTGGGAATTGGCCAAAAGGTAAGCCTCCCTAGGAGAGGCGTAACAAGGAAAAATATCTTTATTTCATCTAGTTTTTTCCGCTTTCTATGTGTTTTGCATAGGGCAAGGGAAAAGGACATAAGTGCTCCATATTGAAAAAATATGGCACATTCTTGTCCTTTCCCTGCGCCGAGGGCAGCTCAGCAAGGCGCCACAAAAGTCCTAAATATGCCCCATAATGTATAGACACACTCATTTGCTGAAACAAGTCAATGGTCTTTTAGTTTAGTCAATGGGTATTAAACATGAAAACTGTATAGAGAGCTGCAACATAGTGTCATATTGCGGCCTGCATGTTGTTGAAAAAAGAGATCCACGTACAAATCATATTTCATGGGGAAGCATCCATTAGGCCTTTGAGGTAATGATGACATACCGATCACCCCTACTCTGAGTCTAAATCTGAGTTGGGCCTTAATAATATATGTAGTAGCGTTTTACCTGTAGTAGTAATATTATTGATCTCACACCATTAAGGTTTTAAAACCCATTACCTTCCTGTGTTTTCTTCCTCACTGGCAAATGCACATCACTTTCACCGCTAAAGTTGGCAGGCATCAACACAAAAAAGACATTCCACCTGCTACAGTGTCCCTCTTACTGCTTGATAATGTCAATCAATAGGCACATTTGCTTTCCTAAATTCACTTGTAAACATGATGTGTGCTGCTGGTTCAGATAGGGAAAAAAAACATCAGAAATGAAGCATCATTTATGACATTTTAATGTGGAGGCTACCCATGAATTATTTACTGAGCTTGCTTTGGTAGAAAAAAAGAACAACAGCAAAACATGTGAACCATTAGAGTATACACATCTCTTCCCATTAAAAAGCAATGAGCATTTAAAGGCAGAAATTGGGGCTGTTATAGTTAAAGTCTTTTTTTATAAAAACCCTTGGATAAGGAACACAAGGCTTGCAAGTTGCATGCCATTTAAGGTAAACGTATATCTGTCTAGAGTGCAAGAAGTGACATCAAGCTGCAACATATTATGCAGTATAACAACTAATCTGTTTACACTGCAAAATTGGCTAAACATGACATATATCTATACACTTTCCATCCCGAAATGTGAAAATTCTATTTTCTTGGACGACATCTGCAAACATTACCTGATAACAATTAAAAGATTATTTGGCTTTGATACCAGCCAACATTTCCATCTAAGCTTTATCTCACATATGACTCTTTTACATGGGAAGCGCATTCTTGACTAATTTAGAAATTAATTTGCTTCCAGCAGACAAACGTTCAAGCAAATAAGGCCATCCACGACGTGGCATTTTGTTAATATCAAAATGTAAGCGTCGTAAATAATGCATCTATTTAAAAATGTTATTCTTTTCTTTTTTGATTCTACCCTTTAGTATTCTATCCGACGAAGAATGACTGTTTGTATGCAGTATTTCTACGATGATGTGGTTGACAAATAACGAGAAAAAAAGATATTTTTTTTAAGATAATGTTTTGTTGCTCAACACAACTGAATAGTAATAACTAATGGAAGGAGGCTGGTAGATTTTAAAAATGAAAAATGTATTCAAAAAAGGCAATACTATTTAACCGCTATTTGCAGCAGGGGCATTTCTGCACTAGAAGTGGCAACTTGGAATTTGCACTTACCCAAAATGTGTGCGGCACAGTGATTCAACTGAAGGTTGTAGGCTATTCTATTGGGTGCTTTTACTTCCCCTGACCACTACATCACCACTACTACATCTTGGGCATTTCATTATCTTTTGTAAGGAAAAGCATTTTAATTTTGGTAAAATGATATACACATGAAGCAAAGTAACTTAAAGGTGTTTCAATGGGGCAGCAATTTGGTCTGTTGTGCCAACCACATTATTCTTCTGCCTACTACAGCGTACGGCATGGGGTAATGGGTCAGCCCACTCCAGCAATTGGCTAACTTCAGTGTGAGTGCTGCATTTTACTCTTTTACAAGAAGCCCATTCCACACATAAAGTTGTTACCTTCAATATCTGGGACTACTAGTGCAATAAGTAAATTTTGAGACTAAAACATTTTTTTTTGTTTACCCAGTGCTTTTTTACATTTATTGGAGAGGGCAGCTCCCCCAGCAATTCACTTTTTCAGCAGTTGTGCGCACTGGAGTTCCTAAGGAGACTTTCCAGTGGCGGCTGATGACATTTGAAAGTGGTGATGTGGAAAAGTTTGGGATCGGTGACCTGTAGTGGGCGAGCGAGTCGGACTGCCATGAAAGGAGTTCAGAGGGGTTCTCCCCCGGGAAAATTTTGATAATAGGGTGGGCAAATGGTGCATTTTAAAACACATTTGAGAAAGCAAGAAGGTTAATGGGGCCATTGTGAAAGTGCAGTTATGACATCAATAAAGATATTTCATATGATAATGACGTAGGTAGTTGCTTATTCCGTATTACCTCAGAACTTGATAACAGAATTTAAGATAACAATGCTGAGTACCCTACAAATAATTATTTTCTTACTTATTAATATACCTTTACAAACGAAACACTTCCTACCACTAGTAACTTTCTCTCCTCCCTGTCACTTGTGGCTTTTTGCAGTTTCCTCTCTCTCTTATGGTACTTGATCAGCACACATAATCAGTACCGCCATGTTGCCTCAGATTGTATGCTGATGGATTACAAAATACAAATACAGACCACATTTAACCAGACCACCATCAGTGCAGGTGGGTTATAAAGAAATTTAAAATGAATATAGAAAATGTCTGCACCAAACCACACACTTTAGCATCTTGCCGTATTATCCACTGCAAGGCATGCAAATGTTTTTCAAATTATTATGCCTTATATTTACTGCACTCCAGTTACATCCTAAGTAGTGGTAAACAAAATGGTTTGAAGCTGATCAATTGAGCTAAATACTGGCTGTTGACATCTGGTGAGCTGCATGCCAATAGTTTGAATCCCAGTAAATCCTTCTATCTTTCTGAGGTCAGAACATGGAATATGTTTAAGCAATAATATTAGATGTTATGTGAAATGTTTTCTAAATGGCAGTGTGGTTTGAGGGCCTGATTGTAAGGAATGTTATTGTTGCCAACCAAAATCAAGAACTTTCTCATAAGCTGGAAAATGACAAACCTGGGAGGTGCTGGTGAAGGGCATTCAAAACCCAAGAACAGAACACTTTTTATGAACTGATGTGAGGCCAGAATGTAAAACTGAGGCCAGACATGATGAAAATGACTATCATGTAAGCACAAAAATAACGTTTGTCGAGGGCGTGACAATAAATACTTTCTCATCACCTGACAATACATTTTTTCTCATTTCTTCTGGTTCCCATTTGCTTGGTCTTAAGAAATTAGGGCCTCAAAATGCTCCCAAATATTATTGTTTGCAGTCCTCATGCTTCAGTGCAATAGTGCATCTAGATTCCTGAAGTAAATTTACACTATCTCAATATGACACCGGCATGATACAGAGGAATTAGTTCAGCACTCTGTCTCCAGTACAGTTTTGCTATTTCCGGTCGAATTAAGTGGGAAACAAAATGAGCTAGAGATAGCAGTGCTATGTTTATTATTATTGCTGCCCCTCTATTTCTGTCTCGTCTCCTACCTCCCATCAAATGCTCAGTTACAGAGTAAGGAACGGGGGCCGGCACACAGCATTTCTGCTCATCGTCTAGTATACCCCACAGAGCTGGCTGTGGCCAAGTGGCAGAAGTTGTTTTTTATTTATTAATTTTACCTGATCACACTGACATTGTATGGGGGATTGTGGTGCTTAATTTATACAAAACAGTTATGTATATATGTGCAGGTACCCAAAACTGCTAAGCATAACACCGCGCGCTCGGGCTGAGCAAGAGGTGCAGTCTTGTGGTATCCTATGTGTCCCTCCCCTAGAACCAGTCCTTTTGCGTGGAATGTTGTAGTATTTGGCGTGCCCTTACCCTTGTGCAAGAAAGTGTCAACCATAAAAATAGCCTTGCCTGAGATGCCTCTTATATTTCAGTGACACTTGCCTGCACTTCATTCCTGTTATCTAGTAGGAAGAGTCATACGATATGACGGACGCGGGAGTGAAAGTTAAACTGTGCAGCGCGATCTATCGAGGCAAGTTGATAATAACGAGGGATCTGTGAACTTGATTCTGCGCGGTGGATTTCATGAAACTAAGGGGGACACACTGTGTAGAATCCAGTGATCAGCTTCTTGCTTCCAGCCTCTAACCCCACCCATGCCCAACTACTCAGAGAGTGGGGTGGGGTCAGTGAGGATCCCGGACTCCACCTCAATCTATGACAAATTACGGAAGGGTGGAGTGGCGAGGATTCAATCCTTGAGTGACGTGAAGCTCTGGTGCATTAGGGTTTTAACCTGAAGCGCCCAGTGCAAACTTTTACAGAACGTCATCAATAGGAGGAGACCAGCTCAAATGGATAATGCTTTGCTAGGCTGATGACCTCACAGGCGTTAGGGCTCCGAGATCGTCAGCCCTGCAATTTGATTGCTAGTAGGCTGTGCATAGTACGCATGCGGTCCATCTGTTGATTTTAGGGACTGTTAGTACAGATGGTGAGTGCTGTGCGTGCGTGTTACTATGAGTGACTGTGTGAGTAGGACTGTAAACTCGTGTGTCTGCCTTTGTGCTTTTAGTCCCTATTATGGTTTCCCTCCAAATTGGGACAGCAGTGTGACACTTGAAACCACAACAAAATAAACAGGGGTGGGGCGCCGCCCCTGAGACTCTCACTTCGAGATGCTTTTCATATAGAGTGGAGCTCAGGCCTCATGTGTGACTTTCCGCCAACACCACTGTTGCCCAGAGTTCTCAAGATGATCAGGAACCACCAGGCCCAAGTCATAGTGGCTCTGGATTGGGCACAGAAATTCTGTTATTGGATTGGATTGGAGTAGGTTTTTATAAAGCGCGATAGTTACCCGCAGGCGTCCTAGCGCTAGTGGATGACAGGAGTGTATAAGGAAAGGGAACTGCATTTATCTGCTGAACAGGAACGTCTTCAGCTTTTTCCGAAAGGAGAGGAGGTTGGGCTCAGAGCGAAGGGGTAGGGGGAGAGAGTTCCAGAGTCTGGCCGAATTTACAGAGAAAGTTCGACCTCCACACCTCGCTCTTTGAAACCTGGGATTGCTTACTCGGAAGGCATGCATCGATCTAAGCTGTCTGGTGGGATTACATGGGTTGATCAGGGTGTGATTTAAAGCTGCTCCTTTCCTCCAGAAGGCGCGGTGGGCAATGCACAAGCTTTTGAACTCGATTCTTGCCCTGATAGGTAGCCAGTGGAGATTATTATTATTTTTTTTTCCTGAGTTGTCCTGAGTTGTTGAGCCTAGTCGTAGGTCCTCTGAACAGGCTGCCCCTTCAGGAGGATCTTTTGTCACAGTAACAGGGCTGGATTTTATATTGTAATTGAAATTCTGATTTCACCATAAGTTTGTATTTTAAACTGTGATTCCAGAGTCACTGAACATGATGTGTTCACCTGTTCCTTACTTGGAAATTACACTTATAAAATGCAATACGGTCATTCCAATTCAATCCTATGGGAGAGGAAGCCCTTGCAGTAGTGAAACATGAATTTAAGAGTTTTTTTATTACCACGACAATTCAGCTTAAAAGTATATGTCCAGCCTTTGAAATATATCGCACATTGCCCTCCGGGCTGTCCAGGGCCAACCATAAGGGTGACTTATTTGTCTTAAAAAGGAAGGTTTGGGTTTGATAAAAGTTTTATTTCACCAGGTCGACATGGCAGGTTTAAATGGCACACAATGGCTCTGCAGTGGCAGGTCTGAGACATGTTCACAGTGCAACTTCTATTGGTGGCACTGTCAGTGCTGCAGGCCCACTAGCAGCATTTAGGCTCTGGGCACAGATAGTGCTACAATACTCAGGACTCAAAAGTATATTAAATATACTGATTGGTTATAAGTCAATCTAACATGTTGTAAGGAGAAAGCACAAGCACTATAGCACTGGTTAGCTGTGGTAATGAGAGCAGAGTCCTAGGGCCAACAAAAACAGATTCCCCAAAAATAGGAGGAGTGAAGGCAAAAAACTCCAGGAATAATCCTGCAGAAAGGGCCAGGTCCTACAAGGTGCTTTGCAAGTCACTACCATTGAGTTCACCTGTTGTAACTAGGGGCCACAGTTTGCCATTAATTACTTGGCTTCAATCAGTAACTGTTGCAATGATGACCCATCTGCCATGCACTCACTCACAGCCTCCCATTCTTAAAGAAATCCTGTGCCAGGGCTCAGTAGCTTTCTGAAATGATTCCTAATCTCAAGTATTCAGTGGTCCTTGGAGAGCTACTACTGCACACTTCTTCCATTGGAATTCTTCTGTCCTTCCACTACCATTTGGGCTTTTGCTAATTAGTCTTCATGATGACCTTTCTACTTGTCATTTGGTTTTAACACATTCAAATATATTGGAATTGAATCAGGGATAAAATATTTTATAGAAGCAATTGTGACTGTTGAATGGCCTGACTGTGGTCACTAACCAGAGTGCTCAAACTGGTCCAGTGTCTTTGGACCAGGTGTACACTTTTACTTTATATCTATCCCTTTTAATGATCCAGTGAATATTTGCACACTTATACCTTGGGGCAGATTTACTATTTTTTTCACGTAGTGCACTGCAGCAGCCACAAATGCTGTTTTGCGGTAAGTGAAAAGGAGAGAGGAGGAGAGCGCCCTATTTACTTAAATAAGGCACTCTCCTCCACTCACACTAGTGCGGACGCTGAAATCAGCTGCTGTGCGCCACGGTGACACCTTTGTGCCAAGGTGCAAGGGTGTCTCCGTGAGTCTGGCATAGGTTTTGTAAAGGAAGGAAGCCTTCCAGCACAAAATACTATGCACAAACTAAGTTTAATCAGTTTCCCACTTTGTATGGGTGCTGTAAAGTGCAGCACACATACAAAGTCGGGAAAGGACCTCCTTGCACCTATTTGAAATTGGCACAGTTTTCTTGTGCTAAACCCAATCTACTGTATTTAGTAAATTGGGTTTAGCATGAGAAACCTTTGGGTGGTTGCATGGGAATGCCAATGCACCACCCTTGGTATGCTCCCATGGCGCAAATTAATGCAAAGCAGTGAAAACAGCATATCAATGAATACCTGGGTAAACTCCCAAATCTGCTCCCTTTGGAGAGAAGAAAGACTAATGGTAATGATCTGGTAACCCCCTTCTTGTTTGAAATCCTATACTTGGTGTCTAACGGTCTTTTTCCACCTTGAAAGGGGGACAGAAAGATTGTAGTGCACTCTTGGGGTTGAAGATCATTACTGCTTGGGTAGGCAAACCCCAACACTTCTTTCTTTTTTTGTGTTTATTATGCTTTCTACCCCTAGAAGGCAGTTTGAGGGTAACGCCACTACATAGCCTCTGACACTGTCACCCAGGGTGGCAGGGAGACCGCTTGGCCATGAGCTGTTGCTTGGGTGGACAATCTCCACGTGTCTATTTTTTAACAATATCTCTGGTGTTTAGTGGGCTTTTTACCATCACCCGGGACAGCAGATTGGGGGTAAACATCCCCAATATGCCTACCAAAGGAGGTAGAAAGACTGTTGTGCCCTTTGAAGGTGGGAGTCAGACCCAATACCTGGGCGGTACACCCCACCCCTTCTTTCATTTTTCATGTATTGTGTTCCTAGGATCTCGTGGGCTTATGACAGAAAGACAGTGATCCCCTTAGAGAGGAGATATGTGGCCTGATGGTAAGTTGGGTCATACCCTTCCTAATTTGACCAAAATCATTTATCCTCAGTGTCTAGCTGGTCTTCTGCCACACTGGTAAAATACCCCAAATCCCACCCTAGAGGGAGAAAGCCCTTTTCCATTGTCCAGGAGACTTTCCTACAAAAAAATCCCTGGTCTCAATATGGAAGATGCAGGAATATCTCTCCTGCACTCTCCTGCACTGATCAGTACTTGGGGCAGATGTATGCCCTATGAGCACTGATAAAACTGAAAGCAGTTGGTGCCCAATGCCACTGACTGCTTTCAGTTTTACACTGTGATATCAGCATGTTGTGCACACTGATTGTCACAATGTAAAGTAAAATCATTTCAAGTGTGAAAAACTATTTTTGTGAGAAAATCCTTCTGGTGCAAGCAGCAAAAGTATTTGTTCTTGGAATGCGGATGTTGAGCTTGGCCCAATCTTGAAGGTCAACCCCAAAATGTGTTCCTTCACCCCTCCAATTTAATTCTGAATTGACTGCTAACTAGTGCTAAAGTGCCCTTGCTCATTCCCTAAAATGTGTTAAAATTGGCATTCACTTGAATGGCATATTTAATTTACATTTAAGTCTCTTATAAAGTGGTGTACTATATGCAAAAGGGCTGTAAATTAAATGCTACTAGTGTGCCTGCAGCACTTATTGCGTCACACACTTAAGTAGCCCCTTAAAATATGTCCCAGTCATTGGGGCGTGGCTTGCGCGCCGCTACGTGATGGCGGGTCGCGCTTGAGCTCCAGGGAGACGGCAGCTGTTGAGACGATTTTAGGATCCCGCTCGATATTGTCTCTCCTCCAGTTTCCAGCATGAGGTGTCGGAAGGTGCCGTGAGGGCTCTCCTTGATGCGGCAAAAGCGAACGACAACCAGAACTGCCCTTTTTCTCGCTCGCAACCCTCATTACCGGCATTTTAGTTAGCGGCCGCCATTTTGTTTTTGCGGTGGCGTCGCTCGTTTCTTTGGCACCAGACCTCTGTATTCGAGCGCATCCAGTTTGGACAGATGAATTGAGGTGACATTTATTACTTTTTTGTCATGATGGTCCTTTGCAGTCGTTTTCTTGCCTAACAGGCGCAATTTCTGCTTGCTGACTTATGTGGATCTCTGACTACCTTTTTTCACCTCAATCTACTCGTTCATGATGATTCCATGCCTTATCTGAGGGGTCTGTGCTATGTAACCTGATTGCTAGGTTGCTTGCTATCTGGCAAAATCTGTTTTTGGCGCTCTGGGGTCTTTTATGGCTTCTTCTTTCACCTCACTTGCTCTTGTCCGCCATTTTGTGTGCTGATGTCCCGAGCATAGTCTGTGCCTACGGAGCTTCTTATCAGTGGCACTTGGTGAGGTATTTTTTGTGTCATTCTTGGCCCTTGCTCATTTATTCTAAGTCACATACCTATTGTGGTGGGTTTTTTCAGCTGTCTACTGTGTTCTGTTCCTATGGCGGACACCATGGGGTATTCTCCTACTGCGAAAGACTCTAAAGGAACTTTACAACGATCTAAACAGCAGTCCCCCTCTCCTGAGTCCTCTCAGAAGTATACTAACTCCACTTTGGATGCTATTTTGACACGTTTAAATGCTGTCCATGATATTGCGCAGTCTACTAAAAATAATACCGACTTATTGCAAGTTGAGGTGGCTGCTATCAGAAGTGACTTTAAAGCCTTATCTGTCAGGGTTACGAATACTGAATCCCGTATCAGTGTGGTGGAGGATACTACACACCAACATTCGAGGTCTCTTCTCCAGATGGAACGTTCAATGGCGGCTTTGCGCAGGGACCTTACAGAGCAGGAGGATTGTAATCCGAGGAGTAACCTGCGTATTTTTGGTCTTCCTGAAGATGCAGAGCAGTCCGCCTCCTCAATGATTGATTTCCTCTCCAAATGGATTCCTTATACCCTACAAATCTCCTTTCAGAGAGACTTTGAAATTGAGAGAGCTCATCGGGTACCTGCGTTCAAATCCAAATCCTCCACTTATCCGAGAGCAGTAATCTTTAAACCGCTGCGTCATCAGCATTCGGAACAGATTTTGGCTCACATGAGGAAGTTAAGTCGGTGTCTTGGGAGGGTCATCGGATTACTATTTCCCAGGATTTTGCTAGAGACACTGTAATTCAGAGAAAAGGATTTCTCAATCTGCGAAAACGTCTGTTGGACATGCATATCCCTTTTTCCTTTGCTGGTCCATCCAAGTTTCGGATAACTTTCAAGGGTCATTATCGGATTTTTGATGAACCTGCTGATCTTTCCGCTTTTTTGGATAAGCAACTTGAGTCTCGGATGGATTCTTCTCCGGCTCCTGGCTCTTCTGGGACTTGAGTTTCTGTCTTTGTTGTTTCGCGTGGTTTAGTGCGTCTTGCTTTTTGACATATGTCCTTGCTTTTTCGCTTCCGATGATGGTCGTTGGTTGCTATTCATTTTCCTGATGATTTGTCCGTAACCTGTCAGCTGTTATGTTGACTTGCTCTTGTTATTTATCCGCTTCCTTGTTCTTATTATTTATCTGCCTGTTTGCCGTATTTTTTCCTCTGTCTTGTTTGATGTATCCCATATTTGTATGTGGCTATTTCGTCTTTTTTGGTTATCTTCCTTGTTGTAGGCTATTTCGGTTCTTTGTTTTCGAGTCTCATATTTTCCGATATTTTTTTCATGATGTGTTTTTCCCCACTTATTCGTGTCTTTCCATTTTGTATTTTGCCGATATTTGATCTTCCCTTTTTTGCTGTAGGCTTATATGTCTCTTTCTGTCAGCCGTTCGGTCCGATAGTGTCAGTTTTTCTCTTTGTGTTCATTCTTATAGTTTTTTTTTTCTATTTGCTTCTCTTGACCCTATTTTATGTCTTCCTTCCTAGTATTTTCTTCTTATCACTAAGTGCTGTCTTGTTTATACTTTCGCACTGTTCTTAAATTTGCAAGTTTTCTTCCTGCTGATGTATGATATTGCTCGTTATTTTATCTGCTTAAATATATAAATTTTCACATTTATAATACCCCTTTTCTCTAACTATATACCATGTACTATTGCCTTTTCGTTTCTATATTTGCTAGTTCTTGATTCTCAACATTTTCTGCTTTTCATACATACTTTTTTGTTCTTAGTATGGCATTTACAGTTATCGCCATTTGTTTGTTTGACATATAGACAATATCCTTTTATCTCATTTTAGCTTCTATTTATGAGCTTGTTATTTCATATGCCTCATATTGTATTTTTTTGTCTTTATTTGGTCATTTACCGGGTTTGAATATTCTTTGCTTACTTCTTGTACTTCTTCTTCCCCCGGTTTGAAGTATATTGTAAGGTCTGCTTCTATTGTTCTAGGACCCTTGCTTGTTGCTTCCTTCTCTCTAGTTTGGGATCTATCGCTTTATCTACTGTTTTTCCTGACAGTCCTCTGTTGCCCTCTCCATGTTTCCCCGGTATGAGATGGGTCTCTCATAGACCTACCCTGGCGGGTCTTTTTTTTCTCTCTTTTTCCATTCTTCTCTCTTTTTTTTTCTCCTTCTCTTTCCTGATCTTCTCATTTTTCTTTTTTCTCTTTCCTCTTGGATCTCCTGGTGGTGTTTTTTCTTTTTTGTGTCGGCTGGTGTTGTTCTGTTTTTACGTCCATTTTTACTTCTTAATTTCTTTGTCTTTGCTGTACATCTGTGCCTGGCTTAAATGTAGTTTCCCTTAATGTTAAGGGTTTAAATCATCCAGTTAAGAGGGCTAAAATGTTAGATTATTGTAAATCTTTGTCTTCGGATCTGGTATTTTTGCAGGAGACGAAATTATACCATAAAGAGGCTCTGTGGTTGCGGAAAGGCTTGGTTTTGGATGCTATATGCTCTGATTCTCTTGGTAAACGAAATGGCGTGATCACCCTTGTTTCTAAGAATTCTGGATTATCAGTCCTTTTTTCTGACCATGATTCTGAAGGTCGTTGGGTATTATCAAGATTATCTGATGGACTTAATGATCTTTATGCTTTGAATATTTATGCTGCAAATAATGATGATCCCCTTTTCTGGCAGAAGATCACTAAATTAATTTCCTGAATGCCTCATAAGGGTAATCTAATTGTGGGTGGTGATTTTAATTTGCCGTTGGATCCTCTGTTGCATAGGAATTCTGCTTTTTCCTTTCGCCCTCCTAGAGCTCACAAGCATTTGTTGAATTGTGCTCCTCTGCTAATCTTCATGATATCTGGCGTCTTCATAACCCTACTGGCAGTGAATTTTCTTTTTTTTCCTCTCTTCATTTTAGTTTTTCTCATATTGATTACCTCTTGGTTCATTCGTCTCTGCTACAATCTTCGTCCTCGTCCTCGTCGTACATTCATCCTATTCTTGTTTCAGATCATGCTGCGGTTTCCTTCTCCCTCTTGGGGCTTGCTCCTAAGAAATCCTCCCCTTCGTGGAAATTAAATATGGAGATTCTTTATGATGACGCTGCTGTCAGTGCCTTGCAAGCTGAAATTGAACAGTTTTTCTCTGTTAATGAAGGTTCAGTTGACTCTCCAGTAGTGTTGTGGGACGCCTTTAAATGCACACTTCGCAGTTACATCATTAAAGTTATGGCGAAGAGGAATGCTGTCATTAAGAAGGAACTTTCTGATTTAGCGGATAGTATTACACAAAATGAACTTCTTTTTCGGCAAACGAGAGACTCACAAGTTTTACAGTCTATTAAAAATTTAAAATACTCATATAATGCTCTTGTCACTTAGAGGGCTCATATTGGTGTTCAGGCACAAAAGTCTAAACGGTTGCTATTGAAAAATCGTGCTGGTAAGATTTTGGCGGCCACGTTAAAGTTTCAAGATTCTAGTTTTAAGTCATCTCAAATTTCTTCTATCTCTGATAGATCCGGCATTAAAAAATTTCAAACTAAGGAGATCCTTGAGGTCCTTCGCGATTTTTATAATACTTTGTATACTCCTACTAATCCATCGTCCTTTGAGGCTTGTCAGGAGTTTTTTAAAACTATTCCTATTCATTCTGTATCTGAGGAAGATGGTGAGAAACTAGGTGCCTCTATTACAACTGAGGAAATTACTCTTGCTATCAAGGCTACTCGGTCTGGCAAAGCTCCAGGGCCTGATGGTTTTCCCATTTTGTTTTATAAAACTTTTCGCCCTTTCATGGTCCCTCGTCTAAAGGCCCTTTTTGATGTGTTTATTCAGCAAAGTGCAGTTTCGGGTACAGCGGCGGATGCTACTATTGTGGTAATTTCGAAGAAGGGGAAGGATATCACGGGCCCTAAAAACTTTCATCCTATTTCCCTCTTTAATATGGAGGTGAAACTTTTTCCCAAGATTCTTGCTAAACGTTTGGAGTCCTATATCCCTTCTCTGGTTCATCCATCACAGACGGGGTTTGGTAAAGGTAGGCTTGCTCGAGACAACATTCGTACCTTTTGTCATATTTTGGGGGCAGCTAAACGTTCTACGCTTCCTGCTGCAGCTTTAGCCCTTGACGGCGAGAAGGCTTTTGACAAGGTCTCTTGGCCTTTTTTGCAAGCCGCTCTTCATGCTCATAATCTTGGGAATTCCTTCGTTAACATGGTGATGTCTCTTTATGTCCAGCCTAGAGCGAATATCAGAGTAAATGGTGCTACCTTTGAGTTTTTTAGTCTTCGTCAGGGCACTCGTCAGGGTTGTCCCCTGTCCCCGCTTTTGTTTTTACTAGCTATTGATCCGCTCCTGAGGTTAATTGATCTCCATCCAGCCATTAAAGGGTTTACGTTTGGTCCACAGTGCATAAAGTCAGCGGCTTACGCAGATGATGTACTTATTTTTCCTGATGATATTGTTTCAGCTATTCCTGCGATCACAGATACAATTGCTCTTTTTTCCAAGGTCTCTGGTTATACTCTAAACAGAGACAAGACGGAGATGTTTCCCCTCAATGCCTATTGTTTTCCAGCCCATATGGGTTCTGCTGGTTTCGTGAGATTGATTTTATAACTTCTTTGTTTCTTTGGAATGATAAGAGGGCTTGAATCGCATATAAATCCTTGAGGAAACCTTATGATATGGGTGGCTGTAATTTCTCAGATTGGGGGAAATATCAAGTGGCTTTTTTAGCCTCTCAAGGAGCGTTGTGGTTTTCCTCACTTCTTGGTCATACACCTTCTTGGATGTGCATCGAGCACGCTCTCTCTTTTTCTCTTCCGGTTTCTTCCTTTTTAACCACGTCTTCATTATCTATTCTTTTTCCTCGTTCTATTATATTGGATACCGTTGCAGCTGTTAAATTGGTCGATCGGAAAATGGCAACTCCGATTCATAAATCTAGGTGGTCGTCTTTGTGGCGCAATCCCAGAATAAAGGTTCTTATTGATCCCCACTAATTCAATATTGGCCTGCCAAAGGTATCACGTTGGTCCGTCATCTTTATGACTCCAATGATGACCCGTTACCCTTTTCTTCTTTAGCTCGGCAATTTTCACTCTCTGATTTGGATTTTTACACTTTCTTGAAAATTAAAGTCGCTCTTGCCAAAGTGCGTCTTGTTCCTAACTTCCCTCTGATTACTAAGCATGGGCGAATTTTGCGAATCTCGCGTTCGCGAATTTTGCGGATTTGCGAACTCGCAATTCGCAAAATCCGCGAATTCTCGCGAATTTGCGGATTTTTTTTTGTGTGTTCGCGCGGGTTTCTGCCAGTTCGCGAGGGTTTTGTACAATTTCGCAAACGCGAACTTACCTGTCGGGTCGCAAGTTTCGCAAACTTGTTGTTTCTACGTGTCCAGCCTGTTTGGGACACTCTTCTTCATCACTGCCACTCTCTGTCACCACTGCCACTCTCTGACTACTCATGCCACCCTCTGGCCCACCCATGCCACCCTCTGTTTCATCACAGCACCCTCTGGTTGTCCAGTCAGTGTACATTATTGTGGCAAAGCAAGCACACCTTCCCTGCCTCAAGTGACCTGAATTAATTTGGGGCTGATTAATGTGTCACAGAATATTTTTTTAGCTGGCACCTGCTTCCTTAAAGCTTCCTGATTAGTGATCTTTTGCACTTGCTAAGTGCTTTCATTGTTGCAAAATTAGTTACAACACCTGCCCTGCCCCAACTGACAATAATGAATTAGGGGCTGATTAATGGATTTGAACTTCCAGCCTGGCTCCTGCTTGTCTCCCTTAGCTGTAATTCAGGACCTTTGTGGCATATGTGTAACTATTCTGAGGTTCAGAGCAGGGTCACATAATAGTTGCAACTGGCAACTGAACTCTGGAAGGGCCCCTCAGGAAGCACTACAGGAAATGGCTACTAATGATGAGCCTGAACTTTTGAACCTGGTAAGTAGTTTCAGTTTTGCTAAGATAGTATTTCTGCAATTTTGCGCTTATTCGCGGGGCGCGAAGTTGTACTGGGAAGCCGCGAACTCACGCGAACAGTGCGAGCAAACCATAAAATCCGCTGCTCGCGGATTTGCGGATTTTGCAGGAGATTCGCGAATCTCGCGGATTGCGAATTTACCGAAAATCCGCAAAATCCGCGAGCGAAACGGATTTTCCGCCCATGCTTACTGATTACTTTATTTTCTTTGTGGCTCAAATCCGGTCACGTTGCTTCACACATTTATACATTTTTGACCTCAACATCTTCGGATTCATATACTATTGTGCAACAAAAATGGTCCAGTCACTTTGGTACGGAGATAACTGAGCATGTGTTGTGGGACACTTAGCAATTGATAGGTACATTCTCTCTGCGCAATAAAATTGCTCCTTCTTTATTTCAATCCAAATTCTTATCCATCAACCTTCTTCATTGGACTCCTAAGCGGCTCTGTTCTCTCCATTTGAAAGATGATGAATTATGTTGGAGTTGCAGGTTGGCTGTTGGTGACTTTCCACATATGTTTTTTCATTGTCCACTTCTACAACCCTTTTGGGATCTTATTCATAAGCATCTTATGTTACTTTTTCAAATTAAGTTTCATCTTTCCTTTCCTATGGTCTTACTGGGACCCTTGGCTTCCCAGGAGCCTCTACCGTTAGATACCTTAGATATGCAATTGTTGGATCTTTTACTAACTGTGGCAGTTAAGGTGATTCTTATGGATTGGAAGTCTTTCGCTTCTGTTTCTTATCACACATGGTAGGCATGGGTATCCTTCTTGAGAAGTGCACACACTTCTGTGGATATGGCTCATCTCACTCCCACTATTTCTTTTAGCGTGTGGAGAACTTAAGATAATTATATGGATTTGGCCTCAGGGGGGTTGGTCGACCAGTATCCCTTTGTGACGTCTGACTGACTGTTGTCTGTAGTGTTTTGTTTTGATGCACGACCAAGTGAGATCCTTCCTTTTCCTCTTTCTTCTTTCTTCCTTCCTTCCTTTCTTCTTCCTTCTTTCTTTTCTTATGTCCTGTTCTGTTTTCTCTTTTTACTCTATCTTTCTGTTTTTTACATAATGATGCCATTCATGGTTTCCTATGATTCACTACTGCCACTCTGCTCCTTGACTTTATTTTGTTTTAAGAGGTATGAGTTGTGGCAATTTATCTGCTATTGATGACATATTCTGATGAACTTGTGGATTTGTGGATCTTTCCTTAGCTTTCATTTTGGTATCATTATGAACTATACGTAAATGTCTTTATCTTTTTAAAATTTTAATAAAATTATTGAACTAAAAAAATAAATTAAAAAAAGTGGGTCTACAATTGCAGCCTGAATGCAGTTTTAAATTGCCAGTTCATCTTGGAAATATAAACCTCTTGCCAAGCCTTAAACCCCTGTTTCATTACATATAAGTCATCCCTAGGGTGGGCCCTTGGTACTCCAGAGGGCAGGGTGCATTGTAATCCAAAGTTTGAGTAAGTACTTATGAGTTTTACATGTCCTGGTGATGAACATTTTCTTAATTCATTTCTCACTAATGTGAGGCCTACCTCTCCCATAGGATAACATGGAGGTGCCTTATTACTTTTGTTTGGGAACATGTTAGCATTTCATGTTTGGTGTCTCAGAAATTGCAACAAAAAATCCTCTTTAATGGTAAAGTCGTATTTTAAATTACAATTTTGAAAGTACTACTTTAAAAAATTGGCATTTTCCAGCCTTAACTAATTGGTGCCCGCAGCCTGTTCTGGGTCACATGACTGGGTGTAGTTGACAGTTGAACTTTGTTTATTCCTTCCAGACAGCCACACAATAGAGGAATTAGGTGTGCCTGGATGGGCAATCACTGCCAGCCTTTGGGCGGAGCTGGGCACAACCCCACTTGCAATCAGTGCTTAATTTATAAATAAAACAGTCTGGGTTCTCTAAATATTTCTTAAGAGGAAGCCACAACTTCTTCCAGTTATTTACCCAGCTACATACCTGGCGCCACCCAATTGCACCATGGTCATGTCCACCTCCAACATGGACCAAGCAAAAACCACAAAAATTTAAAATTAAAATATTCTACTGCTTGAGAAACATGACATGGATTATAACAGTCCACTTACTTCACAACAAGTGCATTCATTAAAACAAAATATATTTGAATGAGGGAAATGATCATATCTACCAAATATTACAATGCATGAGCAAAAACCCAGTGCCTGTACTATGAATTGAAGTCTTGTGTTCTATCGACTTCATTGTGCATCAAATCTATATGGTAATATCTCTGAAGCTCCTATGTACACTAAAGTGATGCACTGAGGTCTATGGAGACTGATATCCATTTATATATAAACACTGCATTAGGGGTGGTACTAGGGTCAAGATGAAACAAGACCTCTGAGTTCAACAAACTTTCTGGATAGAATCGACTGAGTGTGAAAGTGTGCACTGTTTTTCGGAGGTGCTGGCAGGATGGGGAGGGCGAAGAAAACTCACAATCCCCTAAAAGTGAGGTAGAAGTGCACTCCAAAACTATGTGTATGACCTCTTTCTATCGCTATCTCTCACTTGTGGGCTCACACAAATTAATTTGTCCATTCAACTAGTGTTATTAATAACAAAATATGGTTAATGTTATGCTGACATATATATCTGATCTCCCCCACGTCCTGTCTCTAAGTGAGAGTATCGCCCCTGCATTGGGGGGTAAACCGATTGTCTGTCAATTATATGCAGACGATATATTAATTCTAGACTTAACACCAAGAGGATTCAATACTCATCTACAAGCACTACATAAATATGCAGAGACCCATCATCTGAAGATAAAGTTTCAAAAAGTAAAGTAATGTGCATGACGGGAAGGAAAAAGTTGAAATATGGGAGTTTTGCTTGGTCTGTAGGAGGACAAAAGTTGGAAGTGGTAAAATCTTTTTTTTTTTTGTCCTCATTTGCCTTACCCCCTGCTTAGGAAATGCCAACCACCTTGCGTGTCCCCGACCAAGAGAGGGAACCAAGAAAATGATACCCATCTCTGGAACTGGACTCCGAGATATTTTACTGGTGGCAGAGAAGTCCCAAGGAGAAGGGGAATTTAAATTCTTACGCTGACTCCATCTAGGTATGTCTCAACCTGAGGGACCAAAAAACCGTATCGGGGCCAGACCCGGTCCAAGGAGTGTTGGTGGCATAATCATAGGACCCGGGGAAAAAATAAAAAATAAAATAAATAAATAAAAAAAACCCGGAACACTATCTCCACTGTATCAACAGATCCCAAAAGGCCAGATTACGGTTATTGCAAGCTCTAGCCATGTCCACCTTTGATGTTTCATATAAAGACGTGAGCCAGTCCGAATATATTGGAGCAGATTTTTCCACCCACCGTATGCAAATCTGCCTCCTAGCCAACAGAATAGCATAAAACAGAAAAGATCTTGCTTCGCCAGAAATACTGTCCTCCATTCCAAAGATGATTAGTGGCAATGAAATTACTAATGATGTGTTCATAATGGAATTTAAGGTAGACAGCACTTCCTCCCAGAACTGACCGATGTTGGGGCATTCCAAGAACATGTGAATATCTGAAGCTCCTGGTAAATTACATTTATTACACTTCTTGTCTGGGAGAAATTTGGAAAGTCTCAGCGGTGTTATATAAGCCCGGTGTGCTGTGAACAGATGGTTGCGCCTCAGCCATGATGGCTTCACCACTTTATAGAGGAGCGCAAAAGATCTTAACCATATCTCCTCACATTGTAAGCCCATTGTCTCTCCCCACAATTCATCTGGAAGGGTGAAATCCCCATCGGTTTCCTCCAGAAGCTGCCAATACCAGAAGGCCACCTCCTTACCACCCCTAGGTCTTTCTAGTAGCAGCTGCTCCAGGGAGCTTGATTTCCCAAATAATACATCTTTGCACCGCTGGGCTCTCCCCCAGCTTTCCAGCTGGATGAATTTAAATCTAGAGAATGCTGGACCTATACGCTCATGTAATACATCCCAAGGAAGTATCGATCCGTCCACCAATAACTCTCCCCATCTAGCAATTCCAGCTTCCTCTAGTGGGGAAGATAAGCTGTCCCTAAGACACTCCGGTAAACCCGGGGAGTCCCATATGGGAGCGAAATTAGAGTAGTAAGACAGCCCCAATCTTCTTCTAATGGCTAGCCAGCCCCCTAGCCCAAGACTGTATGATTTTCAGTCTTATTTTCTTAAAATATTTCTGGCTCCCAAATTTAAATAGAAATCCGTCAGCTGGTAGATTTGCTCCGGTTAACATGGCTTTATACATTGTCACCTCCAGAAGACTCGATGGTGTTTTTAGTAACATCCTGGAGTAGGACAACTGAAAGGCCCAAGCGTAATACACTAAATCCGGTAGGGCGAGGCCCCCCTTCTCCCTTCTCCTCCTCAACTTCTTCCACGCAATTCTAGTCGACTTATAATTCCAAATAAAGGAGTTAAGCTCTCGCTGACATCTGTCCAACATCTTCACATCAAACCCCAAAGGAATGGCACCAAATATAAATATAAACTTGGGAAGGATAGACATTTTTATTAAGTTGACCCTACCCATTATAGAGAGTGGCAAATGAGTTCAAGATTTCAATAGGCCCTTACATTCCCTGGAGACTCGATCTAAGTTAGTTTGGGCAATGGTTCCAATGTCTTGGGTGATTCGGATCCCGAGATAGCGCATAGAGGTGGTGATGTTTATGCCTAACCGTGGGTCCGGAATATTCCAGACCATAACCTCGGTCTTACTTGAATTGATATTATAACCCGAGATCTTACCGAACTCTACAGCCTTCTGAATCATGGCAGGGAAGGACAACACCGGATCCGAGGTAAAGATTAAGATATCATCGGCATATAATGCCGTCCGCCTCTCCCACTCCTTAAACTTGAATGATGGTATATTTTCGTCTGCTCGCAAAGCCTGGGCAAACGGCTCAATGTACAAATTAAAAAGGAGGGGAGAAAGCGGACAACCTTGCCTCGTACCTCTAGTGATCTTAAAAGGTTCTGTCAATATCTCATTAATCAGCAGCCTAGCTGAAGGGGCTCGATAGAGTAAGGCAATAGTTCTGCGAAAGCCCTCCCCAAAGTTAAACCTTTTAACACATCATTTAGGTAGGGCCAATTGACCCTATCAAAGGCCTTAGCTGCGTCGAGGGTTAAGGTGGCCAGTGGAAGGGAAAAAGCAGAGGCAATATCTATAGCCCCTACCAAATCATGTGTAAGATCTGAAAGATGGCGCCCCTTTCTGGTCATGATGAATAATGGTGCCTATTACCTTACCCATTCTTGCTGAAAGTATTGCGGCAAAAATCTTATAGTCGCTATTCAGCAAAGATATTGGTCTATAGGACCCACACTCTGATACGTCCTTCCCTGGTTTGGGTATAAGAACAATTGTGGCCTCACCCCAAGATTTTGGCGGTGGCTTTCCTTCCCTAAGGATACCATTAAATAGGGTTGTCATTACTTGGACGATATTCTCCCCCAAAACTTTATAGATCTCCCCAGGGAGACCGTCTGGACCAGATGCTTTCCCTTTTTTTACCTGTCTTATTGCTTCCTTTACCTCTACCTCTGTTATTGCAATCATCTGAAGATAAAGTTTCAAAAAGTAAAGTAATGTGCATGACGGGAAGGAAAAAGTTGAAAATGGGAGTTTTGCTTGGTCTGTAGGAGGACAAAAGTTGGAAGTGGTAAAATCTAATGTCTTCCTCGGAAAAACAATAGTTGGCAATTTAAGTGAAAAGGCTCATATAACAAATAATACCCGGAAAGCAATGGCACAAGGCAAAAGTTTAATTTCTCTTTATAGGTCTACAGGCAGAAGACACTTTGCGTTTCTGCTAGAGGTTTTCAGTGCTAAAATATCAGCTTCCTTATTGTATGGAATTGAATTACTTGACCTAGGAAAATGGGATTTTTTAAATACCAGGGAAGGTAAAATCTTGCGGTATTTAACCACAGTTAACATTGCCTGTACTGTGGCTGCTTTTAGGTTAAAATTTGTCCTTCGTAATAGTTGGGTTCAGGTCTTTGCAGGGATAGTGCGATGGGTTTTTAGCCTTGCAAAGGGAGAACCTGGTACTCTAAGACATCTTATTCAAAAAGAAATACTAGTAACTCTAAAAGAGCATTCTCTAATTGTAAAGCATTTTAAAATTGCAGTTGATCTTTTACAATTATATGAATCAGTTCTTTTTACACTATCCGCATATCAGCTGAAGTCCACTCTGAAACAGGCTTCCTGGAAATTAAGCTTTAAGATGGACAGTGAAGACCGCATCTTAAAGAAAGGTGTTTCTCTGGCCATTGATTCCTGCTAATAAGAAAAATACAATCTTATGTCACATGGAATCTCCCCCATAGTGTACGCCGCTTTTGGTTTTTATTAAGGCAGGATCTTCTCCCCTTGAATAATTTATTGTCCAGATGGCACGGTTCCTCAGCTATGTGTAATCTTTGTAATAACTCAATCCAGGATATAACCCATGTGCTTTTTGTTTGACTGGCTCTACTTTTACATCGGCATAAGTGGTTGAGACCAATTTGCCTACAATTAAATATATTGTCCGCCACTGCATTCATAGACGCCATTTATAATCCACCCAATGAAATGTTTTGTCATAAAATGTTTAATTTTCTTAAAAGATTTTTAGATATATATTAGAGGGTCATAAAATGTTTTCTTCTTTGTATTTGTTATTGAAAATGTATATTTCTCTCTGTTATGTTTTTATGTGGACCTCGTCAGAGTTCCAAAATCATAAATAAAATACTTGACTTATGCTGACAATAATTGAAAAGCAGTAATACATGGGAGAATGTTGTCAGCAGGGAATCAAGCTAACCCGACTTCTAATCCCAGGTTTCCCTCTTTACAAAAATTTGTGTTCCTGAGCAAATTGTTTTCATGTGCCGAGCTTCATGATCTGCTGCAATGTAGAGTGTATAGAAACAAAGCTGGGTAGACTGCTTAGCGCTATATGTAACAAAAGCAAACCATTAAGTTCAACGCATAGATGCAGTTTCCTTTATAATGTTTTTGTGTGCAAGTCTAGCCATTCAAACTTCCAAGGTATCCAGGCTCTGAAATGTCCAGTGTGGATTAAACAGTCCATGTTAATTTCGTAATGAATTTATGAGTGTGCGTGAAGTGTATTATTGAGCATTTGTGTGGCCCATGGGCGCTATTAGTTTGCTCCCATTGTGCACATTTTGCCTGCCGTCTTTTTTAGTTGTGCACTCAATAGAAGCACTACATTTACACACATTGCACTGTCGTTTACGAATTTAGTTAATTTCTGTAAAAGTTTGTATGTTTGATAAAGCGCCACTTGACAGCGAAGCTGCTTCCGAGCACTGAGGTTCCCCGACAAAAGTTACAGCTAGTACACCGCATACAGAAGGGGTCATGGTGCAATACATCATGGTAGGCATACACTTTTTGGTGAACGAGGTATGAATTCTTGAGATGTATTTGTTTGCGAGGGTGGTCCACTGTGCCTAGCAGTACTTTCGGCACTCTAGACTAGGAACATAAAACAGCTTTGGAGACGTGCCCTTGCCTAATAGCCCTGAGCTAGTTATAATCAGAAACATTTTCCTTCATCTCCCGTCCTCAGTTTGCCTCTCAACTGCTGAAGGAGTGCTTAGAAATCCGTTAATTAACTAAATGAAGCAGTGTTTAAAATAAACCTGCCAGCCCCCAAACCAGAGCTCTAAACTTCTTTACGGGACGAGGGCAGAAGACAGAGACGAACACGCCTTTAGCGGACTATCCCTTGATTTATTGGCCTGGAAAGTCTAGAGTTCATCAGTTGCTTTATCCCTGATAGATAAAGAGGAAATATTGAACGTAACATTTTCCACAGTTCGACCTCTTCAGCATCACTCGAATCAATCCCCTTCTACGCTCTTTGAAACTGTGTGACACAGAACTCGTGCAGACATGTGTGCCCAGTACAGGCAGACACTTGAAGGGTCTGGGAGTCAAGAAAGGCTCACAGTTACGAAAAGTAACATTGATGCACAATACACATGCATCATGCCTGAATCAATGATGGCCAGGCTGTGAAAACATGATCAGGCAGTCATCCAGGTAGGCATATTTATTTTGAAAAGTTGTTGGGAATTATGACTGTGGGAGAAGAGATTTATAGTCACGGCCCTCTGAAATAAGTGCTGGTGTGGAGCACTGGAAACCACCCACACAAATTAAGCACTACTTGCAATTAAATAGGTTGTTCCCTACCTTCACACATACGAATCGTCACCACTACGTTGTTCATGCATACAGCATGGTGTCAGGATGGGGGAGGCAGGAAACTTCAAGTACTTAAAAGAGAATTCTCTAGAAACTTCTCCTCCTCGAAAGAAGGCACCAGGTATAAAAACAGGACCCTCAGACCCACTCTTCAGTTCACTTTCTTGACCTGTGGAAGGACTCTCAGAAGACTGCCTGCTGCTGTGGTCTACTGTGCACGTAAGAAACTACTTTGTTCCACCTAGACAAACTACTTTGTTGCCCGAAGCCAGCCTTGGACCCTCAGTGCCTGCCCAGATGTTTGATCCCTTTTCAACTTCTTGAACCCAGGTCTACCAGAGTGACTCCAAGAATAGTTGGCTGGTCTCCTGATTAGAGCCTCAGAGACAAAAAAGGATCCAACCATCTTGAACCTACACATGGACCCAGCCAGAGTGAGGCTCTCCAGTCCTGGACCCTTGATGGTGGTGGCAAAGATGCCCAGATAGCCAAAATCAAAAACTTGGGAGATAAAGACTTCCTGGATAAAAACTGGTCTGAGCCTCCATCTTTGTCCCATTGGAGATCTTTGACATCCAAAAAAATAATAAGTCTGAACATGTAAATCTTCATTGCAACTTCGTCCAGGGGCCCCCTTATGACAACCTCTCCTCCTCGGGCATCACCTGAAGCCTTAACCTGCTGAAATTCTACCTTCTCTGACACTTTTTGTTCAAATTTCTTCTAAGGCAGAATGTAAGCGTCACCCAAGCACAATCCATTTTCTTTTATCCAACTCACAATGGGTCATATCTTTTGACTTTGACCCAATCTTGTGCCACTAGATATCCACAGTTGGTGTTTTGATCTTTTAGGGGCTAATTTGTACCTCAAACGTTAGAAATTCATAACACTGATTCTACTTGGATTTTTGACATTTTGGTGTTAAATAATGTAATAAATTGTACTCTATTTTTCTAAATAGTGTGGTATTTTTCTTGTGTTGCCTTTTCACTTTTTTACTGTGTACTGCATAAATAATTTACACACTGCCTCTACATTAAGGCTCATGGCTTCTGCCCTAAGCTACCAGAAGGTTAAGGGCAGGTTAATTTAGTGACTTTTGTGGTTCACCGTGACAGGGATTGTGGCTTTTGCTTCAGGAGGGTTAACACCCTATTCAACCTACAACCCTATTTCTTGCAGTGGAGGACACTCCATTCACAACCTTCCAAATTGCAGTGGTAATGCAGAAGACATTAAGTCACGTCCTGCATATTTATATGGTTTTATATATGTTGCAAAGTTTATTCTTCAAAAACTAGATTCACTCAAATTAACTCCTTTCTGATGCAATCTCTCTTCTTGAAGTAATTAGCACCTTAATTATATATAAATATATAAATATATTTTACTGGCAGAAAACCTTTGGTCTGGCCTGTTTGTGGTAAGTGTAAGGGAAGTAATTAATGGGTGCTTATCGAGGAAAGTGGATGAATGGACTGGACTGGGTTAACAAGTGGCTCTGAAAAAAGTAGCTGGAACCATCTAGAGTATCATGTATACCAAACCATGCTACAATGTAGGGAGTCTGAAGGGTATTCTCTTTCTGACAGGCTGTCTTTGTTATCAGCAAATGAACAAGCCTATCGTGTTCCTGGAGGAAGAGGGAGTGCTTCTGCCATTGTAAAATGCTCGTGATCTTGCATTTCTGGGTTTTGCTTGAAGAAAGGCAAGGGGAAATTCTGCAAAAGAGTGGATTTATCAATGGTTGTTAGGAGTGGATTACAAGTTTAATCAATCACTAGCTAGTGTGCATTTAAAAATGTGGGTGGGCCATTTATGTATGCAATATGATGTGAAAATTCAAAATAATTGTATGAAATTATGTGAAATCCTGCAATGCATATTTGTCCATATGTCACATGAAAGTTGTACACACTAGCATTGCTTACCCAGTAATTATACTCAGCCTTGCGCTAGGTTTTCTGTTCAAAAAGGGTGACTAGTCTGAAAGTAAAACTTTGAGACCAGGACAATGTGGCCCTGTAACCCAAGCTCAGCAGAGATCTCAGAAGCTATAATTGCTATATCTGTCCCATTCAGACAATTTAGTGCCAAAACTGAAGTATTCCGCTTTAGATAACTACTAGGGCACCCACATCCCACTTTATAGCTGCCAACCTAAAATCGTGGCTATGTTCTGATGAACCACAATCATTGCTTTAAATCGGTACATTGTATTTTTTTTAGATCTTATTTATCTAAAAGTTTAACAATCCATATATCGGCTTCCTTTATATCAATTTTGAAATTGTGTGTCATTTTGCTTACTGCATTTCCTCCTTTTTGTCAAGAAAAGGCTTCTTGACTTTAATAATGTTTAAAGTTGTTTACAGTCTTAACACACATTCTCCTAGAGGAAGAATGGTTACCTTGTGTCACAGTAAACAGGGACTAAACAAGGCTTTCTCTTTGTAACTTGTTTAGTCCTGCAAAATATTTGATTACAAATGAAGTAGTTCAATTCACCCAAATTTAATATCACGAATTTGAAAATCACGTAGACAATTTCAGTATACCAATAAAAGCGAAGTGGCCTTTGAAGAATTACAGAGCAGCCTTAGGATAGAGCTTAATGATACCTGGGAAACACAAGAAGATGGCAATTGTTCAATCTATTATGAATCTTGGCAATGGGGGTACAAAGAGTGTAACTTGTACCTGTTATTGACAGATATATATGCGCATGGCAGAACTGGGATAGGTAAGCTGCAGAACTTGATCCAGAAATTAATATTGACATCTGAACTAAAGCCTGCATCCAGAATCGTGAAATGTAAAAAGTTGCAAATGAATGGTTTGCACTTCACATATCTTGCCATGGGAATACAAAATAGCATGCCCTTTTGTGTAGGGAGAGGTCTGACCTAAATGTACACATGGGAAATGTTACTTGCTTTACATGGTATGGCACTCTGTAGTAATTCAGGCATTCTAAAGAAAGGACGTGGACAAAGTTGCTGACAAATAAAATCAATCTGCACTACCAAAGCAGGGCCCGCTTCCAGAATAAAACGGGAAAACAATTAAAACAACAATTCATGGAACTTGCCCTCGTGCAAAGGTTAGCCGTGGCTTTGAAGTCCTTCCGGGCCACACAATGAAGAAAGGCCTCTTTTAGAAGGCAAATACTGTAATGGGAGCAATGCTATTTCGACATACAGGTTCACCGATGATGATCAAAGCAATATTCGAACAATGACATATAGACCTATGACATATGAACCTAAGAACACGATGTTAGTGCAATAGTTAATTTTGTTTTCTATGCGAACTTAATGAAAAATTAAAATTACTTCCATGAAGGTTATAAGCTAAATTCCATGAAGGTGTTAAGCTAAATGTGAACTACATTTCTATGCGGAAATGACGTGTTTTCTTCTGTAACACGGTTACTGATACCTTGGGGTCCAAAAAAGTTTCAGGTGAATATGTTGACAAATTTATTTAGGGTACATATTAGAAAACTCAAATCAAATCAAATCAAAGATAGCTTTATTCGATTTTAGTATAAAATCATAAAAGCACACATAAAAGATACATAAAAGATACATACATCCAATAAAAGAAACTCACTTTAAACTTTGTAAAAATACATTCAAATATAATTATTTCATACTGGGATTTCCTCTAAGGGCGTTTTAAAAACATCAATTCTAAGCAACAGTTAACATGATTACCGTACAATATTATGAGATAAAGAAATCTTTAACATTCAAATCCTAGTTGCACTTAAACCATGGTAGATCTGCATCTAAATGCAAATTTCAAATACTTAGATACAGCAGTAATGGTCATTTAATCAGATAATGTAAGTAGTTTAAATAGAGCGATTCTACACTGTCTCAAATTAAAGGACTTTAGGAGAGGTAATCAATATCTCTTCCGCCCTCACACATAATATTTACAAAACAAAACACAATGAATTGTAGATTGTGTGGAGGAGTCATCACACGGGCATTTGATTAAGTTATTCGACCAGTCGTTTGAGTTAGGGAAAGTTACTATCCTGAAAAAGCTACCAGTTCTCAAGCGAGCTAAGAGCATTCTATTGTAACTTGTCTGGTCGGGGGATAAATAAAGCTGCAAGCCAGGACCCTGCAGCAAAAATATGTGGGATGACAGAAGCCTTCTTCCCCTCTACACACCAACGTTGATGTTCCAAGAAGGCAAGGCAAGATTCTTTTAATGCTTTTCTGGAAATTGAGGACAGTGATGAGGGTAAGTCATAGAATTCTGGGCAGCCTATATTTATAAAAAATGTCTGTACATAGGAGAGCCACTGGATCTGTTTAGACCCCTCAAGTTTAATATAATCCGCAATAATCGCCCTGTTAAAAGCAGTTTCAGTAGAAGTCCATATCTTGTGCCATAGCAGCACCGGACTTATCTTAATTAAATCTGAGATGTAGAATAGAGCCAGCTCCTTGTGGAAGACATAATTGGAGGTAGATTTGGGGAAGGCTAGCAGATACCGAAGGAAAGCATTTTCCTTTACTTGAATTTCTCGACAATCTGCGATCCCCCAAATACCAGCTCCATATATAGCGGTAGATATGCATTTGGCCCTATATATATCAAACAAAATGCATACAGGCTTGCCCCCTAGTTTATTGGCGAACTGTTTAGGTGCGCCAATGGCACGCGAAAAAGCTAATGTCATGGTCGTGGTAGCTGTAGTCCAAGTTCCCCTTTTGTTAAAAACAATCCCTAGATATGAAAAAGTATTAGTTAAACCTATCTTTGACTTTTCTAAAAAGGTATGGCAAGCGATCTTAACCTGTGATGAGCAGCACATAGTAAAGGTTTTCCAGGTATTAATCTTGAGACCCCTGTCTCCCATATATACTGAAAAACAAGTTAACGCCTTCTGGAGCCCTACTTGGGTTCTAGCCATTATAACCGCATCGTCGGCATACAGTAAAATAGGCACTGCTTCTCCATCAATTTGGTGGTAATCCACCTCTAATTTGATTAAATAGTCTCCCACACTATTAATATACAAATTAAAGAGGAAAGGTGCCAGAATGCAGCCCTGAAGAACACCTTTCATAATTGGGAATTTAGACGTACATTCACCTTTCATGCCATAACAGACCTTTGCCCCCGCTCCTCTATATAACTCTTTAAGGAAATTGAGGATATTAAGGTTGATGCCGATGTCTACTAAGGTGTCCCACATGATATCGTGACTCAAGCAGTCGAAAGCTGAGCTGAGGTCTACAAACGTCATAAATAAATTTCCCTTCTTTGCCACCGTATATTTACCTATTAACATGGCCAATTTTAGGCCTTGTTAAACAGTGCCTAGCCTTGACCTGAATCCATACTGATATTTAGAAAGGATGTCTTCGTCCTCGGCCCATGTCTGCAGTCTATTTAGTATAATTCTGCCTGCGACCTTCATCAAAGAGTCGAGAAGTGAGATGGGCCTATAGCATTTAGGATCATTTCGATCACCCTTTTTAAATATAGGCACTACAATTGCTTCCTGCCACGTTGTTGGAAAACCTTTAATATTACAGCTATTAAGCACATTAGTCAGAAGCGGTGCCCACAAGGTGACGTGAGCCTTATAAATGTCTATTGGAATCCCATCTGGTCCTGGGGCTTTGCTATTGGTGCTTTCTATTATTGCTGTTTCCACCTCTGATAAAGAAAAGACTACATCTAACCGGAAGAAGTCTGTAGAAACAGGCTCTGTAGTTATTAGGTATGAGCGGAAAATCCGTTCCGCTCGCGGACTTTGCGAATTTTCTGTAAATTCGCGATCCGCGAACTCCCGCAAATTTACAGAGAATTTGCAAATCCGCGAGCGGCGGATTATTCCGGGGGCAAAAGTTGAAGCCTGGCCTGTTGTAACTATTTTACGATGGCGCCGGCAAGCTGCCAGCGCCATCCTAAAATAGTTACTAAGTTAGCTTCAACAGGAAGCTCTAATAGATAAAATAAAGCAGGTGCTCGATTTTATCTATTAGAGCTTCCTGTTGAAGCTAATTTAGTAAGTATTTTAGGATGGCGCTGGCAGCTTGCCGGCGCCATCCTAAAATATTTACAACATGCCCTTCCTGTGACTCATTCATCAGCCCAAAAACAATTGTGAGCGTTGTCGAGGCAGGTGTGCCTTCTTCACAAATCTACTGTGGAAAATCAGCTGTGATGCTGGATAGATACTTTTGCATCTGTGAGTTTCACGAGCGCAATACCCGTGCTGTTTCTGTGACCAGGAGCTTATTTCTCTTCATCTGCTGAACTGATCTTTCTCTGACCTTTTATACACACAAGAAGCATGTGTGAACTCGCATGATAGCCCTGCCCGTTTGGCCCCGCCCACACACTTGCGGTTTGCACCGTCTTCCCGCCATTCACCCACTATGATGGACAGCTCACTCAAGGGACCCCTGCGCCCTTCGGGGCGATTGCATAGTAACACACACATGGTCGCTCGAACTAGTTGATGCTCAAATTCAGTGACTCATTCATTAGCCCAAAAACAATCGTGAGCGTCGTCGAGGCTGGACAGGTGTGCCTTCTTCCCAACTCTACCGTGGAAAATCAGCTGTGATGCTGGATAGAGGCTTTTGCATCCGTGACTTTCACAAGCGCAATACCCGTGCTGTTTCTGTGACCAGGAGCTTATTTCTCTTCATCTGCTGAACTGATCTTTCTCTGACCTTTTATACACACAAGAAGCATGTGTGAACTCGCATGGTAGCCCTGCCCATTGGGCCCCGCCCACACACTCGCGGTTTGCACCGTCTTCCCGCCATTCACCCACTATGATGGACAGCTCACTCAAGGGATTACAAGTTTAATCAATCACTAGCTAGTGTGCATTTAAAAATGTGGGTGGGCCATTTATGTATGCAATATGATGTGAAAATTCAAAATAATTGTATGAAATTATGTGAAATCCTGCAATGCATATTTGTCCATATGTCACATGAAAGTTGTACACACTAGCATTGCTTACCCAGTAATTATACTCAGCCTTGCGCTAGGTTTTCTGTTCAAAAAGGGTGACTAGTCTGAAAGTAAAACTTTGAGACCAGGACAATGTGGCCCTGTAACCCAAGCTCAGCAGAGATCTCAGAAGCTATAATTGCTATATCTGTCCCATTCAGACAATTTAGTGCCAAAACTGAAGTATTCCGCTTTAGATAACTACTAGGGCACCCACATCCCACTTTATAGCTGCCAACCTAAAATCGTGGCTATGTTCTGATGAACCACAATCATTGCTTTAAATCGGTACATTGTATTTTTTTTAGATCTTATTTATCTAAAAGTTTAACAATCCATATATCGGTTTCCTTTATATCAATTTTGAAATTGTGTGTCATTTTGCTTACTGCATTTCCTCCTTTTTGTCAAGAAAAGGCTTCTTGACTTTAATAATGTTTAAAGTTGTTTACAGTCTTAACACACATTCTCCTAGAGGAAGAATGGTTACCTTGTGTCACAGTAAACAGGGACTAAACAAGGCTTTCTCTTTGTAACTTGTTTAGTCCTGCAAAATATTTGATTACAAATGAAGTAGTTCAATTCACCCAAATTTAATATCACGAATTTGAAAATCACGTAGACAATTTCAGTATACCAATAAAAGCGAAGTGGCCTTTGAAGAATTACAGAGCAGCCTTAGGATAGAGCTTAATGATACCTGGGAAACACAAGAAGATGGCAATTGTTCAATCTATTATGAATCTTGGCAATGGGGGTACAAAGAGTGTAACTTGTACCTGTTATTGACAGATATATATGCGCATGGCAGAACTGGGATAGGTAAGCTGCAGAACTTGATCCAGAAATTAATATTGACATCTGAACTAAAGCCTGCATCCAGAATCGTGAAATGTAAAAAGTTGCAAATGAATGGTTTGCACTTCACATATCTTGCCATGGGAATACAAAATAGCATGCCCTTTTGTGTAGGAGAGGTCTGACCTAAATGTACACATGGGAAATGTTACTTGCTTTACATGGTATGGCACTCTGTAGTAATTCAGGCATTCTAAAGAAAGGACGTGGACAAAGTTGCTGACAAATAAAATCAATCTGCACTACCAAAGCAGGGCCCGCTTCCAGAATAAAACGGGAAAACAATTAAAACAACAATTCATGGAACTTGCCCTCGTGCAAAGGTTAGCCGTGGCTTTGAAGTCCTTCCGGGCCACACAATGAAGAAAGGCCTCTTTTAGAAGGCAAATACTGTAATGGGGAGCAATGCTATTTCGACATACAGGTTCACCGATGATGATCAAAGCAATATTCGAACAATGACATATAGACCTATGACATATGAACCTAAGAACACGATGTTAGTGCAATAGTTAATTTTGTTTTCTATGCGAACTTAATGAAAAATTAAAATTACTTCCATGAAGGTTATAAGCTAAATTCCATGAAGGTGTTAAGCTAAATGTGAACTACATTTCTATGCGGAAATGACGTGTTTTCTTCTGTAACACGGTTTCTGATACCTTGGGGTCCAAAAAAGTTTCAGGTGAATATGTTGACAAATTTATTTAGGGTACATATTAGAAAACTCAAATCAAATCAAATCAAAGATAGCTTTATTCGATTTTAGTATAAAATCATAAAAGCACACATAAAAGATACATAAAAGATACATACATCCAATAAAAGAAACTCACTTTAAACTTTGTAAAAATACATTCAAATATAATTATTTCATACTGGGATTTCCTCTAAGGGCGTTTTAAAAACATCAATTCTAAGCAACAGTTAACATGATTACCGTACAATATTATGAGATAAAGAAATCTTTAACATTCAAATCCTAGTTGCACTTAAACCATGGTAGATCTGCATCTAAATGCAAATTTCAAATACTTAGATACAGCAGTAATGGTCATTTAATCAGATAATGTAAGTAGTTTAAATAGAGCGATTCTACACTGTCTCAAATTAAAGGACTTTAGGAGAGGTAATCAATATCTCTTCCGCCCTCACACATAATATTTACAAAACAAAACACAATGAATTGTAGATTGTGTGGAGGAGTCATCACACGGGCATTTGATTAAGTTATTCGACCAGTCGTTTGAGTTAGGGAAAGTTACTATCCTGAAAAAGCTACCAGTTCTCAAGCGAGCTAAGAGCATTCTATTGTAACTTGTCTGGTCGGGGGATAAATAAAGCTGCAAGCCAGGACCCTGCAGCAAAAATATGTGGGATGACAGAAGCCTTCTTCCCCTCTACACACCAACGTTGATGTTCCAAGAAGGCAAGGCAAGATTCTTTTAATGCTTTTCTGGAAATTGAGGACAGTGATGAGGGTAAGTCATAGAATTCTGGGCAGCCTATATTTATAAAAAATGTCTGTACATAGGAGAGCCACTGGATCTGTTTAGACCCCTCAAGTTTAATATAATCCGCAATAATCGCCCTGTTAAAAGCAGTTTCAGTAGAAGTCCATATCTTGTGCCATAGCAGCACCGGACTTATCTTAATTAAATCTGAGATGTAGAATAGAGCCAGCTCCTTGTGGAAGACATAATTGGAGGTAGATTTGGGGAAGGCTAGCAGATACCGAAGGAAAGCATTTTCCTTTACTTGAATTTCTCGACAATCTGCGATCCCCCAAATACCAGCTCCATATATAGCGGTAGATATGCATTTGGCCCTATATATATCAAACAAAATGCATACAGGCTTGCCCCCTAGTTTATTGGCGAACTGTTTAGGTGCGCCAATGGCACGCGAAAAAGCTAATGTCATGGTCGTGGTAGCTGTAGTCCAAGTTCCCCTTTTGTTAAAAACAATCCCTAGATATGAAAAAGTATTAGTTAAACCTATCTTTGACTTTTCTAAAAAGGTATGGCAAGCGATCTTAACCTGTGATGAGCAGCACATAGTAAAGGTTTTCCAGGTATTAATCTTGAGACCCCTGTCTCCCATATATACTGAAAAACAAGTTAACGCCTTCTGGAGCCCTACTTGGGTTCTAGCCATTATAACCGCATCGTCGGCATACAGTAAAATAGGCACTGCTTCTCCATCAATTTGGTGGTAATCCACCTCTAATTTGATTAAATAGTCTCCCACACTATTAATATACAAATTAAAGAGGAAAGGTGCCAGAATGCAGCCCTGAAGAACACCTTTCATAATTGGGAATTTAGACGTACATTCACCTTTCTTGCCATAACAGACCTTTGCCCCCGCTCCTCTATATAACTCTTTAAGGAAATTGAGGATATTAAGGTTGATGCCGATGTCTACTAAGGTGTCCCACATGATATCGTGACTCAAGCAGTCGAAAGCTGAGCTGAGGTCTACAAACGTCATAAATAAATTTCCCTTCTTTGCCACCGTATATTTACCTATTAACATGGCCAATTTTAGGCCTTGTTAAACAGTGCCTAGCCTTGACCTGAATCCATACTGATATTTAGAAAGGATGTCTTCGTCCTCGGCCCATGTCTGCAGTCTATTTAGTATAATTCTGCCTGCGACCTTCATCAAAGAGTCGAGAAGTGAGATGGGCCTATAGCATTTAGGATCATTTCGATCACCCTTTTTAAATATAGGCACTACAATTGCTTCCTGCCACGTTGTTGGAAAACCTTTAATATTACAGCTATTAAGCACATTAGTCAGAAGCGGTGCCCACAAGGTGACGTGAGCCTTATAAATGTCTATTGGAATCCCATCTGGTCCTGGGGCTTTGCTATTGGTGCTTTCTATTATTGCTGTTTCCACCTCTGATAAAGAAAAGACTACATCTAACCGGAAGAAGTCTGTAGAAACAGGCTCTGTAGTTATTAAGTATGAGCGGAAAATCCGTTCCGCTCGCGGACTTTGCGAATTTTCTGTAAATTCGCGATCCGCGAACTCCCGCAAATTTACAGAGAATTTGCAAATCCGCGAGCGGCGGATTATTCCGGGGGCAAAAGTTGAAGCCTGGCCTGTTGTAACTATTTTACGATGGCGCCGGCAAGCTGCCAGCGCCATCCTAAAATAGTTACTAAGTTAGCTTCAACAGGAAGCTCTAATAGATAAAATAAAGCAGGTGCTCGATTTTATCTATTAGAGCTTCCTGTTGAAGCTAATTTAGTAAGTATTTTAGGATGGCGCTGGCAGCTTGCCGGCGCCATCCTAAAATATTTACAACATGCCCTTCCTGTGACTCATTCATCAGCCCAAAAACAATTGTGAGCGTTGTCGAGGCAGGTGTGCCTTCTTCACAAATCTACTGTGGAAAATCAGCTGTGATGCTGGATAGATACTTTTGCATCTGTGAGTTTCACGAGCGCAATACCCGTGCTGTTTCTGTGACCAGGAGCTTATTTCTCTTCATCTGCTGAACTGATCTTTCTCTGACCTTTTATACACACAAGAAGCATGTGTGAACTCGCATGATAGCCCTGCCCGTTTGGCCCCGCCCACACACTTGCGGTTTGCACCGTCTTCCCGCCATTCACCCACTATGATGGACAGCTCACTCAAGGGACCCCTGCGCCCTTCGGGGCGATTGCATAGTAACACACACATGGTCGCTCGAACTAGTTGATGCTCAAATTCAGTGACTCATTCATTAGCCCAAAAACAATCGTGAGCGTCGTCGAGGCTGGACAGGTGTGCCTTCTTCCCAACTCTACCGTGGAAAATCAGCTGTGATGCTGGATAGAGGCTTTTGCATCCGTGACTTTCACAAGCGCAATACCCGTGCTGTTTCTGTGACCAGGAGCTTATTTCTCTTCATCTGCTGAACTGATCTTTCTCTGACCTTTTATACACACAAGAAGCATGTGTGAACTCGCATGGTAGCCCTGCCCATTGGGCCCCGCCCACACACTCGCGGTTTGCACCGTCTTCCCGCCATTCACCCACTATGATGGACAGCTCACTCAAGGGATTACAAGTTTAATCAATCACTAGCTAGTGTGCATTTAAAAATGTGGGTGGGCCATTTATGTATGCAATATGATGTGAAAATTCAAAATAATTGTATGAAATTATGTGAAATCCTGCAATGCATATTTGTCCATATGTCACATGAAAGTTGTACACACTAGCATTGCTTACCCAGTAATTATACTCAGCCTTGCGCTAGGTTTTCTGTTCAAAAAGGGTGACTAGTCTGAAAGTAAAACTTTGAGACCAGGACAATGTGGCCCTGTAACCCAAGCTCAGCAGAGATCTCAGAAGCTATAATTGCTATATCTGTCCCATTCAGACAATTTAGTGCCAAAACTGAAGTATTCCGCTTTAGATAACTACTAGGGCACCCACATCCCACTTTATAGCTGCCAACCTAAAATCGTGGCTATGTTCTGATGAACCACAATCATTGCTTTAAATCGGTACATTGTATTTTTTTTAGATCTTATTTATCTAAAAGTTTAACAATCCATATATCGGCTTCCTTTATATCAATTTTGAAATTGTGTGTCATTTTGCTTACTGCATTTCCTCCTTTTTGTCAAGAAAAGGCTTCTTGACTTTAATAATGTTTAAAGTTGTTTACAGTCTTAACACACATTCTCCTAGAGGAAGAATGGTTACCTTGTGTCACAGTAAACAGGGACTAAACAAGGCTTTCTCTTTGTAACTTGTTTAGTCCTGCAAAATATTTGATTACAAATGAAGTAGTTCAATTCACCCAAATTTAATATCACGAATTTGAAAATCACGTAGACAATTTCAGTATACCAATAAAAGCGAAGTGGCCTTTGAAGAATTACAGAGCAGCCTTAGGATAGAGCTTAATGATACCTGGGAAACACAAGAAGATGGCAATTGTTCAATCTATTATGAATCTTGGCAATGGGGGTACAAAGAGTGTAACTTGTACCTGTTATTGACAGATATATATGCGCATGGCAGAACTGGGATAGGTAAGCTGCAGAACTTGATCCAGAAATTAATATTGACATCTGAACTAAAGCCTGCATCCAGAATCGTGAAATGTAAAAAGTTGCAAATGAATGGTTTGCACTTCACATATCTTGCCATGGGAATACAAAATAGCATGCCCTTTTGTGTAGGAGAGGTCTGACCTAAATGTACACATGGGAAATGTTACTTGCTTTACATGGTATGGCACTCTGTAGTAATTCAGGCATTCTAAAGAAAGGACGTGGACAAAGTTGCTGACAAATAAAATCAATCTGCACTACCAAAGCAGGGCCCGCTTCCAGAATAAAACGGGAAAACAATTAAAACAACAATTCATGGAACTTGCCCTCGTGCAAAGGTTAGCCGTGGCTTTGAAGTCCTTCCGGGCCACACAATGAAGAAAGGCCTCTTTTAGAAGGCAAATACTGTAATGGGGAGCAATGCTATTTCGACATACAGGTTCACCGATGATGATCAAAGCAATATTCGAACAATGACATATAGACCTATGACATATGAACCTAAGAACACGATGTTAGTGCAATAGTTAATTTTGTTTTCTATGCGAACTTAATGAAAAATTAAAATTACTTCCATGAAGGTTATAAGCTAAATTCCATGAAGGTGTTAAGCTAAATGTGAACTACATTTCTATGCGGAAATGACGTGTTTTCTTCTGTAACACGGTTTCTGATACCTTGGGGTCCAAAAAAGTTTCAGGTGAATATGTTGACAAATTTATTTAGGGTACATATTAGAAAACTCAAATCAAATCAAATCAAAGATAGCTTTATTCGATTTTAGTATAAAATCATAAAAGCACACATAAAAGATACATAAAAGATACATACATCCAATAAAAGAAACTCACTTTAAACTTTGTAAAAATACATTCAAATATAATTATTTCATACTGGGATTTCCTCTAAGGGCGTTTTAAAAACATCAATTCTAAGCAACAGTTAACATGATTACCGTACAATATTATGAGATAAAGAAATCTTTAACATTCAAATCCTAGTTGCACTTAAACCATGGTAGATCTGCATCTAAATGCAAATTTCAAATACTTAGATACAGCAGTAATGGTCATTTAATCAGATAATGTAAGTAGTTTAAATAGAGCGATTCTACACTGTCTCAAATTAAAGGACTTTAGGAGAGGTAATCAATATCTCTTCCGCCCTCACACATAATATTTACAAAACAAAACACAATGAATTGTAGATTGTGTGGAGGAGTCATCACACGGGCATTTGATTAAGTTATTCGACCAGTCGTTTGAGTTAGGGAAAGTTACTATCCTGAAAAAGCTACCAGTTCTCAAGCGAGCTAAGAGCATTCTATTGTAACTTGTCTGGTCGGGGGATAAATAAAGCTGCAAGCCAGGACCCTGCAGCAAAAATATGTGGGATGACAGAAGCCTTCTTCCCCTCTACACACCAACGTTGATGTTCCAAGAAGGCAAGGCAAGATTCTTTTAATGCTTTTCTGGAAATTGAGGACAGTGATGAGGGTAAGTCATAGAATTCTGGGCAGCCTATATTTATAAAAAATGTCTGTACATAGGAGAGCCACTGGATCTGTTTAGACCCCTCAAGTTTAATATAATCCGCAATAATCGCCCTGTTAAAAGCAGTTTCAGTAGAAGTCCATATCTTGTGCCATAGCAGCACCGGACTTATCTTAATTAAATCTGAGATGTAGAATAGAGCCAGCTCCTTGTGGAAGACATAATTGGAGGTAGATTTGGGGAAGGCTAGCAGATACCGAAGGAAAGCATTTTCCTTTACTTGAATTTCTCGACAATCTGCGATCCCCCAAATACCAGCTCCATATATAGCGGTAGATATGCATTTGGCCCTATATATATCAAACAAAATGCATACAGGCTTGCCCCCTAGTTTATTGGCGAACTGTTTAGGTGCGCCAATGGCACGCGAAAAAGCTAATGTCATGGTCGTGGTAGCTGTAGTCCAAGTTCCCCTTTTGTTAAAAACAATCCCTAGATATGAAAAAGTATTAGTTAAACCTATCTTTGACTTTTCTAAAAAGGTATGGCAAGCGATCTTAACCTGTGATGAGCAGCACATAGTAAAGGTTTTCCAGGTATTAATCTTGAGACCCCTGTCTCCCATATATACTGAAAAACAAGTTAACGCCTTCTGGAGCCCTACTTGGGTTCTAGCCATTATAACCGCATCGTCGGCATACAGTAAAATAGGCACTGCTTCTCCATCAATTTGGTGGTAATCCACCTCTAATTTGATTAAATAGTCTCCCACACTATTAATATACAAATTAAAGAGGAAAGGTGCCAGAATGCAGCCCTGAAGAACACCTTTCATAATTGGGAATTTAGACGTACATTCACCTTTCTTGCCATAACAGACCTTTGCCCCCGCTCCTCTATATAACTCTTTAAGGAAATTGAGGATATTAAGGTTGATGCCGATGTCTACTAAGGTGTCCCACATGATATCGTGACTCAAGCAGTCGAAAGCTGAGCTGAGGTCTACAAACGTCATAAATAAATTTCCCTTCTTTGCCACCGTATATTTACCTATTAACATGGCCAATTTTAGGCCTTGTTAAACAGTGCCTAGCCTTGACCTGAATCCATACTGATATTTAGAAAGGATGTCTTCGTCCTCGGCCCATGTCTGCAGTCTATTTAGTATAATTCTGCCTGCGACCTTCATCAAAGAGTCGAGAAGTGAGATGGGCCTATAGCATTTAGGATCATTTCGATCACCCTTTTTAAATATAGGCACTACAATTGCTTCCTGCCACGTTGTTGGAAAACCTTTAATATTACAGCTATTAAGCACATTAGTCAGAAGCGGTGCCCACAAGGTGACGTGAGCCTTATAAATGTCTATTGGAATCCCATCTGGTCCTGGGGCTTTGCTATTGGTGCTTTCTATTATTGCTGTTTCCACCTCTGATAAAGAAAAGACTACATCTAACCGGAAGAAGTCTGTAGAAACAGGCTCTGTAGTTATTAAGTATGAGCGGAAAATCCGTTCCGCTCGCGGACTTTGCGAATTTTCTGTAAATTCGCGATCCGCGAACTCCCGCAAATTTACAGAGAATTTGCAAATCCGCGAGCGGCGGATTATTCCGGGGGCAAAAGTTGAAGCCTGGCCTGTTGTAACTATTTTACGATGGCGCCGGCAAGCTGCCAGCGCCATCCTAAAATAGTTACTAAGTTAGCTTCAACAGGAAGCTCTAATAGATAAAATAAAGCAGGTGCTCGATTTTATCTATTAGAGCTTCCTGTTGAAGCTAATTTAGTAAGTATTTTAGGATGGCGCTGGCAGCTTGCCGGCGCCATCCTAAAATATTTACAACATGCCCTTCCTGTGACTCATTCATCAGCCCAAAAACAATTGTGAGCGTTGTCGAGGCAGGTGTGCCTTCTTCACAAATCTACCGTGGAAAATCAGCTGTGATGCTGGATAGATACTTTTGCATCTGTGAGTTTCACGAGCTTTAATACCCGTGCTGTTTCTGTGACCAGGAGCTTATTTCTCTTCATCTGCTGAACTGATCTTTCTCTGACCTTTTATACACACAAGAAGCATGTGTGAACTCGCATGATAGCCCTGCCCGTTTGGCCCCGCCCACACACTTGCGGTTTGCACCGTCTTCCCGCCATTCACCCACTATGATGGACAGCTCACTCAAGGGACCCCTGCGCCCTTCGGGGCGATTGCATAGTAACACACACATGGTCGCTCGAACTAGTTGATGCTCAAATTCAGTGACTCATTCATTAGCCCAAAAACAATCGTGAGCGTCATCGAGGCTGGACAGGTGTGCCTTCTTCCCAACTCTACCGTGGAAAATCAGCTGTGATGCTGGATAGAGGCTTTTGCATCCGTGACTTTCACAAGCGCAATACCCGTGCTGTTTCTGTGACCAGGAGCTTATTTCTCTTCATCTGCTGAACTGATCTTTCTCTGACCTTTTATACACACAAGAAGCATGTGTGAACTCGCATGGTAGCCCTGCCCATTGGGCCCCGCCCACACACTCGCGGTTTGCACCGTCTTCCCGCCATTCACCCACTATGATGGACAGCTCACTCAAGGGACCCCTGCGCCCTTCGAGGCGATTGCATAGTAACACACACATGGTCGCTCGAACTAGTTGATGCTCAAATTCAGTGACTCATTCATTAGCCCAAAAACAATTGTGAGCGTTGTCGAAGCTGGACAGGTGTGCCTTTTACACAACTCTACCGTGGAAAATCAGCTGTGATGCTGGATAGAGGCTTTTGCATCCGTGACTTTCACGAGTGCAATACCCGTGCTGTTTCTGTGACCAGGAGCTTATTTCTCTTCATCTGCTGAACTGATCTTTTTCTGACCTTTTATACACACAAGAAGCATGTGCACTCGCTTGGAAGCCCCGCCCCAAATCCGCGGATCCGCAAATCCGCAAAATCCGCGGATCGTGGATCCGCAAAATCCGCCCATGCTTAGTAGTTATCGACTGGTCAGGGGTTGAACTTTTTAATCTAGTCAGGTCGTCTTTCTTGTATAACTCAGTGAAATGTTCAACCCGGACATGTTCCTCTATAGCTATCTCTACCTGGTCAAAGTTACTTTCAAAAAGAAGGGGGCGTTGACCGCTTTCCAAAAAGCAGTGTTGTCTTTCAAGGAACACGCCTTTAGTAAAGCACACCAAGCGGCCTTCTTCAAGTCCTTTCTCCGTTTCTGTAGGGTGGATTTATAGGATGCCCTAGCTAATCTAATGTCTAAGATATTTTGTGGTACCTTTTTTAAGGTTTGGATTAGGTAAGAGTGTGCTTTGCTACATTCAGAATTAAACCAACCATTGGCCTTACGCCTGTCCCCTTCCCGTGAGGTACCTGTCAATTTACTGCTAATATGAAGAAGAAATCTTATGAAATGCTGCGATAACCTCGGTTGGGTTGGGATTTTCCCCAAGGCAAGTCATAAAGTCCTCTAACTGACCTTCAACTAAGTTCTGCAGGAAATTGGTAGGGTTTACCTTAATCCATTTAATTACGTAACCATTTGTTCTAGTCAGTGAAATCCGGTGGCAGTATAAATTTTCAGCTATGTTAGATGTTTGTCTGCCACACGGCCCAGTATCAAAAGTTGAACTGATGGGGAAGTGATCACTAAGCGCGATATCCTCTGTTTTAAATGAGAGGACACTTCGATGGTAGCTTGTAGAAACCAACGTATAGTCAATAACTGACCGTAATCCCCGACCAATGAAAGTAGGTTGGAAATTAACCTGTGGATTACAAAGTTCATTTGCTAAACCTAAGTCCCACTCGAATAGTAAGTTGTTAAACAAATTCCGGAGCATAGAATGCTCGAAGTGGGTGCAAAGATCACCCTTAAGGTTCACCATACCGCATATCTCTGTATCACTATAGGGGCATAAATGACGATTAAAATCACCCGTCACTATGATACATCTTTCCTTCTGTTCAGGTCCTGATCCCCTGCGAAAGGCGTCATTTAATTCTTCTAGGACCCTATTTTGATCGGCCTTTGGGATATTATTATACAGGTAAATCAGGACTATAGACTGATTTTCTCCCGTCTTCCATCTACCACTACTAGTCGGCTGCGCTGCTAAGAAAAAAGTGCGGTAGCCGTCTAGGTATATCTCGGACTTCTCCCAACATTTCTGAAGGCAAATTACATTGAACTTATCATCGAACTTATCGAGCAAAGGTTAGCCGTGGCTTTGAAGTCCTTCTGGGCCACACAATGAAGAAAGGCCTCTTTTAGAAGGCTAATACTGTAATGGGGAGCAATGCTATTTCGACATACAGGTTCACCGGTGATGATCAAAGCAAATGTAGTACTTCCCTTCACCCAAATTAAATATCCAGAATCTGAAAATCTCGTAGACAATTTCAGTATACCATTAATAGCGAAGTGGACTTTGAAGAATTACAGAGCAGCCTTAGGATAGAGCTTAATGATACCTGGGAAACACAAGAAGATGGCAATTGTTCAATCAATTATGAATCTTGGCAATAGGGGTACAAAGAGTGTAATTTGCACCTGTTATTGACAGATATACGCATGGCAGAACTGGATAGGTAAGCTGCAGAACTTGAGCCAGAAATTAATATTGACATCTGAACTAAAGCCTGCATCCAGAATCGTGAAATTTAAAAAGTTGCAAATGAGTGGTTTGCACTTCACATATCTTGCCATGGGAATACAAAATAGCATGCCCTTTTGTGTAGGAGAGGTCTGACCTAAATGTACACATGGAAAATGTTACTTCATTTACATGGTATGGCACTCTGTAGTAATTCAGACATTCTAAAGAAAGGACGTGGACAAAGTTGCTGACAAATAAAATCAATCTGCACTACCAAAGCAGGGCCCGCTTCCAGAATAAAACGGGAAAACAATTAAAACAACAATTCATGGAACTTGCCCTCGTGCAAAGGTTAGCCGTGGCTTTGAAGTCCTTCTGGGCCACACAATGAAGAAAGGCCTCTTTTAGAAGGCAAATACTGTAATGGGGAGCAATTCTATTTTGACATACAGGTTCACCGGTGATGATCAAAGCAATATTCGAACAATGACATATAGACCTATGACATATGAACCTAAGAACACGATGTTAGTGCAATCGTTCATTTTGTTTTCTATGCGAACTTAATGAAAAATTAAAATTACTTCCATGAAGGTTATAAGCTAAATTCCATGAAAGTGTTAACCTAAATGTGAACTACGGGGCATATTATCAAGGGGGTTTATCTCCGCTTTTTGGCTTTAAAAGCCAAGAAAGCGGAGATAAAATGATCTCCCTATTACCTAGCTGTCACTAACACCAGTTAGCAAAAGCTAGTAGGAGATAGCGACCATCTTGGGCCCCACTTTGCATGTCAGTGATATTTATCACTAATGATATGCAAAGTGGGCGTGCCAAGATGTTAGCAACTGAAAACAGTCGCTAACATCGCTATCTCCTATTACCAACTTTTGGAGATATTCGCGCTAAGCGCGAATATCTCCAAAAGCTAACACCTGCCCTGAGCAGTTCTTAGCCATGTTATCCAATGGGAGGTGGATAACATGGCTAAGAGCATTAGCTCGGTAATGCATGAATATGGCTCACTTTTCAGCAATATTCCTGCTTTGCGGCGATTTTTATCGCATTTGCGATAAACCTTGGTAATACCAAGGTTTATTTGCGGTAAAAATAGCCGCAGCTCAGCGGTACATTTTTGTCTCTAACCAAGCAATAGCGATAATTATCGCTATTGCTTGGTAATATGCCCCTACAGTTTTTATCCGGAAATGACGTGTTTTCTTCTGTAACACGGTTTCTGATACCTTGGGGTCATAAAAAGTTTCAGGTGAATATGTTGACACATTTATTTAGGATACATATTAGAAAACTCTTTAGACTAATGGCACGTACAAATGCCTTCTGCCTACGAGAAATGCTGCAAAATCATACGACTAAACATTTGTTGTGAAAGCTTTTTAATGTAAACACGAAGTTAAATCTGTTAGCTGTGTCACTTTTTTATGATGAGGATACCTCAAGGTTACTGTCTGGTGGTTTTTGCCTTTTCTGTTTCAAGGTGTTCATTTAGAAGCCTGGCTACCAACAGAATGTCATTCGTAACAGAGAAATATCTGCAAACGCTCTCACAGCACTACATTGTTGATTCATATTTTTATAACACTTTAACTGATAGCAAACACTATTTGTGTGGGTGTTCATATAATAGAAATTTGGGGGCATATTATCAAGGAAGGGTGTTAAAATTATAGTTGCTTTAGCTGCAGAAAACTGCTGCCAAAGCGGTGATAATGGGTTTGATAATATGCCCTTGAGAAATCCAATAGAAGCCCATGTTGACACCAGAACATGGGCTTCTATATGAATTCAAAAGGGTGTATTATCAAGCCCATTATCGCCGCTTTAGCTGCAGTTTTCTGCCTCTAAAGCAGCGATAATCTTAACGCTGTTCCTTGATAATATGCCCCATAGTTGGAAAGAGATTAGGGTTGTGGTAACGCTGACAAACAAGGGCCTGTTTCTAAACAATTTTTCTGTCATGCACCACTGACGTGGCCGTGGATTAGAAGAGTAATCACAACTAAGCCAGAAGTACTACAAGAGTAAGACAATCTATTTCACATTCGTAGTTGGATTCTATGGATGCTTCAATTTAATGGCCATGATGCACCATTTTTTACAAATAGATAGGGGGCGATTTTATGGAACCCAATCTCTAGTGGCAGTGAGGCACTTTTCAGTGTTGAGACGTGCTAGCATCAGTTACATAAAATAAATATTTTATGAGGCACAGATGCTAGGTACTCAGATGTATAGGCCCAATGACAAGCAGATTAATTGGATGAAAATTTATTTTTCATTATTAAGTCTGTTGTATACACTTTTAACAGTTGATAAGAAGGTTCTGAAGATGTCTAAATGTCACGCTGGATATTATAAACTTATTTTAAAGGTAATTCCCAGAATTTGTTAAACATAGGAAAATTTGATGATCCGACACCAACAGGCTCAAATTCCTGGAAGGAATGAAAGACGTTGCATCCTGGATGAGCAGCTGGCTGGCTGAAGCTCACCTCAGAGAAGACAGAAGTCCTCGTCCTCTGACCCACCTCCTCAGCATGGGAGAACACCTGGTGTCCCCCCCACTCCCACAGACCATGCCAGAAACCTCTGCATCATACTCGACTCGCTCCTCACTATGACCTGACTGATCAACGCTGTCTCTTCCACGTGCTTCAACACCCTCTGCATCCTTCACAAGACATTGAAGTGGATCTCCCCCCCGAATCCAGGAAGACCATCACTCAGCACCTCATTACAAGCAGACTGGACTACGGAAATGCCATCTATGCCGGAATCAACAAATTCCTGCTCCCTAAACTCCAGACCATCCAGAACACCGCTGGCAGACTCGTCCTCAGCATCACACAACATAAACACATCACCCAGCACCTATGGGACCTCGACTGGCTCCCCATCGAGAAGAGAGTAACCTTCAAGCTACTCACTCACACCTTCAAATCTCTCTACAACACCGGACTGCAATACCTCAACGAAAGTGTCTTTCCTTCTACTTGCCCAAGAGAGACCTCCACTCGGCTGACCTCGCCGAAGCCCCGCACATCCGCAGAGCCAGAGCAGGGGGAAGAGACTACTCTTAAGTTGTGGCAAAGACCTGGAACAAGCTCCCGCTCAACATCAGAAGTTCCCCCACTCTGCACTCCTTCAGGAAGAGCCTCAAGACCTGGCTCTTTGGCTGATCCAGAGCTGGACATCCCCACCCCCCTCAGCACCTTGAGACCCTCATGGGCGAGTAGAGCGCTTCACAAATCCCCTTATAGATTGATTGATTGAACTGTCAATCATCTATACTATTCTGGACTCACTCAACATTCATTTTTGAATTTTTTCAAACACAGCAAATTCATTTTCACCAGTCCAAAAAAAGAGACATACCCGGATCCTGGACCTCATCCAGTTTTGGTGATACTAAGTCCATAAAATTTAGCTGAAGCTGAGATTTCCCCTGTGTGAATAATTATGGAAATTTGGCACTTTTAGGACCGTTAATGTCAACTTTGACACCCAAGAAACTCTTGAGGATATAGCTAAAGTAGATGAAATACAGTGTGGGGAACCTTGCTTGCAGGTTTTTCAGATGGCATTAAAGTTATTACAAATTCAAATAATGTAATTCCTATTTGGAGTGCTATGTGACTATAGCTACAGATTCATTTTTAATATATATCTATATGTTTGAGTAATTTATTATCAGAAAACGTAGTCACATAAAGCCCGTTTTTCACAATGACTAATGAAATAAGTCAGAGTTTCCAAGCTGATTTTTTATTTTGCCTATTAATGTGGCACCATTAGAGGAATCTGCATGCAAGCTTTCCAAAAACAAAATTAAATCTGGTGGCGCCTTGGTACAGCTAAACGATTGGTCAAAAAAGAGAATTTAGCATTTTAAGTTACACGCAGAATTTTGGCAGCGTGACAGCAAAAAAGTGGAATGTGATTACATCAAACGGCATGAAACTAGAAATGTATTCAAATGAGTGATTTGGTTGGTTTGGTGGAAATCCACTGAGCAGGCTGTGGGAAATTAACCTAAACAAATTGTGTGGTGGACTCCAAAGAGTTAAACTATAGATATATCTCGATGGTTAGTTCGAAAACATAAAAAAAATGCATTTGGTGCACAGGATCTATTAACTTATTTCAGAAACCATGACATACATTTGATCATGCCTTGTTGTTTGAGGACTCCATAATGAGTTGGAGAACTAAGAGGCTCTTCGACCAATGTTGGGACTCCTGCCCCACTTAGCAAACTCTATACAGAGTTCATAATCTGTGAAATTCTTGGACCCATGTTGGATCAACTGCCGTCATCTGAGAAATGTACACAATGTTTGACAACTACATTTGCCATTTAGCTTTGTTGCACGCCCACATACTCAACTTGAAATCCGTTAACTCAGGTCACATTAGGGCGCTGTGTATAATTTAATAATTGCATTATGTCATGATGAAATTATTTAGAGCAGCTTGTGTCAGATTGGGTTTTTAGGTGTTTTCCTAGTGAACAGAATTTTTGTTTTAAATGTGGCAGGTCCACAGACTCAAACTCACATAAAAAGTGTGCACACTTAGCAACAAACCCAGGACTTCCACTGAACTTTGCAAACTTAGAAAAAGGTCTCTTGGCATTTTGGCAAGCTTAAGAGCAACCTGAAGGTTTAATAGGCTGACACTTCATATAACCTTGTTACGCATAAACAAGTCCTTACTACAAACAAACAGAAGGCATTTTGTGAACAGGGGAAGAACTTGTCCGGTGTTACTGACAGTTATTGTTACATTTGAAAACTTTGGGTCTGATTGAAAGTTTGGGGGAAGGGATTCTCTGTCACAAAAATGACGGATACCCGATCTGCTTTATTATGGTGAATTATATCCTAAAGTGTAAAAAAATAGGTCTTTAGTTGCGTGGCCTGGAAACATAATGGGTCCATATTTGTCCTCCATGGGGAACCAAACACCCCATTGTAGAGCTTGACTCTCTCAGGGTAGCAAAGCAGAGCAGTCCAAGGCCTACTCAAAGCAGGGGTTGTGGACTAGTAATCACCATTCACAGTTACACAAAAATAAAACTCAATAAATGATTGTCCAGTCTGTACTTTCTCTTTTGAAAAAGGAAAACGTACATTTATTATCCACACACTAACCAATACTATGCAACAATTTACAAATATACATAAGCTGATGGAAATACATCTTGATGACATTGCATAATCACTCTTAGCCCACGCAAAAGGGGATCTAGTTCAACAAATCACATGTGAAAACATTCACTGGTTTTAAAAAGTAATAATTGAAAATAACTTTGAATGAACACACTTAATATTGGCAATGAAAGATGCAATATTTGAACGTGTGTGGTTGTCAGTGTCATTACTTCATTAAAGCATTCACAAGAGAAATGTCTATACATGTCTGAGTGAATTGTGCTTTCATAATAACTTTAAGCATGAATAAGCTAAATACCTTCAGGGCACGGAGACTGCAGCTGTACACGTTGCACCTAGAGGGTGATACACTCCCAGCTGAAAAGCACATCCTGCAGCCTGGATGTTGACTGGAAATACCTCAAAAGGCATGGGAGGTTGTATTTTTTAAGTTCCTCCCAACTTAGGATAGGAACTCTGGAAATCCTTTTGGGGGAGGCTGGAAACTCCTGCAGCTTCACCACACGTGTGATGCGTTTCGATGGTGACCCCGTCCTCCTGGGGCCACTACAAACTGAAAACAAGTGGGTTTCCTGTTACAAATTGAGCGGAACCTGCCGGGCACTATGGGGTGGTCCTCTGTAAGTGCATTAATCTTTTATTAGTGGCTCTCTCGCTGAGCCAGGGAGAAGAGCTGCATCTTCCTTTTTCGTTGCTCCTTTCATTTTCATTCATGCGGTCTCACACCATGCTTTTATTCAACCTCTGGATGCCCAGACCCACCTGGGCACCTAGAATCAGGTTCTCTCATTGGGGGACAGCTCAGAGAACCCACCCCCAGCTGTCCCTACCGGTTTACTGCACTGGCTGCTCTCCAGTGTGCTGCTGCAGCAGTAGGCAGCACTCTTGTGGCCAGCACGCAGGAGCGGTCAGGCGTATTGATTGTGGCTGGCCACCAGCGCCCCCAGTCAACCACATTGGTGTGGGGCGGGCCAGCCATGTGGGGAAGTGTGGCGGTGCTCCTCCTCTTCTCCTGCTACTGGGGCCCAGGGATAGGATCCTGGGTCCCTTCTTGTGATTGGGGGAGAGCGCAATGGCATTCCCTCTTGGCTATCACTACATGGAGCCCAGGGATGTGGACCTGGGCCCCTTCCTCCTTGAATGGTGGAGCATGATGGCACTCCTTTACACTAGTCTTCTCTTCAGGGCCCAGGAATGGGTCCTAGGCCCCATCCCACTCTTGCATTGAAAGCGCACCAGTACTTCCTCACACTTTTCTTAATTCTTGATAGCATTGAAGGCCCAGAGATGGGGTCCCTGAATATAAAACAGACCTGAGAGTAGGGCTCCCCACGTTTTTGGGGGCGTTCAGGAGGGGGCCCAATGCACACCTCCTCCCAGCTTCCCTTTCTTTTGGTCTACAGTCATTTCCATGTCCTCCAATCCTATGCTGGAGGGATCAACGTTCGAAATCCTTCTGGTGCTGAGATCTCAGGGACTTTTGGGCCTTGTTATGCTACTGGTGACGTGTCATACCCACCTGGAGCACATTCTTAAGACTCCTGACCCCAAGGTGACATACTTTCTGGGGAGCTGGTTTAATTGGCTCCCTGTGCCAGCCTTCCTCTTTGCTTTTCCTCTGGACTTCTCTCCATTGGTGCAGAAGTCCAGTCTTTTCCCTAACTGGTCCCCAGGGGAGCAGGGGCAACAGCTTCCCTGGACCTGGGGAGTGCCCCACTGGTTCTGGGGTCAATTTGAGTCAGAGTCCTTAATCTATATGGCCATCAGGGGATTCCTCCTTCCAACTGTCCTTGTCAGCTGCCTTCAGTACTAGTGTCCAGCAGAAAAGGACACCCAAGAGAGACCTCTCTCCCCTGTGCAAGACCTTTTAAGTGGAGGTTGGATTTTCTAGTAGCTATGCACCTGAGGCCTATCCTGAGGTGCCACATCACCTCACCATCACTGCCAGGGTCTCACAATTGTGAATAGGTACCCCTACTAGTTTAATTTTAGGTCTGGTATAAGGAGTAAAGAGCAGAAACCATAAGCTGTACACAATATCCCACAAGACTTCTATTTTTTCTAGTGTGGCTCAAAGTGCATAGTGGTCTGACTCGAGACAAGTTCAATGCATTGTTGCAAAATCTTGTATTATCATGAGATCTTGGAAAGAAGCATACTCCCCCATTGGCCACTCCAAGTACAAACCCAATTTTGTGTGGTCCTTAAGAAGGTGGATTGGATGAAATGTGTTTCCCCACCAAACTTGTGTCAACTGTTTTAGGAGAGATCCTAACCCACAACACAACAATGGCTGAAATAGAGCATCTTTTCCCGTCGTATACTTTGGTGTATGTGTGGAGGGGCTGAGGAAGGTATGAGTGGATGACATGACAGGCTATGTTTTTTGGTGCATGAATGAGTGAGTGTATTGAAGGATGGGGAGTAAATTATTTTATTTGTACAAGATTTTGCAACAATGTGACCCACAAAAAATGTTTAGAAAAAAGTGTGTGTAAAAGTTTGTAAAAATGTTACTGTTGACATGTGATTAAAAAGCATTAAAGTATATATTTACTGATGGGAAAAAGTAGATACAAAAATTAAATACAAAATAAAAATGTAGGTACATGTATTAATGACCCTTATACAGAATGTTAGGGATCCCGGATGGGGACCTTAGGAGGGTAGAGAGGACCTCAATGAACCTGTTGGAAGGGATTCGTCCTCCCTGACGTATGCTAAAAAAATAAAAGTATCCCCTCTGGAACCAGGCTGGGTCCTTTGGAAAAAGGGAAGAGATTGGGGGTTTATTGGTATGCATCCACTGTTGTGGGTGGGAATTGAAAGAGATCCTTTTCTTTTAATAACCTTCACTCAGTCTAGTAGTGACATGTTTCATCATTGAGTTCACCCCAACTCCTAAAGGTCAGGGTGGGCTCAACCATATTTCAGGGAGCACGTATGAATATTGGGTGTATGGGGGTGTAACTTTAAAGATAGAATTCCTCATCCACTCCAAAAGTATCCTTTATTTGCGGAGTGGGAAGGAAGACTAAAAACGGTATATGGGACTACAGGATGTAATGGTCTTATGACCCTTGAACACTAACATGTTTCAGGTCTTTCCTAACGGCCTATGTGAGGTCCTGGGCTTTTCTCAGGGTGGGTGGCCAAGAGGTCACTTACCCCTAAAACGTGAATGACATGTGCTTGAAATTTTCATGTGGAAGAAATTAAAGACAGGCATATACTTGTCGCAACTTTTGAGGGAATTACCTGTATGAAAAACACATGGTACAGAAGTACAGGCTGTAGTTTATGCTGTAAAGCCAGAAATTGGCGTACCATTGCATGTATACTCCATAGTGCAGTCCCCAAGCAGTATTAGTGCCAATTGCAACAATTTCAGGTACTAATGACTACATTGTTTGAACTTGTCTTTGGTCAGATCACCCATTCACTTTGAGCCAAGACAGATTAATACAGGTTATGTAGGATATTGTCAACAAACACAAAAATAAGCCAAATTAGTGGAGGCTGTCTATTGGATGCATTAGTATTTTTAACCATATGTTGCTATGAGGATGGTCAGCGCTCTACTGTTAATGAACCCACTTCTTGTCTTAAAAAATATGTGGGATATTGTGTACAGTTCACTGCCAGGACCTCCCCCAGCAAAACATCAAAGGAGGCCCCCTCCTGGTTTGACTCTAGGGGTCTGGGCTCTCTCCTTTGTTTTGTGGGCTTGGGAAGACCTCCTTCCTACTATAGGGTGACAGCTGGCTGATTGATGCAGAGCCGTCCACCTCACCCCTTTCCTTCTCAGGTGCTGACTTGACTTGACCCCGGCCAACAAGGTCAGAAACCTAGGTTTCATAATGGACAAGGACCTTTCCTGTACAGCCCAAATCAACCAGGTCACTTCGTCCTGTTTCTTTACACTGAAGGTCCTTCGAAAAATCCTGCCCTACATCCCTTTTGCCTTGAGGAAAACAGTAGTGGGAGCACTGATTATGTCTAGGGTAGACTACTGTAATGCCCTGTACATAGGTGCCGGCGAAAAACAACTTAACCGACTTCAGTCTATCCAAAACGCAGTGGCCAGAGTACTGCTTAATCTCCCCAAACGACATCCCACCTCTAAACCAATAAGAGAACTCCACTGGCTCCCAGTCAGGAGAAGAATTCAATTCAAGGTCATGTGCCTGGCCCACAAATCCCTCTATGGACAGACCTCTAAACAGCTCTCCAATTTTCTCTGCCCCTATGTAACTGAGCGCTCACTCAGATCCAGTTCCCAAAATCTACTGCACATCCCTAGTCCATTGGGGCGGCAGATCCTTCTCCCATCAAGTTCCAAAGCTCTGGAACAGTTAAACCATCCTCACTACGTTCCGAAAAGATCATAGCTAAGTTTAGAAAGGCCTGGCTCTTTGTGCTGCCCTAACTCCCACTCCTATCTCTCCGTTACAGCACCAAGACGCCTCGGCATAAGAGCGCTCTAAAAATAATTCAGTCAGTCAGTCAGTCATTGCTCTCTTTCTTGGGGAAGGCCTTTTTTCCTGCCACTAGAGAGAAAAGTAATTGACCCAGTCCAGCAGGGTGACAAAAGACCTGGGTTCTGATCCTGAGCTGATCCAGAGAAATATGACATTCCTGGTTGACCCCTAACCTGTACATATATGTCTTTGGACTTTGCAGAATTGATCTTTTCACACAGATTACGCTGAAAATCGGTATGACTCTGGTGTCTGTAGAGTAAAGTTGAACTCTATGGCAGCCTTCTTTATTGTGTATAATGGAGTGTCACTGCAGACAAGACAGTAAACTACACTGACTTTCCCTATATGTGTACACCTACATTACAAAGCCTGCTCAGGTTAATGCTCAATCCTACATAGTCCATTCTGCACTAAGATACCTGTTCCCAGTTCCTGGGTGTGCACATCAAGAGTCTCCAACTTACAACCCTCACACAAATACACACGCTTGTGTGCACATGTTCCCAGCCAAGTGCTTCTTATACTTGCTGCGCCATATGGGCGGTCTATTAAAAGGCAGACACTGACACATGGAGTCCATTTGTCATGAGTTTACTGTGGGTGGGTCAAAGGTTATGAGGCCCACCACACTACAGGTCTAAAGCCAGGTGATCAAAAAGCAAAACATCCAGGCATATATTAGATGGGCAGAGCAAATCTTCCTACATACAGCACTTTTAATAATTCAGGCAAGATATCTTTCACATTTGTGAATGATTAACCTGCCAGACTTTGTTTAAATCAGGTTTTTAGTCATGGCTGAAAGAGCAGAAAGGAAATTCAAAGACCATCATCTGCTTTGCTAGAGAAAGAAATTTACAGTACCATAAGGAAATTGGAATCGGAAAAGCACATCAACCAATCAATCAATCAATCATGACATTTGTATAGCGCGCTACTCACCCGGGAGGGTCTCAAGGCACTTGGGGAGGGGCTTTGCTACTGCTCGAACAGCCAGGTCTTCAGTTGCTTCCTGAAGGAGAGATGGTCCTGGGTCAGCCGGAGGTGGATGGGGAGGGTGTTCCATGTCTTGGCCGCCAGGTAGGAGAAGGATCTGCCTCCGGCGGTGGTTCTTCGGATGCGCGGTACAGCGGCGAGGGCGAGGCTGGCAGATCTTAGCTGGCGGGTGGGCGCGTGGAAGGTCAGGCGGTCGTTGAGGTACTTGGGGCCCAGGTCGTGGAGTGACTTGTGTGCGTGGGTGAGGAGCCTGAACGTGATCCTCTTGTTGATGGGGAGCCAGTGCAGGTCCCTCAGGTGGCCAGAGATGTGGTTGCGTCGGGGATGTCCAGGATGAGTCGGGCGGAGGCGTTCTGGATGCGTTGGAGTCTTTTCTGTAGCTTGGCTGTGGTTCCGGCGTAGAGGGTGTTTCCGTAGTCCAGTCGGCTTGTGACGAGGGCCTGGGTGACCGTCTTCCTGGTTTCGGTCGGGATCCATCAGAAGATCTTGCGGAGCATGCGGAGGGTGTGAAAGCATGAAGAGGAGACGGCGTTGACTTGTCTGGTCATCGAGAGGGAGGAGTCCAGTATGAATCCCAGGTTGCATGCGTGGTCTGTAGGCTTGGGGGCGGTGCCCAGGGCTGGGGGCCACCAGGAGTCATCCCAGGCGGAGGGTGATGGTCCCAGGATGAGGACTTCCATCTTGTCTGAGTTCAGTTTCAGGCGGCTGTTCTTCATCCACTCGGAGACGTCTTTCATCCCTTTGTGGAGGATGGTTCTGGCGGTGTCGGGGTCTCTGGTGAGGAAGAGGATCAGCTGGGTGTCGTCGGCGTAGGAGATGATATTGAGGTTGTGTTGGCGTGCGATGGTGGCGAGAGGTCTCATGTAGGCGTTGAAGAGGGTGGGGCTGAGTGATGATCCTTGCGGGACGCAGTAGATGACTTCAGTGGCCTCGGATTGAAACGGGGGGAGGCGGACTCTCTGTGTTCTTCCGGTCAGGAATGAGATGATCCACTTCAGTGCCTTCTCTTGGATGCCGGTTTTGCTGAGCCGTTGGACTAGGGTGCGGTGGCAGACAGTGTTGAACGCTGCGGAGAGGTCCAGGAGGATGAGTGCCGCTGTTTCCCTGTTGTCGAGCAGGGCTCGGATGTCGTCGGTGGCTGCTATGAGGGCGGTCTTGGTGCTGTGGTTGGCTCTGAAACCGGACTGCGAGGGGTCGAGGGATCCATTTGTCTCGAGGAAGGCGGCAAGCTGTCTGTTGACGATCTTCTCGATGTCTTTGGCAGGAAAAGGGAGGAGCGAGATGGGGCGGAGGTTTTTGAGGTCGTGGGGTTCGCTGTTGGTTTCTTCAGTAGGGCGCTGAGCTCGGTGTGCTTACAACTCTCCGGGAAGGTGGCGGTGTCGAGGGAGGTGTTGATGACGTCTCGGAGTTGGGGTGCGATGGTGGAGTCGGCCTTGTTGAAGACGTGGTGGGGGCAGGGGTCAGTCGGGGATCCGGAGTGGATGGTGTTCATCGCGCGGGCTGTGTCTTCGGTGGTCACCGTGGTCCAGGTGCGTAGGGTGGCGGTGGGGTGCGTTGGTTCATCGGTTGGGTGCGTGGATGGTGCGCCGAAGCTGTTGTGGATGTCGGCAATCTTGCGGTGGAAGAATGAGGCAAGTGAGTCGCAGAGATCTTGTGAAGGGGTGATGTCGATGTTGCCGGTGCTGGGGTTTTAAAACTCCTTGACGGTGCTGAAGAGTTCCTTGCTGTCGTGGGCATTGTTGTCCAGTCGATCCTTTAGTGATTTCTTATTGGTGGTGCGGATGAGCTGGTGGTGCTTGCGGGTCGCGTGTTTGAGGGCGGTCATGTTGTCAGTGGTCCGGTCGAGGAGCCAGGCCTTCTCGAGGGTGCAGCAGGTCTTCTTGGAGTCCTTGAGTTCGTCGGTGAACCAGGGGGCCTTCTTGCTTCTGGGTTTGCTGGGAGGGTTCTTCAGTGGTGCGAGGTCGTCGGCGCAGGCGGTCAGCCACTGCGTGAAGTTGCAGGCTGCTTCGTTGGGGTCCGGTGTGCTGGCCGGTGGTTTTTAGCTGAGGGAGGTGGTGAGCTGGTCGGCAGTGATCTTGCTCCAGCTTCTGTAAGGGATCTGTTGCGGGTGGTGGTGGATGGTGTTTTTTTTTAAGCTGAAGTGGACGCAGCTGTGGTCGGTCCAGTGAAGTCCAGTGGAGTGGCTGAAGGCGATGTGCTTGCTGGTTGAGAAGACGGGATCAAGTGTGTGGCCAGCGTAGTGAGTGGGGGTGTTGACCAATTGCTTGAGTCCGAGGTTGGCGAGGTTGTCCAGCAGGGTGACGGTGTTGCGGTCCTTGCGGTTCTCCAGGTGGAAGTTGAGGTCCCCTAGGAGGATGTAGTCGGCGGAGGGGATGGCGTGTGGGCTGATGAATTCTGTGATGTCTTCGCTGAAGTGTGTGCATGGTCCTGGGGGTCTGTAGATGAGGGTGCCTCTGAGGGTCGTCTTTGGGTTGGTGTGAATCTGGAAGTGGAGGTGTTCGGCGGCGGTGAAGGTGTCGTCGGCGTCGGTCGTGATGCGGATGGTGTTCTTGTGGACGATGACGATTCGTCCTCCGGTCTGGTTGACGCGGTCCCTCCTGATGATCTTGTATCCATCCGGGATGGCAATGGCAATGTCGGGGGCTGAGGAGGCGTTCATCCATGTTTCAGTGTGGAAGGCGATGTCTGGAGAGGTTGTGTCGAGCAGGTTCCAGAGCTCAACAGCGTGTCTGTGGACAGAGCGGGTGTTGAGCAGGATGCACTTGAGGTCGCTGCTGGAGTTTGGCTTGGCGGGTGCGGTGCATGTTCGGAGGCAGGTGAACTTGCAGGTTGTGCAGGTGGAGGGTCCGTGGAAGTGTTTCGGGGCGGCCCGGTAGCAGGTGGGCCTTCGGCCGGTATTGAGTGCGTTGAGGGCGGCGGCGTCATAGGTTTGTCGGGTCGTCTTGCGACGGTGGGGGCCAGGGGTCCTGGCGCTGGGAGCGATCCAGGCGCAAAACGGGTTTGTCTTTGGCGCGCCTTCGGCGCACAATCGGCGCGCCCGCTGCGCGTGACAGCTGCGCGTACGCGCGGTCGCCATTTATGGCGAAGTAGGAGGGAGGGAGGAGCAGCTGGGAGGCGGGAGCGGGGAGGGCATAAAACGAAAAGGGGGCGTGGCCACTTGCACGGCAGCGGGAAGCGGGGAGCGGGCGGGCAGGCACAGGTGGACTGGGTTACAATAACAAAAGCTAGAACAACAGCGTGCAGGGGGACAGCACTGGCAAACACAAGGCAAATAATACGAAGGGAGACAAAAAAAGATTACACAAGGCAATACAACGAATAGGAGACAGAAAAAAGATTACACAACGCAAATAAGGCAGATGGGAGAAAAAAAGGTTAAACAGCACACGGAAAAGTGGCGGAGGGGCAGGGGTCAGTGAGGCAGGCTCAACGAGGCTGCGGGCAGCAGCGAGGCGAGGTGCACACACGCAGCTGGTGGCCGTGCGGGGCGGGGGTGTCCTGAGAACAGGTCACACTCACCTGCGCCGCTTCATCGCCATTTATGGCCAAGTGGGAGGGAGGGAGGAGCAGCTGGGAGGCGGGAGCGGGGAGGGCACAAAACGAAAAGGGGGCGTGGCCGCTTGCACGGCGGCGGGAAGCGGGGAGCGGGGCGGGCAGGCACAGGGGGACTGGGTTACAATAACAAAAGCTAGAACAATAGCGTGCAGGGGGACAGCACTGGCAAACACAAGGCAAAAAAAACGATTCCTTTCCATTGTGTAGGTCTTCTCTTATTAACCATGAGAAAAAAAATCACCATGAGGAGGTACTCCTACAGTTTCAAAGACAAGAAATGAATTAGGAGTCAGAAAGATATGTACTCTGTTGTCCTCTATCGAGACATTAGACATCAATTTAAAGCATGACATTCAGTAATTGAGATTACAGTGGGAACAGACAAAAATAACACTTGGAACACAGGAAGCAAAAACACAGGAAAATGTTCCTGTGGATGTGCTAGAGCAAGAAGAGAACAGTCCACACTAAAATATTTTCATTGTATTGCATGTAGGGCAAAACCAAATATATGGTGTGAGTTCCTGACTGCAGGATTTAACTAGTGAAAAATGAAGACCACTACAAAAATCAATTTTTACAATTAATATTTAAACTTTACAAGCACTAGTTTGTCAGTATGGTTGCAACAAGACTTAGTAAAAACACCAACAAAAAAACCCAAATCCCTAAATGAAATACAAAGTTGTGAATCTCAGAACCATCAGCAAAACTGAATAAACCCCTTGCCTATGTGTACTCATTGCCCCTGAAAGGTCACCCATGCTGAAAGCTGTGCATTATAAAGGCCCAGGGACTCTGACAGACATGGACCATACAATCAACAATCTTTGCACCAGAGGTCCATACCCACCCCTGATTGTTTTGTGGAAATGTATCTCACACACACAAGCAAATGAGATTACATAGAAAACTAGGTTCCATCCAAAACTATGAACTGGCAGCAATTGGCATATTTCATGAACCGATTTTAAAAGATCGGAAGAAATTAAGGAAATAAATTGATGGATATAGAGGAGCGAACATGGCATGCAAACAAAAAGCTATCTGCCAGCTGTAACTGAACCCCTTCAACAAAATTGTAAAATCCCAACTCATGGTGCGGTCAGGTTTTAAATTTAATTTCAAAAAATGCCACTTTTACAAAGTTGCCATTTTCTTGCCTTAGCCATGTAGTGCCTGTAAACTGTTCTGGCAACATTACTGGGTTTCGCTGACAGTTGGGCTTTGTGTATTTCTCCTAGACAGCGACACACAATAGGGAGTTTAGGTGTGCTTGGATGTGCCATCACTGGCAGGATGGGAGGGATGGGTTACACTAACACCTGAATTAGGCTGCATCCTGCTCCACACAAAGGACTATATACCCCAAGAAGTTAGTCTGGAGCCACAGCACAGAACGAAGGATGCCTGTGGATTTCAACGGGAAACCTCTAGAAGCAACTCCCAAACTTCAAATCAACATCTGCATTTAAATACTGGACCTTGGACATTGAATCTCCAGTACCCTTCTGGACCTGTGGAAACGTATCTTTTATGTTACATTGGAGATGGGGTTTGCAACATTGACACCCTTAGCAGGGCTCAGCTCCGAAAACTCTGCAAACAGAACTGGCTGAAGGCAGACAAAAAGGCTACCAAACTGGATTTCCAGGTAGCGGCCAGAGCCTTTGAGGAGATGCAGAGGTGGCAGTCCACTGCAGGAGATGATGATGGTGGCCTCAGTCCTCAGCTGCAAGGAGAACTCTAATCACCCCAACAGATGCTCAAAATAACCAGAATAATGCAGGACGGAATGTATTTGCCAATGGCCTGTCCCTAGAGGAGCACCAGAGTGTCTAAGAAGGTACATGGGGTGACCCCATGAAGGGTGTTCTGATTCCCCCAGTAGAGTGACTCAAAGGTCAAGGGAGACACAGAAAAGTTTCAGACTAAGGAGGGAGGAAGAAATGGTTTCCATGCCACTTCTAAAAAAAAGAAGGGAGGTTCTGGTGGACGGTAGCCCAAGTTGCCCCATTTCCAACCTAGCTCTTAGCCAGGACACACACAGGGTAATGAAGGAAGGTGGAATATTATGTGGTGATGCTGGTTAGGTTTTACCATGCAATACTGTTACAAACCCCAAAGGTGGTCCTTGTATTCACACTAATAAATGTGTAGCTCAGTCCTGGTAGTGTGGCAAAGAGCATTCAATCTTTACTAGAGTAACATATGTTAGCATTTCAGAGTAGCAACATGGATGATAAGTAATTGACACAACTCAGTAGAAATCCAGCACCAATTTATAGTAGATTGTATTTTTATCTTACTTTAGACACCAAAATGAATGGAATAGCGTACATGTAACCAAGGTTCTGTATTTCTGAAGCAATAGAAAATTAGTGCAAAATAAAACTGTGAAAATGTTACCTTTCGGTCAAAATGAAAAACCACTAGCAACAATCTATCATTTGCAGGTCAAGTTGTATTGTACCCTTGCATGGTAATGGTGATGGGAGTCCCAGGACCAAGCCCCAACAGTCAGCTAAATTTTACCTGGCACATGGAGCCCAGGTGCAGAGTTTTCCTGAATGTGCGTAGGGCTGGATGGGAGCTGTGGGAGTGCTGCTTTTACCGCATTACACCATGCTGCTGAAAACAAGATGCATAAAACACAAGAGAGAGCTTGTTGCCTATGTTGCTCGCAGGTATTTTTTGAATGCTCTCTTGCCCTCTTGATGCAGAGTCAAGTTTAGGGATTAGTTGCCAGACTGGTCATCAACAAACCTTGGCAACAGAAAGCCCAGCTAGGAACTTTTCTGCCAATTGGAGGTTCAGGGAAAGATGGTAGTGGCTTGAAACTATGTGTTAGGCTGGACTATTGTTGTGGAAGCAATATGAAATGAATCCAAAATAATACAGTTCGAATTTAACATTGCAGTCAAATGGGTAAACCACCAGTGACAATCGGTCAATAGCAGGTTGAGTTGTCTTGAGCCCTTGCATGGTAAAGCTGATGCGGGTCCCAGTACCAAGCCATGACAGCCAGAGAAATTTTACTTGGCCCATGGACTCCAGGTGCAGAGTTGTCCCAGCTGTCCCTGGTGCAGAACATAAGCCGCTGGAGAGCTGCTTTAACTGCTGAAACTGTGCTGTTGGGGAAAAAACCTTGTAAAAACACAACAACGGGGTAGTTGCTGACATCAGTCGAAGGTCGGAGGGTGTTCCCTCTAGGTGCAGCTTTGAATGAAGGTGTTGGTTGCTGGACTGTTGACCAACAACCCTTCTCAGTGGTGAGTGGAACAGAACATTGCGGCATCTTCCGGTGATCCCGGGGAATGCAGTAGCTGCCTGTAACTTCATGGAAGTCAAGACTAAAGCTCCCACAATACACTAGACCATCTGGAGTTGGGCGATCCCTTAGAGGGTCTGATGGTCAGTTATTCCTCGTATCCAGAGTGTTGTTTTACCTGCAGTTTGCAGGGATTAGTGCCACTAATTTAGGGATGTCTGAGGGGGCTTCAGGCTTCCACACAGGTCTCATTGTCTAGGAGAACCTTGAGATAGCCTAGGACGAGTCTTAATCAGGCAGTTCGAGGAGCATCACCACAGGTGCAGGGTGTCCCTCTTTTGTTTGCTGCAACTCCTGTTGTCGCAGACACAGGTCTCTTTTTCTGTCCTCTTTGATGCAGGTTGTTCAGAACTGAGGTTCTGGTGCCAAGGGGGTCCCTTAAATCCTAGGTTTAGGGGAGTTGTAGTGTTGGTCACCTTTTATACTAAAACCCTTTATTCTGCAATTCTAAAAATGGCAGCGCCCTTCTTTCAATTTAAATAAAAGACTACCCACCCTGAAGATGTGGCTAGCCTTCTGGGGGTGTACACCTTCATGACTATATAATTTCCAGCCTGCCCAGGTGCAAATATGCCTGGGGCAAGGGGAGGGCTATTTCCTCCTCTGGGAGTCATTCCTGATGCATATCATAGGCAGGGCAGCCTTTGAAGCTCACAACCCTGATGTGACACTTCACTTGGCTGCCTGGGAGGGAGGAGGTCTGACCTCCTTCCTGCTCAGGCCTTTGTTCCTGACTCCTGAGAGTGATCATACTGTCTGGTAGGAGGTCAGAATCCTGTCTTGGCATCAACAAGTGCGTGAAGCGTGGGCTTGCCAGCCTGTGCTCAGAGTAGCTGGAACAACCAGTTGGGCAACCTCTTAGGCAGGCACATTGGTGCACGCCACTTCACCCTCAACATGATATTCATGTCAGGGGTGAGAAGGCACATTGTTTGATACCAAATGTTACATATTTAGGAGGTACCACAATGAAGCTGGCAACCTCAGATTTGCTCGGGTGCCAGCTCATGTTATCCTATGGACCATATATCACTTGTAACATAACATAACCTGTGTATATGTGAAGCACACGTTCACCCATGGGCATCTTGGTGCTGAATAACAAAGGTATATTGTTACCCACTCATGGGTACTCATTTTATCAACCTCAGAAGGATGAAAGATTGAGTGGACCCGCCGGTATTTGAACTTGTGACCATGAAGTCAAACACAGGCCCCTACAGTGGCATTAGCGCAATAAGCCACCAGACCCAACTTATAGTTCCCTTTAATGGTAGAGGGCACTATCGGGTCATACAAGCTTGCACTTTAATGTCCACACCTATAATATAAAACACTCTCCCTCCTGGACTCAGGAGGCCTTTCTTAGTGGTGACTGGCATATATTAAAGATAGTGCATTGACTTTGCCAGACATAGTGAGGGCAGAGTTGAGTTAAAGCAGTTTGCACTGCTCTAGCAATATGCAATGGCAGATCTGCTGTCAGTAGTTTTTTGGGTCACGCAAGGTGGCACAAACAGTGCAAGCCATGGGAACTCCTTTACCACACATGCCCTCTGAACTACTGGTACCATATGCTAAGGACTTATAAGGGGGGTAAAGATTTTGTCATTATGGGCTGTCAATTTACTCATAACAGTATTGGGGAGAGAGCACTAGAGCATGGACAGCAGGCTCCAGTGAACTGTTAGAGTCATACCCATCAGCACTGGAGCAAAACGTGGGGGGTGACTATCCAATAAGTGAACTTTCCTACATCACTGTCTGTCCTAAGAAACCACCCAATAGGGGGACCTCTGCAGGAGTGACCAATAAAGCCTTTGCAGTAAGTGAATAAGTAGTACCCAGGGGTAGAAGGTAGACCATGCCCTAATCTTCCTTAGTTGGGAGGTGTAATCAGGGGGTAGACTGATGGTTCCTGAGAGGAGACGCCATCACTTCTACCAGGAAAATGATGAATGGGTCCCTGGCACTGCTCTGGGGGAAACCATGGCCAGCCAGATCATAGTAGTGGAAAGGCTGCTTTCCCGAGAGCAGCACAGTGTTCAAGGTGTACAGGGTAACTCATGCCAAGGCAGAAACTCCTGCCCCATGGCCCTGGTATCCCTGGAGTGTGGTGGGAAGGTGACTCAGAGGAGAGTCATAGTTAGTCCCCAGTATTGACTGTATTCTGATGAATGAGTAGCCACAGGTGATTGAAGAGCTAGGAGGTGCGATCACACAGTATGTCCTAAAAGTGCAAAATTTCGGGGGTACCACTTCAAAACAGAGGGTACAGAGGCTAAGGCGATGGGGCAGAGGGAGGAAGGACTCACCCCTGACTAATGCTCAGCCTCAGGATGTAGACCCTGGGCTGAGTAGCCAGTCTCTCTGGCATCCCATCTAAAGCCACTCCTGACTGTTGATGGGATACGTGCTGGAGTGGCAAAGACCACAGTGGTACCTGTGGTCTGCCACAGGTCCTCAGTCTCCTTACTGAAGGCGGGCAGGCTGCTGGCGAACCCTTGGGCAGTGGTCTTCTAGTTGGAGGTGTTTTGGGAGACAGTCTTGGGGTCTTGATGCTGTAAGTCCTTCTTCTTTAAAGACTCCTCTGGAATGGACTTCTGGGATAGGCTATATTGCCCTATCCAAAATGCTGGTTCCTCCATTGCTCTATGTGGGACATTTCCAATCTGACATGGTGGTTTGATTTTCTGGTGAGGTATTTCATTTCCTGAACCTATTCAATGAGATTTTTCTGTTCAATCCTTGCGTTGCAACTGTCCCAGGTGTGCTATGGTCTGTTCTACCGCTCCAGTCTTTCTTTCAATCCCTCTGTGAATTTACCATTTTCTTCCTGCTTGTTCGTAGTTTTTTCCAGTCAACTTCTGTCGGTTTGGATCTTCATTATCATCCCTGTTTCCAGACTTGAGGTCTCTTTACACCCTTAAGTCAGCTTGGAGCTGTTTTCCCCTCAGGCTTTTTCCTCCTTTCTGGGGCCATTTCCGGAAGGCACTTTCTACTTAGGTGCTTCCTGTGTCGGCTACAACATGGCTACTAAAGGGGTCGCCCATCCCTCTGGCAGTTCAGAATTATGAAATCCTGGGCCTCTGGTCTAACCCACAGCCCAAGACTCTCTACTAGGTGTCAGCGCCGTGGCAGTTTGTGATAACCAAAAGCAAGGTCCAGTCCTAGAGGCCCATTAGGATGTTGGGCGGATTGCCCCCGCCGGGCCGGATGTAGCTACTGCCGTGCCGGCGGTGGCAATCCGCCCGCCATCCTCAACAGAATGACCCCCGCCACATTAGGATGGCTGGGGGGTCCGCGGCGGACGGAAAGTCTGCCCGCCGCATTTCTGCCGGTCGCGAAGTCGACTGGCGGAAAAAGTGCTTGTCTATGGTGGTGGTGTCGGCGAGACACCGCCAACCATATTAGGATGTGTGCAGTCAGATGCTTCTCCACAGCGGCATTGCCGCCGTGAAGAAGCATGCAGTGTTTACTTTGGGGGCCCGTTGCAGGCCCCCATGGTGAAGGCGAGGTGGGGGGTGCACATGGGGGGTACCTGTGGTACCCCCCTGCATTTGCATACACAATGCGGCAGGCACCGCGCGGTGCCTGCCGCTTGTGTATGCAAATGCACAACATGCATTTGTCACATTGCGGCTGGTGCTGGTGTAAACACCGTCCGCCGCAATGTTACAAATGCATCATGTGCCCGCCAGTGTGGCGGGCGCATCATATTTTGCATGGAGGGACCACCACTCAGGTCGCGGGTGGTCCCGTTTTCCACGGGGATCCGCCCGCCATCCTAATGTGCCCCCTTGTCTGGAAAACACGGAATCAGAACCAGCATACCTCTAAGCAGTTTCATGGACAAGGCGCAAGCTCTTGTTGAGACTATTCAGCAGCAGACTTATGAATTGCAACATTTGAAAGATGAAAATGGGGCTGTATGACAACCCTTACAATTCTGAGGTTCTGATGTTCCTATGGTCTCATCAACCATTCCATGGTATTCTGGTGATCCAAAACATTTTTTTAAAAATTGTTGGACCTGGCCCTTTTTTCAAGGTTATCTCTGAACGTTTTGCCATCCTCCTGTAATTTTTCTGACTTGTTTTTGCTGGTTTTCTGACTCTGGGCACCTTTCACTGCAGATCAGTACTAAACGGCATGTGCTCGCTCCTATAAACTTAGTAAGATTGACCTACACCTGTTTGGCATATTTAATTTACCTGTAAGTCCCTTGTACAATGGTATCCTATGCACCCAAGGCCTGTAAATTAAATGCTATTAGTGGCCCTGCAGCACTGCTTGTGCCACCCACAGAGGTAGCCTTTCAAACCTGTCTCAGGCCTCTGCCGCTACAAGGCCTGCATGCGATGTTTACTGCCACAGTGACTTGGAATTTACAGTTTTGCCAAGTCTGAAACTACCCTTTTTCTGCATATAGGTCACCATTGCGGTAGGCCCTAGGTAGCTCTGTGGATAGGGAGCAGTGTAGGTAAAAAGGTAGGACATGTGACTTGTGTGTGGCATGTCCTCATTGTGGTAAACAGCCTATTTGGTTTCTCACTGCTGTGAGGCTGCTCCTCTCATACTTTTATATTGACAATTCCCTGGTATGTGTTTCAGTGGTAATTTCTGATATCAAAGGGGTAGCGTGGCCATGTTTGGTATGTTTGGAATAGTGGTAATAAATCCTGCTTATCGGTGAAGGTGGCTTTTTTATTACTATTTCAGAAATGCCACTTTTAGAAGTGGCCATTTCTGTATGCTTATGACTCTTTGTGCTTTGCAGCCTTACTCCGATCAATGTCTGGTTTTATCTTACAAGGGGCCTGTTTTGTGCATTCGCTCATGACAGTCACTAGGGGGTTTGAGGTGTTTTCTGTCTTCCCTGGGTAACTCATAGCCAGGCTGAATATACCTAGTCTGCATTTAGAGTGGTGGGAGGAGTTATCGCTTGCACCTGAATAGGACTGTGCCTGCCTTCCAGAAAGCTGTCTCTGCCTCCACTATGTGGGACTTGTAACCAGAGGCTTCTGGCCCTACATTCTGCACATTGCCAGAGGTCTGCTGGGCTGCCAGGATGAACCACCTTGGTTGTGCTGACCCGCTGCCTGTGGGGCTGAGCTAAGGACTGCCACTTTGCTCTGAGGACCCTTGTGCTGGCCTGCCTGTCTGCATGCTGTTGGTGTACCCCCAGTTCTCTCCAAGGAGTGCTATTTATGCCCCTTGTTCTTGCCAGTAGAGAGCATGGTGAGGGCTTGAAACCTTCATAGCATGTGAGGAGCGCTTTATTCCTTTGTGCTCCTGGCCCTGAACCTAAGTATGTGGAGCGCTTACAATTTTGGGGACGGGGTATGTTCTCCATTTCTCCTGCATCAGGATATGTGAGTGCTTCTTTTAAGACCACAGGCATGTGGAATGCTGCATTGTTCCCCCCTGCAGTAGTGTGGCTGTGGAGAAGTACAGCAGTGGCTGCAGGTATTAGCATTGGTAGCCGGCAAACACGAACGGAGCCGCACTCTCCATTGATGCACCGCACCACAAAAGGCACTGACCGGATTGATTCCCCCTGAGCTCCACCTCCTTGATCATTTGTCTTAGCCATGGTGCCCCTGAAACTGGAGACGACCCACATCATGACCTGGCCGAAGGTTCCCCCAGTGGTTAGCAAAAGCGGCCATACCAGGCTTCCCGCCATTGAAGGGGATTTCACAGAGGGAGAATGGTGTGTGGAGACATTGCTCCAAGTCACACCCGAGCCCACAGCAGTGGTCCACCCAGCGCAGCAGAGCTGAGAATGACTGGTAACATGCCACACTGTCATCCTGTCCTGAGGGGCCTGATTGGAGTCCTCAGCAAACCCCTACATTGGTTATGGCAGCTGCACCACATGTTCATGGGCAGCTGCCTTTAAGTGTTTGGTCTGCGGAGAAACCAGCAAGGTCCCCCCACAGACGTGGTCAGTGTGTGCCCCCAGCCATGTTGGTATGTACCTAGGGACATTTGTGTAGTGGGGCACCTGTAATAATTCACCCTCACTGGGCGGATCCCTGACGGAGGCCTGATTGTCCCGGAAAATACTTGGTGTTTGAACTTTATAAAGTTACCATATCACTTGTGGTAGGCACAGAGGTGCTCCTGCGGCTTACGTGTAAACCACCGTTCCTCTGTTTGTTCACCAAGGCTCATACAAATTACTGTAACCCCGCTAATAGAGGCACAGGAGTACATTTGCCTATGGGGCTTACAGCTGTGGCTCTGTTTATGGTGATATTTTATGATTTATGGCATGGGATACTGGATGTTACCTCAGGACATATGGTGATGTATGACAGTGATGTTGGGTAACCCATGTGTTTTATCTTCCTGACCTACCTACAGCATTTTGTGCCCTAATGTGTGCTTATGTATGTAATGTTTGCCTTGCGTTTTTAAGATAACACGCAATATTTCAGGATTTGCCTTGTGTGTGCAGGGATGGTATTTTTGTGATATGTGTACCTATAAGTATTTATTTATGCACTAACTGTGATGTTATGACAATTGCCTAGTTGTCAAAGAGATCTATGTGATTGTGGTCTATTGTGTTTTATGTATAATGCAAAGGATATTTTAATATAACCTGGTATGGAGTTTCTTTTATGGTGTGCTGAGTGTGTAACTGGGGTGTGTGTTGCCGAAATGCTTACACATTGCCTCTGGGATAAGCCTGACTGCTTTGCCAAGCTACCAAGGGGGTGAGCAGGGGTTATCTTGGGTGTCTAACTACCTTACCCTGACCAGAGTTGTGGGTTCTGCCTGGCTTAGGTGCATACCCTAGCCAACCATAAACCCCATTTCTAAGAAGTTTCTTGACTCTTTGATAGTATTCTTTGCCTTTCGCCTGCTCAGTTTTCGCAAGATTAAGCTAAGCTGGGATATTTAATCAGTGCCTTGTCTAGACCAGAGCTAGCCTGTGTGACCAGTTTAGTGGCGGTTGAAAATTCCAGTCTCTGAAACTTTGACTGCCTTTACATGAATGTTTGAAAGATCAGATTTAGAATATACAGTCGAAGTTGCCCTCTGTGAGAAATGACACGGATATTAGGGTGTTTTAACATAGGTAACCAGCTTCCATCAACTGGCAACTATCCTGGGTAGAAATAACCCTGATCACCCTTTTTTGTAAAGGCCGCAAAAGGAAATAAAGAACAGACTAATTCATTCATCTCGATCAGAATTCTTTTCCACTGTGATAGATAAAATTTTACAGATAAAACACTGTCTATGAGAGTGCAAATCAGAATGGGTTCATCTCTCTTTGGTGTACAAGAAAAAAGAGGGAGATCCCCTATATGCCAATGTGGGACAGGGTAGGATAATGTTAAAACACAAGAAAGTCCCTAGTTGTCTGGGAGTACCCTCTGTCGCGGCCCCTTGTTACCAAAGGACCTAGCGTGACTTCAACACTATTGTTGTGTCACACCTGGTCCTGTCATTCGACCTGGACCCCAATGACAGTATGAGAAGAAAGCTTAACTACTCGAGGTCAACTAAACATACTAAACTTAAAACAAAACAGATATAATTCCTGTGGCATTCAAAAAAAGGATCTAACTGTATTTGTGTATATTAAAAACAATAATTTATTAAAATTTCATCACTTTACAGTACATCACAGATTGCATCATTATACAAAAACATTACAGTAAAAACCAAAGAGTCGACGCAGCGTTTCGGTGTCTTGACCAGTGTGTCACACCTTCTTCAGGACGGGTTTTTAAAATCACTTGGACATCAAGTGAGGCAGGTTATGATATGATCTCTGGGTTTACCCTCTATTTCTCAATCCCATAGGGGTATGTTTTCCATATGATAAAAGAGTTTTTACCTTAATCCAGAAGTGCGTATGTTGGAAAGGTTTGCTGCACCAGGGATGACCACCGTTCTGATAGGTTTTATACACTTCTTTCGTTTTGAAGTTTAAGGTCACCTCATGGGGTCTAGAAGAGTTTTGCTCACTTCCTCCTATTTCCGATTTTGATACTCGGTTCTGAACTTCTTGCTTTCCTTCTTTTAAGTTCAAGTTGTCTTATTAACAACCAGCGGCCTCCCTGTCATCTTACTCCTGGTGCAGCATCAGCGATAACTGATGCTGCACCAGGAGTAAGATGACAGGGAGGCCGCTGGTTGTTAATAAGACAACTTGAACTTAAAAGAAGGAAAGCAAGAAGTTCAGAACCGAGTATCAAAATCGGAAATAGGAGGAAGTGAGCAAAACTCTTCTAGACCCCATGAGGTGACCTTAAACTTCAAAACGAAAGAAGTGTATAAAACCTATCAGAACGGTGGTCATCCCTGGTGCAGCAAACCTTTCCAACATGCGCACTTCTGGATTAAGGTAAAAACTCTTTTATCATATGGAAAACATACCCCTATGGGATTGAGAAATAGAGGGTAAACCCAGAGATCATATCATAACCTGCCTCACTTGATGTCCAAGTGATTTTAAAAACCCGTCCTGAAGAAGGTGTGACACACTGGTCAAGACACCGAAACGCTGCGTCGACTCTTTGGTTTTTACTGTAATGTTTTTGTATAATGATGCAATCTGTGATGTACTGTAAAGTGATGAAATTTTAATAAATTATTGTTTTTAATATACACAAATACAGTTAGATCCTTTTTTTGAATGCCACAGGAATTATATCTGTTTTGTTTTAAGTTTAGTATGTTTAGTTGACCTCGAGTAGTTAAGCTTTCTTCTCATACTGTCATTGGGGTCCAGGTCGAATGACAGGACCAGGTGTGACACAACAATAGTGTTGAAGTCACGCTAGGTCCTTTGGTAACAAGGGGCCGCGACAGAGGGTACTCCCAGACAACTAGGGACTTTCTTGTGTTTTAACTTCATCTCTCTTTGGGCCTTGGTTTATCCCATAGGTAGAGGTTCCATCTGAAGAGTCTTCATCTTCAATCCCCAATGAAGAACGCATGCAAATGGGCCGAGTTCGAGCCCTCTTTTTGAAGCTGAAAGAGAACCTCGCCGGAAGAAAGGGCTGTGTATGTATTGTGGGTCACCAGAACAACTGATCAGCTATTCTCCAGTTCATCCTCCCAGGCCTTTAGGAGCTGTTCTTTAGATCATTTTGTTGGAGCACCAGGTGACACGCGTGTTCCACTCTTTCTTTTACCAGTGGTTTTGAATCTACCTGGCAGAAAAAGAGAAAGAAAATTGATAATACTGGATTGTGGGACAAGTGGATTTTACCTTAATAAACTCTATGTCAATACAAGATTGTTTATAGGATTTCAAAGGGATCCAAAGAACAGGTTCAGACTCTTGATGGCACTCCCTGAAGATTTGGGTCATTCACAGAAATGACTGCACCAATAAGAATGACCCTTGGTATACATCAGGAAACAGTTGTCTTTCAACCGAATTTCACCAAATGATCATACAGCTATCCTTGGTGTACCTTGTTTGACTCACCATAACCCATATATCAATTGGGAAACCAGAAATATTTCATTATCTTCTCAATTCTGCCATAATCATTGCTACTCATCAGAAGATTACTGGGCTTTAACCGAAATGGTTTTAGTACAAGACTATAGTGTGATAAACATTCTGTGAGTTGTTCCTGATCCTGAACTCTTTAAGAAACCAAAAGACCTGGGGTGCTAGAGAGCCAGCTCGCAAGATGGCAGCACCAATGTAAAGCTCTGGCAGTCCGGGCCATAATCTGTCAATATCCTGCCTTATCTGGACTTGCCTTGCCTTTAAACTGCATCTGCTGCCCTGCGGAGGCGTACGGCTACAAGATATTGTAATTCTTGTCAGCATAGCTGCCCAATATTCGAATAACTGACACGTGGTGTGCCCGACCATAGCGCTGAAATGGCGGCGGACTGAGCAACTAGAGAATTCTGAGTTGCAATGAGTGCTACAGGGAGGCGTGGCTCGGAGACACTGAAGCAGGAGTATTGCTTTGCAGGGAGTCGAACATACTTTCTATTTTTCCCAGAGTTCCCGGCAAATGAGCGTACCTCATTGAGCGATTGCATTAAGCATAGCAACAAGCCCAGGAGCGCTGCTCTAGGAGGTGTGCCGCAACTGACATTCAAGGACCTGGGCACCTATGAGATGGTACAACTGGATCCAAGCTGAAATATTGTGTGGCTAATGTTAGGTCCGGCTGGACACCATATACAGGAGGGTGAAGAGTGGACTTTGCTCTGGCTGTGGTGGGGGCGTGCTTTCGAATCTTGGGCTGTGTTTGGGGTGCTCAGACCTGGGGGACCCCGCTGTGTGCGCACCGAGAGCTGTGTGTCACCTGCCTCATGTCAAAAGAACAATTAATGGACAGAATGCTGAACAATGTCAAACATTCACCCCAGACGGAGATCTGGGCCTAAATCCATTTTTTCAAGCACATGTAATTCCAGTTTATAGCCAGCCATATGTAATCAGTCTGGGCCCATGGAAACAGTCCAGCCCAATCTGCTAGGCCAGGTCCTCCCTGACCAGAAGCAAGAATCCTGCGACCAGTTTCATGGTATCACCCCTCATCAGCCAGGATAGCTTGAATCCAGTGGCATGGAGAGCATGGGACCCACGTTGGGCATATCCGTCCCATTCGGGGCGACAAATGCAAAAAGAACAATTGATGGACAGAATGCTGAACAATGTCACACATTCACCCCAGTACTGAGATCTGGGCCTAAATCCATCATTGTTTTTGCTCCCCATGTCATTCCAGTTTAAACCCAGCCGCATGCAAATCAGTCAACCCTGCTCCCCATGGGAACAGTCCAGCATGTGCTGCCAGGTCAGGTCCTTCTTGGACCAAAAACAAGCCTCCTAGGCCTTGTGTTACTTTTACCACATGCCCGCAACCTCTTACTGGGCCAACATGTCTTTCTGAACAGCCGAGATTGCATTTTTTAGGTAAGAAGGGGGTAGCCAGTCATGTGTGTCATGTAGGATTGAGAGGCCACTGCCTGACAGACTGGCACCAGACCGTAATGGTAATTTCACTGCTACTGCAGCTGCCATTTGAAGACCTCAAATGGAGGACAATGCGATCTGCAGACCACCAGCATACTGCGACCGATGACCAACACTTGCTCAATATAGTCCCTGCAAGGTGATCCACCATTGCCACAGACGTCTCTATTATAGGAGACTCCTCTTGGATAAAAAGAAGGGAAGTAGTCATTATTGATGTAGCGTGAATCTGCTCATGCCCCTCAAGGCAGGCTCGCTGGCATGAGGCGGGACGGGGCAATTGGGGCTGTGGAACCCTTGGATATTAGTGAACCCACTCTAGGCTTTGCGTTCATTGTGCACAATTTCACACTCCCATCACAGCCCATGCCCATTGTCTCTTAAGCCTGTTATCATCAGGGACACACTGTATGCCACAGGAGAGACCCTGGAGGATGCCTGTGACCACCACTGATACAGAGCATAGCTTACCTGATAACTACCCTACTGCTACTGGGAGGCACAGTGTGATCTATTCTGCTGACATACTGCCATAAAGTGGAATCATGAGCAGAACAGGTCCACTCATGTCCCCAGTAGCGGCACTGACAATCCTAGTGAGGGTGACTCATCCACGGAGGGCATTAATGATGCTGCAGACATGAAAACACTCCTAATAGTCATGCAGGAGAGCCTAACCTGATTCAAAACAAAAATGAAAACCATGTGCACCAGGATGGGCACCATCACACAAAAATGATGCAGGATGGTCGCCTCATAGAGGCAGAACAGAGACTGTCCATTGTAGAAGACGCCGTCTCCACTCGCTGTAACCAACTACTCATGGAGAAAGGGCTCAAGCTCATCTCAGCCAAAAACAAAGACTTGGAAGCAAGATCCCACCAGAAAAACTTACATATGCGGGGAATCCCGGAATTTACCAATACTGGGAAAATGGATGACTTTGTTGAACAGCTCCTTCATATCATCTTTAGCGTAGAGTCCTTTTTGAAAATGTTCATCATTGAACAAACACATTGGGTGCTAGTGGCCTCGGCCTCCTCCTTGCGCTCCTACGCAACTGATCATCGCCTGTTTACTCAATTATTGAGATAGGGACACTGCCCTGTGCTTCCCAGAGAGAAGAGGACCCTGCAATTTGAGGGAAATGCAATACCTACATACCCAGACTTCACCATTGCGGTGCAAGAATAGAGGAGGAAATTTGAACCCCTCAAACAAAATCTGCAGCTTGCAAACATCCCCTACGCCATGATGTACCCAGCCCTTTTTTGGATTTCCTAACAGGGAAAGGACCACACCTTCTTGACCGTGCAACAGGCTGCAGATATTTTACGCCATAACTCCATATGCAACTCTGTGAAGAAACCTCCTCCTGTCTCCCCAAGGTCGAAATCAACAATGTCTGCCCTGGGCTGGGCCTAATGCATTGTTCAAGATGTCTTTTGTACTGTGAGTTTCTTGGTGTTCCATTTATTGCTGTGGTCTGCTTAATAGCAGCATAGTACTGATATTTGGTCATCTGAAAGGTCCTACTGCCTCACCTACTGGTTACATATGGGCGTCCTCAGCAGTGCCACCGCCCTGATCTGATTTGTTAAGTCCAGGTTTTTGATTATCTGACTCTGCTGCCCCTATATACCTTTGGTGAGCCACTTGAGATGACTACTACTACCCCCTGGACATTCCAACTAGGTAGACCCTTAGCCTAGCTCACTGGAGGTCCCCCACGGGATACCCCTGTTTCAATATATTGTGATTGCTTTTAAATGTGCTAACGTTCTTATGTTTGATTGGGTGGGTTATGCATTCCTAGTGGGATTGAGCCACCAGTGTGGGCAGAGGGGGGAAGAGGGTCTGTTTGTTAAGACACAATGTGTACAGCGAGTCATTATCTCTGCACTATATTGTTCCTACCAAATACTATCTTACATTCTCCTTTGGGACAGCAGTTTCATGCTGAACCATCTGATTCACTATGACTAGAGTCACTTATGCACCAAATAATGCCCAACACCAGACCTCCAATTGTGTGACCTGGAACGTTAGGGGGATGGGCACTCCATGTGAATCCAGACACATACTGGCTTTCCTCAATAGGCATACTGTCCATGTTGCTTTACTACAAGAAACTCACCTAATAGAGTCCAAACAGCATTACATTTGCCACTTGCTGGTCCTCTCATAGGCATATTAGGATGTGTGCAGTCAGATGCTTCTCCACAGCGGCATTGCCGCCGTGAAGAAGCATGCAGTGTTTACTTTGGGGGCCCGTTGCAGGCCCCCATGGTGAAGGCGAGGTGGGGGGTGCACATGGGGGTACCTGTGGTACCCCACTGCATTTGCATACACAATGCGGCAGGCACCGCGCGGTGCCTGCCGCTTGTGTATGCAAATGCACAACATGCATTTGTCACATTGCGGCTGGTGCTGGTGTAAACACCGTCCGCCGCAATGTTACAAATGCATCATGTGCCCGCCAGTGTGGCGGGCGCATCATAATTTGCATGGAGGGACCGCCACTCAGGTCGCGGGTGGTCCCGTTTTCCGCGGGGATCCGCCCGCCATCCTAATGTGCCCCCTTGTCTGGGAAAAACGGAATCAGAACCAGCATACCTCTAAGCAGTTTCATGGACAAGGCGCACGCTCTTGTTGAGACTATTCAGCAGCTGACTTATGAATTGCAACATTTGAAAGATGAAAATGGGGCTGTATGACAACCCTTACAATTCTGAGGTTCTGATGTTCCTATGGTCTCATCAACCATTCCATGGTATTCTGGTGATCCAAAATTTTTTTTAAAAAATTGTTGGACCTGGCCCATTTTTCAAGGTTATCTTCGAACGTTTTGCCATCCTCCTGTAATTTTTCTGACTTGTTTTTGCTGGTTTTCTGACTCTGGGCACCTTTCACTGCAGATCAGTACTAAACGGCATGTGCTCACTCCTATAAACTTAGTAAGATTGACCTACACCTGTTTGGCATATTTAATTTACCTGTAGGTCCCTTGTACAATGGTATCCTATGCACCCAAGGCCTGTAAATTAAATGCTATTAGTGGCCCTGCAGCACTGCTTGTGCCACCCACAGAGGTAGCCTTTCAAACCTGTCTCAGGCCTCTGCCGCTACAAGGCCTGCATGCGATGTTTACTGCCACAGTGACTTGGAATTTACAGTTTTGCCAAGTCTGAAACTACCCTTTTTCTGCATATAGGTCACCATTGCGGTAGGCCCTAGGTAGCTCTGTGGGTAGGGAGCAGTGTAGGTAAAAAGGTAGGACATGTGACTTGTGTGTGGCATGTCCTCATTGTGGTAAACAGCCTATTTGGTTTCTCACTGCTGTGAGGCTGCTCCTCTCATACTTTTATATTGACAATTCCCTGGTATGTGTGTTCAGTGGTAATTTCTGATATCAAAGGGGTAGCGTGGCCATGTTTGGTATGTTTGGAATAGTGGTAATAAATCCTGCTTATTGGTGAAGGTGGCTTTTTTATTACTATTTCAGAAATGCCACTTTTAGAAGTGGCCATTTCTGTATGCTTATGACTCTTTGTGCTTTGCAGCCTTACTCCGATCAATGTCTGGTTTTATCTTACAAGGGGCCTGTTTTGTGCATTCGCTCATGACAGTCACTAGGGGGTTTGAGGTGTTTTCTGTCTTCCCTGGGTAACTCATAGCCAGGCTGAATATACCTAGTCTGCATTTAGAGTGGTGGGAGGAGTTATCGCTTGCACCTGAATAGGACTGTGCCTGCCTTCCAGAAAGCTGTCTCTGCCTCCACTATGTGGGACTTGTAACCAGAGGCTTCTGGCCCTACATTGTGCACATTGCCAGAGGTCTGCTCTGCTGCCAGGATGAACCACCTTGGTTGTGCTGACCCGCTGCCTGTGGGGCTGAGCTAAGGACTGCCACTTTGCTCTGAGGACCGTTGTGCTGGCCTGCCTGTCTGCATGCTGTTGGTGTACCCCCAGTTCTCTCCAAGGAGTGCTATTTATGCCCCTTGTTCTTGCCAGTAGAGAGCATGGTGAGGGCTTGAAACCTTCATAGCATGTGAGGAGCGCTTTATTCCTTTGTGCTCCTGGCCCTGAACCTAAGTATGTGGAGCGCTTACAATTTTGGGGAAGGGGTATGTTCTCCATTTCTCCTGCATCAGGATATGTGAGTGCTTCTTTTAAGACCACAGGCATGTGGAATGCTGCATTGTTCCCCCCTGCAGTAGTGTGGCTGTGGAGAAGTACAGCAGTGGCTGCAGGTATTAGCATCGGTAGCCGGCAAGCACGAACGGAGCCGCACTCTCCATTGATGCACCGCACCACAAAAGGCACTGACCGGATTGATTCCCCCTGAGCTCCACCTCCTTGATCATTTGTCTTTGCCATGGTGCCCCTGAAACTGGAGACGACCCACATCATGACCTGGCCGAAGGTTCCCCCAGTGGTTAGCAAAAGCGGCCATACCAGGCTTCCCGCCATTGAAGGGGATTTCACAGAGGGAGAATGGTGTGTGGAGACATTGCTCCAAGTCACACCGAGCCCACAGCAGTGCTCCACCCAGCGCAGCAGAGCTGAGAATGACTGGTAACATGCCACACTGTCATCCTGTCCTGAGGGGCCTGATTGGAGTCCTCAGCAAACCCCTACATTGGTTATGGCAGCTGCACCACATGTTCATGGGCAGCTGCCTTTAAGTGTTTGGTCTGCGGAGAAACCAGCAAGGTCCCCCCACAGACGTGGTCAGTGTGTGCCCCCAGCCATGTTGGTATGTACCTAGGGACATTTGTGTAGTGGGGCACCTGTATTAATTCACCCTCCCTGGGCGGATCCCTGACGGAGGCCTGATTGTCCCGGAAAATACTTGGTGTTTGAACTTTATAAAGTTACCATATCACTTGTGGTAGGCGCAGAGGTGCTCCTGCGACTTACGTGTAAACCACCGTTCCTCTGTTTGTTCACCAAGGCTCATACAAATTACTGTAACCCAGCTAATAGAGGCACATGAGTACATTTGCCTATGGGGCTTACAGCTGTGGCTCTGTTTATGGTGATATTTTATGATTTATGGCATGGGATACTGGATGTTACCTCAGGACATATGGTGATGTATGACAGTGATGTTGGGTAACCCATGTGTTTTATCTTCCTGACCCACCTACAGCATTTTGTGCCCTAATGTGTGCTTATGTCTGTAATGTTTGCCTTGCGTTGGTAAGATAACACGCAATATTTCAGGATTTGCCTTGTGTGTGCAGGGATGGTATTTTTGTGATATGTGTACCTATAAGTATTTATTTATGCACTAACTGTGATGTTATGACAATTGCCTAGTTGGCAAAAAGATCTATGTGATTGTGGTCTATTGTGTTTTATGTATAATGCAAAGGATATTTTAATATAACCTGGTATGGAGTTTCTTTTATGGTGTGCTGAGTGTGTAACTGGGGTGCGTGTTGCCGAAAGCCTTACACATTGCCTCTGGGATAAGCCTGACTGCTTTGCCAAGCTACCAAGGGGGTGAGCAGGGGTTATCTTGGGTGTCTAACTACCTTACCCTGACCAGAGTTGTGGGTTCTGCCTGGCTTAGGTGCATACCCTAGCCAACCATAAACCCCATTTCTAAGAAGTTTCTTGACTCTTTGATAGTATTATTTGCCTTTCGCCTGCTCAGTTTTCGCAAGATTAAGCTAAGTTGGGATATTTAATCAGTGCCTTGTCTAGACCAGAGCTAGCCTGTGTGACCAGTTTAGTGGCGGTAGAAAATTCCAGTCTCTGAAACTTTGACTGCCTTTACATGAATGTTTGAAAGATCAGATTTAGAATATACAGTCGAAGTTGCCCTCTGTGAGAAATGACATGGATATTAGGGTGTTTTAACATAGGTAACCAGCTTCCATCAACTGGCAACTATCCTGGGTAGAAATAACCCTGATCACCCTTTTTTGTAAAGGCCGCAAAAGGAAATAAAGAACAGACTAATTCATTCATCTCGATCAGAATTCTTTTCCACTGTGATAGATAACATTTTACAGATAAAACACTGTCTATGAGAGTGCAAATCAGAATGGGTTCATCTCTCTTTGGGCCTTGGTTTATCCCATAGGTAGAGGTTCCATCTGAAGAGTCTTCATCTTCAATCCCCAATAAAGAACGCATGCAAATGGGCCGAGTTCGAGCCCTCTTTTTGAGGCTGAAAGAGAAACTCGCCGGAAGAAAGGGCTGTGTATGTATTGTGGGTCACCTGAACAACTGATCAGCTATTCTCCAGTTCATCCTCCCAGGCCTTTAGGAGCTGTCAGGTTCCATCCTTTGTGAAAGGGAGCAGGAGGGGCATTTCTTTAGATCATTTTGTTGGAGCACCAGGTGACACGCGTGTTCCACTCTTTCTTTTACCAGTGGTTTTGAATCTACCTGGCAGAAAAAGAGAAAGAAAATTGATATTACTGGATTGTGGGACAAGTGGATTTTACCTTAATAAACTCTATGTCAATACAAGATTGTTTATAGGATATCAAAGGGATCCAAAGAACAGGTTCATACTCTTGATGGCACTCCCTGAAGATTTGGGTCATTCACAGAAATGACTGCACCAATAAGAATGACCCTTGGTATACATCAGGAAACAGTTGTCTTTCAACCGAATTTCACCAAATGATCATACAGCTATCCTTGGTGTACCTTGTTTGACTCACCATAACCCATATATCAATTGGGAAACCAGAACTATTTCATTATCTTCTCAATTCTGCCATAATCATTGCTACTCATCAGAAGATTACTGGGCTTTAACCGAAATGGTTTTAGTACAAGACTTTAGTGTGATAAACATTCTGTGAGTTGTTCCTGATCCTGAACTCTTTAAGAAACCAAAAGACCTGGGGTGCTAGAGAGCCAGCTCGCAAGATGGCAGCACCAATGTAAAGCTCTGGCAGTCCGGGCCATAATCTGTCAATATTCTGCCTTATCTGGACTTGCCTTGCCTTTAAACTGCATTTGCTGCCCTGCGGAGGCGTACGGCTACAAGATATTGTAATTCTTGTCAGCATAGCTGCCCAATATTCGAAGTAACTGACACGTGGTGTGCCCGACCACAGCGCTGAAATGGCGGCGGACTGAGCAACTAGAGAATTCTGAGTTGCAATGAGTGCCACAGGGAGGCGTGGCTCAGGGACACTGAGGCAGGAGTATTGCTCTGCAGGGAGTTGAACATACTTTCTATTTTTCCCAGAGTTCCCGGCAAATGAGCGTACCTCATTGAGCGATTGCATTAAGCATAGCAACAAGCCCAGGAGCGCTGCTCTAGGAGGTGGGCCGCAACTGACATTCAAGGACCTGGGTACCTATGAGATGGTACAACTGGATCCAAGCTGAAATATTGTGTGGCTAATGTTAGGTCCGGCTGGACACCATATACAGGAGGGTGAAGAGTGGACTTTGCTCTGGCTGTGGTGGGGGCGTGCTTTTGTATCTTGGGCTGTGTTTGGGGTGCTCAGACCTGGGGGACCCCGCTGTGTGCGCACCGAGAGCTGTGTGTCACCTGCCTCATGTCAAAAGAACAATTAATGGACAGAATGCTGAACAATGTCAAACATTCACACCAGACGGAGATCTGGGCCTAAATCCATTTTTTCAAGCACATGCAATTCCAGTTTATATCCAGCCATATGTAATCAGTCTGGGCCCATGGAAACAGTCCAGCCCAATCTGCTAGGCCAGGTCCTCCCTGACCAGAAGCAAGAATCCTGCGACCAGTTTCATGGTATCACCCCTCATCAGCCAGGATAGCTTGAATCCAGTGGCATGGAGGGCATGGGACCCACGTTGGGCATATCCGTCCCATTCGGGGCGACAAATGCAAAAAGAACAATTGATGGACAGAATGCTGAACAATGTCACACATTCACCCCAGTACAGAGATCTGGGCCTAAATCCATCATTGTTTTTGCTCCCCATGTCATTCCAGTTTAAACCCAGCCACATGCAAATCAGTCAACCCTGCTCCCCATGGGAACAGTCCAGCATGTGCTGCCAGGTCTAGGAGGCTTGTTTTTGGTCCTTCCTGGACCAAAAACAAGCCTCCTAGGCCTTGTGTTACTTTTACCACATGCCCGCAACCTCTTACTGGGCCAACATGTCTTTCTGAACAGCGGAGACTGCATTTTTTAGGTAAGAAGGGGGTAGCCAGTCATGTGTGTCATGTAGGATTGAGAGGCCACTGCCTGACAGACTGGCTCCAGACCGTAATGGTAATTTCACTGCTACTGCAGCTGCCATTTGAAGACCTCAAGTGGAGGACAATGCGATCTGCAGACCACAAGCATACTGCGACCGATGACCAACACTTGCTCAATATAGTCCCTGCAAGGTGATCCACCATTGCCACAGACATCTCTATTATAGGAGACTCCTCTTGGATAAAAAGAAGGGAAGTAGTCATTATTGATGTAGCGTGAATCTGCTCATGCCCCTCAAGGCAGGCTCGCTGGCATGAGGCGGGACTGGGCAATTGGGGCTGTGGAACCCTTGGATATTAGTGAACCCACTCTAGGCTTTGCGTTCATTGTGCACAATTTCACACTCCCATCACAGCCCATGCCCATTGTCTCTTAAGCCTGTTATCATCAGGGACACACTGTATGCCACAGGAGAGACCCTGGAGGATGCCTGTGACCACCACTGATACAGAGCATAGCTTACCTGATAACTACCCTACTGCTACTGGGAGGCACAGTGTGATCTATTCTGCTGACATACTGCCATAAAGTGGAATCATGAGCAGAACAGGTCCACTCATGTCCCCAGTAGCGGCACTGACAATCCTAGTGAGGGTGACTCATCCACGGAGGGCATTAATGATGCTGCAGACATGAAAACACTCCTAATAGTCATACAGGAGAGCCTAACCTCATTCAAAACAAAAATGAACACCATGTGCACCAGGATGGGCACCATCACACAAAAATGATGCAGGATGGTCGCCTCACAGAGGCAGAACAGAGACTGTCCATTGTAGAAGACACTGTCTCCACTCGCTGTAACCAACTACTCATGGAGAAAGGGCTCAAGCTCATCTCAGCCAAAAACAAAGACTTGGAAGCAAGATCCCACCAGAAAAACTTACATATGCGGGGAATCCCGGAATTCACCAATACTGGGAAAATGGATGACTTTGTTGAACAGCTCCTTCATATCATCTTTAGTGTAGAGTCCTTCTTGAAAATGTTCATCATTGAACAAACACATTGGGTGCTAGTGGCCTTGGCCTCCTCCTTGCACTCCTACGCAACTGATCATCGCCTGTTTACTCAATTATTGAGATAGGGACACTGCCCTGTGCTTCCCAGAGAGAAGAGGACCCTGCAATTTGAGGGAAATGCAATACCTACATACCCAGACTTCACCATTGCGGTGCAAGAATAGAGGAGGAAATTTGAACCCCTCAAACAAAATCTGCAGCTTGCAAACATCCCCTACGCCATGATGTACCCAGCCCTTTTTTGGATTTCCTAACAGGGAAAGGACCACGCCTTCTTGACCGTGCAACAGGCTGCAGATATTTTACGCCATAACTCCATATGCAACTCTGTGAAGAAACCTCCTCCTGTCTCCCCAAGGTCGAAATCAACAATGTCTGCCCTGGGCTGAGCCTAATGCATTGTTCAAGATGTCTTTTGTACTGTGAGTTTCTTGGTGTTCCATTTATTGCTGTGGTCTGCCTAATAGCAGCATAGTACTGATATTTGGTCATCTGAAAGGTCCTACTGCCTCACCTACTGGTTACATATGGGCGTCCTCAGCAGTGCCACCGCCCTGATCTGATTTATTAAGTCCAGGTTTTGATTATCTGACTCTGCTGCCCCTATATACCTTTGGTGAGCCACTTGAGATGACTACTACTACCCCCTGGACATTCCAACTAGGTAGACCCTTAGCCTAGCTCACTGGAGGTCCCCCACGGGATACCCCTGTTTCAATATATTGTGATTGCTTTTAAATGTGCTAACGTTCTTATGTTTGATTGGGTGGGTTATGCATTCCTAGTGGGATTGAGCCACCAGTGTGGGCAGAGGGGGGAAGAGGGTCTGTTTGTTAAGACACAATGTTTACAGCGAGTCATTATCTCTGCACTATATTGTTCCTACCAAATACTATCTTACATTCCCCTTTGGGACAGCAGTTTCATGCTGAACCATCTGATTCACTATGACTAGAGTCACTTATGCACCAAATAATGCCCAACACCAGACCTCCAATTGTGTGACCTGGAACTTTAGGGGGATGGGCACTCCATGTGAATCCAGACACATACTGGCTTACCTCAATAGGCATACTGTCCATGTTGCTTTACTACAAGAAACTCACCTAATAGAGTCCAAACAGCATTACATTTGCCACTTGCTGGTCCTCTCATATGCAATTCTTTACATACTCAACATATACCAGAGGCACAGTTATCCTTATTCACAAAGGATTGCCATACGTCCCGTTCGGAACACTGCATGATACTCAAGGGTGTTTCTCCCCGATGTGGGGCAGATTGGCTTTGACGGTTATTACCTTACTCAATTGTTATGGTCCTAACATTGATGATCCTACTTTCTTTGACTGTTTATGGGGACAAATTGTGGACATAGATGCACCCCGCATTTTAAGGTGGGGATTTCAATGTTGGACTGCACGCACACTCTGACCCCTCATGCTCCCCTGCCTGCCTACACAGTAACGCTGCCCTGCACATACATGAGTTTATGAAAGATCATGACCTGCTCGATGTGTGAAGGAGGCTGCACCCAACTGTAAACAAACATTACAACGCAACTTTTACAACACACTGCTTTTATAACGCAACTTTTATAACACAGGATCCTTTACAACGCATGCTAGTACAATGCATGTCAGTACAAAGCAGATGTCGTTACAACGCATGCCATTACAACGCATTTTTGGGTAAGTTTGAATTTCTTTAAAAAATTAATTTTTATATATACTTTTGTAGGTAATGAGTATTGAGTATTTTTTAGAAGTTATTAGAAATATTTTATTTATAAAGAAATAGGTATTGTTTTATAATTATTTATATAGTTATTAGAGTATTAGTTAAACATTTTGAAAAAATTACTAAAAAAATTAATACTCGAGTATTAAACACCCATGCTGTAAGAATACTAAGTTATACCCTTACAGCATCCTTCAGTTAGCATACTATTATATATCCCTTGAGTAATAACATTAATACTCTAGTATTAAACCATCATGTTGTAAGAATACTAATTTAAACCCTTACACTATCCTACATTTATCCAACTATTACACCCCCCTTGGCTTTGAATAGTAATTTTTACCCCTACACTATCCAGCACTTACCCTACTGTTACACCCCCCTGGAGTTAGAATAGTAATTTATACCCCTACACTATCCAGCACTTACCCTACTATCACACCCTCCTTGAGTTAGAATAGTAATTTTTACCCCTACACTATCCAGCACTTACCCTACTGTCACACCCCCCTGGAGTTAGAGTAGTAATTTATACCCCTACACTATCCAGCACTTACCCTACTATTATACCCCCCTGGAGTTAGAATAGTAATTTATACCCCTACACTATCCAGCACTTACCCTACTATAACACCCCCCTCTAGTTTGAATTGTAATGTATACCCCTACACTATCCAGCACTTACCCTACTGTTACACCCCCCCCCCCCGGAGTTAGAATAGTAATTTATACCCCTACAATATCCAGCACTTACCCAACTATTACACCCCCCTGGAGTTAGAACATTAATGTATACCCCTACACTATCCAGCACTTACCCTACTGTTACACCCCCCCTGGAGTTAGAATAGTAATTTATACCCCTTCACTACCCAGCACATATCCTACTATCACATCCCCCTGGAGTTAGAATAGTAATTTATACCCCTACACTATCCAGCACTTACCCTACTGTTACACCCCCCTGGAGTTAGAATAGTAATTTATACACCTTCACTATCCAGCACTTAGCCTACTATCACACCCCCTGGAGTTAGAATAGTAATTTATACCCCTACACTATCCAGCACTTACCCTACTATAACACCCCCCTGGAGTTAAAATAGTAATTTATACCCCTACACTATCCAGCACTTACCCTACTGTTACACCCCCCTGGAGTTAGAATAGTAATTTATACCCCTACACTATCCAGCACTTACCCTAGTATTACACCCCCCTGGAGTTAGAATAGTAATTTATGCCCCTACACTATCCAGCCCTTACCCTACTGTTACACCCACCTGGAGTTAGAATAGTAATTTATACCTCTTCACTATCCAGCACATATCCTACCATCACATCCCCCTGGAGTTAGAATAGTAATTTATACCCCTACACTATCCAGCACTTACCCTACTGTTACACCCCCCTGGAGTTAGAATAGTAATTTATACCCCTTTACTATCCAGCACTCACCCTACTGGTACACCCGCCTGGAGTTAGAATAGTAATTTATACCCCTACACTATCCAGCACTTACATTACTGTGACACCACCCTGGAGCTAGAATAGTAATTTATACCCCTACACTATCCAGAACTTACCCTACTATTACACCCCCCTGGAGTTAGAATAGTAATGTATACCCCTACACTATCCAGCACTTACCCTACTGTTACACCCCCCCTGGAGTTAGAATAGTACTTTATACCCCTATAATATCCAGCCCTTACCCTACTATTACACCCCCCTGGAGATAGAATAGTAATTTATACCCCTAAACTATCCAGCAGATACCCTACTGTTAATCCCTCCCTGGAGTTAGAATAGTAATTTATACCCCTATACTATCCAGCACTTACCCTACTATTACACCCCCCTGGAGTTAGAACAGGATTGTATACCCCTACACTATCCAGCATTTACCCTACTATTACACCCCCCAGGAGTTCGAATAGTAATTTATACCCCTACACTATCCAGCACTTACCCTACTGTTACTCCTCCCTGGAGTTAGAATACTAAAATATACCCCTACACTATCCAGCAGTTACCCTACTGTTAAACCCCCTGGAGTTAGAATAGTAATTTATACCCCTATACTATTCAGCACTTACCCTACTATTACACCCCTCTGGAGTTAGAACAGGATTGTATACCCCTACACTGTCAAGCACTTACCCTACTATTACACCCCCCTAGAGTTTGAACAGTAATTTATACCCCTACACTATCCAGCAGATACCCTACTGTTAATCCCTCCCTGGAGTTAGAATAGTAATTTATACCCCTATACTATCCAACACTTACCCTACTATTACACCCCCCTGGAGTTAGAACAGGATTGTATACCCCTACACTATCCAGCATTTACCCTACTATTACACCCCCCTGGAGTTAGAATAGTAATGTTTACCCCTACACTATCCAGCACTTACCCTACTGTCACACCCCGCTGGAGTTAGAATACTAATTTATACCCCTACAATATCCAGCACTTACCCTACTATCACACACCCCTGGAGTTAGAATAGTCATTTTTATCCCTACACTATCCAGCACTTACCCTACTGTTACACCCCAATGGAGTTAGAATAGTAATTTATACCCTTACCCTATCCAGCAGTTACCATACTATTACACCCCCCTGGAGTTAGAATAGTAATTTATACACCTACACTATCCAACACTTACCCTACTATTACACCCTCCTGGAGTTAGAATAGTTATTTATACTCCTACACTATCCAGCACTTACTCTAATATTACCCCCCCGCCCCTGGAGTTAGAATAGTAATTTATACATCTACACTATGCAAAACATACTCTTGTATTACACCCACCTGGAGTAACAATAGTAAATATTACTCCTTTACTATCCAAAATATACTCTAGTATTACACTCACCTGGAGTAACAATAGTAAATATTTCTCATCTACTATCCAAAATAAACTCTAGTATTACAACTCCCTTGAAAAGTAAGTATTAGTAATTGATGTTTAATGTATTAATAAAATTAAAAAAAGAGTGTAATTTCAATTTAAAAATAATTTTAGAACTTTTACTTTAAATTTGTGAATTTTATAAAAATGTATTTTCGGTTTTATAAATAAGTTAAAATTGTTTTAGAAAAAATTCCCACGCTTTATCATTGATTGCTATGTAAGGAATTGTCCTACATTTATTTAAATAGCTCTCTATGTGAATATCGCGTACCTGAAAAAAGATGCTGACTAGAGACTAACGGGGTTCGTTTAACATTCAAAAGGGAGTATGCTTACGGTAAGAATAATATTACATATATAAACATTTATACGTTTTTTAAATAAACAAGTTTAATAAATAAAATTATGTAAAATAATTTATTACGGCACAATTCATTAAAGTAAAAATGTAAATACATTTCTTTATTTACAGAATATATTTTATTACATTTTTGCACATATTTTAACATTTTTAAAAAAAATGAATAACATTTTTAAAAGTAATTATTAATATAGTTTAATAATAAATACATTTTTAGAAATAAATAGTCCTTTTTCTTTTTTTGCAGCTTTTGATGACGTATACTCGTGAATGTCAAACGCGTAGGGAGCCATATTGAGGAGCATCGCTGGACAGAACAGAAGCATAGAGATCTGCGCTCAGTTAGGAAACTTTATAAAGTTTTTTTTAACTTAAAAAAAGTACATATAGATTTTATTGCAAGGAAAGAATAGGGAGGAGTAGAATACGTAAATAACATGTTTAGTTTACATTCCGCATCTTCACGAACACATTGTTAGAGTATGGCTACGTCGGGTCACGTGTATGTTTAACTTTTTTGCAATGTATGCTTTTATTTATTTAAAAAGTAAAAAAGTAGTTAAACAATGGTTTGAGAATGGATTTTTGAGAAATTGTTTGTTCGGGATTCCGTCGGACACAGAAGAAGATCGATTTACGAACATTGAATTTCAAATGGAGAAAATGGATCTTTGTTCGTGGTGGATTTAAGGAATCGTGGAACACATCTTTGGATTGTGATTGGGGTTTGAATTTCGATGGATTTACATTTGAAGAACAGCAAGATGATGGATACATTTTAAATGTTTTGGGAGTTGGAGATTGTTTCGATTTGGAGAAGAAAATAATTTTGGTGGAATTGTTTGTTGTAAACCGATCTTCAACAAAGGAATACCTTATTTAGGAAATGCATTTTAAAAACAAAAAATATGCAACCAGAAGACTTTTTTATTTGCTTTTTGGGAATGGTTTTGCAAAAATGGAATACAAAACAAGCATGGTTTTGAATTATATTGGATTGTATTAAAGAAAAGAAAAACAGAAAAAAGATGACTTCTAAGGTAAAGTGACCCGACTTTTAAAATTCAAAAAATTATTTCAGAAAAAATCCAATTGAAATGCCAAATTAGTGTGTTGTAATTTAATTTAGGGCAAAACAGCAAAGTAATACTGAAGGGACTGTTAGTAGTGGAGTATGTGTGCAACATTATCTAAGTAGTCTGAAGCCACACACAACGAAAACTGTTGTAAAGCTGCCAATAGTCGTTCTGACATTTCTTTTGATCTTTTAGAGATGCGTGGGTTCAGACTGCCTGTTAATGATTGTGACATTCTCATTTCATGAAAACTTTGCTCCTTCCTCAAAGTTTCCAAGAAATGATAGAAATTAGGATGAGGTTTTCCTATTGTGTGGTTGAAGGAGTTGTGCCATCCCTCTATGGCATTGTTTGTTTTTGCCTCTCCTTCTAAGCAGGAGGTGTAGCAGTTCCACCACTCCACATGGAAACGTGACTTCCTCCTGCGACCCGACCTGCTTAGATGACCAATCCATGTGTCTTCGAAATAATTTAGCAGGGGTGCCAATTTTTCTTCATTTGTAGTAATTGCAGTGTAGTACTCGTCTACACTTGTAGGAGGGACAAAGTAAAGTGCAGTTCGTTTTTTTAGTTCGAATTGCAGTTTGCTGTCTGATATGTAATCCACAACTAGGGATGATTTTTCTATATTACGCCAAAATGCCTGGGAAAAATGGAAAAAACATCCCTGAATTTGGGTATCCGTGTACGTTTTGGAAATAACATTTAATATCGCAAATTCAAAATCAATATTTATTCTCCTGGGACTTTAATTGGATGTTTTTGATTTAACCACTGTTAAAAGTTCAGTGTACGTTGTGGATTGTTTATCAGGTAGCAAACTGTATACTAGGGGTACTACTGTATGGTTAATTTTCGCATGTATAGTGTATATTTGGGTGAAAGGATGGAGGGTACTTTTAAACGTCCCATCCATCATCCAAATATCACTATTTTCTAACTTGGCAAGGTTACGGGGTGTGCTAAAAATAATTATTCGTTTCTGAGGGTTTTGGTTATCATGCAGGAAAAGATTCACTAGAAATAGAAAGAGAGAGTTCAGGAGGAATTACAATGTCAGTGAATGTTTGGGGTGTAATTCTTTGTGGGTGATTTGCCTGTTTTTTACGTTGAATCATTCAGCTCAAATTTGGTATTATAGGCATACTACTAGCAATGTGGTCAGAAACATGTTGTGCTGCCTCCCTCAAAATCGATCCTGAGGAGTCGTTGGAGGTGCTTGCAATATTTTTCATTTCGTTAATGGTTTCTCTAACTTCAATCTCCATTGCAGAGGCAGAGTGGTTATGCTCAGTTGTTTTTCCAACGGTGTCACCAAGAGTAACCGCTCTGCCTTTGCAATGGGATGAGTAATATTGTACGCACCTCCAATGTCTCCTTGGTTCAGTAATTCTTTCCTTGCAATAAATATAACCTGCATACTGTAGGAGACGGTTTCCTTTGCTGCTTGAAATGTATTTTGCTGCTTTATCTTGTGACATTTTCTGAAACAATAAATACAAAAGGAAAAAATGTTGTACATTTTTTAAAAATGTTTTCATACATTATCGTGCATTTGCATTCTTATTTTGGTTTCTTTTTACTTTCTCTACTCTTTCAGGCATAGAATTTGTTTTGAAAACATGCTTTCAAGATATTTACCTTGGTCGTGTACTTTGAGTTGACTTTCAGATGGTGGTTGTTTCTGGATTGTTCTTTTGTCTGTAGGTTGTGTAGGTCCTGGTCTTGAACTGGTTTTGCTTGAGATTGTTTGGTAGTTTTCTGTAGAAGGAAATAAAATATATAGGTTGTTTATTTATTGATTAAAATAGTCTATTGTTTTGGGATTTAAATGTCATTATTTTTATGGTTAGTATGCATGACTGTTTCTATTATTGAACATTTTTTGAGCCCAGCAAAAAATTTTAAATTAATAAATTCAAAGACAAAATTCGACAATTTCAAAAAGGATTGATTCTATGTGCTCACTTACCCTTTCTTTCAAAATAAAATGACTTTCAGCTTGGTCGTGAATTGGATGCTCTTCCTTAGGTGTTGTTTTTGAAGATTAAGGATGACTTTTGTTTTTAATTAAAAAAAATATACCGGATGTTTATTTATACATTTGAAAAATCCTATTAGTTTTGAATGTAAAGTAACATGTTAAAATGGTTAGTTTGCTTGACTGCTTTTTACAAATAAATTTTTGACTATAACCACAAATACTTTCATATTTTATAAAAAAGCATTTTGAAATTTAGAGATAGTATTTATTCTATCAGGTGAAATCAGTTCATTTTTCTTCGTAAATTAGTTTAAAATGTACTTACCGAATAATTAGGTTTTTCGATGTGTCTGAGTAGTTTGTTTTTATTTGGAAGCTGTTCTTTTGGTGTTGTTTTCAATCTTTAGCTTTCTATATGTAATTATGAAAAAATATATGTTTTCAACCTATTTCTTAAAAAATACTAAATACTTTTTTAAAGGAATGTTATGATTGTCAGTTTTAAAATTCACAAAATTTAATTTAAAAATGTTTGCTTGCCTTTTCATAATTCATAAATCTTGAAAAATGAGAATTTTTGCCTGTTACTCTTTCTGCATATTACCGGTTTATTACATTTAAAAAGTTTTAAAAATATATTTGGCTTACTTGTTTAATTTGATAGTTGTATTTTCGGATTTCTTCTAAATCATTCTTTCATCAATGAATTTGAAACTGAAAAAATAATACCTGTATATTAATATTTTTGTTAGGTATATTTTAGAAAATATTAGTTTAATTTTATAATAGGTTACTTACTTTTATGTTGAATGTAAGTTCAATGTGAAAAGCTGTCTTTCAGTCACGTTAGCAGTGGCGTAAAATGCGTCTGCTCTCGCTCGTAGTCATCCGACCACTGAGTTCAAAATGGTAGATCACCTGTATTTGTAGCTTTCATTGTGTGTAATCAATAATTTTCTAAAAATAATCATTTAATTTGTTTTTTTTTATGTTTCATTTGATGTGAGAATGTATATTTTAATTTTTTGAATTAAAAAGTGTGTTTATTCTGTTTTGGTTCGACATCTATCTTTCATTTTGTTTGCTGTGGGTTTCTTTTAGTGTCATTGAAACTGTTGTAGGACTGCAGCATTTGCTACCTTACAAAATGGTGGCTCCTTTTATTTCAGTTTATTTAATCTGAAGGAAGTATTTTGACTTGTCGTTCTTTTAAACTCTTTCTTATTTGGAAATTTAGTTTTCTTGCATTATGTATTAATAATGTTGTTTTTTTAAATTTAAAATGTTAAAAATCATGAGTATTAATTTTTATACTCAGATATTAATTTTTATACTCGCGTATCAATTTTGTAAAAATAGGTTAGTTTTCGTTAAACTAAATGTTCAGTTCGTTTTACCGTTTTAATACACTTCCCCACCCAGAACCCCTATTTTCCCTGCATCCCATGCCAGGTTGTAGGTTACTAAATTAATGTTATATATATATTTTTAAAATATATATGGGTTGTAATGGTATGCGGAGTATTGTCATGCGTTGTAATTGCATTTTATAGTATTTAATACACTTGCGTTGTAATGGTATGCGTTGTAAAATCATTTTTTGTAATGGTATTTGCGTTGTAAAAAATGCGTTGTAAAAGTATGCGTTGTAACATCATACATTCCACCCAACAGTTAGAGAGGGTGCATTATATTCAGGGGTACCATATAGCTGGTCAAGATTGGGCTACTGGTTAGTCTCTATACGGCTTGGACCCTGGATACAAGAAGTCACACACCTAGCATGAACACACTCTGATTACTCTCCTGATGGTGCTGCACCCCCATGCTCCTACAGAAGTGTATGCATCATGCCGACTCTCTCCCAGGCTTCTCTGAGACACCCCATTTTGGGAAGAATTGAGACAAGAAATTGCCAACTTCTTAACTAAAAATATTGATATGGTGTCAGATCTGGGCACAGTGTGGGAGGATTTACAAGTTATGATTTGAGGTATATGCTTGGTCAAGGGTGGGGGAGTTTTGTGGTCTTAATGGGAGCAACTTGATAGACTGGAAGGGGTCTTGAAGGATTATGAAACTTAGAGAGGTGAGTCCAATGATCCAGACTTATCAAGGTAAATCAGAGCCTCTATGACTGATTTCATGAAGAAGCAGAAAGGGAATGCCTACGTCAAGGAAAATATGCCAGAGTGTATGGCGAAGGTGAAACCCCACGGCATGCACTAGCCTCCATGACCAGAAAAACAAACTCTGCTAACAATGTCCTAGAGATATGTGGTGCAGATGGGGCATGGTACAGAGACACTCCGGATATTTTATGCACCTTTTCACACTTTTATAGTTCCTTTTACACATCCTGTAGGATCTAACATTCTGATATGGATGCATACCTTGAAAATGTTGCACTCGGCTGGTTAAGTGACACTCAGAAACTTCCTAGCAGCTGACACAGAGTAAAATGAAATCAAAGAGGCCATCATGCAGCTACAATCCAGTAAAGCCCCCAGGCCGGAGGACTTACCCGCAGACTTTTATCAAATGTATATTGCCTCTTTACTTCCGATCCTACATCAATATATCAAAATGATAAAATGAATTACATGCTCACACCATCAATGAGGGAAGCCATGTTTCTTGCCCTACTGAAACTGTGGAAACCCCCTGACAGCTGTGAGTCTTATAGGCTATTATATCTGATGTAAACAAATTAGCAGAAGTTCTGGCCAACCGTCCCTCCCTCCTAGTGACATTCCTGGTTCAGCCGGACCAAGAAGTTTTATCCCGGAAAGATCTACTTCCCATAATTTGTGCATATTGTTTGCCCTTTTGCAGAACAGTAACATCACTGTGTTCTTAAAAAAAGACTCTAAGGGCCCGATTACAATGCCGGATGGAAGGCCATCTGTGCTAGTGGAGGTGGAGGAAAACGTTATTTTTCCCCGCTCCTGACGTGGTCATTGCGACCACCAAATGACAATGGTCCCACAGAGACCATTCACCGTCCGGCGCGGTCTTTCAGGCTCCACACATTTTTTTCATAAGCAAGGCTGGCGGACGGAGCTAATAGAGCAGGCCCGGCATGTGGAAACACGTTCTGTCCGCCAACCAGATTATGATGTTGCAGACAGCCCTTCCCACCGCCGAGTAAAAAACAACACGTTGCGCATGGCAGAAAATCAACAACGGAGAGGAAGAGCAGATACAGAACCCATCTAAAAATCAGGGCCCGCCATGATCCATGGGAGACAGGACTCCTGCTGCACTACCTGCTGCACCTCTAGCAGAGAAGACGCCGCCCGCTCAGCAACAGAGGTATATACCAAACATCTCCAAGTATGCAACCCCCAACAACTACAACTCCCAGCAAGCGCTGTGGCACCATGACGATTGTGGCAACCTGCCAAATGTAAAGTGCGAGATACACCCAATCCTCACGAGTGACCCTCGGTGCCCGTGTAGACAACTGGGGCCAATGCCGAGCCCTGCAGTTGCGGAGTGCGCACACCACAATATCAAAATATGTACGGCGAAGGCTCCCATTGGCTGATGGCTCATTCGCGTAGCGTGTGTCACCCCGCGGCAGCATGGAAGCTGCCACCGCAATCCTGCAACATTCAATTGGGGCTAATGCGTGTCATCGCTGTGGATGCCAGCTAATGCACATGCAATCACATCCTGCATTTGCATTAGCGCCCTGACTATTACATCTTACATAACAACTAATATGCCTAAAGTGACTGGTGCACCCCATGTGTAATGTTATGGGCCACAAAGCCCCAATGCACATCAAGTCACCACACACACAGATAGATACTGTACATGCATGGGAGAACTGTCCCAGGGCACGTGCATCCAGCTCCGTTTGCTGGCATGGTCACAGGTCCAGTGACGCCTGTGCTGGGTGGCTGTGGGGTGTGGTGTAAGCCAGCCCTCTGGGAGTGGCTGGTATATCAGGACAACTAGAACAGTGGCCAGCTGCTCACTACACTGTGAAAGTCAAGTCATCACACACATGGTATGTCCAAGAAAGTAGAGAGAAATTACCTACATTGTCGTGCTTCGTGGCCAGCATGGACTGAAATGGGGGAAGGAGTCCAAAAGGACAAAGGTGTCTTTCACTGTACCAATGTTGTCTAATGAAACATCAAAATTGCGAATATTGCCTGTACATCCCTTGACATCTGACTGGCGTCCCTTGGCCAGGACTCGTCTTATGAAGGGCCAGTGATGTAGGCAGACAATCAGAGGTGTCCATTGTGTGCAAACCAAACATACTTGTAATCCTTAGCACTTCCAACACATGTACTGTTGTGATATGCAGTCTGCCTAGCTGCCATTGCCTGTAAATGTCCTCACACATTGTGTGTATCAGATCCTAGGCAACAAAGTAACAAAAAGGGAACAAGGTTGCAGAAAAAGGACATGCAAAAAAACAATCTATTATCAAACTGGGTTCTTATTTATTAAACATTCGGTTAACTGCCACTTTTGATATTAATTGAATGTTTGTTAATTGTTTTTCTGTATAATTTTTATATCTCATTAGATGTTTTTAATTTTATGGTGTATTCCTTGAAATGTATTATGTTATACATGATTTTTGATTTTAATACGAATGTTTAATAAATAAGAACCCAGTTTGATAATAGATTGTTTTCTTGCATGTCCTTTTTCTGCAACCTTGTTCCCTTGTTGTTACTTTGTTGCCTAGGATCTGATACACACAATTTGTTTTCCCTGTCCTAGGAATAGTACTATTTCTCATTCAGGGGGTCCGTGTTGTTCACATATTAATGTCCTCACACATGTCATAGGAGTGCACTTGTGGAATAAACAAACATAGCTCTGGCCCACATCATCGAACATTGTCAGCCATGTGGGCATATATACACAATCATTGTGCATTTGTGCCTCATTCAGGTGAACATTGCAAAGTCTGTGATGCCTAATCCTCACACACTCACGCAGGACTGACCCAATGAGGTCCACATGTGTCTGTTCCCTGTGCTGTACATCCACATTGGCCTAGTTCCACCACGGTCGAGTGAATCCATCTATAGGAACTGCAAACACTACCACTCCCTCAATGTACAAGTGGTATGACAGGCGGAGAAGATCAACTCACACAAGGGAGGAAAGTATCCAGGCTCAGCACATGACTGCTACATCTTGCAAAACAGCACCATCCCCCCGCTCACAAAGCACACATGCCCAGTGACGATGACAGTGGTGAGGAAGAAGGCCTTAACAAGTGTCAATGGCTCATCGTCAACTACTTCCGTTGAGTGTGATTTATCATCATCAAAAGCTTTATTTTGACATAAAAGTCATAAAAGCAACATAGGGCAAAGGTGACATAGCCAATAAAATGAGTATAGGTAAAAAAGGTACAGTAATAAATATACACTTAATCATCCTAAAATCTAGTTAAAAACAAGCAATATTTCATCATTTTGTGTGAACAAAGTGCAATACATGAAGAGACTTTCAATTTGCTTGGGCTAGTTACCAGAATTTAAAAGTAAAGTGCTTGTGCATGATGGTTTTAGCGGCAATGTTGTTGTAACTTTGCGGACCAGGCTATCGTCTGTACAATGGGAGCTATGTCTTCCTCGAAAGTGCATTCCACCATATCAGCCAAGCTTGACCCAAGTACTTAGCTACACAGCAGGATAAAAAAGGATTAGAGTCTGACTTAAGAATGCAGAGTGCGACATGATGGTTCTGTGTGCCAAGCTGTTTAGATAGCGGGCTCAGCCATCTTCTCCGTGATGTTTAATACGCCGGCAGGGGCGGTGGGTGAGATTTTAAAGTGGTGGGGGCGCACACTAATTAGCATACAGCACCGTAGCGAGCGAGGGCAGCGAGCGAGCCCGAACCCTAAAAGGGGGGTTTGGGGGGATTACCCCCCCCCAAGAAAACTTTGAAAAAAAGAACAAAAATTGTGCATTTTCAAGCAAATTTGAGAAAGCAGGAAGGTCAATAAAGCAATTGTGAAAGTGCAGTTATTACATTAATAGATGGCATAACATAGGTAGCTGCTTATTCAGTATTACCACAGAGCTTCATACATTATGTCCTATTATGCTAAGGTGCTGATTCAGACTATAAGACTTTCATGGAAATCTCAGCTCTAAGAGTAGAAGAAGTTGCACAGCAGTGTAATGGTTGCCAGGCTCGTTCCGCAGGAGCGTCAGGAACTTGAAGAAAAGTCCACAGTCTTCCCCTACGGCCTTCCGACTCTATTAGACTCTAGAGTAACGAATGGCACGCAAGGGGAAAACAGGGAAACAAAACAAGGAAAGGCGGGAGAAGAAAAACAGTCTTACAATATACTGAATATAAAAGAGGCAGCGCAATGCGCTGTTACCGTGATTCTGGTTGAGCTGAGCTTTGTACACACACTTCACATAGGTCCACGCAAGTACCCAAAATATAAATGGTATAAAGGTTTTCGCAATTTGCCAAGGGGAAAGGTTTGATAGGCAACACAAGCAACGAATCGTTCAACCTGCGGGAGACAGGTCCGGCCAGTGAACAAAGGTGAGCAAATCTGTGTAGTCTCGAAATAGAACAAACACTACAAAACTTTTAAAAACAGAGATAACAATGCATTTCTTACCTCAATCAGAATTTTTTGTATTCAACAAACAAGTAGCAGCATTCATTTTTTGTAAATGAAATCCACACGTCTTTCTTTCAGTGTAGCAAACTTGTCAATTACTTTCATGTTGAAGTTCGGTATCTTTTGGACTAGCTTGCTCTCTACAGATAGCATCGCCAAAGCATTTAGTCTTTCCTCTAGCATGGTGTTCCTGAGGAATGTCTTTATGCGCTTTAAGGCTGAAAAACATCGTTCATCTTCTACTGTTGTCATTGGAGTCGTAATCACAATTTTTAGTAAAGTCACTGTCTCTGTAAGTGAGTTTTCCATATGCAGTTTATGAATTAAACTCAGCAAAGTCAAGGCGCTTTTGGCCTTCCGGTACACAGGCATTCTGTAGAGTACAGTTAGCTCAGTTCTCAGCTGCTCTCTTTTGAGCATAGGATATGCTTCCACGGCCTGATTCAGAGCACGCTCAGGGAAGGATTCATCATATTGTGCAAACTCTTTACTTTGCAATAAAGTTGCACTCACCAAATGTTTTGTGAATGAAAAACGTTCTTTTGCCTGCACAATTACAATGTCACATACCTCCTTTCCAATTTGAACCAGAGAGGTGATGTTTTGTCTGCGGTTTGCAAAAATAGAATGCTCCGGCAGTTTGCTCTCTAAATCGTCAACCCCATCTCTCACTTTCATAATCTGTTGTACAAATGCAGATGTATTGGCTTTCACAGAGACAGTATCTAGGTCTTTTTTTTGCAACTGATCGTATAACACATCAACAGGAATCATTATGTCATGAAATAAAAACAGTAAGAACTGAAACTCTTTGTCTTGTAGTGTTCTAATAAAGCCATGGGCTTCACTCTGACTTGTGTGATCAAAGTCTGCTCTGGATGCTATGGCGACAAAACATTTCTCAAGGCCCTCCCTCTGTTCAAAGATTAAGTTGACTGTACGAATGTGAAAGTTCCAACGAGTTGAGGATCCCCTTGGTACGCTTTTGTCCACAATCTCATGAAGGGCTTCTGTTCTTTTGGGGGAACGTGTGAAGAATGCTGCTATGCCTCCGATATCCTGAAAGAAAACTCGTGTCTCTCTGATCTTTGATACCGCCTGTTGCATAATAGGATTGAGTTGGTGGGCGTAACAGTGCACAAAATGAGCATTAGGGTACACATCTCGAATTCGTTTCTGTACTCCACTAAGGCTCCCACTCATTACGGACGCACCATCATAGCTTTGTGCGATAAGTTTTTGTTTTTGAGGCAGGTCCGGGAAAATTAAGTCCAGTTGACACAGTATTGCTTCAGTGATGGTTGCTGCACTAGAGTCACTTAAATGTGTGAAGCCATAAAATCTTTCCACAACGTTTCTGTCACTGTCAAGATACCGAAACACTAACACGGACTGTATTTGCGTGGACACATCAGTGGTGTCATCAGCCTGAATAGCCACAAAGTCTGTGTTTTGCAACTCTTGCACAATATGGCTTTTTATAACTTCGAGCATACAGTCAAGGAGTTCATTTTGTATTGTATTAGAGGTGCCCTTAAAGACTGTAGCACGTGCTAAATGTCTTTCCAAATCCTGGTCTATGGTTGACATTAAATCCACTAGGCCTCGGAAGATCCCAGGTTTTGAGGAAGTTTCTGATTCGTCATGGCCTCGCAATGCCAGTTCGAAAGCACCACAGAAACGAATGCAATCAATGATCTTGGATAGATTTTGTCTGTTCTTATCAACAGCTTCATTGTGTTTTTGAATGGATTTGCGATACGCATCATTTATCTGCTGCTCAATTGGTGCGTCTTCCCCCAACATTCCCAGTCTTGTCAGGTTTTCCAGATGATTTCCTGTGAGCGCATGCTTCTTTATTTTTTCAGCGATGTGCTTCAGGTCGACCATTCCTTGCCGTGTCCAAGAAAAGTCACCGCCAAACAGCAAGCAGGGGAAGCAGAACAGAGAATTTCTTATAGGGCACCCTGTAAGCCAATCAGCTTTTTTGTACCAGGCATTTGAGAATGTACGTTTTGACATGTTTCCTCTGTCCTGGGTAGTTTGCTGTAGGTTTATTTCAGGCTGATGAGGTCCTAATTGTTTTATCTGTAGTTTTTGTTCAAGTGGCCGTGACTGGAATGACTTTGTAATCAGCTCTTGTACTGTATTCATGATGGTGTGTTGCTGGCCTTGCCAATATATATATATTAAAGAAACCTGTCAATAATCAAAGTACAACGTATAAGGTGCAGTGCAATAATATCAAATTTCAGTATAAATACATTATACATATATCTTGTGGATTATCCTAATACATCTCAAATGACTGCTAAAAATAGAGCCGTACTCGCTCCAGCCTCTCTGTGCCATAGTGGTTGCTGGAGGCACTGAAAGAGACACTGCTTCAGGGCCTGGAGAGTGACTAGGTACATAGCCCTTACTCCCATGCAAAAAAATATATAGCATCAGTTTCCTTACCTTTAACACTGGTCACTGGTGTTTGCCGGGTTGTAGCTGGGGTCAGGTGAGAGAGCAGCAAAGGAGGTTGGGGTCCTCTTGTTGTTTGCTGATAAACCTGTCAATAATCAAAGTACAACGTATAAGGTGGAGTGCAATAATATGAAATTTCAGTTCAAATACAAATACATCTCCAACAGCTCCCCTTCCCACAAAATGACTGCTAAAATACAGCCGTACTGCCTCCTGCCTCTCTGTGCCATAGTGGTTGCTGGAGGCACTGAAAGAGACACTGCTTCAGGGCCTGGAGAGTGACCAGATACATAGCCCTAACTCCCATGTAAAAAAAATATATAGCATCAGTTTCCTTACCTTTAACACTGGTCACTGGTGTTTGCTGGGTTGTAGCTGGGGTCGGGTAAGAGAGCAGCAAAGGAGGTTGGGGTCCTCTTGTTGTTTGCTGATAAACCTGTCAATAATCAAAGTACAACGAATAAGGTGCAGTGCAATAATATGAAATTTCAGTACAAATACAAATACATCTCCAACAGCTCCCCTTCCCACAAAATGACTGCTAAAATACAGCCGTACTGCCTCCTGCCTCTCTGTGCCATAGTGGTTGCTGGAGGCACTGAAAGAGACACTGCTTCAGGGCCTGGAGAGTGACCAGATACATAGCCCTTACTCCCATGCAAAAAAATATATAGCATCAGTTTCCTTACCTTTAACACTGGTCACTGGTGTTTGCCGGGTTGTAGCTGGGGTCAGGTGAGAGAGCAGCAAAGGAGGTTGGGGTCCTCTTGTTGTTTGCTGATAAACCTGTCAATAATCAAAGTACAACGTATAAGGTGGAGTGCAATAATATGAAATTTCAGTTCAAATACAAATACATCTCCAACAGCTCCCCTTCCCACAAAATGACTGCTAAAATACAGCCGTACTGCCTCCTGCCTCTCTGTGCCATAGTGGTTGCTGGAGGCTCTGAAAGAGACACTGCTTCAGGGCCTGGAGAGTGACCAGATACATAGCCCTAACTCCCATGTAAAAAAAATATATAGCATCAGTTTCCTTACCTTTAACACTGGTCACTGGTGTTTGCTGGGTTGTAGCTGGGGTCAGGTGAGAGAGCAGCAAAGGAGGTTGGGGTCCTCTTGTTGTTTGCTGATAAATCTGTCAATAATCAAAGTACAACGTATAAGGTGGAGTGCAATAAAATGAAATTTCAGTTCAAATACAAATACATCTCCAACAGCTCCCCTTCCCACAATATGACTGCTAAAATACAGCCGTACTGCCTCCTGCCTCTCTGTGCCATAGTGGTTGCTGGAGGCTTTGAAAGAGACACTGCTTCAGGGCCTGGAGACTGACCAGATACATAGCTCTAACTCCCATGTAAAAAGAATATATAGTATCAGTTTCCCTACCTTTAACACTGGTCACTGGTGTTTGCTGGGTTGTAGCTGGGGTCAGGTGAGAGAGCAGCAAAAGAGGTTGGGGTCCTCTTGTTGTTTGCTGATAAACCTGTCAATAATAAAAGTAGAACGTATAAGGTGGAGTGCAATAATATGAAATTTCAGTTCAAATACAAATACATCTCCAACAGCTCCCCTTCCCACAAAATGACTGCTAAAATACAGCCGTACTGCCTCCTGCCTCTCTGTGCCATAGTGGTGGCTGGAGGCACTGAAAGAGACACTGCTTCAGGGCCTGGAGAGTGACCAGATACATAGCCCTAACTCCCATGTAAAAAAAATATATAGCATCAGTTTCCTTACCTTTAACACTGGTCACTGGTGTTTGCCGGGTTGTAGCTGGGGTCAGGTGAGAGAGCAGCAAAGGAGGTTGGGGTCCTCTTGTTGTTTGCTGATAAACCTGTCAATAATCAAAGTACAACGCATAAGGTGGAGTGCAATAATATGAAATTTCAGTTCAAATACAAATACATCTCCAACAGCTCCCCTTCCCACAAAATGACTGCTAAAATACAGCCGTACTGCCTCCTGCCTCTCTGTGCCATAGTGGTTGCTGGAGGCACTGAAAGAGACACTGCTTCAGGGCCTGGAGAGTGACCAGATACATAGCCCTAACTCCCATGTAAAAAAAATATATAGCATCAGTTTCCTTACCTTTAACACTGGTGTTTGCTGGGTTGTAGCCGGGGTCGGGTGAGAGAGCAGCAAAGGAGGTTGGGGTCCTCTTGTTGTTTGCTGGAAAATTGCCCCAAAATGCGGTAATGTTTCAGGTTGTCAGGTGCTGAAAATGAAAAGATAACAATTTATTTTTTAAACAGTAGGGAAATGAAACAAAGACTGTGGGGAAAAAACATAACGCTCCAATTTTTTCCTTGCAGTTTGCATCCAGCTCTTAGATGACAGTTAATAGCTCGCTGTTGTATGTTAGGATTTTAACTTAGAAACTGCAAGTAACAAAAGGATCTCTCTGACAAAAGCAGTGCCTCACTGACCTATTTACATATGCATTTTGTGATCTGCATCAGGTATATGTTCTTTGCAGCAGGCACATTAAGCTTCTGCGCTGCCGCCTGCTGCTAGTTCACTACTGGGACGACAAACATAGTCTGGCAGACTGCCAACGCTCCTACATATATAGGCCAACAACTGATGTTTCTATTTTTTGTTTTATATAGCGAAGTAGACCGGAGACATCGGGCATCAGAGCGCTTTACATGAGCACCAGTTTTGTAACATCACCATTATTGCCTAAATAAACATTAGAATAAAGCGTAAAATCCATGCCGGGGTAATGTGGCCCAACATTGTCAGGAACGTGTAAACCAAAAATCAGATTAAACCAGGCAAGACATTCAATGGCACAGTTATTATTATTGTAACTTTATTTCACTTGTAATGAAACCTACTTTATCATAAAGCACTCTGACATCTTTGGGTAATGACCGCGATATGCAAAAATGTTCAGCTATATGCCATTGTTCGCCTCCTATTGCCATGGTCCCCGCTTGTTAAATGCACGAATCATACTGCCTCTTGGAGCTTAAAATGTGTCTTTAAATCCACAATGACATTTGTGGCTCTGGACAGAGTTGGCTGCGTCTATGCACCTTCATGTTCACTTTCTGGCAAAAGATGGTCAACAAACAAAATTACTTGGTGCAAAGTTCTGTCCCAAACCCCTGTCCCAAGATGACAGAGTGAAGGCAATAATGCTGCCTCTCAAGTCAGTTAAACAATAGCTTGTATTTTCACCAATGTTATCTGCAAACAATTATAGGTAATTAATGGCAGATTAAAATAAAGACTAAAGCTCAAGCATTGCTATCTTTTTTCCTCACACAAGGAGTCACTATGGGTTCTGCATGGGCTCTCAGCCAATACCCATCTCCGAGGCTCACCTCACTGAACGACGAAGACTGTGAGGGGCTGATCAGCATCTCTTTTTGAACCTATTAAGTGGAAACTCCATAAGATCATTAGCCTCAGTGCTTTTCACACCATGACCCTGAAGTGGGCCTGTGAGCACCACCTTTTTTTGATGGCTTGCATCCTCAGTGGAGGATGGGACGCCACACCCTGGTTAGTGTTCAATGCAAACTCAAATGAAGTGGTGTCTGCTTGAGTTGCCTACAAACAAACAGGTTGTAGAAAGTTTCCAAAACTGTCAGGATGCTTAGCTTAGCCAGCTGCAGTTTCAGGGTCTGGAGCACCCAATCACCTGGACATGGTCAGACGTTCATGCTTGAAGGACACACAGACAGGGTGTCAATGAAGACCATGCAAGCCCTATGCGGGTCTAAAGGCATAGTTTGTAAGTGCAAATGTAGCTCAACGCAGTTCTAAAAACATTAGGAAGGACTGTAAGTCAGTACCTATGACAAAGTTCCTGCAGAGTAACCTATATGGTGCACCACATCTCTGAACACAGATTCCAACATTAAGACCGCATCCAAAGCCATCAAAACTACTTTCTGATCCAGCATGCCAGAATGCTTAGGGGAGTGCCATATCTCCCTTTCCTGGTTGGTCCATGCATCCCACCGGAGAGAGGCTCTTCATTTTCATTACAGCATTTAGAAAGGTATACAATTTCCTCTGTGTTTTCACCATGCAGGAATATATCAATGGGGCAAACGAATCAAAAGGACACCCCCCTGGGGCAGGTCTCAGAAGAACAGGCAGGTGTAAATTTGCTCACAATTTCTTCATCTGGGTCACACTGAGTTTTTACCTGAAGAGTAATCTAGCTCTAGTATGTAAACCACCATTCTCATTACCTTTGGAACAGTAACGTCCACTCCAGACGGAACCCAAACACACTATATATTATGAAATTATGCAGTCCTTAAGTAATCTATAGACTGGTGGAAAACTGTCCCTGTGGAAATGTATTATGCTTTGGAGAACTAATGGGCACCAAACATGATAACCAAATCCTTCAGATGCCTAGACATAAACACAGGGCAAATGTGACAGAGAGCGGTTATAGGAACACTATTCCAAGTCTTCAAAGTGGTGAGGCAGAGAATTTGATAGGACTATTCTGGGCACAGAAAAATCTCCAACCCCCAGAAGGTGCTCAATTGTTCAAAGTTGTTCAACTTCATTTATGCCGCTTCTGGAATGATTCTTTTAAAACATCACCAGTTTCATAAAGTTGGCCAGGATGAAAAGAGATGCAGTAAAAAGCACAATTTATTAAGAGAAAAACCAAACAAGCCATAGGTTTCAGTAGTCAGTAATCTTTGCATGCTGGAAAACTTAAACACTGCAACATCACAAAGGTGCACTCTTAGAATTTTAATTCTGCAAAATAAGGCAGGCTGGGGAGAGGATGTAGCCTTGAGGCTAGAGCAGCCGACCTCGGACCTAGGGAACCAAGTTCGAGTCTCGGTCACGCACGATACTCAACATCCTGTGATTTTGTGCAGTGGGTGTCTGTGTTTTTAAAGTAAATATTTGTCAAGGGTGAGGAATTCCGTTTGTTGGGAATAAGTGAGAGGAATGGTAGGATGTTTAATAGACAGCCCACTCTCTTCAGTATGTAAATAACCGGAAGAGTTAAAGAGTGCGTCTTTCTATAGATGCAGCAAATGAATATGACCTGCTTCTGGCAGAGAAAAAACTGATGTCCATTTCCAATCCTCTTACACAGAACTTTCTTTTTCTGTATTCTGGGATCACTCAGACACACACTGCCATCCTGCGTACACCACCTCATGCTTAAGATGCGCCTGCTTCAATTCAATGTTCTGTGTGAAGCAGGCCACTGATCCTTGGAGCTGGGCCTACATTCTATCAAGTACATCTGGGTTGTAGTGCCTCCAAATTGCCTGGTCCCTGCCATTGTACCCATGACATCATAGGGTGATCTTTCCACTGCGCTGGGGCTGAGCAGTGTTCTAGGGACTCCCGTAGTCTGAGCCAGACTTTTCTGTTGTGGAGTAAGCCTTTGCGACACAAATTGGGGCTTCTCACTCCATCGTTGCCTTCTCTGGCTCATATAACATCGGAAGCATGCTGCGAGTGTGCAACAGAGACTAGAATATGTCATGCAAGCAGTCCAGCTTCAGGACTGCGGGCCCTCACTGGAGGCGCCCAGCTCCATCTTCTGAACTGTGGTAGAGCTGGCTGCCTCCCCTAGAGTAGCGGGCATGCCGGGAGGGTCAGGCTTGAAGGCTTCCTTGCATGATGCTGTTCTATATGACACTATACTGGTCTAAGAACAACCAACAACATACCCATGAGGAAGCTGAAGCAATGAAGGCTCCAACCCTAAAATAGGAACTAGATTTCCTGCTAGATTAACAAGAGCATGACTGCACTAAAGAGGCTAAGAGCACCTACCAAATAATTAATGTGTCCTTGTGTAACGTAGCTGGTGCTCATGTAAAGCGCTCCAATACTTTTGGGTCGAGTTTGCGATATATAAACCTGCAAAAAAAAAAAAACATGGAGTCTGCCATACTTGGGACTACATCCAAGAAGCAAAAGTCCCCTTATGCAGATGAGTGGTGATAAAAAACGCTGCATTGGACAACCATTTCATAACACCAAAATACTAGTAATTTCCAGCGTTGTATACGCTAGTGATTACCTTTTTGCATCGACAGCTGATCTAAATATTGGCTGGCAATCTTCTTCGCTCCATTTCTCACTCTTGTAACTCTAGCCCCTTTCCCCGGGCTCTCCCTCACTCACCGGAGTGTCACGAGGCACCTCTACATAGCGCCAGATTCCCAAAGACACCGCCAGGCACATCCTCACGCTCACCAACACTGCAGGTCCGGCGGAATGCTCGACTCGAGTAGAGCTGGGTGTGCAGCGAGGCCTGGTCTCCCTTGCTTGCTTCCCCAGCCACCCCCAGCACAGGGAGCCAGTCTTTCCGGGAGAGCCACGAGTTAACGCACACAGCAGGAGAGTCACCGTCAAAACTAATTACAGTATTTGGTTTTATTTTTAACACGTCAAATGTATACAATTAATTACTAGTATCATATATCAGCTGTCGGCGTTGTGCATGGCCTGGGGATGGCTTGGCTCGGGGAGCTGCTGAAGCCGGAAGTATGGGAAGTCAGTGTTCGAGACGAGTTAAATTTTGGGGTTTCCTGATAATCTATCCGAGGTCTGGCCCACGTAGGGAAGTCTGACTTACTTTAGAAAACTCGCCCTAAAGACAAATAAAATCCATTCACGTGGGGGTGAACTCGGAGGTAGTTATTTTACAAAATAGACAAATGAACTGTGTCCGTACAGGATAGGAGACAAAAGGAAGGCAGAGAGAGCTGTACTCATACACTAATAGAAGAAGAAGACGTATATGGTGACTGTCACGACGGGTCCCTGGTCCAGACTCCAGAAAGAAACGCAACAGGCGGCGGCATCAGGCAATCAAAGGCACTGTCTCCACTCCACACACCACGAGGCGAGTGAACCGGATCCAACGACACTGCAGTGCCGCGCGCCGCAAATGGCCAATCACTGCATGACTACATGAAGTCAGAGACAGTGATTGGCCATTGTGCAGGGCGGCTGAGCCACCCACGCTCGGCATCCAATATGGATTGCCCCTGCTGTGCTGCGCGGTGACCGGCCAATCAGATTGGCTTGGAGGGCTCACTAACTGCTCGCCCTGTCGCCCTAATAAACCTGCACCCACCCCCCCCCTCCCTACTAGCGAATGGATTGTGAGTGAGGGCCCTGGGGTCCGGGACTTTAATGCGCATGCTCGGGCAAGTTGCTGCCCGAAGCATTCATGCGAGATTTTGAAAAGAAACAACTTGGAGACTCGTCTGTCAATCACCACACCACCAGCCCGCCCCCTCTGCCCACTCCCGTTTCAGTCGGGTGCTGCCCGGCGGCGCCGGATAAATATCGTGCTAATTTATTTAAAATTCACACAGTGAGTAAAAACATGTACTTTAATTATTTTACGGCAGCCGCGGGTCCAAGTGGGCTGGTGGGGCTACGCCCCTACGCCCCAATGGATGCACCGCGGCTGTGTAGCCGGGCAAGCAAACAGTAAGTGGGCAATGCTTTCCGCCGGAGTTTTGCAGCTAGGGCAATCTTTTCCATTGTTTGTGGACCATTTTGCTATCACTTCACCCACTGGAAGGGAGCCATACCTGAAGTGCATGTACAGTGTTCTGTCTTGAGGTACTTTGATTAGGTCATGGTAAGGCTCGTGATATCTGCTTTGCTTGTGGGAGTATAATTCCGTTGTCAGTTTGCCCACATTGGATCTTCTGATCTCTCATTGATCCACCCATTCCCAGTATAGGCGTTTAAGATCCTCTCTCCTTGGAGGTTCCTGACTGGCCCAACAGTCACACAGGCCAATTGCAGGTAACATATTCTTGATGTCACGTATCCAGCCTATTTTCCCCCAATATCAAGGCTGATAATCTCAGTAAGGACCTCTGCATAGGGACAATGCTTAAGGGTCCTCCTAATGCAAGCCCAGAAGAGTAGGGGCACAGCCTAGCTACATCGCTTATTGATCACCTGCCCATATCTATTAATAGCACCGTGAGGGGGATGTATTTTGGTGCAGTTACAAGATCTCTTAGGAATTTATATTCTGATCTGCGGAGCTCATTGAGCCTTTCAAATTCCCACATTTCAGCTCTGTAGAGAGCAGCGCTAACCGCCTTGGTGTCATATATCTGGAGGGCTGGAGCTACAGGCCTAGTATGGTAAAGGCGATGTTCTTTTACTATTGCTCCAGCTGTATGCTTGTGAGCCATCAACATCTTACCTAGGTGGGGTCTCCATGACATTTTATCGGAGAATCTTACACCTAGGTAGTCAAAGCTGTCAACTTTTTCAAGGGGAATCCCACCTAGGAGAGCGTCATTCCTGCATGTCCTATGGGGATTAAAAGCCATGAATTTTGTTTTATTGGCATTTATGATCAGACCCCGGTTCTCACAAAAAAGATGGAATCTGTCAATCAGGAGCTGAAGACCTACTGGGATCTTGGATATCAACAACGTGTCATCCGCAACCAACAAAATTGGTATCTTTTTCCCACCAGGGAGGGTGAGCATGCCGGCTCCTCCACTACTCCGTTCACATATAGGGAGAACAGGGTTGGTGCCAGAACGCATCCTTGTCTTACTCCTCTCTTGACAGGGATGTGTTCTGTGATTAGACCCTTCTCTCCCCACCTAACCTGGGCAAGAGTATGGGTCCTTGGTGGAATCGCAGGGTTCTTCCTTTTGAGTTGGAATCAAAAAGTATACATTAATTTGGGTGATTGTGCGCTCATGAGCCCTAGATACATCCAGTGATCTTTTTGCACTGTGTACCGCAACTTGGAGCTCAGCCGTGCCAGTTGCTAGCTCTTGCCTAATGCTAGCAATTTTACCCTCGCTAAATGCTACCCTTTTCCACTTCAAGGTCCTTTTGCAATTTGATGGAACTGCATCTCTAGTCACTGCCTGAGGTTGCGGGTTCTGCTGGTAACAATGTACTTCCCAGAGAGGTTACAGGGTTAGGCACAAAGGATTGTGGTCACTTTTTGTGGTTGAGCCCACTAGCATGTCCATCAGGTGTCCCCATAATCTGATATTGAGGAGGATTTAGTTGATCCGGGAGGGACAGCTAAGTCTATTAAAGGTGTTGGCCCCTCGCTTGTGGTATGGTGACCTGCCATTAGTTGTTCTAAGGCTGTGAACTATAGTATTGAAGTTCATTCTTTTCAATGTGTATTTAATGGAAGGACGGTGTCCGTGGGCTTGGTTTGGTTTGGTTTGCTGTGCTACACTCCCTGATAGCGTCAGCCGGGCCAATGGCAGTGGCCTATGCGTGTTATCACTATATTCGTCCCAGATTGTTTGGAGAGGTAGACATCTATTTGAGTAAGGGATGGTAAGTTCTTGTCCATGAGCCTCTTAAGATGCGTTGTTGCTAATATTGGCAAGGGAAGTAACAGGAGTTTGGGATATGCCTTGGGCAGGGAGAGCTGACTTGTTTAGGTTGGTGGACGTCCTTTTAGAGGGTTACTTTTGAAACATCATTGGGATAAGAGGGGAGCAGGCTGTTCTCGTGCTTGGGGGTGATCTATCATCCAAACCCCCAAGAATTGGGGGTATCAATTGATTATCCTCCAAGATTTCTTTGCACTCATTTATTAGGGTATCTATCCTATCGAGTACACAATTGCTTCCTAGATGTTTGAGAGACTTCCTAGCTCTTTTTCCTTTTATTGACCTGTATGCCCCACTTTCCCCAGTGCCTTCCATAGTTTTCCACTTCCCCATATTAAATGACCAGGTGTCACTGATGGTAATGCTAGTAGGTGCCCACAGTTCTATCGGGTCAAACAATTAATATTCATGTGTTCCCCTGCAAGGAATAGAAAAAAAACAAAATTCAGGCCAATAAAACAAAGGGAGAGCAAAAGTGCTATATAGTCCCCTATAACACAGGGAGGGCAAACACCATCAAAAACAATGAGCAAATTTACTATGTGGTCAAATGTCAACAGTTAGCGTTGTAGGAGAAAGACCAACATGTAGAGTACCTTGCTTGACGCTGACCACAGCAAATTCAAGGGGGGTGGCCCAGCCCTGCCTCTTCCTGCCTATGACGGCCAAGGACGGGCTCGCCCTTGGCCCGGGCTTCACGCGGGGGCGGCCTGTGCGTGTCCCGAGCTGTGTGAGGCTATCAGTGATTATATTGCATCTACAGGTGCACTACACAGCGCCACAGTGGGCGACTAAGCAAGGGTGGCTGGGAGGTGTAGTTTTTGTAAGCCGTTCCGCTCATGGCAGATGGTGGCAAGATCCTGCAGTGTTGGCTAAGGCCGTTTCCCTCTCGGCGGTGGTGTGATGATGTTGCCCCCTTCACTACTGCCCAAGGTTAGATCTGCTTTTTGGCGTTCCAGCCTACGAGAGGCTGGCGGCGATTATATCGCGTCTCCAGGCATGCTACACAGCGTCACAGCGGGTAACGAAGCAAGGGTGGCTGAGAAGTGTAGTTTGTGTGAGCCATTCCCCTCACGGCAGGTGGAGGCGAGTTCCTGCAGCGTTGACCGTTTCCCTAATGGGGCAGCGTGATGATGTTGCCCCCTTCACTACTGCGGCGTGTCTGTGTGCCTTGCTGTTGTGTCACGGACATTGACAATTGTGCCTGAGAATTTGCACATATACTGGACTAGGAGCATGATCAGTGAACTTGGGCATGCAGGAACTGTGCACCCCGAAGCACCACAACACACAGGACACCATTGCTAGACTGTCTCACTAGCTTTCCTACTTACTCGGATGCTTTCAAGCACCTGTACACAGGTAGATAATTTAAAGACAATAAATGGTTTGAAATGTGCACTTTTTACTACAGTGTCAAAGCATGCAACATACGTGCCACAACAGTTGAGAATGCATGAGTACCTAAACAGTAACAACAGTGACATATCCATTTAACATGAGGCAAGACATCGCATCAATAATCCCTCTGGAGGTAGACCCAGAAGCATATCCCCCCACCCCTTACAGGAAGCATTTGAATGGGATGTTCCTGGTCTATGGCTTTCTCAGCAGACCCCATTCCTCAGCCCATATATGGTGAAATGCACAAAAGTTTAGCTGTGTTGCTACCATCACTGGATGGATCACTGTCTAGCCCACATTCCTATGTCATCCAAAGGGGATATGTGTCCTATTGCATATGTGAGACTTGGTTGGATTGAGGTGCCAAGGCCAGACCAGACCAGAATGACAAGGAAAAATGTTCTCCGACCACAGACAGAATGTTCAGACATTACTCCAGGACCGTGCAGAGAACAAGCTCTGTGGACACCTTGCATGTGACAGACATATACTAAGGTACCTGCAGGGCACAAGTCATTAAAAATTGGAGTTGGGGGACTGACCAAGTAAGACAAATAGCAAATGACCACACAACTTCACGACGTAGCGACATGATAGGAGTAAAATAGTGCAAATCAAATGATTTGTGCAAATACTGGGACAAACTAACCCATCTGACAGTCTTACAGTGTCTGCTTTGATATACATGGACAGAATAAAGTCAAAAGCATGCCTCTCCAAGTACCTGTGAAGAGAAGGCAAGCTGTGTACCTATGTTCCCCTCTGTGGCATCTACCTTCAAATGTAAGGTTAAAGGCGGCCCCCAGTCAGCATGTACAAACAAAAGGAGGCCGGATGGCCCCTTGTCTTCGGCCAGGCTAGAGGTGAAAAATGGCTCACTCGCTGCATGCACATGGTTGCTGGGAATGGAAAGCAGTCAAATTGCAGGTGATGCTGAACGTGTCCTGGTATCTGGAAAGTACACTGGGAAAAGTTTAGCATATTCCTGTGGGTACTTCCAATACTACAACGCCATGTAATATTCCTGCGCTACAGCTGCATGATGGAAGACGGACTCATGCCAGATGTCAATGTCCATGACGATTAGATGACAGCCTCAGCCTGCTCAGGTCTGGGGTACCAAGCGGAACAGACCGCAGAGCTAAGCATAGTCCAAGCCAAGGCAGTGCGGAAGTCAGAGAGCTGGACGACAATTTTTGTCAGCAGGCGTGAAGGAAGGAAAACGATTATCAAATTAGTCACCAACAGTTCCTGTTGCTGTTCAGTAGTTTTGTATCCAAGAAGGCACTGGCAGCTTCAAAGGCAATAAGTTCAAAATTATGATCCAATCCATCTTAAGCGAAGAGGACCGCCATCCAATCCAGCAGTGTGAAGGAACAGATGTGCTCCTCGCACCATGTGGTTGCAAGTAGCATCCCATCGCAACCTGAGAGAGGTTCGAAGTAGGCATTGCACAAGAGCCATTGTGCAAATGCACAAGCACAGCTGTCAGCCTCTGTGACACAATGTAAGGCATCCCATAAACGTGTCTCACCAAAGCAGTCTTGCTAGTGAAGCAACAAAGGAGTCACCCACAGCTCATGATCCACGTCAGCAAGGTTTGTGTTTGAAAGGCAGACATCCATGGCCCACTCAAACAGACATATCTGCATGAAAAGACTGGTTGCACGAAGGTGAAATACACATACCGGAACATTATCCTGTAACTGATGCCCAGCACAGCCAATGGGACACATCCAAAGAGAAGTTGCATGTGGGCAGGGTACACTTGCAACTGACCGTGTTTGGTCAGGACCAGAGGATGGTCAGACATGGCGTGAGGGCACTCTGAGGAACAGCGCACAGCTATACTGCCAAAGTAATGATCTGTACCTGCTCAATGCAGTGTGCAAATTGGAGGAATGACACCCTGTGGATCTCCCGGAAAGGCATGGTAGGAAGGGACAGGGCCAGAGCCCAAAAGTCTGATAAGAAGTGTACAACGGCCTTCAGTATCAGATGCTATCAATACTTTGTGTGTCAGTTCTCCAGAGAAAAATAGGAGAGCCATGTTCACAACTGACTGAATTGCGCAGCCCGGTCCAGACACCTGGTATTTGAAGGTCTCCGGGCTGGTGTGTGGGCGACTACTTTTCCAATCAGTGGCCCATTGCGCATGCACACTTATTGAAGTATGCTTTCGCTGTGGGAAGGTGGGGGGGGTTCACTATTCAGGGCAAGCCATAGTTGCTGCTTCATTATTGTATGTAACTGACAGACATTGACAAAGCCAGTAGTCCGGATTTGTAGTAGGTATCATGTGACTTGTTGTATCATGTATCTGGGTGCAATGGCAGTGATAGAAAAATGTTGGTCAGGTAGATCAATATGCTGGGCACAGATTTATGGCTGAGGTTTTTAGACCACACCCTTAATTCCATTAGCCACGCCCCTTTGGAAGACCACCCAGTTGTTTCATTTCACTTATAGCCATGGGTACCTACATTGCTCGATGGCGATGTGGTGTGGCTGAGGGGCCTTTTTCATATGCAGAGATATTGTATTTTTGAGGACGTGTCCTCTGGTGCAAACTTGACGGTCTTCCAATTCGGTTTCTGCTTGGACATTTGGTTATTTTCTGTATCTGACTACTATTCCGCAACTTCATGGTTTGTGTTGTGCTTTTTGTGCTTGCCTCCTGTGGTTTATGAGGGTTGACAGACTTTCCATGCATGTGTTGTGTTGCGCTGAGTCTTTTTGCTTTGAGGCAATGGGACTTGCAAATTTGCTTTTTGTGGTCATGTTCTTGTGTTCTGCTGTTACATGTGACTTCATCATTCACATTGTGATTCATGTGGCTTCTTGGTGCTATTAGCTGTAAGTGCAAGGCCTGAACATATGGTGGGTTCCAGAGTTGGCTGACAAGTGCAGGATGTGGGGGGCATTTGGCTCCATGCTGTTTGTGAGGGGAGACAGAGGGCCTTGTGGGAGTTGTTGTCTTGCTGTCTGGCCTCAACAGACCCTCCCCAGTGGAAGCCCTAGCTACCTGGTGGCTGTCACATGGCTGTGGCGTGGGGAGGGTGAGCCATGCTGTTTAGGAGGGAGGTTGGGTGCATGGGCTGACCATCTACCTGTGGGTTTCCCATGGGGTTGAAGCTTGGGCAGGCCCTTGAGGTCGAAAAAGCACCTCCTGATTTCACGCACGGTGCATAGGGTGGGCCCTACGGCATTGACTTTGCTGTGGATCCTTGCCCACATCTGATTGTTGTGCGCAAGTGGGGTGTGTATGATCCGATACACCAGGAAATGTGGGTCTCCCCTGATGGTCTGGCCTACCATCACTTTCCAATCTGAGGCTGTGGATTTGGGCATTTTCTTGGGGTTCATGGTGCAAATGGGTGAGGGGTGCAGGGTGCAAGGTGGTGGTGGGACTACGTGAGGTGTGTGAGGTGTGTGTGAGAGTGTTGTTGTGTGGAGATAGGTGGGTGTGAAATTTTGCCGTGTGAGTCAATGGTGTCCTGTCTCTCCGTCTTGGCTTGTGGTGTGCATAGGATGTTGGACTCGGGATGGGTTGGTTTTGTACTGTGGTATGTGGGTGTGTCCACATGTTTGGTGACCTCAAGATGTCTCTTCCATGCTGATTTAGTCTTTCCTTGCCAGGGGCTAGTTGTGCTGTATCATTGTGGCGTGGGTGTTGTGGTTGAGGGCAGCAGGGGGTGCAGACACAGGTCGGGCATTGTTGTGGAGTTGGTTGCATCTGTCATTCATTTGACCTATGTACGTACGCGGCGAACGGACGCAGTGATCGTTCCACAAGGCCTGCATTCTCATCATAATTGTCTGTGTGGTCATACCGTGGCAAGAGTGGCCGTTCCAGGCCATTGGAAGGCTTTCCCCGACCACCACGGTCGGATTTGCAGCTTATCTGTCCGTGGTGGACGGTATTTTGTGGCATCCAGCCACAGTGGTCGGATTTGGCATACATTGCATCGTAAATTGACCAACGGACATGTGGGTGGATTTTTTGTGACACCATGGCGGACGGACGGCTTTTCCATCCGGCATGGTAATCGGGTCCTGAAACAAGCATTTATTCAAGCTCCCATCTTATGTCCCCCAGAGCCAACTAAAAAGTTTATTGTTGAGACTGACTCTTCTGACAGATTTATTGGAAAATTTCTTCTTTAGCTACAAGAAGAAGATGGATTAGAACATCCTATGTTCTATCTTTCTCATATTCTAGCAGATTCTGAGAAGAATGACTCATTTATGGAAAGAGAACTCTTTGGCATGAGGAAAGCTTGCTCTGAATGTAGGAATTTTCTTATGGGAGCTAAAAACCCTTTGAAATCCCCACTGATCATCACAATATCCAATATATCAGGAATAGGCAGTGCTGGAACAGTCAACAAGCTTCATGGGGTCATGTTTTTTATTCAATATGATTTTATCCTTACTCATATTCTTTGTCCCAAATATAATCTGGTTGATACTCCTTCACAATAATATCCTGAATTCCCCTCAGTTTATGGCCAATATTTTCTTCCTCCACAACAAATCATTGGTGTTGCACAGTCATTTCTTGACATAGTTCAAGCCAGTAATTCTTCAGTTCCCCAGAAAGAATGGGATACCTTGTCTGGCTCGGTTCGTAAAATGGGCAATATTGTCTTTAAGTAGAAAACCCTTTCTATTCCATCTAAAGATCTGAGAATTGAGGTCTTCAAGATCTCTCATGACTCTCCTGTTGCTGGTCATTGGGAAATAACATTTATCTTGGGACTCATTCCTTGATCCTTTTGGTAGCCACCTGTGCAACTTGATGCTAAGATCTAGTTTGGATCCTCTCCAATCTGTGCTCAGGGAAAATCTTCTCTTCCTAGTCCGTCATGATTCTTGCAACCTCTACCTGTTCCACCAGAACCATGGCACACTATTGCTACTTATTTCATTGTTGCCTTGCCTCTTTCCAAAGGAAATGGGTAATCATGGTCACCGTTGGCTACTTTTCAAAAAATGACTCAATTCACCCACCTTCAGAAATTACCCTTTTCTAAATCTTTGAGAACATCTATTTGCACAAAATCTTTAGTTTAGGTGGTCTGCCTCAATTTATAGTTTCTGGCTGTGGCCCTCAGTACATCTTCCACTTCTGGAATTCTTTTGCAAGTTTCTTCAAATTGAGGGGGCCTTATACTCCAGTATTCAATCCCAGACAAATAATTGACCCAAAGGCTGGAAGAGTATCTCTGCTGTTTTGGTAATTCCCCTCAAAGTGAAGGGTAATCCTTTTTAGCCTTGACTGATTTTTCCTATACCAATTCCATCCATAGTGCTACTCAATCTTTATCATTTTGGTGTCTCCACTGTCTTCAGTACTTGAATCTTTCTCTCTGTAACTCACATTTACATACAACAGCTGTAACACCTGACAATGCACCAACAGCTACAGACCTCTCCACAACCCCCATATCCCCAGAAACCGCACCAGAGCCACAGACCCCTCCACAACACCCGGCACATCTACAACACTCCCACCAAACAAAACGCAAATACTCACAGTCACCCACACAACAGACACCAACACAACACACACAGTGCAGACAGCCGACCCATCTAACACGTTGTCTTCCTCTTCCTCACAATCCAAACAACGCCCCAAACACCCTACCCATTTCCCTGTTAATCTGGCATGCTTGCCCTTGCCCATATCCCATTGAAATCTGAACCCCTCCCAAAGTCCCAAAAGCCCCTCCCACACCAAACCTATCCCTTCTACTTCCCTCTCAACCCATGAAAAATAGCCCCTCACTACCCCTGTACTCAACAAACTCCTAAATCTAAACCCAGTCCCAAAGACACAAAACCAAAAAGTCCCCTCCCAAGGACAAACCCACCCCTCCCTAAACATCTACCACACTTCCCCAATACCATCTTTGAGGTGCCTGCAATGCCCAATGGATACTCCTTTGTAAGGAGGTTCCCTGGCAGTGTCTGTAAGAGCAAGTTTGGTGGCACAGCATTGTCCTGTGGCACATGGAAAATGAATGGACTAGGCATTGGACTTTGCTTCTTTTTGGGATTGCTTAAAATCCATTAATTAAAAACTATCACAGTTTGGAAGACATTAATCCTGCCATTACTTTCCTATTTATTTGATGTTATTGTTTAGTTAGTGATGTGTGAGTACAGCTGTGTTCGTTTGATCCCTGATTGCTGATCCAGTTGAAGTGATTAGTATGAAGTGCCCTTGGAGCCAGTTCTCAAGTTAGACAGTACAAGGGGAAATGCTGGATGGATGTCTATGTGGGTTGGCATTCTGATAGGGTAGACATTGCATCTAGGGATTCGTTTTGCGGTAAGTGTTTCAGATTAGCTTGGGTACCCTAAACATAATTTAGATTGCACTTCTCCTTTTGATGTAGGTTAGATATGTGTTTAATGTGTTGAAGTTAGATATTTGTTTGTCCACACACGGAGGCTGTCAACTTGTCATACCTTTGTGGAGTTCTGCATGAACATATGTCTATTTTGCTGTGTGTACCTTACTGCTACTTCATCTAGGTGTGTGCCACATGCTGTTGGTGCTGTGTTTGCTTTCATAAGTTGCGTTTGCCCATTGCCTACGCATCCATGGCACTTGGTTATGCTATAAGTTGTCACTAATATACTTCAGTTACCAGGGCCATTGCACATGGAGTATGTCAGGCATTTGCAAACTGTATTGTTCCCTAGCTGTTCAGGGTTCCCCCAGATAGAGGTTTAGGTATCCTGTAGAGAATGCTTCCATTGTGCCCTTAGAATGGTTCTCACACTGATTCTATGTAATCCCATTGACATACATTGCTTTTCATGTGGGTGATGTGTGAGAGTCCAATCCAGAGTTGTAGCAGAGAAGGTGTATTTCACTTCATTGATTCATTCATACAGGTGTATCTTTGACATCAAAACAGGACCTGGGGTGTGTGCAATGTGAGTGTGTCACATTCACTATAGCATCTCGGTTGGAGTTGCAGTGACAAGGTTTCATGGTAGTAGTGGTAGATTTTCAATGTAACTTTAGCAATACTTGAGAAATGGTAAGCTGCCTTACTATTATATATCAATATTAACACGGCGGACAAGTGAGAAGGCGTAAAAGGAGTGTAGGATTGTGGTTAGAGTTGCAGTCACAAGGCCTCATGGTAGTTGTAGTCAGTGTAATGCCACTTTAGCAACACTTGACAAATGGTAAGCTGCCTGACCAATAAAGATCAGTAGTAACATGGGAGATAAGTGAGAAAGGGCAAAGGATGTGTGACAGACATTAATAGGTGTGATATTGGTGAGGAGGTGCTGGTGTGGATCACAAAATTATGCACACATCACTATCACTGTATGTAATTTGAAAACACGTCCATTTGTCCTCTGCAGTAGAAATGTTTTGGCTTGGGAGGGCTTACTACAGATATATTTTTGATAATTATTATGAACCAATCCCAGACAGGGTCTCTGAAAAACGGTTTTACTAAGGTACCCCAATTCCCTTGCCTGGTCCATGGCAGGGCATTGTTTTGCAAAGTAGTCTATAGAAACAGGTACGTATATAACTTACTGATGATTTTTTCCATGACGGACTGGGTTTTGAGCATTGTTGAGCAGGTAGAGCAGCGGCAGGACATGTCCGATTAGTACCATGTTGGTAGAAGACGAGTAGAGGTGAGTTTCATCTTTATATCCCTCCCTTTCTGCCATCTCAGATGTGGTGGTTAGACCACCATGGTCAAATCAGCTGTAAAGCAACTCAGAATTGGGCCGGTGGTTTCACTGGCGGTCCGAGCCTCCCACAATCTCATAGGCCTGCTCCACAGCTGACGAAGTCAGATTTGGGTGGTGGTTTCAGCGGTTCGGCAGCGGTCTTCAGAAAGCCAATTGGCTCAACTCAAAATACGGCGGTCAGACCGAGCTCACCGTGGTCGGATCGCCACCACTGGTAGGGCTGTTCACCGACCACCAAACCTATTAATAAGGCCCAATGTTTGAAGAGATCACATTTTTCAGGATTTGTGTGAAGCAAATTTCTTTGTTCATTTTTCACTAATTATTATTATTTTTTTAATGTTCCGTATCTTCTTTGATTTTTGACCAGTACTTTCCCTACTTGGGGTGATGGTTCCTTAGTTACTCTTTAAAAGAATGAACAGAACGATGGCCTTTAAAGGCCCTCAAATCTCTTACTTCGGTATCCCTTCTAGTGGTTTCTAACGAAGACTCTTCAAACAGATATTTAAGGAAAATATATGTGCCATTTCATTGGTACTCCTCTTGTTGCCTTTTGCCTTCATCTATTTGCATAATGTTAGACCTACTTGAACACCAATATCAAAAAGTACAGGTCAGGGTGTTGAATGATGATCTTGTGGGGCAACAGCAACTTCACTGCCTCGATTTCGACTTGATTTTGCTTGAGTTTCAATAAGGCCCCTTCCTACCGAAAACTTAATCTCCTTTTAGAACCAAACTTTTAAGCATAACAGAGATCGTATTCAAAATAGTTTCAGAATTATTGGTGGATTTTTCCAATAGAAAGTGGAAGGAAGATAAAACTCTTTCCAAATAGTGAATAGATTCTGAATACTCGACATAATTCCCAGGAAGATTACAAGATGCCTAGAGGTCAAGTTTCATATAGCTCTACGATTGATATTGACTTTTTCTAGGGGTGCTGTGAAAAAGGTTTATTGATGGGTATTTTTAAAAGAGGAGTTGCATTTAATTTTTTTAAGCAATGCAGCACTTCCTCTAGCCATTATGCACTTTGTTTTTTACATCACTGTAATGATTGGATTTATTAGTTGAGAGGGGTGAGAGCCCCTCTCAAATAATAAAAAAAATCCTTGCTAGGGTGAACCAGAAACATCACCAAATAAACCTGTGTTTAACCCACTGGTAGCTTGGCACAGAGTAGTCAGGTTTAACTTAGAGGCAATTTGTAAAGTATTTATGAAACACTGAAACAGAAATCAGGTGAAAATCCATCACAAAAAGTTTCCCAAACCAAGTTACAGAAATTTGAGTAAAATGTAATAAATGAAAATAGAACAAAATTATGAAAATCCAATTAGCCGAACTGGAGTTATACGTTTTTCCATTTTTAGGAGAAAATAACGCCAAAAAGCACAAAGTGCCACTTGCATGTATCTGGTTGCACTGGATCGGGTCAAAGTCAGAAATTAGGGCCTCAGTTACAGCGCTGTGTTGGCAGTGGCCGCGAGTTGGACGTTCATATGGATTCTCTGGGAAAATTGCTAAACCTGGATTATTCATAAATTATCCTTCACTTCAAGAGGCTTGGATGTTATAACCATAAGGCTGGTAATATGGCTAGGAACAGATATCTTAACAAAAACCTAAAAATAGATAATGTTCGGCATCCACTTTGTGTGCTATCCCACATGCATTCTAGCATCTTTGTGAACTACAGCGTGTTAATCTAAACTGCCTAGCTCCCTCATGTAAATAAATTATGGGGTTCTGATCTATTTCACTCACTGGGGTATTCAAAATCGACTTGATCAATTAAGTACCGGTTTTAGGCACAAAATTGAATTAGAACCAAAGAGAAAAATACATGTATGACTTTAGGTAAACAAGGCGACAACACTATTAATGACACAAGATAAACAAGGGTAATGAGGAAGGGGATCTTTTTTAATTATTAAGGCCACATCCTTCTCAAGAGAATGAGATAGAAGCACATTTCAACTTGATTAGTTGTTGGTTCTCGATGCTATTATAATACATATACAATTAGATAAAATGTACAGATGTTCCTTCAATGAGGCATACAGATCCCAAGCTCCCTTCAATGATGGGTGAAACTCCTATCAAATTCTGGGGAGAAGGCTAATCCAGCAAAATTCATCACAAATACCACATTGTGTGCAATCAGTGGTAAGATAGCCCTTCTACTTTTAAACGTTCAGGTCTGAAAAATGAGTTTGGGCTTTAAGAGATATGTTTCTTTCAATAAAAGTCCCTTTTGAACAGTGAATTGCCTTTGATGAAAGCATCTTGCTAAGGGAGGGAAAGATTTTCAGGTTTCGAAAAGTCTATTCAATATGCATTGCACCTCCTAGATTCTATTTCTCATGCAGTTCCCAAATGCTGGTTAAAAAGCACCTGAAAAAAATTTGTGGTGAAAGTATACCTACACTTATTGACATTAAACTCGGAAATCTACATCTGGTTTCTGAAGGGAAAAGCAGATTTCCAAACATAATCCTATCATCAACTTGAACAAACTGTGAATCAGGAACAATTGGAAGGTATCCAACAAGAATCAATTCGCCTCCATCCTATTGGATAAAAGTTGAAGGGGGTGCCAATGTACATAATGTATTTATGACTACCTATGCTTGTGTACCTCTTGGCTAGAAATTGGTTTAGCAAATTTGTACCAATAATTTTGTATCATGAAGTATGCGTAGTCACCGACACAATACACCGTTTCAAAAGTGATATTACTCATGAGCCTTTGCTCAATGGGAACAACAAGCTTTGAAGGCAAATGGATCACAGTTTGACTACCTCATAATTTTCACGTATACTCACGCACACAAACAGGTATATTGTACAGGCTTTATTCAGCTATGCAAATGAAGAATGTAGGCAGCATTCAGAGTCGTTTCACTTTCCTCGCAAAATAAACATCAAGCTCTCAAACTCAACCAGGACGGTAGCTATTAAAATTCGTAAAAATGCATTCTAATCTGAAACCATTATAAAGGCACTTTTGTGTCTATTGTTACGAAAATGGCATTAAAAGGCAAAAGGAGAACACTGTACAACAGAAAAGCAACTCATTGTAAAACCTTAACATTAGAGGCTGATTTCATGTCAATTACCAAATTCTATAGTATGATGCAATGCTTGCTTTTCTCCAATTATTTGGATTGGCTTAAAACAGCTACTATATATGGGTCTGAAATGAAACTTCGATCAGTCGCCTCTTTACCTGACAGTGGACGAGCATCGTCCTAATGCCTCGAGCCAGCAGATAATATTTACAATGATAACAACTCAATGTTATTATCATTTTATGTATCTCTGTCTGAGCTGTGATGGAGACTGAGTCCAAGTAATTAGTATAGGGTGGGGCCGGGCATGGCAGGGAGGAGGAGTAATGTGCACTTAAGTGCACATGTTAGTTTGGCAGGTCGCCCAAGGCCGGCCAAACAGACATGCACACATATGTTTCTCCAACTCAGCTGTGTTGCACAGCCGGGTTAGAGAAATGCCACAGGCTCCCAGGCACTGCTGAATGGCAAACGAGGCTGGCTGCCCATACACATCCTGGAACTGCGCTCATAGTTTGAGAGCAGCGTCTGGATTGGGCGGAGAGTCTGTGCTTTGAGGGCCCGTCCCCTTCCCGCTGGATGAGAGGAGCAACGAGGAGCCCCGCAGTGTCAGCGGGACAGCCACGGCCCGTGGAGGGAGTTTTGGTGGGGCAGAGAGGCGGGGCGGGGGAGGGGCAGGGTGGGGGGTGCTAAAAACTGGAGTATGGATAATTGAAGGTAAGTAAACAATTTAATAAATAAAACGAATTTCGGAGCGCACCCTGCATCACATTTTGCACAAAAAAAGAGCACTAGGTATAAAATTATGGGCTCCGATTGAGCGTTGGATGGAGGGCGAACTGGGGTAGAGATATATTGACTGTATTTTGTATACTTCTTTTTTTTCTTCTCGTTAGGCTCTTATGCAATATTTTGGTGGGAATCTTTATGGAATGCATCAAAATGCAATGTATTTACTGTAATTGCTTTTATCTGTATTTGTTTGAAAATGCTGGTAACCTGAGCTGCTTGCAATAAAACAGAAAACTATAAAAATAATAATAATAAAAAATCTGTTTTAATATTTTAAAATGTTAAATTTACATAAATATTTTAACATTTTTGATTGTTAATTTTGTGTTATGAATTTCTTTTTATTTTATTTTTTAACGTTTAAGAATAGTAGTAAATAATTTGAATAATATATTAATTTGCAATAAAAATTGAAATAATGTTATAATTTAAAATATGTAAATAAAGGATTATAGTTTAGATAAGTGTGTTCTTAGATACCATTTTAGTTAATTTTATATAAAAAAATGATGTGAGAATATGGAGTATTGATTGTGTATGTAAAATTTTTATTTTGTAATATGTTGTGTAAAGTGCGGTTTTTAAGTGACTATTGCCAATTGCAACAATTTAGTGTCCAACACCGTCTCCCATTATGTTTAGATTGGAGTAGGAATTGTAAATGTCACCCCTTTAGTGTTCAACACCTTCCTCAAATTGGTTCAGATGGAGTGGGAATGGTAAATGTCACACCTTTAGTGTCCAACACCTTTTTCAAATTGGTTTAGGTTGGAGTGGAAATGGTGAATGTAACCCCTTTAGTGTCTAACACCTTCCCCAAATTGTTCATAATAAAGACAGACATTTTTCTATTTTAATTTGTTTCCAATTTTCAATTATTCTACAGTTTTACATTTTGAATCATTTGTACTTCAACTGAAAATAAAAATATTTATAAAGTTAAGCAAATAAAGAAATAAATCATCCGTTTTTAAATATAAAAAATCAGGTAAATCCTATTCATACATTTTATTATTGTACATTTTCAATTCGTATTTTTCATTGTAACTACTATTTTTGATTGTTTATATTTAGTGATATTTAGTTAACACGAGTTGCGTTTTGATGGTTTTAGTTCATTTTCTTGTGTTTTGTTTTATTCTTAATATTTTGTATTTCTGTATTTTTGTTTCTATATTTAGATACTTTCAGGGGTCTTTAATGGTTATATTTTTGCAGTCAAAATTTGTGTTTTGCAATTTATGTATAGGATGGCGATATTTGCGTTCTCAATATTTTTTACTATGTTTTTGTATGGCAATATTATTTAGGTTGATATTACGTCATAGAAGTAATTAGAAAGGCACTGGGAGGAGGGATAGAAGACTAGCAGAAGGCATGAGGGAAAGTGTTGGTACAGCAGGAAATAATGAGAGTGGGGGAGATGGAGAGATACAAATTGAGAGCGAGAGAAGCAGAGACAGACAGATATAGGCAGGGAAATGAGGGACAGTGGTGGAAGGGAACTTCAGTAAATGCAAGGATTACAGAGAAATATAAAGAATGTTTCTGCCACCCAAGCTACTTTGTTAACTCTGTGTTGTAGATCTGATTTTATGAAAGTTAAAGAAAACTTCAAACAGTCCTCCTGATTATTATTACTAACTAAGGGGCAGATTAGGATGGTGGGTGGACTTTAGTGCGTCTGCCATCCCAGTGGAAACTGGACCAGTCGCCAGACATGCGGCGGTCCTTCATCCCTGATTAGGATGCGGCCGCCACCTTGGCGGTCGCATCCTGCATATTTGGCATTGCAAAGGGTGCTGCATACAACAGCGCCCACCGCAACGCCAAAATGGCATGTTGTGCATTTGCATGACCAGTGTTAACTCTGTTCCTATCAAAGCAACACATGCAAAAGTTTGGGCTTCACCGCCTACCTGGCCTGACCCTAAGCTTCTCAATACATTATTTTGCACATGGGTCAGAACTGAGTCCCCAAAAGTCAAAGATGACGAACACTGGTTGCACCGAAGAGCAAAAACAATAGCTGGGAGGTATGTATTGAACAAAGCTTAAGACAGGCAAGATGGCAGAAAGCGCTATAAATTATTTTGCAAGGACAACTGGACTAAAACTTTTACATAGAAAAGGTAAAATGGGATAAAATAAATGAAAATGACTGCTGTAAGCAGAATTTTGGAGTCAGGAAAACCATGAAACCGGTAGAATGAATCAAACGGACAATATGGAGAAAAAAGACAACAATTTATAAACTCTGCTTGCATTAGGAAGAGCTATGTTTATTCTACCTTGCAAAAACCACAAAGTGTTCCTGGTAATTTAATTCTGGAAAGACAGAACTAAGGTTAAGACAAAATGTACACTAGCAACCTTAACAGGATGGACTCACTATTACATTTCATGATGAAAGCTTTGGATGTCTAAAATAAAAGAAGAAACTGACATATGAATTATGAACCAGGTGTACCAAAGATATGCTCCCCTTTCTGCTGGAATGCCTTCAAAGTGAAAATAGCTTCAAGAATGATCTTTGTTTCAGAAAAAAATGTGGAAGCCAATAAAGTAATACCAAAGGACGCTGCTCGAATGTGAATAGAAACGTAAATACATGGCTGGATTATAGCCTAGCACCTCCACTCAAAAATGGATACCTACTCTACTTCCGATTTCTTACAGCATGCTCAGATCATGAAACACTGGGAACAAACCTCTTGGTTCCCATCGAAGTAAATGGTAACATTTTTAAACAGCATCAGGGGTTGCTTTTTGTAGGGTCCAATGCAGTCTAGAAGAATATGTGTGAATTTTGCAATATCTGTTGTGGATGTCTGTTAGAATCCTTTACACTGGTTCTGTGTCAATGGGTATGTTTTGAGAAAATTCCAATATAATATGGAACTTTAAAGGCGAGTGCTATGCGATGCCTACTGTTTGCTATGTGCATTCCTCCTCTGGCAGCTCATTTAGGAATTTCACCCTACATTATCTTTTACTAGCAGGATACGAACAAATATATAATCTGGCTCTCATAATGAATTGCCCAAATTAGTATTACACACGGAAGATAGATCCAGGAGGTTCTGAGAGGCCTGATGTCCCTGCACATGTGTTAGTAAGGCAATTTTACTGTACCCCATATTCCTGGATATGGTAAGTCTGGGCCCAGATTTACCCAGTATGGGTCTGAACCCAGAAAAACTGCAGACTGGGTGTTGGACTTGGCCCTTCTGGCAGGTTCACCCCTGAACTTTTTGCCTAGTGATTTCCGGTCTTTGCGCACTTTGACACTGTGGCGCAGTGTAAAGTGCGTCCTCTCCCTGAGTGTGTGTGTGAGATTGGCCTGCTCTCCCATAGGAATGCATGGGGAATGTCTGTGTCCCTGGTAGTTCCTGATGCGTGAGGCGTGCATGGTCAAGTTTGGTATGTGCGAACTCGGGAGAGTGAATGCTGCGCTATGGTATGTGCGGTGTGTATGTGTCTTGTGCGGAAGCGCCACTTCTAGACATGACTGTGTATGTGCTGTGAAGGTGCTGGCGTGTGATTGGCTGGAGCTGGCTGGGATGCCAGGCTCCAGGAAGTCGGTGTGGGTCTGCCCCGGTGGTGAATGGAGAGATTAGCATGCTGATGTGAGGGAGGGGCTGCACCTGTGTCCTGAATGGGGCTGGGTTTTCCCCACACAATGCTGGCTCTGCCCCCTGTGGTGCGACTGATGACCCTAGCCTGCCTGATGAATGAAAGGGGTGGTTGAGCCGTCAACAGTGCTCTCAGACCAGCTGCGACTGGTTCTGCCCCTACCCTGCACCCACAGACAAAAGGGAAAAGGTGTATAAAAGAGGGGCTGTGACCCCAGGAAAATGTTCTTGTTTGCTGCTTGAATCTGCCAGGGGCGTGCTGCTGCTTGGGCCCAGGGGAAGGCTTGCCTCCCCTGGGCTCTGCCCAGCCCCTGGACTCCTGAAGGACTTTTGCTGGACCTTTGTTTGCTATAGTGCTTGGGAGCGCTGTATTTACCCTCCAAGCGCCTGGAAGTCCTTTCTTTCCCCTCCTAGCGCAAGGAGCGCTTTATTTGCCTGATAGCGCATGGGAGCGCTTTTATTCTGCCTCTAGCGCTTGAAAGCGCTGTGTTGTTCCCTAGCGCTCGGAGCGCTTTATTTTGCTTTGCAGGTGCCACCCTGCTTATGGCTGCCCTAGCGAGTGCCCACCTCGCTGTTACGTTTATTTTTCACTTCGAGGGTGCCACCCCTCAGTTATGCCCAAGTGTTCACCGCCGCAGCCGCGGGCAAAACAGGAAGTCAGGCGGCATCGCGCCTGACTGTAGGCGGGACTTCCGGGTCGCTTCAGGAAGCCGCGCTAGGATTGGCTGACGAGGGCCCGTCCCGGCCCGAGGGAGGAGAGGTTGCCGAGTGATGGCTCATGGCTGCCCGGGGCTCCCATTGCCAGGAGGGAGAGCCCCGTGGGTACCGGCACCGAGAAGCCCAGAGGAATCGAGCCGCCTCCGCCTGCAGAGGTCCCGCTGGAGAGCCCCAGGCTGCCGAGTAAGTGCCCGCGCTGCCTGGAGAGTGAGAGGAGCCCCCGCCCCCTGTCCCGGTGAGTGGGGGTGGGGGCCCGTGGTGTTTAATTGAAAAGGAGGGAGGGCGTCGGGACACATTGCCGCAACCCCCTTCCAGCCAAAACGCAGGGGAGAACAATCACCACCGTGATGGACTTCCCTGCTTGGGGCGATAGAACACGGACGCGGGCCCGCACTGCAGGGACACCCTCCAGTTCTACGCCACGTTGATCCATAAGACAAGCACATACTTTTAAAAAAAAACAGGCCCAACTAGGCTACCCCACTGGTACTCCTTAGTTGTCCACGGCTAGGACCAGGCCCTAGGCCACCCAGATACCACTGGTCCTTGCTAATCCACAGAGTGGGGGGTAGTAACCCCTGGCCTACATAGCCATTCTCCACTCCCTTTCTCAGTGTAGTTCCAAACTACCACTGATTCTTCAACCTAGGGTCCGCACCCTCAGGCTGACCAGAGGTCACGGGCAAGAATGCCCCACCCTACCTCTACTTCTGAAGCACCCTCCAGAACACAACTCTACCACCAGTTCGGGACCTTTACTCCCTCAGCAGCAGTGACCACGGTCAGACCAGCACAAGATCGGTGTAGTGAGGCGTTGCACTTTGCGGGTTGCCAGGTGCGGCGCAGGCGGCGGCTCACGGACCGCGTCGAGACGGGGACGGCAAGCGGCCTAGGCTGCGCGGCCGAAGGCAGACGCGGCTCAGTGCGGTGCCTACAGGACACCAGGCTGGTCATGACAGAGTCACAGCTCCCCTAACTGGTCTACCACCTGGGATTCGAATTCACTCCTCCTTCAGCAGCAAGGCAACCACTGCAGGTCAATCCCCCATACAGCTTACCCGGTTCCTTCTCTTCAGGCAGGAGTTCCTTCAGGACACTACATACAGTTGCCCTTACGTCCAGATCCGGAAACACCGGCTACTGGCTCCCCAACCGAGGGACGTACCCCTTTGGTCAGATGCCTGGTGCACCAGGACTTCCTTGAGGGTGACACATAACTAATGTGTCGTGTACAAGTCTTCCTGACACTCAGGACAGAAGTGGCATCACCCTGGTCACTCCCTGGCGACACAACCCTTCTGGTTGGCCCCTGACCCACTGGTTACTCCACTGGGGAATCTATCCCCCTCGCACCCCTCCATCTGGACTTCTGCACCCTCCCAACTGGAGCGGTACTGCCAGATAACAGAACTACTAGAGCCCTGCTTACAGGCGCTCCACGTTCTCTCCACGCTGGGAGATCTCCCTACAAGGACGCTCCATACGGACATGCTAGGCTCCCTCACCTGGTATTCCTAAGAAAAAAAAAACACCCAGACTACGAAGACCAGGCTTGTGCTCCTCCGAGCCACTTCCACCACACTGGGCTGGAAGACCAGAACCTTTCCTTAGGGTCACTCCCCAACAATTAACACAATAGCACAGGGGCAGGGGAAACTCCCATGAGCTTCAGGCCCACCCATGAAATCATGTTCACTGATGTTCTACATTCTTCAAACACTCTGGGAGATCTTCCTCAAATGACCTATTGGTACAGCCTAGGCCCCCGACCTGACGTTCCCTTCAGAAACATTCTAGGCCCTGACACTGGGTTTCGGGCACCTGGAGACATGCAGTCCCACCCACTCCTTCTCCTCTTGAGACAGGACGTGAGCCCCTACACCGAGACCTAGCTGGGCTACACTTAACCTCTTCCACCACACTGGGCTGGAAGACACCTCAGCCACTCCTTTTGGAATCACTCCATCCCCTATGCCTCTCTCCTCCCAGAACATTACCAACTCCAAACATCTGTCTCTAAATAGACCACAGAAATCAAAAGCCAGCTCCACTGTCTGCAGACGTTCTTGGGAAAAGTTTAACACACGGAACTTAAGTATCTGAGCAAAACAAGAGTACACAAGCATTCAGCAAGCTCCCCTCCAGAGAACTCACACACACGTCCAGTGCCACACACCATTCATCCACACACACCCCTCCCCAGACTGGTAAGGCAGTTTCTACCACCCCTGATTTCTCAACCTGACCACACGTGACACAGGTACGATTACTCCAGGGCAGGGACGGGGGACACATGCACTGAACATATTTATGCTGCCACCACTGGATCCCACCCTCCTGGTGAATCCAGAAAACACACTGCACTTAGGGGGATGATCTACCCTCCCGAGCTAGGGACACCTAACTCAAAGTGCACAAGAAACACATTTCCACAGAAATGAAATTTTTAGCAAAAGCACCATACAATAATCCCCAAAAATGTGATTTATCTAAAATGCAGAGCTTTGTAGTGGCCAGTTGCCACTGTGGTACAACGCAAACACAAATCCTTATCCTCACCGCTGCGTCCAATGTTAGAAATGGGATCCTGGCTGGCCAAGACTCGCGGCAAGGTCAGTCAGGGATCACCATTCCCAAGGTCAGGGCAAGGGAGTTACACACCAAGATAACCCCTACTCGCCCTCTAGGTAACGTGGCGCGAGCAGCAAGGCTAAACTTGGAGGCGATATGAGTTAAGTATTTGCGCACGCACCCCAGCAACAACACCCAAGGCCCACCACAAAGGAAACTCCACACAAGGGTATATATAAAATAGCCTTTGTATTCCAATAAACATACATTAGATAAAACACACACTTTACATTGTGCCAGAGGCACGGGCAGAATTTACAAGGGATATTTACAAGACAGGGCCACCTGGACCACTGTCAGGAATCAGCACTTTTAGAACACAATACTTGTAGGCCTAGAACTTAAACATAGAGCCTAACGGACAGTACCTCCCGACCTGGTTGCAAGGATAATGCGAGTGACCTTCTTAGTAAACTTGAGCGGGCGGCCCAGCGAAGCAGCACGACTCAGGGGAGAGTGGTGCGGCTCGAGGCTTGAGCGGGCCACCGGCAAGGTACAAGCGTTTCTCTGGGGCGACCAATGTGTGCGGCTCAGAAGAGGAGGGGAAGGCAGGATGCAGGCGACCCAGCGAAGCGGCGCGGCTCAGGGGAGAGCGGTGCTGCTCGAGGCTTGGACGGGCTGCCGTGCACGAGCTGCCGAGGGGAATGAGCGAGGCACATTTCAGCGAGGCCCCAGGGGCCCAAGGGAGATCAGACAAGTCCCAGCAATTTGTCAGGGCAGGCACAATAGAGTCCACTGGTCCTGGGACTCTGGTCAGGGGGCAAGCTCAGTATCAAGCCCTTGGAATATCACTTAGCCCATAACAGAAAATCACTGTAGCTCAATACAAGTAACTACTGGTAATCAGGTAAGTACTCCCTACGCAATCCTAACCACCTTAGGAACAGGTCACGCAGGGAACCAGGACCTCACTAGCACCACCTGCACTAGCAAGAACAACCAACTAAATATCAACATACATTTAGGGGTATAGACCTGGGGACAAAACACATGATGTATCAACAACACATTCAGCGGTGTAAGGAACAAGGCACATGATGCATCAACAACACATTCAGAGGTGCAGAACACAGGGTGCGCCAAACATACTACACATTGTACATTTCCTAGCACCCAAAAGCAATAGGACATAGATCATAACAGCATCTAAACCTCAGTTAGCGCATAAATCACCTTTAGCGCAGAACTCACAAAGTCCAGGTTGCGCCACTTGCGCCAGAACCTAAACGTAGCAATAGCAAAATCCACATTAGTCACCAACTGTGGCTTTCCCTAGGCCAACTGGCCTTGTTGGGGCTAGGACGCCCTGTGTCTCAGAGTCAGGGTCCTAAACGTGGCAGTTGCCCACAAAGTGCTGGGCAACTGGTGCAAGCAAGGATGGGCCAACGTGGGAGCCTTGCAGGCTCTGGATAAACAAATGGCCCCTGAGCCACTCGTGGGCTCTCAGTAAATCCAAAATATGCCCTTGAGCCTCTCAGGCTCTTACTTCAATGAAATGGCGCCACGAGCCTCTCGGGCTCTTCAACAACAATGCGCCTTGAGCCTCTCAGAGCCCATCAACAATGGGGGCTTAGGCGTCGGAGTCCCGCTCGGGGGACTCTAAAATCACAAGATGGCCCCAAGAGCCTCGGGGGGCTCCACAGACACGAAGATGCCCCAGGGGCGAAGATCGTGCTACATGGAGGGGGGGGGGGGGCGGACACCGGCAATGTGTCCCGACGCCCTCCCTCCTTTTCAATTAAACACCACGGGCCCCCACCCCCACTCACCGGGACAGGGGGCGGGGGCTCCTCTCACTCTCCAGGCAGCGCGGGCACTTACTCGGCAGCCTGGGGCTCTCCAGCGGGACCTCTGCAGGCGGAGGCGGCTCGATTCCTCTGGGCTTCTCGGTGCCGGTACCCACGGGGCTCTCCCTCCTGGCAATGGGAGCCCCGGGCAGCCATGAGCCATCACTCGGCAACCTCTCCTCCCTCGGGCCGGGACGGGCCCTCGTCAGCCAATCCTAGCGCGGCTTCCTGAAGCGACCCGGAAGTCCCGCCTACAGTCAGGCGCGATGCCGCCTGACTTCCTGTTTTGCCCGCGGCGGTGAACACTTGGGCATAACTGAGGGGTGGCACCCTCGAAGTGAAAAATAAACGTAACAGCGAGGTGGGCACTCGCTAGGGCAGCCATAAGCAGGGTGGCACCTGCAAAGCAAAATAAAGCGCTCCGAGCGCTAGGGAACAACACAGCGCTTTCAAGCGCTAGAGGCAGAATAAAAGCGCTCCCATGCGCTATCAGGCAAATAAAGCGCTCCTTGCGCTAGGAGGGGAAAGAAAGGACTTCCAGGCGCTTGGAGGGTAAATACAGCGCTCCCAAGCGCTATAGCAAACAAAGGTCCAGCAAAAGTCCTTCAGGAGTCCAGGGGCTGGGCAGAGCCCAGGGGAGGCAAGCCTTCCCCTGGGCCCAAGCAGCAGCACGCCCCTGGCAGATTCAAGCAGCAAACAAGAACATTTTCCTGGGGTCACAGCCCCTCTTTTATACACCTTTTCCCTTTTGTCTGTGGGTGCAGGGTAGGGGCAGAACCAGTCGCAGCTGGTCTGAGAGCACTGTTGATGGCTCAACCACCCCTTTCATTCATCAGGCAGGCTAGGGTCATCAGTCGCACCACAGGGGGCAGAGCCAGCATTGTGTGGGGAAAACCCAGCCCCATTCAGGACACAGGTGCAGCCCCTCCCTCACATCAGCATGCTAATCTCTCCATTCACCACCGGGGCAGACCCACACCGACTTCCTGGAGCCTGGCATCCCAGCCAGCTCCAGCCAATCACACGCCAGCACCTTCACAGCACATACACAGTCATGTCTAGAAGTGGCGCTTCCGCACAAGACACATACACACCGCACATACCATTGCGCAGCATTCACTCTCCCGAGTTCGCACATACCAAACTTGACCATGCACGCCTCATGCATCAGGAACTACCAGGGACACAGACATTCCCCATGCATTCCTATGGGAGAGCAGGCCAATCTCACACACACACTCAGGGAGAGGACGCACTTTACACTGTGCCACAGTGTCAAAGTGCGCAAAGACCGGAAATCACTAGGCAAAAAGTTCAGGGGTGAACCTGCCAGAAGGGCCAAGTCCAACACTGGGGCTGCAGGCATCCCCACATCCTGCCCCATCTGACACTGGACAAAGAGAGCTTGAATGCACTCCCCGCTCTCCAACTAGCAACTGCCTACACTGTCCCTGGGTGCACAAAACAGCTAAGAGTAGGTGGTAAATGGAGGCAGAAAAGCATGTGTTATTCGGGCTAGAATGGGGATGGTCAGTCAGTTTTGGAAATAAAAGATCAGCATATTATTTCTTATTCCAGGCTTTAGGACAGTAGAGTATTATGTGGTGTGGGGAGGTTTGTGCTCACCAGTGGCATTTCTTTCCTTAGGGCGTAGGGGCTGCGCTCGGTAATGCATGAATATTGCTGACTTTTCAGCGATATTCATGCATTTCGGCCGATTTTTATCGCTTTTGAGATAAACCTTGATAATAGCAAGGTTTATCTGCTATAAAAATCTGCGGAGCTCGGCGATAATAATATAGCTGCTAAGCCAACATAGCGATAATTATCACTAGTTGTTGGTAATATGCTCCCTAGTAATTATATAAAACAAACTGTTAACAATGTCTGCCCTGACACCTTCTGTGTTGTGTTCTCCTGTGTGCAAACATCATGAAAAATACGATGTCCCATAAAGCATCAGGGGGAATATTACCAAGCAATAGCGAAAATTATCGCTAAGCAGGGTTAGCGGCAATAATTCTGTCACCGCGCTTCGACGATTTTTACCGCTGAGATACCTTGCTATTATCAAGGTTTATCTCAAAAGCGATAAAAATCATGCAAACTGCATGTATATCACTGAAAAATCAGCGATATTCATGCATTATCGTGACAATGCTCTTAGCGATGTTATCCACCTTCCATTGGATAACATGACTAAGAACTGCTATGGGCAGGCGTTAGCTTTTGGAGATATTCGCGCTTAACGCGAATATTTCCAAAAGTAAGGCTTTGATGATAATTGGAGATAGAAATATTAGCGACTGTTTCCAGTCGCTAACATCTTGGCACGCCCACTTTGCATGTCATTAGCGATAAATATCGCTGACATGCAAAGTGGGCCCCAAGATGATCGCTATCTTCTACTAGCTGTCGCTAACTGGTGTTAGCGACAGCTGGGTGATAGGGCAATAAAATTATCGCTGCTTTAGCGGGAAAAAGTCCAGCTAAGGCGGCGATAATGGCCCTTGGTAATATGCCCCGAGATTCAGTAAGTAACTGGCGTTAGAAAAATATATAATCTACAAAAAGAAAGTTCAGTCTGACTAACATTTTAAAGTATAAAATACTCTCTGAAACATTTACTTAAAAACCGTATGTATTACACGATTTGGTCCGGTGTACTTTACTGCAGTCTAATCTGATCTCTGCAGCAAAACCTCTGAGCGGGCTTTTGGTATGTGTAGAATCTCACTAATGGTTAACCCTACTTCTATGTCTACTTCACTGTTTTTGGTTCTCAAATTATGGTCACCTTATTCATAGTGTTAGCGGTTTGTGGTTTTTGGACAAAATTGCTTAGCCCTTGGTGTTGGACAGAATTCGTTCATGATGTTGGAGAGCAGCGCCTGGTTTATGGTTTTGGAGGCGGACACCAGTGTATAGCAAATGGTGTTGGACAGAAGTCTTTGGTTCGTGGTGGACAACAGCACTTTGCTCTGTTTGTTGGACAGTAGCGCTTCTTGGTTTGAGACAGCAGCAGCATCTTGCAGCATTTACCAGCGGCACGTGGTTTAGTGTTTTGCACAGCAGGCCTAGTGCTGACCCAGGAGGGGTAGCCTGAATGGGTTTGCGCTGCACAGAAGCCAGAAGAGCATGTGGGGTGCAAGATGTTTTTTGAATAGGAAAGCAAAGCAACGCGATCCAAGGCAATCATCCACACAGGGGGGAGACTGGCATAACCCCACCTCTTTATTCCGATATGAAATGCTGCCCGTAAACACGATTCCTTCTTCATAGGAGGGCTATTTGGTTTATTTATTGATTTTGTGCATCACTCAACGGCTCACAGTAGGCGGTGTCACCGTCCTGGGCAGACTCATATCCCCAGCACCCTGTGGCCTTAACCAATCATTGCTCATCTACACCCCCATCCCCCAGGAACCGAATGAATCCAGATCCATGTATTGCTCATACTAAATGTGCTGCATTGAAAGCTTGGAGTCACAAGCTGGGCTTAAAGGAAATCCGGGCCTAAGTTACTGACTTATTGGCTGTAATAGATCAGCTCAGCTGCTAAGAGTGTGACCGCCGCCAGCAAAGGGAACTTCTGCCGGAAGCCTGCGTCCCTGTAGACAGGGCATGATGGGTCACGTGTAAAGGCAGGTACAGGGGCAGAATTGGGCACCCTGAAGGCAGGTACAGGCCAGTTCTACCTCCTGGGTATGCTCACCATTTCGGAGTTCTAATTTCATGACAATCGCTCATTTAATTTATTTGTAGCGAACCACAGGTCAGGAAAAGAAAATGTGCACATGATTATCACAACACGGTTGAGCAGCAAGCAAGCCAATCATGCTTTTGTCTATCTTTTTGTGTGAATGTTCAGTTTTTAGTTTATTTATGTGTGCACTGTACCAGGTACTGATCTAGGCAGGATTGTGTTGTTGTTTTGTGCTGTTTATGTTTAGTGAGGCTTGAAACTGGATGGTTAAATGGACCTTGCATGGGTGAGGCACATGGAAGCACTACTGCCATTATTGTGCCAGCTCCAGAGCTTTAACCTTCCCTCTCCAGTGCTTTCCAACCCTGTGCCTCACTAGTGCCAATTTGAAATAAAAGCATGCACAGTGTTCTCGTGAACAGACCTGTGAGTTAGCATAGCAGTTTTCTGATTATACAGAATAAGCAGTTACCAGCGACATTATCATATGAAATATTTTTATTGATTTCATAACTACAGTTTCACAATTGCTTTATGACCCTTCTTGCTTTCTAAAATTTGCTTGAAAATGCACCATTTACCCACACCTTTTACAAAATGTCCCCGGGGGAGAATCCCCGGAACCCTTGGTATGACAGTCAGGCTCACTCACTACGCTTGCTTGCCACAGGGCACTCACCATGAACTTGTATGCTGCACCATTTTCAAATGTCACCAGCCGCCACTTGTTCTCACCATGTAATACTATTATGATACTTCAAAGGTGTCCTTTGATGTACCCTAATAAATCCTTGGCTCAGACCTGGAAGAGTGGCAAAGAGCAGTTAGGTTTTACTGGAGGAACGTGTTAATTATTTCATGGTACCAACACGGAGAATAAATATTTGGCACAACTCAATAGAAATCCATCACCAATTTATAAAATAGAGTACTTTTTTTACCTTAGTTTAGACACCCGAATGAACAGGATACCATACATATAACAAGAGTTATTGATTTCTGAAGCAATATTAAATCAATGCAAATTAATACATAGACAATATAACATTGCGGTCCATTGCAAAAATCGCTAATGACAGTCCGTCACTTGCCGGTTGAAGTATATTGCACCTTTATGGCGTTAAGGTCATGCTAGTCCGTGGACTAAGCTATGATAGTCAGATCAATTTTAAGTAGCCCATGGAGTCCTGGTACAGAGTTGTCCTGGCAGTCCCTGGTGTGGAATATGAGCCATAAGGTTGCTTATTTTACTGCTTATGTTTTGTGTCTTGCGCGTGCGCATGCGCAAGATGCACAAAGTCGTGTTTTTTCATAGGAGAAGGAGGACGGCGAGGAGCAGGAAGGAGAGCGACCAGGCAGAGGAGGAGGCAGCTAGGTAGGTAAGTGCCTACTTTTTTATTTTTTTATTAATTTGGGAGGATGGAGGGGCTGGCTACCTTCACTCCTCCACGAAAGGGAGTTTTTGCCTAAACTCTGCTTTTGGAACTGAGTGCAGAGTAGGCAATCATTTGCAAACTCTGTTGACGGAGCGGGGTTACTCGCCGGGGGTTAGGCGAAGTGAGCTAAAGAATGATGATGGATTTAACCCAGATCTGTGAGTTGGGGTGAGTGTCTGGAACGTTTCAGTCCTCCGTCCATCATTTCCTTGTGTTTGCTTTGTTTGCCCTAAGTTGGCAAGGTATGCTCAAACGTGGGTCCCTTACTCACTTTGTCACTGGTTTCAATCTAGCTTGGCTGATGAGGAGTGTTACCTTGAAACTGGTCCAGGGATTGTATGGGATTTTTATGGGATTTGTATTGTATGGGATTTGAAAAGCGCTGGAATCACCCTCGAAGTGGTATCTCAGTGCTGCAAAAGAGACAGGACGCAGGTCAGGCAAAATCAGTCCCAGAACAATTCAGTCTTCAGGAGTTTCCTGAATCGAAAAAGACTGGGGCATTTGTGCAGGTTGGGTAGAGTGTTCCAATATTTCGATCAAGGTAGGCAAACGTTTTGCCTCGTGTTTGTAATGTCCTGTAGCGTGGGAACAAAAGCAGCCCTTCACCCTTGGATCTAAGTAGTCTGCTCAGATGGTATAATTTACATTTTTCTGCCGGATAGCTAGGGCTCACACCATAGGGAGCCTTATTGGCAAGGCAGGAGAGTTTAAACTTGATTCTCTGGTAAATAGAAAGCCAATGAAGCTGTCTCAGCAGAGGCCGGTAGGGGGTACAAGGAGGCATTTTGATAGCCAGACATGCAGCAACATTCTGGACTATCTGTAATCTACTCAAGAGGGATTCGTAAGCTGATGCTAAAAGAGTATTAAGGTAATTAGAGTTCTTCGGACTGATAAGGGGTGCCACTGGAACACTGCGCAAAAGACTCAGAGTGTGGTAGCAGGCCCCTGAGGTGTCCATGACTTGGTCTCTCATAGATAGGGAGTTATTCAATAGGACCCCTACATTTTTTGCCATGCGTGACAAGGTGGGTATGGGGGGATAACATAGCAGGCCACAAGTTTGGGGACCAAGTTGTTTGAGCAGAGCCAAATGACAAGATCTCGGCCTTAGCCGCATCAAGCTGGAGAAACTGTTCTGTCATCCAACCAGAAAAGGCTAGCATGCCCTCAGCAAAGCGATGTTCAAATAAATCTGTATCCTTATCAAAGGATAAAAGCAGTTGCATGTCATCTGCATTGGAATTGGGAGTACATCTATATTCTCTAATAATCTTGGCAATGGGGTCCCCATACACATTGAACAGGGTGGGACTCAGGCAAGAGACCTGGGGCACCCCCTTAGTAAGCTTCAAGGTATGGGAACAAAAGGGGCCTAGGTTAATCATCTGAGTGTGCTGGTCCAAAAAGCTAGCAAGCTTCTTAAGTGTCAGTCCCTGCAGGCCAGTCTCTCAATAGGTGAATCAGTTTCTGGTGAGAGACAGTATCAAAGGCTGCTATCAGATCCAATAAAACCAGCAGCACTGCCTTATTGTTATCCATAGCCATTTTAATATATTATGTGACGCAGATAAGGGTTGTTTCCGTAGAGTGGTTGGGTCTGGGAGGAATGAAGGGTACCTTGAGATTCAAGATAACCCATACGCTGAGTGTTGACGTACCCTTTCACCAGTTTGCTCATAAGCGGCAGAAGCAAAATAGGGCGATAGTTGGCATTCACATCCATGGGTATCTGGATTTCCAGTCTAGGGAAGAGCTGTCTTGGCAGTTCTGGCTGGGCTGCTCCCCTGAGTAACAGGGTCACAACTGATTTGCATATGACTGGATGTGAACTGGGGTGACGAAGTGAGCTAAAGAACAATAACAGATTCAACCCAGATCAGTGACTGGGGATGAGTGTCTGGAAAATGTTGATGCTCTGTCCATCATCACCTTGCGATTGCTTTATTTTCCTTAAGTTGGCAGGGTGTGCCCAGATGTGGGTCAGTAAAGTATCAGTGCCTCATGGTGACAGCAAAGCCGAGTTCTAGCAGTTTCAGTGCTCCTGCAGTCTGCAATAGCAGGCCTGCTGTCAGTACTTTTTTTTGGGTCATTCAGAGTTGCAAAGACCTTTTCTGCAGCCTTGGGGACCCCTTTAACACATATGCCATGGGTACCCCTGACTGTATACTTGGAACTTATAAGGTGGGAAAGTCCTTGTCAATTGGTTTTGCCAATTCACACATTACAGTTTTAGATAGAGACCACTGGCACTGGAACCTGGCTAGTAGGTTTCAGTGCACTGTCAGAGTTGAAAACCAGCATATAGCAGTCCAAATGTGGGCAAAAGGTGGGGGGGCATCTACAAGGAGCCCTGCTTACTTGCACAGGCCTAATAGCTTGTAATAAACATGTTGAGGGGCAGCGATTTCTAACTTTCACCTTTCTGATTGTTCACATCTAAGCCAAGGCAATTGTCAAGACACCCTTTGGTTGTATGAAGACAATGTCTTGATGACTGACTTATATCCAAAGCTTGAGATAACAAGAATAACTGTCAACATTTGTATACGATTCACAATATGCAATGAATGCCACAAAACTTCTTAAGTCAACAGTTTGTGTACTGCAATAGGTATACTGACCTGGTTAAAACAACAATGAACTTTTATGAGTAATTAGACAAAAGCATCATTAACACGTTCCCTACATTAAAATGAGATGCCCACTTGAAATAACACACATGTACTACACACCCTATCAATCAAAGTATCTCTATTGTCCTGCTGAAGTGTCATACTCTTTTCTTTTACTGCTCTCAACCATTCAACTGTTTTTGAGAAACCTAAAAATAGAACCATTAGTAAAGGTCCTTGACAGGTGAAGTATTATGACCTCATTGTAGAATCAATATTTTTGGCATTTGACAAGCACTTGTGTTCCCAAGGGAATGAAAGCAATTTGCACTACGCTTCGATGTTTTAGCATGGATTACTATTTTAGACTTTAAAATTTTGAATCCCTTTAAAGTCTTCTTGTACACTTAAATCAGTCTTTTACACTCCGTACTCTTGCACAACGTACACAAATGTAGGCTAATCCTCCTTTTACTAGTTATTCCATGATATGTTTCCCTGTACAAATATGAATAAATGTTTCTAATATATGTGGTTTATTTAATCCAGCTCCCTTTTTAATGGATACTTCTTTCAGGTGTTCAGATCAGCAGAAAGTAAATTCTATACTATGATACTTTTAATTTCTCCAATAATCTGGCTAGTGTTCAAGTTGATTCTAGTTGTGAGCCTTCTCTGAAACATTATCTCAAAACTCAAGTGTCCACAAATAAAAGTATATTTTATTTTTATTTAATCATTCTAGATTTGAGTGTCCCAACAGATGACTCACAACTGAGAATGTGGGGATTGAAGGGTTTGCTGCCTCTCTTTAAATTCTGGAAAAATTGATGTCTAGTTATTGCTTTACTTTCCGAATACAACTCCATGCTCCACACTATTCTCTTGAGGGGTTGGATGAATTTTATAAGCCACAATATGAATACTTCCTCTATAGATGGTAGGAAAAAATCGCCAGAATTTAAACCATTGCAATGAGCATCTTGTTGTCATGAGATTTACCCCCCGCCACATTATGATGGTGGTGGGTACCGTGGCAGACGGATAAGGCCATCCGCCGCTTTTCCGCTGGTAGCAATCGTCACGATTGCCTGGCGGAGTGGTCAGCATGCTCACAATGGCGGCGGAGCCTAGCAGGCTCCTCCGGTACAATTATGATGCCGGCAGAAGCCAGCCTTTCTGTGGTGGTTGAACCTCCATTGAAAGGCTGGCGGAGAATGTCTTCAGGAACCCGTTTCAGGCCCCCCTTGTGTTAGGGGGAGGTGTGGGTGCACTGGGGGGTACCCATGGTACCCTACTACATTTCACAGCACCAAGTAGCAGGCACAGTGTAGTGCCTGCCACATTGTGCAGTGAAATGCACATCATGCTCTTTTTTACGTTGAGGCAGTGCTGCTATCAGCAGCCCCCGCCGCATTGTTAAAGGTGTGGAATCCGACCGGAACGGTGAAGGTCCCATCATAATTGTATATGCGGGACCGCCACATGCATGGCGGTCAGACCCAATCACCGCTAAGGTGGCAGGCGGACCAAGTCCCCCCGCCAACGTAATGAGCCCCTTAGTTCCCAACATCCATAGCATACTAATGTTCTGCGAAGTTGAGAATATATTTCTCTAGCAAATCCCCTCTAATTCGTGGAACTACTCAGAGTTGGTCTGGCCTACAGGCCAATCAGGCAGTGCCCGATGAGCTGGACTCAGGTTAGTCTGTGGGCTGTTCTTTTGGCTTTTTTTGGGCCTGTTTTATGTCTGCTGATCATTTCGATGATATTAAAAGAAAGATTGTCTGCAACAAGTTTAAATTGACGAATACCTTCCAAACCAATTTTACAGCGTTATGTTATGTTAGTTGCATTTGTAGAGCACACGGTTACCCTGGGGTGTCCTTGCGCTAGCACTGGTTGCAGGGGGAAGAGAATGTATGCTACTGAGCAAAAGAGCCAGGTCTTTAACCCTTTCCTAAAGGAGAGGAGATCCGGGGCACTCCTGAGATGGGGGAGAAGCTCCTTCCAAGCTTTGGATTGTTGTTGGATTGCGTTGACCCCTTCCATGCTGATGACGGAATCGCTCCGTCATCAGCTACAGTTGAGCTGTGCTGATGACGGAGCGGTTCCGTCATGGCCCGGCCGCCGCGCCTGCGCGGCGCTGATTTCGCGCCTGCGCGGGCGTTCTAAAGAGCGGGGCGGGTCATGACGGAACCGCTCCGTCACCAGCACAGCTCAACTGTAGCTGGTGACGGAGCGGTTCTGTCACCAGCATGCGGCGGCCGCGCGGCCGCCCCGCCCCTTTAGCGCTGCGGCGGAATAGCCGCCGCAGCGAAGGGGTTAATGAAACTCCTACCTCCCCAGTTGACTCTTTTAAATGGGAGAACTTGAACGTATTTGCCTCCTGAGGAGCGTAGCATTCTCCCTGGGACATACCAGAGAAATATATGCCTAAGGAAGTCGGGTCTTGCTCCATTGATGGCCTTAAACACAGTGCAGAGTGTCTCGAAGCAAACTCTTTGTTTCACCAGGAGCCAGTGAAGTTGCCCTAGATTCTTTCTCACGAAAACACAATTAGGAGTTCCTGACAGCACTCTTGCCGCTGAATTTTGGGCTAGTTGAAGCCGATAAATGAGCTGCTTTTGAGTGTTGAGATAAAGGCCATTTCAGTAATCCAGTCGTGACACTATAAGAGCCATATTCACTGTCTTGAGGCTATTTTCGGACAGGAAGAACTTAATTTTCCCTTTAATCCTCAAGACTAGAAAGCAAGCTCACCATGCTTATTTGGTCACTCATGGTGAGCTTATTGTCCAGCAGTACCCCCGGGTTTTTTTATTTCCTTGTGGGGGGCATACACCATGATCTTCTTGCTACAAATCCAGTGTCCACACACATGGATTGTAGCCGAACTTTATGACCTTGGTCTTGGTGGAGTTTAGTTTAAGGCAATTAGAGGCCATCCAGTGTGAGATGGCCCCCATACAATCATGTAAACGTGTCCCGGTTTCCATTTTTCTCCCTTCCATCAGTGATAGTACTATTTAAGTGTCATCAGCGTAAGAGGTGAGTTGGAAGCCAAATTTTCTAATGACACCAGCCAGGGGTGCCACATAGATATTGAAAACCGTCGGGCTCAGACACAAGCCCTGTGGCACCCCACAAGGAAGGGAGAAAGGTTTGGAACTGTTACCATCAGATGCACAGTTTGTGATCTGTCGGTTAAAAAAGACTGCAACAGTTTCCATGCTGGCCCTTCTACTCCTATATCTGACAAACGGTCCATCAACACCTCGTGGTGGACTGTGTTGAATGCCCTTCGACAGGTCTAGCAAAATCAGCAACGGAATTGCCACCCCCATCCAAGGCCTCTCTGATTTCCTCTGTGGATTTAAGTAAAGCGGACTCCGTGTTATGCTCTGCTCTGAACCCATATTGGGAAGGGTCGAGAGAGTTGTTGAGCTGCAGAATCGCGTTCAGTTGGATATCATGGCTTTTCCCAATATTTTGGCCGGGAAAGGGAGCCCTCAGATGGGCCTATAGCTGTTAGGATCTTTTGGATCCAGGGTCTGTGTTTTCAACAGTGGGAGAACAGAGGCCTTTTCCAGGTTTTAGGGAATATGCCAGACCCGAGAATAGCATTCAGCAGGGGTGTAGGTGCTGTTTCAATGATTTCAGGAATTTGCTTTACAATCCGTACTGGACAGGGATCGGTGGGGGCTCCAGAACAAATAGAGTTCAAGAGTTTAATAGTTTCTGGTGTCTCAAGGGATTTAAATTGTTCTATCACCAGTGGGGCGCAGGGGCAATCTGGATTAGCCAAATACGGGCGATCATGTGCCTTATTGTCTACTTGTGAGAACGAGGATAAAATGACTTCTACTTTTTGATCGAAAAAATTGGCTAACTCGTCACAGAGTTCAGAGTTATTCTGACTCTTAGGGACATTTGGGGAGGCAAGTTTTTTGATGGTTTTAAACAGTTCCTTCCAGTTGGATTTGGCCCGTGCTATTTGTGTGGCGAAATACTTTTTCTTGGCTTTCCAAGTTAAAAACTGCCCCAATTTGCAAATAAGGGTCATTTTTTGAGGTGTCGAATTTATTAACGGAGGCTACTTTTATTTTAGCGTGTGGACCTATTTTCTGGCCAAGGGAGACACTGCAAATGCTCTTTAAAATAAGGGAAATACTTTTAAAGTCACCAGTGAGAAAATGGCATATCAACTTTCAGCACCAACTGCCACTTTCAAGGAAATATAGCAATTTGCAATAAAAAATATGCTAGGGCTTACATTTAATAAAAGCAGGCAACTTCAGGAATTATGGATATGCCAATAACCAGGATCTACAACAGACTTTGGTCTTATAATTAAAGTTCCCATACTTCTGGTACATATTGAGGATAAACAGGAAGATGAATTTGATTAACTGTGAGTCTCATTTTTATAATCAGAAATGATTTAAAATGTAATAAACGTATCTGTCTTACTCTTATCTGTAGTCACATTATACATTGGCGGGAAGCAGCATCAAAATCAAAAAGATTCACTTAATTTTTAGAAGCTTTAATTTGGAAACGTTTGCAACAACTTCAAAGGTAGGAAGGCGAACCAAACCTGTCTAAGGACAACGATCAAACTCTCCTCCTGACAAAGGTTTAATATGATCTTATTTAGCAGGACATGTGATTTTCTGCCTTCTACGTTTCTCATGTTTAGTATGCTGTCTATGACTGTCCTTGAAGCATGCATGTTTGTTCAATCACATTCACATATTTAGCAGATTATGTCACAATTAGTGAAATACATTTTTCTTTACTGAAATATAAACTGCCCTTCCGTTATGTTTGACAGTTGGTATATGTTCAGCATCTTTTCATTTTTAATATTTCTTTGTAACTCTTTCTATTGGATAGATTATTTTCACTATAAAATAAGGATTTAGGGTGAGAAAGTACCATAATAATCTAGTGGTGTCTCTAGTCTGATTGTATCAGATGAGGTGCACTCCCTGTTTCCTATTGGATATAAGAATTATGGGGCATGTTACCAACAAATAGCGATATTTACCGCTAAGTAGGGTTAGCAGCAATATTTTTTATCGCTGCGCATCACCGGTTTTTATCGCTGAGATAACTTGCTATGAGCAAGGTTTATCTCAAAGCGATAAAATCCAGGCGATAGCAGAAAAATGCCTGAATATCGCTGAGAATACAGCGATATTCACGCATTAGCGACGAAATGCTCTTAGCCATGTTATCCACCTCCCATTGGATAGCATGGCTAAGAACTGGTCTGGGCAGGTGTTAGTATTTGGAGATATTCACGCTTAGCGCGAATATTTCCAGCGCTACGCCTGCCTTGCAAATAGGCGATAGTGACGTCAGCGACTGCTGTCAGTGGCTAACGGATTGGGTATGCCCACTTTGCATGTCATTAGTGATAAATATCGCTGACATGCAGAACAGGACCCAAACCGCTCGCTATCGCCTACAAGCTGTCGCTAACTGCTGTTAGCGACAGCTTGTTAATAGGGCGATAGAATTATCGCCGCTTAGCGACCGAAAACTGCCGCTAACGCTGCGATATGCCCCTCTATTTATTACTTATAGAATAAAGGCATAGGCAGGTTAGGACTGTCATCTTCTAGCACAACTATGAGGAACCTCCTTGGAACTTTGCAGAAGCCCAATATATCGGATGACTGAAATTTTGCTCCTGCTTCACTATGAGCCAACAATCTCGTCCACCCCACAGATGTCCCAAGTATTTTTTTTTTTTACTTTTCTGTAACATTATTTGCCATTTCCCATCATGCTGTACTCTTTGAAGACCTGCCCCACCTCTGACTGAAAAGTACCAGCTCGATTGATGTCTGCGGTAAGGCTCCTGTATCCAGCAAATAAAGAACGCTCAAATTACTGGCAGGGTGAGCAAAAGGCAGGATGAGAACACATCAGCCCTTCGCAGATAGACCAAAAGTAAAAAAACAAAATGTGTCCATTTCACAGGGTCGACAGACTATTGTCTGAAGCCCTGGACTCAGTAGACAGAAAATGGTGCCCCAGTACACGGCCTCTCTACCAACACCAGGGACTATGAGACTGGTAGACCTGTGAAGGTTCCCCTCTGATACTCCACAGTCTCACTACAGATATCATAGTTATGTTATGTTATGTTATGCGTTTTTTATTAGGCGCACAGATGCTCCAGCAAAGGAGCGTCCTGGCGCCCGACAAGGTAGTCTATTAGTTCCTTTTGCATAGAGAAAATATGCAGCCTCACTAGCAAGACTGCAAATTATAAAAGTATTGTCCCCTTGTCGGCTCTACTTTCATAGATTGTGGTCTCATCACGAAGGCCATGGAATATGTCATCCACTTTGGCTGCATCAAGTCCTCAAAAAACTGTCATTGGAATAATGACACAATTTGGAAACTTTAAAAGTTTCAAAAATGTAAATTTTCATTGATCAAAATGAAATGTCCACTTGAGAGTGACTGACCTTGGGTGAGGTGGGGAAATAAAATGACTGTAAAAATGGTGCGCCTAGCCATGGGGTCAGGATTTTATGCTTGGCATTGGTTGAAAGTTGAGGTGACCTTCAACCGCAAAATCATCACTTTTCCTTGGGAAACAGGGGTAACAATCTCAATTTTGTGAGAAACATAAAACCTAAGGAAGTAGTGTTATTGCTTACATGTCCATTTGCAGAAGAACAGGGAAAGGAGAAGTTCCAGGATCATATGAGGAAGAAAGTAAAAAGATATCCAAGGCTTTGGAGGGACTGGAAAGGGCGAGAAAGAGTTAAACCTTTGGATGCTCCACAACCATCTGCCCAGCTAGAAGATGCTCAATGAATGGTCACTTGCAAAAACAGTGATCCGAGTCCAAGCAGGGGCCACAGAGGAGTCTGCATGCTCAGTGCTACGACAATGAGACAACAGAATAAGTCAAACTACATGAAAGAGCATGGGGGCCCAACACCAGCAGAAGAAAAAACATACTGGAAACTGGGGACTAGAAATTGTCCAGAAGGTGCCAGAAGAAAGCCCACCAGAGCAAACCAGTGTCCAGATGAGCAACTTTGCTCTATATTTCTTGTGCTACAAGAAGAACATCTGTAGCAGGGAGCCAAATCCAAGGACTGGGAATGAGTTTGTGGGAGAAGAATACAAGAAATACCATCAGTAAAGAAATACAGTTACACCTATGTTTGTGGCTGTATTCCTCGTTAGCTAATAGACAAGGTAAAATATCAAACATTTGATTTGTTGCAGGCCATGGCCATAGGTTTTCTGGAACGCTCTATATCCAACACTTGCTGCACAGGGCCACAGATGCATGTTTCTTTGTAAAACAAATGAGTTAGGTCCATTTAGGGTATGGGGTAAGCTGGACCATATTAAACTAGAAATCACAAGAATATGCCTACACCCAACTAATTTCCAAAAACTTATTTCAGATCATAGGAGAAACACTAAGATGGCCACTGGTCAAGCGGAATAGAGAGAGCACCCGTCCTGCTCACAAACAGTGAATGAAGGAGCTGTGCCATAAAGACAAGCTATCCCGGTAACGCAGTTAAAGAAAAGAATCAGGGAGCGCGTGCCCCTGCTGGGCTCGGCGAATGATGGGAATCAGGATATAGTAATTTAATCCAGTACCTACGACCTGACAAAGGACCTACTTCTGAAAATAGAAGCACAGGCGATCCACTTGCCGCAATTAAGACTCTGACTCTGGAACAGAGGCAGTCAACATATAATGTCCTGTTTCATAGCATGAGCCACTTCCTTGAATTCAAAGATTCATAAAAAAGTTTTCCCTGAACCTGACAATACCGTGAGAGGCCAGGACATCAGAGATTAACAGAAAAGTGACAAAGCCCTGATGACAGTCCAGGAACTTGTTTCCGCAGACTAGAAATATGTCGGCACACCTGAGGGAGCAATTAATATCATTAAGAGTTTGAACTAGCTCTGACTGGTTGTAAAAGTCATCCTTATTTGAGGACGTGCTCCTTCCTTTTGACTTTGTCTCTTTTTTCTTTATGAACTCAGATAAAATTTATTGAAAATTTCAACTGTTTTCTGTTTGTATAGTGAATTTTTTGTGGAATGTATGATAATTGTGTATATGAATTGTAAATATTTTGTTTGTAAATAGTCAGAGATAATTAGAGATGCAAAGCGGGGCGTTGCTGTAAAGGGCCCTAAATCAGCAAAACACGTGATAGCATGTCTTTGCTGATAAGGCGATAAAATTATTGCCGCTTTTCTTCTGAAAACGGCTGCAAAAGCGGCGATAATTTAATAGCGCCGCCTTGGTAATATGCCCCTAAGTCTTACCCTAGTGCAACACGGAGAAATGCTTTATTTCTCCTCATTTTTGCTGTTTCCATGTGTGCTGCCTTGTGCGGCACACATTGAAACAGCAAATTTCGATTGATTGTATATGTACAGGAAGGTGACCTTTCCTGCACATAACCAATCAAAAAAAGAAAAGGACGTTTTGAAACTTCTACGTGTGCTGCAGTAAGCCTATAATTTTTGTTAATGCATATTTTACACTTTGACTGATCTTTATTGTGCCTAGTCTAACAGATGAATTATAGCAATTATGAACAATGTTTCGATTGATAAATGGTTAAAATGCATTTACATGAGCTAATGGTGGAAACATAGTGTGATCCAGATAGAGAGCTGTTATATTTCTCAAGTCCACATCGTGTAGCTCATTCAGTTCAAATATTTTCTTTCCTTGTCGGGCCTTTGGTTTTCTAACGGATTTGTTCATACAAAGCGCACTCTTCAAATTGAAATGTTTTTGTTAAAGGTAAAACGGAGAAACATGAAATTAATTCAAAAGTATGAAAAAACAGCGAGGGCAAGCATGTCATTTTTTTGTTTCTGTCCACTTTACAGTTTTTCTGAAGACATTAAGGAAACCTGGTAACCACATGCAACATGTGCTCTATAATGCTTTAGTAGAAAAAGAGAAACACAAATTAACTTACTCTGACTCAAAATGGCTGACATACAAATTATTCAAAGATGGCATCGGAGCTCACGTGATCCTAAAGCTTGGGCTCATGCAGGGGAGTGCATTGTGTTTCATTTTCTTTTACTTTGGTCCTGTTAGGGCCTTTCTCTCAGTGGAGGGTCTGAGCTGAAGGTGTAAGGGCCGTTTCAGAGACAGGACAGATTGTGAAGGGAAGTTTTGACTGGACGATTGTCAAAAAGTGTAGAGAGACCCAGACTAGTTTCTGCAACACTCTCCTCTCCAACCAGACTTGAAGTACAGGAAGGAATACTCCATCAATGCATGCCATGATTACTTCCCGGTAATTCATTACTCTTAGTTCTACTTATCTTCCACCCAGTCATTAAGCAATGAAGATTGTCACTAATCAAAGGACAGGAAACAAAACAGGAATGCTTCCACTCACTCCAACCACCCTCAGGTGAGTGCTATAATCAAAACGCATTTCTCAGCACTTCCTGTAATATAAGCTTTGTCAAAAGCCTGGACATTTGGGAGGGAGGGTAGGATGTAATGGCTGGGTCGAGGATGAGTAGGACTAAGAGTAAGGAAGATTACCAGTAAGTAATCGGAGGATGGCCTCTATGTCCCTCATCCCCAACCCAGTTAGTAAAAAATGAGGTATACCAAAGCCAATCAGGCCGTTGTCAATATCAAACACAACACAAATATAAACATGACCATGATATAAATGTAAACCCTGGTTATTTAAATGCAAATACCATTGAAAAAAACCCACAAAAACAGAAGCTTGTGATCAATTAAAGTTCTACGGACTGCAATACTTCTGGAGCAAAATCTTTATAAATGTTCTGGAAATTTTTGAGTGTGTAATGTCTTATGATGATATGGTATGAGACCAAGGTGCCAACTCTGCATATCTCATCCAAAGCTATCATATCTACAAATCTGCCATATTCAATGTACAGTGACCTTGTATTTTGTGTGTGACAAACTGTTCCAAGTTCAAATAGACAAACCAAATTGTTTCCTATAGCAACCTACACAAATTTATCGTAAACACATTCGTATTTCTACCGGGGAGGTCAAACGCAACGAAGAGAGAGCTTTTTTCTGTATTTGCAGTATCTGTTAAAGTAAGTGTACAAGGCACACTGAACTTCCAACAAATTCAGTGTTTTTTCATCTTCAGATTAATAGGAAGGGCAGAAGACAGGAAAAATAAGCTCAGGAGAAGAGTGAAACTAAGAGTTGACCTTAGCTGAAGAGGCAGGACCCAATCTTCAGAGACAACAGCATCATCAAAGAATCTCAAGGAAAGAGGACGACACAATAGAGTAGACAGTTTCACCTGCCTCTGAGCGGAAGTGATTGTCACTAAGAAGAGAGCCACATCAGTATGTAATTCTAATGCCATAGTGTTCAAGGGCTCAAAAACGGGACCCTGTAAAGCTCAAAATTTCAAACAGAGATCACCGGGTGAAACAAAAGAATGAGATACGGGATAAAGATGGCAAAACTCTTAAACATTCTTAAAATCAAAACTTCACCTTTCTTATAATATAATCAATTTCAGGAAAGGCTTTGATTGCATACAATTGCACTTTGTGAGTAGAGAGAGGCTATTTCTTCTTAATCCCAACCAGTAGAAATTTGAGAATAGAAGAAACAGAAAAGAGAACTGAAGAAAAATTGTGAGGAGAACACCACAAATAAAAAGTGCCCAATATTTAGAATACAAAATAATCATAGAAAACCTTAAGGAACCCTGACTGACCTCACTTAAATGTGTACACAAACCTTCCTTGTAAAATTTCAGCCTTTCAACCTCCAAACAGATAGGCTGACAGGGAAAGGAAGTAGGGGCTGTGTGACTTTATAAGAGAAGGAAGATGGGATAGAACACTGGGAGGTGGAGGAGACAGCTCCTGGGCCAAGGGCAGACAACAACCACTACTTGAGCCCTCTACTGCTGAATCTTCCCCAACACCATTTGGTATAAAAAAAAGAGGAAACACAAAAATCTGTTTTTTCCAGCCATTTTAGGGATAGAGTATCTATCCACTTCCCAGGGTCCCTGTTCAGGAACCTTGAACAAAACCATGGGAGAACACCATTCAATTTAGATGCAAAGAGATCCATATATGAATTTCCAAACCTCCTGTGTATCATTTTTAAATATTGTCCAGGTCCGATTCAGGTTTTGAGGAGAGAAACCCCTTTTCAATAGATCTACATCTGTATAGATCAGACTCTTGATGTGGATTGCTGCAATTGATAGTAGATATTTCTCCACCAACAACACCAGAGAGCAAACCACTTTGTTCAAAGACTGTGAATGAGTGATGCCTTAATAATTGATAAAGGCCACTGTCGCTATGTTGTTGTGGGACCTTACTAAGACATTGGAGGAAAGGAGCTAAGACTTTAAATGAAGAAGCGCTCTAGCTACAGTGGTCAACTCTCTCCGGTTTGTCAACCTTTATTCTTTTGATGGTGTTCATTTTGCCTGCTTTTACAAACTCCCCAGTTTTGCAACCAATCCTAAGCTACTAGCATCCGTCATCAGGACCATGGAGGCATCATTACTCCCCTGCATAGATTGCCCATCTCCAGTAACCACTGAAGAGCTGACCTGATATCATGTGATACCAGCATCTTTCTCTCCAACTTTCAATCTGGTAAATCTCCATGCCTGCGGAAATGCCACATTAGAGGTCCCAAGTGCAGCCTTGTACATTGAACAGTGAACACTTGTTACACTATAGATCCTTGAACTGCCATTCACTTGTAGATAGCTGCTACCTTGAGAGATAGAAGACACTACAACAGATTCTAGGGATGAAAAATTCTTTCCAACTGGTAAACCTTGTGCCTATGAAGAAAAGATCACTTGGGTAAATATCTAAAAGCAGATTCAAAACTTGTACAGAAAGGGCTTAAAGCAACCAATCATCCAAGTAAAGACATCTTGATATTCCTTAGAAATGGAGACAAGTGATCAAAGGGGCTACCACCGTCTTGAAGCTACTCTGTGACTGTTATAGCCAGAACAGCATGACTGTATTGCCAGTGTTGTACCTAAACACAACACCTCAAATATATGCAGATAAGAGTCAATCAAATCTTGTGTTACCAACAGGTTGTTCTTTTAAATCAAAGTAATTATTCTCTGGAGGGTTTCCATTTTGAAAGGTATCTTCCTCACTGATTTGTCTCATTTCTTTAAATCATTACCAGTCTGTAACCCCCTGATTTGTCTCATTTCTTTAAATCATTACCAGTCTGTAATTTTTAAATTGTTCATTAGGCAGAGTGGTATCTGTTTAGTGTGGATTTGTAATCCCACAATTAGGAATTTATGTTAAATGGTCTATCTATTAATTTAATATTGTACATTGTATACAAATGAACCAATGTTTGGTGACTTTATGCTCTTTCCTCATTTACAGCCCTGATGATGTCCCAGATGGGGATGAAACGCGTCGGCTGTTAGCTTTGTTTAATAAATAATAATGCTGCTTTTGGAAGCTGACTGACATCAACATATTTTTCTGAATAAAGAAAACAAACTATACAATATTCGCCTGGAAGATTGCTTCTTGGAATTGATTACTTAATGATAATGTGAAATTGGAGTCACAATAATTCATGTTTTATTCTTCACGCTCCTTCTGTATTTAGATTTATGTAGAGCAAACTAGGGGTTTGGACTGTGTGCCCCTATGAAGTTGAGCGTGTTCTTATAATAATTAACATTTGAGCACGTTATTTGATTGGATAGCTTCTCAGTGCACACGGTAGAACCATGCATCGTCTTGTGGTAGTTTATTTGTAGTTTATTAACTGAATGAATGTCTATTCAACACGTGTGCATTTTCCCACTTTATTGTTGTGTCGATTATACGGGAAGTTAATAACGCATATCCCCCGCTGGGTATCGCCGTTTAAATATATTATCCGGACCATATGCGTCCCTATTGTTATCAGCACTTTATCCTTCGCGAAGCCTACATTTCTCTCTCATAGGGATCGCTACATAGCAACATACCCTTTAGAGGGCAGAAGTGTAAGTAACGTCTTGTCCCGGGTTGCGGCAAAGTAAACCCTCATTCGATGCTGGTGTTTAAATAGTACCAGCATCATTGCAAATTAAAAACACCTGTCAGGATTAGCCCAGCTCCCGCTTTACGAAAGTCGCATGGTTACTTCATAATCATTTTAGGCGACGGAAGGTCCCGATTTTCAAACTACCATCAAGGCTCTGAATGAGCCCTCCCGGGAATCATTCTCAGCATGGTGGGTACTGCAGTTCAATTACCGTAGAACCCCTAATGGGGCCCTGCTCTCAAAATGTTACTGATCTAATAAGTGCAAATAACTCCGAAACTCAGTAAGAGCTTTTTAAGACCGCCTGGTTTGATTACCGCAAGACCCTTTTTCTAATGGAACTTTGAAGGAAAACATTATCCTTGAAAGCTAGACCCTCCTTCCACAATTTCCAGCCTTCTAGACAGTTCTCTGAGTGACTTGTGTTTAAACAGAGTTGGGAATTGTGAGTGTTGTTTATGAAAGGAATAAAAAAAATCTATAAAACCCATATGTTCTTTAATATGGTTTGTTAGAAATGGGATTTCTGGTTCTCTAAGGCTTGGGCTAAAGCCATTCAAAAACCACCACTCTAGTCAGGGCAAGGGAGTTACACGCCAAAGATAACCCCTGCTCACTCCCTTAGTAGCTTGGCACAAGGAGTCAGGCTTATCCCGGAGGCAATTTGTAAAGCGTTTGCGCAACACACACACATCAACAACATACTAGGCACACCGCAAAAGGAACTCCACACAAGGTTATATCAAAAATAGCCTTTGTAATATTATAAAACACATTAGAATAGTAATCACACAATATACACTGTGCCAACTGGCGCTGAAAATATTTACAGGGGATTATAAACACCTGACAGGGCCAATTGGGCCCCTTTCAGAACCATCACTTAGTGAAGATAGTAAATGTAGAACATATAATAAACGTCGAACACAACCAGTAATTACTGGCAAACACTGTACTCAGCATCATTTTGTAACACAAACCATATTATGCACAGTATCACATTAGGCGTGAAATCTCTTCTGCACCAACCTCATAAGCCTAAACATATTAAACCATAACCTCCTAAGCAAAACTCTCATTAGGGGCATAACTCACAGTAGAGATTATTCTCACAAGCATAAACCAAAAAGTGCAAAACCGCATAACATAAACCATGGTAGAGCCATAAATCATGGTGTATAAAACACAGTACATGAATCACATTTCCTGCGCACCACATAAATCGCATTAGGGCTTGGCGCCCTACAAACCTCACAGTCCCTCTGGCCAACTGGCCTTCTCAGAGCGCTCAAATGCCCTATGTCCCAAAGGTCAGGGAGGCTACCAGTGCAGCAGAATCCATGTGTACAATTACGCTGGGGCAGAGGAGTGCATCTCACTCCTATCTCATACAGAAATGCCTCCAAAGAACTGTGGGCCTAAATGTTGCAGCTGACGCTAATTGCCGTACAGCTGTGAACAGAACTTGGGCCTGGGCACTCCCTGTGCCCTTTGAAGAAATATGCAAAAACATTGCAGCTGCTTGCGCTGGTGTGGCTCAGCTTAGATCAATGTACAATGGGCCCTGGCACGACTGTGCCCTCGGGCCCTATTGGGGCTCTCTAAATAACATGCCCCCATAGTTGCAGATGCCCACTGTCAAGCGGGGCAACTGTGACCATATCTGCGAAGAGGCCTGGCACCACATTGCCCTCTGGGTTACCAGGGAGCTTTTAAATAAACTTGCCCCCATGTTGGAGCAGCCCGCAACAGCAGGACCGCTCAGGACACAGGCACTCACAAGGTGCCAGCATGAAGCCCCACTCACCGGGCTGCTGCGTGCAGACTCTGTCTCCTCGGTTCTCTACCAATATGGGGGCCTCTCACTTCACTATGAGAACCCTGCCGACCAGCGCCAGCAATTCTTCTGCACATGGGGCTTCCCTCACTCACAGGAGTTGTACAAAAGGGGGTGGCAATGGACGGAGCATCTGAACCAATCAAACACTCACACCCAGTCAAAAGATCTGGGTTTGATCCATTACTGTTCTTTAGCCCACTCTGCCACCCCAGTTCAGACATGGCTATATGCAAATCAGTCTGACCCTGTGCCTCATGGGAACAGTCCAGCCCGAACTCACAGGAGCCCCATGCTGCCATTGGCAGACTCGACCATCTCTCCTCACTTTACCCAGGCCCACTCCTGGGACCCGGGACATGTCTGTGGGGCCCGCAAGGCTCTGGACTCTGTTTGGCTCTCCTTTTCTGTTCGCTAATGCGGGTTGGGCTCCCGCCTGGCTTCTGACACACACGGGGCTCCCACAGCTCACGGGAGCCCCGGCCACTTCCTGCGGTGCACAATAGACCCCGCCCACAACCAGGCAGCTTGCCTGGCTTCTGCGTCACGCTGAGAGCGGCCTGGAGAGGATTTCTTCGGCGGCTTGGGCTGCGGCGGTGATCTCCCCAAAATGCAGGGTGGGCACCCGCAAAGTAAATGAAGCATAAGCGGGGTGGGCACCCGCCATCAAATCCTAAAGCGGCGGTGTCACCCGCAATTATAACTGCATAAAGGGAGAATCCCTGTGCTGGGGATTCCCTCCCAAGGAGCCCTGAAGTTCATGAAGAATTAAAAGAACAGTGTTCACAGGGCGCAAGATGCAGCAAAAAGTCCTTAGGGATCAAGGGGCAATTGAGCTAAGGGAGGTAAACCCTCATGGCGGCTCCTCCTGGGCACCAGCAGCAGCACGCCCCCGCAGGATCAGGAACAGCACCAGGACAAGAACATTTTCATGGGGTCACAGCCCCTATACTTATACCACTTTCCTCCTTTGTCTGCAGCGCAGGGCTGGGGGAACCAGATGCAACAGTTTCCAGGGGGGATTGGAGCACCCTGTTTTTCAAGCTCCTCTTCCCCTGTGTCAGGTGGGGGCTAGGTGATCAGACACACCACAGGGGGCGGAGCCAGCATTGTCCAGGCTGGGCACAGTCCTATTTAGAGTCAGGGGATTTCTCCTCCCATTACTCCCAGCACAGAGGTCCCATTCAGCCTAGTGCTGACTCACCCTGCCCCTCCTGGAGCCACACACACCTCCCAGCCCCTGTCACTGACAAGCCAGCCAGGCAATTCACATCAGGCAGGCAGACACATAGCACACAGAAATGTCAACTTCTAAAAGTAGTAGTAAATAACAACAGGAGTATAACCCATAAACCAGGTTGAGATCTGGGTGTGTAAGTAAAGACTAACAACCATGTCCTAACTGGATTCAAAGAGGAAGGCAAATACATTGGTATGTACACAATATTACAGGAAGAAGAGAGGGAGACTCCTGGTGGTTTGTTCGAAAGTGCTGAGGGCATTTCATATTTAGAAACACATTTTATACAAAACAGTTATATCAGTACTGTGAGCATAAATTGTGCACGTTGTGCTTGTGACACAGAGGGTGACGGGGCAAGTGACAAGTGCGGAAAACAGTGGAAGGCGCAAAGTGACAAAGTGGCAAAAAATGATATACAGTGATCAATGGTTCAGCAAGGATAATTATATACAATGACTGTACATAGTTTTTGATTTTTAGGAACCAGAGAAGAATGTGTGCCGTGAGTTGTGCTGAAGGAAGTTCGAAAGAGTTTCAGTCCTATTTAGTCAGGACCATCATCAGGACCAGATTGTCAGAGTTTTGGAGTGCTGTATCGGGGAGGAAAAAGAGGTTTGGGGGGAACCAGGGGTATGGGGTATAGGACCTGTTGTCGGACAAGGGTGGGAGGAGCAGAGCCTACCTGTAGATCAAGGCAAACAAACTAGTCAGTACAGGATGAAACAGCTAGTACAGGAGTGTTAGGGAGGAAACACGGGTCTGGCGCTACGTAGAAAACATCTACGCGAGGTGAGGACTGATACCTAGAGACGAGAACGATGGCATGAGTCATCTGCGATGTGGGGGAAAAAAAGGGACTTGCAGGGGAAGGTGGGAAGCCAAACTCACCTAAGTGAGAGTATCAGCAGGCATAAGGAGAAATCCAGAAAAGGTGCAGTGCTGGATGTGTCTGCTTATTAAGAGGCTGGGAAGGTATGGTGGCTATCAGAGAAGTCCAGGATAGCCTGGCAAGCAGGGTCAGGCCTCCGATCCGCTGCGGTGGTCCAACAAGCGGTACCTAGGTAAAAAAGGGCGGGAGGAGGGCCAGTGTAAGTATTATGCGGTCACAAGAACGATAGCCGATCTTTGTGGAGAAAGGTGCCTAACCCAGTAGAGATAGAAGTGGCGGTGTTGGCTTACCGTGTATTAGAAGCCGGCCGGTATCTCAAGTGAATAGAGTGGCAGGAGAAGCGCTGAGTGCAAGGTCCGGCTGCCACGGACCTGTGCAGTGTCAGCTAGTGTCTCAGGGCGAGAAAAACCGTGTGGGGGTTAAGTAAATGCGTTCGGGACATCAGCATGTCATGTGACTACTCTGAGGGGCAGGGTGTCATTAGGGACGCCAGAGCTTAGCGAGGTGAACGCAAGTGAAGGCGTGCACGGCAGGGATGTTATAATGATATGAAACCATCGATACAAAGCTGACTTTGGAAATTGGGAAGCAGGTCATGAATTTAAAGGCAGGCATGACAGAGAGTGTATATAAATCGAGAAATATCAATGGAGACGGTATACTAAAAACAATTGACCGTTCATTATCCCTAGAAGGAGTTCCAGTGTGGGAGATCATTACACAGGAAAAACACACAAATTAAACATAATTTGTCAAAGTAAAGTTGAAAACGAGGGAAATAAAAAGATATGAATATGGTGTAATAAAAGCAGTTGACAGATCGTGGCCACTGGTATAGCACACAATATAGAGGAACAGTATGGACCCACAAAAAAAAAAGATATAGATAAAACACAATTTAACAGGTAACAGCCTAGTTAGTTAAGGCATAGTGTGTCATGAAAGAGTTACAGTATAGACATATTACAGAGGGGGTCGCTAGGTTGAGTATCTGGAGGTAGCGGGGACAGGGTGTATGGGTATAAATGAGTGTCCATTCGCCAAATGCAGAAGTGATGGTACTGGAACAGAGAATGGGGTAAAGCTGGGTGTCATATTTGTACTGTACTGTTCCATTCATCAAGGGTGTTCAAACCTTGATCCACTGAATTACAGCATGTAAACCATTTACATTCACTTCTGTTTAGCAAATTCTGGAGGTTGCCACCCCTGATGGGTAGTGATGGTTGGTCAATCACTTGCCAGTTTATATGCAGTTCGCTGTGTTTTTTTCAAGGAAGTGTGTCACCAAGGGGGCAGTCAAGACTTTAAAGAACATTTTCATGGGGTCATAGCCCCTATACTTATGCCACTTCCCTCCTTTGTCTGCAGTGCTGGGCTAGAGGAACCAGATGCAACTGGTTCCAGGGGGAATTGGAGTACTTTGTTTTTCAAGCTCCTCTTCCCCTTTGTCAGGTGAGGGATAGGTGATAAGACACACCACAGGGGGCGGAGCCAGCATTGTCCAGGCTGGGCACAGTTCTATTCAGACTCAGGGGATTACTCCTCCCACTACTCCCAGCACAGATGTCCCAATCAGCCTAGTGCTGACTCACCCTGCACTTCCTGGAGCCACACACACCTCCCAGCCCCTGTCACTCACAAGCCAAACATGCAATTCACATCAGGCAGGCAAACACATAGCACACAGAAATGCCAACTTCTAAAAGTGGCATTTCTAAAATAATCTCAATAAATCTGCGCACACCATTGAGCAGCATTTAAAATATTACAATTCCATACATAGTAAGTTCAACCACTCTGCTCCTCCCATACCATGAATTGCCACTGACACACACTGATCAGGGAATCCCCAATGCATTCCTATGAGAGGGCAGGCCAATCTCACCAATGTAACACAGAGAGCTCATGCAGTTTATAATGGGCCACAGTGCTAAAGTGCCCAGAGGCCTCAAACCACCAACACCAGGTTACAGAAACAGGCTAGAAGAAAGAAAAAAGTTTAGGGGTGAACCTGCCAAAAGGGCCAAGTCCAACATGGTTCAATAAATCTGGGAAGATATAATTTGCAATGTACTTCCCCTTATGTTCTGGAGCAGGGGGAGAGGATACATCTGATAACTCTGACATTAAAGGATCCTAGTTAATGCTCTCTTCCTTGGCTCCTTTAGAGGCATCTCATTTATTTTCCTTTAGAGAGAACAATGTCTCCAAAGTCAGTTTCCTGATTCTGTCTTACTCTGAGCCAGGGGATAAAGACGATTATGGTGATCTGCTCCAAGATGAAGAGGAAGGGGAGAAATGCTCCTATTACACAAATTCTTCTCTAAACAGTAAAACACCGAAGCCAGCAAGGTAGATTGCCAAAGAGTACATAATGAAGGTTAAACAACCTACCTTCATAAATACTGGCCATAACTACCTTGATCCTCTCCAGCAGACAGAGACCGGAAGAGGATGGAAAAGGTCTTACCCTGAGTGTGCGAACCAGGAGCACTAGATTGCAAGACCTCATGCATGAGCGCAACTTATTTACGCCTGTGCAAATTAGGTGAAATCCAGACCCATTGGTCTCATCTTCAACCAATACTGAAGATGCAAATGAATGCAAGTAAAATATAATGATTTTTGGTACAGTCTAATATCTAAATTGAGATGCCTACTTTGTGCAGTGCTCAGGAATCATGTACAACAATCCCTTGAGAATTGCTCTCCAACGGTGGATAGAGAGTTCTCCCCAGGCCCAGCACAAAGAGATATTGTTAACACATGTTGGAGGTCAGAGCCAAGCAACCACCTAAGCACTCCTAGTTGTAGTCCCATGAGGCAGGAAAACAAAACAGGAAGTGCTGAGAAAATACTAGTCTATTATAGCACCTAACGGAGGGCTGTACGGTTAATTAAAACATTCCTCTTTAGTTTCCTGTCCCGAGATTGGTGACAAACCTCATGGGTTGGATGACTCTGAACAATTACAAGATCTTAGCCCCCCAAAATATTTTAACTTGGGTTACCCAAAAGCAAAGAAACAAATATTTTTACAGCTCCACCTCAGCTTGATCCCATGCACCCAGGACATTCCACCATGGAAGCGGGAGCCAACTTCAACATCTTGTTGCCTGTGAAAAAATAGCCAGGTCGATATATCCCGTTTATTATGCTCCTTCAAGGAGTTGCGTCAGGAAAGGAGACAGCTGTTAAAAATCCCCTCTAACCAAAGGGGCATTCTTTTAAGGAGGCAAGCAGTTTTGGCATGCTATGATCCAGCAACACCACAATTAAACTGCAGATTAGTGAGATTTCTTGTTTTAGCCAAGAAAAAAATGCCAACTTGGGGGGGGATATTCACAAGGCCTTAACTCTGATTTATCTCTAACTTAACGCATCAGAAGTGAAGATAGATTTAACACCCCATTCACAAGCTGGTGCAAACTGCAGATATTGCCTATATTCCCATGATAACTGCCCCAAAATGTATCTCCACGGGGGACACCACAAACTAACCCTAATGAGATGCAGAGTAGGCATTCCTGTGTAAAAACACGCAAAAAAAAAACACACCACCACTTTCACAATGAACTGCCAGATCTGGGAAGCACCACAAAAACATGCGATAAGCCGCGTTAGCAGCAGGGCATTAACACCTGCCTTTTTCTGGTGTTAAGCAGGAGGAATACTTTCAGCATAAAAGGGAGCCCAGCCAAGAGCCACACCTGAAGACCCACTGATGCCCCGGAGACAATGATTATGCAGCTCCGATACCCCTACCCCATAGCTGGATTCCTTCATGTGTCAAGGACAAACAACTGCACAAATGTACCCCCGTGCCCCCTGCACACACTGTACACAACTACCACATCAGAAAGCACATGCATACCATGAATGTGCAGGCAATAGTGGACCGCCTGGGACTCCTCAACAATGCAGTGGCCAACTGCCCAGGCAGAGTGCATGATACTCACATCTCCCGACAGTCCATCATCACCCAGCACTCCCAGGATGGCACACATGGAAATGCAGTGCCCATTGGGAAGTCCAAAATAAACACACCACACACCTCCAGTCCACAGTCATGCAACTCACGACTCTGCCAATGGGCACGCAGCACCTGGCAACCGACCAGACACAACAACACAACTCCATTGGGGATCCGGCCTTGCCATGTCCACCACCCAGCCACGGCATGGCACAACAGACACAAATAGCAGGATGTGAAGAGGGGCATGGAGCAGGCATGTGCGACAGCGGCAAGTGACTAATGAATGTGAACCTACCCAAGGCCAGGTGTGGCGTGGAGGTGCCAGACAGACCACAGAGTGCAAACCACGGAAATTGTCATGTGGAGATCAACTGCTGGTGCATGGAGTGTTGTGGCCAGTGGACGCTACCATGTCCCCACTGGCTGTGCGACAGAACGCAGAAATGTCGCAGGTTACATACCACTCTGCATGCGCATGCATAGTGGGTTGGACCTGCGTACACCAGGCCGGCATAGGGGTGTGAACAAAAAGCCCTCGCACTGGTAGTGGTTCTCGTTCGGAATGGACAACACGTCTGCCAGGGTGGCGCCTCTCAGCCCGCCATAAGTCGTGCGCAGAGTGAGGCAGGGCCTGCTTCCTTGTGCGCCTGCTGCACCCCAGGCGGCTGATCCCCAGATCCACCATGCCTGCCCCAGCACACCAACGAGACTCCGCTCACCTGCCTTCACCGGCTTGTGTCAAAGAGGGCCCACCACGTACCAGTGCAAGCTCCAAGCACCAGTCCTATGACCTCTGTAGCCTGCGCACACCATCGCTACCCCCCGAATCTAGCCCACATTACTCCTTTCTCATTTACATACTTCACTGGCGTCCTCTTTGGCCCAGTAGGCCCACATGTGGAACAGGGTCCCGATTCCTGAATGGCAGTGACCACAAGTCCGTGGCAGCGGCCCCAGCACCAGACTCCCTTCAATCAGTGGGGCATAGTTCTATATGGTAGACCTGCGACACATGGTGCCACTAAACCTGTTCAAGGCCAGCCGGCCACACATGGTGCCAGTACCCTGTTCAATGCAAGCCGGTGACATGTGGTGCCATTAACCCTGTTCAGTGCTAGCCGGCGACAAGTGGTGTCATTAACCCTGTTCAACGCAAGCCGGAGACACGTGGTTCCACTAACCCAGTTCAACACAAGCCAGCGACACGTGGATGAGGGCTCAGGCCTACCCTTCGGACCAGTAGGTCACAAATGTGGAACTGTGTCTTGGGTAAGATGTGGAGGAATCCACACCATTGGACATGCCTCATCGAAGGCGGCATCCCCTAACAGCACTGGTGCCACTAACTCTGCGCAATGATTCATGGGCACTGTCTGGCTGGACCTTGGTGGCGTCTGAGTCCATGGCCTGGTGGTTTCCTGCATCTTCATCTGGCTGGACCGGACTTGGTGTCCGACATGTGTATTTTCCATTCATCTCCACCTGTTTGAGTATGGCGCTGCACTATGCATCATGCCCTGGAGGTACACAGTCCACTGTCCACCAAGACACTCCGCGACAAGCTCCTTTTACATCTATGGAAACCTACTCTGCACTCGTGACCCTGCCCCAGTTACCCGAAAGTCAGCTTACTGTGGCGGTAGGCCTCTACAGGACGCTGTGCATCCGGGGCCACTAACTCTGTGCAGCACAAGTCATGGGGCCTTTATGGTTGAATGGTTGTGTACTTTACAATGTACACTGTTGTCCATTTCTGTCTGCACCAGGCAGCCCTTGGCCGGCTGGTGTGCACACACCCCACACACATCCAACACAGGTGTTACTCATTATGTGTGCCTAGTAATAAATGTGGCCGTGCACATGTGCTCGTAGCCATTCACACCATCTGAGCAAGTGTGTCAGTGTAGTCGTGTCAGCATGATGGGCACGGGCCCTGCACCATCACAGTGTGCTGTCTTCAGCGGACGTTACCATGTATCCTCAGCGTTGGCAGTGACCCTTGACACATAGCTTCGCATGCACAAGCGGCATGTGCTGGTCCAGCGTACATCAGGTCAGCGCAGGGGTGTGCTGCTTCGGCAGGGGGAGCAGGGCTTGGCTCAGACCTGGCCTTGGGCAGGAAGTACGGTATGTGTGTCTCTGTGTTGGGGTGGTGTGGTGTAGCTGGCACCAGGGCCACAGTGGTCAATGTTTCAATGTAGCATGCACCAGGAGGGCGAACTTGCACGTTCGGGGACATGTAAGGAGCGCAAGACCACTCGACGTCTTAGCACATGCATGCCAAGTGTTATGTGTATCAGCCCTGCGGATGCATGAGTCAGTTGCCTAGCCACATTTGCAGCGCGATCACAGCCAGACATGGGCTGTACACCTGTGTCCACCCTGTCTGGTCCATTGGCTTACACTCAAGTGGTCACACACCTTCAAAGGCCAGCGTCACGTTGTTCCCAGGGTCACAGACTTCCAACGACCGGCCTCTGTACATCTCCTGTATGCATGTAGATAGTGAAGTTACTGTAGGGATGAAAGGTCCGTTGTCTGAACCTGCGTTCAGCCTTTGTTACATTGTCACTCCTGCATATTCAAGTGGTCTATGGATATCTGTCCTAACGTGACGGTAGCTGACCTGGATTGTAATGTGTATCTGTGTGCCCCCTATTGGCCCATGCCTTGGAGTGTCACTGTGATGCCCATTTATGGCATGCATGGATATTTGCCTACCTCGAGACCTTAGGTCCCGACCCCTGCGCACATTTGCCAGTGGGATCTACCCAGACTTCATTAATACTCTCTGTACAATAATACAAAATATTTTACTGCTTAGTTGAACATTTATTTTGACACCATAAATATTCACTTGTTGCACATAATGTTAAATCATGAAACTTGTTTTACATGCATTACATATCATGCTGTAATTTATTCTTTTACACAAACATTCTGACAGTATTCTTCTGTTTTCATTTCAAGATGCTCTATGCATTTCGGGTCTCACAGGACCCTTCCTCAGGAGAAGTGCCATCTACAAAAATAATAATGCACAGCAATAAGCTTGATATCGCAACTGGGGTAAACAATATAACATATGGAAAAGAGCAACATGCTTGCTAATAATATGTGATAACCTTAATCAGTCTGGGTAGATCCCACTGGCAAATGTGCGCAGGGGTCGGGACCTAAGGTCTCGAGGTAGGGAGGTTAAAGTTTTGGACACGGTCAGGACAAACGTGTCACCCATGCAGCACGCCAAATAAATCAAAGTTCAAATAAAATTCAGTTCAGTATAAACTTATTAGCTTTAAGCTTCAACAGAAGGTAGTGCATCTCTAATTCCTTTTAAAAAAATGCATGGATATTTGGCAAGGAGGCTGGAAACTGCACCTGGGAGAATGCATGAGTCCTCGTGTGCAGTGAGCACATTGAGCTACTACCCGATTGGGCTTTGGTGCACATTGGGTACACTGGTTGGAGTCAACACATCTGTCTGGGTTAGCTGATGGATTACGTTGATGACATGTCAGATGTGGTGGACGACTATCGCTCAATGGAGATGTTGGCCTACGCAGCTGCACTTGCGTTCATTGACGACTGACAAGGTACCTGCAGCCACAACTGGATGTGACCCATTGCAAGTGTCCTGACGCCTGGTTATGTGTTGTGAATCTGGTCACATGTCCCAAGACGACAGTGGACATGGCTGCATTGGCCTGGACTCATGATCCATGTGCCGACAATCAACTCGCGTTGGCACTAACTTGTGTTGGTAATGGATTCCCCCGAGGTGGAAATGGGTGCTTTCCTACAATACTCATTCAGACACCCTGCTGCATTGGTCTGCATATTGTGGCACTTCTCTTGGCTGTACTGACACTCACTTGTTAATATAGTTTCTGCACTTTCATTTGTCTCCAACTGTGTTGTGTCTTGATTTGTATGCCAATGTGTGTGTCATGGACTCACTGGCTCCCTGCCATACATGTATTGCTATCCCATCAGGACTGTGGGTTTGTACTTGTGCATTGTCATGTCCCTGTTTCGTGCTTAGTCAGATGGGTATGGTCGTTTACCGGTAACAGGCGTGTGCACTTGTGTCCTGTGTTCGGTTGTTCAAATGTTGGTGTTTGTCCCAAATTTTGTATAATGTTGGGGTGTTCTGCTTCCTATGTGTGTGTGCTGCATTGTGTGTGAGATGTCCCTTCAGCTCTGATTTGGCTCACCCTACTCCCTTTCAGGCAGTGTGGTTTTCACTTTTGTGCTTGTTCAGTAGTGTGATGTTGCCGGGTTGTGTGACTTGTGCTCTTGGTTGGTGTTGTTACTCCTGGGAATGGTTTGTCTGCAGTTGTGCTGTGCTTAATTGTGCATGTGTGCCATTGTGCCCATCTCCGCCCATCTCCCCAGCACCTGCTGGTTCCTCTCCCTGTTGCTGTTGTGTCTGATGTTTTTGGCAGTGTACGGTCCCCGAATCCTGCCACCATTTCCAGACTGATGTGGTGGACACCATTTCCTCCATGTCATCCAGCTCCTGGTGTGGAGCTGGCCTCCCACTTCCGGTGTGCATTGCTACCTTATTGTTGTTGGCGTGTTTCTGATTGTTTGTGCGTTTCCCAGCATTTCGGATGTTCTGGTTTTCTTCCATTGTCCTCCTCCGCTCTCAGGCTGCATTCATCTTGTCCAAGATGACCTGCCATGTGCAATGTTTTGTTGCCAATGGAGCTTGTGCAGTTGTATACTGGCTTGGGTTGCCTCCATTGTGCTTGGCTGTTGTTTTCTGTTTGGTTTGTCTTCTTTTTTCAGGCTTTTGTTGTGCTTATTCCCAATTGCCGTGTGTGTCGCGGGCCTTGCAGTGCTTAACCCTGCTATCCTCATCGCGGATGGGCTCTTCTCATGTTTTTTCGTGTTGAGGTTTGTGTTTTTATCCAGGTTGAGGTGGTTGTATCGTGGACATTGGCCACGGTTTCGGCAGACTATTGCTTGGTACTGCCTTGTTGTGAATTCCACATTAACACAGGGTTATTTTCCCGCGATAGGCTGCGATGTGTAAAGGTGCGTTAGCATTTTTTGGTGATGTTTAGCACCCGTTCTTGTGAATATAACCCTGAGCCTAAAGCTTCTCCTGAGTTTAGGGGCAGCCCGACAGGTTATCATCCCATGCAGGTGGCCGGCTGCTTAAACACCAGCGATTGTAGTGTTACTCAATCCAAATCAAGATAAGATGCTGTTCCAAACAGAATCGAGCTGGGAAGCCCTCACAGAGTGCTCAAATGGGAGCTTTAGTAATGCATCTTGCCGGACAATAGCACTTCCAAACTGAGCAACAAACTCCATACTGACTGCATTACTTATACTGGCAGCTATTTGCATCTGTCAATAATTTAACTGTTTCAAAGTTCTAATCATTTATGGAATTTACAAACGTGTAATAATATTTTTTATTATGATCTTATCATTTTAATCGAAATGTGTATTGCAATGGTTTTCAGTAACTATACAAATGTAATAAAATTCTAAAATTCATAGATTAATGATTGCGTCTAGGTCAAAGGACTTAGAGGCAATAATAATTTATGTTGTGTATCACATGAAGGTCAAAAATGTGGGTGTGCAACTGGGTATAATCTACTAGAAACCGAGGGGCTGAAGGCTGGTGTGGTAGAACAGGTTGAAGGTGAGCAGAGCATGCATTAGTAGATGTTGGGGAGGGAATGTAGTCGTAGTTGTGGGTCTTTGAAAGTCACTGGAGATCAGAGTTTGCTGACCTGTTAGCTGATCCCTTTTCAATACTGAATCATTACCACTGAGCTGGTTTTACTGCAAACATCACTAAGCATTTTGGGTATTACAAGTTTGTTTCTCCCTGCTTGGTGAGGCTAAGAAAAATGGCCAAAAGGACGTCTTTTTGACTGTTTTACAAGTCTGTGCAATCAGGAGTATAGAGAAAAAACAGAAGGAGAAGGTCTCAATGCTTATGGTTCAATTGTAGAGATTATGATGCTCTGGAATGCAGTAGCTAGGTGATGCCCAAGACCTGACACTTCTGGGCAGTTACTGCAGAGTGAGTCTTCTTCAGGAGGGTTTAGTTGAGAGCTATAGGATTGAGATGAATGGTGCGAATGAGCGAGGTTGCTAAGTATATGGGGTAAAGAGTGTGAAAGAGTGCTTTGCTTAAAGTATGCAGCAGATCTACTAGTGGGAGCATAGAATAATGAGTCACTGAGCAATTTAATTTGGGTGCTGGGATAGGGGTTTAGTTCAAGAAGAAGCTGCTGTGGGACATATTGAAAAGAAGCAAGGCATAATAACGGTAGTGTAGAGAGTAGTTCTTCAAGGTTGCCTTGGTTGAAGGAAAGCTACACTGTCGCAGGAGCAAGGAAGTGCTAAACTGAATTCTTGGAGAGTTGGAAGAGAGGCAGGACCTGTTGATTGTGAGGCTAGAGGAAGTTCAAAGTTAATGGAACAGAAGTTTAATGCAGTAGAGTGCATTAACTGGAAGGGTTTTTAGTGTTGAGTTATAGGTGGAGTGGCTTCCCTGGGTGTTGTTGGTGCTGGAAATTTACTGGTGATAGGATATAAATGTAGGCTACGCGAGGATTTCAGGAATAAATGCCTCATGGTCTCTTTGTGGCACAATTCAGCCAGTCCAAGGGGTGGAAAATTGTGCCATAACTGAAAGTGCACATGTACAGGTTCTTAGCTTGAGGGTTGGAGTATGAGACATTTGGGAATTCTTATAGCTTTTGAGCACTAGAAATCTTAAATAAACCAGAAATATTAACTAAGTCTGTGGAATATGGTGGTGAGTTTGCATGACTACACTTTTCTTTTGCATTAGTCTCATTGGTTTTAAATTTGGGTGCCAGAAGGTTATTTATTGTGCAGAACATCGTGATGCTTTTTTGAAGTAGCTGAGCACTGTACAAATTGATTTTTTATTATTATTACTGTTATTGTTGTTATTATTATAATATTATTATTATTAGCATTGTTGTTGTTGTTGTTGTTATTATTATTATTATTATTATTATTATTATTATTATTATTATTATTATTATTATTATTATTATTATTATTAATGGCCTTGTGAGCAAGGCAGCAGATCTTGAATTTAATCTCAGCCCGAATGGGTAGCCAATGTAGTTCACGAGGGAGAGGAGAAATGTGCTCATATTTACCAGCAGAGAGGGCTTGTCTAGTGGAACACTGCTTTAAGCAGGAACAGCAAACAGTGAGCATCTTCAGCCAAAAGAGAGTTACCAAAATCAAGACAAGAAATGACGAGCCATGGACTTCCATTTTTAACAGAAGATGAAGGATATTAGGACATTTTTTTTAGTGTGTGGGAATTCATTAATTTATAAAACCCATACCAGGTTTAGCTCAGAGAAAGTGGAGGTCACAACATATCCATGGAGAGTGGCTATGAGAAGGATCAGTAATCCTTTAGGTGGAGTATGATGGGGTCATCTTATTATATTTTAGGGCTCATAGAAAGGTTTGAAATAATCCAAGAGAGGAAGTCCTGCAGAAGACTTTGGATATTTGATTGAAATTAGAACTGGGTAAAGGGAATTTTCCAGTCATTTGCTGGTGCACATGATGCATCTGCCACCTCATTACCACCTTCTCAGAGCATTCCTGGGTCTAGGAAGAAAACATCTTAAAAAGACTCTGACTGACCTCTAAAAGAAGAAGACCCACTGTCTTCTGACTGCTGCTAAAACACAGATTGAGACTGGCATCCATGGGTGAAGTGGTTGGCTTTCTGTTACCTAACTAGAGGGACATAAAAAATAAATGGAGGCCTGACTCTTTGACCACCTTGAACTGATCCAAAGAATTCATGACTTGAGAAAGACCTGGTGCCTAGAAGAATGCACTTTGATCTGAAGGCTACAAGAGTTACAGGGTGTGACCTTTCTCTGTAGTTGGAGAAATGTTTGGAGGCCCTGGACAAGGTACTCAGGTTTATCCAATGGAGGAGTGGGCATTGCACACACAGAGGGCAAGCAAACAGGGTTAGTCCCATTCAGAGATGTTTGATGCATTGAAAATTTGTTCAGCAGGACCTCATTGTAAACATTGTATGCATCTCCAGTCTGTTGGAGCCATGCCTAGCTACAGCTACCTATCTTACCTCACTGATGGATTTTGAGGACCAGTAGAAGGGACATGGTCTGAAGGTCAAACCTTGTGCCTGGGTGAGCTTGTCAAATGAATCCCAGCAGTGAAGTGACCTAACACGCAACAAAATTCAGTGTTAGCCCATTTAGAGCTTTTACACCAATCACAACAGTTTCAGCAGGAGTGAAACAACAAAGTTGTATTGGAATTTGATGATCACTTGCTAGTTTTAGTTATAAGCACTGCCCTGCTGGAAGAATTTACGTTTCAAAAAGTGAACTGTCTCAAAGGAAAAACTTAGATTTTCTTACTGGGGTGAATGTATGACATTGTTATGCATTCTGTCCATCAACTGTTATTTTTGCATTTGTCACCCCGAGTGGGATGAGTATGCTCAGACATTAGTCCCATGCTCTCCACACCACTGGAGTCAAGCTATCCTGGCTGAAGACGGCTGATAGCCAGAAACCGGTCCTAGGATGCTTGATTCCGGTCCAGGAAAGACATGGCTTGGCAGTTCGGGCTTGACTGTTTCCATGAGGCACAGGGTCAAGGCTGATTTGCATATGGCCATGTCTGAACTGGGGTGGTGTGGAGTGCAAAAAAAACGATGGATTTAGGCCCAGATCTCTGTACTGGGGTGAATGTATGACATTGTTCTGCATTCTGTCCATTAACTGTTATTTTTGCAGTAGCCAACGTCCATGGCATCCCAGCATCCTGAAATTGTGTCTAGGTCCTTATCAAATATGAATTCAACATTACATTAGTCCTTTACCTTTTGTAGGCAACATTTTACTTACAACGTTTAAAATTATATCTCTGGGTTCCCTTAATATATTTTCAATGTGTTGATGTATTTTTAGTCAATAAAATGTTATCTATTATTTTAAAACTGTTTTGGAACCATATTGTGTTTCTTTCTTGACTTAAAATGATTGGTATACCTTGAACTTAACTCACATCTCTCTGGGCAATTGCCAGTTTTTTTGCAGCAAGAACCCCTCACAAAATAAAAAAAACACTTTTAGCCGGATTATGAATGTCAGTTTGGAATCAAAATGTATCCTTAAATTTGATACATTTATACATTTTTCATGGAGGCTCAGGAGGACTTGAAGGCTAGTTAAAGAGTGGTGCCTAAGGTCATGATTCCCAAAAATCTCATTTTTGCCTGAAGCAGAAGAAACATTCCTTTATTCAAATGCAAGAAAAGGTTGAAGCATGAGGTAATATTGGGTTTGTTCAGTGGACTGTTCTCCTGCTTTAAATGGATTTGCCTGTCATCAGCACACATTTTGAAGTGTTGTGAACACATCTAGGACCCTAATTAAATATTCCTGATTCATGCCCTTATGTGGTTATAACAAATCATATCCTTATAAAGGCATAAGAATCATATCCATATTTAGTCATAGCCAATGCAGTCCAAATACGGCAAGGCTACTTCCCTAGACTCCTAGAAAGTACAACGCGTTCTTTAAACAAACCAAGCCTCCAGCAGCCCGGGAATTCCCCCTGCATCTGTTTTGATTTGTCCTAGAACTCCTGAGAGTCCTGAAAGAAAAGCCAGTTCTTAGTGCCAGTTCTTAGTGCCGTCTTATGTCCAACCTTACGTCAAACTCTGCACCTACCAGGTATAAATATACCAACATCTGTCTTAAGCAACACACGGTGGTTTGAAGCAGAGCGGCTATCTACTTACCCAAATCCCATCTGATGCGAGTGCCGAAGGAAGCCGACCCTCCCATTTGACGCACTGAGAGAGACGCTGTCTTTTCTCCTGCCGAGAAATCCAGCTCCAGTGTTTCCAGTCACCCTTGTGGGTTGCTGGGAGATGGAGTCCTGAGAAAGAGATACAAGACCTCCTTCATTCTAAAACCAAGGTACGGAGCTGATTAGATCCTTAGAGAATTCTTGATTCAGATTCTTGGCAAAAATAGCTTAACTTAAACTGCAGCTCACTTACTCCTTCCCACATACTAGGCTTAGGTTAGGTACACCGGGGGAGGCGTATTTTAGAAGCACCAGTTTAGTACGTTTAGTCAACTTTTATCATTACATGTATTGTATATATTTTATCCGTTTTAAGTATCATATGGCTCAGAAACGATATAAATGCTTTTACAGTATTATTTCATAATACTCCTTTTACTGTACGCACTTTACTTTATGACAAGTATTGCAATTGTGGCAATTCACTTCTCTTGCATAAGAAAGAAGACTGCTCAATAAATAACAACTTTTATTGAAAACGCCGTCTCTCTATTTCTCTGCACTGTGGTGAAACTAAGCATGCACGATTGACTGAGTGAAATAGCTATCTATTGTTTTCACATGACTCTGGAGATATACTCCTTATTCTGGAGGGAGCAAAGTTGTCATGTTTAGGCGGTTGTCAGAAGCTAATCCCTTCTTGTCTATTCAGGAAAGTTAACTCATTCCTGTTCACTCGAGAAGGTTTCTAGTGACCTCTGAGCTAGCTGGCATTCATAATTAAGTCTAACATATTCAATAGAGACCTAGTCGACCTCAGTCCTACGTCTAAAGTATCGTTTATGTTATTCTAATGCGCAGAGCCTATTGGGAATATAGGAACTACACTACATGGCGCCCAACGTTTGGTAAGGCGATAATCTAACGCAAGATACTAGAGTAACTCAGTCGTGCTTTTCACACAGACCCCTTTTTCCCGTAAAAACTCCAATAGACTTCTGGAATGGGTAAAAGGTTAATATGCGCCAGAACTTAGTAGGAAGAGATTCCTATGTAGTAGTTTTTGGTTTAATCAACGTTGAAGGATACAGTGTTCCGAAATATTGTGCACCTAATCTTTGTTTCTTAGAAACTTGCTCTACAAACTTTCATTAAACAATGTCAACTAACGGCGACAACAACAAAACTGGTGGAGCTGCAGTAGATGCGAATCAACCGGTTTCAGATATTACAGAGTTTAATGAAAATGACCCAGATGCTATAATCATCCTGGTCAATGTAAGAAAAACTATAACTATAAAATTTAAAGAAAATGGAGTATCATCAAGAGGTGGTACAGTCATATTTGTGGTAGAGGCCCATAAATATCGGCAGACAGAGGAATTCTATTCCTGGATACATTTTCCAGCAGCACATGCGGTGACACGCGAGTTCCACTACTACAAAATAGAGGAATCTCCAGAGGAATATGCCCTTTTCGAGGATGTTGAAATTCTACTAACATACCAAGAGCACCTGCTCTGGTTTAATGGCGCCCTAAAACATCAAAATCCCATTACCAGGCTCGGTCCACTAGGTAGACCAGGAGCCACATGGCCCGTTCTAGCCAGCTATATACCACATCCCGACATTGAAAAAATGTCAAGCGAAGAACTCTTAGTTAAAATAAAAGAATTAACAAAAGCATATAGAGATTTAGTTCAATTATCAGTTGACGGTACAACCTACCAACTAAATACACTAACTGGAAATCCTGAAAAGACTTTCATTAAAAATAATTTAATTACTCAAAAGAAGAAGTGGGAGGGTAATAAACAAATATCTCCCAGAGAAAAACAGTTTCAGTCCAGAGGAAGGTCTCCTCAATGAAGGGATAGATCTCCAGAAGGAGGAGGCAAGTCTCCCCAAAGGGAGCCCTCTGAAAAAAGATACAACCTTAGAAATAGGGCCAATCTGAGAAAACCTAACAGATATCAAGATATTGATACACGTCCCTCTCGATCTTTTCAGACTTCCTCACAGAAATCGGAAAAAAGAGGACGGTCAGAACATAAAGAAGAGCACGTCAAATCCAAAGACAAGGAACCTGCTCATCAAAGTAAAAAATTACAATTTCCCAGAAAGAAGGTAGCCAGTATTAAAGTAAAACATGCCGAGAATTCTGAGGACACAACTGAAAAACGGAGAGTGGGCCCAGACAATGCTAGACAGCGCAGCAAAAGTGACCATAGCTAGCAAGATCCTGATGAATCTTCTGGAGACAGTGGACACGAATGAATATATTCAAGTGGAAACTGCAGACACCAGAGTTAGCGTGCCCCATAAACTATATGAAATAACATCACGTATAGAGGGAGATAAAACTAGGAAAACAAAAGATCTCTTCTGGGAGAATCTATCTAAAGGTTATGATATCCTTCTAGCAGAGAAAGACTGGCCAGCAGAGTTTGTCAGGGAGTGCCCACATGGCGAAGAAATGATTATGCCTGCCTTCTCAAATCACATTCCTATTCATAAAAAATACACATTTGCTAGAAAATAGGCAGTGGCCCAAGCCCCTGCATTATATAAAAATCATGTAGGATGGGATGAGAATTCTCCTCACCATAAAATCCAGTTAATAAATCAACCTACTGCACAGAGGCAGTATCCTGTTAAGTAAGAAGCTAAAAAACAAGTCAGAGAAATCTTAGATCAACTTGAATATCAGGGGGTGATTGAAACATGCACCTCTCAAATGAACAATCCTTTGTTTCCTGTCTCCAAACCAGACAATTCATATAGTCTAGTTTTGGACTTCAGACACCTAAACTCCTGCTGTAAAACTTTTGCAGTACAAAACTCGCACAGTGCAGCACTAATGAATAATATCGTTCACGAAAAATATAAAACAACATTAGATATTTCAAATGGTTTCTTCTGTTTGTTCTAGTTTGGGAGCTCCGGTTTTTCTCCCCAGTCGACCCCAACTAAAAGCTTTTCCTCGTCCCTCTCTTGAGGAATTCTGCAGTTTGGCTAACACGGTGTCCTCTGGCTCTCCGCGTGATCCATTGCCTCCCGAATTTTGGAAGGCTTTTTAGGCGGAACTTTTTCAACCGTTGCACTCCATCTGCCTCCAGTCTCTGGAGTTGGCATCCGTCCCCGAGTGTTGGAAGTTAGCAGTAGTGTCACCTCTGCTTAAGAAGCCAACGCTGGACCCGACTTGTCTGTCCAACTATCGGCCAATTTCCTTGCTCCCTTTTCCTATTAAAATCATGGAAAAATGGGTGACCCGCTCGCTCTCAGGTTTCCTGGAAAACATCGGCTGGTTCGATGAGGCACAGTTTGGTTTCCGCCCCGGGCACGGGACGGAGTCCGCGCTTGTAACCGTATTGAACAACCTCCGCTCGCGAGTCGACAGTGGTCGGGCAGCCTTTTTAGTGCTGCTCGACATGTCGGCCGCGTTCGATACGGTTTGCCATCGAACCCTTATCAGGAGACTTGAAGAGTGTGGGGTCACAGAGGACGCAAGAGACTGGCTCATATCCTATCTTGACAGTCGGCAACAGCTGGTCTCGCTTCCTCCATTCTGCTCTGAGCCAAGGAAAGTAGGGCAGGGGGTGCCACAGGGCTCGGCCATTTGCCCAATACTTTTCAATCTGTACCTCCGCCCCCTGGTCCAGCTTATAAAATCTTTTGGTGTCTCAGCTTTTAATTATGCCGATGACACCCAGCTGGTCTTTTCCTTGGAGGGCAATAATGCGGTCTCGCTGGAGACATTCCATCGCTGCATGGCAGCTACAGCGGACTGGTTACGGGCCAACTCCTTGCAATTTAACAGCGCTAAGACTGAGGTTCTCTACTGTTCCACAGATCGGATCTCGCGGGCACTACCAGAGAACTTTTGGCATGCCTCCTTCCCCGAGCCTGTTTCGGCTGCGTCATCTGCTCGCAACTTGGGGGTGATCTTCGGCCCAAATTTACAGCTTGACATGCACGTCAACAAAACCACGTCTACGTGCATGATGCTGTTACGCATGTTGCGTAAAGTTCTGCCCCTTCTCCCCGCCCATGCCAGGCCGGAAGTAGTTCGCAGTACTATACTAAGTCGCTTAGACTATTGTAACGCGCTACTTCTGGAGGCCCCAAAAAATCTGGTGGGGAAGTTACAACGAGTGCAGAACATGGCCGCCAAGTTGGCTCTCTCACGGCCTAGGTCTAGTTCTTCTACCCTAGCTTTGAGAGAGCTAAACTGGCTCCCGGTACAGCTGAGAGTGCTGTACAAAGCCGCCTGTTTAGTGTTTAAAGCTGTACATCATCTGGGCCCGATACCTCTGCAGAATATGTTCACCTGGTACTCTGCCCCGCGACTTCTTCGCTCCTCTTCTGCGCATTTGTAGTCCCGAGGTTTCAGAGAGTCAGGATGGGTGGCCGCTCATTCAGTGTGGCAGCGGCCAAATTTTGGAATTCCCTGCCTCTCTCTTTGAGAAGCCACAGCAACTATCTTCCGTTCCGGAAAGCTCTTAAAACGCACTTGTTTCCTAAAATTGCTGTGTAAGTGAATAGTGCTGTCGCTCAAGTTCAAGCGCCAGGATGCCCTCTGGGTGACAGGTTTGCGCTCTATAGATATACTAAAAAAATAAAAATAAAAAAAAAAAAACATGGCACCTTGAGGAAATATAAATTTTATGGTCAAGATTGTGTTCCCTAGCGTGTACCCCACCGACTCTATGTACCAGCTTAAAGTGCATGTAACTTCCCTCCTGTGCCAGCTACGAAGACGCAAATACATTTGCGTCCAACGTCAACATGTCCTCTTTCAGACCCACCCTGAATGGGTTGAATAGTCCGTTCCTAAGTATGCTATGCCAACGTCTTTTTATAGTGTACCTTACACGTTTTTCAGCTCTGGCAAAGTAGGCCCTGAATTTCTGCCATTGAGCCATTTTTCTGGCTTCTGACTCTGAAAACCTCAGCCCAGGCTGCCTCTGTACCCGTGAACTCTGACTCACTTCCAGCGCGGCCCACCGTGCTCAGCTCAGCCTGCTGCCTGCCAAGACTGACTATAACCTTCGAGTTATCTGTTCCGCTCCTCGAAAATACATTCCTGCCTACTAGCTTCAGTAAACATCCCCCTCATCTGCAGAGCAAAGGGCCAACCTGTCTCCGTGCAAGTAATTCATAGCCTCTGTTACCATGCTCCCATGGAAGGCCCATGCCCCCACGCTTCTCATGCAGACACTCAGGCGCTTATACACGCACTCACAGTCAGTATAGAATAGCTTCTGCCCTAGAGACCTTTCCCTCCAGATAGTATGGTTCCCAAACATCAGATATCAGATATGATAGAAGTACAAGTTGATCTGACATGCCAGACTTCTGTCTCTTTCCGTCAGTGTAAATGTCAAGTTTCCTGCACCCTCCAGTTTCACGTCAATCACACGTCATGCAGCTGCGCGCGCATCCAAGCTTCCGATTTCTGCTGACATTGCAACATTTCTGTTAGTGCCACCCCTTCTGTGACACCTACCTGGTGACGTTTCTAGCACACACCTCTAATTCATGCCTAGTTCACGCCTTCTGATTACGTATTGCTAACACGTGGATGCTGTTATCTTGTCTTCTCTCAGCTGTTACGCCTACCATACGTTTTTCATGACAATGAATTAAGTATATAAGCTATGTACTGTCAATAAAATGCGGTGCGCACTCTTCTATCCCTTCCTGAACCCTGTGTGGTTGCGGGAACATGATAGCCAAGTCATGACCATTCCTTTTTAAGGAATAAAACCCCTAAGAACTCTAACACCACGGACTCTGCCTCCTTCTTTCCGATTGAGTTATTATTGATTAAGTACTTACCTGCATAGAAATTATGATAGTAAATTAAATATTTACGACATTTTGGCGCCCGAACAGGGACCCCTCCCCCACCTCACGCGCCGGTTGGTGCGTTGCAAGCTCTGTCCCCTGCCATCAGTTAGAAGGAACTACGCGTACTGGCAGGATTTCCTGCATCTCCCTCTGGCCCACGGAGGTGACGAAGACTGCGATCAGTACCCAGACGAGGCGGTGAGGAGTGCGGAGGATCCCGACCAGAGCCTAGCTGAAAGAAGCAAGGTCCGAGGTGTCAAGAGGCCCACCAGTTTTCCGAAGTTTTCCGAAGTTTTCCGAAGTTTTTCCGAAGTTTTCCGAAGTTTTCCGAAGTTGAGCCGAGTCCAGTCCAGTCGAGTTTTCCGAGGCCTTCCGATTTCCGTGCTTCCCGGTGAGTACCATTGCTGGGTCGTATCAAGACGGGTTTGGGTACACAAGTCCGGTCTGCACTGTTTTTAGACAGTGTATCTGTGCTGTTTAGCAGTACTTCCGTTATTTCAAGGTCTGCACTGTTTTTAGACAGTGTATCTGTGCTGTTTAGCAGTACTTCCGTTATTTCAAGGTCTGCACTGTTTTTAGACAGTGTATCTGTGCTGTTTAGCAGTACATCAGTATAAAGGGGTAGTGATATATGTTTTAAATGTTTTTTTTCATGTGATTAATGTCGTGGTATGAGTGTGACTGTTTTTAATGTGCATTATTGTGCGTTCTTGTATAAATAGCTGTATTCAGTATTAAGTAGGTAAAATCGAGCTTTCAGTACTAAGTAGAAACAAGATGCCGTTCTTCAACAAGTTAAAGCAGATAGGAACTAGGAAAGGGATACTGGAGGAAGAAATTCCTATTCCCCCTAGGGACACTCCAGGAAACTTCATGTACCACAAGCATGGCTTAGATGCCATATTGTATCTAGATTTATGGGCCGATTATACAAAACATCTAGACGAGAGACACAGATGGCCAGTTACTGGAACATGGGATGCTGAGTGCATCATGAAAGTAGAGGAAGCACTATGGAAAAAGAAAGCCAGACAATCTCAGAAGGACGCCATAGAGTTTTGGCGTAAGGAATCACATAAGCGTGCTGAAAAAGCACTACGTAGAGAAGACAGACTTAGAGAATCAGATAAAGCCCAAGAAAACGAATTAGTTACTGAAGGGATCCGAGTAAAAACAGAGCAAGTAGACCGTGCACGAAATAACCTCGTAAACGGTATGTATCTCGCGGCCGAGGGTTCGCCTGAGGCCATTTCAGAAATACCGAAAAATCTGCCGTCACCATTGGTGCCAACTAAAGTAAATCACAGGACCACTAAAGACATATTCCTGAATTCCTATCTAGAGGATGTGGCACCCGCTTACACCAATCTGCCTGTCCGCGCCCTGTCTAACGACAGGGATGGGGGTGGTAACCCGCCCCAAGATCATATTCCGCCAGTATCACAACAGATTCCTCCACCTCCACCACTTCCCGCAGTTAAAATAGATCTACCGAAACCACGTCTACCTGACGCTACCAAAGGACAAATTCAAGTTCAGATACAGACTCCTCAGAGAGATAATGCCCAAGCTTCCGCTTCAGGAGGTGCGACGGGGGGTCTTCACACCCCACCATTGACACACAGAGTAAACCTTAGGGATATGCAGAGTCCTCTCACGTTCAAGTCACCCCGTCTTGACATACTCAAAGAAAAACTTTCAGTTTGCAGATATGATCCAGTACCCGGCAAAAACGACAGAATGATGATGGCCTCACTACGGTTAAGATCTGCTACTGATTTCCTGCTGTTATTTGCAGGGATGAAGGAGCGCCTAGATAGAATATATAAGTTCATTCAGACTGGTAAAGACCCTGACAGTGTTAAGGATGCCATGGAGCATCAGAAAGTTGACATTCAAGCACAGATACTACGTTTTTTCATAAATTGCCTAATAAGAGAACGAGATAGGCCTGGGACAGATCAGAGCGAGTTAGATGCACTAAACAAGTGGGGTCAAAATATATCTGAAGGAAAACATGATAAGGGGGCTTGCATAGCCAGCATGTACAAGAAAATAAGAAAAGCAGTGATAGAAATGCACGAAAAAGAGAAAGAAAGGGCCTCCTCCGAGGAGGAGGAAGAACTTGAAGAATCAGAAAAGACTACAGATACTATAGCGTATGTAGGTAAGGGAACTTACCTTAGGAAAGGTATCCGTCCGGAAAGCAAAAAAGTTTTTCTCTCTGCCTTAACCAACCCGAATTCTTCTGAACACCAGTTCCAGGAGACTGATAAAAGACTCCGAGACCGAGTGGGGTACCACATACTAAATTCAATGGATGAACAGGAATTAGCCCGGTCAGCTATATTATGGGCTGAAAATCCGGATATGTATAATGATGACACCGTAGCACAGACATTCCTGAACCTCTCCCCAGACGAGCAGAAATTAGCAGGTGTATACATGATGCAGCACCTCCTCACGAAATACAGAAATAAACATTCCGATCCAGGTCCCTTACACGAAACTCTAGAAGCACTACTCATGGATAGATGGAGAGGTCTAAGTACCAAGTTAATACAAATAATTCTAGAACAACGACATAGATATGACACTTTTGTAAGCTCTGAATATGTTCCCGCTCCACCCCCAGAAAGAAAAATGTATCGTATGGAATGCCTGAGTGGCATTGAAAGTCAGAACCCCTTACGAGAAGTACATCCAGTTATGGGTGAGGATCATCTCTTGAAACGCGTGTATGTACACACGCCACTGACTAAGTTAGAACTGTTAGAAATGAAGAAACTAGTACCGAGCCATGATAAAGACCCCGCAGGTTTCCACAGAGAGCTTAAAGACATGTTACTGATGGGGGATTACACATATGAAGATATCATGAAAATGTTAAAGGTACTGCTGCCTACGGGCATATACGAGAAACTCAAGGAAAAGGAATGGGAGGTAGGAGACAAAAAGATTGTATGGGCAGAAATAGAAGACGAAGAGAGCAAGCGTGTCCCAGGGGTAGGCCTCGGGGACAAAACTAAAGCATTACCAGGTTTAATAGTACAGGTTCTGCCAAGATTACTAGCAACTAGAAAAGAAGACTGGGATGCAATCTCAGCATGTAAACAGAAACCCGACGAAGATACTAGTGACTTTTATTCAAGATTCGAGAAATGTTTTATTATTAATAGTGGTCTTAAACCAAGTAGCGAATCGTACCCGCATCTTTTTGTATCAAAGCTAGTCGAGAATTCCCTGTTAGCAGTTAAAAACCGTGTATACAAGGTCGAGAGTACATGGCAAGCAAATACGCCATCACAGATGTTACAAATGTTACAATACCATCAGAATAGAATTAGAGAAGAACAAGATCAGGAACAGAAACGTATGAAAGACACAAAAATGAAAATGTTAGTAGCCCAGTCGGTACATACCGACGGAAATAGGAAAGGTACGAATCAGACAAATCATTCCGCAGGTCCTGTTAAAGGGACGTGCAATTATTGCAAGCAGCCAGGTCACTACGTACATGAATGCCCAGTTCTGAAACACAATATAGCAACAGGTAAAACCAAAGAGAGACCGCATCCACCAAGACAAGATCAGGTCCAGCAACAGACTCCACAGAATGTACAGACCTCACAGAACACACAGCCTATGCATGCTTCATCCCATACAGCACAGACAGTAGCGGTATCTCAGCCACAGCCTCTTGCCGCGACTCAGCAAGTTTCCCAACAAATGTACCAGTATGCCCAATCTGCTTACCCCGATTACCAGCGATACACATGAAACAGCCTAGAGAGGGAATTTGGCTTGCCTCTTATTGAAATTCCTGTAGATCAAGAAGGTCCTTATGTACACAGTCAATTATTGGGAAAAGATAGAAAGTTTTTAATTGACACAGGGGCAAGCCGCACCACAATCAGTCATGACGAAGTCCCAGGGGCACCCCTCTCAGGCTCACAGAATGTTTCCCTTGGTTTTTCAGGACAGCCCATTATAAATGAAGTATCAGAACCAGTTCCCCTGGCTGTGGGTCCATTATCACGTATTACAGACTTGTTACTTACGAAATCATGTCCAGAAAATCTGTTAGGAATTAAAACATTAAAAGCTCTAGGAGCTATAATATGCTGTTCCCCGGAGGGAGTTAGACTTTTTCTGCGGGATTTCAAGGGTCATTATGTTTTGCGAGAATTCGATGTCAGATTGAAAAATATATCAGATCACTTGTGGGCAACAGGCCCAACTGATGTAGGTTGTATGCATATCACACCATACCGTGTTACACTCAAGACAGGAGTTGTTCTACCACGAATCAGACAATACAAGTTACCACCCGATGCTGTAGTGGCTTTACTGAAAATCATTGAAGAGCTCATTGCCCAAGGAGTGGTCGTGGAGACCGACTCCAATATCTGCAATTCCCCTATCATTCCAATTCTTAAACGTACTGATCCCAATGCACCGCCAGTATATCGGCTGGTGATTGATCTTCGAGAGCTGAATAAATGTATTGTACCACAGTACTCTGTGGTCCCCGATATCTCTTCTCTATTGACTGCTATTGATTCAGAAGCGACGTTCTTTACTGTAATTGATCTCAAGAACGCCTTCTTTAGTGTACCGATTGATCCAGAGAGCCAATATCTCTTCGGATTCAGTTTAAATGGACGAAGTTTCAAATTTTCCCGCGCACCTCAAGGATTCACAGACAGCCCCAGCATCTATAGTCAAGCACTGAAAAGACAACTAGATTGTATTCAAATGCCAGTTAACACTGCTTTACTGCAATACGTCGATGATCTGCTGATCACCGCACGAAGTGAACCCGAATGTGAACAAGCATCACTGACAGTCTTACATTTTTTGGCCGACAAGGGACACAAGGTGTCTCCTTCGAAGCTGCAATTCTGTGTTCAGCAAGTTGTGTACTTGGGTCACTTGCTGTCCAAAGTGGGGAGACAGCTCACTCCCGATCGCATTCAGTTAATTGTAAATATGCCACAACCCCAGACACAAAAGGAAGTGCGGGCCTTCATAGGCCTCACCTCGTACTGCAGACAATGGATTCCTCAATATGCATTTCTAGCTAAACCACTCATCCAGTTAACAACACAGGAGGCAGCGACTTCCATTGTCCTCCCTTGGACTCAGGAACATACACAAGCCTTTGAGGAACTAAAGAAAGCATTATGTCAAGCACCAGTTTTAGCAACACCATGTTACAGCAAGCCGTTTACACTTTTTGTTACAGAACGTGATGGTACAGCATTGTCTGTCCTCACCCAAGATCAAGCAGGTTCATATAAGCCTTGCGCTTATTTTTCAAGTACATTGGATTCAGTAGCCCAGGCACTCCCTGCGTGCTTAAAGTCTGTAGCAGCAACAGCATTAGCAATCAGACAGAGTGATTCAATTGTCCTAGGGCATCAGTTAACAGTACAAGTTCCACATTCTGTAGAGGTTCTTTTAAACAGAACCCAGACTCAACACTTGACTATAGCACGACTGACAGGTTATGAATTGACGCTATTCCAGCCTCACATAGAAATCAGACGCTGCAGCATTCTGAACCCCGCAACACTGTTACCTACAATTATGACAGATCCAGCCCCGCATGATTGTATAGAAATCATTAATGCAGTAACAAAGCCCCGACGAGACTTAACAGATGTTCCACTGACAAATCCAGACCTGACACTTTATGTGGATGGTTCATGTATGAGAACAAGTACAGGAGAATTAGTGGCCGCCTATGCAGTGACCACTGAAACCGAAGTAAAAGAAACACATCGTATTGACACACTGTCCGCTCAAGCAGCAGAGCTTATTGCTCTGACCCGAGCCTGTATTCTAGCCAAAAACAGAAATGTCAACATATACACTGATTCCCGTTATGCGTTCGGAGTTGTACACGACTTCGGTATGTTATGGCAAGAACGAGGTTTTCTGACCTCTCATGGTGCCAAGATCCAACATGGTCCCCTCATTCAAGCACTGTTAGAAGCAATACATCTGCCTTCAGGCATATCCGTCATGAAGTGTAAAGCACATACTAAAGTTACAGATTCTGTTTCCCAGGGTAACGACCTGGCAGACCAGACAGCAAAACATACAGCATTGACTCACACTCAGACAACTGACATGACAAAGACAATAGGACCGACAAATTGTATGACAGTCAGGGATCCCACACTAGATGTAATCGATATTCAGGCACATGCTACTCCAGATGAAATAAAGAAATGGACTGAACTAGGAGGGATTCAAACAGAACAAGGTTGGATGACGAAGGGAAAATCTACATGGTTTCTCCCTGATTCTATGGTTCAAGTCATGGTTAATACAGCACATAGTCCAGCACACCTAGGAGAAAAAGCAATGCTAGACAGTTTACAAAATCTTTGGAGCAATAAACACTTACGAGCAGCAGCAAAACAGAAAGTGCGTACTTGCATGATCTGTTGTCAGTTCAATCCAGGTAAAAGCGTCCCTGTAGAGCAAGGTGGATTTCATCCTCCCGATCACCCTTTTGAAGTCCTCCAGATGGATTATATCCAGATGGACCGTTGTCGAGGATTCAAATATGTCCTCGTAATTGTTTGTGCACTGTCCCGTTGGACCGAAGCATACCCAGTCCCAGATTATACTGCTCCGACCACTGCCAGGCAGCTGGTTCGTGAATTCTTCCCACGGTACGGCTTGCCCCGTGTCGTGTACTCAGATAACGGTCAGCCATTCTCATCTGAATTCATGAAGCAGGTTTCCCTATTGCTAGGATACCAGTGGAGATTCCATTGTGTCCGACATCCCGAAGCCGCAGGCCTTGTAGAAAGGCATAACCAGACATTAAAGACACGTCTTGCAAAAATATGTAAAGAGAAAGGGGTCGACTGGATAGTCGCCCTGCCCGTGGCACTATTCTACATGAGGATGGTTGCCCACTCGAGATCAGGACTATCCCCGTACGAAGTGGTCTTTGGTAGACCACCGAATATGTGGGGGACGCCCATTCCGAAGAAGATCACTGATGTTGATTGTAATATGTTGACAGATTACCTTGCCTCCTTGATGTCTGCACTCCAATCATGTCGTTCACAGGTTGCCGCAGCTTTCCCCGACAACACTGATGTAAAGCCACATGATGTCCGTCCTGGGGACACAGTTTTAGTACGGAACTTCGACAGGAAGAGTCCGCTGGAGCCCCGCTGGAAGGAGCCAAAGATCGTCCTTCTTACAACGAGGACCGCAGTGAAACTGGAAGGCAGAAAGGGGTGGGTCCACACGAGCCATATCAAAAAATATAATGAACTGAAACCAGATCCAGGCTCGTCCACCCCCACCAAAGACTGTATCAAAACTAGTGACTTTAAAACTTCCGAACGAGAGAAAACTCCCCAAGAGGAATACAGACTTAAGCTCCGATCTAGCAAGTCAGACAGTTTAATTGTTTAAGTCCTCCCCTAGGTGAATCGGTTAAATAGTTTCTGACATGTATCCCCTAGATCGAGATAGAGAGAGAGAATTAAAGAAACGTACATATTGTAAATCACTACGTAGTCACTGTATGGTGACATTATTAATTATGTTTTTTCTAAGTGTTCTGATAATTATTGCGAGTATACTGCTCCCCATCTATTATCCTATTTTCAAGCGTGAACAATCTGCTTATAATGTTTCTGCTGAACATTCTTTTAGTAAGCTACCTCCACATGAACTTTCTTACAGACTTGCGCTGCGCAACAACACATTCATTAGTATGTTACATCATTCCCATCAGACTAACAATGCTACAAACTGCTGGATATGTGGCCGACTCCCTCCCTACCAGAAATACAAGGGAGCTCTGCCCCTCTTTCCGTATCCGTTCACTCACAATGGTTCCTGTGGTGCCTGGTTTAGAATAATAAATTCCGTAGATCCTGATATTGCTGTTTTCAAAGGGAGCTGGGTTTGGGGAAACTTGAACTTAGTTCTGCTTAATGCCTGTTATCCTGACAAGAAGGGACTCCCCATTAGAATAGGAACTGATCTAGAAAACGAAGTTTATGGATTAGGTAATTACACAATTAACCTTATGATCCTTACAGTTGAATCCGAACCTGCTCCAGTTCTGCCCGCTATGTCAGTACTACCAGTCACTGGTGAATTATGTGTCAGCAAGAAAGGTTCAGTACACTTGGGCCATAGTAAATGTACTATTGTGGTCGAATTCAGTGATCAAGGCAAGTCCTCTTTTAGAGCTACCCGTCATTCCTATTTTGTTTGTGGTCATACCGCATACATACGCTTACCTCCAGATTGGGATGGTACCTGTTACATTGCATTCCTTCTGCCACCTGTTTTTCTAGCTCCTCCTGATTATCACAGAAATACAAATCTAGCAAAGAATAGACTCAGAAGAGATATCTCACTTGTCGACTATACAGAAACAGCATGGGAACAATACACCGATTTTAATAAAGGATTCTTTTTCTTTTTGGGTCCCGTCCAAAATAGTAAGCTAATCCGCAGATTAACTAGAACACTTGAAGCAGTAGTGAATGAAACTGCCTCCGCCTTAGGTAACTTAACAGAAGAGCAGTCCGCCATGCGGGTTGTTGTTCTTCAGAATCGTCTTGTTATTGACGTCATCTTGGCAGATAGAGGTGAAGCCTGTAAGGTCATCGGGTCAAGTTGCTGTATTTTCATTCCACAAAACGCACCATCTGTATATCAAGCTATTACACGTCTTCATAAAATTGCAAATCTGATACATCAGAATCCAGGCACCTGGACTTGGTCCGGTTGGTTCTGGACAACGTTAACTGCTTGGGGATGGAAGATCCTATCCTTCCTAGGCATTGGCCTAGTCCTAGTATTCAGTTGCTGCCTGTGCCTACAGTGTGGGCCAGCGATTTGTGGACTGTGTGCCACATCGTGCATTGAACATTCCAGTTTCCTCTCAAAACGTGAAAGAAAGAAAGAAGAACAAATGATGTTACAAGAACAAACTGATCGATTCATGAGGATCGATATATCATGAAGGGTCCGTAGGGAACAAGGAGGGAATGAGGAAATATAAATTTTATGGTCAAGATTGTGTTCCCTAGCGTGTACCCCACCGACTCTATGTACCAGCTTAAAGTGCATGTAACTTCCCTCCTGTGCCAGCTACGAAGACGCAAATACATTTGCGTCCAACGTCAACATGTCCTCTTTCAGACCCACCCTGAATGGGTTGAATAGTCCGTTCCTAAGTATGCTATGCCAACGTCTTTTTATAGTGTACCTTACACGTTTTTCAGCTCTGGCAAAGTAGGCCCTGAATTTCTGCCATTGAGCCATTTTTCTGGCTTCTGACTCTGAAAACCTCAGCCCAGGCTGCCTCTGTACCCGTGAACTCTGACTCACTTCCAGCGCGGCCCACCGTGCTCAGCTCAGCCTGCTGCCTGCCAAGACTGACTATAACCTTCGAGTTATCTGTTCCGCTCCTCGAAAATACATTCCTGCCTACTAGCTTCAGTAAACATCCCCCTCATCTGCAGAGCAAAGGGCCAACCTGTCTCCGTGCAAGTAATTCATAGCCTCTGTTACCATGCTCCCATGGAAGGCCCATGCCCCCACGCTTCTCATGCAGACACTCAGGCGCTTATACACGCACTCACAGTCAGTATAGAATAGCTTCTGCCCTAGAGACCTTTCCCTCCAGATAGTATGGTTCCCAAACATCAGATATCAGATATGATAGAAGTACAAGTTGATCTGACATGCCAGACTTCTGTCTCTTTCCGTCAGTGTAAATGTCAAGTTTCCTGCACCCTCCAGTTTCACGTCAATCACACGTCATGCAGCTGCGCGCGCATCCAAGCTTCCGATTTCTGCTGACATTGCAACATTTCTGTTAGTGCCACCCCTTCTGTGACACCTACCTGGTGACGTTTCTAGCACACACCTCTAATTCATGCCTAGTTCACGCCTTCTGATTACGTATTGCTAACACGTGGATGCTGTTATCTTGTCTTCTCTCAGCTGTTACGCCTACCATACGTTTTTCATGACAATGAATTAAGTATATAAGCTATGTACTGTCAATAAAATGCGGTGCGCACTCTTCTATCCCTTCCTGAACCCTGTGTGGTTGCGGGAACATGATAGCCAAGTCATGACCATTCCTTTTTAAGGAATAAAACCCCTAAGAACTCTAACACCACGGACTCTGCCTCCTTCTTTCCGATTGAGTTATTATTGATTAAGTACTTACCTGCATAGAAATTATGATAGTAAATTAAATATTTACGACAACCTGAAAGCAGATATTTGACCGCTTTCTCCAGCATGGGGACCCAAAAACAGTGTTGTCGTCTCCCACAGGGATTCAAGAACAGCCCAGGATTATTTTCAGCCAGGGTAACAGAGTTACTACAAATGTATCATGATGAGGCATTATCTTATGTCGACGACATCTATCTTACAGACGACGACCTGTAGACACACTAGAAAAGAGTGAACACCATCATACTTGGGTTTGCCTCTGAAGGGTACAAATTCAACTTTAAAAAGTCACGAATTGCCCACTTAACAGTCCTATTTTTAGGATATGAGTTATCGAGTGAAGGCAAAAGCCTAGCAGACAACTTCTTAGAGAAGTGTGCAGTACTGCAAGCTCCAAAAACGCTGAAAAACTTACAATCAATTCTAGGTTTCCTGAATTTCGGAAGAACACACATTCTAAATTATGCAGAGAGGGTTAAACCTCTGTACGAACTAATAAAATCTGATTTTAAACCAATTAATTGGACTCAGAAACACACAGAAATGTTACGATCATTACAAACAGACATGTTAACTAAAACAAAACTGCAAACACGCGCAAACGAACGCAACCTTGTAATCCGAGTCATCCCAGGAAGATGCGGATTCACATACCTGACCTCTAATGAGGGAGAAAGGGTACCAATAGCTTACAAATCACACTTGTACACACAAGCTGAAATGAAATTCAATTCTACTGAAAAAATTCTAACTGCGGTTCAAACTGCTGTAGCAAAAGAAAGAGCCCTAGCCCAAGGGAAGAGCATATCTGTACTAGCAGCAGTATCAGCCCTTGAGGCAGTAACAAGACCAGGCATTCTAAATGCTAATGATACAATGGGAAAATTCTCTTGCAACAGAAGACGTGAAACACGCATTTGACCTGAAAATGAAAAAACTAGAATATCTGGAATATGAAAATGAATGTCCTCTGTCAATCGAAATTCTGTCTCTCGAACATTACACCTGTGTAAGCTACACGGACAGATTTGCACAACACTACGTTGTGGAAAAACAAATTTACAATGCAGCGTGCGCGATTGTTAAAGGTCGCTGGCGCTTGGGTAAATTTAGACCGATGGTCACTAAAACTGAATCACTCAGAAACTGTACAGCTCAGCGAGCTGAAATAAGATCTCTAAAGATAGCGCTTGAAAATGCCGATCGCGAATTACCCACACTGATAGTGTGCGATTCGTATTACTGCGTCGAGTCTTACAATAATTCCATGCAGACCTGGATAAAAAATGGTTAGAAAGATGAGACAGGTGCCACAATAAAGCATAAAAAACTATGGGAACAAGTAGTTCTTTTGCAGAAAGAACTACGAAAGACTCACGTGATAAATGCGCAGAGTCTTCAACGTGATGGCGTTCACGTTGCAGGGAATTCATTGGCTGACAGAGCCACAGCGGCAGCGGGTCAACCGGCTTCCGTAGCTACAAAAAAACGTACAAAAAAACAAATAGACGGTGAAACGCTACTAGCAGTAAAAGCCTCATTGAAAGGCAACTATGCGGCGTTACCGCTAAATTATCCACTCGGAAATACATACATAATAGATGCAAACTCCGTTCCGTTTGCTCAAATCCCTGGAGTGGGGGATAGAGTAATTCCAAACACGAACCGGAGAAATTTCTTGATACAAGAAGCACACATGGGAATGGGTCTGAGGCACCAAGAGATCCTGAAATCTCTAATAGAATTACAATCAAGATACTGGTGGCCGGGAATGAGCGTGCAAGTTGATAACTTTGCAATGGATTGTCAGGACTGCAATAGATATGGCAGTTAGGACCAGGAGACTGACAATAGCACAGTCAGTCCAGCCCAGACACCTCTGTTAGATAGCATTAGACTGTCTACACGCAGGCGTCCCAACGGACGTATGCGGTCCCACAACTACTAGGACGAGATTCATTTGGATGTGGCCCCAGCGCTCGGCAGACGCTGGAACTGTTAGAAAAGATTTGCGAGTCTTTATCGGCACATCCGTAAATGGCATGCTACATTCTGACCAGGGAACTGCGTTTAGCTCTCGGGCTTACAAGGAGGCCATGGCCAGCATGGGCATTGCATTACTGTATTCTAGTCCATTCCATCCCGAGGGAAATGCGGTAGTGGAGAGAAAAAACCATGACATAAAGCAATCTATAACAGCGAGTGCATTAGGTTCGGGTGACGGGTGAGTCAAACATCTAATAAGTGTCCAACGTAGTCTTAATAATCTGCCAAGAAATTCTCTAGGAGGTATCACTCCGTACAAACTTTTGTTTGGTACAAAAATGATCATTCATGATCTCGATTGTCACACTTCAATGGTGAAACAAAAAACCTTTGATTTCAAAGATCGTTTGGCTGTTTTACAGGACTTGAATGAAACAAGAAGGAGTCTAAGTAACACAAAGCTAAAGCCAACGACCACTGAAGATAAACAACCTGTCCCAGCAAGACCTGTCTGGATTCCAAAGATTGGGGATCTGGTCAGAGAAAAGATTGCGCTGAAGATGGAATTTTGGCCTTCTTACAGAAAAGCAGTACCTGTCTTAGCTGTCAGCGGAACAAAATCAGTAGTACTACCGCCCCTTGCTGGTAAAAAGGAGAACCGAGTTGTATCGATCGACCTGGTAAAACCACAATCATGTGGCCAATCATAAGTAGTAGGCCCAGTGGACTCCCAAAAAAATAGCAGAAGACCAAATCTTGCTACAATCCAAGAGGTTCAAACTGAGAGAATAATCTTATTTGATAAACCTGCAGTGAATGAAAAAGGACTATGCAACAAAGCCATGGAACTTGTGCCTCTTGAAACCCAAATTGCAACAGTTCGTCAAGAAACACCTGTCTACAATGATGTAGTATCTGAACATACATATCCAAAGATAAATGAAAATCCAAAAGCAATTCCACCAATTGACAGAACTGCATCTGGCTACTTTATCAACTTCGATGACTTTTCTGATGATCCAAGTGAACATGGAGACAAGCCAGCAAACAAAACTTTGAAAAAGAAAATTACAGAGCTCTTTCATAAACTCAGAGAAACATATCTGATTTCACCATGGATTGAATTATGAATTGTGTTAGGCGTACTTTTCCTCCTTCTATGGCTCATCTTGATTTTAAGTTTGAGTAGATTTATTGATGGAAAATATAGTACAATGGACACAGCAAGTCAGAACATCAACTTGGTCCTGAAACCACACAGATCTTCTCACATCGAAAAACGAGAACTATCATCAATGAACATCACAGCAAATCCTATACCTGGTGGGATATCATGGGACAAAACTGATTATGAAATCTATGGCCCGGTTGAACTCTTGAAATATCCACATCAATTCAAGATCTCTTTAAGTGACTTTGTATCACCTAGTACTTTCTCTGATGATTGGGACTTTGAAAATATTAATAATATGATGTCAGATTTAGAAATGTCAGCAAAATTTACAGAACATGATTATTTACAGTGTTCTTCGAATTATGAAGAAATGCATTGCTTCAATCACATTGGGCATCATTATCTGCATAAATCTGCTAATCCTAAAAATGTTTTCAGTTATAATCAGTGGGAACCTTATCCAACTCCGCCAAAAGGCAGTTCAAAAACATTTTATGAAAAATTCCCATACTTCTCAGGGTTTAAAATCACTAATACAGAAACGTTTTATTCCAAAATGTTAAATAAGACAGGAATGAAAAACATGTTGACAAATACTAAACTGATTTATTCTGAAAAAGTTTATGAAAAAATGTCTACATTTGGTTTTGAATTTTGGAAAAATAACATTGAGACAAAAACCATCTGGAGTACAAAAGAGTGACAGGTACAAGGTTTAGAATCAATATTTAGAGCCTGCATGATCCCAGAACAAATAATGTTCCAAAATGACACCATTCAACAGACAACCTGTCTTGGCCTAGCCAAGATAAAAGATTTAAACAACCCGTCTATACCAAAGCCTATGCCTGATAAAAATAAAACTACAGATGAGGGGTTAGACGTGTCCAATATTTTACAACAAAACAGAACTATTCCTGATTGGAACAAATGGTTGATCTGGCCCACAGACACCAATAACTGTCAAGATAGATTCCTGAACAAAACACAGGGGTTCAAACAGAACAGGCCAGACCCAAGATATTCCTAGAGACAACATCCAGGGATAATTACAACATATAGTGTAGGAAAACTATGCCTCGAATGGCTACAGAAATCCACACTACCCGAAATTAAGCAACATTTAACTTTACTTAAAGAAGGTGCTGACTTGCGAGATTTCATAATGGGACCTCGCAAACAGCGTCAAAAACGTTTCATATACGCCGGTATATACGCAGCTTCCAATGAAGCTTGGAAAATAACACAAATTGAAACTGCAGAAAAAATACGAGAAATTGATCGTATTAATTTGGAAAAATCACTTTCTGTAGTGGACAATGGGTTAACAACTCTGTCCTCCAGAATATATTCACTGGACAGCATTGTATCATCTGCTATTGATATATTAGAACAGGATATGCTAATGTTACAACATGGTCAATCCCAATTGCGTTCTATTGTACAGCTAGGCTGGACGTTACAAAACCTCAGTTCAGGCTAAGTGCCATGGCATCTGATAAACACAACATCATTATTTTCTATCTTTAACCTTACTGATAGACAAATCTTGTTGGCACAAAAAGGAGCAGACTATACGGTGTTGAGCATTGAAATACTAGAAAAATTACAATTGACAATGTCAGAACGACCGGTCATTGAATGGATAATACATGGCACCATTACAATCCCGATAACAACGTTTGAGTTTCAATACTGCCAAAAGTATATACCAGCAGGCCTGTATGGAAGGTTGGGTAAAGGATACATCAAGTCAACCTGGAATTTGCCTTATACACATAGATGTTATAGTGAGGGGAATAATAGGTATTTCTTAGTGTTAACAATTATAAAAAGTCACTAAGCGGTACACTTCTGTGTCAAGGGATTAACTTGCATGGAGCCTGCGAAGCTTCATCAAACAACCTTTCATGTCATCTGCACGGCACCCCTGCTACACAGATAGAGCCCTTTTTCAGACAACTTTCCAACGGTAGCTACATTATAATAAGTTACCACACCTGTTGTGGCATGATGCCAGGAAAAGCCTATCTCCTGAGCGTTACTTCCCGGGTCATTTGTTGTATGCAAGTATTGTATCCAAACAGTAATCCAGAAATGGAGGCAGCAATATGGCATTCTGTGAATATCTCTTCTATTTGAATTGATACTTTAAGCAGAATGAAGTCTATACTTTTACAGACAACTGTGCCTTTAACCTCGTCCAAAGAGACTTATGATCTGCAAGTTGCAAGGACAGCGGCAGAGATACATACCCTATTATCGACAAATTGCCCCGTGCATTTCGTAGAAATGTTAAGCCAAATATTAAACATGTCAGATACCAGTGGCATCGCACATGTATTTAAGACAATTTGTTCGGGACTGTTAGCACCCTTTGAAACAGTTCTGGGCATCTTCCCGAATTTTGTGCATTCTTTATTCTGTGGCCTGCCTCTTATTTCAGGACTCGTAGCAGGAATTTTATTTTTGTTCCTTCTGCTCCGATATGGCAAGCCAGGTCACAGACAAAACACAGGCTACGATGGAAGAAACGATCCTAGCAATACTATACCGAGAACGGATCACTAAAGTCCTCGGATTGGCCCCGCTAAGAGATCTGAATACTACCTGGTTTCTTTCGTTCAGACCAATCTGGCAAGATTGCATCTTACCTGTGCTTCGATGTCTGCTATGCGGAGAAGAATGCGTGTTGGACGTCTGTCTTACACTACCATCAGCAGTACCAATGGATATCGATGCTTTGCTTGGTTCGGTAACGGCTCACGCAACGTGTTGTCCCCAGCGGCTACCTATTCTGATGAGGGCATTCGTTGAGACTTCACAATTACGATTAAGTGGCGGTGAAGTACGAGATGAAAGCGACACCACACAGGTACAACCTTCTGTGAACATTGCTGATCTTGACATCGATGATGGCAATGAAACTCACATATGCACTATTTCAGCTTTTTTAAACTTGGTAGAAATTTCACCTACTGTTGTAGAGGAATTTTTCACCAGCCTATCTGATTTGATTTTCTCTCCTAACAACGAGAATACATTTTGAAACAGCGAGCACACAGCGTTCCCTGAACTCTGAATTCAGCCTTCAGTTTTCTATAAACAACACTGCTGAAAACATTTGGAACTATTTTTTTCCCTTGAAAGCGAAATCATTTTTCCAAGTTCCAAAATATTTTCCTTTTTTTTGGCACATGGTACTCTGCTTAAAGAAGAACTATTCTTAGAGAACAGAAATTCTATTTTTAGAGACTCTAAGACAATATTTTGAATCAGCCTCTAGCACTTGTACAAACTTGTATAATTATGTGATGAAATGGTCTTGACCTTCTCTTCTGTATTAGGAGCCATTTCATAAATGTAACTTTCGTGATTCATTCAGTGAAGATTGTAATGCACTACAAAAAATATTATCTGAATGATACCACTGCTTGAAAAACTTACAGTATAATACTCATTTTTTCGTGTACCTATACCATTTCAAATGCATTTTATGTATTTTGGGGTGGGCTGGAAAACACATGCATACTTATATGTTTATATATTGCTAAGTATTTAGTAATGATGGACATTATACATGGAGTGGGTGTTGTGAACGTATCAAGGACCCTAATTAAATATTCCCGATTCATGCCCTTATGTGGTTATAACAAATCATATCCTTATAAAGGCATAAGAATCATATCCATATTTAGTCATAGCCAATGCAGTCAAAATACGGCAAGGCTACTTCCCTAGACTCCTAGAAAGTACAACGCGTTCTTTAAACAAACCAAGCCTCCAGCAGCCCGGGAATTCCCCTGCTTCTGTTTTGATTTGTCCTAGAACTCCTGAGAGTCCTGAAAGAACTGCCAGTTCTTAGTGCCAGTTCTTAGTGACGTCTTATGTCCAACCTTACGTCAAACTCGGAACCTTCCAGGTATAAATATACCAACATCTGCCTTAAGCAACACACAGTGGTTTGGAGCAGAGCGGCTATCTACTTACCCAAAGCCCAGCTGATGCAAAAGCCGAAGGAAGTAGACCCTCCCATTTGACGCACTGAGAGAGACGCTGTCTTTTCTCCTGCCAAGAAATCCAGCTCCAGTGTTTCCAGTCACCCTTGCGGGTTGCTGGGAGATCGAGTCCTGAGAAAGAGATACGAGACCTCCTTCATTCTAATACCAAGGTAGGAGCTGATTAGATCCTTAGAGAATTCTTGATTCAGATTCTTGGCAAAAATAACTTAACTTAAACTGCAGCTCACTTACTCCTTCCCACGTATTAGGCTTAGGTTAGGTACACCAGGGTAGGCATATGTTATGACCGGATTCTCAGACCAGATAGGACCAGCTCACCAGAGCACCACCAATCCAGCCAAAACGTAACCACCTCCCTCCTCAGGACCCATCTATCCAGGCACCTGGGTACCTACCTGAGGATGGGGAATTAGCAATATACAAGCTCATATCATCAGAAACACCACTAAATCTATAGGGATTACTAGGAATACTCACTGATTACTAAGGACATCCATGCCCTACACCACACTCATACCTCATAGTCTCGCGACCACATGGGCCCAGACTAATCTACCCTAGGGCAGTTCTGATTAGTTACCATTACACACTGACCACAACCAGTGCTCGCCCAAGCCACAATCCTGTGGGTATATGCACCAGTGTCCCTCCTGGTGTTCTCTCTATTTCCACACCAGTGTCCCCCCTGGTGCTCTCACTATTTCCACACCAGTGTCCCCCCTGGTGCTCTCACTATTTCCACACCAGTGTCCCCCCTGGTGCTCTCACTATTTCCACACCAGTGTCCCCCCTGGTGCTCACTTACTTACATTACAAGCCGCAATCTTGCGGGTATATACACCAGTGTCCCTCCTGGTGTTCTCTTACTTACAAGCCACAATCCGGTGGGTATAACGCCGCATCCCAACGACGATCACTTTCCTATGAATACCTTCAGCTCCCTCTCTCTCTATGTTGGGAAGTTTCTCTCACTATTCACTAGGGGATCACTACTACAATATTATGAATAAAGGCCGAATTACTTAGTGTATAACTTATTCTCTTAGCTCAAGGGCTCCTCTCTCCCTAATTATTCAGTTATTACTTACCTGATCAGGGGTAGCATCTGTTCGTGCAGTAACACCTGACTAGAAGAACAGGTTACCTTTACTGTATAAGAATAAGACATACGCTGGTTCACTAAGAACTGGGGTATCTTTATTACAATAACAATAAAATGGGAATAGACACATACATAGATCTGCGGGGTCTCTGTAAAGCTTTATTACTATACCACATCCACATGTAACTAACAGGGACTGTAAATAGACTGCACACCCACATGTAACTAACAGGGACTGTAAATAGACTGCACACTGCTGAAAGAAAAGGGATTAGCAACACAATAGGGGGCTTTAGCCTAGGAAATAAAAGACAAGATTAAGGTGTAAGTGTAAAGCAAACTAGTTTAGAATACCTCACCCTATTAGAAGGAATGTTTCTCTCTCTCTCTGGTGGAATCAGGGCTCTCTCTCTCCCTCCGTCACCACAGCTTCACTCCTCTGGCTCAACTGCTCCAGCTGGCAGCTTCAACTCCTCCATCTGACTGGTAACTGCTTTAATGCATCCTGATAAACTGGCAGCTCCAGCTGACAGTTCTAACTTCGTTCATCTGACTGCTCTCTCCAGCTTCAGCAATTATCTGCCTTCTCTCTCCATTCCAGAAAACCAATTGAACTGAACTGTTCTCTTCAGCTCCAAAAACCATCTTACTTCTCTCTCTCCAAGAACCAAACTGACTGACTGACTCTTCTGCACTTCACTAATATGGAATGCTCTCCCCTCATGGAAATTTCCAACAGAGGGCTGCCTCCCACCGAATTCCTGTGCCAGCTCCAGGGCTCTCCGCGCAAATACAGTGGCCATCTGCATGTTACGTCTGGGCCCAAGAGACAAACACATTCTTTCGATAAGAACCAGTCTCGGCTGGTTTTCCCATAGCGAACAACACCTTATAACTAAAACATTACCTTTACCCTGCAAGCATCTCAGTCTGCAGGGACAGAAAGCAAAATGGAGTCTCTCTAGTTCTGGGCCTTGTAGGCCTGAGAAGGATGAAATAACACTTAGCTCTGTCAGAGTACATACACAAACCATACCAATATGTAATATAAAGTCAGGACTACAGGATCCACCCTCTACTATAGGTAGGATGATGAAAGGACACATAATTATGTCAAAGCCAATAGGCAATAGATGGATTAGAGTCAAGAATAAGGGATCTATCATCATATAAAGCAGCTATCCTCTAGTTTATGCTTCTAGGTCTGGAAAAAGGCCTTAAAAGGACCAACACAAGGCAAGAATAGAGATTCAAGATGGTAGCAAGCTTAAAGTCACCATCACTCAGAAATAGAGCCAAAAACCATGTCAGCACAGCGTATTTTAGAAGTACCAGTTGAGTACATTTAGTCAACTTTTATCATTATATGTATTGTATATATTTTATCAGTTTTAAGTATTATATGGCTCAGAAACCATATAAATGCTTTTACAGTATTATTTCATAATATTCCTTTTACTGTACGCACTTTACTTTATGACAATTATTCCAATTGTGGCAATTCACTTCTCTTGCATGAGAAAGAAGACTGCTCAATAAATAACAACTTTTATTGAAAACGCCCGTCTCTCTATTTCTCTGCACTCTGGTGAAACTAAGCATGCACGATTGACTGAGTGAAATAGCTATCTATTGATTTCACACGACTCTGGAGATATACTCCTTATTCTGGAGGGAGCAAAGTTGTCATGTTTATGCGGTTGTCAGAAGCTAATCCCTTCTTGTCTATTCAGGAAAGTTAACTCATTCCTGTTCACTCGAGAAAGTTTCTAGTGACCTCTGAGCTTGCTGGCATTCATAATTAGGTCTAACATATTCAATAGAGACCTAGTCGACCTCAGTCCTACGTCTAAACTATTGTTTATGTTATTCCAATGCGCAGAGCCTATTGGGAATATAGGAACTACACTACAGAAGTTTGCCTGGTACTGCTCAAGAAGCTGTGCCTAGAAAGATATAAAGATATTGAACAGACCACAAGCAATGAATGATGCTTAGGGAATTCCACAAGACATTGTGTGTGTGTGGATAACTTGATCATATAAAGGTTAATGTTTTGGCCTAGGTAGGTGAGAAATAATTCGATCCATAGAACAGCAGATCAAATATGCCTGCGCAATGTTCTATCCTTTTAAGAAAAATCGTGTGGACAGGCAGGACATAGGCAAAGAAAAAGCCAAGAAATATAACATATTTTTTCTTGTATTTGGCCATGGATAGAAGGAGGTCTTCCCTAATGTTGGCTTAGAAGCATTGAAAGAAATTGTCAGTTTTCTACAGAGATGACAACACTGCCCTATATCCTCTTTCTAAAAGACTGCATTTTTTAAAATATGAAAATCGCAATCACTCAAACTAGTTCAATTGGGAACCTTAGATCAGAATGTATGCCTAATTGCTGCAATCCCAGAAGCAGTTCAATGCTCCAGGTGAGGAATGTTTTATTTTCTGTGGCTTCATTAACATTTTAAAGTGTGATTATACCTTGTATTAAGGTGTGCAGACTCTGAATTGCGATCATCAACTTCATTTCCTTCAACAGGAGATGGTAGAAACAAAAAAGTTAGGGGTGAAAATGAGGATAATATTATCTGTTCCGTTTTTTCCACCACTATGATGATCCTTCATAACCTGATTATCCCGAGTCTCTTCCTCTTCTACCTTAAATTCAAAACATCATCCTTCTCAGACACCAGACTTGATGTCAAAGCTTGACAATCCCAGCCCCCAGATATACTTCTGTAAAAAAAAATGTTGTCCCAACATTTTCATTTGTGATTTGTATTTTTGGATTATTAAAGAAGTAATTTATCTTGGATAGACATTGCTGATCCGGGCCACATTTTTCTGGATGATATTTCTAAAAATGGCTGATGTGTGATGTAATATTTCATGAACCATGACACCTAAATACTTCATTTTGGTGTCAAAACATAGGTTTTGGGGGTCAAGTAATTTTATAGATACAAAAAATTATTCCTCAGAGAAACCCTTCTGCCATTTTCCAAAATGGCAACTATAATACAGTAAGATGAGACTTATGTATAAATGAAACAAATAATAATGTTGTTTAAGCCTTTTTTGTATACACCAAACAAAGTTTATGATCTGAATATGAAAAAAACAGTGTTTATCACTCCTGTTTTAGACACATTTTTGTAGTTCACTTTATTTGTTTCGGCCATCGCTTGTGGTATATTTGCAGAATGTTGAACAATTGAGAAGAGCATATAGATAGGGACATCTTTCTGTAGCACAGGTTTTACAAGTACATGTATGTGTAAGTTCCGTAGGAACAGGCTTTAGATATTTCATAGGTTTAGCACCCAATGAAAATCTTCCCAACCATATTCACACTGATCTTTCTCTACATATGCATGATCCAAAATATTTACACACCTGCTGATCAAGTAGAACACTCTTTTATTGTCTTCACATACAGAATATGACATCGGGAAAAGGTCACTTAGCGGGACTGATGTCTTGAAATCACTGTACTGAAGATCATCAAATGTGTGACAGTCAGAACTTGTTTTCCACACACGCACAAAGTATTTTTCTACGTCTTTAAATTTACATTTTAGAAACTTTACAGTTTCAGCAGTTACAGTGCCAAGCTTTGTTCCCATTTTTCTGATAGTGCCATCACCAGTAAGAATATGTGCCTTGATAAGAACACTTGGCATCTCTTGGTCACGTTATGTGTACAGAATATGAATTAGGATTGTGTCTTTTCTTTCCTGTTCCATAACATATTCATAACTCTGACAATTTGTGTCTTATAAACAGTAGCACAATAATAACATCTGTGTCATTTGACAGTAATTTGACTCGATTGAAACCATTTTGAACATCCCACTCAACATGTGGCACACCATGAAGATCAGCCTCCGCCAATTTGCTGTTAAGTTCTTGAACAATATGGCCTGTACCCTTTGAATATATATCTGCAGACACCAACTCCCCATTGACAATCATTCCACATAATTGGAAACTCAGGGGCATATTAGCAAGAACCTCGTTAAAATTATCGCTGTTTTAGCGGCAGGAAACTGCTGCTAAAATGGTGATAGTGGGCTAGCTAATATGCGTTATAGAATTCCAATAGAAGCCCAGTGTAGATATGCAGGACTTCTAATCTGGGTTTCTATTGGAGTTCTATAACGCATATTAGCAAGGCCATTATCGCCATTTTAGCGGCAGTTTCCTGCCGCTAAAACAGCGATCATTTTCACAAGGTTCTTGCTAATATGATCCTCAGTGTTAACTGAAGCATCAGCAATGCTTCAGTGAGTTAACATCTCAAAGTTCATCTTGTTAGATGTTAATGACCAGAATTTATCAAGTTGCATAGGTATAGGTGTTGAATGTTTGATGCAGACAAGGTAAATTGTTCCACTTGTAGACTTTCGTCTGATTCTCTCACATTATTTGACAGACAATTCAAAATAACTGTCAAAGACAATGTGCAGTTCCTGCAAGGTGTGCACTGACTTTGATATGTGTAGAACAGTCTAAACAACCTCTCCGAAGTTTTGTATTGATGAAATCTTGACCATTCTCAACTGTGACATATAGCCACAACTACAGCAGTTTTCAACGAGGGCACCTTTTAGAATTACAATTCTTCAGGTGAAAGCATTTGTCAAGCTCTTCTATGAGTTTGTGCTTCAATGGTTTGGTTGTAGCATCTCCATCAAATAATGCGTTTGTTGGAAGAAGATCATGCAACAGAATGTCCTTGATAAATCCACCCTTTCTTTTGTTACATCCATCTCTCTATGTGTTTGCGAAGGTTTTTGTAAACTGTTTTGTAGTTGCTTGTTGGGCAAAACTCTTACTATTTTAATTAAAGCTTGAAAATGCTGCTTTAGTAATTATGTCAAACAACTTTTTCCCTTTCAATACAATATCTCCTGCTTCAATTCTGCACATAGTTTTGATCCATGTTCCAGGACACCTAGTTGACGTGTCCTGTTATGCACATATTTTTTGGTCACAAAGTTGTGTAGTCGCACAGGCTCATCCATTTCAAAGGGGTTACCTTGCTGCTGCATATAATGAAGAAAGCTGCCAACATGTTTATTAAAAGGTTCCCCTCTCTTTCCCACAAGTTTTTGGTGAGGAACAGTTTCGCAATGGAACATTAATTTTGAATTTATCATCTTTTTGAAAACACTGCAAGTAGAAATTACTTCATGATGAACTAGCTGCCATTGAGCAGCATATTCACTTTTTACATGTCTGACAATCAATCCCCTTGGAGGTTTTCTGTGATCTCTGGATTGTCTGTTCCAGTTTCATATCTAAAGCCATAGCATTGAACTTTCCCTCTCTGTCTCTCACCACAAAATGACTTTGGATGAACTTTCTGTAGGGGCATAGGTTTTTTACCTCTATGCACTTTAGTCTTTCCAAATACCAGGACCCATATCTCAGGTAGTTAATGCAATCAAATTCGTGAAAAACAGTTTCAGTGACTCCTCAGTCCTGATGTGCAGCTCCTACTCACCTTCCTGATCAGCATGTAACAAGTTTTTCACTAGAATATCATGTGTAAAACATTTCCCCAATACTTGCAAAGTTCAGATTTATCTTCACATTTTTTGACAAACTCTTTGAAATTGGTTGTCAGGTTTTCTGATTTTTAACTGAGTGCATTGAATATTTCCTGGCTTTGCATTATGTCTTTTAAATGTAGCGCACCCTGTGCCTTGTAATCATTTGAGATAAGATATTCAAAATCTAATTTGCCATTCTTGTTCCAGAAAGCATTCTAATGCAAAGTTTCTATATCCTCATATATGATGAGCATACCTTGTAAGGAATTAACATAATGAATTTCGCTCAGTACTGACTGAACAGTCTTGCTTGCAAAGATTTCACCCTCAATCCGTGCATTGTCTATGTCACATCCACTAAAATAATTTCTGCATACTGCAACAAAACTTTTGTCATGTGGAAAATGCTCACCATTGGTTAAAGATCATAACATTCTACTGGATTGCTCATAAAAATATCAGCTACAGTACGGAAAACACCTTCATCACACAAAGTTAGCAGGAGAGGCTTGTCTTCATGCTAACCATGCACATTTTGGAAATGTTTTATAGCTGTGTATACTGTTGTGTAGTTTGTGCCTGGAGTTGGTATTTCTAGTAAAAACCCAACCTTCTTTAGTGGGATAGTATTCTGGGAGATCAGAAAATGAATTCCAGCATACTGAGGAACTGGCTTTTCTTCATCCTTCAGTTCGCACAGAATGAGCGATATGATACATTCAGTTAAATCAACTTTGCAGACTGCAACATCAGGTAGAAGAACATCCATGTTCCCAGAGGCTTGGAAACTTTCAGGTAGACTGTGACATGTTGATTACTTGTAGTGATTTTGCACATGTTGATAAGGCAGTTGGGTTATAATTTTGCAGGCCACTGCTGACACAGCTTGTTTTCCAGCAGCTACTTCATTGGTACAGTCTTGTAAAAGCATCATGACAATATCATGTGTGGTGGATGTTCCAGACAAAGAAGAGCCGTCTTTCCAAAGGAAAATTATCAAGATCAGCAATTGTATATACTTTCATAGTAAAGAGAATTGGAAGTGGTGTACAGTTGGATTCACAAGATTTTCAGCATGAGATGCTAGCAAGTTCCTGCTCCGCACTATGTTACTATAAGTTGTTGATACGCCAGTCATATTCATTGAAGTGATTAGCTCTCTACTTTTGCACTTGTCATAGATTGCATGGGCAGTCATCATGTATAGAGGAGCTTTCTGTTTGCCATGATGTAATTCATTAAACATGATTTGGAAAAGACGTTACATTGCACCAAATAAGTCTGTTGGTTCATTAGATTGACTTCCACTTCTTCACTTAAATCTTTCAAGCCATCATAAATGTTGTCGGCTTCTGTTCCGAACTCAAGAACTTTAGTTTGAATCAGTTTTGCTTTCCTGATATCAAACAATCATATAAAAAATGTTAAAACAACTTCAGGCATTCTTGTAAACTCCCATGATGTGCGGAGCTCTGGGTCATCACAAACTTTGCTGGGATGTATCTCACTAAGTGTGCACCTGTAACCATCACTCAAGAGTACAAACTTAACTGAAGGCTGGAGGTTAAGTTGCTGCAGGGCGCTCATTGTACATTTGTGTTTTCAAATGAATGCACAAATGCAGTTTGGGTGGGCTCACAAATCCACTGCAAAATCATTCCCCTTGCTGTTTAGATCAGCTACTTGGCTGAAAACCTCATCTTGGAAGAAACTAGTTGCAGATAAAAACATGTTTGGCTTTTGAGGCTCACATGCCCTGGGCTTTGTTCTTTCATCAATCCCTCTGGCCCTTGTTCTGGCTAAACCACAGATAACACATTTAAGAACCTCTGCTTCTGATCAGTTATTGGAGGTGGATGAGGGATGGACATCGGTCATCTAAGTGGATGGGCATTCAGTTTGGTTGTCATCGCTTTCTCAAAAGACTTGAATTCTTGTTGTGATTCACCAGTTGCTGCTTTTTTTATGAATGTATTCTAGGCTTTTTTCTATTGTATGCTACGTGTAGCACTTGTTACAATGATAACATATTTGATCCTCTTCACCAAAAAGTTTCAATCTTGTGTGAACTTGGTCTTGCCATATTTTTGCAGCATCTCAAACTCTCTTCTGTCCAGCCACAGTTGATGTTAGCTTTTCTTTGGATCAGTTTGGCACATGACACATTTTTCTTTGTTTAAGGAGTCCTCAAATTTTGTAGTTAGTAACACTCTGTCAGGAGGTAAAGAGTCTCTCTACCACCCGCTTCGCTCATGTTTACAATTTTGAATCAATGCAAAACCTGAAACAAAAACAATATTAAAATCAATTACCGGAATGATGGCTAAAACCATCATTATAGAGCTGCCCTTTTGGAAAATGGCATAAGGGTTGATCTGAGGATTTATTTTCTGTCTCTAAGAGACTACTTTACCGCCAAAACCTAAGACACCAAAATGAAGTGTATAGGTCTCATGGTTCCTGAAATATTGCAGCATCACTGCAAAACATCCGCCATTTTTAAAAATGTTGTCCAGAAAAACTCGGCCTTGATTAGCAATGTCTGACCAAGCTAAATTACTTCTCTAATGATACAAAAATACAAATCAAACATTAAAGTCTCTGGGCAACTATTTACAGATGTATATCAAGGGGCCAGGACTATTGAGCTTGTTCAGCCAGTGTTCAGCCAGTGCAAGGCCCTTGCTGCAGGTATACTTTGAAATGGCTACTGTACTGTGCCTGTTGCACTTGCATTGATAGATATTGTTCTAGCCACACATACTGAAGCTTGGAGGTAAATGTGACAATAGCTGTTTTGGTGAATCTGATATAAACTATTCTGCTACTTACTGTATGTCTTCCAGTTGTTTACATTTGCAGAACAGTTCCAGCTGCAAAATTCTGACACCCCACAAGATACGGATTGGCATATATTTCACATTCCCTTGTACAATTACTGCCATTCTCTTTGTAGAACCACAAAGCTAGGTTGAGTTCCTCACAATAAAAAAGTTACTGTTAAATATATTTTCTGCTATGTGTCATGATATTTTATTCTTTTAAAAGCTAAATTTGGCAATTAAGCCACACTAAGAAAGAAGGTATAACATTATGGCTGATCAATGCATGGTTTGCTTTAAAATGAAGAAAAAGACGGTGCAGATAACACATTGAAAGACTTGGTCAAATTAATATTATACGTTTCTAACAAACATCTTAGTGCTCACCGATCATGACCTTACCGCCCGACCAAAATAAATACGACAGTTCTAAACTAAATGACTAATTACCTAAAAGACAGTAAAAACAACCACTTTATTAAAGCATGCTTACTGATCAAACACTAGAGCAGGAATACTTTATTTACAAAACATACCACAAATCGACCATTCTTTATTGCATATTCCAAGTTATCATGATAATAATCCCAACCTACAAACAAAATTAAAGTTACCACATCAAAACTTTATTCAAAACCACTTGTTGTCCTCAGGGGCTGGTGGGTGGGTCAAAATTGGCTCTTCGTTCCGTCTCGAGCTCACGTGCAGCGAGGAGGTGCAGCTTCAGAGCACAGGAACAAGAGGATGCTTTCTTGGCTTGTTGCTCCTTTTATCCGTCTTCAGGGCGGGCGTAAACCCGCCCCGGCCTGCCCCCAGGGCGTGGCCGGCCGCGTCAGTGTCTAGGCCAGCCCACTCCAGGGCGGGAAAAAGGCGCGCCCCGGCTACGCCGCTTCGGGCATACCAGCCGAGGCTCGCCTCCCGCCCAAGATGGCTTCCCGGGGGGATCGTGGTACTCCACCATACATTCGGGGGGACCGAATGGTCGCCCCTTTCCATATGGCTGAGATACCCGCCACCCCCTCTCAACACAATCCCCAAGGATGGGAAACCGGAAACAGTTCTGAACTTTTGGAAGACGGGAGGGAGTGACCCTCCCGGCCGTATTTATTAAAATATGAAAATAATTAAAACATTAAAATAACAGTTTCATATTATGTACAATTTCATTACCACATTGCGATGTTTGGCTAACCTTAACATATTCTCTAATACAAAGGTTCTCCTAGCCGAACTAACATCCTACAAAATATTAACTTGCAATTTGAAATTGTACATCCTAACGTTTAAGGGCCAACGGCAAGGTCGTAACCGGTGTCAAGATCCCTAAACCAGACATATCCCCCTCACTTGTGAGGGGCGACCGCACAGAGGTGTACCTCAAGTGCAACTACCAATTTCCCTTGACTTGACGGGGGCCCCAATAAACTCGACGCCACTTAAAGGTCGTCCGAGGACTCGTGTGAGGTATCTAGAAGGTAGCGTAGACCCCTCCCCAAACCCCACACAACTTTACCACATCTGCCGTCGCAGATGTCCTGGCCCCGGGAAATTCCCCAGGAGGGGGCTGTAGCCCCTCCTACCCAGGAAGGGGCCTTGACCGCCTTTCCTTTCCTTTCGGCGGCCCATCCTTAGAAGGGACCGCCTCCCCGTTGAGGGGCCAATGGCCACCTCCCTCGAGCGCTCCCATCCGTAATGGGTGACGCCCACTCATAGGGATCTTCCAATTAGTGCTCACCGATCATGACCTTACCGCCACAGTCCGGATAGTTGACCGGCTATCCGGACCCCCCACAAAACTCCTACCTAAAGGTCATGTCTTAAAGTCTTTAGCCAAGCTATCAAGTCTCCTATGAGTAACTCGTTCCCCACCCGGGACAAGTGAACACCATCCCCCAAATACATACTGTCACCAGTAATACAACCATGCGAAATAGAATGCAGTGTATTGGAACGGAACAATCTACTCACTTTGTTATTAATTTTTCTTACTGAATGATTCAGAGCAGAAACAGAAATAGCCCCCCGCCATACTTTTCGTGGGATCATATGGGACCATGCAATCGTGCACCCTGGAACTCTCCTTGCCAACCAACTCACAGTGGAAAGCATCGCCTCAAGAAGAAGTCGTCTACCAGTGGTGACCAAATCATTGCCCCCAAGATGTACTATGACTATAGACAGCGGTGACCTCATCCGCCCTAGCAAACCCTCGAAAAATGATTGAAACTGGTCAATACAGAGTCCGCCCCTTCCGTAGAAGGACACCCTGTACCCGTATTCCCCAGCCACGTGAATCATGTCACCTGCTTTGAATACGTCCGCGGCACGCCTCACGTATGAGTGGCCCACGACCCACACCTCCTCTTTCACAGCCGGTGATGTCTGACCGCTGGCCCGGTGTTGGGTCGACTGCATAGTCCGCCCCGCCTCGTAGGCTTGCGCAACTGAAACCAAACAAAAACAAGAAGCGTGAGTACATCAGAGCCATACGAGACCAGGGGGGGACAGCACTCCTGGTACTGCTGGATCTTTCTGCGGCCTTCGACACGGTTGACCACAAGATCTTAGTCGACCGTGCCGAACGACTGGGGGTCCAGAAAACTGCTCTGGACCTGCTTGTATCGTTTCTGGCCAATAGATCACAAGCAGTATCTCTAGGACCCTACCAATCATCGAAGGTGTCTCTGCCGTGTGGGGTCCCTCAAGGCTCATCCCTGAGTCCGACACTATTTAATATCTACGTGTCGGACCTTTCAAATGTCATCAAAGCATTTGGGATGAGCCTGACCTCCTACGCCGATGACACCCAATTGGTACTGGCTATCAAAGGGGACGGGGAGGAAGTGGCCAATCGATTCACGAGAGGAATGATGGCAATAGGTGACTGGATGGCCACGAATTGTCTGAAACTCAATTCAGAAAAAACTGAAGTGGTCATCTTCGGTCACCTCTCCCCGGGCTGGTCACCTGTCTGGTGGCCACCATCTTTCGGTCCCCCGCCGAGTCCAGCTAGCAAAGTGAGAAATCTAGGCGTCATCTTCGATGCTGGCCTCAATTTTATGGCACATGCGAATAAAACTGCGGCTTCAGCTCATATGAAATTGAGAATGATTAGGAAAATACTACCTTTCCTACCGAACACGGCCGGGAAAACACTGGTCAGCTCACTAGTCCTGTCCTCCTTGGACTATTGTAATGCTCTATTCTTAAATGCCCAAGTCCGAGTGACAAATAAGATGCAGTCAATCCAAAATGCAGCCGCACGAATGCTGGCTGGGATCCCCAAGTTCGCACCAGTTACAAACATCATTAGGGATCTCCATTGGCTCCCGATACGCAGCCGTATCAAATTCAAATCGCTGTGTATTGTTTACAAGTCACTCAATAATCAAGGTCCCCACTTTCTCAAACAGAATCTTCTCCATCATGTCCGAACCCGATCTCTTCGTTCCTCTATTCAGAACTTCTTGGCTGTGCCTTGCACTAGAACAGTCACCTGGGGCGACAGGCGTTTCCTGGTTGCCGCCCCTAGACTCTGGAACACCCTTCCTGCACATATCCGAGCAAGTCCCTCCCTGTTCACATTCCGCAAACAGCTAAAGACGTGGTTATTTGACCAATAGCCTTGTATATCTTCTTTACCCAATTGCTGATCCATCCCTTAACTAGCGCCGAGACGCCCACGGGTATTCGCCGCGCTCTACAAATGTCAATAAATAAATAAATAAATAAATAAATCATTACAGTTTCACAACATGTGCAACCGCACATACCTTTTATAACAGTTGGAGGACCAACGCCCCACACGTTTAACTTGTTCGACATTCAGACCCCTGGCTGTAGCCTCTGTAGCAGCCCCTATCCGAAAGGAATGGGTCCCAAACTCGCCCGGGTTCAAGCCCGCAGCGGCAATCGACATCGCAAGCACCCGCTGAAACTGAAACCTCGTCAGTGGGGTGGCGTCTGCGTGTCTCAACAAAGTCCCCCCCCATGATGCCACCCTTTGTGCTAAATACTCCTCTACACAACTCACCGGGCACATGGAGGACCCGGGAATCCCTTGTATAATCATGCAGTCACCCATCGCACCCTGATCGGTCTTGGACCTGACGAACGAGACAGTCACCGTCCCCCCTCTGACCTGAACGTGCTCTCGGCACAGTCCCCCCATCACATCCTGCTTGTTCCTTGCCACTAGTTCGCTCACCCGCATAGCCCCATGGAATGCCAGCGTAAAAGCGGCTCGGAATAACACTGTTTCATACCGGGATGAACACGTTGCAGGGAGTATGGATAATAACAGGGCCAACCTATCCAAACCTATCGGGCGCCTTTCATCTACTCTGCGACCCTCAAGGCGTTGCCACCCACGCAGCGCTTTTTGCACAACAAAAGACGCAGTCGGGTCCTGGATCCCATGAGCCCTTGCCATGAAGGAAATGGCGGCCCGATGCCTCTGGGCCGTAGCCACTGATTTGCCTGCCTGATGTAAAGACAGCAAGAATTTTATTACTAGCTCTTCCTGGCCCCAAAGCTCTCCCCTAGCAGTCCCCAAAAAGGCCCAATAGGCTCGGAACGCCCCTTCATATGCCTTCCTTGTCCGGGGTGCTAAACTCTCTCCCACGAGGTTCTGTAGTTCGGGGCACCGAGAGACCAGAGAGCTTCGGGAAAGGGTGCCGCCACCGGGTCCGCTGTGGGCAGAAAACCCCAGAAGGCCTGCATACGGAAACGAGAAAGCGCATCAGCTGCTTGATTCATTATCCCCGGCACATGTCTTGCCCTAAATAACACGTTTAATTGCAAACACAATAACACAATTTCTTTGAGCAATCTCAGCATCCATTTGCATCGTGCTGCCTGGCTATTGATACACTCAACCACGGTCATGTTATCGGACCAAAACACCACAGAGTGATCTCTGAATCCCTCAGGCCAAGTTTTCAGGGCCACCAGAATGGGAAAAAGTTCAAGAAAGGCAATGTTACTGGTCAGCCCACACTCATGCCACCATACCGGCCATTTTTGAGCTGACCATTGTGTGCCGAATATGGCACCAAAACCAATGCTCCCAGCCGAATCTGTCCACAGCCCCAGCTCTTCGGAGGACACCGCCGGTTTATTCCAGACAATCCGACCATTGAACTCCGCCAGAAATGCCAACCAAATGCGCATGTCCTGGCGAACCTCAGCCGAGAGCCTCGTGCGATGATGACCCTCCTTCAGGCCGATCATGGCTTGAGCGATCGAGCGGGAGAAGGGGCGGGCCATCGGTATTACTCTTAGGGCAAAATTCAACTGTCCCACCAATTGTTGTAATTGATGTAGTTTAACCTTAGACTCACTTATACACGTTTGCAGGGATGCCCTGAATCTCAACACTTTGTCTACTGGTAAACGAAAACAACCTTCTTCAGAGTCGAGCTCGATCCCCAGAAACTCGAGGCAAGTCGAGGGACCCACAGTCTTACCTGGTGCCAATGGCACGCCAAACTGATTCATCAAGACACCAAATTCAGTCAAAGCCTGTCCACATGCCGGATCCCCGGCTGCCCCCAGAAACAAAAAGTCATCGAGATAATGCATAACATGTTGAAACCCCGTCTTCTTTGTGAAGACCCATTGCAGGAAACAACTGAACTTTTCAAAATAGGCACAAGATATAGAGCACCCCATCGGCATACACCGATCCATGTAATAGTGACCCTGAAACATGAAACCAAGGAGACGCTGATCGTCTGGATGTACCGGGAGCAACCGGAACGCTGACTCGATATCAGATTTTGCCATCAGCGCACCGGGCCCCAGGCGATTCAATATGGCTACGGTCTCATCGAAGGATGCGTACCGCACCGAACACACTTCTGGGTCTATCGCATCGTTTACGGAAAGACCACGTGGGGCTGATAGATTATGTATCAGCCGAAACTCACCCGGGTCCTTCTTGGGGACCACCCCTAAAGGGGAACAAACAAAGTTAGCAACTGGTGGCACATTAAATGGACCAGCGACTCGACCTCGAGTAACCTCTTTCCGGATCTTTTCCTGTACCACGGTCGTATGTTGCAAGACCGATATCTGGTTCTTACATTTCGCTATACCCTGAAACTCCCCCACTGGGATGCGGAAACCATATGAAAACCCGTTCCGCAACACCCCAGCGGAAGCGTGATCCGGGTATTCGCTGAGCCGGGGAATCATTGCCATGGTATCAATCGGAGTAGGTAAAGGCGCCCCTCGGACTATATCAGACCTGTTTGGCGCCTCCTCTACCCCCGTTATCACCCGTTTTGGCTCTGCACATGGACTCAGGATGGGATGCTTGCCCACACCCACCACATTCGTGCCTAAATTTGCAAGACCCCTGGGGCCTCGTACATTTTCCCCTGTTAAAGTTCCAACAAATCCCCCTTTTACCTGAGTTGCCGATCGGCCTCGAATGGTTGTCGTTACTCGTACCTGATCGAAAGGGCGTCCCAGCATATTGGCGGGAGGATTCACCCACGTTACTCCCTACCAATGGCAACTTCAACATACCAGTATCTTCCATTTTGGACCAAGACACAGAATCATAACAATCCCAAGTTAAGCTTTTATCATGTTCTTTCGCTTTTCTGAAGATATTATCGTAACAGAACCATTGATTGCCCTCGTGTGATATAGAATACCCCATGATCCGTGACTGATAAATCGGCAATTCGGACAGCAATTCGGGCCTACGTTCACCCATGATGGATGTAAAAATCCCCCATGCTCTGCCCCAAGTGCCAATGTTTTCATTTACCTTAAAGGCAGCCATCTTTGCGCGCCAAACACTCGGATGCATGAGCTCCTTCTGGCTCTTAACATGCTCCATCTCATAATGATCGGTAAGCAACGAGAAGATGTTTATATACTCATCTGCCCATATCTTCTCTTTAATAGCCAGAGGGACATGTTGACCCAACTTTTCCCTTCGTGAGGGTGCAGACTCATCCCTTGCAATCGGCAATGGCCGCTTACCTGAACCGGAAGCTGTATCTGCGACTGGACCTGTTCCAGGTGGCTTCTCTACTGCCGCAGCCGCTTCCCTTGTTTCACGCAGTTGCTTCATCAATACCTGCGCGTCGTCAGCCGTGGCGCCCTTGCTACCTTTACCCAACCACGCTGCTAATTGTGCTGCCAGCTCGGGCGGCATATCCTCCCCGGACACGGGGGTGACCACCACGGGAATCGGATTCCCCTCTTCCGGCGCCGGAACTGGTTTTTCGAGTGGGGTACAGGGAACCGGGATGTCTCCCCCAGCTGCTCCCCTTCGGGGCCTCTTGCCTTTTCCTCCCGGAGCTGCTCCTGCCAAAGGACGTTTCGGTCCCCCTTCCTCTTCTTTATCCGCCATTCGCCTCTTTAGGTCGGTCACCTCTTTCATAAGAACACGCAGCATCTGTTCGGTAGTCATTCGTTTTCCCGCTTTCTTGGGCATTCTCCAAACCGAGTATCTGTAAAACAAACAAGAAAGATTACAACGCTCAAAATTGGCTCTTCGTTCCGTCTCGAGCTCACGTGCAGCGAGGAGGTGCAGCTTCAGAGCACAGGAACAAGAGGATGCTTTCTTGGCTTGTTGCTCCTTTTATCCGTCTTCAGGGCGGGCGTAAACCCGCCCCGGCCTGCCCCCAGGGCGTGGCCGGCCGCGTCAGTGTCTAGGCCAGCCCACTCCAGGGCGGGAAAAAGGCGCGCCCCGGCTACGCCGCTTCGGGCATACCAGCCGAGGCTCGCCTCCCGCCCAAGATGGCTTCCCGGGGGGATCGTGGTACTCCACCATACGTTCGGGGGGACCGAATGGTCGCCCCTTTCCATTTGTGTTTTCAAACGAATGCACAAATGCAGTTTGGGTGGGCTCACAAATCCACTGCAAAATCATTCCCCTTGCTGTTTAGATCAGCTACTTGGCTGAAAACCTCATCTTGGAAGAAACTAGTTGCAGATAAAAACATGTTTGGCCTTTGAGGCTCACATGCCCTGGGCTTTGTTCTTTCATCAATCCCTCTGGCCCTTGTTCTGGCTAAACCACAGATAACACATTTAAGAACCTCTGCTTCTGATCAGTTATTGGAGGTGGATGAGGGATGGACATCGGTCATCTAAGTGGATGGGCATTCAGTTTGGTTGTCATCGCTTTCTCAAAAGACTTGAATTCTTGTTGTGATTCACCAGTTGCTGCTTTTTTTATGAATGTATTCTAGGCTTTTTTCTATTGTATGCTACGTGTAGCACTTGTTACAATGATAACATATTTGATCCTCTTCACCAAAAAGTTTCAATCTTGTGTGAACTTGGTCTTGCCATATTTTTGCAGCATCTCAAACTCTCTTCTGTCCAGCCACAGTTGATGTTAGCTTTTCTTTGGATCAGTTTGGCACATGACACATTTTTCTTTGTTTAAGGAGTCCTCAAATTTTGTAGTTAGTAACACTCTGTCAGGAGGTAAAGAGTCTCTCTACCACCCGCTTCGCTCATGTTTACAATTTTGAATCAATGCAAAACCTGAAACAAAAACAATATTAAAATCAATTACCGGAATGATGGCTAAAACCATCATTATAGAGCTGCCCTTTTGGAAAATGGCATAAGGGTTGATCTGAGGATTTATTTTCTGTCTCTAAGAGACTACTTTACCGCCAAAACCTAAGACACCAAAATGAAGTGTATAGGTCTCATGGTTCCTGAAATATTGCAGCATCACTGCAAAACATCCGCCATTTTTAAAAATGTTGTCCAGAAAAACTCGGCCTTGATTAGCAATGTCTGACCAAGCTAAATTACTTCTCTAATGATACAAAAATACAAATCAAACATTAAAGTCTCTGGGCAACTATTTACAGATGTATATCAAGGGGCCAGGACTATTGAGCTTGTTCAGCCAGTGTTCAGCCAGTGCAAGGCCCTTGCTGCAGGTATACTTTGAAATGGCTACTGTACTGTGCCTGTTGCACTTGCATTGATAGATATTGTTCTAGCCACACATACTGAAGCTTGGAGGTAAATGTGACAATAGCTGTTTTGGTGAATCTGATATAAACTATTCTGCTACTTACTGTATGTCTTCCAGTTGTTTACATTTGCAGAACAGTTCCAGCTGCAAAATTCTGACACCCCACAAGATACGGATTGGCATATATTTCACATTCCCTTGTACAATTACTGCCATTCTCTTTGTAGAACCACAAAGCTAGGTTGAGTTCCTCACAATAAAAAAGTTACTGTTAAATATATTTTCTGCTATGTGTCATGATATTTTATTCTTTTAAAAGCTAAATTTGGCAATTAAGCCACACTAAGAAAGAAGGTATAACATTATGGCTGATCAATGCATGGTTTGCTTTAAAATGAAGAAAAAGACGGTGCAGATAACACATTGAAAGACTTGGTCAAATTAATATTATACGTTTCTAACAAACATCTTACTTTTATTTATCCAAAATAAAAGAAAAGAGCTTGATCATTTATACTTTTATGTTGCACGCAATTGCCTAGCAACAGTGTCTATTTAATTTTTTATGGTTTTAAATTGAAGAACACAAATTAAAGAGCACTTTGAATTGTATTGCAAAAAGAATTTAATCAGAGTACAAATGCGCCCATATGTTTGTACTTTTGAAACATTTAAACATAAGCACTAGACCTCTGCGGGTGGTACAGCGAATGATGGATTCCTCACAGCCAGACTCAATATAGATTCATGATGGAGGGGATTGTTTCCATCAATGAATCTCATACATGCATACAAGGTATTTAATGCTAAAGGTGAACAGGAGGGAACATTGACATGTTTCGATTTAGCAAAGCTCTTGATGTTATCAAATAGGATGTTATTTCGAATAGTAAGTGTGTTTTCCAGGAATGCTGTTGAACGACCTGGGGCTCTGTTGTTGCATATTGCAATTTTCATTTCTTCTACCAGCAAAGGAACACTTACATTTTTAGAAACTAAAATACACCAAGACAATGGTATTTGTTTCCCAAAATTCACTGAAAAATCAAAACTTTTCCTCCAACAATGTGCATGCAGACTCTTTTTTTAAGATGGCAAGTCATTTCTTCTGTGCTACAGACATGTAATATGCTGACGTATGGTGGGCCATGTTGTTTACAGCAGTTTTCCTGTTTTAAGGTGGATGGGTAATCCGACAAGTTTGTGAAAGAGTATCCGTCCGCCAAACTATAAATTAGGCCTTCTAAGTTTTTTCGAAATTATTTGTTTGGTACTTCATTTCCGGAAATGCTATGGACACTGATCGCTCTTGTGGGTTGTACTTCTGAAGCGGTCCAAATCAGGATGAATTGTTTTTCTTTGTTTTATAGCTACTGAGTATTAATCTACATAGTCTTTGTTGTGCCACTATACACACTCCTGGGTCAAATACCCATCCCTCCCCAGCGATGAACAGTCTTAGTGAATACATTGGCACTCTGCTCCTCACAGCAGAACATTGGATCTCCAGCAGCCCAATGCTCTTCGCTATAAGATCTGCCTCTGTGCTGTCTGTTACAATCCATTCCTATGCAGCTTAAAAACGTGTTTTTCTTTCTATTTTGGTGAAGGATAAAATATAATGAAAATATATTTTAAGGGAATTTTTTAAAGAGACAGGCGGCTAGTTTGGTATTATTTTTGTTTCAATTACTTTTCCCCAAGCCCCTTTTTTCTCAATATCTTGTGGTATTAGTTGGCGCAACCTTACCAGAGTCTAGGCTGCTTGCTTCTGTTCAGGGCTTTCCAGTATTGATTGGAAGAATGTTAATTCTACAAGGGCTAGGAGGTCTTGTTTGGGCTCTGATGATTGTACATCAGAATTAGCATGACGCGCAAATGGAGTCACTATGGTACATGTGACCTAGGTAATCCTGTTTTAATATAATAGTCCTCATTTTCCTGGACACAGCTTCTGAGGTCACTGAAGAAAGCTACTGTGAACTTTAATTTGCCATCTATTGGTACATTGATGGGCAGCAATACATGCAAAAAGCGAGTAAGGTGTTTTATTTATCTGAGTAGTCCATCATTATCATCATGGAACCTTGGCGATACAAAGGGGCTTATTTATGAGCCCTTACGTCACTTTTGCTCTGCCAATGCGTCACTTTTTGTGACGCACCAGCAGCGTAAAAAATGCACCTTGTTGCGTCATATTTACAAAGTGGCGCATCTAGGTAGATGTGTCACTTTGTAAACCCCTGCACCACATACCTGCACCAGGCATAATGTACAGGGTGGGCGTTCTGACGCAAGTAAGCTTTGTAAGTCACGCAGTGAAATCTATGAGATTTCACTGCGTCACTTCTAGGACGCAAATGCGTCAATATCTTATGCCTGCCTCACAGCAGGCGTAAGACTGATGCAGGCACATTTGAAATGGGACTTGCCCATGTGAAATGACTCATTGAGGGAGTTGCATCACTTTTTTGACACAGAAATACTGATGTATCTGTAACTCCTTGCGACATGATGAGTCATACTGTAAATATGACGCATCCAGCATGTCGCAAGGAGGGCACAATGAAAAGTGATGCATCGCTGTTTTCACGCAGCGATGCGTCACTTTTCATAAATGAGACCCAAAGTGTTTACATAAGCTTGGTCATTAGAGGCAGCACAATTCAAAGTTGCTCTTTAGTTTGTGTTGTTCAATTTAAAGCCATAAATTGATTTTACAGTCCACAACTTTAATTCCTATGGTTTAGGGAGAATTTATGGCAGACAGATTTGTTGTAGAATTTCTACATGTGAAAGGTCCCATCGTGGGATTGATGCTTACTGCTTATATTTTATGTTATTATTTTTATTTGAATGATAATAAAGCACACTAACACCACAATGATTAGCTGGTGCTAAGTGGACAGCTGTACTTCTGATGACAAAGGAAGAAATGATGGTTAACAAAATAAAATGTTTTTCCAAAGGTAGCCTAAAACCACATGGTTGTCCAGCAAACTGATGCTCAATGGAAGGGTGTTTCATAGCTGGGCATTAGGGTTATGGAAGGAACACTTAAGAGGTATGCTTTTTTTACACAAGGTATAGATAGTTTGAAAATTAAATAGGTCAATTGGAAATATATGGTTTAAAAGGATCTTTAGGTTAGATATTTCCTAAGCATAGTGAGTCCTCTGAGCAATGCAGGCAGTCATAAACTATACCAGTTGCTTTACTGAAAACCGGTGTAAAAAGTACTGTGTCTCCGAGATGCGATAACATTTTCACAAGATTATGAAAATAGCCCCCAAAGTTAGATTCTGAATAGGCTGCAGTTGGTTCAGTGGGTATCCATGGAGATACACAAATATTACAGTTATCCAGCTGAGATAGAATCAATACCAATATTACTGCAGAGTGCTTATTGAGCTGGCAAGAAAGGGAGGATCTTCCTGGGGGTGAAGGGGGGGGGGGGGTCAATATGAGAGCAGTAAGTACATTTACTGACCTGTAGCAGCTTAACATGATCTAATTAGGGATGTTTGCAAACATTATACCATATTCTAGGTCTTATGGTATAGCTCATAGAGGATTTATTGTGCTATTTATGGTACTGGGTGGATAGTCTCTGGAGAAGGTTGAAAGGAATAAGATTTGGACTCAACAGCTGAGGCCGTCCCTTCTGAATAAGATAGCAGAAAATCAATAAGGAAATCTATCTATGGTGACCTGTTTAGGACAGAGGGCTATGGACCTGTGAGAGGTATAGAATAATGCATAAAGGCATGCCAAAACAGGCATACAGACAATATGAGCCCTAGAGCTTTTGGAGGAAGCAAGAGTCTGGTCAGTTACTGAATCTCAGTTGTTAGAAAATGAGTTATTGGTAGCGGTATCAACACTCACTCACCACAGGCACTCAGCAGTGCACACATGCAAGTGCAACAAAGGCTGCTGGCCTACAAACTTCAATGACCTATTATATACCAGGATTGTATAGGTAGTTTCAAACTCCCTTCACTATTATCAACTGGGTCCTTACAAGGTAGGCCATGCCCATTGTAAGATTTTACTTTTAAAGGCAGTCTGGAAGGTAAAGGCTCTATTTAAAATGACAGACAGCCACTCAGCAGTGCACTCTTACAAAGTGCATACATTCTGCTTGGCTTCTAAACCTCCATGCCCTAATATATACTAGGGGCTTATAGGCAGGTTAATATCCCTTTCCCTATTACCTACTAGGGACTCATAAGGTCTGTCAGGCCAATTTTAAGTGTACCCTAATACATAATGTACCCTATACATGTGTTGTGCTTTAAACATAGCACTAAGCTGGGCCTGTCAGGGGAGCCCAGGGCACAGTCGGAGTCAGTTACCACCAGTATCATTCAGCAAAACAATGAGGATGAATAAAGCAAACGGATGACTTTCTAACATCTAATCTCAGAGGTTAACTGCTAATTTTGACATCCTGCTTCTGGCCCACTAGCTGGTGCAGAAGCCTGTCCTTGCAGCATTTCATGCATCCCTGTGGTCAGAGGTCTGTGGAGATGATTTTGTGATGTGTGAAGTATTGGCCTTCCTGTTTGGGTGGTGACTAGGAAGAATGATTGAGGAACCAGCCCAGATTTGGCAGGAGTCATGTTTAGGAAATATATTATGAAGATGTGCTGGCCTCACTATGCCCTTGAATGCCTAAGATTGTGCCCTCTCCTGTTCAGCCTACACTCAAATCCCTATCTAAAATGTCTGCCGTTACTTCTGGGTAACCTCTTTCGTTTCCTGTCCTTTGTTTTGGCAAATAAATGCCTTGGTTTAAAGGAGCATTGCAAATTCTTCTGAGTACACTTTTGGCAGAGTGATGTTTTCCTCTTTACACTCTTTTCCATTTTTGTGTAGTTTTGCCCTTGTTTGCCTGTTAGGGAAAAATATTGAGGGGCAGATTTACTAAAATCTCACACATTGCAGTGCAGGAGTTAAAACGCTTTGCTCCATTGACACAAGAAGAGGAGAGAAGGAGAGCGCCATATTTTCATAAATATGACACTCTCCTCCCCTCACCCTACTGCAGCACTGAAATTAGCTGCTGGCCCCACGCACACATCATTGCACCATAGTGCAAGGGTGTCTGCACAAGTGTAGCAGAGGTTTTGTACTGGAAGGATAGCTTCCAATATATAATGCTATGCTCAGGATAACTTGAAAGAGTATACCACTTTGTATGTGTGCTGTATAGTGCAGCACACATTTAAAGTCAGAAAAAGAAGGAGAAATGAAAGCATCTCTCCTTCATAGCACCTACTTGAAATGGGTGCTACTTTATAAGGCTTATGTCTACTTTTTTCAGTAATTAGAACTTAGCATCAGAAAGATTGGGTAATTGCATGAGAAGGCCCATGCACCACCCATGTTACGCCCCCTTGGCACTAAGTAATGCAAAGCAGCGTAAATAGGTAAAATAAGCAAATACATTCGTTAAAAAAGATTTCTCATGGATTTGCATCACTTGTGTGATACTAACACGGCATAAAGCCTTAGTAATAGACCCCTGAGTCCATATTTACTAAGGCTAGCCTCAGTGCAGTCACACAAAGCAATGCAGGGTTTTGTAAGGATATTTTGGTATCCAGCACAAAAACTTTGCCTCAAGGGTACATTACTGGGTTGGTTCAATGCAATGCTCATAGGTTTGGAAGTAAAGCCCACTATACTAAAGCTACATAATTGTATGAAAAACTAACACACTATTGAAGCAGGTGTTAACAAGACAAAATGTGTTTATTTCTCAAACAACCCACGCAATGCATGTGTGCTGCAGGGCAGAATATGCAACTAATGTCTGGGGTACCTCTGGGTGTGTCTAGTCATGGACCTATAAATTATAAATTAGAAGCTAGACATTGCACACTCACCTCTGCACCAAAGTGCAAGGCTGTGCATCGCTCATGGTGGACTGTTTGTGGAGCTGTGGAGCTAATGTCAACAGTAGCAGGCCAATATATGTATGGTATGGGAATTCACTGTGTTTCCCCCCTTGCACAATCAGCTGGCTGGGATACGTGAAAGGTTTGCCTATCTGACCTTGGACTCTTGACCCGAATACCATTTGATTTGAATCTTTTTTTAAATGCTAGATGTGTGTTTGGTTCACCTTCAGCTACCTATTCTTGCCTTCAAAAAGTTGCCAGTACCAGTAACTAAACCTTGCCTTTGGGTTACAAGAGGTCTTTAACGCCATGTAGCTTTTCCTACTCTGGGGTCAATTCCGATTCGGGAAAAACCGCTCCGAATAGCCGTTCGGAGCGTTTTTCCCGTACGAATCATACCCTGCAACGTCCCCCGTACGTACGACGAAGTACGATTCGTACCAGGAGCCGTACTCCGTACGAGTCGTACAAGACACCGTACGACTCTAATCTCCGTACGATTCTCCCTCGGAACCTGCTGTACGCGACATCTGTACGGTTCGCAGCTGGTTTTTACGACCCAGCAAGTACGATACGTGTTGGGTACGCACCGTACGACCCTTTTTATACGGGAGCTGAAAACAGCCGTAAAAGCAGAGTTCGTGCCGAAACAGGTGCGGAACCCCCCCCGGTACGGGGCGTATCCCCCATGATCGCAGGGGTACGCACCGTACCCCTGCGATCATGGGGTGTACGAGCCGTACCCCCATTGTACGATCGGTGTACGAGCCGTACCCCCATTGTACGATTGGTGTATGATCGGTGTACGAGCCGTACCCCATGTACGATCGGTGTACGAGCCGTACCCCCATTGTACGATCGGTGTACGAGCCGTACCCCATTGTACGATCGGTGTACGATCGGTGTACGAGCCGTACCCCATGTACGATCGGTGTACGAGCCGTACCCCCATTGTACGATCGGTGTACGATCGGTGTACGAGCCGTACCCCATGTACGATCAGTGTACGAGCCGTACCCCATGTACGATCGGTGTACGAGCCGTACCCCATGTACGATGGGGGTACGGCTCGTACACCGATCGTACACCGATCGTACATGGGGTACGGCTCGTACACCGATCGTACACCGATCGTACATGGGGTACGGCTCGTACACCGATCGTACATGGGGTACGGCTCGTACACCGATCGTACACCGATCGTACATGGGGTACGGCTCGTACACCGATCGTACACGATCGTACATGGGGTACCGCTCGTACACCGATCGTACAATGGGGGTACGGCTCGTACACCCCATGATCGCAGGGGTACGTGCCGTACCCAGGGCTTTAAGTGGGCCGGGTCTCAAGGGGTCTGAGCACCGGCAGTTTTTTAAAGGGGGCCTCGAAACGGGTCTCTATTGGGCTCTGTTTTGAGCCCTGGCACAGGCGGACCGTTTTTTTTCCGGACTGCAGTGACAGCCAGTTGCTGTCACTGTAGTCCGGAAAAAAGTGCCAGTGCGATAGAGATCCATTTCGAGATAGCAAGCACATCGATGTGCGCTGCCCACACTGCTCACTTCTCACTAGTGGAGAAGTTACGGCATGACGTCATGCCAGGTGAGCGTTGTGGGGGAAGGGAAATCCTTTAAAGAGTCATTTTCTTTCTGGATTTCCCTTCTCTTTCTGAAACAGCAACATTGTGGTAGGGTCACCAGGGCTTTAATTGGAAGCTTTTTTAATATTATATGTAACAAGCCAAGTTGCAGCTTATTTATCTTATGCAACTAATAACCATTGACAAAACCAATAGCCCTTACTTGTTGTAGGTATGATGCTGCTTGTTGTGTCACATATCTGGAGGCAATGACAGAAACAGCAAAATACAAATCGGGCGGCACACTATGCTAAACACAGATTTTTAGCGTACGTTTGTTAAAGCCACGCCCCTAATTACACTGACCACGCCCCTTTGAGAGACCCCTCAGTTTTTTCATCCCACTTAAAGCCCTGGCCGTACCCCTGCAATCATGGGGGGTACGCGCTGTACGGGGTGTATGTAATCGTGCGCTTTTCCGTACGAATCACCCTTACTTGACGTGGACCTTACGAATCGCGTCCTGATTCCCCGGTCCGGATCGTACTCGTTGGGTCGTACGGCGTGTGTACGAGTCGTACGGTTCACAGTCTCAGCCTTGCAATACGTACGGATCGCGACGATTCGGACGGATTCACGGAATGCGGATCGTACTACGCGACTCGGACGGACGGGTACGATTCGTACGGAAAGGGCTACGAATACGAATCGTACGGTGGATTTTTTTACCGGATCGGAATCGAGCCCTAAGTGTGATTTAATTCCAAAGACACTTCAGTGGTGTGCATACATTTTATCTGTGGCTGCTGAAACAACTCAACCTTTCCATGGACACAAGAATGTATCACAACGGATCACTGAAATAATATCGAGGGACAAAATATCGACTTGCAAAAATATTGTTGACAAAATATCGACAGACAAAATATCGAGTTTGTATCTACAAACAGGTAAGTACAAAAATATCGAGTAGTAAATATCGTTTACAAAAATATAGTTTAAAAAAATATCGACTTTATTAAAAACAGTGTTAAATTAAATTAATATTAAAATTTAATTACTAAAATATGCTTAAAAATACTTAAATTAACTTATAATAATTAAATAATAAATGAAATTAATAAAAAAAATGTTTACAATCATATTTGTTAAAACATATATATATATAGTAACATACTATAATTAAATAAGATACTATTATATTACTGTACAATAGCAGAAGTGTAAAAAATACTATTCCCACTCCAAAGAGTGCAAGCGTAGGGAAAGCATTGGATAGCGTAGGGGTTAAAATTACTATTCCCACTCCAGTGGGTGCAACAGTAGGGAAAGCGTTGGATAGCGTAGGGGTTAAAATTACTATTCCCACTCCAGTGAGTGCAACAGTAGGGAAAGGGTTGGATAGCGTAGGGGTTTAAATTACTATTCCCACTCCAGTGGGTGCAACAGTAGGGAAAGCGTTGGATAGCGTAGGGGTTAAAATTACTATTCCCACTCCAAAGAGTGCAACAGTAGGGAAAGCGTTGGATAGCGTAGGGGTAAAAATTACTATTCCCACTCCAGTGGGTGCAACAGTAGGGAAAGCGTTGGATAGCGTAGGGGTTAAAATTACTATTCCCACTCCAAAGAGTGCAACAGTAGGGAAAGCGTTGGATAGTGTAGGGGTAAAAATTACTATTCCCACTCCAGTGGGTGCAACAGTAGGGAAAGCGTTGGATAGCGTAGGGGTAAAAATTACTATTCCCACTCCAGTGGGTGCAACAGTAGGGAAAGCGTTAGATAGCGTAGGGGTTAAAATTACTATTCCCGCTCCAGTGGGTGCAACAGTAGGGAAAGCGTTGGATAGCGTAGGGGTTAAAATTACTATTCCCACTCCAGTGGGTGCAACAGTAGGGAAAAAGTTGGATAGCGTAGGGGTTAAAATTACTATTCCCACTCCAGAGAATACAACATTAGGGAAAGTAAATACTTCATAAATAAATATAAAATGTATTATTGAATATCTATTAATAATTAATTAAAAATAAATATTATTTGTATACAATTTAATAATTAATATATTAAATTTACTGATTAATAATAATTATTTCTATTGATCACCTATTAATACTAATTAATAAGAATATTTACTATTAATTATTTAATAATTAAAAAGTATTTAACAATTATTTGAAATTAAATAAATATAAATAAATGTAATTAATTAATTATTTATAATGTAACCACTTCCCACCCAATTCCCCTATAAACTCACAACCCGCTACAAAAATAATTTTGTAAAATTTACATAATTACCAATTAATCAATTAATTATAATTAATTACCAATTAAAATTTAATTATTTAACTATTATAAATAATTAACTATTAATTTAAATTTACTATCAATAAATAAATGTATATATTTAATTAATTATAATTAAAATACTTCCCACCCTATTCCCCTATAAACCCACAACCTGCTACAGAATTAAATTACGCAATAATTATAAAAACAAAAATCATTAATAAAAATTAATTATAACATAAATACACACTTTTCACACATATTATACCATAAAAATACACTATAAAAATTTAGATATTATTAAAAAATCGATATTTTTTACTATCTATATTTTTAACAGTTGATATTATATCACTTACCTTAAAAACAATATTTTGGTCATCTATATTCTGTCCTGTCGATATTTTGTCCAGTCTATATTTAAAAGTCGATATTATGTCCAGTCGATATTTTGGTGTCGATATTATGTCTGTGCACCATCACAACATCTAAGGCCATTATACCCAAATCTTGATGACTGGCTTAAGGATGCTCCTCTAGCCAAACTTCTCATTGCTGTTTTGGACCCTCTTAATACTCTTTGAGAGGGCAGCATTCCTAAACTTTCAGTCGCCAATGGGTGCAGTTGTCCTGTTCTCAATGAGAGAATTTGTGACGCAGAAATAAGCTGAAAGTACAAGAATGATCCGAATAGAGCTGCCGTAGGTCTTTTTCACTTCATAAATGCGTTCCCAGACAGAGGGGGAAACCAAACGAATCCACTTGAACCAGCAGTGGAGAAAGATCACCAACACGGTTGTTCTCCATTCAGTACATATCCACATGACACCTTATCAATAATATGACCCTATCTCTAATGGTGCTTCACTCTTAGATGTAGTTGACAAAATAACAGGAGGGACTGGGAAGCGAAACAAATAACCATATTGGTTTCTTTTGTTTCTAATCTTGAAGAGGCAGAACGTTTTTTTTGTCAAGTGATGAATGTACAGCTATTGATTGAGCTCCTGTACAAAGAGCTCAGGGAGGACAGAGCGTGTTGTTTCAGGGTCTCCATTTTTTAATCAGATTGAATGTTAAAGGTGGATATGAAAGAGGCATATACCCTCAACTTCATTTGAGCACCAGCCAGACAATGCCTTTAATTCATATGGGATTGGAGAAGATATTCAGCACCCTTGATTCTGTCTTTCTTAAATCCCATATTAATTTATGTTGGAATATCCAACTCATTCTAATACAGGCATTAGTTAAAACTTAAGTTCGGGAAGAATTTCTGGTACAAACACATTTGAAGAGAGAAAGAATTCTCCTTGAGCACATATCAGTACTGTAGAGGCTCAAACAAGAATCTGACCATCAGGGGTAATTGGGATGTGAACTCGTGAGTCCACAAGCACAGGGACACACTTGTACCACGACCTTTTTAAGCATTCTGAAAACATCGAGCACACAGGCCAGCCAGGTGCTTGACTTCCAACACTTTGGCCACGGAGACTGAGCTGATTAGCCTTTCTGTGGATTTTTACGCAGGCATAGAGAGACATAGCCAAAGGATTGGAGTAGAATACTTGGCATAACCGCACCAGATGCATTATGGGAGATTGCTTAAAAGTAGTAGAGTGTTTACCATGGGATGCCACAGCAAGTGCTTGTATCTCTGTAGACATATTTCAGGATTTTTGTCCATCCTCTGCATAGTAAAGAGTTAGTTTGATGTGCTTGAAAGGCTGCTTATTATTTCTCAAATTAAGTACCACTCCAGAGCACAGGCACACCCACACAGGCATATCTGCCCAATTGATTTAAGGTGGAGCTCAAGCATCAAAGGGGCAGGGGAGCACAGTAACAGACTTAAAATCTCCAACTCTGCCAGAGGCTTTATGGTAGATGTACAACAAGAATACAGAAATTTCAAGTTACTCACAAGTAGAGGGTGCTCGTCAAGTCTGGTAAAGTCAGTGAGTGTAACTCTCGATAGAGCCTTAGCAGCAGGGAAGGCTAGAAAAACAGGGCATACTGCTCAACATTCAGTCTTCACCATAACAGTACCCTGGCAGATCTGAGTGAATCTACATATTTGAAATTCTGCAATGGGATTCCAGATTATATTCACAAGCATTGCCCTGCTCCTAGAATTCACAGTGATGCTAATGCCTAAGTCACCCCAGGCTGGAATATGCCTCCAGAGTCTGTTCTGGCGCAAATCATATGTTTCCCCTTCAGACAAGATTCTTGGAAATGTTGATAGCACAAAGAAAAGGAATGCCTGAGTAAAGGGGTGTAATAAGCCAGGTCATTTGGCAAATGCCTCCCACTTTTTACCCCATTTGGACTACTAGATGTTAGTTTCCAACTCTGACAGTGCCCTGAAGTCTGCTAACCAGGTCAAGTGCCAGTATTCTATCCCAAAAGCTGGTATGTGTGAATGGCAAAGGACTTTAACCCTGTTATAAGTCCCTAGTATATGGTACATGTGATATCCAGTGCATGGCTGTTAAAGGGGTCACCCTGAGTGACCAAAGTACACTACTGAAAACAGGCCTCACATAGGAGACTGCAGGAGCAGTACAAACTGCTCTAACTCGAATGTGCCCTCACCATATGTGGAAGAATCAATGTACTATGTTTAATATATACAAGTCTCTTCTACGAAAGGCCTGCTAAGCCGAGGATGCAGGGCACATTATAGTAAGGGTGAGCACACGTAAGTGCAAGCTTATATGTCTTTATAGTGCCTTTTCCATTAAAGGCACTACAAGTGATAGACAGTCTATAAGATAACATCGGCTGGCACTCAGGGAAACCTGAGTTTTTCAATTCCATTATGGCACCACCTAAATATGTCATTTTTTGTGTCAAACAATGTGCCTCATTTTCCCTGACATGAATTTTGTGACAAGGATGATGTGGCATGCACCCAGGTGGCTACCTTAGAGGTTGCCCCAGCCTTTCATGTGGTCTGGCTGCCAGCCCGCATTTGCTGCCAGCAAGACAGGAATCTGACACCCTGCCAGGAGGTGTGAACTCTGCCAGGAGTCATAAACAATGGCCTGGACGAGAATGAGGTCATAAGTCCCTCCCTGACAGGCTGGCTAGTGAAGTGGCACATCAAGGTGGTGAGCTTCATAAGTTGCACTGCCTGTGATATGTAGGTTGCCTCACAAAGGAAGAAACAGCCCTTCCCCTGCCTCAGGCACATTTGCACCTGGCAGGTGGGGAAATTAAGTATTTAGGAGCTGAACACCCCAGAAGGCTCGCTGCATCTCTTAGGTGGGCTACCTGGTCTGTGCAGCTGACAAAGCCTTCTGCTATTTTTAAAAGTGGCAGAATAGTGGTTTCTGTGTAGCAAAGGTGCCCTACCTCAAATATGGTCACCTCTGGGGGAGATTAGCAGCTGTGGCTAGTAGTTCATTGAAAACTTGCACCCACACCCCTAGAGCACCTATATCTAGAATTTAAAGGCTTCTACTGATACCAGAACTTCAGTTTTGAACAAACCTGCATCAAATAGGACAAAGAAAAGATCCAAGTTTGCTACAGCAGGAGTTGCACAAACCAAAAGAGGAATATGCTGCACCTGTGGCAACACCTTTGGGACTGCACAACTGAGACTCATCCTAGGCTAAAGCTTGGTTCCCCCAGACAGAGGGACACGTGTGACAACCAGAAGCAAACTCAGACTCCGCTGGACTTGTGGCACTAGTTCCTTGCAACTGCAGGTAAAAATGACGTAATAAAACCAAAGAATTGCTGTCCATCAAGCCCTCTGAGGGATCGCCAAGAACTAGATGGTCCATTGCATTGTGGGAAACATTGTACTGACCGCCACAATGTTTCAGGTAGCTACCATATTCCCCAGGACCACTGAACGTCGAAACAACTTTCTACTGTGCTTGCCGCTGTCAAGGCTTATTGGTTGCCAGTCCAGCAATCGACCCCTTTAACCCCTTCGATGCTCATGACGAGCTCAGCTCGTCATGCAGTACACTGGTCGTGTGCTCATGACGATCTGAGGTCGTCATGAACAATGGGAATAAATCAGAAGTAGCACAGAGGGGGAATTGCTGCAGCACCAATGGTGTTAATCAACGTTGCACTTTGAGGGAACTCCAAAAACCTTCCTCTGACATCAGGAGTGACTTTGTTGTTGACTTTTTGCTCCCTGTTATACACCAGCACCTTGTAAGTGGTAAAACAAGCTCTCCTGCGGCTCCCACTTCAGCACCAAGGACATACAGTACAACTCTGCACCCGGGCTTCTTGAGCCAGGTAAAATTGAACTGACTGTTGAGGTTTGGTCCTGGGACCCACATCAAGATTATCCTTCTTCGGTTTTACACAACTTGACCTGCAAGTGATCGACTGTCACTACCACTTTTTCCCTTTGACTGCAATGCAAACATTCTGCTGGAGCGAATTGCTGTGAGTTCTGTTTCCGTGTAAAATCCATAACTCAGGTTATATGTATCTGATCTTCTTCTTTTTGTGTGTAAATAAAAATAAAAATGTGCATTCTTTTTAGAAATTGGTGTTGGATTTCTTTCGAGTCATGTCAGTTACTTATCTTCCATGTTGGTACTCTGAAATGCTGAACACATGTTGCTCCAGTAAAGCCTGACTGATCTTTGTCACTCTACCAGGACTGAGCTAAGGATTTATTATTGTGAATTCAATGACTATGTGTGAGAAATCAGGACCTGTTTGCAGTGTCCCCCCGCTTTTTGCCCCAATTTCAGCTATTAGGTGCTGTTTTTCTGACTCTGAGAGTGCCCTAGGCTCTGCTAACCAGGGCTTGGGCTCTGATTAAAAGTACATGGTTAAGTATAGTTATAATTTGCAGTGACACTATGTAGTAAGGCAAGTGGGATTCAAGCTACATATAAGTCCCTTGTATACAACAGGGCAGGGAGATTTTGAGGCCCAGTAGATTTCCTGCATTAGATTGTGTACTGCTGTGTTGCCTGCTATGATTTTAAAAGTCAGCCCTGTCTTGCAGACTGCTTTTACATTTTAATCATATGCAAATTCGACTTTTGAATAAAAGGTACTTCCAAAGTATCAAACTACCTTATTTTTACATATAAGTCACCCCTAATGTCTCCCCAGTTGCCTCGAGGGTAGGGTGCCTTGTAACTATATGCAGGAACATTATAAAATATGTTTTATACGTTCTGGTGAGGAAAAAACTGCCAATTTCACTTTTTCCCTATTGTAGTAAATGGCTCCATAGGCTAACACTGTAATATTTTACCTAAGTATAAATATTAATAGGAGCCTCATAAATATACATCTAGGGATCTAATTAATAGTTAAGATAAATCCAAAAACGTGCTACTGTTATAATTATAATAATTATGACAGAAAATGTGTTCTTTAACTGTCATTGCTGTGAATCAAATCCAGCCTTACAGCTGCTTTCTCCTGATTTGCCAACCTTTGCCCAGGCTGGCCAGACTGCTATAACGAGGTGTGAAAAGCCCTGCTAGAGACAATGGGTTTCCTATGGGCGCAGAAGTACAATCTGCAGATCAGATGGCAGGAAGAGGGAAAAGGGTAGCCAAACTGGTCTTCAAAGTGAGAATGACACTTCAGGACAGCACAGGCTGACTTAGGGAGAGGGTTGGAAGTGTTTAGGAAAATTAGTCACACCAGTAGGTTGAGTTAGCCAGATCCAGCTCCTCTGGAGAAACTTTCTCCATTTTGGATTTTGAGATAATAGTGCTCTCTGGGACAAGAATATGCCACACTTTGGCCAAAGTGGTCATGCAACTCGGTGGCACCATGTGTCCCACTGGTCAGGGGTGCCCCCTGCTTCATGCCCAGCTGCCCTGCAAAACTGGGCAAATGTGGAAGAGCTGCTTAGCTCCTCTGATCTGCTGCCTGATACTTCAATGATTGCCCTGCTGTAATCTGGAACTGCACCCTTAGGACTACACTCAGAAGGAGTGCACCTACTGCATAATCTGGTACTACAGCCCTAAGGAGTTGGCCTTGCTTCAAGAAGGATTAAGGAGTGGACGTCCTGCAAGCTACAGGTTAATAGAGACTGCCTTAATCATCTCTATCAAGAGTCCCCACCCTGGAGTGCATCCAGTTGACTTTTAAGGATTGTGCATTGGGGGAATTGTAGTCTAGACATCCCAGGGACCGTCTAGGAGATTCCTGACCCTTGCATTTGTGACTTGGGCCCTTTGAACCCTCAAGAGGAACTTGAGGAAGAAGTTCCAGACGTTTGGAGAAGTTTGGAGCAACTTTTGGAAAAAGTTCCAGAAGGTGACAGACTTGATGTCGAGAGTCAAGCCAGCTACCTTCGACTATGACCTGGTCGGGATTTCAGGTTTATACCACTGAAAGCTCCTTAGCTGTAGATGTCTAGGATTCGACTGGGGCCTCCGGTAGAAGCATTCTGCTAGAAAGTGTTTATTCTTTACAAATTCATTTCTCTGATTACCTAAATTGGATTTTTTGTTGTTTTGGTGTCTATTTGTTCATAAACGTATAATTTATTAATATATATTGGAGTTTGATTTGTATTGTGTATTGTGTCATACTTATTACATATATTGGTGTTTTTAAATTCTATACACACCTGTCTCCTAAATTATGCCTGCCTACTTGTTGCCAGCTTTCAAAGGTTGAGCAAGGGAGTAATTTATTGAGACTCTGATCGACCCTTTTATTTTGTTTGTGGCCCTTTTACTAGTGGTAAACATAAGTGGTCCAATTTACCCTAGGTGTTTTTGCTATTTCAAAACTCCTGATGCCTACATACAACTTTCTATTTGTTTGTCATTTTTAGCATTAAATATTTTTTGGTGTTGATTTCGAAATTTGAACTTGCTAATTTCGCCACAGTGATAGAGGTTTGTTTTGTTGCAGAAGCTTTTCCTCTAAAGAGAATTTGCTGCTTGTGCCAAGCTATCAAGATTGAGTAGAATATTACTGACAGAAACAAATTCCCCTTATACCCCACACCAAGACTGCAAGCTCTCTCTTTCCTATCCTAAAAGTGGTTTCCAACAAAATGCCTGCTCTATTTTTTTGAGCGTTGTAATGAGAGATAGTTTAGATGAGTGAAAGGCTTTAACACAGCTATTTCGTTCATACTATGGTGTCTCCTCAGGATTTCAAAACCAGTTGTCCTTCGACAGTCACCCAGATGTGGGCTCCTAGTTCCCCAAGTCCCCATCAACCATTCTGAAACAGAGTGGCTGCAGCAGTTTGGTGGCACCTTTGGCAAGGAGTGCCACAGTCACATGTGCCTCATTAGATTTGTGGCGTTTTCTCCTCCCATTTTGCTATCTTGCTTCAGCAAAAGGGTGCATTGTTGCTCAATATTTTATTAGCGCATAGTGGGCATTACAGAGCTCTAAGGAACCGCAGCATCAGTGTTGCAGCAAAGCACCGCTTTCCCCATTTCCATACTTGATGTTCCAATGTATTATAGCTCCTCCTCTTTAGACCCCCCCTTTATTTTCACTTTCCTTTCTAAACATTAGGTATGTACAAAAGGGTGCATTGTTGCTCAATATTTTATCAGCGCATAGTGGGGCACAACAGAGCTCTAGTGGGGCACTACAGAGCTCTGAGGAACCGCAGCATCAGTGTTGCAGTCAGACTTCTCCTTTCTTCATTTTCATGTTTGATGTTCCAATTTATTAAGCTCCTCCCCTTTAGACCTCCCTTCATTATTACCGTCCTTTCTAACATTAGTTATATACAAAAGGGCTGCATTTGGTACTGTTCTTTGTAACCTCTGTCAGCACCCACAATCCACAGTAGGGAAAGCAACACTAAACAAAACATAAAATAAATAACTGAATATATGTCTTTGGAAGGTTTGGGATAACATGACACACGGTTTGCTGGTGGTGTTTCGTTTTCCTTGTTTATGAAACATAACAAACCATTCTGCTATTTTCTCAGGAAAATATCTCTACAATATCAAAGTTAGTGTGCTTTTCTGTATAGCTTTTCTGCTTAGATTTGAAGTCGATGTATAAAGATTTTTTAACAACATAATTCAACAGAAGAGAACAAAATAATCTTGGCATTAAGTGTGAATCTGTGCTGTTTGATTTATAAGTGGGTGGTAACGGAGGATGTTCAGTTTAGTGGAGCGAGTGCTAAATTGAATGTCTAGGAGTCGGGTGAAATTTTCTCTGCCATGGTAATAGTATGAGAGATGCAAACAGGGCCGCACTGGGAACCACAACCGGCCCTGGCGAAGTGTTCGGCCGGTCCCCCTCCCCACTCGTGGGGGTTGGAGGTGCCGCCGAGCTCTTTGCTGGGGCCGGATTTCGGCCCTGTAGCAAAAACGGCCCCCAGAGGCACAAAACCGGCCCCCACCCGTGCGGCGCACCGGGAGATTGCCCGGTGCCCGCTATGGTCTGTTCGGCCCTGGATGCAAATCTGCTTGCGGATTCTTCAACAGAAGCAGGGCCGGACTGGGAACCCAAAGTAGCCCTGGCAAACTGCTCTGACGGACCCCGGGGGAGGGGGCTGGGTGTAGGGAGTGCAGGCGAGCTGTTTGCTAGGGCTACTTTCGGTTCGATTTTGTTACAGGGGGTCGAGATTGCCGGCCCCTGTAACAAAAACAGACCCAGGGGCCCAAAACCGGCCCCCATGCTGGTGGCCCACTGGGGAAATGCCGGGTGCCCGCTACGACAAGTCCGACCCTGAACGGAAGTAACACTCCCTTCTTAAATTGGAGAATGTAACACTACTATCCAATTCAAAATAATGACCCTTGCTACTGGGTAAAGTAAATGATTCGTAGTTGCACTTTTTAGTTGGTAGTGTATTAGAATATCATGCTTTAAATACTGTGGAACAAAAATTCTACATCAAGAACATTTACAACCACAATACCATCAAGGTAAGTACACATAGTTAAGTTTAGATTTGTCTTTTTTTTTGTTGTTCTAGTAGTTTTTAACTGCACAAATAAGTGCCTTGGTGATACATATATCTTCAAGGTATGTAGATGTGGGCTTAGGAATAGTAAATCTAAACTTACACAAAATCGTGCTCCCTTCATGCCAACCCATGAATGCCGCTCCGAACAGTCCTGCCAGAGCGCAGTCATGAAAGACGTGATTGCTTCAGCCACAAAAAGTTCATGGCTCACCTGGGTCATAAATACCCCAAGGCCACTCTGTTCTCATCAGAACATGTGCGCTTCTGACCTCTGGCAACAATAATGTTTTATTCCTGCAAAATGAAGACGTTTAGACCTCATTCTGGAAAAAAAAATTGAAAACACGCAAAACAGGGATCAAAAGCCAATTTTTCGATTCCCGGGCACGCAAACCAGGATTCCAAGGTATACCACAGCAATATGCCGGAAAAAAGCTCTTTATGACGGATGCGTGACTGCAATATATAATCACAAACAGAATATCCTGGTAACAAGTGTTTAATACAAACCAAAAAATGTGCATAATGCTATTATGTTATATTATTATTTACATTGAACTTATGCCACAAAACTTTGGAAAATAAATTCAAGTCGATGTTCTCTTTACCAACATGCTTTTCCAAACACATCTGCATGCCCAATGATAACACTTTTATGTGTAAGACATTTATTAGCATTATGGGAAACAAAAGAGAGCGACCGTCTGCGTTTATGGCCATTAAAAATCTTACTGCTGTTGCATAACAAGCTGAAAAGCAGAGAGACAAGTTTAATGACAAGTTCATTTGGGTGTAAACAGTGCAGAAACATCACTTTCATCTCCATTAGGAACCCGGGGTTTCAACATTGTTAGTGTAAGTGTGATATATTTCATGGCACGAAGCAAATTCTATAAACCTTCCAGCGCGGCTCCATTCTAATATATTTTACGAGTCGCACGCAGGCGCTGATTAAAAGTCTTCAAAAAGCATAACACATAACTGTTGTCAGCGTTTCACCTGCAATACTTCTTAACTTGGCCAAAGGCAGCGTGTCAAAAAGAACGGCGAAACTGCGTCAGTCGTGCGGAACAAGCCTGCGCGTGGATGCACGCAGACCCATCGGGGCGACGCAAGAAAAGACACGGTAAATGAAAATCCTTGTAAAGGCCGCGAGCACCTCTCGAAGAATCACAGAAGCGATGACATTTTTTTTAATAATCCCAAGTATGTGAAGGACGTGCTTTTGTTTGTAATGTTTACGGTCTGATGATGCGCGCGGCGTGACTTGCTCGTCTTTATTGAACAGAGTTTTGATGCTAAGCAGTGCTTTTTGCAGCTCGGGACTTAAAAAAGGAGTCGCTCGAAAAGATTTATTAAAAAGCTTGGTGTTTGTGAATGAGAGCGAGTCTGACTGGCGAATTAGTGTTAGTGACAGAATTGCGGAAATAAATAATCACCTGCGTGGGGGCTTGCCGGCCGGTCCTTGTTACGCCGCACGTCACTTCATTACGTCACCCAACCATGTAGTCTTGACAGCCGTGGTGAGTCTGTGTCCCCAGATTGTAAGCAGTGGTACTGGAAATATTTTCAGAGTCGGGGGTGCTGGCCCAAGGCATGAGGCAGTTAAACAAAATCATTGGGGTTTCCACAATTTTCAAAAGTACCTACCCCAAGTTATTTCTCTAAAACACCAACAGCCTGAGCATTCCCATCAGAAAGATCCATGTATAGTAAAAACCCTGGCTGCCCTGTAGGAAAGTTGATGTGTATAGCAGTTTAAATGTTGCCAACCAGACTCACTTCGGCCAAGGAGCAAATTGAGTGAGTGAGACCTTTCCAAGGTGGGTTTGGGGTAAAAAAAAATTATATAAAATGGTGCAATTTCCAGTACAATTTCTGTTAGAAATGGACCAAAACCACAGTTCTTTTAGGCATTATTAAAGGAAAACACATAAAATGCTTTGTAGAAGGTCTGGTTTTTGCAGGCAAACCTGATCTTCCAACGGGAGTGGGTATCATGCAAGATAGCAGCACCAGCTTCTGCATTTGGGAGTCAGGGGTCTGCCCTTCAAATCCGACACCAGCACTGGACACCTGTGATTGATTCCAGCCTGACTCCCTGCTCTAATTAAATGACCAGAGGCAGCAGCTCTTTCCTTACTGCTGATCCATGCAGTAACCACTGGAACCCCTTTGGACCTTTAACCAGAGACATCCCAACGTGTCTACATCTGACCCCACCAGACCAACAAATCCTTACCTGATTCATACAGGGAGTTTGCACGCCTACGAGTAGGATTCCTGTCGCGTACCACACCACTGTAATGAAAATAAGAGTAATCTGGTCCTGATGATGGCCTAAACACTCCAACAGGCTGAAACGCTGTCAACTCTTACAGCAGCATTTCGGCGCTTAGCTCTTCGAGGATACCCATCTTGGCTCCACTTGTGTATATTAACATTCATTGTTTGGGTAATTCACCACCAACTGTCTTGTCTCGCGCCCCTCATTGTCACTTGCACCTTCACCATTTCACGAATACTTGTGCACAGTATCCCATGGGTTACATGCCATTTAATGTAACGCAGTGCTGTTCTTACACATGTCTAAATATATTAAGTTATTTGTAACAAATATATATACGATTACCAAAAACATTAATTTGTTGAATTGTCTTTTGTCTCCATGGCCTCTACCCTTGCTCCCAGCAGTCAATTGTGCTATTGTTAAATTTGACCACTAACTGATACCTTTAGAGACACTTCAAATTATGGCAGCCATGTGGATGGCAATTGCTAACAGCAGTTACCATCCACAATCCTTACAAAACAATATCTGTGCCTCTGTGGCTAGCTGCCTTCTCTTCACCTTCACCAGTTGACGGTCAGGCAACCAGGCTGTTCCTGGGGACAAACCCTAGTGCACATGTGCCAGCGAACATGCTATTTTATTTTAACTTTTTGTGGGGCTTTAGCTAACATGCTAATAACGGCTAACCTAGTGACTGCCTGGCATGAAGTGCTTGGAGGTCCTCATGGTCCACCCACTGATGATGCGCAGCAGCGTCTCATTTTAATGCAGTCCCACTCATGTAGAGCAGTAGTCCCATAGTTCCTGAAGCTGCCTGTCAATACCTGTTGACGTCACATCAATATCACACACTTTCCCAAGTCACCAGATGGTAGAAACGGGGCACAAGCATCATGTCCCCCAAACTTTATATTATTTTTACCAAAGATTATTTTTAACCCCATTATCTGTCTCCAAATTTAGTTCTGGCTTATCTCCGAATTGTTGGTCCTGCGAAAATACTCCTGGCACATATTTACATTCCTTCTTCCTTTGCTCCAATTTTTCAATTTTTTGGACTAAAGTTTGTAAATCAATTGCCTTCATTTGTTCCACAAACTTCTCTTTTGATATATATTCTAAATTTTTAGGTATTAATTCCATGCATTGGCGGGGAGCTCGTAAATTGGGCTTATTTGTTGATTTTTTAATTGCTATTGCTCTCCAAGTAATTACATCCAATTGGAATGACACCTCCAAGCTTTCCTTTTTGGCTTTTTGGAATCTTCTCTGCTACCATCATAGTTTAGATAGAGTCTCTGTAACTACCTCCCAGCAATTACTTCGAAAAGAAACCTTTTGGTCTCCACTTACTAATTACCTATCATCCTCTGCATTACATACCAAAGACAGTGACTTTGATTTGAGCCCCCGTGAGTACTGTGTTAACCAACTATCGCCCCATCTCACTGCTCCCCCTGTTGGGTAAACTGCTCAAAGGCCAGATAAATACTCAACTCATGACCTAGTTGGAGGCTAATCATCTAGATCCTTCACAATTGGGGTTTTGGTCTTGTCATAGCACTGAATCCATTCTAGTGGCTGTTACAGATCACATTAGATGTGCTCGAGACATCAACAAACCTAATATGTTGGTTTTACTTGATTTATCCGCAGTGTTTGACATGGTGTCACACTTCCACCTTCTGGAGTGACTTAGAGAGTGTGGCATTTGCAGTGGTACAGCTTTGAGTTGGTTTGAGAATTTCCTCACTAATAGGACTCAGACCATTTCTCTGGGAATTTACAGACCCCGCACTGTTTTGGTGGATAAAGGTGTTCTCCAGGGCTCCTGATCGAGCCATGCGCTATTTAATATTTTAATTGGCAGTTCGGGCTGGACTGTTCCCATGAGGCACAGGGTCAGACTGATTTGCATATGGCCATGTCTGAACTGGGGTGGCAGAGTGGGCTAAAGAACGGTGATGGATTAAACCCAGATCTTTTGACTGGGTGTGAGTGTTTGATTGATTCAGATGCTCCGTCCATCAACACCCCCTTTTGTACTGTTTTTGGCCGCCATAAGTGCGGCAGGGTATGCTCAGATGTGAGTCCCTTGCTCACTTTGCCACTGGATTCAAGCAAATCGGGCTGAAGACTGCTGGAATGCCAGAAACCGGTCCTCGGAAGCTTGCTTCCGGTCCAGGGAAGACATGGCTTGGCAGTTCGGGCTGGACTGTTCCCATGAGGCACAGGGTCAGACTGATTTGCATATAGCCATGTCTGAACTGGGGTGGCAGAGTGGGCTAAAGAACGTGATGGATTAAACCCAGATCTTTTGACTGGGTGTGAGTGTTTGATTGATTCAGATGCTCCGTCCATCACCACCCCCTTTTGTACCGTTTTTGGCCGCCATAAGTGTGGCAGGGTATGCTCAGACGTGAGTCCCTTGCTCACTTTGCCACTGGATTCAAGCAAGCCGGGCTGAAGACGGCTGGAATGCCAGATACCGGTCCTCGGAAGCTTGTTTCCGGTCCAGGGAAGACATGGCTTGGCAGTTCGGGCTGGAATGTTCCCATGAGGCACAGGGTCAGACTGATATGCATATAGCCATGTCTGAACTGGGGTGGCAGAGTGGGCTAAAGAACGGTGATGGATTAAACCCAGATATTTTGACTGGGTGTGAGTGTTTGATTGATTCAGATGCTCCGTCCATCACCACCCCCTTTTGGACCGTTTTTGCCCGCCATAAGTGTGGCAGGGTATGCTCAGATGTGAGTCCCTTGCTCACTTTGCCACTAGATTCAAGCAAGCCGGGCTGAAGACGGCTGGAATGCCAGAAACGGGTCCTCAGAAGCTTGTTTCCGGTCCAGGGAAGACATGGCTTGGCAGTTCAGGCTGGACTGTTCCCATGAGGCACAGGGTTAGACTGATTTGCATATAGCCATGTCTGAACTGGGGTGGCAGAGTGGGCTAAAGAACGGTGATGGATTAAACCCAGATCTTTTGACTGGGTGTGAGTGTTTGATTGATTCAGATGCTCCGTCCATCACCACCCCCTTTTGTACCGTTTTTGGCCGCCATAAGTGTGGCAGGGTATGCTCAGACGTGAGTCCCTTGCTCACTTTGCCACTGGATTCAAGCAAGTCGGGCTGAAGATGGCTGGAATGCCAGAAACCGGTCCTCGGAAGCTTGTTTACGGTCCAGGGAAGACATGGCTTGGCAGTTCAGGCTGGACTGTTCCCATGAGGCACAGGGTCAGACTGATTTGCATATAGCCATGTCTGAACTGGGGTGGCAGAGAGGGCTAAAGAACGGTGATGGATTAAACCCAGATCTTTTGACTGGGTGTGAGTGTTTGATTGATTCAGATGCTCGGTCCATCACCACCCCCTTTTGTACCGTTTTTGGCCGCCATATGTGTGGCAGGGTATGCTCAGACGTGAGTCCCTTGCTCACTTTGCCACTGGATTCAAGCAAGCCGGGCTGAAGACGGCTGGAATGCCAGAAACCGGTCCTCGGAAGCTTGTTTCCGGTCCAGGGAAGACATGGCTTGGCAGTTCAGGCTGGACTGTTCCCATGAGGCACAGGGTCAGACTGATTTGCATATAGCCATGTCTGAACTGGGGTGGCAGAGTGGGCTAAAGAACGGTGATGGATTAAACCCAGATGTTTTGCCTGGGTGTGAGTGTTTTATTGATTCAGATGCTCCGTCCATCACCACCCCCTTTTGAACCATTTAATATTTATGTGGCACCTTTAGACAGGATAGTAGAATCTTATGGATTGGATCTGGATTCTTATGAGGATGATACCCAGCTTTTGATTTCCTTTGACTGTGATCCCAACACAGTAAAAGAACATTTTGCAGATAGTCTGAAAGCCTTAGCAGGGTGGATGATAGAGAACTGCCTTCAACTGAATGCCAAAAAAACGGAGATCATGCAATTAGGAAAGGCTTCCAACCTATGGACCACAAACTGGTGGCCAGAAGAACTTGGCATTGCTCCAACCCCTAAGACGTTTGTAAAAAATCTTGGAGTATTCCTGGACTAGTCCTTGTCCATAGAAGATCAGGTCCTCAGAACTGTGGGATTTTGTTTTCAAATATTACATTTGTTAGGACGGGCCTTCCCACTTCTTTCTTTGTTAATACAGAAGACCGTGGTCCAAGCCTTAGTGGTGAGCCGCTAGGATTATGGCAATGCCTTACTTGCTTCTATTAATGAATCCTTTTTGACAAAACTACAGGTGGTGCAAAACACAGTAGCCCGCCTTACCTGCAAGGTGTCTGCAAGGTCATCATCTGCTCCTCTTTTAAGATCTACACATTGGTTACCTGTTCGTAAGAGAATAGACTTTAAGATCTGTTGTATGACTCACAAAGCCTGAATGGGGAAGGGCCCCCAATACATGACCTCAAGGCTTACCCTGTACAGTCCTGCAAAGGCTTTTCGTTCCCAGGAAAAAAGGTTACTTGTATTCCCTCAGACAGGGCCGGACTGGCCATAGCAGGCACCGGGCATTTCTCCGGTAGGCCGCTAGGGTGAGGGCCGGTTTTGGACCTCTGGGGGCCCTTTTTGTTACCGGGGGTCGGCAATGTCGGCCCCCGGTAACAAAATCGTCCGAAACCGGCCGTCGCAAACTGCTCTGCACTCCCCCTGACCACAGGGGGGGCCAGCTGAGCAATTTGCCAGGGCCGGTTTTTGCTCTCAGTCTGGACCTGCCCTCAGGTTGAAAAGTCTTGCTCATGGGTCTCAGTGTTCTATCTAGCTCCTCTCTACTGGAATGCCCTCCCTGTTCATTTACGTTTCTGTAGGGATCCCCTCAAATTTAGGAAATCATTTAAGATGAAACTGTTTAAAGGATTGTTTTTGTGGTGACATCGGAATGATGTCAGGAGGCACCTGCACCAAGATATCCCTCATGGGGTGAATTGTGTGAAATTGATTATAACATAACATAACACGCATACATTAACAATGTGTAAACTAAATATTCGTCGCAACTCCTCCGTTCCAAAGCCGTGCTCGTGGCTGCCCAAAGTCAAATACCCATCTTGCATTGCATGGTTGAGCAGCACTTGGAAGAGCAGCGGAAACTGGGCTCGGCGGTCCTTCTTTCATCACAAGATCACCGCTCATACGCTGGAATCACGTCATCCTATGTTGTGGCATTGGGGGTATATCACGGCTTGGTTCGGCTAGGATCTTGGATGTCCTGTGGCATTCTTTGTTGGTTAACTTGACACATTTGCTGTCCTGTTCCACACTTCCTGTCTTCCTTTACTGTGCACTTTTCACTCATAGCTACGGGTGTACGGCAGGGCAGTGGGGGCAAGGGCTCCAGGGTTCAGGAAAAAGCACAGTTTTTCCCTTTGTGTTTTACTACCATCTTCACTGCTTTAAGGTGGTGTTGTAAGATCCTGTAACTTGGTTAAAAGCCAACCTGCATAAAAGTTCAAACTTAAAGACTTAGGGTCCAATTTCAATGCTGTCAGAAATGGGTCTGACCGTCAGTCAGAGGCATTCCAACCAAATCAAATTGTCCTGTTAAGATTCCTATCTGACCGACCCATTATCATGTGGTCATTGGAATGGAATCCAAACATGCTTTCCGAATGGCTTCCGACAGGCTCGGAGAGTCCATCTACCATTCGGAAAGGGGCCAGTAATCCCTAGGGCCGCTTTTTCCCCCCGAGGGATTACAATGGCGGATTTCTACAGCCTTTCTGTGCCTGCCTTTCCGACACAGAAAGGCTGTAATAATCTGTCTTTGGGGACCCAAGCAGGGCCCCCATGGGTGCAAGGCCTCCAGATGGTGGCCGAGTAATTGATCCCTGCACCCTGGTGGCAGGCATGTTGAGGTGCCTGCCACAGGGTGCAGGGATGAACTCCACCTCAGCTCTTTAAAATAAGATCATGACAGGGGGTAAGTACAATTCTATCACTGCTTTTGTTTTCCCTCTTTAAACGGCATTATTTCTTGTGCCTGTCAGTTTCCAGTTTTTTTTATTGACTACTACTGACCTCCACTGACCACCGCTGACTATCTGTGTTCATAATCTTCATAGCCACCTGGTTAAAGATGGGTTGGGCCGAGGTGCCCCGTTTATTAAAGGCTGCCATCCTGACTAAGGGTCATCGGCAAGCGTAAGGCAATGACAATAGGGATGATTCCACTTCCATAAAGGCCCACTAGCATGGATGCCTTGCTTGAGAGAGCCGTTGGGGTAGTTTCTACCAAGATTGCTATGACTGAGCAAAGACTGTCCATCAAGGCTGAGAGACGTAAGGGGGGCCTCAGGAGTGATGCAGGGGATATCATTCTGCAGCAGCACAGTGTGGGGTGCTTCCATAGAGATAGACTGTCCGGTGAAAGATACCAATGAGGTGAGTTCCCATTGTTATTTAGGAGTTGCAGACAAGACTACATTGAGAGAGATTAATCCCTGAGTAAATTCCTACATTTATCTGACTTCCCAGAGTCCAGACATTGTAATTTCCTCCCCGGAACTAGCTTGCAAACAAAAAAGGCACAACATTTAGGAACCTGACTGGTGCTCTGATCTTTCAACAGCCGAAATTTAGAGATACCAAAGGGAGGACTGGGCCACGGGGGAAGCTTTGAATCCTAATGAGATCTTTAGAAGATTTGCTGTAATTTTTCAGGATAATCTTGACCCAATCAAGAAAAATCTGACTGCCATTTTGGTCCTAAGTGGTCTCATTTATTAGTTGCCAGATGTCCGTAAGTGAGCAGAGTGCACCCAGTATGAGTCTGCCTGGACATGTCTGCAGTTGCGGATCCTGTGGGCTTGTTGTAGTGGAGTCAAGTCAGGGAGTCAACTTGCCACAAAAAAAACTCAGCACGCCCAGGGAAGAAGGAGAAGTGATGAAGGCGAGAGGCCTGAGGAGACAGCACATGGGGTAGCAACTGCTCCAAGAAGACAGAAAACCCAGATCCCATTAAAGTCCACAACAGGAATACAGAGGAACATGAACATGGTGACAGGAATAAATGGCGAAGATAAGACAGTGCCCAGTACTTTGAAATTAAGTCTCCCCCGTGAGGCCTGTCCATACGTGCTGGTTCTGGTAGGAGTCCCACCACTAAAGTCCACCAACCCAGAGTTGGGGGTCAGGCCCACAATAAAGTCACACACTGGCTCTAGATGCCAAAGGTATTTTCCCCGGCAGGGAGAAACGAGATTCTAACCCAATGCAGGTTTGGATGGATTGGCCCCTTGCCAAAGACTATCCGAGGAGATTGCCTGTTAGTGAACTTTCGTCACCCATCATCAGTGAAAAAGATGCTAAGGCATCATGAGGCTAGGTCATTAATTCCCATGGGCATTTTGGCACTGCCCCTGAGATATTTTTATAAGCTACCTGTACAATCACCATTGGTTTAACCCTTCTAACTCCTGTAATCGATTAAGATTGTATATGTCAGGCAACAATGGTTTGCACCACTTTCAGGCCTCAACAAAATTAACTGACTGCATGTTCCTCGCCTAGAATGAGTAAATGCCCTGCAGCTGACAGGGAGGCCAACCTAGCATTATCTAACTCTATCAAGGGTTTGGAGACCCAGGACCACCATATTAGGAAGAGTTACCCTTCAGGTTTAAGAAGAAAAACCAGAAGGAACCAAATCTCTAACAAAGTGGTAGCTGCTGGTGCCCAGAAGACAGGGAACCCTGATCACTCATTTGCAGTTCTTTCTTGGAACATTACAGGAATTCGGATGAAGCTCGGAAATGATGATTGGGTTGGTTTTGTGTCAGGTTATGATCTAATTCTGTTACAAGAGAACTAGGCTGTGAACAATTCTCATCTAAACGGTTTCTGTTCCCATTGTACACTGGCTATCCCAGCTAATTCAAGGAGGGCAGAGGATATCTTGGCAGTGCTTACATCAGTTAAATGTGATGCGATGAAGGTTAAATTAGTATGTTGTTCTCAATGGTATCAATTGCTTTTATTCTCTTTAACATTGTGGATTTTTTAGTTGTCAATTTCTATCATTATATTTTTGACCATAGAAATTCTGAAGTTCCTAATAATTTAATTGAGGAAATTAGCACAGTAAAAGTTTCTAGACAGCCGCTATGTATTCTAAAGGCTGGGGATTTTAACAGTAGAATCTGTGATTTTAGCTGTTCAAATATTTGCTGGTTGAAAATATGGATGAGCAACCTATGGCTCATTTCTATGACTCTGCATTGCTTATGTGGACTCCCCTAATGGTATCTTAATTTCTCGTGACCTGATTCCTTTATATGAATGTGTTTCAGATTGTGACACACTCTGTCCGTCTTTCGTGGGAGGAAAATACGAGAGCAAACTCGATTTTATGTGTCTATCCAGCAGCTATTGTAGTGTCATCTGGGATTTTAAAATGTTGCCAAATTATGTCAGTGACCACCATCTTTGTGGCCTCCTTTAAATTAGACTTACGGACAGGAACCTGAAGTGAAATGACCCTCCTATCCAGTATAACCCGAATAAAGGTTTAAGACTGAAATGAGAACAGGTAAATTCCCAGGATTTTGAGTATGAAATCGTGAGTGAGAATATTGCCCTCATGGAAAGGTGTCTGACATTTGGAGCCATGCATGTTGCCCTCTTTCAAGATTTTAGGAAACTTTGTTCAGCTATCTCATCAGCCCCATCAGTCAGATGCTCTACTAAACTAGCCCATTTTGAACACTGGTTCAATAGTGATTGCCATAATGCCCTCAAATTTTTGAGAAGAGCCCTAAATACTATCCCCCATAATAAAGAGATATTCAGGGCATTGAGAAAGAGATATAAAGGTGTTGATAGCCCAAAGAAATGCAAATCTTACTACAGAGGCCTGGTTGGCTCCGGTGGCTGCCCAGGACAAGAAAAAGTTCAGTGAAGTCATTTACTGTCTGGTGTTCTCAGATACCTTTACCCAAACAATGGAATCCCTGATACCAGGAGACACCTGATGTCACATTCTTCACATAGCTTTAACCCTTTAAACAGAGCCTTACATTCTGAATATAGAGATGTCCCTATAATTGAAGATAGAGAACAAGCTCTGAAGTTTAGTCAATCAATTTCTGTTAACGAGGTGGAGGTAGCAATAACTCAAGGCATCCACCTCAAAACGCCCTGCAAGGATGGGGTTCCCTTGATTTGTTCAAGGATAACCCCAAACTCAGGGTGCCTCTTCTAACAAATATCTTTAGGGCTTCTATCACAGGTCCCCTGCCTGCTTAATGGAAAGACGCTACAGTGGTCCCTATCTTTAAGAAAGAAGACAGGAATGACTTGCCTGTTACAGGCTATTATCTCTAGTAGACGCAACAGGAAAAGTCTTGGGTAGTGTCCTATTGGTATGGCTATAAGAGTGGGCCTTTGCAAATAAAGTACTTTCTAAAACATAATGGGGCCTATTACAATATCGGGCTGGGTTGCGTCTGCACCAACACTGTCTCGGAAACAGGACCGACTGAGCGACCTCCAGTCGGTGGTCCCTACCGCCTCATTATGATGTGACTGCACATGATGTGGTCCCATTCACAATTTCTCTATGGGAACATGTGTTATGAGTGTAAACAGACCATGGTACATGCTCCCATAGGGAAATGCTAGATGGTGTTAATCCCTGCACCCGTAGCAGGCATCCTTTTCCACCAAAAAGAGTCCTCAAAGGAAAGAGGGCATTTCTAGGGGCCCTCAAACACGCTTTCTCACAGGGTTTCCATTTTTCAAAGCAGATGTTAACACGCAGGTATGTCACATCGCGGTCATTACAACAACAGCATTGTTACCAAGCGTGGCTTTAAATCGCAAGTCATTTCTACGACTTGCGCTAGGTGGCGTGCAACACCAGAAAATGTATTGGGTTTTAAATCCAACACATTCCCTGCTGTTGCTCTAACTGGATTAGGAATAGTAATTTATACTGTTCCTAAGTTTAGCGCGCCATCTAGCGCAAGTCGTTGTAACAACCGCGTTGTTACCTACCGCGTGGTAACACCACCCATTGTAAAGAGACATATTCATGGGATACAGGTTACTTTCTAGGTTTATTAGCAGATATCAGTTGGAATAGTTAATACCTTTTGGTGACCATTGATGTGGTGTCATTGTGCACCTCTATTAGACATGAGACTGGATTGAAGACCTGCGAGTATTTTTTGAAGCAACACAATCTCAAAGAACTATAACATACACAAATTGTATTAAGTATGATTGAAATGTGTCTTGCAAACAATGTGCTCTTGTTCATCAACAATGTGGCACCACAGTGGACATTTCTTCTTCTCCAAACTATGCAAATCTCACAGTGGGTTGGTGGGAGAAAGAATAAGCATGGGGACATAAGAGTGATGAAGCCATGGAAAAAAGTAATTCTTTGGTTGAGATACATTGACTATTTATCCTAATATGGAATGGCACACCTGAGGACTTCATAAAATACATTGCTGATTTGCTGAACAATGACTTGGGTCTTCAGTGCACGTGTTTAGTGGATAGACATCAAGGGCAGTTTTTAGATGTGTCATTATATGTACAGGATGGACAAATAAGGATCACATTGTTCAGAAAGGACACTGTGACTAGCATTGTTCTTCATGGCACTGTTTTGTATCCAAAGTCATTAATGAGAAGCATACCATATGGTGAATTGATATGGATGAGAAGAAATTGTTCCAAAGATGAGAATGTGCAAGTGAAATATAGTGAGGTCATCAAAACATTCAAAGTTAGATGTTACGAATGAAGAGATGTGAGAAACAGTCCAGGAAAAGTGAGATCCAAATCTTATATAGAGACTGTGATCACTGAAAAGGAGCAAAGCACAGTTAGCAATGACCAAATACAATCTGACTGGTCTTAATGTACAGTGAAGAGAGCCAAGCAATCAGTTAAATATGCAACAAACATTGGCATTTGATTTCCAATGACCCTGACATTGTTACCTGATTTGAGAATAGACCTCACATAGGGGGTCATTAGGATGGCGGGCGGACTTAGTCCGCCCGCCATCCTATCAGTGTTTGGGACCGCCCGCCATAAGGGCGGGGTTCCCGGGGGGTGGGGATTAGGATGCTCCCGCCACTGTGGCAGGCGCATACTGCATTTCTAGCATTGTGGCGGGCGGTGCTCTCAGCACCGCCCGCCACAGTGCTAAAAATGCATATATGCATTTGCATTAACAAAGCTGCAGGCACCGTGCTGTGCCTGCCGCTTTGTTAATGCAAATGCAGGGGGTACCACAGGTACCCCCGTGCGCACCCCCCACCTGTCCTTCACTTTGGAGGCCCGCAGGGGCCCCCCGAAGTGAAAACCGCATGCCTTTCCATGGTGGCATCTTGTCCACGGAAAGGCATCTGTTTTGGGCCATGCTAATATGGCTGGCGGTGTCTAATAGACACCGCCACCATATTAAACCTTTTCCGCCCCGGCCGGCTTAATGTGAATATGAATACAGCAACTTGCAGTTTAAAGGTGAATGCAGCAAGCAATGCAGGGATATTGTGTTATCAACCGCTCAACTATTATTTAAAGTTACCTACACAGAATGCCAAATATTTTGCTTATTATTCACTCAATGGAAGCACATAAAGGCTATAACCTTTCAACAGAGGTCACCAATCACTTATTTACAGTTGAAATACTAGTTTCATTAATGACAATGTTGTAAGGAGTTCAAATCAGCACACTTCAGTTGATGGATGAGCAAAATGTGTGAAATCTTAACACTCCGATTCAGTACATATGTTAATACACTTATTACACAGATTTTGGGCATGCAGATCACTGTTCAAAGGCATTTATATAGAAATGCATTGCTTGGTTAATAATGCAGCTAGCAACAGTTGGGACCTTATTCCTAGGGCTCATTGCTTTTTGGCAAGAATTCAGCAATTGAGGGATAATCATAAGACTTGAATTCATTTCTTTGAATTACAGTTTTCAAAAACTATTAAAACCAGATCAAGAATGGGGTCTACACCCTAATTCTATCTTCGTTACCACTGTGATTGCCCAACCAAAGGCAGTATTGTGCCTGAAGAAGCCAACTCTTGTATGGTGGTGGTGTTCCACTATCCATTGTTTTCTGCGCTTCCGAATTAGCATGGCACATTAGAAAACTAACTAATTTGTGCTCACTGTGCCACTGGATTGAAGCTAGCCTGGCTGGTAGCAGGTGATACCCCAAAACCGGTCCCAGGATGCTTGTTTCTGGTCCAGGGAGGACCTGGATTGGCAGTTCAGGCTGAACTGTTCTCATAAGGAGCAGAGTGAAGACTGATTTGCATATGGCTGAGTCCAAACTGGGGTGGCATGGTAAGCAGAAAAATGATGGATTAAACCCCAGATCTGTGACTGGGGCCAAAAGTCTGCATTATTCAGCATTGCGTCCATGATCTGTTCTTTTTCTTTTTGTCATCCAAAGTCGGAGGGGTATGCCCAGACTTTGGTCCAGTGCTCACTGCGCCACTGCATTCAATCTTGCCTAGCTGATGAGGGGTGATACCCTGAAACCGGTCCCAGGAAGTTTGTTTGCGGTCCAAGGAGGACCTGGCTTGGCAGTTCCATAAGGAGCTTGGTGAACACTTATTTGCATATGGCTGGGTACAAACTGGGGTGATGTGGTGAGCAAGAAAATCAGGGATGAAACCCTGATCTGTGACTGGGGGTGACTGTTTGCATTGTTCAGCATTCCATCCATCATCTGTTCTTTTTGCTTTTGTCACCCTAAGTGGGAAGAGTATGCCCAGTCGTGGGTCCCACACTAACTGTGCCACTGGATTCAATGTAGTCTGGGTGCTGAGGGGTGATACCTCAAAACTGGCCCCATGATGCTTGTTTCCGGTCCAAGGAGGTCCTGGCTTGGCAGTTCCATAAGGAGCTGGGTCAAGACTGATTGGCATATGGCTGGGTCCAAATTGGGGTGGCGTGGTGAGCAAACAAAATGATGGATTAAACCCAGATCTGTAACTGGGGGTGAATGTTTGCCTTGTTCAGCATTCTGTCTATCATGTGTTCTTTTTGCATTTATCTCCCACTTCAAAGGCACCACTGGGTATAAGTACTGGACCTCAGGTACCACCACTTAAGTGCACATCAAGACGTATGGATACACTGGCATTAAAAACTACTGGGCTGCTGAAGCACTTCCACAATCCTGGACTGCACTCTGTTGGATTCCTGCTTTGCTGTGCTGCTCTCCCTCTTGACTATGTGAGAATGACTGGACCTGCATCTCTTGACCCCAGATCCTAGAGTGATTCCAAGGGCTAGTTGGCTGGCCTTCTGACCTGAAGCAGCCCATCCCTGAGCAAAACCGACGCATCTCCTTGGCTAAGCTGCCATACCAGATCAGAACCAATGCATTGCCGCTGCTGCATGGATTTGACTTGTTGGTACCACCTGCCTGTTAGTACCAACAGTTCGCCTTTAGAAACCACCTGTGCGTGAAACTTTTTCCTGGAAAAAAGGTCCATGCATCTCTCATCTATGGCAGCCTCCATGAAGGCGAAACTCTGCTTCAAAGCTTCACCACTCATCGGAAACAACATATCACCTTGGCTGCACCTCCCATCCTCGACATTGGACTTCACATCACAAGCCCCATCAACAGGATCCTTGACGCACCAGGACCTTGAACCACAGCCTTGCTTCTTCTCGGAACCAGTGCAGCGCCTCGGCTCCTCAACACATCTTCGGCACTAATCCAAGCATTGCTTCAGAACCAGATTTAAGATACTCTGTTTAGGGGGCCTAACTGGGTCCCTGCAGCTGACCCGTACTCCATCAGGGTCAGTCTGAACTTTTGTGACTTTGTCCCAGTCCAGATTGACCAACAGTTCCCAATAGCACTATAGTTCTTTTTGATGCTATTTTTCACAGCAAATTTAGAAAATCAACATCTCTGGTTATACTAATTGGATTTTTGACATTGTAGTCTTGTTTTATTTGTTAAAGTCAGGTTTATTTTTGTATGGTGTTTTCACTGTTTTACTGGTCGAAGTGTTGCGCTCACTTGGGAGAATAGACCCCCAACTAGTAGTACCATCATTCTGACTTTCCTGATGCAAGGTGTCAGTGCACATGCACAAAGTAATGTCTAGAGTCTGTTTAGTTGGGAGCTAGAGTTGCAAGAGATAATGCAGAACTAAACACATATCTGTACAAAGACGGCCACTAAGGAAAGTTATTTTATTTTATTTTGCTTCCTCACTTGCACTTAACAATGTTGAATAACAATAAAATAAAAATCATCCTCTGAGTCCTCGTTTGATAGTTCTAAATCAGTAATTTATTGTCTATGTTAGGTGTGACTGGTTTTTGGACCTTGCCCGCTCTGCAGGGTCACCCCTAAAAGTTTTGCCATCCCTGTCAGGAATAGTTCCTGTATCCACCTTTAGTTACGTGCCTGCCTAAAGACTTCAACTCCCAGAAGGCCGTGGGAGGTGTTCAGGGGTTATTACGGCATCAGTCGCGCACACTCGTGTGCGTAATTCTTTTTTCGTTTCCTGCAGTCCTGCCCGGAGGATTCCGCATTGAGGACTCCCGTAGAGAACGTACCGAGTTTCACTGAGGCTTTGGTGAGTTGCTGGATAACTGGATACGGGTGGTAGAATTTCCCGTAATCCGGTGTGGTTTTGTAGCTTCGCTTATTTGGAGCGATATCAGCGCGGATGCGCTTGGTCTTGCATTTGTGGAATCATTAACTTGCTGGATCTAGTTAAGTGAGGTATTAAGGAAGAATAGGCGGTGGAGGTTAACCGCATTAACCCTGGCCTCAGGGGTTTGTTCCTCACTGTACTTTTTGATCCGGGCATCATTTGACTTTCATTTGTTTACATGCGTGTCATTTTCACATAAGCTGAACCCTGATTTCTAAGGAAGCTTGAAAGTCTCACGGAGAAAACCACAGAGAAGGCGACGGTTATGCTAACACCATGGAAGCCTTGTTCTCAGGGGTTATTTGTTTGGATTTAAATGAAAGCAAAATCAGGGGTGACGTAACCGCCGAGTTAAGTTGTGTTTCTAACATTTGGTGGCTGGTCCTCAATTTGGATAGGGCGGCGGTATGCTACACCGTGGAAGCCCATCCAATTCGATCATTGGTTAAAGAAGAAACACTTTTCAAAACAGGATTGCTGTTTAATTTATAAGCTTACAGATGTAATATTCTGCTTTGACATTCTATGCTGCCTTTCCTTATCCCCTAGAACCGGTGAGCTAGCACACATGTCATTTTAGATATTTCAAGGAAGTATTGTCAATAGGTTCTACATCACTCTTTGCTCTTTTGTGCATTAGATGGTATCGATTGGAGTGCTCTATTGAGATGGATGGTCCCCATAGGGTATGCTGTTCCAGTTGATGTCCATGGTATGCAAGGGTTATTTAGCGATACTTAATGAGAGTAGATTTCTGTATTCTTTGTGTCCTGACCCTCTGCTTTTCTTCTTTCAGGTTCTTCTCCCCGCTGTCCCGGCCCTTTTTTCCCTCACCTGATAACCCTGCAACTCTGTTATATTTGTATTCGGAGTTCGGGGATGTCTGCCGGTGGACCCTTCATTGCATCATCCAGATCCTGAGGAGTGCTGGTTCTGACAATCCCCTACTATTTTTTTCTGATCTTTTTTTTTGCTACCCTTAGGATTCTACACACTTTATGACTTCTAACCAGTGCTAAAGTACTTGTGCTCTCTCTCCAAAATGTGGCGGAAATGGCTTATACCCAATTGATATATTTAATTTAACTATAAGGCCCTAGTAAAGTGGTACTGCATGTACCCAGGGCCTGTAAATGAATTGATTTAGGTGGGCATGCAGCACTGATTGTGCCACCCTCTTAACTAGCCCTTTAAACATGTATCAGGTCTGTATTTGCAGCTTGTGTGTGCAGTTTTAAACTGCCATTTCAACCAGGTAAAATAAAACTTTTGCCAGGCCCAAATATTCCTTTTCAGTACAAATAAGTCACCCCTACGATAGGTTCTGGACAGCCCAGAGGTCAGGGTGCAGTGTCTTTAAGAAGGTGGACATGTATTTTTAAGTTGTACATATCCTGGTAATGAAAAACCCTTAAATTCATTTTTTACTACTCCAAGTCTCCGATAGGATAACATTGGAGTTCCCTTATTGCATTTAATGAGTTGCAACTTCCAAATGGGAACAGGTAACCAGTTCTTGTTTGGTATCTTTAGAATTGTGATGAAAAACCTCCATTATGGTGAAGTTGGATTTTAAATTACAATTTCTAAAATCCCACTTTTATAAAGTGGCATTTTACTACCTGACTCATTTAGTACCTGTAGCCTACCTCTGTGTCTCATGACTGTGTGTAACTGAAAGTTGGACTTTGTTTATTCCTCTTTGACAGTCACACACAATACGGAGCTTATGTGTGCCTGGATGAACTATCACTTGAAGGATTGGAAGGCGAAGCTGTGCACTGGCCTACTTACACTTGAAAAGGCTGTGTCCTGCTTCCACGCAAAGTCACACATATGCCTTGTAGTTAGTGAGGAAATAGTGCAGGTATGGCAGAAAGCCTGTGCACTTTAAATAGAATTTATAGAAGCTTCTCTCATTTTCCTGACGTAGAGCACCAGGTATAAAATTTGGACCTCACACATCACCTTTTCAGTGCACGTCTGGGTCTGTGGATACTATGCCAGGAAGATAGACTGCTGTGCTGCTGAAAGGACTGCAAATGTTATGTTACAATACAGTTACTTCTCTAGCGTACAGCTCACCCAGGGGCGTCTCAGCGCTTACCTAGAGATAAAACCTGAGAGCCAGAAATCAGACCAACATCAAAATTAAATCAGGTAAGCTTTTATTTGTTTCCTGAGGTTACTATATATGGAAATTTCACGCAGAGCCATAGGTAGTTTATTCCAGTATCTTGGGGCAAGATACGAAAAATATTTTCCCCTGTGCAACTCAAACATATACAGGGTACCTCTAGAAGGGCTAGTGTACTGGATCTAAGATTTCTGCAAGGTACATGTTTTACGGGTTTATTTTGCAGATAGCAAGGACCTTTACCTTTCAAAGCATTGTAGGTGAGACAGCAAATTTTAAAGTTTGATCTCTTCCTCATGGGTAGCCAGTGCAAGTCTCTCAGCAAGGGTCCAGAGGGAGAGCCTGCTGGGCAGTTCAGGATCATTCTTGCCGCAGTGTTCTGGATCACTTGTAGTTTAGTAATCAAGGTCTCTCCCACTTTGGCCAACAGAGCGTTACCATAGTCTAATCTGCTAATCACCATGGCTTGAACCAGAGTTCTACGATGATTAGTAGGCAGATAAGAAAGAATCTTGCGCAGTAGACGCAGGCTATAATAACAGGAACTGGGAGTGGCAGCAATGTGGTCTTTAATTGTTAATATCTGATCCAGTTTTAGACCTAAGTTTTTTACTCATTGTTTAGGAACGGGAGATGCTCCCAATTGCAGGGGCCACCATTCATCCAACCAGATGGCTGAGGCTTTCCCCATTAGCATGAGCTTGGTTTTTCCAGGGTTCAGCTGAAGGCAATTCTCCGTCATCCATTTGGAGATTGCAAGCATACCGACGGAGAACCAAATTTTCTCTGCTTCTAGTTTGGGGCCCATAGTAAACATAAGCTGAGTATCTTCAGCATATGAAATTATCTCGAAGCCTAGCTGCTCTATGATTTTTGCCAGGGGGGGCCATATATATGTTGAATAAAGTCGGGCTTATACAGGAGCCCAGAGGTACGCCCCTATCCAAACGCATTTTTTTCTGACAGGTATGGTCCTAACATAACGGTTTGCACTCTGTCTGACATGAAGTGCTGCAGCGGTTTTAAGGCTGTACCTTGAATGCCACAGGAATGTAATCTCTCCACGAGCTTTGAGTGTGAGATTTATTGAACGCCGCGGAGAGAACTAAAAGGATCAGTACTACTGATCTTCCCGTATCCATTACCTGCCTAAGGGAGTCAGTCACGGCAAGAATGGCGGTCTCAGTACTGAAACCCGGTCGAAAGCCTGACTGAGTGGGATCCAGAATATTATTGGATTCCAGGTATAGACTTAGCTGCCTATTTATTATACTTTCCAATTGCTTGCCCAATAAGGGTAGCAAGGAGATAGGATGGTAATTACTAAGTACTTGAAAATCAGCCATGGGTTTTTTCAATATTGGTCGTACAAATGCTTCCTTCCAACCCCGTCTGTGCCCGTCTGTGCCTGGACTGCACCCAGCGCCAGAACCCCTGGACCAGGCATGCCACCAGACTCCACTACGACACCAGCACCCTCCACGCACTCAATGCTGGCCAAAACAATACCTGCTTCCAGGCGGCCCCAAAACGGACCCACGGACCTTTCTCCTGCCACACCTGCAGATTCACCTGTGACAGAACCACCAAACCTCCACGCTCCAAACCCAAACACCTCAGCTGCATACTCTTCAACACCCGCTCTGCACGAAAACACACCGTCGGGCTCTGGGATCTGCTCGACGCCTCCGCCCTAGACTTGGACTTCCTGACCGAGACCTGGTGGAACGACTCCTCGGCACCCGACATCGCCATAGCCATCCCGGACGGCTACAGGATCACCCGCAGGGACCGCACCAATGGAGTCAGAGGAGGAGTAGCCATCGTCCACAAGTCCACCCTCAAGGTCACCACCCATGCTGACGACACCATTAACACCGCCGAACACCTGCACTTCCGGATCCACACCGACCCCAACACCACCCTCAGAGGAACACTCATCTACAGACCCCCTGGACCATGGGTGCAATTCAGTGACTCCATCGCCGACCTCGCCAGCACCCACGCACTCGCCTCCACATACTACATCCTCCTCGGGGATCTGAACTTCCAACTCGAAAACAACAATGACGCCAACTCCACCACCCTGATCGACAACCTCGCCAACTTCGGCCTCAGACAACTCATCACCACACCCACCCACGCGGCTGGCCACACTCTGGACCCCGTCTTCTCCAAGGCTCCCACGTTACCTTCAACCATACCACCGAACTACACTGGACCGACCACCGCTGCATCCACTTCACTTTCAAGAAACCAACTACACAGCTCCGCACCCAACAGCTACCTCGCCGCTGCTGGAGCAAAGTCACCGACGACCAGCTGATCACCACACTCGCCCAGGACCCACCCACCAATCCCACCAACCCAGACCCCGCAGCCTGCAACCTCAGACAGAGGATCGACGACTGTGCCAACACCCTCGCCCCGCTCAAAAAACCCTCCAGCAACCACTCAAGCAAGAGAGCCACCTGGTTCACCGACGAGCTCCAGACCTCCAAACGCAGATGCCGGAAACTGGAGAAAACATGGCCCCAAGAACACACACCGGACAACCACGCAGCCCACAAGGACGCCAAACGCAGACATCACCACCTCATCAGACTAGCCAAGAGATCCTCCTTCCAAAACCACCTGGATAATAACATTGTGAAGGAACTCTCAACCCTAGCGCCAACACCAACTACATCCCACCCTCACAAGAAGTGTGCGACTCACTAGCCATCCTCTTCCACCGCAAGATCACTGATATCCACAACCGCTTCAACACCACATCTGCCCCAACTACGCCAGACGCCACCTCTCCTTCGAACACCACCAGCGCCGTCCGCCTGACCTCCTGGTCCAACGTCAACGACGACGAGACATGCAAGGCCATGAACTCCATCCACTCAGGTTCTCCGTCAGACCCGTGCCCACACCACGTATTCAACAAAGCAGAGGCAGCCATCGCACCCCAACTACGGAAGGTCATCAACATCTCCTTCGAAACAGCGACATTCACGGAAAGCTGGAAGCACGCCGAAATCAACGCCCTCCTCAAGAAACCGAAAGCGGAGCCCAAGGTCCTCAAGAACTTCCGACCCATCTCCCTGCTCCCGTCCCCGGCAAAGGTCATCGAGAAAATCGACAACAAGCAACTGACCCGCCACCTTGAACACAACAACATCCTGGACCCTTCCCAGTCCGGATTCAGACAAAACCACAGCACTGAGACAGCCTTCATCGCCGCCACAAACGACATCAAGCACCAGCTAGACAATGGTGAAACATCAGCCCCCATCCTCCTGGATCTGTCGGCCGCCTTTGACACGGTCTGCCATCGCACGCTAAAGACACGCCTCCTAGAAGCCAGAATCCAAGAGAAGGCCCTTGACTGGACCTCCTCCTTCCTCTCTGGCAGAACACAGAGCGTCCGCCTCCCACCCTTCCAATCCGAAGCCACCGACATCATCTGCAGCGTCCCCCAGGGCTCATCCCTTAGCCTGGCGCTGTTCAACATCTACATGGCCCCCCTCGCACAAGTGGCCCGCCAACATGACCTCAACAATCATCTCCTATGCCAACGACACCCAGCTCAGGGGAACGTCGTTTACGACGCAACTTTTAGCACGTAGTGCTATTACAACGCGGTTTTTAAATCGCATTCTATTACAACGCATGACTCTGGGGGGCGCTCAAGGATAGGGAATACTTTTAATTTACTATCCAACACCTTCCCTAGTGTCAACGGGGACTGGTGTTGGAATAGTAAATTAAAATATTCACTATCCAGCACCCCTTTGTATTATGCGTTGTAAAAGAATGCGTTATAAAAACCGCGTTGTTACAGCATGCGTGCTAAAAGCATGCGTTGTAACAGCTCATCCCCTCCCTCACCAAGGACCCACACACCGCCAAATCCAGCCTCCTCGAGGGAATGAAGGCCGTCGCCGACTGGATGAGGAGCAGCCATCTAAAGCTGAACTCAGACAAGACGGAGGTCCTCATCCTCGGACCCACCTCCTCAACATAGGACGACTTCTGGTGGCCCACCACTTTGGGAACAGCACCAACACCCAGCGACCATGCACGCAACCTATGATTCATCCTCGACTTCTCCCTCTCAATGTCCAAACAGGTCAACGCCGTCTCTTGCTACAACACCCTCCGCAAGTGGATCCCGACCGAAACAAGAAGAACGTTGACACTTGCCCTCGTCAGCAGCAGACTAGACTATGGCAACGCACTCTATGCAGGAATCCCAGCTAAACACCTACGACGACTACAAAGCATCCAAAACACCTCCGCCAGACTGATCGTCAACGTCCCTCGCCGCAACCACATCACTCCTTACCTGAGAAGCCTACACTGGCTCCCCGTTGACAAGAAAATCACTTTCAAGCTCCTCACCCACGAACACGAACACAAAGCACTCCACAATGCCGGACCAGCCTCCCTGAACAGCAGACTCAACTTCCACACCCGCCAGCTCTGTTCCGCCAGCCTCACCCTCACCGCTGTCCCCCACATCCAACGTGTGACCTCCGGAGGCAGATCGTTCTCCTACCTCGCCGCCAAAATCTGGAACACCCTCCTTACCCACATACGGCAGACCCAAGACCTACTCGCCTTCAGAAGACTCCTCAAGACCTGGCTCTTTTAACAGTAGCAGCACCCCTCCTTTCCCGCAGCACCTTGAGACCCTCACGGGTAAGTAACGCACTTTACAAGTAGACTGACTGTTGTGGGTATAATATCCAATTGTATTGAGTGATTAAAAATATTTCGAATTGCTGGGGCACAGCTAGTGGCTAGGAGAGCTATTGTCTTTGGGGGACAGATATCTTGAGGCGAGCCAGATTTGGCGATGGATAGCAGGTTAGAAACCTCCCCTAGTGTGACTATTTCAAAACTAGGGTACTGTGTGCCACCTTTCCTGAATCTCCTAGTCTAGTGAAAAATTCAAGGTTCTGAGAGGGGGTAGATGAAAAATTCACGTAGATGTTAGAGATCTTTTCTTGAAAATAGATCGCTAATGAATTGCAGAACTCTTAAGATTCCACTGGGGATTTTCTACAGACTTGTGGGGACACAAAATCCCTTACTATATTAAAAAGGGCTTTTGAGGAGTTACTGGCTTGTTCATTTTGATTCATGATAAACAGACTTTAGCTGTTTTTTATATTCTGATGATAACTAGACAGAGACTGTTTGTAGCGTAGTCTGTTTTGAGTATCCTTACTAGATCACCAGAGTCTCTCCAATATCTTACATTTGGATTTTTCAGTCTTTAGTTCAGAGGTATACGAGTATGCTGATGGCTGCCGTTGAAGAGAGCCATTGTTTTTGTGAATCACTGTGTCCAATACTGTCACAAAGGCTGAGTTAAAACCTTCCAACATTTTGGATACTTCCATGTCACTCTCTGGTGGTTTCGGATGGAAAGCCTCGTTAAAATCTTCAAAGAAAGGTCAAGCCATGGTATACGCACCCCTTTTCTCCGTCCTATGTTCGTTTCTAAGCTCTTCAAGCACTTGAATAGAGAACGTAACCATGGAATGATCAGTCCATGTAAGAGGGTCCGGAGGGTTACAAGTCAGATGATATACGTTGGAGAAGATTGAGTCGAGCGAGTGGTCAGCCAGATGTGTTGGGCCTTTACCTCTTTGAGTAAGTCCAATTAAGTCTAGGCTAGAAAGAAGTTTATTGACTTCAGGGCTGGTGTGATCTTCACCATGAAAGTTAAAATCACCCAACAAAAGGAATTTATTTGAAGCGAGCACATGCATGGCAATTTGTTCTATCAATTGGCCTGTGAAATTGGCTTTAAATCCCGGGGGACGATAGATCAGTGCTCTGTTCCAGCTATCTGTAGGTGATATGATGATCTTAAAGATTCCCAGTTCTATGCTTTCATTACTTAAGGTGAAAATCCAGGTCACATTAAGATGATTTTTGAAGGCTATGGCAATGCCACCCCCGTTTTACCTTCCCTATCCAGATGTATACATTTACAGCTATCTGGAATAGCCAAATTTATCAATGGGTGGTTAGTGGGATTTAGCCAAGGTTCTGTAAAAAAACAGATTTCTGGGGAGTGTTAGGTGATCAGATCCCATATTTCAAATGGATGTTTTACTAATGATCTTACATTGCATAGTATACTATTCATACTGACTATAACTAGATCCATACTCTTCCTTGAATTCGATGGACTAACCATTGTCAGGTCTCTTTGAAGTAGACAGTGCCAACAGCCTACTGGACCCTCCAGCACATTTGGGAACTTCCAAGGACAGCATATGTAAGCTAGGGGCTAGCTTGTTTGTGTGTTCTAATCATAAACAAGGATTTAGCAGAGTATGTTATACGGGTCAAATATGGGATATTTACCTCGTTTTGGGCAGAATTTCTGGCCTCTGGGCTCGGTTGGGCTTGGTTGGGCGTGGACGGGTGCAGACAAGCTTGACTTTGGTGCACCTTTGGTGTGCCCACTGCGCAAGTGCGTTGACAAGTAATAGAACTAGCCCGCTACCCTTTAATTTCCCCGAAGATTGCTGCTCACTCCGCCGGCAGACTCCAGGGTCGCGATATCTCCTCACCTCCCACCAACTGTCTCAGCTGAGTTACGGTGAGTGAGGGTTTCCCCAATCAAGCAGGGTAAAACTAGTTTACAGCAGTTTTAAAATAAAGGTGCAGAATGTGCAAAAAAGCAAGTGTGTTAAAAATTAAGCTCCCGGCTTTCCACCCCAGGAGTCTCTAGTGCTGCGCGTGCGCGTTGGAAGCAGCATTTATGGCATCAGACGTAACAGAACTAGCTCGCTACCCGTTAATTTCCCCCAAGATGGCTGCTCGCTCCGCCGGCAGTCTCCGGGGCTCGATGTCTCCTCACCTCCCAGCACCTGTCTCGGCTGAGTTATGGTGAGTGAGGGTTTCCCCAATCATTCAGTGTAAAATTAGTTTACAACAGTTTTAAAATAAAGGTGCAGAATGTGCAAAGAAACAAGTGTGTTAAAAAATAAGCTCCCGGCTTTCCGCCTCAGCAGTCTCTAGCGCTGTGCGTGCACGTTGGTGCCAGCATTTATGGGGTCAGAAGTAACAGAACTAGCCCGCTACCCTTTAATTACCCCCAAGATGGCTGCTCGATTCGCTGGCAGTCTCCGGGCTGTGATGACTCCTCACCTCCCAGCACCTGTCTCAGCTGAGTTGCAGTGAGTGAGGGTTTCCCCATTCAATCAGGGTAAAATTAGTTTACAACAGTTTTAAAATATAGGTGCAGAAAGTGAAGCAAGTGCGTTAAAAATTAAGCTCCCGGCTTTCTGCCTCAGGAGTCTCTAGTGCTGTGCGTGTGCGTTGGTGCTAGCATTTATGTCGTCAGAAGTAAGAGCACTAGCCCGCTACCCTTTAATTTCTCCCAAGATGACTGCTCGCTCTGCCGGCAATATCCGGGGCTGCGATGTCTCCTTACCTCCCAGCACCTGTCTCGGCTGAGTTACGGCGAGTGAGGGTTTCACCAATCAAGCAGGGTAAAATTAGTTTACATCAGTTTCAAAATAAAGGTGCAGAATGTGCAAAGAAGCAAGTGTGTTACAAATTTGTTGGATTGCTGCTCTGTAGGACTGCTGCTCTGCTATGCTTACCTGCTACCTGTGCCCTCTTGCCTGGGTGTGAAGGACTGGACATGCATCTGTTGAAACCAGTACTCCAAAGTGACTTCAAGAGCTAGTTGGCTGGCCTGACTAGAGCCTCAGGCACAGAAGGCTCCAGCAACTTTGAACCCAGCACCTTGACTTTGCCTTCTATGAGTCTTACCCTGCCAAGTGTTGCCACCCCAGACATAGACCCTTGGAAGTGGGCCTAAAGGTAATCTGGCAGCCCCTCTGTGGCTTCAGCAGAACCAACATGTCTCCTCTTCTCCATGCACAACCCCTTGCAGAACTGATACATCATCTCTGCTGAGAGGCTTCTCTCAATGCAAGGACTCCGAGATGACCTCGGAGCCCGCATTGGAACTGCCACCAGTTCAAAGCTTCTCGACATAGCCCCTCGCATTGCAAATCTCTCATCGACGGCAGCCTCGAAGACGATGCATGTTCTCGCACTGTGATTTCACAGCTCAAGGGAACCGACACATCGTCCCAAGTGAGTGACACAATCCCTGACACCTGATTTTGTCTCTCAAGGCCTTATCAATGGGATAGTCAACGATGATGCAGGACCTCGCATCACAGCTCTGCAGCACCTCGGAGCTAGCGCATTGCCTCATCTGTGCGACGCATCCTGGGTGTGGGACCTAGAAACACTCCATAGCAAGAAGTTAAGGTGCTCTCATTCAGCGGGCCTAACTGAGTCCATGTTTGCAGCCCGCACTCCATTTCAGTCAGCTTGAACTTACAACTGTGTCCCAGTCCGATGGAACCAGATTTCCACAGTTGGTGCTTTGCACTCTTGACCATATTCACTGAAATCTTTAAAATTCCATATCCTCGGTTCAGCTGCCTGTTTGTCATTTTGGCCTTTGTTTACTTATTAAAGAATAATTTATATTTCTAGGTCTGGTGTGATAAACGTTTGTGGTGTGTTTTCACTGTGCTACTGTTTGAAGTGTTGCACAAATACTTTGCACATTGACTCTAAGTTAAGTCTGACTGCTCTATGCCAAGCTACAAGGGGGGTATGGAACATACTAATTTAGGGTTGGCTTCTGGCTTCACACTGACAAGGATAGTGGTTCCTGCTTGAGTAGCGTTTCACCCCCGTATTCAGTAACCCAATTATTTACACTTGTATTAAAGAAATAAACACATTTTGGTCAAGTACTGCTTATGGTATATAACAAAGCACTTGCAATTGATGGCTTAATTTCTTTCTAAAATGGAAATTTTTCTATCCAATGATGTATATCAAGATGCATCTGAAAAACATATGGATCCACCCCAAAATAAAATGTTCCAAGTAGGGGGTACTCACAGGTCATGCGCGTTTCCTACAGTGGTTGGAAGCACATAGTGTTTGTTTCAATACCCCTCACACACCAAAACAGCCCTTGATGTCATGCCTCATCATGGGGTCTTCCCACCCGGCTGCGGGACAGGGCGTGCTGCTACCTACGACTACGTGGGATTACTGATATTCAGCACTATGTGACATGTAGAGAATTGTGAGTGGAAAGGTCAGGGGTGAGTGAAAACTGTGTGTTAAAATGTACCTGACTCTTAAGGACATTAACATTTTTAATATACCTTGGGAGCTGGTACTATTAAAAATGTGGGTCGGAGGTGTCCTGCTTTAATAAGAATTCCTTCCTATGATTGTCAACATGTTTCGAAGCTCACAGGCTTCTTCTTCAGGACAAAAAAGAGATCCTTTCTATTCTCAGTACGCTATCGAAACAATGTCGTTATTGTAGGGAAATCGGTGAAGTGATAAATATATACAAGTGATTATATTGAGTGAAAAGGGCATATAATCATGCACAAGATACGGTACCCACTAGGTATTCTATGTGATAATCTGTAAAAAAAAACCACATAAATATAAATGCAAGACATGTGCTGCATCTGACGATAATGGTGACCTGTAAGTGTAGCAAAAGTCGCTACCTGCATCGTCAAGGCGTAGACAAACAGGGCGTGTCTCAAGGTCATACATCTGACTGTAAATAATACTTTCAGGGTCTGGTATGTCTATAGTTAGAGCAAAAAAGTCTGTTCGGACCTCAATAGTTATATAGTTATGCTCGGTCTAAAGATGTCACTGCTGCTTAAAGACGTGCAGACCAGACAGAAGTGTGCAACATGGTGTATTCTGATCAATGAAGGGAGGTGAATCCGGGCCACATAACAACTTGTTTGTGTGTCAAGGTGCAAAATGGTTTCCGGGTTAGCAGAGGTATACCAACCTTCAGTCTACTATTAAAAATTATGTCGTCTACACCATGCAATAGGTTCTTCTATATCCCACCAGATGGGGGGGGGTCAAGATTAGTGATAATATATGGATAGACATTATACTCCATGGGGTGCGATTGGGTATACGTATATAAAATACTGCTAGAGGCAGAAGGGTGGGAGGAGACAGAGGCTGCCTGATGGAACCAATTTTATCAGGGGTAAAGCAGAGAGTTTAGAATCCATGTGCTATCGAGAGGGCAGATATACTCAGGCTCACGAAAAGTGACCCCCGGAGAATATCAAAACAATTTTGTGGGTACCCAAGCGGAATACCCATTGTTGTTCTTTTTCTAACAAGCCCCTCTCGCCATGTAGTTGTCGATGACCATCCACAGTAAGTCCTCTACACTGTGCCCAGAGGTCAGGTAGTGTGTAGCCATCTTTGTGGTACTCTTCTTACAGCGGGCATTGCTTTTATGTTCTCCAATCCGGGTCTTTATCAGTCTGGATGTCATACCGATGTACTCTAAGCCACAAGGGCATGTAATCATGTATACGTTTTTACTATTGTAGTTGGTAAAGTTTCTTTGTTCCCACTCCATACCATTTCGGAATTTGATGTTTCTACTCCTTCTGGTAAGGTGACATGTACTGCAATTCCTGCATGGGTGGTGTCCCTGGACTGGGGGGAGTAGTGGGTTAGTGATATTCATAGGTAGTTCTGTGCGTGGTCTCGTGTGGACAAGCATGTCTTGCAGATTTCGTCCCCTTTTATGCGAAAACATAGGTTTTGGTAGATTGAGGTTCCCACAGTTCAGTATACTCCAATGCTTGTTCACTATCTTGGATATTTTATTTGAGTGGGAGTTAAAAGTGGTGACACAAATTGGTCTTTCTTCCTGTTCCTTCGGTATTCTGTATTCCAAAAGCGCATCTCTATTGTTATTCTTTGTCCTCTTAAGGCCCTTGTTGATGATTGCTGCTGGATAGTTGTGTCTGTCTAGCTTGGTTTCCAAGTCAGAGGATTGTTTTTTTCAAATCTTTTACTTCGGTACAGTTCCTCCGGAAAAACTATCCGTAAGGCAGGTTGTCCCGGAGATGGCAGGGATGAAAACTTTTGTACAGCAACAAGCAGTTTTCAGCAGTTCCTTTAAAATGTGTAGAGGTCTTGAGAGTTCACACTGTCCAGATATATGTTTAGATCCAGAAAAAAACAGATTGGTATTGGAGGTTGTTTTTGTGAATTTGAGGAATTATTTCTGCTGGTTGAGCCAGGACATGAATGCTTGGGTGGATGGAACATCCTCATTACATATCACAAGGACGTCATTGATATAAAGTTCCAGGTTATGATGTTGTTGAAGAATGGGTTGTCAGGGTGCAAGATTTTGTTGGTCTCCAGATGGTGGACATAGAGACCAGCTAGGCTGAGAGCTAATGTGCTTCACATGCTGGTCCCTTGCTTTTGTAGATAGAAAGTGCCCTCGTACAGAGAGAAATTCCTTGTGAGAGCCAGAGATATACACTCCATGACCACATTGCGTGGCGTCTGGTATTCCCATGAGGTGTTAAAGAGGATTTCCTCAATGATATTCAGTGTCTCATCATGAGGTAAGCTTGAATATAAACTCTCCACATCAAGCCCCATCAGTAGATTGTGATCCGGATCAAATGTGATAACTTGACAGTTGGGGAAATCTGTCGACAGACGGACGTAGACGTTCTGGTAGACGCGATCGAGCACAACTATCCGGCGAACAGGCATTATCCTGGCTATATCTCGCATTGACGGCACCGACCGCCACCTCCAATCAAGCTCAACACCTGATATCTACCACCTACAGTGTACCCGGCTGGGTTCACTGTAAGTAAATTAATTTTCCTTTATCACGCATGGGTTGCGTTGCGAAATCGAGAACACTTTAAGATGTCCCCCAATGTCCAGTCCTGACGAGACCCCCACTTTACGGGTCGAAACGCCGTCAACGCCATAGGAAATGAACCATAAAACACAGTGCCTATGATTGCAGATAGCCACTGATTATTGATTGCCTGAAATATTGTTCATGGTCATTTTCCTTTCTCCATGTAAATACCCCCAGCAGAAACTTGTACATATTACTTATTGTCACACTTTCTCTTTGTTTCGCTCACAATAACACTTTGGACACCTCGCACCTTTTGTTTGAATACTATGTGTACAATGTGTATATAATTGCTGAAATAACTGTTTTGCAATACAAAGAACCTGTTATAAACTGGTACAATTATGTTCTGCTTCTCTCTTTGGCATCCTCCCTCTAATACCTCAATTGCAATTAAGCTGTGTACTGACTTAGCATCGTACATTTATTATGCCACAGGAACCATTGTTTTCTGGATAAACGCATTGCCCTGCTTCCTTTGTGAGTAGCGCCCCTTTGTTCCCCTTTTCGACCCGCTGCTGGATGGGGCGTGCTACTACCTACAACTACGTGTGAGCATTGATGTTCAGCACTATGTGATGTGTAGAGAATTGTGAGTCAAAAGGTCAGGGGATATTATCACTAATCTTGACCCCCCCATCCGGTGGGATATAAAGGAACCTATTGCATGGTGTAGACTACATCATTTTTAATAGATGGCTGAAGGTCGGTATACCTCTGCTAACCCGGAAACCATTTTGCACCTGTTGACACACAAGCAAGGGGTTTTGTGGCCCGGATTCACCTCCCTTCATTGATCAGAACACACCATGTTGAACACTACTGTCTGCACGTCTTCAAGCAGCAGTGACATCTTTAGACCAAGCATAACTATATAACTATTGAGGTCCGGAAAACGACCTCGAGACATGCCCTGTTTGTCTCGGGCGAACTTTTTTACATCCACTCATGTATCTCTAGGCACACAAACATCGTGGTCAAGAGAGAATGCTTGGACTTTATGATGAAGAAAAGAGAGGAAGGGGATCTTAGCAAACAGACAGTTAGAGCATAGAACATGTTAGTAAAAACCAGAACTATAGAACCATATCTGCTCATTATTCCATGTTCCCACCGTTACTACATGGTAAGATTCCACCTCGGTCTGGCACATCTATTAGTGGCTTATCCATCTACAGGAAGATGTGAACAGGATCTTATAGCCCGTCCTAGGGACTCGGTATCTGTTCTATCACATCTGCATTTTTTCTTCTTTTGAAGGCTATATGAAAGGAATAGGAAGGCATTGATAGTCCCCTTGCTGAGGTCCCAGAAGATAAAAGAATGTTTACCTGCTCTGCCATATTTAAAGCTATTATAAACAGACATGGTCTGCTTCACTGTTTACAGGTGTATTTTATCGTCTGTCAGAGTACTGAAGTTGGTGAGTAAATAATTGTCAGTTATCATCACATATTGCTCCACCATAGCCCACTTGTGTAACAGGTTCTCCTTACTATCATTATAACCCCTTGGGTTCATAGGTTTTAAGGACAAACCTTAACCCAGGATCGATTTGTTCTTTAGCTCACTTGACCAAGGTAGCGAGCTTTAAGCATAATACAGTGCTTTATATTTTGCAGAGCACAAGCACTTTAATACATATTTCAACATATCATACATAGGGTCATATTATCAAGAACGTCGATAACATAATCACCATTTTAGCTGTAGGAAACTGCTGCTAAAGCAGCGATAAGGGGCTTGATAATATGCCCTTGTGAATTCCCATAGATGCCCAAGTTTGATGTCCTGCACACCAGAGCCTGTGCTTCTATGGGAGTTCCCTGTTCTGAGGGATATTTCATCAGCCTTACCTCATAGTATTCTTCCTTTCCTTAACGAATCTCTTAGCAAGGGAGAAGTACCTAGAGCCTTCAAAAATGCTACATTAGTCCCTCTTCTTAAGAAACCAGGAGCAGATCCCTCTAATTCCTCTAATTACCGTCCTATTTCCCTTTTTCCCTTTTTCTCAAAAATCTTGGAGGCCCACGTGGCTAGGTGCCTTTCCAAGTTTATTGAAAAATCAGATTACCTAGAGCCTAACCAAGCCAGATTCCGGCCTGCTCACTCTACGGAGTCAGTTATCTTGGCGGTGATGGATACTTTGAGGGCCAACGCTGACACGGGGACCCCGCAGGCTCTTGTGCTCCTGGATCTGTCGGCTGCGTTCCACACAGTCGACCATTACATCTTGCTGCACCGTGTATCCGGGGCACGGCTTTTAGGTGGATAAAGTCTTTTCTTACTGGCAGAACCCAAGCAGTGCGTCTTGGGAATTATACTGCCCCTAACTTGTCCACTTTATGTGGGGTTCCACAGGGCTCGTCCCTTTCCCCATTATTGTTTAATCTTTATATTCCGCCTTTGATTCATTCACTTAAAGCCATGGGAACCACTGTTTTCAATTATGCTGACGATCTCCAGCTTGTTTTTGTGCTGGATTCTCCAAATGCAGCTGCCGAATTCCAATCTACAATGCTACATATCCAGCGCTGGATGGATCTGAATCAATTGAAGCTCAACCCTGGCAAGATGGAATTGGTGCTGCCTGGGAAGAGCTCCACTTGTTGGGGATCTCACTTTTGGCCTGGCGAATTAGGTCCACCTTCTGTCCCTTCTCTATCTGTAAAAAGTCTCGGAGTGAACATAGACTCCGATCTTTCACTGAGGGGACACGTGGGCGCTGTGGGCGCCACCAGTCTTTTTCAGTTACTCAAAATAAGGAAAATCGCGTACCTGCTGTCCCACCCAGCTCTGGTCCACGTGGTAACAGCCTTGGTGCTTTCACGTCTTGATTTTTCTAATTCTCTTTACACTGGCCTCCCTCAGGGCCTGCTTAATCGCCTCCAAATGATTCAGAATCAGGCGGCGAGATTGATTTACAAACAACAGAGATGGCAATCGGCCAGGCCTCTACTGTCTAATCTAGATTGGCTGCCCATAGCACAATGCACTGCTTTTAAGATGGGCTGTATAGTCTTTAAAACATTGCACTACACAAGCCCTAAATTCCTTAACAGCCTAATCACCAAACATGTCCCTATGCGTAACCTCCGATCCGCTCACCTTCATCTCCTCACTACTCCAACCATCAAACTAAAAAGGCAGTGTGGAAGCAGGTTCTCGTATCTGGCTCCCAGATATTGGAACTCATTTCCACTCTCAGTTAGGAACTGTGACAAATTACTGGGCTTCAGAAAGGCCTTGAAAACTTGGCTCTTCGGGCAACCCGGCTAATTTGGCCTCTTACAGTAACATTCATACGATTAGCGCCATGAACCTCTGGTTACTGTGCGCTTGATAAGTTTATATTAACATAACATAACTTAACATATTATCAAGCCCCTTATTGCACCTTTAGCAGCAGTTTCCTGCCACTGAAGCGGCGATAATGTTATCACCGTTCTTGATAATATGGCCCATAGTTTTCTAACTATGTTGCAATATTAGTACATAGTTTTTTTTTAGGTCATTGATTACATATGCTGCATTTTAAAGAACTAATGGACTCTGCAAAAGTATCCCAGAGCCAGCGAGTGCCGAAAATAATCTACACTGTAGCATTCCATCGGCATCTCATTGTGGACTCCAACAAAACAAGTGTTCACCCTCATCGTATCGAACAAACTTTTAATATTCAATGTGAAAAACTGTCATTTTCTTTTTTAATATAGGTATTTGAAATAAGTTTTTATGATGTCATCATGTATTATGTGCTTTTATGATTTAATTTTAAATCGATAAAGCTAGCTTGATGATGAGCACTCCATATTTCACTTATTAGGGATATTCAGAGTGAGCTAGGATGTATGAGGTCGGTGGGAGCAAACATCATGTCAGGATGTGAGAACATCGAAGTTATTTTGAATAAGATAGCAAATGTCAAGTGTCAGGCCTAAGCAATAACAACTGCTTTCCCTCCCGACATCCCTCCGCCACCCTACCCCTCCCCTAATCTGAGGTGTGGTGAAATCTAGAATGTATTTTTAGATCGCTCAAATGTGTCTTTAGATCTCTGGAATGTATCTTTCGATCTGGCAACAGATGTTTCTGTTCTGCTCAGGACACTGTTCTTGAGTAGGGTCATCCGTGTGTCAATTTCCGCCTAGCGGTTTAAATAAGCATATAGTAAAATTAAGTTCTAGTTTTCTGTTTGATTTCCTTGTAGGAGTTTTGCTGCCATTACACCAGTCTAATATAATCCCTGAAAAAATATATGACGTTACACACATTACTTAACCTGCCTTGGATACCATTCAAAATATTACACCCCTGTCTCGACTGTTGAGGGTTTTAGCGAAGATTGACCACAGGGGGAGCCCCTAGCACATGGTATATGACTTAATAATGCACAGACCTTTCCATCCCCCTTCAATATTCCACTATCTTCAATGCTGAAGCTAATTGTCTGGCAGTGCCCTTGAACGCTGTTACCACCTTCCAAGTCTACATTTTGCAACGCGTTTGTCTATTTGAGTTTCCAACAATGCAGAAGTATATTTCTTAGATGTGGTTTACCTTGAATCAGTCAGTAGGTATATTGTACATTGAACAAAAACGCTTTCAAGTTGTAATAATCACCTGCCAATCATAGATTCTGAAGTAGCAATGCACTAGAAGAAAATAATGATTTCTACAACATTCTCTTGTAAAAAAAGACAAGCACTGCAGGTCAAGAGTGCAGAAGGCCAACTGCCTGTATATGCGCTGAGGAACTTATATCACACAGCTTCGTGAAGAGAGACAAAGGAGTCACCCTGTCAAGTATGATTATCTCACAAGTAGACATTGTGTTGAGCAATTCATTGCGAGCAGTTAAATGAGCAGTTTATTTCAAGAAAAAGAAGTTTAAGGTCCATACAAAATTCAATGAAAATAATAACTTATAAGATAACTACTATAAAATGTTAAAAAAATGTAATGCAGAAAAAATATCTTAGAGTTGTGAAACGAGAGATCTAGAGTGGATGTTAACATTGTAGGCTTTGGAATGCAATAAGCCTTCATAATGCGTGCGCTGAGGACAGATTTAGGCTTGTTCACAAGGCATTGCAGTTGGATTGTGTTTGGAGTTCGTTTCCTTGCTGAAAAACGTTATCTTAGGACATGTCGAAAACTATTTTCTTTGACATGGGTCTACTGTGCGCTGTGCTTAAAGCAGTTCAGCTCTGTGTGGCAGCTTTGAAAGAAATACTTTGCAGTCACACTTGTCAGTGACTTACGTTTGCACTGCAGAGCACAAATCATATTTACCTTTTGTTAAACTTGTGTATTTCTTTCGCCATGTTACTGTGGCATTAGAGTTAAATATAACATTTTGGTCCAAGGGCCATAGGCACTGGAAGGAAGGCATCACAGTTTCAAAGTACTCAGAATCAAATACTTAAAGTACATCTGGTCCTAAAAAGCAAAGCAGATGTAGGATGACTACAAGAAAAAAGCAGAAATGTTTATGGACAATCCCAAAGCATGATAAAAAATATGGGGCAGATTTACAATAAACTAATGCAGCACAGCGCCGCAAGTTATTTTGCTGCACCACGCTGCATTAGTTTCAAAGCACAGGGATGTAACATATTTACAAAAATATGCCACATTTTTCACACAAAGGGCCTGATTCCGATCTGGGTCGGGAGGGCCCTGAACAATGTTCACAGACCTTACGACCGCATTCGAATTTGCCTGCTGGATTCCTTTCTGTACGAGCCATTCCGATGGGCTCGGTAGGAAAGGAATCTGACTTGGATTTCTGGATGGCTTCCCGTCTGCCATCCGGAAATCCTTCAATACTCCCCTGTTCGCCTCTTTACGACTGAGAGAGTACAATGGCAGTTTTCCCTGCCTTTTCGTACTGGTGTTTCTGGCACAAAAAGCAGTCGGAAACTGTCTTTGGGGGCCCCCAGTATGGCCTCCATGTGTGCGAGGCAGCAGAATGGCGGCCTGGGGCATCTATGGTGCCCCTCTGTTGATCACTGTACCCGGTGGAAGGCACCTTTGAGGTGCCTGCCACAGGGTGCAGGGATGAACTGCACCCCTGCTTTGGAATGCATGCTCCCATTGTGAGGTATACGAGTGCGACCGAACAGGGTTGGGTCGCATCGTACTTGCAGGGCTGTAACCGACGATAGCAGGTCGGTCAATTATGGATCCTGACCGATGTCGGACGGACCTGAGACCGTCCGACATCGGAATCGGCCCCAAAGTGTTGCGCAAAAATAGGCGATATTTACAAGCACAGATAAAGCCATGCAGGGTGGCTTTACCTGTGTTTGTAAATATCACGTAGCAGGTTGCGGTGCTGGGGCTTCATTCAACTTGACGCACCAGAGACGCAAGGGGTTTCTAAAGCTGCCCCTCAGTTCCTAAGGAGCTGCATACACAACACCAAGGGGCTAATTTACAAGCCCTATGGTGCAAGGCAGAATTGAAGGGCACATTTCTGCCCTTTCAGTATGGCGCTGTCCCGCGCCATACTGAAAGGGTAGAAATGTGCCATATCTACAAGATATGGTGCATTTCTGTCCTTGTAACAGGCAAATTAATCCAGGAAAACATTGAAGGTTAGAGTGTACGTTTATTTATAAAGGTAACTCCACCCAAGCGCGAATCGTCCCTCCTGTCAGAAGCCAAACGGTGACTAATAGAATTCGTTGGAGCTTCCACCGAACGAACCCACCGTGCGTGAATGCACATTTTAAAACACAACATAACATATGCGCAACATGCACGTGAACCATTTTCAGAATGATATCGCGCTGAAACCACGCAATGCATTCTAACCATTACACCACTCTCCCCCAGCACTGGCGTACAATGGCCTGCCTAGCGCTGATGCAAGCACCCTTGCACCATGGTGCAAGGATGCCTGTGTTGCAGACAGGATTGTCTCTGCGCAAGAGGGGACAACTTCCTGCACAAAAAGAATCCATGGAGACTTTTTCCTCTTTCTATGTATGTTGCAGAATGCAGCACAAATAGAAAGAGAAAAAGTGAGGCGAAATAAAAATATTTCTCCTCATTGCGTCTTCCCTGCGGAGGTGTAAGATATTGACGCATTCCCAGGTTTACAGATTCTTGTAAGTCTGGGAATGTGTCAAATGCCATTGGTGTTACGTGGAAACACCATAACATCCATGGCATATCTCCCCATCGCAGTGTGAGGAAATACAGTGACTTGGCTGTGTTGCCTCACTCCATATCTACAAGTCCATTAAAAGCCATGGAGGGTGGCTTTACATGGCCTTGTAGTTATGGCTAGACCTTGCCCGCCACCGGAACATCACAAAAAGTGACATTCCAGTGGCGAACAGGGCTTGTAAAGAAGGCCACAAGTTCTCAAATGTTTTTCCCATCATTAATAGATAACCTCCTTATCTAACCTATTTATTCATTCACTGATTACTAATCCAATTAATATCGTTTGACCAACCAACATAGTGCAGAAGCATAGAGAAATTGATTCCAAGCAAACCAATATCAAAGAAGGTCTCGGGTTTCTCAAATACCGGTTCTTCATCCTTGATTTACATCTGCTGCTCAGTGCGGCAGAACACTGTATGCTATGGGGCCTATTTACAAGTTAGGGGAGTGAGCAGACAGGTCATAAAACATTCCCCTTGACCCTCCACACACCCTTTTTGTTTCTTAGCCTATTTACAAGCCCATGCACAGCCGGTACGTCACTTTGTGACTCACCAGCAGCGCAAGAGGCTTGTAAATAAGCCCCTATGTATTCTTATCGAATTGAAGGAGTCATCAGTGCTGCCACAGTCAAAGCCCTGGTGTGGATACAACCTTTGCTCACCACTTATGCCTAACATGGCCAATCCTATCACTTAAAAAGAAATAAACATGAGTTATTTTACTGGAAAAGGTGCATTCCCAATTGCTCTCGTAAATAGTGAACTGATGTTAGACCTCTCTTTCTGTCCATTCTATGCATAAGCAGCTTGTTCATTCTTCTTGTTCTGTAATTCTTATTAAATATTACACACCACTTAGTGGAAACTGACCATTCCACACTTATTCATTACAATCTGTTTACCACACTCAAGCATCTACACTTCCATCAAGGATTAAGATTGCTGGCCTATAAGCAATCAATACACTTTACCCATCTACCACGGTAAAGATTGAGGGGCCTGTTTATGGGAGCATTTGCAATGCACTGCACCATGCAGCATGATGAAAGAGTGAAGAAAACCTTAAGACAGATTTTAACAGCACACAAAGCCACTTTGCATGGCTCTGAGTGGCTTTAAAACTCAGGAGTAATGCAACGCAGAACAAATTGCTGCTTTGCGTTACTCTGCCCTGGGAGCGCATTCCATGGGTGTTGATTGTTGTTCCCACTCAACTCCCATAGAATTTGACACATCCCCAGATTTACAAGAACCTGTAAACCTGGGACTGGTCAAAATCTTACACTTTTCCGGGGAAGGCGTAACGAGAAGAAACATCTCAATTTGTCCTCTTTTGTCCTCTTAATATGTATGCTGCATTCTGCAGTACACATCGAAAAAGAATATGCCTCCCAGTATTGTTTTTGTGCAGGAAGGTTCCGTTCCTGCACAAAAACAATCTTACATGCAACGCAGGCACCATTGCACCAAGGTGCAATGGTGCCTGCGCTGGCGCTAGGCAGCAGTTGTATGCCAGTGTATAGAAATGGACAACAATGTGCTGTATTCCATAAACTACAGAGCAATCCTGCCCTTTCCTTTGTCATGCAGCGCAGCAAGGTGAGTTGCTGTGCTGCACTGCGTCACAAAGCTCATACATGAGCCCCTCAATCCTTAAACTTTAGGGGGCTAAATGCGCCTGATCCAGCGCTCCGATTGAAAAACTGTCTCACAAATACTATTCATCACCTTAGTACTCACCATACACCTTTAAACACTAATACAGGCCTGTAACACCAATGAGACAATTTTTGAGCAACTGAATAAAGTGACTTGATTTATAATCTATTCACATACTATTTACACTAATATGTACACCTGCAGTTTATCTTTCATTGTCATGATTTTAAATCAATTATTAACCAAAAATCAAACCACTAATTGTGGATGGATCAACTAATGGAAACTAGACCAAGAATAAACAAGACCAGCTTGTCACTTCATATCGAATTTTATTTACTTTATTATCATAAAGAAAGAGCATTTTACGTTTTTAGAATTTTTATTTCATAAGCAAATAAGAAAGAAGCATTTTAATAAGGAAATGAAATTTAGAACTGACATTTCAAAGCAAGCTCAGAAACATGAAGAATTAGCAAAATAACATTTTCCAATCCCTGAATCTATTTCCCTGTCTAAATCTCTCTTTACCTAGGAAAGAATAAATCATTAAAAGTCTGCTGTCCTTACATGCGCCAAAGGTCCAACGGCATGACACACCACTCAGGAATCGGAAAGTAAGTGTTTATACCTTTCTCTCTAGCTAAACTTTCTACATTTTACATTCTTTCGTACGAATACAAGCTTTTATTTATTTAAAATTTATTTAAAACATTTGTATAGCGCATCTGTCACCTAGCAGGTATCCTGGCGCTGAGAGATTACTCCTAAGAAGGTGAGTATCGGGAGACTGGGAGCGGGTTGTAGGAGAGGGATTAAAGGAAAAAGCCAAGTTTTAATCCGCTTTCTGAATGGAATGAGTTGCGATATTTGGCGGATGTCGACCGGCAAACTGTTCCAGAGTTTAGCGGCAGCCACTCTGAAGGATCTTCCCCCCATCCTGACCTTGTTGAATCTAGGTACCATGACAAGGCAGGCTGAGGCGGATCGGAGAGTTCTGGTAGGGGTGTACCAGGAAAACATTTTTTGTAGGGATCTGGGGCCAGCTCCGTGCAGTGCTTTGAAAACAAGGCAGAGTGCTCTAAAAGCTACTCGTTGCTTCAAAGGGAGCCAGTGGAACGCGGCTAAGGCTGCTGTGGCCGAGGATCTCCTGGTTCAGCCGAGGGCTAGTTTGGCTGCGGCCGTCTGGACTCTTTGGAGTCTGTCCAGCAGAACAACTGGGGACTCGAGCAGAAGTGCATTGCAATAGTCAAGGCGACTAAGGATAGTACACCTGACTATTAGTGCTCGTGCCTGTGCGGGAAGAAGTGGCATGATTTTGCGTAAAGAACGCAGTAGGGCCGAGCAGGTGGAGACTGTTTTAGTTACCTGCGTTTCCATGCTGAGCTTGTTGTCTAACATGACACCCAGGTTGCGGACACTGGTGACCGGCTGAGGTTTTTCTGGGGCTTCCGGGGGCCAGAATTCCGTGGGAAATAGGCGTGGAATCCGGCTTCCAGCGCAGAACAATACCTCGGTTTTAGAGGAGTTGAATTGCAGGGAATTTTTGTGCAGCCAGCCGGCTGTGTCTCTCAGGCAGTCGTGGAACGATTCCATGGGAATTGAGTCTTCCCCCTCCCAGGAGAGGATAAGCTGGGTTTTCATTGGCTGTCCCGTGTCAGTCCATGATAAAATGTATTAGGTCATTCGACTCTTGACCAAAATCCAGGCTTCATATAAGGCCCATTGTCTTTCTTTTCCACATCCTCGATTTCCTCAAGAATGATACTTTACTCGAGCCTAGGACGTTTACTTCCTAACCTTGGCAGGCATATCAAAAATGCTATCCTTGGCTGGCCTCCGTGAACACGTCACCACGACAAAGAAATCGCTCTTTATTTCATAACGACTTTGCAGCAAAATCCTTCACAGCTGCGCATGTGCAAGAAATCACTCTGGACAAGCTTACGTGTCTGCAGCTCTGTCAGCCATATTTCTGCATCATCTTTAGGCCTTACTTCGGAAACTATTATTAAACAAACACAAGACATCAATTAATTAAAGAAATGAGACCCATTCTGTTTCCCTCCCCCTTTGCTAATTAACCCTGTTAATTATGTTACCTGGAAATAGCACGAATAAGCAGCATTATATTTACTTGTCCTTTTCGAATGACAGGAACTCCAAGAGCTTTTATCACAAAAAGACATAACATAAGCACATAAAATAAGAACATGCCATTAAATTAAACTGCCGCATTTAATACTGACAAAGACAATAGACAAGGTTAGTTTATTATTTTTCTTTGCGTTTGCAACAAAAAGCACATTAGTCCCACGCGTGTTTCATGAATGTATCTTTTAAACTAAGTTGATTAATAATTTCACCACAAGCCTATTAGACTGATTACTTTTGTTAGGAGAGATTAACTTCGCAGGTTTGAACAACATTTTGTTCTTTACCTTGCTCCATCACACCTAACAAATGAATTGAGATTTGACAAATTATAATACAAGGAGACCACAAGCTAATGTCATTACATGAGAAGCATCGGAAACATACTGCTGAAATAAAAAAAAACATATTGTATCTGCTCACCTTCTACTCCTTAGGAGGTAGCAATGAAGTGCCCTCTCCTTTCATAAAAACTTCAATTTTACACTCCCATAGTAAGAAGTACAGGGAGGCATATTATATTTTTGTGAGGGGATCTGTGAAGTGAACTAAGCCTACTACTGAATTGATCTACGCCCCTAATACAGGTCAGGATGATTTCCTACATACAGCATTTGATGCTTTAGAAGACCACATACTGTGACATCCTACTCCTGTATGATTTTAATTCAGTGTCTAACCCTAAGGTAGATAGAAACAGTTCACGAAGTTGCACTCAGGGGAAATCTCTGAGAAATGTAAAAGTGAATTGCAAGACCTAAGATTAAACAATGCCTGGTTAGAGCAGCATGAAGAGGATTGTGATTGTATGTTCTTTTCATATGTCCATAGCTCTCTACTCCTTTCTAGGACCTCATAATTGACTATAGATGTCTCAGTGCACATCCAAATATGTGTAGCAATAGAAAGGAGGGACCCCCTTAAAGAAAGACCCAGATGGACATTTCATGTTTTCTTGCTGTGAGACCCTGAACTTGAAAGACACATTAAAGAATATTTCCAAATGACACTCAAGAAGTAGCTGAGTCACATTTTTGGGGTGCCTTTAATGATGTCATCAAAGGTGTTAGCATTAGCAAAATTGCTCACCTTGAGAAACTTCGGTGCCAACACAGGAAAAAGCTGGAATCTGAATAAAAAGTACTAGAAATTGAGTACAGACGATCATCTTCGCGCCGCAACCTTATAATGTTCACTTCAGGGGACAACAAAGGGCAATAGACACCAATAAAGCAGAGTTCAAGCTCTTTTTGTTAAAACAGATCCACTATTCCCAAGGAAATACAAGTGGACCTCACTCGCCTTGGCTACTTCACGCAAAGCAAGAGAGGCAGTTTGTGAAAGAGAACATTCTAGAGGATAGTGCAAAGCTCCTAGAGAGGATGAGAAAAATGTTGCTTTTCAATACTATTATTCGCAATATTATATTGTGGAAACCCTTTTGACTCCCTGCTGATTCAATACTTTAATATTTTTCAACTCCCTAGAATCACCCAAGTGCAATGTACTAGAAGCTCCCATACTGGTAGATGAGGTTACTTCATCTATTAAATTTCTAAAAGCTAGCAAAGCATTGTGTACCAATGTCTATACAGGGAATTTATATACTAATCCCCTTCGTAACAAGGCTTTACAATTTAATCTCAGTTACCAAATTTGTATTGCCATTTGTTAATGATTCCACCATTACAATGATCCACAAAGAAGGGAAGGTGACAGGGAAAGGTACATTATATTGGCCAATTGCTCTTATAAATATAGATTTAAAGATCCTTACAAAAAATGCTTGTGGCTTGTCTTGAAAATATCATGCTTGGGCTTATTTATATGAACCAGTCTGGCTACATTAAACATCTGCCAAAATAGGACAACCTAAGGGGAAAAGAACAGGACACAGTCCCCACCTGCAATTCCTTGGACTCGGTGGACTGAAGGTTCTTGGCCCTGACATTGAGGAGGGCAAGATTTGGCCACCATTTTCAGCCTTGGCTATGGGGGTTATCAATCTCCCTTTTTAAGGATCCTACTGTACGGTGCTGTTTCCCAACCACTCAGTCTTCGGCAGAAGACTAGGTGGGGTGCCAAAAGTCATCTTTATTATTTGCCTTAAGCATCAGGGTGCCCACAGTCACCTCCATTATTTGCTTTGAGCATCAAAACTCTTTGTGGCCCACCTTAGTGTGGATGAGGAGGCAACAGTGTTGTGGTTTGGGAATGGAGGAACACAAAATCATGCTGTTCATGGAGTACGTCCCGTAGACCCTGACAAAGCCTTAGATGGCAGCCCCAAAATCACATCTGCATCTAAATACTTTTCACAAGACATCAGGGCTTAAGATGAATGTATACAAATCTGAAATCTTGAACCTGACACGCCCCTTAGAGAATCTCCCATATCCTGGAAAGGAGAAATCCATGTACTTAAAATTAACATCTTACCAAGACTCCCAAGCATACTCCAGGCCTTGCCTATAATATTACACAAAACCCTCATCCTCACACTTAGAAATCTAATCCTGAAATATTAGTGGGGGGGGGGGGGTTGAAGCTATGAGTTGCCTACAAGGTCTTGTGCAGACACAGGAAAAAGAGGACCAGCTCCACCAGACATCATACATACTATGTCTCCTTCCAACAAAGTATTTTAGCAGACTGGTGCTCAACAGAATCCAAGAAAGCTTAGGTCCACATGAATAGAGCCATGGTAGGCTGCATTATGGGACTTATTGACAGTGTGGGATAATGTGAATAGGAAAACGAACCTGATATCACCTCTTTCTCCTTACACACCCATCCACTTCATCCCTACTTTAACCCCGCAGTTGTAATGGGCCATTTTTATGCATTGAGAAGGGATGCATGTGTAATGGTATGAAACATAAATACCAGGAAGACTGCCAAAACCTTTAAGGATTGCAATAATAAATTCCACTTAGACGAGACTGAGTCACTACTCTATGAGAAACTGTGCCATTAGGTCATACACCTGGTGATCAAGGGCACTGCTGCACGAGACCTAACCCCGATATTTTCTTCATGTGCGTACTGGTACATGAGGACTGTACCAGTTACATCTTAATGAGATCCAACCCAGTGCACACCCATACATCGAGAAATGAAACTCCTTCACTGAACAGCTTCCATCAGTGCGACTGAGGGTCATATATATTGAGAGACCTAAACAGATGAACCCATAGTTACCTGGAGAAAGCTGCTCACTACAATCTACTATATAATTGGTGTATGTATCCTGTTAAATTGCAAAATTACTATCAAATAGCGATTCCCTTATGCTGGAGAGGATGTGTAAGGATCGGAGACCTCACGCACATTTGGTGGCTCCGCCGTAAGATGCAACCCTATTGGAGGGAGCTGCTGGAGATAATATGTGTGGTCCTGGGGTACTCCATTCCAGAAACATTCTCTTGTGGCTCTTTGGGGTAAGCATGCAGGATTTTCAATTTCAATCCAAAGGCTAAAATGTAGTTGCCTGGAACTGCCTGTGAGCCACTAAAACAGCTTTCGAGGCCTCCTGGAAGAAGCATTGCTTATTGTGGCACCTTATAGAGAAGGAGAAATTGATATGTACTGTCAGGTACCCCATGTACTGCATATTGTGCGACTGTTTGGGAATTGATGAAGTACCTTCTAAAGGGGGCACCACTGTGAATTCATCCTATTTTTACCTACTTTGCCTTTCAAGAATAGTTGGCGATAGACCAAAGATGATAACTAACCAACCATAAGGATTGTGATCTGCTCACTTCAATGGGTTGTATAATTTTAGTTTTCCTGTCACAATATGGGGATGCACTATTGTACATCTTTTTCTGTTTAGTTATTATAAATCTAGTGCATGGTAGAGTGGGATTGTGAATGTTTTCAGCATAATTTAAGTACTCCATTTGTGTGTAGCAATGTAGTTTCTAGTGCTACACTAAATCGTATCTGTAACGTAACTCGCAATTACAACTTACTAAAAAGTATTTGATATAAAAAAACAGACCTCCATCACAGTATATAAAGAAAACATCTAGAAAAGATGAACTTCTGATGCAGATAATTTAGGAGAGCATTAGGAGCCTATATTTTTATTAATAGCTGATTTGAATCCATGATTCTCCATTGCCTTGAGGTAGATTCTCCAATGCGATGTGAAACCGGCTTTCATCAGCAAATATTTGAAAAGCTCTTGCTGTAACTCATTTACTTTGAATATTATTATTATCATTATTTTGAATTTTATAAAGCACAACTTAGCCCAAGGGCATCAAGGCGCTAAAGCAGGTCATCCAATACACAGTCCGAGGAATCGGCTTTACAAGTACGCTTCAGAGAAAAGCCAGGTTTTTAAGGCCTTCCGGAACAGAGAGAGAGAGGCTTGCCCTATAAGCTCAGTGGGGAGAGAGTTCCACAATCTGGGCACCAATGAGGAGAACGCTCTACCTCCCCATTTTGCTCTTACGAACCTGGGGACCACAAGAAAGTTTTTTGTCAGAGGAGCGAAGGGATCTACTGGGTGTATAGAGATGTACAAGTGAGTTGATCCCCTCTGGACCAGTACCATAAAAAGCTCCATGAGATAGACAAAGGATTTTAAAAGTGATCCTACAGTGTTTGGGAAGCCAGTGTAAGTTCTCATGCACAGCCGAGGCTGAGGCACATCTAGGGAGGTTCAGGACCATCTTCGCCGCAGCATTCTGGACCATTTGAAGACGATGGATAAGGCTCTTGTTAATGCCCAGATAATAGATAATAAGGGGCACACGTGAATATAAAGCAGCAATTGTAACATAACTTGCCCATCGACAATAGCCAGCCATGAACAGTAAGATCTCAAAGGTCCACAAATCGAATGTTATGTCCCCATGAAGAAAATAGTAAGGGAGAGAGGGATACAGTAGCATGAAGAACGGATGGGTGTAGGTACATTACCATTAGTAATCATAGTGAACATGGTTGTCGAGGCATCATGGCCAAAAACACAGGCGCTGAATTGGCAAAAGGGCTCAAAGCATAGGTAGCACCATGTGAAACTGGTAAACTATGTTTATTCCATGTAGCCATGGATGTCAACAGCCACCCCGATTTGAAGGTGTGTGGGAAAACATTTCACCAGCTAAACAAGATGCAAGTTAACCAGAAAATAACAATTAAGAATGTGGAAGAAATCTGTTGGAACCATGGAAACATCATATTCCATCTCTATTTCTCTTTCTCTTGGCCAAAATATTTAATATTGTAGTTATATAGCACGAATGAGTTACTGGTCTCAACATATTAGTAATTCAAGTTACATCCTTACTGAATCAGACTGCCTGTACGCATTGTAATAAGCTCCCTACTATTTACAGAGTTACAGCACAGCAGCAGCAAGTTGTACATATTATTGCTTTTATTATTATAACTATTATTATTATTATTATTATTAAATATTATTATTATTATTATTATTATTATTATTTTTATTATTATTATTATCACTGTTTCTGTTATTGCTGTTGTTACTACTTTCAAGACCCCCTCAGCATAGATGTCCAAAATCTCCAGGTTCCATGTATCTGTTGTAAGTTCTCATAAAATGTATCTGTGATGAGTCATAGAAGGGAAATGTTTTCTACCAGGAAAGCATTCGCCATATATTCCAGTACCTATTTATGTTGGAGAATGTATCCTTAACATCCCGTGTTCAGTAGTTTTGCTGCCATGTGTAATATACTATTGGGCAAGATTTATTGATCTTTCATGTAACGCATCACAGCAAGACAACTTGCTGCGCAGCGCTACATGATAGGCAGAGGGCGAGAATGCGCTATATTTACCAGTGTATGGCTCATTTCTACTCTCTGTCTGCGCTGGCACACTATCGGCTGCCTACCTTCAACACAGGCACCCTTGTCTCATGGTGCATTGAAGGCAGAATTGCTTTTGTGCAGGAAGGAACACTTTCCTGTACAAAAACAATCATCTGTGGATTTTTCTGTTTCGAATTGTGATGCAGAATACAGCACACATAGAGGAAATAGCGAAGAGACAAAAAGGGCCATATGTATCATAGTTCCGTTTTGCGATTCCTAAATAGCGATTTTTAAGGAATTGCTATTTAGGAATCGCAAAATGGTATGTATGAAGAAATTCACTTTTTTTTTGCGATTTCTTAATCTTCCTTATTTGCGAATTCGCAATTAAGGAATAATTTCCAATGCAGGAGGCCCATAGGAATGATTGCAAAATAATTCTCAAATTGCGAATTCGCAATTTGCTAATCGCAATTTGAGAATTATTGCAAGGGTGCAGAGGTGTCTCAAGGATACCCTGCTGCACCCCTGTAAATTACATATGTGTGCATATGGCGCACATACATGCCCAATGGGCATGTATGTGCATCATATGCCACCCTCACAAATGCACAATTGTGCATATTTACAAGAAATCGCAAATTACCACCAACTACAAGTTGGTGGTAATTTGCGATTTCTAAACCTGAAATCGCAAGTCTAAAAAGCTTCATACTTAGCATTTAAAGAATCGCAAAATTGCGATTCCTTAAATGCTTAAGCAAAATAAGGAATCACAATTTTTTTGCGATTCCTTATTTTGCTAACTGTTCATACATAACAAAATCGGTAAAAAGGCCGTTTGCGATTCGCTAAGGCCGAAATTAACAAATCGAAAAAGGCTTGATACATATGGCCCTAAGATATTTCTCCTTGTTGTGCCTCCTCTGGGGAGGCATAGCTTTTTAAGTTATTCCCAGGTTTACCAGTCTTGGTAAATCTGTGAAAGCACGAAAATACATGGGGGGATGTGTGAGAAGGCCCCGCCGCCCCCGTGCAATGCTTTCCCAGGACATAGTAATGAAAGGCAGTAACTTGCGCTGCATTGCGTAACTATGGATTTACCAAGCAACGCAGGTCCACACAACGCGGGCCACAGAAGGTGGTCTTGCGTTGTTTGGTAAATCTGACTTTAATATTGAGTTGCCCCCTGCGACAACATACACGAAGCAACGGCAACTAAATACTATGATACATCTGGCCATAACTACCTATGGCCCAGAACAGTGGAGTGGAAAGAAACCCATTGACCCTGAAGCAAGCCTGAAAATGTATCAGTCGTCTACTGGTTGAATAGTAATGTACAGCTACAAGTGGGTGACTGGGGCCCCTAAGAAAACAGGGCCACTGTGCCAACGCACCAGCTGCACTGCTGATGGCTACACCCCTTACTCTTTATAAACTACACCACGAACAGGGTGAAGTAAGGACATGCAAGAAAAATATCCAGAGTTTTTGGCTGCCTGCTCTCAAGTGATTGTTACTAATAACCGTTGTTAGATGCATATATAAATAAATAGAGACGCACGGTTGCATCTAACGTCAGCACGTCACTTCTACCCCCTGGTGATATGCATTGTTTATTCACTTACAATAAATGCACATCTTTGAAAAGTACTAATTGTGAATGTTCTGGAAAAGGGCTTTCTTCTATTTATGTTTCTCTTTTTTGAAGATACATTCGCAAGTGAAAATGTATTTTGTTGCGAACACCAAAGCATTTAAAAGCCCCAGCTGAAAAATAAATCTGCACGGAGATAAATACAGTGCTCCATCTTCACAAGGTGTTAGCAGAAGAGAGTGTTTATTGATTGGATAGACAGAAAGATGCGGTGGATAAATTGTTTGCCACAGGACTTTCAGTACATTCTAGTAATTAGAAACGTGGAAATCTGAGACATCTTGGTTTCTATGGTTAAGTCACATCTCAGCAACTTCAGCAAACAAAAGACTCTTTGTTTTAGCTCCCTGGTCTGCAATCTGCATCATTATACATCTTTCACACAGTGATCGCTGAATGAGGTATGCAACATGTGCTGGCAATGCAGCCTTTACTTGAAACCAGGCTCGCATGTATGGGGAATTAGCACAGGGCAGCACAGCAAGACAGCTTGCTGCGCTGCCCTGTGCCAAAGTGAAAAAGGGCAGGAGTCCACTGTATTTATGCAATATGGTGCATTCCTATCCTTCACCCTGCACTGGCACCATTTTACTCCAAGGTGAAGGGTGCCTGTATTGTCGGCAGGATTATACCTGTGCATGAGCACCTTCCTGCACAGAAACATTCCTAAGAGGCGTTTTCCTCATTCTGTGTGCTGCGTTCTGAAAGAGGAAATTACTAGAAGAAATGAAGCTATTTTCCCCGTTTCGGTAGGCATAAGGATTTGCAGCCAGATTCATCATAGTCCCGTTTTGCGAGTCCTTAATAGCGATTATTAAGGAATCGCTATTAAGGACTTGCAAAACGGGATTCATGTAGGAATCGCTAAATAAATTGCGATTCCTACACATTCCTATTTGCGATTAGCAAATTGCTAATCGCAAATAAGGAATAACTCCCCATTCATTCCTATGGGCCTAAGGCTCATAGGAATGAATGGGGAGTTATTCCTTATTTGCGATTAGCAATTTGCTAATCGCAAATAAGGATGCGATTTCAATGGTGCCAGGGGTGTCCAAAAGACACCCTGTAGCACCCCTGAAATGTAATCTACATTGGTGTGGCGCACACACATGTCCAAAGGACATGTGTGTGTGTAACATGCAACTTAGAAAAATGCATTTAAATGCATTTTTCTAAGTTTTCGCTATTTACCACGAGGTTTGACCTCGCGGTAAATAGCGGCCCAAAATTGCGATTTCGCAATTTTAAAATGGTTCATGAATTGCATTTAAGGAATCTCAAATAGAGATTCCTTAAATGCAATTCCTCGCAAATGTGCAAATTCTTTATTAGCAAATTTTGCATTTGGGATGATGAATCCCAAATGCAAAAATTGCACTCGCAAAGGGCCAGATTCTCAGAATCTGGCCCTTTGCAAGCGCAATTAAGCTTGATGAATCTGGCCGTTGGTGCTTTGCCAGGTTTACATGGTCTTGTATATCTGCGGAACCGTCAAAATTCATAGGTGTTGTGTTGAAACACCCATTGCAACACCCATGGAAAGCATCCCAAGCTCAGTGTAAGGCAGTGCAGTGATTTGCTCTCCCTTGCCTTACTCCATATCTCTGAGGCCATTCAAAGCCATGCATAGGGGCTTTGGCCCACATGCATCAAGCATTTTTGTAGTCGCAAACGGCGCGATTACTTAAAATCGGCCGTTTGCGAATGCAAAAGTGCTTTTTGGGATGCATGAAGCAATTTTAGAATTCGTAACATTGTTGCGAGTTCTAAAATTGCGGGTGCTTTTAAGAAGTCGCAGATGTGCGATTTCTTAAAAGCAATGCATCATTATTTTAAAAAGTGAAAATTCGCAAATAGGGTGCCAAATTTACCGAGTGGTTGAACCACTCGGTAAATTTGGAAAAAGTGTTTAAAATGTTGAAAATGCTTTTTTTCAACATTCATGTTACGGACACACATGTCCTTAGGACATGTGTGTGTGCAACATGATGCGAAAAATACATTTCAGGGGTGCATGGGGGGGTCCTTTGGACCCCACCCTGCACCCATGAAATTTTCTAAGTGCCACTCGCAATTTGCATTGACTCCTATGGGCCTTTTGGCCCATAGGAATCAATGGGAATTGCGAAAATTAACTTAAGAATTCGGTATTTCTTTGGGATTCGGTAAAAATTGCGATTTTTACCGAATCACAAAGAAATACCAAAAAAAAGATGCATAGCATTTTGCACTTCTTAATTTGCGATTCCTTATTTTTCGCAAATTAAGAAATGCAAAATGACACAATGATGCATGTGGGCCTTTGTGTGGCCTCAAAAATATGATTTTGTAGTGTGCGCGCCGGAGCTTCAGAAAAAGTGACGCTCCGGCAGCGCAGGGGGCTCGTAAATATGTCCCTCAGTTTTTTTTATTCAGATTTTATTGAGACATATAGCATAATTCTGTTCTGTGGATATCAAACAATTAAGTTTCACAAAATAGCAAATGTTAGTTATCAATGCATATTTCAGAAGACAAACGCCAACATGGGCTGTATTTCTTACTTGTCATTTTTTTTATCCAGTATCAGAGGAGCTTATTTATGAGCCCTTGCGTCACTTTTGCGCTGCTGGTGCATCACTTTTCGTGACGCCCCAGCAGCATAAAAACTGCACCAATTTGCGTCATATTTACAAAGTGACGCATCTAGGTAGATGCGTCACTTTGTAAACCCCTGCACCACATTATACCTGCGTCAGGTATAATCTATGCTGGGTGGGTGTTCTGACGTAAGTAACCCTCAAAGAAGTCACACAGTGAAATCTATGAAATTTCACTGCGTCATTTCTAGGACGCAAACGAGTAAATATCTTATGCCAGCCTTACAGCAGGCGTAAGACTAACGCAGGCACATTCGAAATTGGACTTACCCTATGTGAAATGACTCATTAATGGAGTTACGTCACTTTTGTGACACACTCCAGCAATGCGTCATTTTTGAGCATACAGATACATCAGAAATACTGACGTATCTGTACCTCCTTGCGACTTGATGCGTCATCCATTAAATATGATGCATCCAGCATGTCGCAAGGAGGGAGCAATGAAAAGTGATGCATCGCTGTTTTCAGTGATGCGTCACTTTTCATAAATGAGGCCTATAAATCTTTAAGGACGAATACCCTCAAGATGGATGCCGGACTGTGATTGTGATAAGGAGCACTCACTGTGATGAAGGTGTCCCGGATGTAATTGGGCCATTGCCACTTTAGTCCTCTTCCTAGTCACAGGCCTTATAATTGAGAATATTCAAGCCACCGAGAGGCCTGTAAGTAACACAACAGGAACCAGAATGAGGAAAGCTATGGACAGAAAGAGGGTTTTGAACCCAGGATTCCCATCAGATGTAATGGATGGAACACTTTACAAGCACAAAATAGAGAGATCACAGTTGCTAATGGCAAAGGAGAAAGCATAACAACTAAAAATAAACAGCTATTTACAGAAAAGTATCTTGATAAAACAGCATGCTGTTGCTTCACATTCATGAGAACGCAGAGCCTCCAAAGGAGTAACTGTCTCTCATGAGGTAAGGACAAAGGTCACACACTTCAAGTGTTTGAATTTGAGAAAACATTTTTTTACTTGTCTTAGCTCCAAAAGTTCAATTTCAATTTCAATTTAGTTTTCGATTCATTTACTGCCCTGCATTAGTTATTTAAAACCGTTGCATGACTAAAAACGACATTCTACATTAAAATAATACCCTATAATGTGTGACATAATTTACACCAAAGATGTGAATATTGGCTTAAATAAAAAACATAAAATAGAATGTTCAGTTTCAACTTGGCCTTAAAATTAATTTGTTGCACATTAATTAAGACTATCCGCCTGATTCATCATGCTCCCGTTTTGCGAGGCCCTAATAGCGATTCATAGCGAATCGCTATTAAGGACTCGCAAAACGGTAATCATGTAGGAATATGCAAAAAAAATGCGATTCCTTACAATTCCTTATTTGCGATTAGCTAATTGCTAATCGCAAATAAGGAATAACTCGCCATTCATTCCTATGGGCCAAAAGGCCCATAGGAAAGAATGGGGAGTATTCCTTATTTGCGATTAGTAATTAGCTAATCGCAAATAAGATTGCGATTTGAAGGGTGCCAGGGGTGTCCACAGGACACCCTGTAGCACCCCTCAAATGACATTTCACACAGGTGTTGCACACACACATGTCCAAAGGACATGTGTGTGTGTAACATGCAACTCAGAAAAATGCTTTTAAATGCATTTTTCTGAGTTTTCGCAATTTACCGCGAGGTCTGACCTCGCGGTAAATTGCGCCTAGAAATTGCGATTTTGCAAATTTAAATAGGATGTTGAATAGCATTTAAGGAATCTCAAATAGAGATTCCTTAAATGTCATTCCTCGCAAAATTGCGAGATCGCAATTAGCGATTTTTACATTTGGGATGCTGAATCCCAAATGCAAAAATCGCTCTCGCAAAGGGCCGGATTCTCAGAATCCGGCCCCTTGCGAGCGCAATTTAGGGTCATGAATCGGGCTGTATATGTCCGTTCTCATTTCACCTCAATTGGTATTGAATGCTACTATCACCAAGGATTAGGTGCGTAAAGTGCTGTGTAAACTTGGAGAATATTGGACGGTAACCAAGGCCAATTTTTTGGCACGTTTTAGTGTCTCTAGAGTCAATACTTCCAATGCTTATTCTATTCTATTTTTGGCACACCTAAAACACATACCTGCCCAACAGCGCTCCCAACGCTAATAGATCATACCAGTCTCCAAGTCCTCAAACTTTAGGTGAATAGTACAGTCTTTCAACTGTTTCTTAGGCTTGCTTCATCGTTGTTATCGTTGTTAGATTATATATGTGGCCAGTATTAGGTTCATCAGATGCCATAGTGATAATCAGAAATAACAATTGATGTACAGAATGCAGAACAATGTCATACATTCACCCCATTACAAAGATCTGGGCTTAAATCCATAATTTTTTTGCTCCACATGCCTTTCCATTTTGAACTCAGTCATTTGCAAATCAGTCTTGACCCTGCACCCAATGGGAACAGTTCAGCTAGAACTGCCAGCCCCCCCCCCCCTGGATGGGAAACAAGCATCCTAAGACCAGTTTCGGGGTTTCATCCCTCATCAGCCAGGATAGCTTGACTCCAGTGGAATGGAGAGCATGGTCTGGGCATACCCGTGCCAGTTGGGGTGACAAATGCAAAAAGAACGATTGACGGACAGAATGCAGAACAATGTCATACATTCACCCCAGTACAGAGATCAGGTCTACATCAATTGTATTTTTGCTCCCCATGCATCCCAGTTTCAACCCAGCCATATGCAAATCAGTCTTGACTCGGCACTAGTATGGGAACAGTCCAGCCAGTGCTTCCAGGCCTGGTCCTCCCTGGACTGGAAACAAGAATCCTAGGACTGATTTCGGGGTTTCACCCCTCATCAGCCAGGATAGCTTGCCTCTGAAACCGGTCCCAGGATGCTTTTTTCCGGTCCAGAAAGGACCTGGCTTGGCAGTTCGGGCTGGACTGTTCCCAAGACTGATTTGTATGTGCCTGGGTCCAAACTGGGATGGAGTGGTGAGCAGAAAAAGGATGGATTAAACCCAGAACCTTGTGACTGAGGTGAAAGTTTGCATTTTCCAGCATTCTGTCCATCAATTGCTTCTTTTGCATAGTGCTAATCAGGGCAGGATCACTGACATAATATAGAATGCCAAAATATCGACCTACCAAAATATCGAGGTAAAAATATAGAATGCCAAAATATCGACCTCCTATCTCCAAACAGGTAAGTACAAAAATATCGAATCAAAAATATCGATGTAAAAAATATTGTTAGTCAAAATATCAATTTTTTTAAAATGCTTTACATTAATTAAAAATTAATGAAATAATAATTATAAGGAACTTAAACATACTTAAAATACTTAAACAACCTTAAAATTAATAAATAATTATTGTAAGTAAAAAAAAACATACAAATTGATTTGTTAATACATATATATATATATATATATATATGTAATATTAATAAAAAAATTACAATATTTTTACCGTAGGATAGGGGAAAGGGTAAAATTTACTATTACCACTCCAGTGAGTGCAACAGTAGGGAAAGCGTTGGATAGCGTAGCGGTAAAAATTACTATTCCCACTCCAGAGAGTGCAACTGTAGGGAAAGCGTTGGATAGCGTAGGGTTAAAAATTACTATTCCCACTCCAGAGAGTGCAACAGTAGGGAAAGCGTTGGATAGCGTAGAGGTAAAAATTACTATTCCCACTCCAGAGAGTGCAACAGTAGGGAAAGCGTAAGATAGCATAGGGGTAAAAATTACTATTCCAACTCCAGGGAGTGCAACAGTAGGGAAAGCATTGGATACCCTAGGGGTAAAAATTACTATTCCATCTCCAGAGAGTGCAACAGTAGGGAAAACCCTGGATAGCGTAGGGGTAAAAATTACTATTCCCACTCCAGAGAGTGCAACAGTAGGGAAAGCGTTGGATAGCGTAGAGGTAAAAATTACTATTCCCACTCCAGAGAGTGCAACAGTAGGGAAAGCGTTGGATAGTGTAGGTGTAAAAATTACTATTCCAACTCCAGAGAGTGCAACAGTAGGGAAAGCGCTGGATAGCGTAGGGGTAAAAATTACTATTCCCACTCCACAGTTTGTACCAGTAGGGAAAGTGTTGGATAGCGTAGGGGTAAAAATTACTATTCCGACTCCAGAGAGTGCAACAGTAGGGAAAGCATTGGATAGCATAGGGGTAAAAATTACTATTCCATCTCCAGAGAGTGCAACAGTAGGGAAAACGCTGGATAGCGTAGGGGTAAAAATTACTATTCCCACTCCAGAGAGTGCAACAGTAGGGAAAGCGTTGGATAGCGTAGAGGTAAAAATTACTATTCCCACTTCACAGATTGTACCAGTAGGGAAAGTGTTGGATAGCGTAGGGGTAAAAATTACTATTCCGACTCCAGAGAGTGCAACAGTAGGGCAAGCGTTGGATAGCGTAGCGGTAAAAATTACTATTCCCACTCCAGAGAGTGCAACAGTAGGAAGAGCGTTGGATAGCGTAGGGGTAATAATTACTATACCCACTCCAGAGAGTGCAACAGCAGGGAAAGCGTTGGATAGCATAGAGGTAAAAATGACTATTCCCACTCCAGAGAGTGCAACAGTAGGGAAAGCGTTGGATAGCGTAGGGGTAAAAATTACTATTCCAACTCCAGACAGTGCAACAGTAGGGAAAGCGTTGAATTGCATAGGGGTAAAAATTACTATTCCAACTTTAGAGAGTGCAACAGTAGGGAAAGTGCTGGATAGCGTAGGGGTAAAAATTACTATTCCCACTCCAGAGAGTGCAACAGTAGGGAAAGTGTTGGATAGTGTAGAGGTAAACATTACTATTCCCACTCCAGAGAGTGCAACAGTAGGGAAAGCGTTGGATAGCGTAGGGGTAAAAATTTACTATTCCCACTCCAGAGAGTGCAATAGTACGGAAAGCTTTGGATAGCGTAGGGGTAAAAATTACTATTCCCACTCCATAGAGTGCAACAGTAGGGAAAGCATTGGATAGCGTAGGGGTAAAAATTACTATTCCAACTCCAGACAGTGCAACAGTAGGGAAAGCAATAGATAGTGTAGGGGTAAAAATTATAATTCCAACTCCAGGGAGTGCAACAGTAGGGAAAGCATTGGATACCCTAGGGGTAAAAATTACTATTCCATCTCCAGAGAGTACAACAGTAGGGAAAACGCTGGATAGCGTAGGGGTAAAAATTACTATTCCCACTCCAGAGAGTGCAACAGTAGGGAAAGCGTTGGATAGCGTAGAGGTAAAAATTACTATTCCCACTCCAGAGAGTGCAACAGTAGGGAAAGCGTTGGATAGTGTAGGTGTAAAAATTACTATTCCAACTCCAGAGAGTGCAACAGTAGGGAAAGCGCTGGATAGCGTAGGGGTAAAAATTACTATGACCACTCCACAGATTGTACCAGTATGGGGAGTGTTGGATAGCGTAGGGGTAAAAATTACTATTCCCACTCCAGAGAGTGCAACAGTAGGGAAAGCATTGGATAGCGTAGGGGTAAAAATTACTATTCCAACTCCAGACAGTGCAACAGTAGGGAAAGCGTTAGATAGTGTAGGGGTAAAAATTATTATTCCAACTCCAGAGAGTGCAACATTAGGGAAAGAGCTGGATAGCTTTGGGGTAAAAATTACTATTCCCACTCCAGAGAGTGCAACAGTAGGGAAAGCGTTGGATAGCGTAGAGGTAAAAATTACTATTCCCACTCGAAAGAGTGCAACAGTAGGGAAAGCGTTGGATAGCGTAGGGGTAAAAATTCCTATTCCAACTCCAGAGAGTGCAACAGTATGGGAAAGCATTGGATAGCCTAGGGGTAAAAATTACTATTCCATCTACAGAGAGTGCAACAGTAGGGAAAACGCTGGATAGCGTAGGGGTAGAAATTACAATTTCCACTCCAGAGAGTGCAACAGTAGGGAAAGCGTTGGATAGAGTAGAGGTAAAAATTACTATTCCCACTCCAGAGAGTGCAACAGTAGGGAAAGCGTTGGATAGTGTAGGTGTAAAAATTAGTATTCCAACTTCAGAGAGTGCAACAGTAGGGAAAGCGCTGGATAGCGTAGGGGTAAAAATTAATATTCCTACTCCACAGATTGTACCAGTAGGGAAAGTGTTGGATAGCGTAGGGGTAAAAATTACTATTCCCACTCCAGAGAGTGCAACAGTAGGGCAAGTGTTGGATAGCATAGGTGTAAAAATTACTATTCCCACTCCAGAGAGTGCAACAGTAGGGAAAGCATTGGATAGCGTAGGGGTAATAATTACTATACCCACTCCAGAGAGTGCAACAGTTGGGAAAGCGCTGGATAGCGTAGGGGTAAAAATTAATATTCCCACTCCACAGATTGTACCGGTAGGGAAAGTGTTGGATAGCGTAGGGGTAAAAATTACTATTCCCACTCCAGAGAGTGCAACAGTAGGGCAAGCGTTGGATAGCGTAGGTGTAAAAATTACTATTCCCACTCCAGTGAGTGCAACAGTAGGGAAAGCGTTGGATAGCGTAGGGGTAATAATTACTATACCCACTCCAGAGAGTGCAACAGTAGGGAAAGCGCTGGATAGCCTAGGGGTAAAAATGACTATTCCCACTCCACAGATTGTACCAGTAGGGAAAGTGTTGGATAGCGTAGGGGTAAAAATTACTATTCCCACTCGAGAGAGTGCAACAGTAGCGCAAGCATTGGATAGCGTAGGGGTAAAAATTACTATTCCCACTCCAGAGAGTGCAACAGTAGGGAAAGCGTTGGATAGCGTACGGATAATAATTACTATACCCACTGCAGAGAGTGCAACAGTAGGGAAAGCGTTGGATAGCGTAGAGGTAAAAATTACTATTCCCACTCCAGAGAGTGCAACAGTAGGGAAGCGTTGGATACAGTAGGGGTAAAAATTACTATTCCAACTCCAGACAGTGCAACAGTAGGGAAAGCATTGAACTGCATAGGGGTAAAAATTACTATTCCAACTCCAGAGAGTGCAACAGTAGGGAAAGTGCTGGATAGCGTAGGGGCATAAATTACTATTCCCACTCCAGAGAGTGCAACAGTAGGGAAAGCATTGGATAGCGTTGGGGTAAAAATGACTATTCCAACTCCAGAGAGTGCAACAGTAGGGAAAGCGTTGGATAGCGTAGGGGTAAAAATTACTATTCCCAATCCAGAGAGTGCAACAGTAGGGAAAGCGTTGGATAGTGTAGGGGTAATAATTACTATTCCCACTCCAGAGAGTGCAACAGGAGGGTGTAACGACCGGATTTTCGGACCAGATAGAATCAGCTCACCAAGACACCACCAACCCGGCCGAAACGTAACCACCTCCCTCCTCAGGACCTACCTACCAAGGTACCTGGGTACCTACCTGGGGATGGGGAATTAGCAATATACAAGCTTAGATCCTCTAAAACACCACCAAATCTATAGGGATTACTAGAAATACTCACTGATTACTAAGGAATTCCATATCCTACACAGGCCCAGACTATGCTACCCTCCTACTCATAGTGAAGGGGGCAGTTCTGATTACTTACCATTACACACTGACCACAATCAGTGCTCACACAAGCCACAATCCTGTGGGTATAGGCATCGTATCCTTCCGATGCACTCACTCTCCCACACAAGCCACAATCCTGTTGGTATACACACTGTGTTTTCACGATGCTCTCACTCTCTCACACAAGCCACAATCCTGTGGGTATACACACTGGGTTCTCCCAGTGTTCTCACTAACGCCGCTACACAACGACGATCACTATCCTATTGATACCTTTAACTATCTCTTTCTCTGTTGGGAAGTTTCATTATATACTACTGGGAATATATACAGTTTAATCCTTTCACACAAGAATGGCCGAATTACGATATGCAAAGGTTATTTCCTGATTCAAGTGCTCCATGCTCCCTTGCTCAGTTACCACTTACCCGGACGGGAAACTCATCCGTCCACATAACAGCATCTGACTAGAAGAAAGGTTAACTGCATCCTGTAAATAACAATCACACAATGGTTCACTAAGAACTGGGGTCCCTTTATTACGCAATAACAAATTATAACAACAATATAATACTGCAATGTAACATATAGCCTGAAAAGCGAAGGAAAGAATTAGAATGTGTGTGCACGCTAATAAGAAAGGGTCGACGTCACCTTATGAGTACGAAGTCTGGACTCAGTTGTCATCTGGGTTCCCTTCTCGTCTGTGCCTTGGCTCATCTTAGGATCACATGTGCAGTCACAGATACACGTCTGCACCGCTATGCTCTGTCTCCTCTGCTCCCCTACAAGTCACTGGAACCTCCCTCTTGTTCTCTGTTTTGTATGTTTCACTCTCGCTGTTCTGCACTACTCCTCTCTCCTCTCGATCACGGACTATCTTCACCTTCCAAATTCGATCTTATAAATCAGTTTCTGCTGCTCTAGTATTCGTTCGCTCCGCTAACTGCTTCACTCTGCATGCTCTGATCTTAGTATCAAAGCTCACCAGCTGCTCCAACTAAAGTAACTTCAATCTTTCTGAGAGATTATCAGCCTTCGGTCTTTTTCGGATTTCAAAATGGCGACTGTCTGCTTTAAGTTGATTAACTGCAATAATGCTAACTACTAGCTGCCGTCTACTAACTGACTCTCTGAACTCTCTACGCTTTCGCTAATATAGAACCTTGTTCATGCATGGAAATTTCCGGCCAGTAACCTGCCGCCCACCAAATTCTTGTACCACCCCGTGCCAAGGACACGTTCTCAGCCGGCCGGCCTGATGTTATGTCTTCGACACGAAGAAAAATACAGTCTTTCGATAAGGGCCAGCCTGAGCCGGTTCTCTCCAAGCGATCAACACCTTATAACTAAAACATTACATTTGACCTAAAAGCGTCTCAAGCAGCCGAGGCAGAAAGAAAGATGGAGTCTTTCTCGTTCGAGGCCTACAAGGCCCGAAATAAGCATAACTCTATCAGAAATATACTAGTAGCATTACAAAAGGACGGAATAATACTAATACTAAGGAATCTATCCCCTAACATAAACTTATAGGCCCTAGAATAAAGAAAAGAATAGGGAATTATGTCAAACACCTTGTAAACAGGCCATGTCTGAGGCTCTAATCCTCTTATTAGAATGATAGCAGACTAAAGTCACCTTCACTCAAAAAGGGGGACAAAAACCCGGTCTGAACATTTCACCCTTGACTTTAGACTACTAATCATTCGCTAAATGGAACTAACATCTGTCGAAGAATAATATGAAACAAAACTGACAGATCTATTTTTAGTACTGCATCTGCAAGTTTGAAGTGAAGGAATACACTGAATAAAACAGCAAATAGCAACTAAAATGCAAATAGTAAGCAGGATACCCCCTAATATCTGACGTAAGGAATGTAAATCTGGTAACCAATTAAAGAGCCAGTCAAACCAGCCCTGGTCAATTTGTTTCCTAACTTCTTTGGTTAAGTCGTGTAGTTTGTCAATGTGAGCCTGAATGGACCTAGTGTGGTCTGATAAATTGAAACAACAAAGACCCTCAAAGTCAGAACAGTCATGTCCATGTTTAAGTAAAAGGTAATTGATAGCAGCTCTATTCGGTAGAATTGCTCTGCGTTCACCCTGGGCGTCCAATAGCATGTCAGACAGAATCGTGGAAGTGTGATTGATGGATTTAACCATCCAACAGGCCATTTTTCCAATAGATTTAGCATTATATACTGCCAGGGCAGGAACACCTAAAATAGAGAAAGCTAAACTAAGATATTCAGATTCAGAAAATAAATGTAGTGTAGAGTCACAATTGTCCTTCAACATTACTGCATCACGGACAACACGGGAATTCACATTAGGATGTGAAGAAAACATTAACAAGCTTAATCTAGTAATAGCACAGGGTCCTCCGGTAATATTTGCAGGAATGTAAGGCCAAGATGTATTGCCACAAGAGAAAAGCCATTCAGAAGGTAATAGCATTGTACGATAGTGGCTAGGGGTAACTACAAGACTTTTGCAGGTCATATTATTTTTAACAGAAACACACGATTTCGATGATCTCCGGGAACATAAAGTTCTTTCATGATCTGTAAATGAAGTAGCACCTTTTAACTTCAAACAAACACATTCAGTTATGGCGCTTGGATCACCGGTGAGGAAGAAACCTAAATCACCCTGCGTGATATTATATGTGGTTATTTGAGAATGAATCGGTGGTAATGGATCTAATAGCACAGTACATAAAGGACAGTATTCATGAGTCGCGAAATCCCCAAGAATAATATTAGGACGGGCATTTGATATATTGAAAATATGGGCAAGGGTCTCCAAAGAAGCCGGGACGGCAACCAGACAGGTTGCTAATATGTCTGTTACCAAACGCATCGGTGTTAAACAGAAATGTGGGGAGTTTGTTACCCTTCGTGCCAGGGTAGTCCAAAAGTTAGATGATGAATCCCACGCAGCGAATGAACGTGGCACTCTGATTCTCCAGTCAACCAGAGTCTGGGGGTTCCTTCCTCTCCCGACGTAGCAGGCCAAAAGGAGTCCAACGCCGGCACATCCTGCAACAGCAGTCCAGAGAATGATCTGAAAGAAAATCAAATACAGGCATTATTCATTCTCGTAAGTAAAATTTGTCAGCTGGGACAGCTTCCCAGCTATCTCTCCCTAGTCTCATGACAAGTACTGTATTATCATGACCGGTTGCAATAATTTCAGCTTGTTCAGGGGGATTTTTAGGCGATTGCACCCACACTCTTGCTCCTGGATTATCAGTGGAGCCAAAACCTTTTTGTCCTCGAACAGTTAACAAAGTCGGGGCGGTGCCTTTTTGAATCTCACCACTGAAAACAGGCATTATTAACAATTGAGCAACTCGGTCAGTTTTATGAATCGGTAAGTCAACCTCACTGCTATTCAGCAGGAGTACCTTAATCTCTCCCAGATAATCACTGTCAATGACACCTCCAAGCACTTGAATGCCTTTTAAGGCCAGGCCCGATCTTGGGGCGATTAGGCCAAAATTTCCAGTTGGTATACAGACACCAATGTCAGTTTCAATGATAACTCGATCTCTGCCTTTTACAGTAATGTCATTCATGGCATGCAGGTCCAAGCCTGCGGAACCTGGGGTTGCTCTGCATGGAGCCAGGGCTTCAGGGGAAATTTCCCATTACATGACAGTATTTATAACTGTGTTCGGTTTAGCATCAACAGCTGGAGGAAATAAACGCATTAATGGGGAATCAGCATTGAAAAAGGGACGATTATTCAAAATTAACAGTGCCTGAAACAAATATTCTCTCCAATTTTTATATTTATTATCAGTTAATTTACGCAACTGATCTTTTAGCAAACCATTCATTCTCTACACCAGGCCTGCTGCCTGTGGGTAGTACGGTATGTGAAACACCCATTCAATGTTATTCTCCACACAAAATTCCTGTACCAATCTTCCTTTGAAGTGGGATGCATTGTCAGATTGAATTTGAAATGGGACACCATAATACAGCATAATCAATTCCAATGTTTTAATGGTATTTACTTGGGTAGCTCATTTACAAGGAAAGGCCACTAAAAGACCACTGTGCATGTCAACAATGGTGCATATATATTGACAATTTTTACTCATAGGAAGTGGACCAATATAATCAATCTGCCAAATCTGAGCAGGTAATTTACATTGGTGTAACAGTCCTCTAACAATTTGGGGTATTTTTCGTTGTCTAGAATGTTGACAGATAGGACAATGCATAATAGTATCTTTGATCAAATTTAGAGGAATATAAATTCCTCGGTCAGCAGCCCACCTGCTAGTGGCTCTTTCTCCAAAATGTCCTTCTTTCTGGTGAGCCCATTTCGCCAATCCCGTCAAATCAGAATCCTGCATGTCCACCACTGCCTCAGCAATTTTAGATTTCTCATCTGCAATGTTGTGAAAGAATTTGTAAAGGGAATCTATTGGTGTATGAGCATCCACATGAAAGATTGTAACAGTACTTTGCGGAAGCAATTCCCAAATTTCTTGCCATAACTCTTTACCCCAAAGTTCTTTAGAATGCAATTCCCAATTACGAGCATGCCATGTTGGTAACCAGACCGCCAGTCCATTAGCAGTGGACCAGGAGTCAGTAAAAATGTGACACGTACCAGGTAGTTCCTGTTTTAAAACTTGGTAAACAGCATACAGTTCAGCAAATTGACTACTTTTTCCTTCACCAGTTGTACTCAGCAATTTTTGTGTGATAGGATTATAGGACACTGCCTTCCAATGCCTCTTCTCTCCTATGTACCTCGCTGAACCATCCGTAAACCACACATGGTTTCTGTCCTCCGCGGACAGATCATCAAATGGCTTACCCCACTTAACAGGGGATTCTTGTACTATAGGTACGGAGCAATCACTCCCAGTCTCATTCGATGGCACCAGCGCCACTTGCTCATGTAATGTCGCAACACCTTTCGGACCCACGCGTGCCCTGTCTTGTATGTACCATTTCCACTTAATCACACTTGCCTCTTGAGCATGTCCAATTCGATGAGTTTTCGGCGAACTCAAAACCCATTGCATAATAGGAATTTCAGGTCTCAACATCACATCATGTCCCAAAGTCAATTGCTCGGTATCCACCAGAGCCCAATAACATGCAAGTAACTGTTTCTCAAAAGGTGTGTAACGCTCACCAGCATCCGGTAACTTTTTAGTCCAAAAACCTAGCGGTACTTTATTTCTGCCTTGTTTTTGCCACAAACTCCAATTTGCATAAGGACCTTGCACAGACACATTCATATCCACATCACCATCACACACGGGCCACAGATCCAAAGCATACTGGATCGCTTCTTTCGCCAAATCAAATGCATCTTGCTGCGGTTTACTCCATTCAAACGCATTCTTTTTACGAGTGACTCTGTACCAAGGGGCTAATATCTGACTCAAATGTGGGATGTGTTGACGCCAAAAACCAAATAAACCAATAAATCTCTGGGCTTCTTTTCGGTTCTGAGGAACCGCAAAATCAAGAATTTTCTGCTTCACCTGTGGAATCACTTCTCTGTTACCTTTATGCCAATTGATGCCTAAAAATGTTACACTTTGTGATGGACCTTGTAACTTGTCGGGATTGATTTTCCAACCTTTTTCCCGTAAATGATAGATAACCTGATCTAACTGAGTCTGAACTTGATCCTGTGTCTCACCTTGAATCAAAATGTCATCAATATAATGACAAATTTGTATCTGTGGGTTTATGGGTATTTCAAATAAATGTTCCGCCACCAGCCGGTGACAGATTGTAGGATTGTGTACATAGCCTTGGGGAAGACTTCTAAACGTCATTTGACGTCCATTCCATGTAAAACTGAATTGTTCCTGACACTCAGGGGCAATTGGGATCGAAAAGAAAGCATTAGCAATGTCAATAGACGCATACCACATTCCTGGATGCTTCTGAATTCTCTCAATTAAAGTAATCATGTCTGGTACTGCAACAGTCAAAGGGGGTGTATGTTTATTCAATTCGCGGTAATCAACAGTCATACGCCAAGAATTATCACTTTTACGCACAGGCCAAACGGGATTATTCCATGCAGAAGTAACCGGAGTTATAACTCCTGCATTCACTAGATCCTGAATTGTAGCACTGATTTCTTCGTGACCACCTGGAATACGGTACTGTTTTTGGGAAATGACTTTTGTAGCCTGGGGAATTTTTATAGGAGGCATTCTCAAACGGCCAACTCATACAGGTCTGGATGATATATAACCTCTACTTCCAAATTGATAACAACCATCATCTAAATGCAATGTCATACCTTTTAGGATATCGATTCCAATTATGTATTCCAAAAGTGGCACAACTAAAATATTCGTTTCGGGGAATTCTACCTATTTTCATCTCAACATTTGTTTGTACTGCGGGGGTCTCCTTTCCACCTAAACCAGTAATTGTGAAAAATTGTCCTTTGAATTTCTTTGATTTTCCATGAATTAGAGTGACCTCCGCTCCTGTATCTACCAATGCTCGGGCGCTTTGTATATTACGCAATTCTCCAAAGAATTTCAATATCTACATAGGGTCTATTATCTTTGTGAGCCCAACTGCTTACTGGAGCTTGACCTATTTCCTAGTCATTTTTTTTGCGTTCTGACAACCAAGATAAATCAGGGTAAATGCTTTCAAATTTTTTGGACGATATAATTTCTTGTTCATATCCATCCTCACTACGAAACAGATTTTTGTCATCTACATGGTATTGTGAATTTCGTTCAGAAAATCTGTGTCGATCCTCTCTTCTCCTCATTTCAGGGGACTGATCCCTTTCATCTCTGTATCTGCTTTCAACACGGTCGTCTCTCCCCCTCTCTCCCCCTCTCTCTCTCACGCCGAGGGGACACATCTCGCTCATTCCGTGGTCTATCAGGCTGATCCGAATCATCACGATGTCTATCATCCCCACTGTCATCAGAATATTCACGATCACATTATTTCTTCCGTACACGTCGAGCACCCTCCTTCCGATCCAAACTATGCTTGCGAAACATATCCCACAAGCGATTATTAGGTTCACCATCAATGTCTTCTCTCTTCACACCGTCAGCCAGCAAAGCAAGAAACATATCACGTCTAGAAAACTGATAATTTCCAGCAGTACGACCCTCAGGTCTGGACTGTCTTTCAGGTTTAAGCCATTCGCCCAATTCACCAAGCTGACGTACAGATTCAAGCACTAAGGAGAACGCGTTACCAGTCTGATTGATGAACAAAGTCATCATAACTTGTTTATATGCAACAGGGGAAGAACGGATAATGCGATTTTGCACAGAAGATGTCAACAAACCATCCAACAATCTGTCAGATGTACTCAGAAAAAATCGCAGTTTTCATTACCTCCTCCTTCAGTCTTTGTGCCGCATCACGTAAAGTATACCACGGCTTGTCATACGAACAGCAGCATGTTCAGCAATTGTCTGATAAGTCTCGAGTTTGTCGGCAAGCAATTTATTTTGACACCTCAAAAGAGTATGAGCATTTTGCACTTCAACAAACTTCTCTACAATCTCTGCATATTGTTTCTGTAATTTCAAAAATTTCTCATATACAAGCCTGTACGCAGATAAAACAATCCAACCTCTGCGTCCTAAAATAGGAAGCTCATCACCCTTCACAATCGGCGCTTTCTGCAAACAAGCAATCACATTAGTCGGATCCGCCAATTCCAAACAAGAACTCCAATTTTCACTCAAACCAGTAGAATCAGCCCACTCACGGGCCAATGCCTCATAAGGCGTTGATTCCCATCCGGGAATTAAAACAGGCAATTTAAAAGTAGATTTTGACCTTCTCAAAAACATTGTGCCAAAAAAAAAGATATATACAACTATAAACAAATAATGTACAAAATATACTCCGTACGCGCCAAGCGCAAACCAACAAGATAGAAACAATACCGGGCTAACAGGCTTATGTAAACGGTTCTTGACGACCGGATTTTCGGACCAGATAGAATCAGCTCACCAAGACACCACCAACCCGGCCGAAACTTAACCACCTCCCTCCTCAAGACCTACCTACCAAGGTACCTGGGTACCTACCTGGAGATGGGGAATTAGCAATATACAAGCTTAGATCCTCTAAAACACCACCAAATCTATAGGGATTACTAGAAATGCTCACTGATTACTAAGGAATTCCATATCCTACACCAGACTCATACTTTATAGTCCTGCGGTAACTTAGGCCCAGACTATGCTACCCTCCTACTCATAGTGAAGGGGCAGTTCTGATTACTTACCATTACACACTGACCACAATCAGTCCTCACACAAGCCAAAATCCTGTGGGTATAGGCATCGTATCCTTCTGATGCTCTCACTCTCTCACACAAGCCACAATCCTGTGGGTATACACATGTGTTTTCACGATGCTCTCACTCTCTCACACAAGCCACAATCCTATGGGTATACACACTGGGTTCTCCCAGTGCTCTCACTAATGCCGCTACACAACGACGATCACTGTCCTATTGATACCTTTAACTCTCTCTTTCTCTGTTGGGAAGTTTCATTATATACTACTGGGAATATATACAGTTTAATCCTTTCACACAAGAATGGCCGAATTACGATATGCAAAGGTTATTTCCTGATTCAAGTGCTCCCTGCTCCCTTGCTCAGTTACCACTTACCCGGACGGGAAACGCATCCGTCCACATAACAGCATCTGACTAGAAGAAAGGTTAACTGCATCCTGTAATAACAATCACACAATGGTTCACTAAGAACTGGGGTCCCTTTATTATGCAATAACAAATTATAACAACAATATAATACTGCAATATAACCTATAGCCTGAAAAGCAAAGGAAAGAATTAGAATGTGTGTGCACGCTAATAAGAAAGGGTCGACGTCACCTTATGAGTACGAAGTCTGGACTCAGTTGTCATCTGGGTTCCCTTCTCGTCTGTGCCTTGGCTCATCTTAGGATCACCCCTGCAGTCACGGATACACATCTGAACCACTATGCTCTGTCTCCTCTTCTCCCCTCCAAGTCACTGGAACCACCCTCTTGTTCTCTGTTTCGTCTGTTTCACTCTCCCTGTTCTGCACTACTCCTCTCTCCTCTCGATCACAGACTATCTTCACCTTCCAACTTCGATCTTATAAATCAGTTTCTGCCGCTCTAGTATTCGTTCGCTCCGCTAACTGCTTCACTCTGCATGCTTTGATCTTAGTATCAAAGCTCACCAGCTGCTTCAACTAAAGTAACTTCAATATTTCTGAGAGATTATCAGCCTTCGGTCTTTTTCGGTTTTCAAAATGGCGACTGTCTGCTTTAAGTTGATTAACTGCAATAATTCTAACGACTAGCTGCCATCTACTAACTGACTCTCTGAACTCTCTACGCTTTCGCTAATATAGAACCTTGTTCATGCATGGAAATTTCCGGCCAGTAACCTACCACCCACCAAATTCTTGTACCACCCCGTGCCAAGGACACGTTCTCAGCCGGCCGGCCTGATGTTATGTCTTCGACACGAAGAAAAATACAGTCTTTCGATAGGGGCCAGCCCGAGCCAGTTCTCTCCAAGCGAACAACACCTTATAACTAAAACATTACATTTGACCTAAAAGCGTCTTAAGCAGCCGAGGCAGAAAGAAAGATGGAGTCTCTCTCGTTCGAGGCCTACAAGGCCCGAAATAAGCATAACTATCAGAAATATACTAGTAACTTTACAAAAGGACGGAATAATACTAATACTAAGTAATCTATCCCCTAACATAAACTTATAGGCCCTAGAATAAAGAAAAGAATAGGGAATTATGTCAAACACCTTGTAAATAGGCCAGGTCTGAGGCTCTAATCCTCCTATTAGAATGATAGCAGGCTAAAGTCACCTTCACTCAAAAAGGAGGACAAAAATCCGGTCAGAACAGAGGGAAAGCGTTGGATAGCGTAGGGATAAAAATTACTATTCCCACTACAGAAAGTGCAACAGTAGGGAAAGAGTTGGATAGCGTAGGAGTTAAAATTACTATTCCCACTCCAGTGAGTGAAACTGTAGTGAAAGCATTGGATAGCAGGAGGGTAAAAATTACTATTCCCACTCCAGTGAGTGCAACAGTAGGGAAAGTAAATACTTCATATACAAATAAAAATAAAATAAATAATAATACCAATTACAAATTAATTAAAATACTTAACACTTTTATATAATATATTAATTATTCAATTAAAAATTCAAATAAAGATTCATTAATACAAATAATTACCTACTAATACAAATGATTTATCAATTAACAATAAATTAATTAACAATTAGGAAATAATTAAAAATTTGATAAAATAAAAAAAATTAAAAATAGAATTACTTACAATTAATTTACTCCCCACCATATTACCCTATTAACCCACAAACCACTACATAAACTAAATTAAAAAAATAACATAATTATCAATTAATAAATTAATTAAAATTAATTACCCATTATATTTTAATTAATTACCAATTATTAAATAATGAAATATTATTTCACAATAAATACAAAATAATAAATTAACATATTTAATTATTTATAAGTAAATAACTTCCCACCCTATTCCCCTATAAACCCACAACTCGCTACTGAAAAGAAATTACTGAAATTAACATAATTATCAATTAATCAATTAATTAAAAATAATTTCCAATTATATCTTAATTAATTACCAATTAATAATTAATTAACAATTAATTCAAAATAAATACCAATACATAAATTACCATATTTAATTAATTATAATTAAATGACTTCCCACCCTATTCCCCTATAAACTCACAACCCGCTACAGAAAATAAATTACTAAAATTTCAAGTCAAGTCAAGTCAAGTCAAAAAGGCTTTATTTCGACATAAAAAATATCTTAAAAAGCATACATACATATAAAATTCATTTTGAAGCATTAAGGATAAAACGTGTAAAAGACCCCTTGCATGATGGGAATCAGCAATTTTTACTATTATTTTTTAGGGGGAGAATTATATAAATTACCTAAAAAAAGGTATGTTTATGAAACAGACCGAAGAAATAAAAGCATGATTAAACAATTTGTCTAAGTCTTTTTGACCGAATCCGCCATGCCCACCCAAGATACTTCGAGGTGGCGCATGCATAAAATGTGCGAGTGTCTGAAAGTAATATCCTTAGTGCCACATTACAATGTCTTGTTCCCAGTGTGAGACACAATTACTAAAATTAACATAATTATCAATTAATCAATTAATTAAAAATAATTACCAATTATATTTAAATTATTACTAATTAATTATTCATTAACAATTAATTCAAAATAAATACCAATAAATAAATTAACATATTTAATTATTTATAATTAAATTACTTTCCACCCTATTCCCCTATAAACCCACAACCCGCTACAGAATTATATTACGCAAAAATTAAATACCATAAAAATCATTCATTAATATAAATAATAAAATAAATATACACTTTTCAAACATATACTAACATAAAAAACACTTTAAAAATTGATATTAACTTACTTACCTCAAATTCGATATTTTTGTAGTCTATATTCTGTCCATTCTATATTTTTGTAGTCTATATTCTGGCCATTCTATATTTTTGTAGTCTATATTCTGTCCATTCGATATTATGTGCATTCTATATTTTTTAATTCGATATTAATGCTATCCTATTCGATATTTTTGTAGTCTATATTCTGTCCAGTCGATATTCTGTCCATTCTATATTTTTTAATCGATATTAATGCAAAGGGATATTAAAAACTCAATATTTTGACTGTATACCTCAGGGAATCAGTTGTAGTCAGACAGTTGAAGAACGGCGAGAGAGTGGGGACAGTAGCCAGTGGCAAGGGGTAGAGTGAATGTAAAGATGTTATGCATAAGTATGTGCACCTATTGCAAGGCAAGTTCAGTTGTTCATATATCAGTGTGTAAGATAGTTTAAGGCAGCTGTCCCCTGATTTGACATCAGCCTCACTCACGGGTAGAGAGGACAGCTAATTTAGAGAGTATACCCTTCACCTGTACATGCACTGCAGTTCACAATACATATATATTTTCATTTTAACCATACAGTATTATGAAGGTCAGTGTAGCAATGATAGAACTAACTGATATATGTGAATTAATGGAAAAATGAAACCACAGAGGAGTAAATGAAATCATGGAAAACCAATTTAAGGAAAGACAATTTTAAGGAAACATAAATAAATAGGAAATAAGGAAACATGTTAAAGGAAATACCTTTTAAGGAAAGATCCAAAATTACATTAAACTTGGTTGCAGAGCAATACCAACTGCAGAATGAAGAACCTGCAAGAAACCACACCAACTGTTGTGGTTGCTGATAACATTGTCCAACAATGAGTATTTGAGGGTTATGAGCAGACACTTGAGAGATGATTTAATCTCCCTGAGGCATGCAGTAATGACAAGGCAGAATCATTTTCTACTACTGCTTATGCTTGGGTAAGACACACCAGTCAATTCACATATACTTTTTTTCTGTTACATATATGGAGAACATCCGCCTATCACACAGTTGCTCAAGAAACCTTCTGGAATTATCCACCCTCCAGTCCTACAATGAGATGTAATCACCAAAGCGAGTACTTAACAACTCACACCCTGAAAGCACTGGTGAAAGAAAAAACCTAAGACCCTTATTAGGAGTCTGGTGGTCCATGGACTACCAGACTCACTGTGGCAGTCTCCCAACTGCCCTCTTTACAATTAGAGCAGTCAGGCTGCCCTGGGACCAATGCAATGTGGTTGTGCAGCTGTCCTGAGGCCGCAATATACTTGGCTGGACCACCGTAGTATAATAAAGCATATTACAAGTTTCCTATCCGCCACGGTCTTCATTGTGGTGAGCCTGCCATGAAAGCCAAGGCATAGATGAAGCACAGGAGGCCTACAGGCTCCTGGTACCTCACACCAAGTGGTAAACTTACTGATTCAGTAAAATACAAAATCTGTAAATTTACCGATTCTGTGAATCCAGATGTAGGTGGCACTGCAAACAGTTATTGCAAACCCACTTTCTGTCTTTTCCCTTTTTTTGCTTCCTTTTTCAAAGAATCCCTAATGGAGTCTGCAATACGTATATACGCCCCCAGTATGTCTGTGCGATGCATACTCCTTTAGGCATGTAAGAATATCATCCATGCTTTTTTCTACCACTATTTTAGTTATTTCCGAAGGTTCTACCTGCCCCCATTTTAATGAATACCCATTTAATTTGTTTAATTCTAAATGCAGTGAATTTAGGGTTCTTTCTGGGCATACTTTCTGCGCTTTTGTTTCCACGGATACCATCATACTTTGGGGGAAATGGTCACTTAAGGCATTTTTGTGGGTTTTAAAACTTTGTATCTTCGCGGCCATCCTATTTGGAATTATTATAAAATCAATAATGGTATTCGTCCCTCTACCATGAAAAGTCTGCAAAAACTGTTTGGGCGGCAAAGTCATGACATTTGCAAATCTCATATCTAAGAAAAACAATAATTCGTTTAGGGCATCACCCTGTTGAGTATGTACAAAGTGTGGTATACTACATTCTCTCATGTCCATTAGGCCACACAATATTTCATCACTAAGTGGGCACAAAGCTGTATGTATTAAAATCACCCCCCAAACAAATAGTAGATCTCCCCTATGTTCATTCAAATTTTTTAACATTACTTCTCAAAGTTGTTTTAACATACCTATTACATCTTCCCTCTTGGCGTTGTTGGAAAAATGTGTCCAGACCTGGTTTAATAGTTTTGAGGGGAGTCCTGCTATATTCCAGAAAAGGACCGAAATACTGTGTCTGGGATCAGTGCCTAGTGAGAAATTTTCAGTTCTTGGGAGGGTGTGTAAAGATGTAGATATCGGCCCAGTATGTGTTGAGATTTGAAGGGGGGCTAGATCTGCTACGGTCATCCTTTAGTTTATTTTGAATGTACACCTAGGTCCTGAGAGTTTACCCCTTCCTGAATGCCCCTGTAAATATCTCTATTATTTCCCCGGGAAGCCCGTTTGTTACTGGCCTATTGTTTTCTGGCCTAAGCTCATCATCAGGATTAATTACTAAAACAATCTCTGAGGTAGAATGGCTATTATTCAAATCATTGGGCCTATCAGACGCTTGGGAATTTTCAGCAAAGGACATTACGGGAATTTCATGGAGATTTTTTGGAAACTTTTCCAGTCAATCTATCTCTTCGAGGGCGGTCAACGGAGCGTACCGATTGTTCAGCATGATATTAAGCGGATAATCCGTAATACTGTAAGATTTTCCTGCCCCGTCCTCCTTGATTATTTTTACGGGCCTATAAAAATAGCCCAAGGGAAGGATGTTTATATCATCCGTCTTTAAGAGACTATCCTCTCCTTTCTGCAAAATCCTTTTTACTAATTCCGGGGTTTTAAAAGTTAGGAGTATACAGACCCCGGGGAGGGATTTTTTTCCTATCCCTACCAAATTTATCCTTCTCGCCATTTTAAATTCCCTAAAAAGTTGTTGAGCTAGACCTACCCTACACCTTAGGCAGTGCAGCGTTTTATTTCTTAGACTTTCCCCAGTTTCTCTATCATCGTATCGCAACTTAGGGACATTGGCTAGGATTACTATATAGGGGGTACAAGCTGGCGGGAGGTCTAAATACGGGTAATCTATGGGTGCCTCCTTGATGTGTTCACTATCCCTTTGTATATATGGGGCATTCCTATATGCTGATTTCCCAAGTCCAGGGTCCTTCTACTTTTTTTTGTGATCACACTCCATTTATTAACCTCATCATTCCCTTGGGTGCAACTTATAAGCGCCTGATCTGCGTGTTGAGTGATCTGTCCTGTTTCCTGGTTCTCCCTTAAGCTGGCTTTGCCAGATAGTCTCTACTCCTCATTACTTGGTCTGCTTTAGGGGATTTCCTTGTCTACAAAAGCAGCTTGAGTTTGCTCTATTGTTTTTACTCTCCCCTCGATACTAGCTAACGAATCCCTAAGGAAGAGTTCTAAATTGTGCACCACTGTAAATCGGTGTCATTTAGCTTGACCCCAGTGTTTTTCTCCCCCTGATGTCTTTCTGTGCGCTTCCTCAGGCCCGTTTTTTTTTCCTGGTGCTACTCTTTTGGCCATCTTTACCCTCATAGGAGTGGTAATTACAGTTACAGTCTCCATTCAGACACTTATACATCCACTCAGTCTTCAATGTAGCTTGCTATATAAATAATACTTACTTAAATATCAAACCAAACCACATTCACTGGATGATGTCATCAGTGATGTCATCGGTGATGTCATTTGAGATGTCATCAGTGATGTCACTGACCATGTCATGAATGATGTAATATGTGACATCATCAGCAGTGGATTGCGGGCGTGTGAGTTATAGTTAGTACAACTAACTATAAAGAAGAAATTTCAATGGTTGTGTACGAGAGAAATGTCCAGCTAACTATAACACCCCTAAAACCTATGTTTTTTCAGTAAAGTTCTAAGGTTTCTTAAATGCTTATTCCTAACTATAACATGTCTGAAACCTATGTTTTTTTCAGTGAATGTGTTTAAGTCATACATGCGATTTTTAAGGAATATTTGTAGTTTGTGAAAATCGACACTGGCAAAACCAGACAATGGATTCCAACGGAAGGAAATACAAGTTAATGGTAGGTATGGTTAGAATTACTTTTCAGGGTCAGTGCTGGGCTAAAAGATGCAGCACTGGGTTCTCTCCTGATAACAGGTAAGTAAATCGGAATTCATTGTTCGGATGATTTTAGGTGAATATTTTAAAGTTCCAAAACTCCACACTTAAAAGAATTTCCAAGTGAAACCAGTCAATGTTAGTCGATGGAAGGAAATTCAAGTTACTGGTAAGTATGGTTAAAATTACTTTTCAGGATCAGTACAGGGCTCAAAGATGCAGCACTGAGGTCTCTCCTGATAACAGGTGAGTAAATAAGAATTCGTACTTCGGCTGATTTTAGAGGAATATTATAAAGTTCCAAAACTCCACACTTAGAAGAATTTCAAAGTGAAACCAGTCAATGTTATGGAAGGAAATTGAAGTTACTGGTAAGTACGGTTAGAATTACTTGTCAGGATCTGTATTGGGCTCAAAGATGCAGCACTGAGGTACCTCCTGATAACAGGTGAGTAAATAAGAATTCGTAGTTAAGCTGATTTTAGAGGAATATATGTAAGTTTCAAAAATCGACACAGAAACTTTTTCAGTCCTGTTATTGCAAACTACAGTGTCCCGGGGTGGGCACCCCGGGACACTACAGGAGCTGGCCCTGGGGGGAGGTGGACCCCAGGGCCATCAAGGGCTATGGGAGGGGGACCACACGGTCCCCCTCCTCACATTTTCAAAGCCCCGGGGGGTGGTAGTCCCCGGGACTGGGGGGGTCCGTCACGGACCCCCAATCTAAATTTTAGAGCCCCAGGGAGGTGGCTGTCCTCGGGGCATGTGGGTGTGCTTGAGCCCCCCACACGGGGTATTTTCTTTAAAAAAATCCCCAAGGGTGGTGGTCCCCGGGGCTTCGGGGGGCAATGTGCTCCCCCGCAATCTCAAATAGATCGAGCTCCGGGGGTGGCAGTGCCTGGGGCTTCGGTGGGCCGTGAGCCCCCACCATTATTTTCTGAAAGCCCCAGGGGTGGCGGTCCCTGGGGCTGGGGGTCCTTGGAGTCCCCCAACTAATTGAAAGAAGCCCTGGGGGTGGCAGTTCCAGGGCTGGGGGCCTGAGAGCCCCCCCACATAATTAAAATAAGCCCCGGGGGGTGGGGGTACCTGGGGCTGGGTGGGCCTGAGAGCCCCCCAACTAATTCAAAGAAGCCCCAGGGTGGCAGTACCCGGGGCTGGGGGACCCTCTAGGCCCCACTTTACACAATAGGTATTGCCCCAGGGATTTGGCTTCCGCAGGGCTAATTAACAACGAAGCGCTGGAGCTGGGTTTTTTTAAAAAATTGGCCGAAATTTGTGCTGGGTGTGTGAATCTCACTGATTTTTTAAAAGAAAACATTTTTTTGGGGCCCTGGGGTCCTTGTGGGACCCCCATGAGCAGGCCTAGGGGGTCAGGGTGTTTCTACCCTGCCCACTTTTTGCGTTCTGCACGTTTGTTTTTCTGCTTTCTTGTGCTTCGGTTCTACTGAGGCACAAGATGGCTGCAAACACTTTCTGGTTTGGAGTGTTGACAGCCAATTAGCATGCAGCTCGTGCTAGGCAGGGTCCGCGGATGCTGCGCTGCCATAGATATATAACTATGATTTTACTTTTAATTTTCTCAGGAACTACTAAACGGATTTGCACCATTTAACCAAAAGGCACTAGTGTGAACCAAGGGCTACCTCTTTGCCAAATTTGGTGTAATTCCATTCAGCAGTTCGGGCTGTAGCCGTGATTAACGGTTCCTATGGAAAATTGCATGAGGAAAACACATTTTGGGACCGCCCTTTTTTCTCTTCCCACGCTTGACAAATCACCTCTAGACTATCAGGATAGGAGCGGACCGGAGCTGGCCATTAGTTTGGAAAATTTCATGTAGATTAGTCAACCGACGCCAAAGTTATTCAGAATAGAATGTTGTACATTTCCTAGGGATAATAGGTCCTAATTATAACTAACGTGTCCTTACGATCAGAGGCACTTTTGGATGTTATGTCACGCGGTGGCCTCAGCCGCGAAGGATGCACCACCCGGTGTAATGGAAGCAGGTCTGCATGACTGTGAACCTTCAGTTCGTGAACAGCACACGTGAAGTTTGCAGTTTGGCAGCAGCATGAAAGTCTGGGAGCCCACTGGAGGGCTGTAAAAATTGATGCAAAGCAGCAGCTAAACAATGGCCGGTGCACGGTCCCCACCGAGGGGGATAATCTGAAGTACAACTACCTGTATGCCTCGCTGGCGAGAACATACAAATTGTAAAGTGACGGTTGCAGTTCCTTTCGTCAATTGCTGTCTGCCCCATGAAGAAGAGGAATGTTTGCCTTGAAACGCGTTGGGAATTGGTTAATACCAGCCTTAGTGTGAAGCTGCCTAAATAAAAGGGTTTCTTAACCTGCTTGTGCAGAGTCGCGTCCTTATGATCAGAGGCACTTTTGGATTTAATGGCTGCAGCATGAAAGGCTGGAGGCCCACTGGAGGGCTGTAAAAATTGGTGAAAAGCAGCAGTTAAACAATGGCAGGTTCACAGACCCCACCGAGGGGGGTAATCTGAACTACAACTTCCAGTATGCCTCACTGGCGCGAGCATACAAATTGGAAAGTGGCGGTGGCAGTTCCTTTCGTAACTTGCTGTCTGCCCCATGAAGAAGAGGCATGTTCGCTTTGAAACGCGTTGGGAATTGGTTAATATCAGTCTTAGTGTGAAGCTGCCTAAATAAAAGTAGTCTGTGACTCAATTAGAAGAAACCAATTCAAATATGATATAGTTTTAGTGTTGTGCAAAATGGTACAACACTGGTTCTACATCCCTCATGAATAATTCTTATTTATGTAACCCATACTTTGATTACAACCATGCATAGAATGCAAAAAACACACTTAGAATAGCGCTACAAAAGTCAATATTTGCAAAACATTTATTGAATACAGAGTAAGTAGCTAATGTCAATAATTAATAGGTTGCGAAGAAGAGGGAGGAAAGGTTGAAGGGAAGTGGTGGTGATGAGTAGTGAAAAGGATGTATCATAGAGATACAGATAACATTTTTCTTTTTTCAAACATTCCTAGTAATCAAAACCAGTGTAGAGAAGAACTGTCCTATACAAAAACACTTTACATGTCATCTGTAAATCATCGAGGAGGGGTAAACCAGGTACAGGTCTTGTGTAATGGAGGGCGTTGACTTTTCGACACAGTTTGTGGATGGAGGGAAATTTGGGCCTCAGCTGCGAGTCTTCATCAGGACAGGAAAGGCAACCGATTCCTGGTGCCAAGCCTTGCTACTCAGGTCTGTAGTCCATTAGTCGAGTATGAAGGCTCAATTACATCCAAGTACTGGGATCAGGGGGTTACATCCCAACCGGAAAGAATCGTCATCAATAGGGTGATTTAATCACTATTCTGGAATTTAACGGTCGCGGCACAGTCCAAAATACTGTGCCGCATACTGGAGGTACCTGGTGGGCTAGTTGGCTCAAAGGGGACCTCAGGATTGAAGAAGAATTAATTCCTCAATCTAAAACGTGCCACAGGGTGTGTTTGCACACATTTTACCTCAGGCCCCGTCCCCTTCCTTCACTATTGAGAAAAACATTCCTGTAAAATCAGCTGAACTACGAATTCCGATTTACTCACCTGTTATCACAAGAAACGTCAGTGCTGCATCTTTGAGCGCACTACTGATCCTGAAAAGTAATTCTAACCATACTTACAGTAACTTGAATTTCCTTCCATAGGCTAACATTAGCTGGTTTCACTTGGAATTTTTTTTAAGTGTGGAGTTTTGCAACTTTTAAAAATTCCTCTTAAATCAGCCGAACTACGAATTCCGATTTACTCACCTGTTATCAGGAGAGACCTCAGTGCTGCATCTTTCAGCCCACTACTGATCCTGAAAAGTAATTCTAATCGTAGTTACAGTAACTTGAATTTCCTTCCATAGGCTAACATTGACTAGTTTCACTTGGAAATTTTTCTAAGTGTGGAGTTTTGGAACTTAAAAAAATTCCTCACAAATCAGTCGAACTACAAATTTCAATTTACTCACCTGTTATCAGGAGATACCTCAGTGCTGCATATTTCAGCTCACTACTATTCCTGAAAAATAAATGTACCTATACTACCAGTAACTTAAATTTCCTTCCATAGGATATCATTGCCTGCTATATAAAATATATATAAATTAAAAAAATATTAAATAAAAAAAAATATATCACAATTTCAATATTTTTTTAAAACTGGTTTAGGGTTCTTCGCCATGGGTCCGATGTGCATTAAGTGGCAGTATTTATCTAACTGTCTTTGTAACTGGATTAATGTTCTTGCTAAAATGACAGAGTCGTCCGCGTATAGCAGAGCGGGAATAGGGCGGTGATTAATAGATGGAAGGTCCTGACTCCCTTCTAGCATGGCCTTCTAGCATGGCCGCTTCCAGCCCGTTGGTGTAGAGATAGAATAAGAAGGAAGCCAGGACACAGCCCTGTCTTACACCTTTATTTACTGGAAAAGATGGAGATAATTCTCCGCCAATCCCGTATCTCACGCATGCAGTAGCATCGGAGTAGAGTTCACGTAGAAATTGGATAAGGGGGGGGTCTACCCCCAATTCACAAAGAATAGACCACAGCCTTGAGTGAATGACGCAGTCAAATGCTGCGCTAAGGTCAACGTAGACTAGATACAGGTTATCTCTTTTAGCCCCCACATATTTACCAATCAGAAGGGTTAGGTTCAACGCCTGCTCAACAGTACCAAGTCCCTCCTGGAAGCCGTACTGGAGATCTGTCAGGATGTTATTCATAGATGCCCAATCCTGGAGACATTCCAAGATCAGCCGGCCAGCGACTTTCCCCAAGGAGTCCAGGAGGGAGATGGGCCTGTAACAAGCTGGATTGTTACGTTCGCCCTTCTTAAAAATTGGGAGCAGGATAGAAGATGGCCAAGAGTCTATTAGGCATATTTTTGTAACTGCTGCCATAACCTGGGTGACGAGAGGTGACCAGGTTCCAAGTTATGTACAAAAATATCTAGAGGAACCCTGTCCGGGCCGGGGGCCTTACCAGTTTTGGAAGATGACAGCACGTTAATAACCTCATTGTGATCGAAATGGAGGTCAATAGGAAATGTTTGGTCCCCGGTACGTTCACCTGCCACGTGAACCTCAGTTATAGTATCTGCGGAGGGGCCACCAAATATCTTTGAGAAGTGGGCTACCCACTCGTCGGCCGTCACTGCCACGTCTAGGTGTTGGAAACAAGCCATGATAAGTAAAAAGCTACTTTTTCAGAGAGCAACATCAGTTCTTGTTTCCTTTTCGAGGAAACTGGGTAAACCTGCCCCAGCCGAGTTGCTTAAAATCTACCACGCTAAATGCCACAGCGTAGCAACCTACGGCGCAGGGGTTTGGGGTTACGCTCCTGTAGATAATTTACAAACGGTTCAAAACGGGTTCTTAAAATACTTATTGGCACTTCCCCAAAGCACCCCAATATAGGGTTGCCACATCGAGCTGGGTATTGATTACCTGATAGATAACATCAGATGCCAGCCGATTCTGTTGTGGCACCGTATTTGGACCAAAATGCAATGCCATCCAACCCGTTCTTTGATAACTGATTGCTTAGGCCTGGAAAATTGGAGCAAAATCCCTTGGCTTCTATACGTCTCCAATCTCCTTAAGGATTCGAACTGTAAAATCTACTTCTCAGAACCCACGACAATGTCAGATATCACCAGGAAAGACCTGAAAAAACTTTGCCTAATCCATCTTAGAGATCTGCGTCTTTCCCAAGAAGTATTTAAACCTTCAAATGTACAGATCCTATCGGTCCAGTCTGTTTTTGGAATCCAACCATACCTAACATTCCACCTAACTAATCATGAAAAATATGTTTTGACTAGGTTCCGAATTAACTCTTTTTTTCGCCTAGTTACCTTTCCCAATGAGCAGGACTGGTCGCATGACTTAATGAAATGCCCATGTGACGTATATCATCCCAGTCTACAATGCATGTAACTTTGTTCTGTAGATATTACGAGCTTTCCCGCAAGCGTTGGATCATTCCCCTACTTCGTAAAATGGGCCTAAGAACATGCCGGCCCGCTTACCTCGCCTTGCAGTCATTAGATTCTCAATACGCTGCTAAGTGCGTAGCTTGCTTTTTAAAATCATGTCTAAAAACTCGCTGTAAAGTCTGAGCTTCTGTTAACTTGTTTTCTTGTCCTCTTGTATAGCATCTTAATGAATTATTTTCAGTAACGTTTTTTCTTAAATGATTAACAGTTTTTAGTTGTATCAAAACATTGAGATGTATTGTAATATTTTATCTCTGTACTTTTTATGGTTCTGCTATGTGATAACCGAATAAAAGTTTTAAAGAAGAAAGAAAGACAATATTTTTTAAAACATTTTTTTTTCAATTTATATAAAAAATATGTAATGTTATTTAAAAAATAAAATATCTACAAATAAATACTTTAAAACAATGTTGTAAATTAGTATAGAAAAATATAACAATTAATACATTTAAAAATTATCATTTACAAAACCTTTGAAATTCACTGAAAAAACCATAGGTTTCAGCCATGTTATAGTTAGGAATTAGCATTTAAAAAACCTTTGAAATTCACTGAAAAAAACCATAGGTTTCAACCACGTTATAGTTAGGAATTAGCATTTAAAAAACCTTTCAAATTCACTGAAAAAACCATAGGTTTCACACATGTTATAGTTAGCTGGACATTTCACTCAGTCAAAACCATTGAAATGTCCCCGTTATAGTTAGTTTAGCTAACTATAACTCGCGCGCCCGCAATGCTCTTCTGATGACGTCACATATTACATCACTCATGACATGGTCAGTGACATCACTCATGACATCACTGATAACATCTCAAATGACATCACTGATGACATCACTGATGATATCATCGAGTGAATGTATGTTTTTCTGAAAATTAAATATGTTATATAAATGTATATCTCAAGGTCGATAAAAGAATAAATGGATATATAAGTGTCTAAATGGAAGATTTTTTTTTGTAAAATTAATTTTATAACTGACTGATTAATTGTATCTTAGCGAATATATGGGTTAGTGAGTAATGTTTAAATATGTAAATATCTGTATCAATCTCTCACTTTGTGTATAAGTGGCTGCATGGGTTGGTGAGTTGCTACATGAGTGTCTATATAGGTTATTAGTTGATTTTTGGAGTATCAGCATAAGTGTCTGAGTGTCTGTATGGTTCGGAGTGGAGAGTTGTGGCTCACTGGTTAGAGGCGGCAGACCTGTAAGCAGAGAACGGCCCGGGACCAGGGTTCAATTCCCGACGCGGCAGGGTCGTGGACCAGGGGTCAAAGGACTCGATAATTCTCGCCTCAGTGCCTACTCTAACCAGGGAACACACTCGGTAACTCTGGGCATTAAGCTTGCCTCATCTCTACAACGGCCCCCCACAGACGCCGGGGATGCCTGGTTTCACCCTGGAGATACCCAGAAAGGGACCATCTCACAGGGAAAACCAGGACGGGTTCCCCAGCAGTCTGCAGCGCCAGGACACTCAGTTAGAGTAACAGTGCGCTTTACAAATACCCCACATTTACATTCGGTGGGGGGTATTACGTAGTGCATAGATGCATAAATGAGTGATTCACTGTTTGTATGTGTTGAAGACAGCATGTGTGCAGGACTGCATGGGTGGATGAGTGTATGTGTGTGTTAGTGAGTGAATGACTGTCTTGATAGTGTCTTTATGAGTAAATACATATGTTTAAAACTAGTATATGTGAGTATTGGTGTATATAAGTGAGTATATGTCAGAGTGAGAGATTGGAAGAGTTCCTGTATAGATTAGTTTGTGTTTCTATAAGTGATTGCTTAAGAAAGAAAGTATGTGTAAATTTCTGTAGAAGTAAGTGTGGTAGTGTGTGTATAACTGTATATGCAACTAATGGATGTTTGATACTTTGCATGTGTGACTGTGAGTGAGTAACTCTATGGATGAGTGTTGTGTGTAACAGGATGTATATGTGTGTGAGTACATTTATGAGTGACTGTATAGGACTGTTGGTGAATGAGTGGATGTGTGTGTAGATCTTGGAATTACTGAATAGGTGTGTTGTAAGTGGTATGGGTATGTGCATTGTTTTGAAAATGTTAGTTTCTATTTTTGAGTGTGAGTATCAAAGGTTATATTAGAGTGAGAGGTGGTCTGCCACAAGGATCATGTCATCAGTGATGTCATTTGAGATGTCATCAGTCATGTCATGAGTGACGTCGCTGACCATGTCATAAGTGATGCAATATGTGACATAATTAGCAGTGCATTGTGGGCGCGCGAGTAATAGTGAGCTGAACTAACTATAACGGGGGAATTTCACTGGTTTTGTACGAGTGAAATGTCCAACAAACTATAACGCCCATGAAACCTATGTTTTTTTCAGTGAATTTCTTAGGTTTTATAAATGCTAATTTCTAACTATAACGTGCCTGAAACCTAGGTTTTTTTCAGTGAATTTTAAAGGTTTTTTAAATGCTAATTTCTAACTATAACATAACTAGAACCTATGTTTTTTTATGTGAATTTCAAAGGTTTTTTTTCATGCTAGTTTCTAACTATGCCTACAGAGGTAGGACATGTAAAGAAAGAAGAAAAAATGCACAGAAAGAAAAAAAAAGAAATGCAGAAAGAAATAACAGAAGTCCACAAAGACGAAGAAAAGTGCAGGAAGAAGAAGAGATGTACAGAAAGAACCAACAGAGGAGCAGAAAGTCCTCCTTTAACCACAACATTTTCTGACGGGTACTGCTGGTAACTGAATCTGACTAACCAGGCCTAGAGCCAGTGCTATGCTAAAAGACACTTAGAATACAGTGAAAACACCTACAAACACTTGGGAACACTATGCGTTGGGGTACCCCTGTGATTATCATGACTTCCTCTGCAAGACCCTAGTACATAATAGGGCAGGGGGGATAAACATACCTCTTAAAGCGCGCCACAGGACGCATTTGCACACTGGCGAAGGGGGGGGTGCCTGAGGTGACATGTATGCAAAGTTGCAAACACGCCCTGTGGCTGTTTTAATTTGGGGGATAAAGCCCCCTTGAATCCTCCGTGTCCCTTGGGTCCAACTTACCCACCAGGTATCTCCAGTAAGCAGAGAGGTGTAAAAAGGGGCACGGCCTGGACCACCTCTCTGCAACACAGCGCAGTGGCGCTTACTGGAAGTACCTGGTGGGCTAGTTGGCCCCCAGTGGCCCTCAGGATTGAAGGGGAATTATTTCCCCAACTTAAAGCATGCCACAGGGCGTATTTTCACATGTCACGTCCCCTCCCTTCCCTACTGTGTAAACACGCCCTGTGGCTGTTTTAAGTTGGAGATTAACTCCCCTTGAATCCTCAGGGTTCCTCGGGTCCAACTAGCCCTCTAGGTATCTCCAGTAAGCGCCACAGAGCTGCGTTGCAGACAAGTGTAAAAAATGGGCACAGCCTGGACAACCTCTCTGCAACACAGTGCAGTGGCACTTACTGGAAGCACCTGATGGACTAGTTATCCCCCAAGGGCCATCAGAATTGCAGGGGAATAATTTCCCCAACTTAAAAGGCTCCGCAGGGCGTGTTTGCACATGTCATCTCAGGCTCCGTCAACTCCCTTCCCCACTGTGTAAAGTTGGGGGATTAACTCCCCTTGAATCCTGAGGGTCCCTGGGTGCAACTAGCCCACTAAGTACCTCCATTAAGCGCCACAGAGCTGCGTTGCAGAGAGTTGTAAAAAGGGGGTTGGCCTCTGAACACCTCTCTGCAATGCAGCTCCCTGGCTCATACTAGAGGTTTCTGGTGGACTAGTTGGCCAACAGGGACCCCCAGTATTCAAGGGGAATTAGCTCCTCAACTGCAAACGCGCCAGAGGGCACGTTTGCAGAGTGCTGCAGGGAGGGGGCGGGCCCTCCGGCGCGATGCCGGTCTTTTTTTTATTTTTATTTTTTTAAAGGGGGGCTGTGTAATTCCCCTTCTTTTCCAATGTTATTGGCCCTCGGGACCCTGATCCCCAGGGCCTGACCCCTATTTTAATTTTTTTTAAATTGATTGGAAGGGGGCCACGTGGCCCCCCTCCCAAGGCGATATTAGGCCCTGGGGACCCCATCCCCTGGGGCGTTGCCATTTTTTAAAATTTATTTGGAGAGGGCTGCCGTTGCCCCCTCCTCAGGCCATTTATGGCCCGGAGACCCCATCCCCCGGGCCGGCCTTAGTTTTTTTTCTTTTAAATTTTTGTTTTTTACATTTTTGAATAGTGGAGCCGTGTGGCCCCCCTCCCGGATCACTTCTAGCCCCGGGGAAAACATCCCCTGAGGCTGGCCCTCTCCGTTGGAGACCGTGGAGAGATCCCCAATCCCCCCACAGTCCCGCCGGCTCCCTGCCTCCTGCGGGAGCCGGCATTGCTTTTCCACATGGGAAGCTGCTAGGATGCAGCTCCCTGTGTGGAAAAGCAATCAGCTTTGGTTTTTGGAAGAGAGAGCAGGTTTCCAGCTCTCTCTTCCAAAAACCAAAGCAGAGTTTGCTATGGCAGGGTGGGAGCCATGAGGCTCCCGCCCTCACGTAGCAAACAGCAGTGTCCCGGGGTGGGCAACTGGGAACACTGCATGACCATTGAGTCCTCAAGGAGGGGGCCACGCGCCCCCCTACCAACATTTGCAAAGCCCCGGGGTTTGGTGGTCTCTGGGGCTTGGGGGTCCATCACGCACCTCCCAATTTTAATAATTAGAGCCTCGGGGAGGTGACGGTCCCCGGGGCGTGTGGGGGGTTCAAGCCCCCCTTCCACTCAGGTAGCTAATTTTTTTTAGAAACAAGCCCCAGGGGGTGGCGGTCCCCAGGGCTGTGGGGGGGCCATGTGCCTCCGCCAATATTTGAAAAGAACGCCCCGGGGGTGGCGGTCCCCTGGGCTTGGGGAGCCCTTGAGCCCCCAACCCATTTTCTATAGAAGCCCCGGTGGGGGGGCGGTTCCCCGGGGCTATGGGGAGACCCTTGAGCCCAAGGCAATTGAAAAGCTCTCGGGGTAGCAGTCCCGGGGGCTGGGGAGCCCCTTTGGGCCCCCCATTACAATCCAAACATTTTCCCCGGGACTTGGCCCACCAGGGGGGGCTAATTAAAAATGAAGCGCAAGAGCCTGTGCTTTGTTTTTTTTTTATTTTTGCAGCCAGATCCGCGGATCCTCTGCGCATCCCACAATTTTTTAAAATAAAAAAATATTTTTTGGGGCCCTGGGGGTCTTTTGTAGGACCCCCTAAGCAGGCCTAGGCGGTCAGGGTGTGTCTACCCTGCCACCTTTTCTTGTTTTGCACCTTAGTTTTTCTGTTTTCTTGTGCCTCGGTACTACTGAGGCGCAAGATTGGTGCCAACACTTCCTGGTTTGGAGTGTTGACTGCCAATTAGCATGTAGCTCGTGATCGGGAAGGTACGCGGATCCACTGCATCTCTATATATCGATATTTTTTTATTTTTGATTTTCTCGGCAACTACTGAACGTATTTACACCATTTTACAAAAAGAGTTCTTTCTGACACAAGGGCTACCTTTTTGCCAACTTTTGTGTAATTCCGTTCAGCAGTTGGGGCAGTAGCCGTGTCTAAAGTTTCCTATGGAAAATAACATGGAGAAAACATGCCTTGGGACCCCCCCTTTTTCTCGGGCCCGCTTCCCAAATCACTCCGAAACTTTCAGGATAGGAGGGGACCATAGCTCCCCACGAGTTTTGAAAAGTTTGCGAAGATTCGTCAATCAGCGGCAAAGTTATTGCGATTAGAAGGTTGCGATTTTCCTATGGTAACTTGGTCTTGACTATAACTACCTACAGGCGACCGCCAGTAGGAAATTTATATATATAATCGCGTACTCAGCCTAAGAAGGTTAGAATCCAGGTACATAATAGACCTTCAGACAAAGTATTCGGGAGGTCTGAATATGGAAGAGGAGTTGGCAATTCATTGGGTTAATTAGTTATAGGGGCCAGGATCTTGCTTCTTTATGATGAGAACTTTGAAATTGATTATAAGTTTTGTTCCATTTTTAATGATGCCAAGTTTCGCCAAGCAATTAGTTTCCTTATTATTCTTTTTTGAATACATTTTCTAAATTACTTTATAAGATTCGGAGTTAAAAGGCCAAGGTAACAAGATATTTAAAGTGATTACTGCTGGAAAGCCCATACAGGGCTTAATAATGAATTATTCTCCCAATCTTTGAAAGAATGTCCTGCTGTACCTGATGAAATAAAAATGTTTAAATATATGTTGTGGTATTTTTGGTAAAGCAAAGACAAGAATATAGGTGAATACTGTTTATATGCCCATACAGGGCTTAATCATGAATCTTCAAGTGGCATCACAACTTGTAAATAATGTATATAGCTCATAATGTGATTATTGACACTGTGAAATGGCGCTGACATTGATCTATGGGATTATGTATGTCCACTTTTTGTGTTAATGAACTGAACGTCATGCCGTTCGGCGCCGAGTAAAATAAAATGGCGATGTTTACTTTGCTATGCATAGCGGTCGAGGAAGGCATATGCCGAAACGAGTCCCGCTTTTTTGAAAATAAAATTCTAATTTCACATCACCCGTGAGTGCGGCACCTCTCTTGGGGAACAGGATAGTCTGGAGCTGATATTGTGTGTGGGTCTGCCGCCATGCTTATGCTGCCACGCTTATGCTGCACCCGCTCCCGAGTGCTCACAGATGTATTTTGGTGGAACGGAGCATTGTTTGATATAAATATAAGAGGCATATTATCAAGAAACAACGTTAATATTATTGCTGCTTTAGTGGTAGAAAACTGCTGCTAAAGCAGTGATAATGGGCTTGATAATATGCCCTTGTAAATTCCCATAGAAGCCAATGTTCTGGTGTGAACATGGGGTTCTATGGGAATTCTCTACGACGTATTATCAAGCCCATTATCGCCTCTTTAGCAGCAGTTTTCCGCCGCTAAAGCGGCAATAATGATAACGCTGTGCTTAATAATATGCCCCTAAAAGCCCAGACGGAATTGCATTGTACTCCATTAGTTCACAGGACTACCTCAGTGCCTAGATTCTGTTGATGAGTGTATAGTTTACTTATTTATTTGTTTTGCAAAGTACTGCCTTCTGATGGAAGCCACGTTCACGCATATGACCCATGTCACTGTAGTTACCCAGGGCCAGAGTAACTCACAGAACCAAGTACTGCAAGCTCAGTGACCTTCCAAATACCTCCTCTTTAAGGCTTTCAAAGGGTAACCAGGTCAAATGATATAGGGTGGTGTTTAGTAGACCGTCCCGTTCAGGCTGCACTTGTATCGCTGTAATGAATATAATGTACAAGCAGTGTTAATTGTTTTATTATATGCATAATACTTTTACCAGTGTTAAGGAAATATAATCATCACTTTATTGGTTGCATCTCAAGTATGCAGTGTATCCTTACCCCTGTGTGTCAACGACATTAACCAATGTTTCTGATATCCTTTGATACTGGAGCATTATTTACTGTAGGAAAACCATCTTATGAGTTGGATTTGAGAGTCACTGCAGACAGTTGTTACATAGCTGTCTCATTCCCTTCTTCCAGGGTGTGGTAGAATTTCTACCATGGACCTGCTGGTGGATATCTTACTTCTCACATGACAGAATTTATTACACATTTTGGAACTTTAACTGCTGACCAAAGGCAGATGTAAATGTAAATGTGTTTGTATTTATATAGCGCCTTCTACCCAGATGTCTCGTAGCGCCGTATTCATACCACTGTGGAACACTTCCTGGCTTTCCTGTGAGATGTCCACTCCTGGGCACCCCCAAAGGTGAAGCCAGGCATCCAAGTGCTGCTGGGGCCTTTGTGGAGATTAAGCAAGCTATTGCACAGAGTCACAGAGTGGGACCCATGATTAGACTGGGCACTGAGGCAAGAATTATGAGGTCCGGGGAGATTGAGTCCAAGAGCCGCCGAGGCGGGAATTGAACCCTGATCCCGGGCCGGACCTCTGCATCAGAGTCTGCCGCTGTAACCATTGAGCCACGCTTCTCCACGAAGATGGAGGCGCTGATGCAAGTATATTTGATAGAAAGGAGTCTGTGCATTTTCTCTAAATATGGCTGGTGGACCACTGTCGTGCCAGTGGTATATCTGCTAAAATTAAGTGGATTTTATTTTTCCATCCATCTCTAATTGAAACTCTTAGTGTAGTTCCAGCTAGAGGTGCCCCACAGACTAGGGGTTCCACCCGGTAATGCCATAGCTAAAGGAAGAACACTCACACTGGAAGAAAATGCACAAATGTATATTGTAGCTTGTTTATACTTCTGAAAAAACACTCTTAACAAGCAAACGTGAGGCAGGATTCAAGGTCAAAATAACAACAGGTTTTATTATTGTCCATGACACCAATAAAGAAAGTGGTAAACTATAGTAGATGTAGGGAAGTTAGAAGAAGTACAGCAACCCAGAAAGTAGCATCTGTGGAAATATGAGGAATAACAGGAAATCCCTGCAGGGCCACAGAGCCCCCCTCAGAGATATATCACTACAAAACTCTGAGAAATATATACTGAGGACTGTAAAAAGTGACAGCTGTGACTAGCCCAGCAACGGTCTTTCAAATTACCTTCATGCTGCAAATTATGCAGGGCTTAAAGAAACTATTCTGGAATGCCTCTCAGAAAAACAAGTTGCTTACATAAGCCTGTTGGATTTGGGGCTCTAGTTGGCAGAGGTAGGTACCAATGTCCAAATAGGGACCCTTGCTTCCAGTCAGGGTACGGGGATACACTCTTTGCACAGCCCCTGCTCACCCCCTTGGTAGCTTGGTATGAGCAGACAGGCTTATCAAAGGCAATATGTAAGTATTTGTACCAACACTCACAGTAGCACAGTGAAAATACCACAAATGGACTCCACACCAGTTTAGAAAATTAAAGTATCTTTATCTAAACTACACAAGACCAAAACAACAAAAAATGAACATACACTGTCCCAAAATAAGTCTTTAAAAAGAGTTCAAAGGTTTGCACCAAAATAATCCTCAGTTGCGACACTTTTAGCTCAAAGTACCTGTAGATGCGACACAAGTTCCAAGCGGCAGCTGCAGTGTCAGAAAACAAGCGATGCATCACTCCTGAGACCCTGGGGAGGCGATGCGACAACCCTGCTGCACGCAGTGGGCTGGTTGCGTCGAATCCGGTCTGGGGAGCGATGCGATACCTTGTATGGATTCTGGTTTGCAGGTTCTCTGGTAGGAAGCGTCTTGCACAGGCACGATGCAACAATCTTTGGCGCGGCTCAGCATGGCTCAGCATTGATACTCTTCTGTCGCGGTCAGTCCTGGAGCACTCTGTTTACATGACTTCTTCTTTCCTTTAAGAGAGAGGGGCGGGGTCATCAGCTGCTCAGCAGGAGGTGGAGCCAGCATTGTGGAAGGCAGGCACAGCCCTATTCAGGCCCAAGCGACCCCTTATTTTAAGAAGGTCGCTCCCCCACGCCGCACAGCACCACCTGTGTGCCTGTGTCTCTGCTTCTGCCACCTGCAAAAATAACGGGACCCCCTCTATGGTATTTTTAGGTCAGGGAAAAGAGAGGAAGGCAAAACACAAATCAATATCACAATATTTCCCTCATTGACCAACAGTTTTTCAGATATACCAGTGACCACAAAACTTATTTGTATATCAGAATTTTAATATATTATTTTTTATTTTATAGCATATCATTTTTTATGATTAGAAAGTAACTTTTTGCATTTTAGGAATTCATTTTTTATACAATACATTAGTATCATTAGTACATTTTCTTTTTTAACCAAGACAATTATAGAACAAGATCCTAAAAATTGATTATATATACAATAACATTACTTAGCGTCCTCCTGATTGCATATCAATACGATTTACAAAAAGGGGGGTGGTGATGAACAGAGTGTCTGAGTTAAACAGACCACTCTTACCCAGTCCAAAGATCAGGGCTTGATCCATCACCGTTATTTATCTCACTGCCCCATCCCAGCTCAGAACCTGGCTATATGCAAATCAGTCTGTCCCTGGCCCAGTGCATCATGGGAACAGGGCAGACTAAACTACCAAGCCAATTCTTCACCAGAAAGGAGACAAGCTACCGGGGACCGGTTTCTGGCATTTCAGCCTTCTTCGGCCCGGCTTGCTTGAATCCTGATGGAGCAGTGAGAAAGGGACTCATGTCTGAGTATACCCTGCCACACCTATAGTGGCCAAAAACGATTTACAAAAAGGGGGTGGTGATGAACAGAGTGTCTGAGTTAAACAGACCACTCTTACCCAGTCCAAAGATCAGGGCTTGATCCATCACCGTTATTTATCTCACTGCCCCATCCCAGCTCAGAACCTGGCTATATGCAAATCAGTCTGTCCCTGGCCCAGTGCATCATGGGAACAGGGCAGACTAAACTACCAAGCCAATTCTTCACCAGAAATGAGACAAGCTACCGGGGACCGGTTTCTGGCATTTCAGCCTTCTTCGGCCCGGCTTGCTTGAATCCTGATGGAGCAGTGAGAAAGGGACTCATGTCTGAGTATACCCTGCCACACCTATAGTGGCCAAAAACGATTTACAAAAAGGGGTGGTGATGAACAGAGTGTCTGAGTTAAACAGACCACTCTTACCCAGTCCAAAGATCAGGGCTTGATCCATCACCGTTATTTATCTCACTGCCCCATCCCAGCTCAGAACCTGGCTATATGCAAATCAGTCTGTCCCTGGCCCAGTGCATCATGGGAACAGGGCAGACTAAACTACCAAGCCAATTCTTCACCAGAAAGGAGACAAGCTACCGGGGACCGGTTTCTGGCATTTCAGCCTTCTTCGGCCCGGCTTGCTTGAATCCTGATGGAGCAGTGAGAAAGGGACTCATGTCTGAGTATACCCTGCCACACCTATAGTGGCCAAAAACGATTTACAAAAAGGGGGTGGTGATGAACAGAGTGTCTGAGTTAAACAGACCACTCTTACCCAGTCCAAAGATCAGGGCTTGATCCATCACCGTTATTTATCTCACTGCCCCATCCCAGCTCAGAACCTGGCTATATGCAAATCAGTCTGTCCCTGGCCCAGTGCATCATGGGAACAGGGCAGACTAAACTACCAAGCCAATTCTTCACCAGAAAGGAGACAAGCTACCGGGGACCGGTTTCTGGCATTTCAGCCTTCTTCGGCCCGGCTTGCTTGAATCCTGATGGAGCAGTGAGAAAGGGACTCATGTCTGAGTATACCCTGCCACACCTATAGTGGCCAAAAACGATTTACAAAAAGGGGGTGGTGATGAACAGAGTGTCTGAGTTAAACAGACCATTCTTACCCAGTCCAAAGATCAGGGCTTGATCCATCACCGTTATTTATCTCACTGCCCCATCCCAGCTCAGAACCTGGCTATATGCAAATCAGTCTGTCCCTGGCCCAGTGCATCATGGGAACAGGGCAGACTAAACTACCAAGCCAATTCTTCACCAGAAAGGAGACAAGCTACCGGGGACCGGTTTCTGGCATTTCAGCCTTCTTCGGCCCGGCTTGCTTGAATCCTGATGGAGCAGTGAGAAAGGGACTCATGTCTGAGCACTGGGACAGGAACAGACTAATTTGCATACAGCCAGGTTCTGAAACTGGGATGGTGCAGTGAGCTAAAAAACGGTGTTGGATCTAGCCCTGATCTCTTGACTGGGTGAGAGCTTTCTGCTTAATTCAGAGACTCTGTCCCTCACCACCCCTTGTTGTAAATATTTTTGTCCACCCTAAGCGTGGAAGGGTATTCTCAGATGTGAGACCCTTGCTCATTGCACCATCAGGATTCAAGCAAACCGGGCCGAAGACGGCTGTAATGCCAGAAACCGGTCCCCGGGAGCTTGTTTCCTTCCCAGTGTAAGAATTGGCTTTTGTAGTTTGGTTTGCCCTGTTCCCATCATGCACTGGGACAGGAACAGACTAATTTGCATACAGCCAGGTTCTGAAACTGGGATGGTGCAGTGAGCTAAAAAACGGTGTTGGATCTAGCCCTGATCTCTTGACTGGGTGAGAGCTTTCTGCTTAATTCAGAGACTCTGTCCCTCACCACCCCTTGTTGTAAATATTTTTGTCCACCCTAAGCGTGGAAGGGTATTCTCAGATGTGAGACCCTTGCTCATTGCACCATCAGGATTCAAGCAAACCGGGCCGAAGACGGCTGTAATGCCAGAAACCGGTCCCCGGGAGCTTGTTTCCTTCCCAGTGTAAGAATTGGCTTTTGTAGTTTGGTTTGCCCTGTTCCCATCATGCACTGGGACAGGAACAGACTAATTTGCATACAGCCAGGTTCTGAAACTGGGATGGTGCAGTGAGCTAAAAAACGGTGTTGGATCTAGCCCTGATCTCTTGACTGGGTGAGAGCTTTCTGCTTAATTCAGAGACTCTGTCCCTCACCACCCCTTGTTGTAAATATTTTTGTCCACCCTAAGCGTGGAAGGGTATTCTCAGATGTGAGACCCTTGCTCATTGCACCATCAGGATTCAAGCAAACCGGGCCGAAGACGGCTGTAATGCCAGAAACCGGTCCCCGGGAGCTTGTTTCCTTCCCAGTGTAAGAATTGGCTTTTGTAGTTTGGTTTGCCCTGTTCCCATCATGCACTGGGACAGGAACAGACTAATTTGCATACAGCCAGATTCTGAAACTGGGATGGTGCAGTGAGCTAAAAAACGGTGTTGGATCTAGCCCTGATCTCTTGACTGGGTGAGAGCTTTCTGCTTAATTCAGAGACTCTGTCCCTCACCACCCCTTGTTGTAAATATTTTTGTCCACCCTAAGCGTGGAAGGGTATTCTCAGATGTGAGACTCTTGCTCATTGCACCATCAGGATTCAAGCAAACCGGGCCGAAGACGGCTGTAATGCCAGAAACCGGTCCCCGGGAGCTTGTTTCCTTCCCAGTGTAAGAATTGGCTTTTGTAGTTTGGTTTGCCCTGTTCCCATCATGCACTGGGACAGGAACAGACTAATTTGCATACAGCCAGGTTCTGAAACTGGGATGGTGCAGTGAGCTAAAAAACGGTGTTGGATCTAGCCCTGATCTCTTGACTGGGTGAGAGCTTTCTGCTTAATTCAGAGACTCTGTCCCTCACCACCCCTTGTTGTAAATATTTTTGTCCACCCTAAACGTGGAAGGGTATTCTCAGATGTGAGACCCTTGCTCATTGCACCATCAGGATTCAAGCAAACCGGGCCGAAGACGGCTGTAATGCCAGAAACCGGTCCCCGGGAGCTTGTTTCCTTCCCAGTGTAAGAATTGGCTTTTGTAGTTTGGTTTGCCCTGTTCCCATCATGCACTGGGACAGGAACAGACTAATTTGCATACAGCCAGGTTCTGAAACTGGGATGGTGCAGTGAGCTAAAAAACGGTGTTGGATCTAGCCCTGATCTCTTGACTGGGTGAGAGCTTTCTGCTTAATTCAGAGACTCTGTCCCTCACCACCCCTTGTTGTAAATATTTTTGTCCACCCTAAGCGTGGAAGGGTATTCTCAGATGTGAGACCCTTGCTCATTGCACCATCAGGATTCAAGCAAACCGGGCCGAAGACGGCTGTAATGCCAGAAACCGGTCCCCGGGAGCTTGTTTCCTTCCCAGTGTAAGAATTGGCTTTTGTAGTTTGGTTTGCCCTGTTCCCATCATGCACTGGGACAGGAACAGACTAATTTGCATACAGCCAGGTTCTGAAACTGGGATGGTGCAGTGAGCTAAAAAACGGTGTTGGATCTAGCCCTGATCTCTTGACTGGGTGAGAGCTTTCTGCTTAATTCAGAGACTCTGTCCCTCACCACCCCTTGTTGTAAATATATGCATATCAATACAGCCACTCCAATCATACAAAAACATTCACTCCCATACAACTCTCAACATACAATATCTGAAAATGATAGAGGATAATGGTCAGGGAAAAACAACTTTTCTCCTGCCAACATTACGGGTCTCAAAAAAGAAGAAATTTAGAGACTCGGCACTGGGTCGACGCGCGTTTCGGTGGAATATCTGTGTTAGACACCACCTTCCTCAGGACCACTGCAGATATGACAGAAAATCAGGGGACCTACAAATGTAATAATACAATTTAAAAACAATGGTCTATCCAGAATTATCCTTATTGATAAAGCAATACAATAAATCTATTATTTCTTTTCATTTGTTTGGCCAAGTGCAGACATGAGCAGAGCACCAAGAAATACAATCTACATGAGCAGAGCACCAAGAAATACAATCTAGCAAACCTGAAAACATATATCTCTCTCCATTCATATTACTATACAAAAAGTAAAGAAACTACTATTCAAAAATCTCTCAAATTCATTTATAGAAAAACAGATCCAACAGAGAGACAGACACAAAGTGTCTGATACTCTCTATCCCAATGGACATTGTTTGAAAAAACATCACCAAAAACCCAGTGTGAAAATAATACATTTAGTACCTTCAATTCACAAGTCCAGTCCAGATAGCAGAACAAAATATAAGTTGCGCTGAGTGTCTGTTAGGCATTCTCAAGAGCGTCAATTCAATATCCTGGAATATAGGGAACAAATGTATGTAGACTCAGTTTACCCTATACCCCAACGGTGGAAGAATGTGTTAGCTGTCAGTTCATGTAATTACCCAAAATTGAGTAGGCTGAAATATAGAGATGGATTGCTAGTTCGATTCGCTTCTCCCAAAAATATGGGTGACAGAGGGAAAACGGCTGGAATAAAGAAAGCAACGCCTCATCAATATCAATACTCATTTTAAATCAAATAAAGTGCGAACCCTACTGATAATAGACTAACCTCATTATATCAATCATTTGTATAGTTTCTCCTTTCCTCCTTTTATCTACTTTGGTAAAGTTCGAGGAGAAATTACGATAGACAGAGGCTACCTGGAGAAAAAATAAGAATACAATGAGAGCAGTCTACTTCAAAGTCCACAAAATCTTTTCTAATTAATTATAAAAGGCAATTAATCTGTCTCATGAGTACCACTCTGACATAATTATCCTTTACCCAAATCAATCAAGAGCTTAAGTGAGGGTAAATAAATTGGAGAACTTCATTATGCATAAATCTCTATGCCTAGGCTGTACATATGAGAATGTTACAAGGCATCTAAGTTCCCCAAAAATGTTTTTTGCTATAAAAACTTCCCCTAAAAAAACACGGTTTAGTTCAATCCCATGCGGAAAAGCGCCTCTACTGAGATCAGGTCTGAGATGTTATATTGTAGGGGGTACCTCGATTCATACAGTACTTCACCCCCCTAGGAAACTCTATAAAAACCGGCATAGGCCGTGTCCACTTTTATGACAGAATAGTGCTTAGCAATCACTTATTGCAGCTAGAGACATGCATGTTTCAGCACATGAATGCTGCCCTCAACCTGAAAACCCTCAATTAAAGGTCGGCTACCCTAACGTGTAACTACCACGCTTACCGTGTGTATCTTCTTAACGGCCGCATTGTACAATGACCCTGCTGTCAAGACGTTGATGTAGTTGCGCCCACAATTTAAACTTCCCGTTTAGACTATCGCAGGAATAGCAAAACGTGATAGCATTACTATAGTAGATGTAGAGAATGGACTAACCCAATTCCGGAGCCGAAAGCAAAAGTATAACCAACATGGCGGACGGACAGCAGCCCGGTCCCATGATCAAAATAAATCAACAAGTGTCCAAAGTGCAAAACTGTTAATTCACTAATATCCTTAGTAGATCTATGAAAAGCGTCTGCCAAGTGTATATTTAATTCTATAACCCTTACCTGATGTTAAAATGTTATACTCATAGACAGGTAAAAATGACTAATAATACAGCTAATGCTTCGGATCCTAGTGGAAACAAACAGCAGACACTAAAATAAACACAACTATTGGTTCATTTAAAAATAGGAATAGGACTATATGACGTTGTAAAATAAATTGACAAAGATATAAAGACCATGCAATAAAGATGGAAACTCAACAAAGCCTCTTAAGATGAGTACATTATACAATTTCTTGCATAGGAATAATAAACCCATGAAACAAATGGCAACTAATACTTCTAAAATACAAATGTGTATATAAAGAAAACATTGAAGACATGTCATTGCCTCAATGAAGAATAAATTATGTTTTTTAAGTGATAAAGAGTGCAAATTGTCATATAGGCATGATAAATACGTCTGAGTACAGCTTGAACATACTCTAAAACTCAGTAACGTATCATATATAGCATGTCTATGTATATTGCATGTGATTGAGAGAGACTACCTTTTGGTTACATGCCAAATTATCTCTTCATTTAGTCCTTTGCGCACGCTGTCAAATTGGAATATGTGCAATTACGCCTGATTCGAAGGAACTCTCCAAAAGGGATAGAATCCTTCTGACAATTAGGGTGGTAGCTTCCAAACTGTAAGATGGTATTTTTGGCAGTAGGTTTTCTGTATAGACTTGCTTGTAAATTGCCACTAATACCATCAATATTAATGTCTAGAAATTCTACTCTGTTAGAGCTGTAAATTTTAAATTCTCATCGCTGGCATTAAGCCAAAGGATGAATTCCTGTAAGTCAGATTGTTCACCCCTCCAAATAAAAAATATATCATCGATAAAGCGCTTCCATGAAAGCACGTTATCGAAAAATGGGGCCGCCTCGTTAAAAATATTTTTGAGTTCCCACTCACCCATAAATCCATTCGCCACACTAGGTGCACACGAAGCTCCCATTGATGTACCTTTGATTTGTTTATAGAGGGAACCATTAAACTCAAAGAAGTTGTTAAGTAAAACCACCTCCAGACATTTAAGTATACAATTATCTGGTCTATTATCCGGATATCTATTAAGGAGGGCCGCCACAGAAAGCAACGCTGACATTGAGGAATGTTGGTGTACAACGCCTCAATGTCAAGCGTTACTAAGATGTGGCTATTAGGTTCAAAAGGAACTCCCTCAACTTTATTAATGATATCACATGTGTCTCGTATACATGATTCATATCTTTGTATCAAAGGGCATATAAAAGAATCCACATATTTAGATAGGGGTTCCGTACAAGATCCTATAGTTGATATAATTGGGCGCATAGGAGGATCTATCTCATTTTTATGCGTCTTAGGAAGACCATAGAGAGCTGAAGTGATGGGACAAGATTTGTTAAGAATTGTGTATTCTTCGTCACAAATATAGCCTTCACTCAGGGCTTCTAGCGTCATATCCTGTATATGTATATTCAATCTTGACAGTTCCCTAGATTGAGCTGGTCGGTAATGTTCCTCTATAGCTAACATATCCATCATTTTAAGATTGTATTGTGTTTTACTCAAAATAGCAATCCCTCCCCCCTTGTCGCAGGGTTTAATGATCAAATCGTGGTCCTTCCTCATAGTTTCTAGGGATTTCATTTCTATTTTTGAGAGGTTGAAACCTGATTTGATAGGATGTTTTACTATCCGAGCTATATCTTTCAGAACATTTTGTTCAAAGATATTAACCTCTGGTCCAACCATATCCAAAGCTGGAGTAAAAGTAGAGGGAGGTTTGCAGTGGGATAAATTGTTATCTTCTTCTGTGGTTGGTCTATTCATAAAGAATTTTTTTAATCTTACCTTTCTGAAAAAGGCTTCTGCCACCACCATAGGTTTGTAGGTTTGAGGCCCTGTGCCTCGTTTGTATTTTTGCCGTCTCCATTGTCTTCCTCATTTTCCTTGGTACACTGTGTTATGTCTCCCTTTTACTTCAGTGCCCCTGGTTGTTTATTATCTGCTCACTGAATTAATTATTTCCTTTTTGCCCGTGTTGTTGTGACCCTTTTAATTTTTTGTCCTGCTTTCACCTGTTTTTTTAACGCCACTGTGTCCCCTGCAGCCCCACCCCCCTGCTCATCCCATTCGTCGCCCCCTCCTGCCTCCCAGCTGCTCCTCCCTCCGCCAGCCCCTTATAATGGCGCTCCTCTGGCGCACCAAAGGAAAGCCTGTCTGTGCCCGCCCGAGCCTGGACCGCGCCCAGGGCCAAACACCCTGGTCCTGCAAATTCCACAATGCCTGACACCACTACGATGCCAACACCCTCCACGCACTCAACACCGGTCCATAACACACCTGCTGCTTGGCCACCCCAAAGTTCACCCAGGGACCCATCTCCTGCCAGAGCTGCAGCTTCATCAGCCTCCAAACCGCCAAACCGCCCACCGAGAAAGGACGCAACCACCTCAGATGCATCCTGCTCAATACCCGCTCCGCCTGCAAGCACTCCATTGAACTCTGGGACCTACTTGACTCCACCGCACCAGATGTCGCCTTCCTTATGGAGACCTGGAGGAACCCCTCCCCGGCATCCGACTTCGCCATAGCCATCCCTGACGGATACAAGATCACCAGCATGGACGGCACCAACGGAACAGGAGGAGGAATCGCCATCGTTCACAGGGACACGCTCAGAGTCTCGAAGAGCAACGACGACACCCTCAGCACTGCCGAACACCTGCACTTCCATATCCACACTGATTCCAACACCATCCTCAGAGGAACCCTCATCTACAGACCCCCGGACACCGGCCACAGTTCAGCAACTCCATCGCCGACTTTGTCAGTGCACACGCCCTTGCCTCCTCAGACTACATTCTCCTCGGGGACCTGAACTTCCACCTCCAGAAAAACAACGACACCAACTCAAACACCCTGATTGACAACCTCGGACTCAGACAGCTTGTCACAACACCCAACCACTCCGCCAGACATACACTCGACACTATCTTTTTCGCACGCTCCCACGTCTCCTTCAGTCACACCTCCGAACTCCACTGGACTGACCATTGCTGCATCCACTTCACCTTCCGGGATCCCACCACGCACCATTGCACCCAACAGATCCATCGCCGCTGCTGGAGCAAAGTCACCGAAGACCGGCTAAACACCACCTTTGCCCGAAGCCCACCCATCGATCCCACCGACCCCGACACTGCCACTCGCAACCTCAGACAGTGGATCGACGACTGCGCCAATACTCACGCCCGATCAAGTAACCCTCCAACAGACATACCAACAAGAAAGCCAGCTGGTTTACCGCCAACCTCCAGGCCTTTAAGAACAGAGACCTGAGTTCCTAGTTGCTCCTGAGGCGAAAAGCTGGGAGCTAGTGTTGCTGAGCTATTGTTGTTTTTATTATACCGAATTGTTTTTAAAATACCGAGCTATTGTAATATATTAGGCCCTTAACTTGAAACTGAAATTTTCTCACCTCATAGTGTGTTTTTAATTGGTATTCAAGCGCTTAGGCTCACTTGGATTTGCGCTACATTAAGACCCGCTTCTCTCAAGTTATCAGCCGATTAGGAGCTGAATCGTGGCACAGAGGGACCGATCACTTTGGCGGCCATATTGTGTAGGAGCAGGTTGCTGCTCTAGTGTTTGCTAAGAGGCGCCTGACAGGTCGCGCCCAAACACTTAAAAGCAGGAAACAGGAACGGCCGGGTAAGAACAGAGACCTGAGTTCCTAGTTGCTCCTGAGGCGAAAAGCCGGGAGCTAGTGTTGCTGAGCTATTGTTGTTTTTAAAATACCAAATTGTTTTTAAAATACCAAGCTATTGTAATATATTAGGCCGTTAACTTGAAACTGAAATTTTCTCACCTCATAGTGTGTATTTATTTGGTATTCAAGCGCTGCGGGCTCACTTGGATTTGCTCTACATTAAGACCCGCTTCTCTCACGTTATCAGCCGATTAGGACCTGAATCGTGGCACCGAGGGGCCGATCACTTTGGCGGCCATATTGTGTAGGAGCAGGTTGCTGCTCTAGTGTTTGCTAAGAGGCGCCTGACACGTCGCGCCCAAACACTTAAAAGCAGGAAACAGTAACGGCCGGGTAAGAACAGAGACCTGAGTTCCTAGTTGCTCCTGAGGCGAAAAGCCGGGAGCTACTGTTGCTGAGCTATTGTTGTTTTTAAAATACTGAATTGTTTTTAAAATACCGAGCTATTGTAATATATTAGGCCCTTAACTTGAAACTGAAATGTTCTCACCTCATAGTGTGTTTTAATTGGTATTCAAGCGCTTAGGCTCACTTGGATTTGCTCTACATTAAGACCCGCCTCTCTCACGTTATCAGCCGATTAGGAGCAGAATCGTGGCTCCGAGGGGCCGATCACTTTGGCGGCCATATTGTGTAGGAGCAGGTTGCTGCTCTAGTGTTTGCTAAGAGGCGCCTGACACGTCGCGCCCAAACACTTAAAAGCAGGAAATAGGAACGGCCGGGTAAGAACAGAGACCTGAGTTCCTAGTTGCTCCTGAGGTGAAAAGCCGGGAGCTAGTGTTGCTGCGCTATTGTTGTTTTTGAAATACCGAATTGTTTTTAAAATACCGAACTATTGTAATATATTAGGCCCTTAACTTGAAAATGAAATTTTCTCACCTTATAGTAATTGGTATTTAAGCGCTTAGGCTCACTTGGATTTGCGCTACATTAAGACCCGCTTCTCTCACGTTATCAGCCGATTAGGAGCTGAATCGTGGCACTGAGGGGCCGATCACTTTGGCAGCCATATTGTGTGGGAGCAGGTTGCTGCTCTAGTGTTCGCTAAGAGGCGCCTGACACGTCGCGCCCAAACACTTAAAAGCAGACACCCTCCCTACGCGCCAGCGTACGCGACAGCGATGCGCCTTTCCACACCAAAGGAGTGCCTAAGGAAAGCCCGTCTGTGCCCGTCCGTGCCAGACCGGGACAAGATGGGACAGGCGGGCCTGGGACTTCAATGATGGGATCCACACCCATGGAACTGCTGAAGTACAGCAGTAAGCAGTTGCAGGAGCTTACAGGGCAAAGATCTGCTGCCCTCCGAAAGCCCTGTTAGAGGAGATAAGGATACCCTGTCCCCTTTGTAAACATATAGGCTTAGGAGTAGGCAAAACAAGATCATACTCCTTTGCTCTGCTCAACTGTCACTCCCTTCCGAGGCACGCGATAGAAATTCGCTTACTTTTGGAGGAACTAGAACCGGACGCCCTTTTCCTCACTGAAACGTGGCTCACAGAAACATCTGGCTCCGATATAGTACGGGCGCTTCCCTCGTACTACTCCATCTGTAGGCAAGACCGGCAAGGGGGTCGAGGGGGGGGAGTAGCGATTATTCATAAATCTAATTTTGACTGCCGTACTTCAGAGAATCCTCTCCTAGATTGTGAGAGCTTAGGTTTTTCCATCTCCTTCTCACCCACTTGTACCTTCACAGGTATCCTTGTTTATAGGCCCCCTGGAGATTATCATAGCTTTTGTAATAATCTCTAAGAGAAGATTTCACTTCCTATTAGTAGTTACTCCAATTACTCTATCCTGGGGGACCTTAATATTCAGCTAGACGAAATAGAGACAATCCCAGCGCAGTCTTTGACTGACACTTTGAGGGTAGTACAACTAGAACAAATAGTGTCAGGGTCCACCCACATAGCGGGCCATCTTTTGGATCATATCTTCACTAACTTGGGTAATGTTATCTGCAATCCGCCCAGTTTTGTTCCATGGTCAGACCATGCCCTGCTCTCTTTTGCTTGGTCTCCTTCTGATCAAAACCACACACCTAGCCTCTCTAAGAGATTGAGTCGAACATGGTCCAGGCTTTCGGTGGAGGAGTGGGAGGCGGCACTGAGGAGATCCCCCCCGGCTCCCTGTGATGACCCCGTCCAGGCCAATGAGACCTTTAACAAATGGCTTGAATCCACCTTGGTCGACATCCTACCCAAAAAAGTAGTCCGTCATAGGACTTGCCCTAATAAAAAAAAACTGGTACTCGGGGATTTAAAAAAATGTAAACAACAATGTAAACGGGCTGAGAGAAATTGGAGGAAAGATTTCTCTATATCAGCTAAAGAGGAATACAGGGCTCTGATTAGATCTTATAAAAATCAGTTGAAAACTGCGTAATCAGCCTACTTCCAGGATAAAATCTCGGAAGCAGCCAATAGGCTAAGCGAAATATATAAAATATTTCAACAAATGGTTAATCCTACCCTTGCCACTAGGGCCTCAGCTGATCCCCTGAAACGCTGTGAGGACCTAGCCTCCTTCTTCGTTGCTAAGGTTGAAAACATCTATTCTGGCTTTAGCTTTAGAGAGCAATCCGTCAGCGTCAAGGAGATAGAGTCAACATCGGAGAAGGTCAGTTTGGACCCCCGTAATAGCCTTGAAGCTTTCCCCCCTTTGGATTTGGCCACCGTTGAACGCCTCCTTGTAAATCTTAAGTAAGGCTCACCTTTGGATGTTGCTCCACCATCTGCTCTTAAACAGGTACTGGGGACGGTATGTCCCGCCATAATGCAGGTCATTAATACCTCCTTGGAGACGGGAGTAGTGCCCCCCACCTGGAAGTTGGCAAAAGTCAAGGCCGTCTTAAAAAAATCTAACCTTGACCCTGATGATCTTGCCAACTATAGGCCCATCTCCTTACTACCTAGACTCAGCAAGATAGCTGAAAAACATGTGAATCATGTTTTATACTCTTTCATAGAGACCACAGGAGCCCTCCATTCTTCCCAGATGGCATTTAGAGCCAAACAAGGGACAGAAACCGCGCTGGTGGCGGTGGTGGAGGTGACTAGGAGCATCGTTGATGCTGGAGGCTGCGCTGCGGTGGTCCTGCTGGACCTCAGCGCAGCATTCGATACGATCAACCATCCCCTCCTACTCCACCGGCTCCGCCTTGCAGGAGTCTCTGGAATGGCCCTTAAATGGCTCCATTCCTTCCTGTCGGAGAGATTCTTCTCAGTTTTTGAAGGGGAAGTGTCTTCAAGCCAACTTCAACTGTATCACGGCGTTCCCCAGGGATCCTCACTCAGCCCTACCATGTTTAACATCTACATGAGACCATTGGCTGAAGTGTTGCTTCCCTGGGGTATTCAGCTTGTCACCTACGCTGATGGTACACAGTTGGTCGTCTCTCTGACTAGGGATAAAGTCACAGAACAAGGGACTAGCAATCTAACCCCCTGTCTCGCCAAGGTGATGAAGTGGATGACCTGCTCGTTTCTAAAACTTAATGGGTCAAAAACAGACATCATGCTGTTGGGCCATAAAGCCCCTCTCAACCTGGATCCTTGGTGGCCCAACTGTCTTGGTCCTCCACCCCCCCAAGACCCAAGTAAAGAGTCTGGGAGTATGGCTTGATTCAGCCCTTGGCTTTCAAATTCAGGCAAAGAAGGTGGCCGCGACCTGTTACGGACTGATTAGGATCCTTAGGAAGGTTCTTCCCCTCCTTCCCTTTGAGGCAAGACGCATACTGATTCAGTCGTTGATTCTCTCACTGCTGGACTACGCAAACGCGGTTTACTTTGGGGCCCCTGCAAGCACGATTCAAACCCTGCAATCAGTGCAGAACTCTTCAGCTTGGCTGCTGATGAATGTACCGAGACGTAGCTATGCTAAGGCTGCTTTGCGATTACTCCACTGGCTGCCGATTCATGAGAGAATCACGGTCAAAATCATGTGTATGGCACACAAGTCCATCTGGAATGACGGTCCCACTATACTGCACCCTCTGTTCCGTCGGCATCACTCTTGCAGATCGTTAAGATCTAATCAGCGCAATCTGCTTGTAGTACCTAGGGTGAAGCGAGCCCGTATGGGAGGGCGTCAGCTCTCCTTCCTGGCTACCAAATGCTGGAACAAATTACCAGATAACATCTGGCATGTAGGTGACCACCTCGCTTTCAGGAAGCAATTGAAGACACTTTTATTCAACTGCGTGTCTTTGATCAGTACTCTGGTCTTATAGCGCTGGGATGCCTTAGGGTAGCCATGCGCTCTACAAAAGAGTATTCATTCACCCATTCATTCATTCATTCATTCATTCATTTAAGCAAACCTGTCAAAAACTAGAGATGAAATGGCACTGCAAACAGACACCAGACAGCTACGCAGCCCACAGGAACGCCATCCGCAGACACCATCACCTCATCAGATCTGCCAAAATAGCCTCCTTTAAAGACCACCTAGACAACAATGCACACAACAGCAAAGAGCTCTTCAACATTGTGAAGGAAATCTCCCACCCCAGCTCCAACACCAAAGACATCCCACCTTCACAAGACCTGTGCGACTCCCTCGCCACCTTCTTCCATCGCAAGATCGCTGACATCTATGACACCTTCAACACTCTAGACTTCCCCGACAGCCACCGAGACCTCCGACCTCACAGCCACCATCCACACCAAACCCCTGTTCACCTGGACCAGCATAAACGATGAGACACTATCAAAATCATGAACACCATCCACTCCTGCTCTCCGTCAGACCCTTGCCCACACAACATCTTCAACAAAGCCAGCGCCACCATAGCACCCCATCTCTGCAAGGCCATCAACATCTCCTTCGAGATCACAACCTTCCCAGAGAGCTGGAAGCACACTGAGATATACTCCTTACTAAAAAAAACCAAGGCCGATCCAAAGGACCTCAAGAACTTCAGACCCATCTCCCTCCTCCCGTTCCCGGCAAAGGTCATCGAGAAGACCGTCAACAGACAAGTGACCCACTACCTCAAGGAGAACAGTATCCTGGACCTGTCCTAGTCCTGGTTCTGTAGCAACCACAGCACTGAAACTGTCCTCCTCGCCGCCACCGATGACATCAGGGTACTGCTGGACAACGGCGCAACCGCAGCCCTCATCCTCCTGGACCTATCAGCCTCCTTCGACATGGTCTGCCACCGCCTCCACAACGCAGGGATCCAAGACAAAGCACTGGACTGGACCACCTCCTTCCTCTCCGGCAGAACCCAAAGCATCTGCCGCCCCCTATTCTGCTCCGAAGCCACCAAGATCATCTGCGGCATACCCCAAGGATCATCCCTCACACCAACATTGTTCAACATCTACATTGCACCACTCATCCACATTGCCTGACTGCACGACCTCAACATCATCTCCTATGCCGATGACACCCAGCTGATCCTCTCCCTCACCAAGGACCCCTCTCGTCGCCAAAACCAACCTACACAAAGGAATGAAAGCTGTTTCAGAGTCGATGAAGAATCGTTGTCTGAAGCTGAAACCGGACAAGACGTTAGTCCTCATCCTCAGCTCCACCCCTCGGCTTGGGACGACGCCACACTGGGACCACACTGGTAGCAGCACCAAAGCCCACTGACTCGCACGCAACCTAGGGTTCATCCTCGACTCAACACTCTCCCTGACCAAGCAAGTCAATGCCATCTTGTCCTTTTGCTCCAACAGCCTCTGCATGCTCCGCAGGATCTACAGGTGGCTCCCCACTGAAAGAACAAGAACGGTCACCCAAGCCCTCGTCAGCAGCAGGTTAGACTACGGAAACGCCCTCTACGCAGGAGCCATGCCAAACTCCTGAAATGACTAAATGCATACAGAACGCCTCTGCCGCTTGATCCTCGGCATCCCTCCTCACAGCCACATCACGGCCCACCTGAGAGACCTGCACTGCCTTCCCAACAACAAGAGGACCATCTTCAAGCTCCTGACCCACGCACACAAAGCACTCCATAACACTGGACCGGCTTACCTCAATGACGACTCACCTTCTACACCCAGAACCGCCAGCTCCGCCAACCTCACTACCGTCCCCTGCATCCAAAGAGCGACCTCCGGAGGCAGATCTTTCTCCCACCTCGCCACCAAAACCTGGAACACCTTCCCCTTCCTCCTACGGCAGACCCAGGACTTACTTACCTTCAGGAGTCTACTCAAGACCTGGCTATTCGAGCAGTAGCAACACCCCCCCGCGCCTTGAGACCCTTACGGGTGAGTAGTGCACTTTACAAATGTACTGATTGATTGATTGATTGAAGTGCTATCCCCTCCCACCACTCAAGATGCAGATGGAGCTTTTCAGCCCAGTGCTGACTCATCCAGCCTCCTGGAGCCACCCCAGCCCCTGTCACTCACAAACCAGACAGTCAATTCACAAACAGGCAGAGGCACACAGAAAGGTTAGACAAGAAAACAGCCACTTTCTAAAAGTGCTGTTTTCAAACACAGGATGTAAAAACCATCCTTCCTAAAAGATGGGTTACTAAGTTCTGAGTTCAGGTATACCAGACTTACATTTTCTATCTTGCTCCTATGGGAAGATATACAGGTAAACATTATACATAGCATTCCCCATTCTAGCCTATGGGCAAGATAGCCTTTCAATTGTGAGTCCTTGACTACCCTCGCTGACTCTACGTTAATTCAGCTCTGTTGCTATCACTTTACCTACATTTGTCATTGCACTTGAGTTAGGTTTTAAAGTCGCGTCGCTCTGTTTTATTATTTTTAAATTGTGCAATTCTGCTGCTTCTTACCGGTTCTGTATGCAGCTGGCGGGGAGAGGGCGAAGTCAGAAGTGGGTGGTTGCTCACTCCATGGGTACTTCCGCCCTGTTCCGCCACAGCATGTGCCAATTGTAGCGGAGCGCGTTGCGTTGTACCACATTGGGCTTCTCTCACTTTCCTCACTTCCGGGGCTGAGCGTGGTGCGGGTGGAGTGGTCTAGTGCTCCCAGTACTCACGCTATTAAACGCATGCTCAAGCGGGTGCACAGCAGACATTTCGTGAGTCCTTGACTGCCCTCACTGGCGCTACGTTACTGTGGCTCTGTTGCTATCACTTTACCTACATTTGTCATTGCATTCGAGTTAGGTTTTAAAGTTGCGTCGCTCTGTTTTAATATTTTTAAATTGTGCAACTTTGCTGGTTCTTACTGGTTCTGTATGCAGCTGGCGGGGAGGGGGAGAAGTCAGCAGTGGGTGGTTGCTCTCTCCATGGGTACTTCCGCCCTGTTCCACCGCGGCATGAGCCGATTGTAGCGGAGGGTGTTGCATTGTATGACATTGGGCTTCTCTCACTTTCCTCACTTCCGTGACTGAGCAGATGGAGCGGTCTAGTGCTCCCAGTGCTTACGTTATTAAACGCATGCTCAAGCGGGTGCGCAGCGGACGTACACAGCAGGCGCCTAAGGCCAGCCCGTCTGCACCCATCTGCGCCTAGACAGCGCCAGGGGCCATGACTCCTGCCTCTCCTTTGAAGATCAGGAGAGTGTTTACCGCTGAGGAACTGCTGTCCCTCAGATGTAGGGTAGATACTGTCTGCTTACACTCCCTGCAGGCAATGAGTGAGCGAAGTGACTGTGAGCACTGTGACTTCTGTCTGACACCGGAAGAGGAAGCACAGGATAAAAGGGAAGGGCCAAGAACAATTGCACCTCTCTATATTGACTCTCCTTGAATTGCAGATCGCTCAGTAAACATAAGTTAGAAATCCGCAATCTTCTTAATGACCACGACCCAACTATACTATTCTTGGTGGAAACCTGGCTTAACGAGATGTCCGCCCCTGATATCTTGGAGGCTATACCTGAAGGATACGCGATTCTGAGGGTGGACAGGGCCAGCCAAAAGGGGGGCGACATTGCTGCAATTTTCAGGAGAGATCTTCAGCTTAATTTGGAGAAACTTGTGCTTCTTAGCTGCGAAGCGGCCTTTTTTAGTCTGAATATCACGAGCTCTAGATCAGTGTCTGGACTATTCATGTATAGACCCCCTTGTCCGGGGAGAGTCTTTAAAGATGAACATTTGGAAACACTGCCTCCATATGTCCTCTGCTACTCTAACTTTCTCCTATTAGGGGATTTTAATTTGCATTTGGAAAATAAAGGCTGTAAAGAATCGGTTGAGTTTTCATTAGGTCTTAAGGCTTTGGGCCTGAATCAATTGGTCCATACCTCCACACATAACAAAGGTCATACATTAGATAAAATGTTTACCAACTGTGCAGGGACAGCTGCCACATTGCCGGCCCCTGTAGCCTGGTCACACCACTATTTCCTGCTTTTGGTTTACTGGTGCCAGGACAGGCATTCCTTGGTAGTTGCTCAAAACCGACATTGGTCCGTAAATGGGCGGCATTAACTCAGGATGACTTTGAAGAAGCATTAACTTTTTTCTGTTAAGACAGATTATGTAAATTTTAAAAGTCTCAAATGTAAATATGTCAATTTGTACTTTTATGATTTTCTACAAACAGTGAAAATCGAATAAAGATGATTTGATTTGATTTGCATTGGTGGGCAGCCCCCCGGAGGTGGGGGGCAACATCCTGAGTGCCAACAATTTAATATCTAGCTGGATGTTGGAGGCGGTCGATTCCCTGATACCGTTAAAAACAATGTAAAAGTGGGCGTACCTCTGCGAAGAGGTTTTCAGCAGATTTGGCGCAAATGAAATCTAGCTGTAAGCATCTTGAGAGCCAATGGAGGAGGAGCTACAAGGATGAGAATAGATAGAAGTATCTAGAGGCTTTGAGCCTTTACCATCGCCAGATTAGGAGAATACAACTCTTGGCAAATTGATCTAGCAAAAATATTTAATGAAGCCCATCTTTCAGGTAGTGAAACAACTGTCCTCTCTGGAACGAGTGACAGCTGCGCTCCCTGCCTCTACAGATTATTGACCTAAGGTCGCTGACATTATTCCTAATAAGATTGCTAAGATCTATGCCACTTTTCCAGAAAGTAGTAGGAGGTTTGCTCCTGCGCTTGGCTTGGATACTCCAGGGTCTGAGGATAAGTTTGTCCTTTGTCCGCTGGTGGAAAATGAGGTTCTCACGCTGATCGAGGTGGTGAACTCAGGGTCACCACTGGATGCAGTCCCCCCCAAATTTCTGCAACTGGGAAAGAAAATTATTGATCCTGTTTTCACCTCGCTATTGAACTTGTCATTTCGAAATGGGAAGGTCCCTAGCAACTGGAAACATGCAATAGTGGTCCCTCTGTTGAAGAAACCCTCACTAGATCCCGCTCTTCCTGAAAACTTAAGACCAATATCGCAACTTACCTATGTAGCTAAAATTGCAGAGAAACATCCAAATGGCCATCTTTCTAAGGTCTTGGAAGAGAGGCGGGTTCTTCATGATACCCAGTCCGGGTTTAGGCCTATACATGGTACAGAGTCCTCTCTCCTGCTGGCAGCCGAAGTATTGAGGGCTGTGGCTGATGAAGGTAGGACTGCAGCCTTGATTTTGTAGGGCCTAAGCACAGCATTTGACACAATGTCCTAAGGCCTCCTACTTGAGAGACTAAGGGAAGTCGGGGTCGGAGGTGTCACGTGGATTTGGTTGAAGAATTTTCTGGAAAAAAGATCCTTCCAGGTCTTGCAACATCTTTTCAGTTCCAGAACTTGTCCTTTAAACCAGGGGGTGCCACAGGGTTCGGCTCTCAGCCCAACCCTTTTTAACATATATATGCGCCCACTTGCAGATATTGTTCTGAAACATGGAATTCAGCTGGTGTCATATACTGATGCCACTCAGCTAGTTGTGGCCCTGGAACTGAAGGAACCTAAAAGGGCTGCCGATTTTATAACCTGCCTTGGGGAACTCATGGACTGGATGAGACTGAGCTGTCTCCAGTTAAATGCAGGGAAGACAGAGGTGATGGTGGTTGGAAAACAGCCCTCTCTCTGGTCATAGCATTGGTGGCCAGATGCATGGGGAACTAGTCCAGTGCGGAAAGCCAAGGTGAAAAATCTGGGAGTGTGGTTTGACTATAATCTCTCCTCCTCGCAAATATCGGCTGTGGCTGGGACTTGTTTTGGCATTCTGAAGATGATACATAAGATCCTGGACCTTCTACCCTGAATGCTAAAAGGACTATTGTACAGGCGTTGGTCACGTCTCGCCTTGATTACTTCAATGTCTTATATCTAGGGGTGACTGACAAAAATCTTAACATCTTGCAGGAGGTCCAAAATTCCACAGCCCGGCTTATCTTGAATGTACATAGGAGGGCGTCAGTGGGGGAAGCTTTGAAGGAACTGCATTGGCTTCCTATCCGGGCCAGAGTTACCTTTAACGCTTTATGCCTGAGTCACTGGATCCTTGGGGAAAGGGGACCGCAATTCTTACGGCTTTCCTGACAGTCCACCAGCCTGCTCATAATTTGAGATCATTGGGCAGTGCAAGATTGATTCTGCCCAGGGTGCGGAAGGCGCAGATCGGCGGAAGATCCATTGGTTTCCTGGCAGCTAAGGCTTGGAATGAGCTCCCAGTGGATCTTATGACAACTGAGTCAGAGTCTCTGTTTCGCAAGAAATTGAAAACATGGCTCTTCCGTCTCCCCCGGGGAGGGCTAAAGTGGTAAGGTGCCATCTTGTATGGATGCTCGCGTTCTCTGGTGGGCAGCTTGATAGGGATGCTTGGGGTCCAGCCATGTCCTAGCCTGGGGACATTTCAGTTGGAGCAACCATTGTGCTTTATAAGCTTCCGAATAATACAAATAATAATAATAATAGTGAAAAACGAAATTGGCAGTATTTCACTTTCAGAGCATGTCACTCACACTATGTAAATGTGTAAATGTACAGGAATTTATATAGCGCAAATCACCACTGGTTTCTAAGCGCTTGCTTAGGGAACCCGTCCTGGTATTCCCCTGTGAGATAACCCCGGCAGGGTATCCGCAAGGTGAAAGCCAGGCATCCCGCTGCGAGGGGCCATTGTGGAGATTAAGCAAGCTATTGCCCAGAGTCGCAGAGTGTGAACCCATGAATCGAGTAGGCACCTGAGCGAGAATTGTCAAGTTCATGGACATTTTTTTAGGACTCAAGACCCCGCCGAGCCGGGAATTGAACCCTGGTCCCGGGCTAACCTCTGCTTCCAGTCTGCCTCCTCTAACCAGTGAGCCACACTTCTCCACAAGTACATGATCTACCTTTCACATACACTGCAACCTGCCCAGGGGGGTACCTTGATCCTTCCATATGGGTGTCCAGTGTGTACAGAAAGGGAAGGGTTAGGCCTGGCCAGTGGGGAAACTGGTCAGGTCAGCATGGCAGTTAGCAACTGCACACAGGCACTGCAGTGGCAGGCCTGAGACACCATTTTAGGGCTACTCCTGTGGGTGGCACAATCAGTGCTGCAGGCCCACTGGTAGCATTTGAATCACCAGCCCTGGCACACTTAGTGCACTTTACTAGGGACCTACTGATGAAAGAAATCTGCCAATCATGGATAACCAATTATAATAGCAATTTACCCAGGGAGCACTTGCACTTTGACACTGATCAGCAGTGGCAAGTTCCCAAAGCATCTAAACCAGCAAAAACTAAATCCAGCACAGCGTTAAAAATATAGGAGGCTAGGCCAAAAGTCTGGGAAAGCTTCAAATATAACAAAAGAGGGTCCCTGAAAACGGATACTATGAGAGGAAGGCAGGGAAAACAAAGCAAGTACAGGAACAAGAACCTCCCACTAAAATCTGATTTAAATTAGGTAATATATCCTACATTAATAAGAATAATGACATTGTCCCACAAACAGAAATTATTGAAAAACCATTAATATATTTTTATTTACACAGTTTTCTGATGCATAAGAACATTATAACAACAAAATATCATGCTTGTGACACCAATTTTTTACATATATTCTATATACACATATTTATAATATATACACATATACCCCCAGAAAGTAAAACAATCAAACATACCAAACCAGTCAAACCACTCATCCAACTCATCCGGACACACAGTCTCACCAGTATCACAGTCTCAACACATGAGTTCAAAAAATGTACAACACAAAAACTGCACAGACCAAGTGATACAATACACAGACAAGAACAAAAGAGGAAACGAAAAGCGCTGACGCGCGTTTCGGAAAAGAACTCCTGGTCCTAGATTCCTTCGTCAGGGCGCATATACATAATTATTTCCATTCATAACCTTCTTTTTTTCTTGAATTCAGAATATAGTGCTTTCCGTCCAATAATAAGGTCACTACCCAGCATTAACTCTTTACTACGTAGGAACTCAGCGTCGGTCCCACTTAAAGTGAACAAATGTATAATGAGCAGCGTCTCCAGTCGATGACGCAGAGATGGGGAAGTCGAATCAACAGAATCTACAGCCACTCGGTAATTCTCACACTGAATAAACTGTGGCAATCCGTCCGCAGGTAGTCCAAAGAGCCGGGATGACAGTCTTCCCGGCTCTTTGGACTACCTGCGGACGGATTGCCACAGTTTATTCGGTGTTAGAATTACCGAGTGGCTGTAGATTCTGTTGATTCGACTTCCCCATCTCTGCGTCATCGACTGGAGACGCTGCTCATTATACATTTGTTCACTTTAAGTGGGACCGACGCTGAGTTCCTACGTAGTAAAGAGTTAATGCTGGGTAGTCCCTGCCCTGCATTAGTGTGGGACCAGCCTTTTGTTATGCTGAGAGTAAGAATGATCATATTTGGGTGCTAGGCTCGTGTCATCTAACAGAGAAGATAGGATTTAGTTTCAGAATATTACTCTGCCTACAGATTGTGCACCCTTGCGACCCTATTATTGGACGGAAAGCACTATATTATAAATTCAAGAAAAAGAATGTTATGAATGGAAATAATGATGTATATGCGCCCTGACGAAGGAATCTAGGACCAAGAGTTCCTTTCCGAAACGCGTGTCGGTGCTTTTCTTTTCCTCTTTTGTTCTTGTCTGTATATATATATATCACTTGGTTTGTGCAGTTTTTATGTTGTACATTTTTTGAACTCATGTGTTGAGACTGTGATACTGGTGAGACTGTGTGTCCGGATGAGTTGGATGAGTGGTTTACTGGTTTGGTATGTTTCATTGTTTTACTTTCTCGGGGTATATGTGTATATATTATAAATATGTGTATATAGAATATATGTAAACAATTGGTGTCACAACATGATATTTTGTTGTTATAATGTTCTTATGCTTCAGAAAACTGTGTAAATAAAAATATGATAATGTTTTTTCAATAATTTCTGTTTGTGGGACAATGTCATTATTCTTATTAATGTAAGATATATTACCTAATTTAAATCAGATTTTAGTGAGAGGTTCTTGTTCCTGTACTTGCTTTCAAAAGTCTGGGGAAACCACGCCAAAGATGCCAGGTCTAACAAGACTTATAGCATCTATTTAAAGAAATGGGAAAATCACTCGAAATTTTACAGAACATATTTGTATCTAGTGATAGATTAGAATCGGGTTGGAAGCAACAGAAAAACTTGTAAATTCCATTCCTTTGTAAGACAAAATCTTTACTGGTTCAAATGCCATTATGCAATGCAAACCACATTGCTATTTGATACACGCAAGGATTTAGCAACCAAGTGAATTGGGGAGGGTTCAAATAGTTTCAATATGATTTTTGCTGAATTTATTTAGGGTTACTGGCAAAATATTGGTGTGAACTATGAATCTCTTTTCGTATTATTATTAATATGGTCATCAATTAAACAACAGAAGCATAATCAATTTAATTAAGACACTGGTGATAGAGTAGATGGACTGTTAATTGCGGAGGTCTGGAGAGCTAATCAATTTCAAAGGATCTACACCAAAACATGGCGACTAGACTTCATATAGTAATCCATCTAATTGACCCGAAGAGATCTGGTTGTGTCAAATAAAATATGTTAGGTGTGCAACATATCTCATTGACGAGGTTCACATTAAATGCACTTCAGCTGTAGTACTTTGTGCTGAGGAAGCATTTGAAATTGTGAGTTGGGTATTTCTGTGGGGTGTAATAACAATGGTGTGGACGCAAAATGTTGTGTTGGGTGATAGCAAATCAATTCTGCCCATCGCAAGAATAATCTCAAAAGACATACATTCAATTAAGACTACACTTAGAGGAGGTAATAGAAAGGAATATTCTCTCCCATTTGATCTTTTTATCTCATCCTTAACATTAAAATCAAGGGAATGAAAAAAAACGATTGGGTGATAAAACTTGGAGTGCATGTACAAGAGGTCAGTGTTTTTGCAGACTGTTGTATTGCTTAACTTGACCAAAATAACACATTTTCATTAAGTTCTATTGCTGGAACCGTTTGAAACAGGGGCAGAATAAAGCCTAGGACATTAAAGGTACTTAATATTACACTTGATCCCCTGATGATGAAAGGACTAGAATAAACGTTTCTTTTTACAGTAAAATCTATTAAGCAATTCATTATTCTTCTTACAAATTTTAAATGGATAATAATGAAGATTAGGTGGTCCAGATAACTTATGGATACCCCAAAAGATCCAGCAAGGTGACACCACTTGTCATCTCAGGGTTGGATAGAATGATAGCCCAAAAATGAATATCTTCCCTACGATGCTATCTTTGTTCCAGGCACAGTCTTTACTTATTCCTAACTAGAAGGGAATACGTTTTAAACTGTAATACCTATAGGCAGAAAGCAGGGCAAAATGGCTCATAATTATTTTTTACATATAAATCAATCCACTGGAACTCTGCTCTTCCCTGAAAACCTACATAATAATCATGCAGCTCAGATATTTTGTGTGATAGGACCATGAGAAAGTGACATGAGTTGTGAACCAGATGCTTATAGGGAGAAAACTTTTGGATTTGTTATGTTTACCCAAATGAAGAATTAGCAGTCTATAGCTGAAGTTAATGACCACCGGGCTGATTTATATTTTTGCAAATGGAGCAATTACCTTTGCCTTGGCAGAATACTTTACTCCCTGTACAATGAGGTTACTCCACCTGGTGTATTTTGAGATGCCCGCTGCCACTGTGGACTTCTCTTTCACATTCAAACAGCACCATAATGGCGCTTCTTGTGAATGCATTGTAAGTTTGTTCTACCGCATTTACAACTTTTTTTATTTTCAAAAAGAAAATCCCAAGGCAGGATTTGAAAATGAAAAAAGACAATGCCCCCCTCGCCATGAGAGTGTCATTCCACTGGAGTGGAGCATAGAGCACTTTTCAATGCCCCTTATCACTAGTTTTTTTTCTTTTAATAAAGGCTTTAAAAATCGGCTTCATGTCCGCCCATTTAAATTAAGTGGGTGTCCAATAACCAACCCTCCAAAGGCCCTTACTCTATTGAGTGGTTGGATTAGTTTGACCCCAGCAGAGACAGAGTACTCTCCACTGTCGTCAAACCTATGGCCCTCCCTACACTAAGGGGCTGATTACGATGTCGGTTGGAAAGGCTCTGAATTGCATTCAGTTTGTCCCAATCCGATTTGGAACCCGCCTTTCCAACCAACACGGACACATTTACGAACGACTGATTATGATGGTCGGAAACTGATCGGACTTTCTGCCTCGGTTCCATCTACGTTCCGAACGGCATTAGGAGAAACCGAGTCGGTCGGAGCCAACTCTTACAGGTCTACAGATCACATTTCCGACCGAGTGATTACGATGTCGGATTTGGTTACCCTATCTTAATCGGTTGGAACAACATGGATCGGCTGTCCACATCTGACTTTGGGGGCCCGTAGCAGGCCCCCCTTCACCCGGGTTCTCTGAATGGTGTCCATGGGGGTACCCATAGGTCCCCTGTTTCCAACAGTGCAGTGTGGTAGGCTTAATGGGATGCCCACCACAGGGTGCATGATTTCAATGGGATCGTAACACAAGCTCCCATTGAAGTCAATGGTAGTCTGACCGAACTGTGTTTGGAACCATCATAATTTGTCTTTCAGACTCCCCAAATCTGATTCTGTTGGAAGCCATTCCGAGACCAATTTAGTCGGAATGCTTTCCGACTGATGTCGTAATCGGCCCCTGAATCGGGCAGGCGTACCATAATGTTGACGGGTAGGTAACACCTTCGCAGTTGAATGTACTGCTTTTTTCCTTATATTAGATGCAGAGAACCCTCTGTGCAACGTTAGAGCTGTTTTAGGTCAGTTTCTTGGAAACCCACTAGACATGTGACAGGTCTGAGAAAACTCTCAAACAAGCACAGAGAGGATTGGGATGGAGAAAGAGTTGGGCGAAGTAATGGGAACATGTGTTTAGCAACTTTTGTTTACGTCCCCAATTTAAGAGGAGATGATCAGCTAAATATCCAGCGCAAACTCTATCTAATGGTCTTTGGTCTCTCGTTGGCCTCGACTCTTCATCCTGTCTAATTGTTCTTAAAACCTTAAATACTGCTCAAACATTCATTGTTAGTACTTATCTGGGCACACATAGCAATAAAAAAGAAAGATGGCTACTGGCTCCAGGGTGTTAAGCTTTTTCTGGAATGTTAAAAATATTTCCATGTTCATGTTCTAATTTTTTTTTCTGCTGCATTTGGAGGCAATAAATGAAAAATGTTTAATATTGGCACCCAGGCCTGCAATAAGTTCTTGTTACGTCAGTTTCTGAACTTAAAGGGGCCATCCAGTGCAGAGAAAAAATAGTTGCCTTTATCTAGTCCTGCATTGCTAACAATCAATCACAAACACTGGACTTCCCAGAATGTTCTTTGTTTAAATATGTTTGTTTGTGTTTTGAGACTGATTGTGACATCATTCTCAGGATGCCACCGTTACACTCAAAACAATAAAGTTCTGGACAACTTATGAATCATTGTGTTTGGCCTCCATGAAATCTAAATTAGAACTTTAGAATGTTGAGAGCTATATTGAAGACAATGGCTTAGCTCCATGCTTATAATGGCTGGTATAAACACAGAGCTCCAACATTCCAATGTTTACCTTCTCATATCTCCCTTTTTATTTCAGAACATTCTACCTTTACTTGGTGAAATGTTCTAATAGCCTTATAGCCATTCTCCCTCAGGCTATACCAGTTGGATTTAGGCCCAGATCTATGTACTGGGGTGAATGTATGACCCTGTTGTTTTGGCATTTATCACCCCGAGTGGGATGGGTATGCTCACACGTGAGTCCCGTGCTCTCCATGCCACTGGAATCAAGCTATCCAGGCTGATGAGGGCTGAAAGCCCGAAACTGGTGCTTGAATGCTTGTTTTCAGTCCAGGGAGGACCAGGCTTGGCAGTTCGGGCTGGACTGTTCCCATGGGGCACAGGGTCAAGACTGATTTGCATATGGCTGGGTTCAAGCTGGAATGGCATGGTGAGCAAAAAAATGATGGATTTAGGCTCAGATCTCTGTACTGGGGTGAATGTATGACATTGTTCTGCATTCTGTCCATCAACTGTTGTTTTTGCATATACCGGTTGTTAAACACCTTCTCCCTTGGTATAGGCCCAAGCTTGCGGCGCAGGCCTATTGCTCAGGTTCAGTGCCTTTAAAAACTGGTATATCCCCGAGCTATAAGGCTATAGTGTAATTTTGGGAATCAGAATAAATAGCACAGAAGTGAAACGCATCATGTATACTTTTATAAATCTGATGTAAGCTATTTTCCTTTTGATACGTGTCAGCACATTTAAAATCACAGCCATTTGAATTTCAAATTGTCAAAATAAATATAGCCTGACTCTGCAAGGCATAATTCTAAAGAAAGGTCACCTTGTGGAGAAATTTGAAAGAATTGTACATTTCCTAATTTGATTTCTGTAACATAGTTTAATATACAAATCCAGTTTTGATTTTGCATCACATGCTGTAAAATGAATTATGCTTCCTAGTAGTTAGATGAGTGCATTTGTCGGCTGCGCGTAGAAGAGCTTTTACTGTTTGTTTGTGTTATATTAAAGGAATCTGGAACATTCATCTAAAATTGGAAACACAAGCAAGAAATCTATTTCTCTTTTCTTGTCCATGGTGCATTTTTAATTAACGACGCTATGACTTTTAGTATAACCTTTGTAAGTGTTACATTTATGAAACATCCTTTGGACTGATGTTTTTGTACAACAGTTGCATCCTCTCCTTCCCAAGGACAATCATTTGCATGTCTTAATTATTTCGGGAGGGAAGGGTGATACATATTTTGCAGAGTGCATTATATATCCATTTGTCCTGCAGAACCATCAGCGCTTTCTGTTTCAAAGCTATTATTAAGGTAATTGCACATCTGTGGTTTTCACTTCACATGGTTGCGTTTCTAGTGGCATGTTGGGCTCTGAGTACCATAAGATCTCGCTGACGACGTACTCCACTAGATATCTGAAGTTCAGAAGACCACTCCTGGTTCCGACAGTCGTCCTGGGTGACCTTGGTTTCAGACAGACTTCTGTCTTTCTTGGGAGCGAGGATGACAGACTGAAACGTTTGTTGCTTTTTTGCAGATACTTTGTGAATGACTTTAGAACGATGTTGAAACCTGATTTTGTATGAACTATAATATGTGATAAGTGCAATTGGCTATAGTGAAATATAAAAAAGACCTCAGATGAGGCTGAACGTTACGGGCCTCTTTCACAATAAAAGTCCTGACTTTTCACCTGCAGGTTTGAGACTGTTTAGAATTCAGTCTCTGCTGGAATCGGGTACTCGTTGCCAGGGTTGGACTGGGGTGTATGGCAATCAGACAGTGCCCGATGGGCCGGTCTGACAGATCAGTGTGTGGGCCGTTTTGTTAGCAGCTTGTAGGTCTGTCTTATGTCCAGGTGGGCCGATTTTCACTGTTGATTTCCATGATATTACCACAACCATTGTCTGTGTTAGAGAGGAAAATCACGTACACCGTTAATGACAAAAGAAACTGAACATGGCACTTTCTGAGATAAAAATTAAAAAATGTGTGTCAAATACAGAAAAAAATACGAAAATAAAGAATTTAAGTTACTGAATCGTACAATCATGCACAAAAAGAGTAGTATAGATAATATCATTCATATAAGTAATATGGATTGTGATTTAATGAAGAAAAGAACTATATAATAATAAAGTATTAGAAAAAAGTGTGCAAATGATGAACTCGAGAGAGAGTCTCTTTTTCACTATTGATTTCTCCTCCACGAGACCCTTCTCTGGGTTACTTATTTACCGCCCAGCCGAGGCCTTTGGCCAATTCCTTAATACCCCCCCATCATAGCAAATCTATCCTGCTCGCTATCCAATTTTACAGTATTGGGGGATCTCAATTTCCACCTAGACGATACCTCTGACCACGCCACTAAGGAACTGATTATGAGCCTTTCTGCACTTCAACTAAAACAGAAACTGTTTGAACCCACTCACACTAATGGCCATCTACTCAACCCTGTTTTTAGCAATTGCACCAAACTTAACAGGAGTGCCATCCCAGGTCCCCTGGTCCGATCACTTCCTGATCCCTCTGTCCTGGGACATCTCTTATCCCCCCCTCCCCATTAACACGGTTTCAAGTAGGGAACGTAACTTGTCCAAGCTTCCCTGGGAACAATGGATGTTTGCCCTTGAAGCCACAAGACAGGCTAGCAACCCTAACCCTATCTCAGCCAATGAGACATTTAATCATAGTTCCCTAGATGCTATGCTCCCCATAAAGTGCTCTCAAACAAGATGTAGAGCCAAAACTTTTCCTTGGTATTCCCCTAAATTCGGGGAACTTCAGCGACACTGTAAATGGCTAGAGAGGAAATGGAGAATTGACTATTCCACCACTTGTATATCCATTTATAGGGAGGCAATAAAAAACTATAAAGACACAATCAAAACCTCCCAAGCGTCTTTTTATGAAGGCAAAATCAAGGCAGCCGGTAACTCCCCCAAGGAAATCAATTGGATTGCTAAAACTCTCCTTAAATTGCCTGAGAAACAACCTAACCCGATTGATGCCCCGTGCCTCTGCAACAATCTGGCGGAATTCTTCCACCAGATAATACAAAAAATGTACTCCACCTTTTCCCCAACTCAGTCCGGGCCAGCCTCGGTTGCCTTTATTAGCACAGGATCCGGATCTCCAGCCACCCTGGATACCCTCTCCCCTCTTGACCTTAACACTTAAGATCCTATTATTCACCAGGTGAAATCTGGTTCCCCCCTAGACCCTGCACCCCCACAATGAAATGAAAAGGATTTATAGAGCGCATGGCTGCCCGGGAGCGTCCCAGCGCTAGTGAGAGTGCTAGCGAGAAGGATGGAGTTTTAGGGGAAGAGCCAGGTTTTCAGAAGTTTAGGGAAGGAAAACAGGTTGGGTTCAGAGTGGATGGCCAGGGGTAAGGAATTCCAGAGCTTGGGGGCGTTGTAAGAGAAGAGGCGGCCCCCTGTGCGAGCCCTCTTGATTCTGGGAGTGAAGGCTAAATGAAGTTGGGCAGACCGAAGGTTTCTGTTGGTTTTGTAGGGTGTGATGATGTTTTTTGAGATGGGGGTGGCCTTGCCATGGAGGATTTTATGAGTGGTGCACAGGGTTTTAAAATGTACTCTTTCCTGTATGGGGAGCCAGTGGAGCGAATTCAGGGCGGGCTTCGCTGAGCACCGGTTCTTTGTGCCTGTTAGAAGCCTGGCTGCCGAATTTTGGACAACCTGGAGTTTGGCAATGACTGTTCTGGGGGCGCCAGATACAGGGCTTTGCCATAGTCCAGCTGGATAGAATGAGGCCCTGAATTAATAATTTCCTGGAGTTAGGGGGTAGGAGAGGCAGGATTTTGCGGGTAGTTCGGAGAAAGCCAAAGCAGGCACCCGCGGTTTTCCTGGCTTGGGTGTTAAACGTGAGGTCCTGGTCAAGCCATATTCCCAGGCTTTTTATGTCATGTTTTGGGATTGGCGCATGTCTCATACAGAGAGGCCACATGGTCTCGGGGGCGAAGTAAGATTGATTGCCCAATACCAGGATCTCGGTTTTATCACTATTCAGTTTAAGGTGGGAGCTGTCCATCCAGCGGGTAATGTCTTTGAGGCAGGAACAGAGGCCGTTGGGGGAGCGATCCAGCTGATTCAGTGAAACAATGAGCTGGGTATGGTCTGCGTAGGTCACCAGTTTAACACCATAGGGGGTAACTATTTTCTCCTGTGGGACATGTACACGTTAAAGAGTGTAGGACTCAGGGATGAGCCATGGGGGACTCCACAATGCACAGGGGTCATTTGGGATTTCGAGTTGCCCTCAAGGACCTGAAAGGATCGATTATAAAGGAAAGTTATTAACCAGGACAGGGCCGATCCGGTGACTCCCAGTCCCTTGAGCCGGTTGACCAGGGTGTGGTAGTTCACCGTGTCAAAGGCTGCGCTCAAGTCCAGGAAGATCACTGCCACGGATCCTCCTGAATCGAGGATCTTCCTAGCCTCCTGGTACCGGTCATAGGAAATATCTTTCCTACCACCCTCGAGCTACTTAATGCCTCCATCTCCTCTGGCCATGTCCCCCTCCCCCTGGAAACGAACTATGGTCAAGGCTCTCTTGAAGAAGCCCAACTTAGACCAACATAGCCTTAGCAACTACCGGCCGATTTCCCTTCTTCTGTGCCTGAGTAAGATCTTAGAAAAACATGTAAATTCAGTACTGGTCGAGTTCCTAGAACTAACCACCTACTTGAATTCTCACAAACTGGTTTCCGTCACCAACATTGAACCGAAACCGCCCTCCTCGCAGTAAACGCGGAGGCCAGGAAATCCCTCGATCAAGGAGGCTCTGTGGCAATTATCCTTCTCGACCTAAGTGCCACATTTCACATTGTAAACCATGACATACTGATCCACAGACATATGAACTTGGGAGTATCAGACGGCACCATCTCACGGTTAAGATCATTTTTAGCCGACCACTCTTTCCAGGTTTTTGAAGGCGATGTTGTTTCCACCAGCATGCCGCTAAGTTTTGGTGAGCCTAAGGGCTCCTCCCTGAGCCCCACACTGCTCAACATTTATATGAGCCCCCTAGCTGAGATCGTCCACCCATTCAGCATAAAAATCATAACCTATGCCAATGATACTTAGCTTCTGATGGCCCTAAACCAGCCAGACAAAACACCAAGCAACCTAAGAAGTTGCCTAGAGGAGGTTGCCAACTGGATGGCACTCTCCTGTTTAAAACTCAATGGGGACAAAACTGAGCTAATGCTTTAAGGAAACACTCCCTCCTTCAACTCGGAATTACTCTGGCCAAATTCCTTGGCCTCACCCCGGTACCCATGAACCAGATCAAAAGCCTTGACATCTGGCTGGACCAGTCCCTCAATTGTAACCATCAAGCAGCAAAACTCTCGGCCTCGAGCTATGGATTACTTAGGATGCTACGTAAAATACTCCCCCTTCTCCCATTTCAGGCAAGAAAAATGATGGTCCAGGGCCTTATTCTGTCACACCTGGACTACTGGAACACCCTATCTCTAGCGGCCCCCCAAACCACCACTCACAAGCTTCAGATTATTAAAAACTGTGCAGCCCGAACACTCCTCGAGACCACTCTTCCACAATCAGGAAACCCAGGACTAAGGAGCCCACACTGGCTACCGGTCACGGAGAGAATCAAATTGAAGGCCCTGTGCATTGCCTACAAGGCACTCTGGAAGAATGGCCCGGCAGTCAGTCAATCGCTGATTTCCCACTACCAACCTAACATACAGCTACGATCAGGGTCCTCCTCTCTCGCCTTAATCCCCAAAATAAAAAGAGCGAGATGTGGCGGACGTTCCTTTTCCTACAACTCAGCCAAACTTTGGAATGCCCTCCCTCTACACATGTGGTTGGAGCCCAATCTCCTACCCTTCTATAAACTGCTAAAAACCCTGCTATTCAACAACCCCCTCTAAAGATCTATACTCTCCTTTTTGTCCACATTCATCTGCAGCGCTGGGATGCCTCAGGGTGGCTATCGCACTATATAAATGTTTTTTTCATTTCATTACATTTCATTTGACTCTCACGTTATAAACTGTACCTCTAACTGTTTGTGAATATAATTTATATGGAAGCTTAACTAATGAGAAATATCAAATGGTATGGTTAGTCCTGATTATGATAATACATTTTATTAAAATCTCCTTTGTATGTGTAACAATGTGCACCGAAAATGATAAAAGAAAATTAAGTGCTACATATTTCTATTTGATGATGTTTCTGTGGAACCTATAGAGAATGGACTTCACATAAATAATAATCTCATAAGTTTAATACAACATTAATAATTTATGACTTACATTTACACGTTAGTACATACAAAAAGTTATAATAACCGTATACTTACAAATATTAATTGTAAACCTACTCAATGTTCCTAAGAGCATCGGAAGGTAAACAGAAAATATGACATCTTCATGTTCTTTTTTGGATGTATGCTTATAACTTTATATACTGCATTATATTATCCCAAATTAATAAAGGCCTGAATGTGAGAAATGTCTTCAGTGTGATAAGTTATGTGCAACAGTTTATTTCCTTACTGAGTTCACATGTATTGTACGAAAGATTTACCTAAATTTATGCAATCATCTCAGGACATCTGCCTGGGAAACTGTCCTTTTTAACTTTCTCATATGCTCTAGTTAAAGGGGCATTGTTCTAATGTTTCACATACTGGATGGCTTAAAGACTGTGTAGTTGACCCACCTATTTCTCTGCATTTTGTTCCTTCTTTATGTCGTCTGACACATACTCCATACAAACTGACCAATGAACTGAGTGGTCTGACCACATGAGGTGACTCCAGGAGGGTTCACCCCCAGAAAAGGTAAGAAAATAATATTGCCTGACTTAACGGATATCATTGCTCTGGATCATGCTCGCTCACTCACTCTGGCTGGCTCTCTCTCGCTCACTTTCCTGAAAATGTTTATGACAAGAGTGATGGATGATTTCTTCTTCTGCATTGCCAGCTGATTATGAATTATTGACGGAGATTTACAGCACTTACCTTGGAAATTAACTTACATGATGAGGACTCATCTGGCCTCTTCCCTGAACTGACACATATGATACGCATGCTAGTAGTCTCTTCCTTTGGAGACTATTTTAGAATGGTAAAATCTTCCCTTTCCTGAACTCTTATTCTTTTGGTACTTAATTTGGCCTTTCTTTGTCTTATTACCCTATGCCATCTGTTGATGCTCTTATCTTTTAACATTTTGATAAACTAAACTAAATGTAATCCTTTGAATCAGCTGTTATGATTTTTCCTTATATGAGTGCAGGTGCATTTCCAATTTTGGTTTACTAATGTTTAGAGGAGATCCAATTAGAGAGATCTCAGAGCATCAATTCCTAATGCTTTTATTCCGTATAGCTGTAGCTGAACACTTGGTATGTATGATTTTGTCTCACCTACATTTCTTCAGGAGATTTGGGCTTGCAGTGAGAATCCTTTATTTTCATAGTATTGTGTTGAAGGTAATCTACATGAGCTTTATATCAACATTGTAATTCAGTTACCCAATTCCTGGTCCTCATTGGATGACTGTTGGGACCCTTTATATCCAACCCCTCTTGGCACCTAGCAAGGTCCATTGAAGGACCAAGTGAGTGGCAAATTCATCCTTGAACATTCCTGTCCTTAAAGTATTTATGGGGCCCAGTAAACGCTAAGGCACCTACCACAAACACACATGCATGCAGTCTCCCATCCATTGCAAAATATACATACAGCATGTCTTTATAATTTCAAAACTGGCTTAAGTTGTGATATGGGCCACTTTTTTAGTTATCTGTTTTGCTAATGGTGGCCACTGTTAATTTGGTGCTCGGGCATATCTTGTGTCCTAGTCCAAGCCTGCCTGTTGCACTTTTATGAGTGCTACTGGAAAACGTTAGTATATTACATTTTATTCCTTGAAATGCATGTATTTTTGGATGAGAATATCAGAATTGTAAGCGCAATTGAGATTGATATCCCTGCTCACAATTTTTTCTCATTGCTAAAATGTTTTTCCATTTGAAAACTCCTACCCCTGCATTCCACCATTTTTCCTTGTTTTGCCTTCCCCTTCCCTTTCTCATCCTGTATAGAGATTTTGAGCTTCATATAGATGTGCAGGCAGTCAAGTGGCATATGCTTAAGTTTTGAAAATGCCCCTTCTGCTCGCTTCTCTGTTACCCTAGTTTTGGAATCAGCATGTGATCTGAGAATCTGAACTATGACCATATCACATTCAGGGAACAATTGGACACAGCCTTTAGCTGTGGGCAAGTAACACTGAGTAATTGAAAAGGATATGCAGTTCCTGGGGGGGAGTGAGAAGGTCTCTTATGGATTGCCTCATACACTCCGAAGGATGTCATGCTTCATCATTGGGCTGTGCTCCTAGTCCGACCGGCGCTGCAATGCACGACGGGCTCCTGCGAGAGGGCTCTTTGCTGGAGATCTTTAAAGAAACAGCTGTATGGTGCGTGAGGGTAAGTGGTCAAGGTAGTAAAGTGAGTGTGAGTCAGTGAATAATAGGTTTAGTTCTTCCCTATATGGAACACATTGTATCCAATGGGTGCATTAACCTAAGTAAAAACGGTGGTCCCTATTTGGAATAATGATCCTATAGGGTCTAGTCAGTGTATATGGTTAATATGTTTCTTGCCTTCTGCCCCTAACGGGTCAATCAGCAATTCTTCAGGACCAGTAGCTAAGGGAGTAAATACCCCTAAACTCTAACACAACCACAATGCCCATGAGAAATACCGTATTTGTCACCAATGTTGCTTGCGATGTTCCAGGATTGGTAGCCTGGAAGGATGAGACCCTTGATAGTAGGGTCAACAACGAGAAGGGTCAGCCAAGCAAGCACCTCGTTACTTCACTAAATGGGTGGCGCGCAACTAGCATCGTTCCTACCCAGAGCTTTTGACGAGGACTTAGGCTTTAGTGACTTGCATTAAGTAATGGATCACTGATTTTGCCTTGTACCAAGGGAAAATTATACCTCTACATTAACATCACATCTTAGGTGGTTTCAACAGTGGTACCACAGACTTTAATCTCTATGCACTCTAACAGCGGAATGTTCACTAAATTACAGCCTTTTCTCTATATCATATCTGTGAAAACATCTAGATGTTGTAAGTAGCTCTTCATTCTTTAGGATAGATGAAAGGTCTATGATGTCTACTGCGTATAATGTAACTGATAAATTACTTTGTGATGGCATTTGTGAGATCATAACTGAAATTGTGACCAGTGCTGTGACAAATTTTATTTTAAGGCTTTATATTGTAAGAATAAGGCCTCTTTAACAAAGTCATAATTCTTTGAAGTTACTATAATGAGATCTGCAATTTGAGGGGCATTATATACTTTGCATTAAGAAAAGAGAGAGTGAAACAACTGAACTCCTACTAACGAAAGGAGAGCTGTTACAGGAGCACTAAACCATTCTTTATTTCAATAGGGACAACAGGTTACAATTGTAATATCAACATGATGACTACATACACACAACCAATACACATATCTTAAATGGCATGAAGCACAGGATATTGAATCTGAGGTGAAAGTCTGCTTCTGCTCCATGCTGCTTGTAGCCCGTTCAATAAATCTGATTGAAACTTTTAATGCTAAACATGTTGTTACAGTGAAAAAAAACAAAGGCTATTTTTACTGTAGCAGGGTTAGCTGTTCATTTCGAAAGCACTGGGATACAATATTACATTTAATAATGTTTTTCGACCAAGGAAATGCTTACAAATTCCATTCCTGTACTTTTTAAAATATGTCCCACAAGTTCATGTCACTGGAAAGGTCAGATTTGTAATACATGTTTTTGAAAATATACTTTTAGAAAGTTAGCTTTTCCTGCCTAAAGCCTCTGGAGGCCATTTTCATGAGCTCCAACTGTCAACCAAGAGTTGAATGGCCTCCCTGAGGAGGTGTGAACTTGCTCCAGAGCTGAGACAAAGGCCGTGGATGTGGGGAGGTATTCTGTCCCTCTGTCAGGATGAACATCAGGACTGTACCCAGGAACTTGATTTATTTCAAAGATATCTACCAAGTCACAGACAAATGTTAGCTGGCACGTGGGCATTGCCCTTCTTTGTTCCCCGAACCAGGCAGGCACCAATCACAGTGAGGGGACAGCTGTTCTATAAACTGGCATGAAGGGGCCACAGATGAGGGGATGCTGGCCACAATTATTGGGTGGACTCACAGGCTTTGCACAAGGGGAGCAGGGTTTAACCATCTTACAAGGTTTAGGCAGAAAGGGGCACTGTCAGATTGTTTGCAGTGATGCACACACAAACTGCTACAAAAGTGTGTAGGATTACCCCTAGGAACTTTTTCACATTTGGTTAGGGAGGGGGCAGGTGTTACCCCCACTTACAGGATAGTACTGGCATAAATGCAGCTCCCATGGACACCCTCCTCAAAAAACTACTTGACCTGTGGAAGACCGAAAAAGGACTGCCCCTGCTTTTAAAACCTGTAAGGAGACCTGAAAGCTGGACCTGCTCTCACTTCTACCCAGGACAAAGTAACCTTCTCCGAGTGTCAGTTAGCTTATCTCCTGTTAATCTGCAAAAACACAACAAGCTACAAGAAACACTTTTCTTCACAGTGTTAGCTGCCCAGTTCTAACTGAATCTGCCCTAGACCCTGCTGGGTTGTACTACGGTACAACGCAGGTAAGTACATTGCATGCCTTTATCACACATTTCTTACCACACATGTTTTTACCACACATATGCTTTTATAACGTATGCCATTACCGTTCATTGTTTTATTATATAAAAAACATGTATTTGTGGGGGAGAAGCCCCTACTTACCTTAAATGCATGGTAAAGGCATGTGTTGTAAAGGCAAGCATGTGGTAAAAATATGCGTGATAAAAAAATGCGTTGCTAAGGCATAACAAGGTAAAAACCTGGTTGTAAAGGCAGTTTCCCCCTGCTGGTGCTTCTGCTGTAGTGAGTCTTGACCCCAAGTGTGGTTCCCGAGATCTGGTAACCCTTAGATGTGTTGAAGTGTACTCCTTCCATCATCCCGAAAAATCTGGAGCATACAAATTTGGGCCTTCAAAGACTTCCGGAGGAGTGGGACAAACCTACCAAGTCAATCCGATGAATGTGAGTTGCCATTGGGCCAAAGATTCTGGGTGCTCCAGCAAGGAGTTTGTCTGTAGGAGCAAATCTAATTTACTGGGACATTGCAGGGTCGGTAATCGGCCTTTCTGAGCCCTGTCTGACTACAGCTTGCAGCGTTGCTCTGCTAGAGGGATATGAACTCCAAAAAGGTGAATATGTTAAAATGTAGAAATCTCTACTGGGCTAACACAACAAAAGTATTCCGCTGGTGAGGTACATCCTTGGGTAAGAATTCAGAATTTCTTCTTCTCAAAGCTTTTATTGCAAAAGTCAGTTGCTTCACCGGGATCTAGTCCAATGGCTATCTGGACTCATGGAGCTCATCACAGCCACAGCCTGCTGCCTTGCTCTGCTGAGGATTTTTGACTTCTATTTCAGAGACTAGGTCAGAAGGAAAATCTTCCCACCAGGTCGGAGGTAGTTTTTGTAGCCACCCTACACTCCATTAAGGTTGGCCTTAAGTCGTAATTAGTGCCCGGCAAGTTTAACCAGTTGACTGTGGTTTCCGCTTAACACTTTTGGTGCTATTTTTATTTAAAACTTTAAAAGGTCATATCTCTGATTCCACTTATTGGATGTTTGTTGTTTTTTAAGTCATTTTAATTAATACAGTATTCTCTATCTGCATTCATAAATTTAAGTGGGATTTGTATTGTGTTGTGGTTACAACTTTTTAATTGTTTTGGTACTTCTAAATGTTTTTCACATTTTCTCCATTTAAGCCTGTCTGCTCCGTGCCTTAGCTATCAGGGGTTGAGCTTAGGTTTAAATTACTGAAACATTTACTGGATCTAACGAGAATAGTGCCTTTGGTCCACGTGTTCTGGAGTGAAATATTTCGGTATTTGGAGTTTGTGTGCCCCATCTAACTGGCTTCTAACTGGCATTCAATAGCTGGCTGAAAGTCCTGGGATATGATCCATCTCTTCGCCTAACTGATAAATGGGTGAAATTAGTACACCTTGCAATGGCGGCATCCAGGTCTCTTCTGCTTCAGTAATGGTGATCGCAACAGGTTCCAAAAATGAGTGAGTGGGTTTGGAAAATGAAGCAAGTTAGAAATAGTAAACAGATATATGCATGTAAAATGGGGGATCAGGAAATTTGAAAAGATGTGGGAATGGCATTTCAATTAAAGGTTAAAGTTAGATTAGAGGATTTTACCAGTACCTCGCTAATTTTCATATTATATTATTTATTCCTTTTGTATTTAAGAAAGATACCCACTGCCTATTTTAAGGGGTTTCTAGAATGATTACATATACATTCCAGGATTTACATTTTTCAAATGTGCACATTCTCTCTGTGTTTGTACTTTAAGCACATTATACACTTAAAGTGCTATTGTAATGCAAAATCTGTATTGTATTTTATTTTTTAATGATTCGTAATGCAGTGTTATTTGAATGACTATTCTGCTACTTATACTTTTATATTCCTGAATATGTACACTGTATTTATTGATTATTGGTACATGACAAAGATGAGTATGAATTTGAAATTATGTTGGATTGATTAAAAAAAGAATAGTGTATTTATTACTTGTGATGGGCTACCATCTACCCCAACTAATAATCTACTTTCTCACATGTACCTTTTATGTACTCCCACAGACAGTGTGCACAAAATGTGCAAGATGTGTAAAATTCAAATACCCAGTATGGAGTGAAGTGAGATTCTTGGTGATCCTATGTGACTGAGTAACAGGTCGGTATCACCACAGACAAGATGGTTTTAAAGTAACAAACAACATATTTTTGACATGCAAGCCATATCTCTGATATCTAGTCATCTGTAAGGGTTTTTCAAACACATAGTCCTAGTTCCCTAATGTTCATATTTGAAATATAGAAGTTGTGCGTATTCATATCTCAATAGAACCTTTTTCCAGACAAAAAGGTTCTATTGTCTTAGGATGGTGGCAGTTTAGATAGTGGTATATTTGAACAGTGCTTAAATACCTACTTTAATAACTTTTGCCTTAATTATCACTTACGTTTGGTAATAAATATCAATATAAATCATTAGTAGACATTTTTGTAGAAATTTCATGAAATGTACTTTTAGAAATGTAATTTTCAGTTTTTCTCCAAACAGAAAGACATTTAATTGATATACTTCTGGTAAACTGGAGATCTTTGCTGTGGTATTCCCCAGATTTTTGTGTTCACTTCCTTGTTTTTGCTGAACCTGTTTTTATTGGGATTAGGACTCTTTTCACTTTACGCCTGCTACTTAGAGGCAAAGTGCTAATGCTCTTGTCATTAAACATGGCATACCTGGTATACCTGTAATTGCCTTTTAATTTACTTATAAGTTCCTAATAAAAGGTAGTACATATAGAATGGGCCTGATAATTAAATGATACAAGCTGGGGCTGCAGCAAGTATTGTGTACCACACTAAAGTAGCACTGTAAAACATGTTGCAGGCCACTGCAGTCTGTAGTGCAGTTGTAAACTGTCATATCGACTTGACAAAACAAACATCTTGCCAAGCCTAAATCTTTATAAATACTCATACGTCACCCTTATGGTAGGCACTGAAGGGCTCACAGGGCAGGATGCATGGTATTTAAAAAGTAGGACATGTGTATTCAAGTTTTACATGTCCTGATAGTAAAAAAAGTTCTTAAGCATTTTTTAACTCTATGAAGATCTCCTCACCCACAAAAGCATTGCCATATTACACTTTATCAGTGATAATGGCCCTACTGTGGTCTATTGTTTCCAGATAGTTGACAAAATAGGCTGGGGTGGGTGGATGGGTGGTCCTCTCCTGATTAGGATGGTCAGGTTGGATGTACACAGCCCTTCCTGAGCTTCATAGGGTAGCCAGAGGGCTGTGAGCAACCCCTTACTGACTTCTGAAGCTGCCTGCTCTGTCACTGGCAAAAGCACCTGACACCTCTGCCTTGTGCCCTTTGGTGGAAGGGGCAAACGTGACCAGACACTGCCTATGGATAGACAAAGAGAGTGCCTCCCACACACACAGGCTGGCACTGGGTGTAAAAGTCCCAGAAAAAAACATCAGAACACTCCTAGACCTGTGGAAGATTCAGAAGGACTGCACTACTGCCTGAAGAAGGAAGACTGAACCTGCCTGCCTTAAACACAGGATCCCCAGAAGTGACTCCAACAGTCAGTTGGATGACTTCCTTTTCTTGAGCTACAGGGACACAACAAGCTTCCACATGACTTCCCAACAACGGCCCAGCTGACCTTTACCAAATGAACCAGCCTAAGCCCTGCTGCTGGTCTCTGCTGGAGTGAGTCCTGATCCTGAAGAGGTGCCCCATTAGTTCCTGGATCCTTGGCTGGCGTCTGTGGAGAAGTGTGGCTCAATGATTAGAGCGGCAGACCCTGATGCAGAGGTCTAGCCCGGGACCAGGGTTCAATTCCCCGCCTCCGCGGGTCTTGGGCTCAAAATTCCACGGACCTGATAATTCTCGCCTCGGTGCCTATTCCAATCATGGAGTCTCACTCTGCAACTCTGGGCAATAGCTTGCTTAATCTCCACAACGGCCCCCATAACGTTAAGGATGCCTGGCCTCCACCTTGGGGGTGCCCAGGAGTGGACGCCTCACAGGGAAAGCCAGGATGTGTTCCACAGCGGTATTCGTACAAGCGCCTTGAGACCCTTGCGGGTGAGTAGTGCGCTATACAAGAATCAATTTACATTTACAAAGTGTACTCTTCCTTCTTCAAAACTGCAAGAGTCCAGGGCAGGTGAAAATCCAATGCTTTAGGGCTCTTGTCAGCTTTGATTGTCCCCCTGCGTCTCCTGCCAACTCTTAGATCTGACAGTGACCTGCTCTTCATGTTAGCAATGGCCACCTGTTGTCTCCTGCTAAAGCAAAGCTTCAGCTGTGACTGTCTCTTTACACCAAAAACAATCTCCTCACGTTCCTCCCCAATGCGAAGTTCTGGCTGAAGTCCTACAGCAGAGTTGGACTGTGTGAGAATTTAAACTCTTCACTGGGATGAAACTGGTCCCTGTATCTGACCCGCTCTCCATCGTGGTCAGCCCAAGCTTGTGACTTTGGTCTGGTCCTGTGCAACCAGAAAACTGCAAGTGCCTCTTTGTTGAACAATTTTCATCTGAAATTTTAAGAAGTCATAACTCCAGTTCTACAGATGTTATTTTAATTATTTTGGTGTTCATTTATTTATTAAAATATGCTCTGCTTTTCTAAATTGTTTGAATGATTTTTATTGTGTTGTGTTTTTACTTTATTACTGATTGAGTGTTGCATAAATGCTTTAAACATCACCTCTAAATTAAGCCTGACAAAAATTGTGTCAAGTTACCAGAGGGTTAAGCACAGGTTTATTTAGTGACTTTTGTTGTTCACTGTGACAAGGATTCTGTGTATCATTTGAGTGGGGCCCCCAACTATCTCAAGTAATAGCTGCTTTTCTTACTCCTTCCATGTTAGGAATATTTGAGACCTTATAGTTTTTCATCGTTAAGTCTGTTCCAGATTTTGACACCCTTTGATTTACAGGCCTTTCTCTGTATGCAGAGAGAAAACATGTGTCTTTGAAATGATGACTTTGGACTTACACAGGGTTGACCAGGATTTGTGAATTTTGCTATAAATGAGGAGAGTGCAGGACATGACTAGCATGTAATGACTTGGGACTGGGTTTAGCGAGCACAAGTAAAGAAACCTGGTCACTCTGTATCCTCCCATATTGGAAAAAAGAAAATCCTTCATTGATTTTACTTGAAAGAACTGCTCCTACAGTCTTGAAGCCAAAGTGATGCTGGTCCGGAGCAAAAAGGGTCTGTTTCATGATACCGTTCCCTGCACTGCACTCATGCAGAAGGTGTCTGTGTGTTTCTTTGTCCCATCTGCAGTACATGCATTATTTCAAAAAATCTTTTTGTGGGCTTCAGACAGTAAAGCTCATGAACAAGTTACCAAATCATATTGTGCATTTTGTACATTAGACAAATCATTTTCACAGTCGCAAATGGCCTGATTCTGCTGATCGGTTCGTTTGCGACCAGATAAATGCTTAGTACATCTGGCCCCGGGTTTTTTAATTGTATGTTGGGTGTTTCATTTCTTTTTAAGTGCAAACTCCTCTGCCCCTCTCTTCCTCTTGAAAGCAGGAATGACTTCAAATCTGATAGCCGCACAACACAGGCCATGGGAGTGCCTTGAGTTCACACCTGTATGTGCATCAAAAGGGTAGCCACAGGACTCAGCCCTACTCGTTATGACTCCCTTATCAGACCTATCTCCTTCCAGAGATGTGACCTGGCCCCTTCAGTGTGAATTCTCTTGTTTCTCCCTTTATAGTGCACAGAGGAAGCCTGGATCTCGCCTCTCTAGTGTGTCCCACGCAGCTTACAGGAATGCAGAAATACATAGACCTGTCTGAGAGGATTCTTCGACCTTCTCTCAATGTTTCACAATGCAGGCCTAGTTCTCTCAAAATGGAACCCAGACTTTGCAATGCTATTGTACCATTCACAGGCACACATACACCCAGCACAAGCATTTAACATACTTGTGCTGCACAAAGTTGCATTGTCCCTGTATTGCACCATTTCCATGCACATATTCACCCACTGCAGATATGCCTCTCAATGCAATGTACAGTAATTCCTCTCTACTAAATTATTTGAGCAATTTTGTTATTTTTTTCTTGTCTTTTATATTGTTTTGGTGATGGTAAATGCTACAATTGTATTTTCTTTGAGGCACACCTGAATACAAGTGTTTCAAAAGATATTTATTGTAATCATGGGTTATTCATTGAAACCTGCTTTTAATTTTAGGCACATGTTTTTTTAAAGTTATGAGAGCTCACACCAAGATCAAGGTCTCCCCTGTACCTACCAATCCAGTTTAGGTATATATTCACAAATATCAGGATGCAGGCTTTTATTTACTGTATTAACCCTCACATCTCCTGTGCTAGTGCCTTTGGTGGAACGTCTAGCATCCTTTAGTGGTAGTTTATTGTGATTACCATTGTTTTGCCACTCCTAAAGCCTTGGGTGGAACTTGTAGCACCATTTGATGGTCGCTTAGGGTGACAGCTAGGGGTGGGCGTCAAATTATATTCTGCCGGTGGAGGTCACTCTCATAACTCCGCGGAATTCTCACTGAGGGGGAGATTTATGAAGGACTTGCGCCGCCGGTGCGTCACTTTTTCCCATGTTAAAAATGACGCACCGGCGGCGCAAGGCCTTCATAAATCTGCCCCTGAGTGTTTATGTACATTAGCGGAATTCTACAGATTAAAAATTTGCGAGTTTCCCCCACTCCAAGCACTAACCCCCACATAGCCAGTGCTGGTTGCTTTGGTGGAACTTCTACTGAGGTAAAAGACCTACAAGGGAATCATTAACAAAATGAAAATATACTTAGTGAATATTTATGCATCTTGTGAATTGTGACACATTAAACTAAAATAAATCAAAAACAGTTATTTCAGAACAATGTAACAAAACGAAGTAGATGAAATAACAGGTGTAAAACAATTAATGAAATTGCAAACACTTAGGGGCATATTTACAAGGGGAGTTGAGTCGCTCTAAAACCATGCAACATGGTGCAAGCACAGTGCAAGCTCAAAATGCACTTTATGAAGCCACGAAAGGCCACCTTGCACTGCCCTTAGTGTGCTCATAAATCTGGGGTAATGCAACACAGCACAAACCGCTCTGTGCGTTATTCTGACCTGGGAAGGCTTCCCATGGGAGTTACAAGAGTGTTTCTATGCATTTCCCCAGGATTTTAAATCCAAAAAAGCGGAGATAAATCCCTTGATAATATGCCCCTTTGTTTTTTGCTGTGTTTGTACTGCTGTTTCTACTGAAGATGTTTCATTTCAGTTTTCCTGCAACATCAAAATATACCTGTAGTATTATAACTACCTACAGTGAACAGTGTGCCGATGTCTTTATTTTAAATAAATTGTAATGTGGACAAGTACACCATCAGAAAGTGCTCTGCAATTATTCAATTCAAAAACACAAGGATTTTCTAATGGCATACAACTCGAGCCTGCACTAAGTTGCTCTCAATTATCCCTTCTCTTCATTGAGACGGTACCTGCTGGGTGAGTTAGACTTAGCACTTTATTAATAGTGAAATGCCTAGTGTGAATAATAACAGTTAAAATAAAATGGTAGATTTCTAACATTGTGCTGCAACGTTCTAGTGTAATTATGTTTGATTTAAGAAGCATATTACTTTTTGATTATCATAATATTGTATAAAAAGTTTTTGCTGACACGGTAATAACACAAGCCAAACTCTACAATCACATATGGCTCACACCCGATTGCATACAAATGACTGAATGAACTTCATTTAAATGCACAAATATAAACATGCAAATATGTTCTTATCTTAACCTCCAAACCACTTCGTAGGACTTCTTTTTAGCTCCAAACATTGTATAACACTTCAAAGATGAACTTAAAACATAGCTAATAAGTGCAGGCAAATGAGTAAATTTCAACAACATATAAAGGGGCATATTATCAAGGACCGGTGTTAAAATTATCGCCATTACTTGGCAGGAAACTGCCGATAAAACGGCGATAATGGGCTTGATAATACGCCCTTGGTAATACCCATAGAAGCCCATGTTAACTTCTGAACATGGGCTTCTATGGGAATTAAGAAGGGCGTATTATCAAACGCATTATCACCGTTTTATCGGCAGTTTCCTGCCGATAAAACAGCGATAATTTTAACAGTGGTCCTTGATAATATGCCCCAAAGTTTGTTAAGGAAAAGGTCACCTTCACCCAATTAGCTCCATACAGTATGTAAAGTTAGGGCACAACTTTCTTCTCTGAAACCACTATAGTCTTGACACTAAAGTACTTTTTACCTGTCCTACAATTTCTGTTGCAGTAATACCGCACTAGAGAAATTCAGTATTTTCCAGTCACAGTATTCCAACACATTTCTAATTTTTTGCAGCTTGGAATGGAGAACACCTTTGCAAGTATTGAGCAGAAATGCATTGCAAAACTCTGAATATTGCTGTGTTTTGATGTACGTTTTTCATCTGATTTTTACCTGAGACAACTATGCAAGAAAAATTACACAATGCGGTAATGTACTCCCTTTTAATCCCCCTGGTGCCTCAGCACTCTGTGGATTCACACAGGCGATCACAACATGCGCCCCCTGTGTGCATGCACACCAGTTCCTGCACTGCATGGACTGAATAGTCCGTGCAGTGCAGGAACTCTTTTCGGTGTTCCCATTCCAGTGCTCGTTTTTAGAGGCGCCGCCGTGGGAACGCCCCAAAAAAATTTGACACACAGGAGGAAACTCTCTGTCTGGTGGTCTGACCACGGCTTTGGCGGTGAGGCAGTAGGGCGAACCCAACGTTGCACCACCAATCTCGTAATCGGGGTGATAGGGACCTATTTATCAAAAAGTCACACAGGGAAGCAAGCAACCTTGATTTGCTGTGTGAAACATAAAGGGCAGGAATAACCGTATTATACGCCACATTCCTATATTTTCCCAGTGCTGGAGCACAATGTGCTGCCTAGCACCAATGCCGTATATACTAGGGAGTCCCAGTGAACCATTATTCGTTTCTTCAAATTAATCAACAAAAACAATCAAGAAAAAATCATCAAATTATCACTTAGAGCACACTGTTATTTAATCACAATGAGCTAGCTTCACTGTTCATTGAAGGCAATATTAATAACAATATCTTAGCAAAAGTGCCCCAGGGAGAGCAAGGAGATAGTGATGTGATAAAGTGAGGGAGGATTTGGGATGTGCAGCGTGAATAAAATACAGACACAATATATATTGGTAATTTACAATACAAAAATCATTGGCTTCAGAGCCCTGAGCCAAGCAATCAAATAATTGATATCCAAAAAGGGCAGTCCAAAATCATGTATGTGACGCTGTTACTTAATAACCAGAATAGGGGTGGCGTAAAATGATCTAAAAGAAAGTAGCCGTCAACGTTTCAACCCCAAAACTACAACTGTAGGCGTTCCTTAGCGCCTCACGCCGGGGTCTTCATCAGGACACAAGGGAGAGGGACCCAGGGGGGCACAGGTTGTTCTGTAAGAATTAAAAACCATATGTCAATGCCGGCACCTGTGCACCATGGTGCAATGGTGGCTGCGTTGTAAGCAGGATTGTTTTCGTGCAGAAAGGGGCACCGCCCTGTAAAAAACACAATCCACTGAGGCATTGTTTTCTTTCAATGTGTGCTGCAGAATTCAGCACGCACTTAGAAAGAGGAAAAAACAAAGAGAAATAAAGATGTTTCTCCTTATTATGCCTCACCTGGGGAGGCATAGCAGTTTTGGTTCATTCCCAGGTCTAACACTTCGAAAAATGCATTAAAATCCATGGGTGTTACGTGGGAACACACACACACCACAGGAACGCTTCCCCGGGGAAGAGTAATGCAACGCAGTCATTTGCATCCTGACATAGTCTAGTGTCAACGGAGGACCTGTAATCACAATGCTTCCAGATGCTTTATTGTGTGAATACCATAATTCCTTCACCCCACCACAAATCATGAATTCTCTTTTCCCCCTTTTTATGGTGAGTCTCTTCTACAGCACCTCACTTCTTACACTCTCAGTAGCCCGCCTAATCCCATCTCACGAACACTGAATTAAACCCATCTCTAACAATCCTATACTGCATGTGACCTTTCTCACTATGGGCCAGATGTACAAAGTCCTATTGTAAGAAAGCTTAAAAGCTTACACCCATTAAGAAGGGATTCCCGGTGGCTCGCAAACCGACCTACCTCATGAATATTAATGAGCTAGGCTGCAGTTTGCAACCCATTATAAATGAAGGCCCTCACAGGAATGGTGGCCTTCTGGGGTCAGCAGACAACCATGTCAGTAATTATTTTTAAATAAAGCAATATCCTTTTTTTACATGAAGCCCATTTTCCTTAATGATAAACCGGATGCATTCAACAAAAGAAAATGAAACGTTTTAGTTTCATTTTTTAAGAGTAGGCATGTGTCCATGGGAGTGGACCACTGTGTGCTCTTAAAATTTATTTTGTTGAACATTCTCATTGTGGATCATGGGGACCCATTCCCATTTTTTAATGGTTACCACCTCCTTGCAGATGTCAGTACAAACGAATTAAGGTCACAAAACATCCTTACATACCACTGTGATTCAGAATTAGTAAGGGATGCCCTAAATATGCCCCTTCAAACTACTAATTCAGTGAACCAAATTGTGATTCAGTAACAAGTTACCAAATCGCAGTTTGCAATATGCATATTAGTAATTGCTTTTTTTTGGTTAGGTCTGCGAATCAGCCCGCTTCCAACCACAAAAACGTTTGTACATATGCCCCGAAATTCTTCTAGTAATCCTGTTTGTGTCCTCTTCCTTTTTTCTAAGCAGTTGGCCACAGAAATCCACATTTCCATATTTTGCCTCTATTCAAATACTCCATCATTTGTCTTAGTTCCCTATTTAATCTATGTTGTACTTTTCACCCCTCATTTTCGAATTTTCATGCAGTTCCCAACCCAAGAAAGATTTTGATTAGTTCTCCTGTATCATTCATGATTTGCTTTCCCCTTCTCTCTTTTACTTCATGTTTTGTTCTCTCCTTTTCTCTAACACAGAGGGGCAGATTTACAAACGCCTTGCGCCACATTTGCGTCACTCTTAACATGGGAAAAGTGACACAAAAGTGGCGCAAGGGGCTTGTAAATCTGCCCCAGAATATCCAAGTCACTGCATTCATCTGCTCTTTGCTTTATTCCACAGTCATATTCACATAGTTCACCCCCTCTTCCCTAACGTATGCTTTGTTTTCAACCAGTGGTTAATAAGTAAATGTAAATTCGTGTCAGGAGGCCGCTTGCACAAGCCCATTTCTCCTGATGGTGCAGCATAAAACAGAACCAACTACTAACCATGAAAGTAGTGAAAAAGGCTGTGGTGTGATGGCCAGAGCTGCTGATGTCAGAGCTGGAGAACCAGTTTCAAGTCTCGGTGTCGGCTCAACATCCTGTGATTCTGTGCAAATCGCTTAATCTCCCCCTAAATTAATGTGCCTTATCTGCTGCTCATGAAAAGCACTGGTGCTGATGACTAAGTGCTGGTGCTGAGCACCGGAAACCACTGGCTCAAATAAACACTGGTTTCAACATGAATCTATTTTGAGATGTGCCTATGCTCTTTCTCTTTTCTCTTGCATGATTCAGTCTCATTTATTGCCGCCCGTAAATTAACACTGTGGTGGATGCCAGTCCAGACAAAAGGATGTATAGGTGTTGACACAAGTATTATTACCTAGCGATCGTGACTCCTTGCATCAGGTATCCAGTTTTCTCTTGAGGATTGTTTGTTTTTCGAACAGAACACTTGGGGTTAGATCTACTAAGCTTTTGTGCTGTGTTTGCGTCACAAAAGTGACGCAAAACAATGCAAAATCTTTTTTTTAATTTACTTTCCAGAGCTAAACTTGTTTAGCGCTGGAAATAACGTAAAAGTAATGCAAAGCAGCCCATTGGGGTGCTTCGAGTTACTTTGTGCCATGGCACCGTACCAAGGGCGGTGCAAGGGTGTTCCCATGCAGCCATCCAAGGTTTCCCACACTAAACCCAATTTACTAATCACAGTGGATTGGGTTTAGCGTGGGAAACCTGCGCCCTTTTTCACAAGGCGCAAGGAAGCAGAAATTATTTCATTTCTCCTTCCTTTTCCGACTTTGTATGCGTGCTGCACTGTGCAGCACGCATACAAAGTGTAAAAAGCTTTCCCTTGTGTTGAGCATAGTATTTTTTACAGGAAGGGTATCCTTCTTGTACAAAACCCATGCTGGACTGACAAACACACCCCAGAGCTATGGCGCTAAGGTGTGGGCATGGCGCATGGCAGCTGTAATCAGCGCCGGCGCAAGAGAAAGAGGAGGAGAGAGCCATGTCTTTGAAGATATGATACTCATCTGTATGACACAAGCAACTCAGACTGGCTGTTAATGACTGGTCTCCTAGAGTACAAAGGGCTTGCCTATGCAAGAAGGAGGGCTGGAGTGGTACAATAGTGGTCATTTATCCAGGAAGAAGTCAGAAACAGTTTCCAACACACAGGGTAGTCAGAAAAACTATTTCCTTTACAAAAACTAGTATCTCAGGAACTGATACCATTCTTCTCCAAAGCCACTCTAAAACTTTTGTTTGTGCTCCTAGCAGGAGGAAAAAGCAGTTGCAGCCCTGTAAGAGGTGAGGACTCCATTTTCATTAGAAAGGGGCTTGGAAGAGGGACAAAGCTCCTGCCGCTGGAGAAAGAGTAGGGCGATACAAAAGGGGATGATGGACGGAGTGTTTTGAGCAAATCAAACACTCACCCCATGTCACCTGATCTGGGTTTAATCCATCACCATTCTTTAGCTCACTCAGCCACCCCAGTTCAGACATGGCCATATGCAAATCAGTCTGACCCTGTGCCTCATGGGAACAGTCCAGCCCGAACTGCCAAGCCATGTCTTCCCTGGACCGGAAACAAGCATCCTGGGACCGGCTTCGGATTCATAATCCTCATCAGCCAGGCTATCTTGAATTCAGTGGCCAAGTGAGTAAGGGACTCACGTCTGAGCATACCCTGCCAGCTTAGGGCGAACAAAGCGATACAAAAGGGGATGATGGTCGGAGCGTTTTGAGCAAATCAAACACACACCCCCAGTCAACTGATCTGGGTTTAATCCATCACCATTCTTTAGCTCACTCAGCCACCCTTGTTCAGACATGGCCATATGCAAATCAGTCTGACCCTGTGCCTCATGGGAACAGTCCAGCCCGAACTGCCAAAGAGTAGGGCCAACTTTGATTAGGAAAGTTTGCAATGAATGGAGAAAGGAAGTGCTGCAAAAGGAATTTGAGGTTGTGCAGGAAAGTCAACAGGATTGGGTGTAGGAATTATCCAATAGCTGTTTAGTTCACAGGCTAAGACTTCCATCTCACCATAACCTCCTTATTCCTAGACATAGGAAGTAACAACTGGAATAAAGACAACTGCATGGCTGCTAAAGAAAAAATTGCCATGGATTTTTGCCTCCTGCTGGCATCCAGTAATGGAAAATGCTCTTCAACAGCTAGGTGGGAGCTCTACTGTTGGTGCAGTTCAAACACTAAAATCTAAATTGCTCCTATACCCAATTTAGGTCAGCTGACCACTGTGGACTGGACTTTGAGAGAGCCCTTGTACGAAAGTGCCCTTTTTTGACATAGTTAGCCCCCACATTTTTGATGGAACATGATGCGATTTTGACTGAAAGTGCACTGGGTCCCTGCTAACCAGGTCCCCAGTGCTAGATCTCCAACCTTAAACTGTACCTTTCTTCCACACTTGGCACAACTTCAGCCCCTTATGTGTCCCTTGTAAATAGTACCCCTGGTGCCTAGGGCATTGGAACTGGAGAGTGTGCACGAAGGCGGCACCATGTATTGTGCCGCCCTGGGGACCCCTCACCAAGATCATGCACACTGTCAGTGCAGGATGTGTGTCTTGGTGCAGAGAAAACTGAAGAGTCGACTTGGCAGACATCCATGTGTGCTGTGTACACTGTGGCAGGTCTTTCAGCCCTAAGGCAGGGTGCACTATTCCCCATGTGTGGACATATTTGCCTTAGTAGATATGACACTACAATCCCTAAGTCTATTCTTGGAAATTTTACGTGTACAAAGAACATGGGCTGGATACATGTCAGTATGAGTTTCCCAGCTCCATGATGGCTTCACTGCACCCACAGATGTTTGGTACAAAACATCTTGTCTTAATAAATCCTCACTGATGCAAGTGTTGGATTTGTTAATTGATAAACACAGAGGACACCATAGAGGTGTCCCATAGAGATGTCCCCTAAAAACTAATAGTGGGGTTATAGACTGGTCTCAGCCAGCCTGCCACCACAAGACATGTTTTCTGGCCTTGTGGGGTGGGACCCTTCGGTCTCAAAGGCCAGGAACAAAGCCTGCTCTTGGCGGGGGTGTTTCACACCTCCTCCAAGCAGAGGCTGCCATCCAGAGCAGGAAGCATCAAAGGAGATGATGCCTTTGAAATGCGACTCAGGCCTCTCCAGTTATTGGAGAATGCCAACCCCCTTTTCCTGACCCCACTCTTGGCAGGAGGACAAGTGGGAAAATGAGTATGATTAGGAGGTGTGCCCAACCAGCACCCCGTGGAGCAGGTGATGTGGACCCCACATTTCCAATTCCTCCATCTTGGGTTGGATAAAAGTAGCTTATCAAGGTCAGGGTTGTGCCCCTTCCCTCAGGAAGTGATTTCATAGAGGGTAAAGACACCCTAAACGTAGGTAGCCCATTGGCTAATACCTGTCACTCCCTTCAATACCCCTAAATTTAGTATTTAGGTGCCATTCCTCGACCCAGGTCATCATATGCTATAAATCTAAAGAAGAACTGGACAAAGAAGACCTTTTGAAGTTGAGAACATATTACCTGCTGCAGAGGTTTGGTGCAAAATCCTCCCTGTTGCTTCAAGACTCCACCATCATGGTGTGCTGCCTAATTCTCTACTATGAGGCCTCTAAGAACCCCAGAGAACCTCCAGACCTTCACTAATTGCCAAATAACTCTTTTGGAGTAGAGGAACTACTCACCTGCAGACCAGAGTCCTGCTTACTGACATGCCGCTCCCCAGCAATGCTGATAAAGCAGCTCCACCACAAATGGTACACTAGTTCTGTAGGATTGGACCTGTCTCTCCACTGGTTGTGAGGACACCAGGACCAACTGAAGCCATGCCAAAGCAATACCCGGGGTTCCGGACCCCCTGCAACCTACACCGAGACAAAGAGCCAAACCCAGACTCTAACTGCCCAGGACGTAAGCACCCATTCAGGGACATCAAGACCACAAAGACCTACACTGTGAGTGGCCTAGCTGTCCTGGCTCCGTCTCTGCAACCAGCCTGCGTCTGACTGGGAAGACAGCCTTGACGCACAGAGCCCTGACTAACCTGCTCTGCACCCAGCCCACCTGGCCTGGGTACCGATGAACCAGCTGTGCTCCTGTGCTCCTGAGGCCCTTGCTACCTAATGCCTCATTTGGGACCCTTCGGACCTACCTGTAATTTCCCTTGTGCAGCCTGTTTTGAGGTGCCCCCCTTCTTTGTAGCATGCTGGCTACCAATGACTCCAGTACCCTGTTGCAATCTGAATCAGGGACACTCCCTAAGATCTGCTGGTGGAACAATGGACCTGGGCTTGCCACTACCCTAAAACCAGAAGGCATACCCCGAGAACCACCTAGATGATTTTCTGTACATTTATGTATTTTTTCCCGTAGGAATGTAATGTGCATAATTGTGCACAACTGTGAGTTATTTTCCGAAGTTTGAAAATTCATAACAAAATAAGTACTTACATTTGAACAAATTTATTGGTCTGAAAAATTATATAAAATGAAGTGTCATTTTTGCAAATTGGTCTCAATTTATTCTTTGAGAGTGCATCTCATTTATTGCCTCCGTGATTACAACAAATGGTTAGCACTACTCTCTGCTAAGCCCAACAGCTTGCCCAAACTGCCACAAATAGAGCTTTAGTATTATCAACTTTTGCCTCTGTATACCAATCTGGGACTCACTGGACTCTCTAGACAGTGTACTTATTTTTAGTGCACTAAATAGAGAGCCAGCTTTTTACAGCCGTGTCTAGAGAAATACCTTATGCCTAGAAGCCTGCCCTGAGAACAAGAGGGTTCTAGGACTGAATAGAAGAACATGCTATGCACTGAGAATTGTTTTCACCTTTGGAGGACCTGGACAAATTACAGAAGCTTCCCTCGCTCACAAACTTAGCCAGGTGTAAAAAAAGAAGTGCTAACCGCGGTTAGCGCTGCTTTTTGTATCACTTTTTTTTATCACTTTTTTTATCGCTAACAGGATTAGCGAAATCCTTGATAATAAGAGAAAATGTGGCTTAACAACATTTCTCCTATTATTTTTCTCTGGAACGCCCCCTTTGCATCTCATTAGAGATGCAAGGGGAAGTGTAGAGAAAAAGGGTGCTAACATGCAAATTTGCGTGTTAGCACCCTGTTGCTGATAGGGAGATCATTTTATCTCCGCTTTCTTGGCTTTTAAAGCCAAAAAAGCGGAGATAAATCCCTTGATAATATGCCCCTTTGTTTTTTGCTGTGTTTGTACTGCTGTTTCTACTGAAGATGTTTCATTTCAGTTTTCCTGCAACATCAAAATATACCTGTCGTATTATAACTACCTACAGTGAACAGTGTGCCGTGTCTTCATTTTAAATAAATTGTAATGTGGACAAGTACACCATCAGAAAGTGCTCTGCAATTATTCAATTCAAAAACACAAGGATTTTCTAATGGCATACAACTCGAGCCTGCACTTAGTTGCTCTCAATTATCCCTTCTCTTCATTGAGACGGTACCTGCTGGGTGAGTTAGTCTTAGCACTTTATTAATAGTGAAATGCCTAGTGTGAATAATAACAGTTAAAATAAAATAGCAGATTTCTAACATTGTGCTGCAACGTTCTAGTGTAATTATGTTTGATTTAAGAAGCATATTACTTTTTGATTATCATAATATCGTATAAAAAGTTTTTGCTGACACGGTAATAACACAAGCCAAACTCTACAATCACATATGGCTCACACCCGATTGCATACAAATGACTGAATGAACTTCATTTAAATGCACAAATATAAACATGCAAATATGTTCTTATCTTAACCTCCAACCCACTTCGTAGGACTTCTTTTTAGCTCCAAACATTGTATAACACTTCAAAGATGAACTTAAAACATAGCTAATAAGTGCAGGCAAATGAGTAAATTGCAACAACATATAAAGGGGCATATTATCAAGGACAATCGATTCACGAGAGGAATGATGGCAATAGGTGACTGGATGGCCACGAATTGTCTGAAACTCAATTCAGAAAAAACTGAAGTGGTCATCTTCGGTCACCTCTCCCCGGGCTGGTCACCTGTCTGGTGGCCAACATCTTTCAGTCCCCCACCGAGTCCAGCTAGCAAAGTGAGAAATCTAGGCGTCATCTTCGATGCTGGCCTCAATTTTATGGCACATGCGAATAAAACTGCGGCTTCAGCTCATATGAAATTGAGAATGATTAGGAAAATACTACCTTTCCTACCGAACACGGCCGGGAAAACACTGGTCAGCTCACTAGTCCTGTCCTCCTTGGACTATTGTAACGCTCTATTCTTAAATGCCCAAGTCCGAGTGACAAATAAGATGCAGTCAATCCAAAATGCAGCCGCACGAATGCTGGCTGGGATCCCCAAGTTCGCACCAGTTACAAACATCATTAGGAATCTCCATTGGCTCCCGATACGCAGCCGTATTAAATTCAAATCGCTGTGTATTGTTTACAAGTCACTCAATAATCAAGGTCCCCACTTTCTCAAACAGAATCTTCTCCATCATGTCCCAACCCGATCTCTTCGTTCCTCTATTCAGAACCTCTTGGCTGTGCCTCGCACTAGAACAGTCAACTGGGGCGACAGGCGTTTCCTGGTTGCCGCCCCTAGACTCTGGAACACCCTTCCTGCACATATCCGAGCAAGTCCCTCCCTGTTCACATTCCGCAAACAGCTAAAGACGTGGTTATTTGACCAATAGCCTTGTATATCTTCTTTACCCCAGTTGCTGATCCATCCCTTAATTAGCGCCGAGACGCCCACGGGTATTCGCCGCGCTCTACAAATGTCAATAAATAAATGAATAAAAAATAAATAAATAAGGACCGGTGTTAAAATTATCGCCATTACTCGGCAGGAAACTGCCGATAAAACGGCGATAATGGGCTTGATAATACGCCCTTGTTAATACCCATAGAAGCCCATGTTAACTTCTGAACATGGGCTTCTATGGGAATTAAGAAGGGCATATTATCAAGCGCATTATCACCGTTTTATCGGCAGTTTCCTGCCGATAAAACAGCGATAATTTTAACACTGGTCCTTGATAATATGCCCCAAAGTTTGTTAAGGAAAAGGTCACCTTCACCCAATTAGCTCCATACAGTATGTAAAGTTAGGGCACAACTTTCTTCTCTGAAACCACTATAGTCTTGACACTAAAGTACTTTTTACCTATCCTACAATTTCTGTTGCAATAATACCGCACTAGAGAAATTCAGTATTTTCCAGTCTCAGTATTCCAACACATTTCTAATTTTTTGCAGCTTGGAATGGAGAACACCTTTGCATGTATTGGGCAGAAATGCATTGCAAAACTCTGAATATTGCTGTGTTTTGATGTACGTTTTTCATCTGATTTTTTCCTGAGACAACTATGCAAGAACAATTACACAATGCGGTAATGTACTCCCTTTTAATCCCCCCGGTGCCTCAGCACTCTGTGGATTCACACAGGCGATCACAACATGCCCCCTGTGTGCATGCACACCAGTTCCTGCACTGCATGGACTGAATAGTCCGTGCAGTGCAGGAACTCTTTTCGGTGTTCCCATTTCGGTGCTCGTTTTTAGAGGCGCCGCCGTGGGAACGCCCCAAAAAAATTTGACACACAGGAGGAAACTCTCTGTCTGGTGGTCTGACCACGGCTTTGGCGGTGAGGCAGTAGGGCGAACCCAACGTTGCACCACCAATCTCGTAATCGGGGTGATAGGGACCTATTTATCAAAAAGTCACACAGGGAAGCAAGCAACCTTGATTTGCTGTGTGAAACAGAAAGGGCAGGAATAACCGAATTATACGCCACATTCCTATATTTTCCCAGTGCTGGAGCACAATGTGCTGCCTAGCGCCAATGCCGTATATACTAGGGGGTCCCAGTGAACCATTATTCGTTTCTTCAAATTAATCAACAAAAACAATCAAGAAAAAATCATCAAATTATCACTTAGAGCACACTGTTATTTAATCACAATGAGCTAGCTTCACTGTTCATTGAAGGCAATATTAATAACAATATCTTAGCAAAAGTGCCCCAGGGAGAGCAAGGAGATAGTGATGTGATAAAGTGAGGGAGGATTTGGGATGTGCAGCGTGAATAAAATACAGACACAATATATATTGGTAATTTACAATACAAAAATCATTGGCTTCAGAGCCCTGAGCCAAGCAATCAAAAAATTGATATCCAAAAAGGGCAGTCCAAAATCATGTATGTGACGCTGTTACTTAATAACCAGAATAGGGGTGGCGTCAACTGATCTAAAAGAAAGTAGCCGTCAACGTTTCAACCCCAAAACTACAACTGTAGGCGTTCCTTAGCGCCTCACGCCGGGGTCTTCATCAGGACACAAGGGAGAGGGACCCAGGGGGGCACAGGTTGTTCTGTAAGAATTAAAAACCATATGTCAATGCCGGCACCTGTGCACCATGGTGCAATGGTGGCTGCGTTGTAAGCAGGATTGTTTTCGTGCAGAAAGGGGCACCGCCCTGTAAAAAACACAATCCACTGAGGCATTGTTTTCTTTCAATGTGTGCTGCAGAATTCAGCACGCACTTAGAAAGAGGAAAAAACAAAGAGAAATAAAGATGTTTCTCCTTATTATGCCTCACCTGGGGAGGCATAGCAGTTTTGGTTCATTCCCAGGTCTAACACTTCGAAAAATGCATTAAAATCCATGGGTGTTACATGGGAACACTCACACACCACAGGAACGCTTCCCCGGGGAAGAGTAATGCAACGCAGTCATTTGCATCCTGACATAGTCTAGTGTCAACGGAGGACCTGTAATCACAATGCTTCCAGATGCTTTATTGTGTGAATACCATAATTCCTTCACCCCACCACAAATCATGAATTCTCTTTTCCCCCTTTTTATGGTGAGTCTCTTCTACAGCACCTCACTTCTTACACTCTCAGTAGCCCGCCTAATCCCATCTCACGAACACTGAATTAAACCCATCTCTAACAATCCTATACTGCATGTGACCTTTCTCACTATGGGCCAGATGTACAAAGTCCTATTGTAAGAAAGCTTAAAAGCTTACACCCATTAAGAAGGGATTCCCGGTGGCTCGCAAACCGACCTACCTCATGAATATTAATGAGCTAGGCTGCAGTTTGCAACCCATTATAAATGAAGGCCCTCACAGGAATGGTGGCCTTCTGGGGTCAGCAGACAACCATGTCAGTAATTATTTTTAAATAAAGCAATATCCTTTTTTTACATGAAGCCCATTTTCCTTAATGATAAACCGGATGCATTCAACAAAAGAAAATGAAACGTTTTAGTTTCATTTTTTAAGAGTAGGCATGTGTCCATGGGAGTGGACCACTGTGTGCTCTTAAAATTTATTTTGTTGAACATTCTCATTGTGGATCATGGGGACCCATTCCCATTTTTTAATGGTTACCACCTCCTTGCAGATGTCAGTACAAACGAATTAAGGTCACAAAACATCCTTACATACCACTGTGATTCAGAATTAGTAAGGGATGCCCTAAATATGCCCCTTCAAACTACTAATTCAGTGAACCAAATTGTGATTCAGTAACAAGTTACCAAATCGCAGTTTGCAATATGCATATTAGTAATTGCTTTTTTTTGGTTAGGTCTGCGAATCAGCCCGTTTCCAACCACAAAAACGTTTGTACATATGCCCCGAAATTCTTCTAGTAATCCTGTTTGTGTCCTCTTCCTTTTTTCTAAGCAGTTGGCCACAGAAATCCACATTTCCATATTTTGCCTCTATTCAAATACTCCATCATTTGTCTTAGTTCCCTATTTAATCTATGTTGTACTTTTCACCCCTCATTTTCGAATTTTCATGCAGTTCCCAACCCAAGAAAGATTTTGATTAGTTCTCCTGTATCATTCATGATTTGCTTTCCCCTTCTCTCTTTTACTTCATGTTTTGTTCTCTCCTTTTCTCTAACACAGAGGGGCAGATTTACAAACGCCTTGCGCCACATTTGCGTCACTCTTAACATGGGAAAAGTGACACAAAAGTGGCGCAAGGGGCTTGTAAATCTGCCCCAGAATATCCAAGTCACTGCATTCATCTGCTCTTTGCTTTATTCCACAGTCATATTCACATAGTTCACCCCCTCTTCCCTAACGTATGCTTTGTTTTCAACCAGTGGTTAATAAGTAAATGTAAATTCGTGTCAGGAGGCCGCTTGCACAAGCCCATTTCTCCTGATGGTGCAGCATAAAACAGAACCAACTACTAACCATGAAAGTAGTGAAAAAGGCTGTGGTGTGATGGCCAGAGCTGCTGATGTCAGAGCTGGAGAACCAGTTTCAAGTCTCGGTGTCGGCTCAACATCCTGTGATTCTGTGCAAATCGCTTAATCTCCCCCTAAATTAATGTGCCTTATCTGCTGCTCATGAAAAGCACTGGTGCTGATGACTAAGTGCTGGTGCTGAGCACCGGAAACCACTGGCTCAAATAAACACTGGTTTCAACATGAATCTATTTTGAGATGTGCCTATGCTCTTTCTCTTTTCTCTTGCATGATTCAGTCTCATTTATTGCCGCCCGTAAATTAACACTGTGGTGGATGCCAGTCCAGACAAAAGGATGTATAGGTGTTGACACAAGTATTATTACCTAGCGATCGTGACTCCTTGCATCAGGTATCCAGTTTTCTCTTGAGGATTGTTTGTTTTTCGAACAGAACACTTGGGGTTAGATCTACTAAGCTTTTGTGCTGTGTTTGCGTCACAAAAGTGACGCAAAACAATGCAAAATCTTTTTTTTAATTTACTTTCCAGAGCTAAACTTGTTTAGCGCTGGAAATAACGTAAAAGTAATGCAAAGCAGCCCATTGGGGTGCTTCGAGTTACTTTGTGCCATGGCACCGTACCAAGGGCGGTGCAAGGGTGTTCCCATGCAGCCATCCAAGGTTTCCCACACTAAACCCAATTTACTAATCACAGTCGATTGGGTTTAGCGTGGGAAACCTGCGCCCTTTTTCACAAGGCGCAAGGAAGCAGAAATTATTTCATTTCTCCTTCCTTTTCCGACTTTGTATGCGTGCTGCACTGTGCAGCACGCATACAAAGTGTAAAAAGCTTTCCCTTGTGTTGAGCATAGTATTTTTTACAGGAAGGGTATCCTTCTTGTACAAAACCCATGCTGGACTGACAAACACACCCCAGAGCTATGGCGCTAAGGTGTGGGCATGGCGCATGGCAGCTGTAATCAGCGCCAGCGCAAGAGAAAGAGGAGAAGAGAGCCATGTCTTTGAAGATATGATACTCATCTGTTCCCTCCCTGTCGCACAATGCAGCACTGCATCGCGGGGGGCTGAGCTGCGTTGCGTGACTTTTTTGCAAATCTCCCCCTTCGTCCTTGATTTCAGACTCTACATGAATCTAAAACTGTGCATATGATTAACACGTTTTGAAAGTATTAAGATGTTTTTTTCCTATTTGATCAGTTCTTGTGACCTATCTCAAGCCTAGAAAAAGCCCTATGCCTGTGCACCAGCAGATAGGGCAAAACACTTGTTGGCTGATAACAAAGATAAATAACCAAACAAAACCTCAACTGAAGGATATGTAATGAGATCTTGTCATTACCCAGATGTATATACTTAGTATTGAAGTGATTTGTGCTCAAATACTCAATAAGGGAGATTCTGTAGCTGCAGTTATAAAAAAAATGTACGGTTAAACTATCCAGCACAGTGTTAAATTCCCAATCAACTAGGTTTATGGCACATACCTAGATTTGATGCACAAACAAGCACTACCTGTAAAAATAAATGTGTCTTTGGCAGATGTGGCATTTAAACCAATAGCCCTTCACCTTTTTTTACAATATACTCTAAACTGGTTGACCTAATTGCCTTACTGAACTTCCCAGTAAAGACTTGGTAGGCTTGCGCAGGAGTTCCACCAATGATGTGGAAGTTAAATAACACATGTGGGCTCCAGTATTTTATTACACCACCTACATTTATGACCAAAGTTCATGACTCCAGAGAGCACTGTTGTGCTGTGGCAAGACTGCAGCTTAAAATCACTACAATATAACAGGTAAAGGAATAGTCATTGGCCATGTTAGAAAACATACTTTTATATATTAAAGTCACTCCAAAAGTGTAGCTTCTAAACCCATAATACCCATAATACTGGGTGCTTAATGGAAATGTGCTAGATATTAAAGAAAAGTAAGTTCAGCAGTGAACTGTTGCACAAATTAGTGTGTCACTGTGTAGGTAAAGATACGTTTTTCACGAGAAGTCTAGTTATTAATGAAAGCTACTTTTCTTGAAAAATAACAGACCTTTCAAACATGGGTATTTTCTGTTGGCTATTAAATATGTAATTGAATGTTAAAAGTTGATTTTGTTGTGTTACCAAGAACAAACTGGTTCAAGGAGAATTGTTTCTAGTTGCCCTGCCCAATATATGACACATGCAACTCAGACTGGCTGTTAATGACTGGTCTCCTAGAGTACAAAGGGCTTGCCTATGCAAGAAGGAGGGCTGGAGTGGTACAATAGTGGTGATTTATCCAGGAAGAAGTCAGAAACAGTTTCCAACACACAGGGTAGTCATAAAAACTATTTCCTTTACAAAAACTAGTATCTCAGGAACTGATACCATTCTTCTCCAAAGCCACTCTAAAACTTTTGTTTGTGCTCCTAGCAGGAGGAAAAAGCAGTTGCAGCCCTGTAAGAGGTGAGGACTCCATTTTCATTAGAAAGTGGCTTGGAAGAGGGACAAAGCTCCTGCCGCTGGAGAAAGAGTAGGGCGATACAAAAGGGGATGATGGACGGAGCGTTTTGAGCAAATCAAACACTCACCCCATGTCACCTGATCTGGGTTTAATCCATCACCATTCTTTAGCTCACTCAGCCACCCCAGTTCAGACATGGCCATATGCAAATCAGTCTGACCATGTGCCTCATGGGAACAGTCCAGCCCGAACTGCCAAGCCATGTCTTCCCTGGACCGGAAACAAGCATCCTGGGACCGGCTTCGGATTCATAATCCTCATCAGCCAGGCTATCTTGAATCCAGTGGCCAAGTGAGTAAGGGACTCACGTCTGAGCATACCCTGCCAACTTAGGGCGAACAAAGCGATACAAAAGGGGATGATGGTCGGAGCGTTTTGAGCAAATCAAACACACACCCCCAGTCAACTGATCTGGGTTTAATCCATCACCATTCTTTAGCTCACTCAGCCACCCTTGTTCAGACATGGCCATATGCAAATCAGTCTGACCCTGTGCCTCATGAGAACAGTCCAGCCCGAACTGCCAAAGAGTAGGGCCAACTTTGATTAGGAAAGTTTGCAATGAATGGAGAAAGGAAGTGGTGCAAAAGGAATTTGAGGTTGTGCAGGAAAGTCAACAGGATTGGGTGTAGGAATTATCCAATAGCTGTTTAGTTCACAGGCTAAGACTTCCATCTCACCATAACCTCCTTATTCCTAGACATAGGAAGTAACAACTGGAATAAAGACAACTGCATGGCTGCTAAAGAAAAAATTGCCATGGATTTTTGCCTCCTGCGCGCATCCAGTAATGGAAAATGCTCTTCAACAGCTAGGTGGGAGCTCTACTGTTGGTGCAGTTCAAACACTAAAATCTAAATTGCTCCTATACCCAATTTAGGTCAGCTGACCACTGTGGACTGGACTTTGAGAGAGCCCTTGTACGAAAGTGCCTTTTTTGACATAGTTAGCCCCCACATTTTTGATGGAACATGATGCGATTTTGACTGAAAGTGCACTAGGTCCCTGCTAACCAGGTCCCCAGTGCTAGATCTCCAACCTTAAACTGTACCTTTCTTCCACACTTGGCACAACTTCAGCCCCTTATATGTCCCTTGTAAATAGTACCCCTGGTGCCTAGGGCATTGGAACTGGAGAGTGTGCACGAAGGCGGCAGCATGTATTGTGCCGCCCTGGGGACCCCTCACCAAGATCATGCACACTGTCAGTGCAGGCTGTGTGTCTTGGTGCAGAGAAAACTGAAGAGTCGACTTGGCAGACATCCCTGTGTGCTGTGTACACTGTGGCAGGTCTTACAGCCCTAAGGCAGGGTGCACTATTCCCCATGTGTGGACATATTTGCCTTAGTAGATATGACACTACAATCCCTAAGTCTATTCTTGGAAATTTTACGTGTACAAAGAACATGGGCTGGATACATGTCAGTATGAGTTTCCCAGCTCCATGATGGCTTCACTGCACCCACAGATGTTTGGTACAAAACATCTTGTCTTAATAAATCCTCACTGATGCAAGTGTTGGATTTGTTAATTGATAAACACAGAGGACACCATAGAGGTGTCCCATAGAGATGTCCCCTAAAAACTAATAGTGGGGTTATAGACTGGTCTCAGCCAGCCTGCCACCACAAGACATGTTTTCTGGCCTTGTGGGGTGGGAGCCTTCGGTCTCAAAGGCCAGGAACAAAGCCTGCTCTGGGCAGGGGTGTTTCACACCTCCTCCAAGCAGAGGCTGCCATCCAGAGCAGGAAGCATCAAAGGAGATGATGCCTTTGAAATGCGACTCAGGCCTCTCCAGTTATTGGAGAATGCCAACCCCCTTTTCCTGACCCCACTCTTGGCAGGAGGACAAGTGGGAAAATGAGTATGATTAGGAGGTGTGCCCAACCAGCACCCCGTGGAGCAGGTGATGTGGACCCCACATTTCCAATTCCTCCATCTTGGGTTGGATAAAAGTAGCTTATTAAGGTCAGGGTTGTGCCCCTTCCCTCAGGAAGTGATTTCATAGAGGGTAAAGACACCCTAAACGTAGGTAGCCCATTGGCTAATACCTGTCACTCCCTTCAATACCCCTAAATTTAGTATTTAGGTGCCATTCCTCGACCCAGGTCATCATATGCTATGGATCTAAAGAAGAACTGGACAAAGAAGACCTTTTGAAGTTGAGAACATATTACCTGCTGCAGAGGTTTGGTGCAAAAACCTCCCTGTTGCTTCAAGACTCCACCATCATGGTGTGCTGCCTAATTCTCTACTATGAGGCCTCTAAGAACCCCAGAGAACCTCCAGACCTTCACTAATTGCCAAATAACTCTTTTGGAGTAGAGGAACTACTCACCTGCAGACCAGAGTCCTGCTTACTGACATGCCGCTCCCCAGCAATGCTGATAAAGCAGCTCCACCACAAGTGGTACACTAGTTCTGTAGGATTGGACCTGTCTCTCCACTGGTTGTGAGGACACCAGGACCAACTGAAGCCATGCCAAAGCAATACCCGGGGTTCCGGACCCCCTGCAACCTACACCGAGACAAAGAGCCAAACCCAGACTCCAACTGCCCAGGACGTAAGCACCCATTGAGGGACATCAAGACCACAAAGACCTACACTGTGAGTGGCCTAGCTGTCCTGGCTCCGTCTCTGCAACCAGCCTGCGTCTGATTGGGAAGACAGCCTTGACGCACAGAGCCCGGCTGACTAACCTGCTCTGCACCCAGCCCACCTGGCCTGGGTACCGATGAACCAGCTGTGCTCCTGTGCTCCTGAGGCCCTTGCTACCTAATGCCTCATTTGGGACAATTCGGACCTACCTGTAATTTCCCTTGTGCAGCCTGTTTTGAGGTGCCCCCCTTCTTTGCAGCATGCACTATGACTCCAGTACCCTGTTGCAATCTGAATCAGGGACACTCCCTAAGATCTGCTGGTGGAACAATGGACCTGGGCTTGCCACTACCCTAAAACCAGAAGGCATACCCCGAGAACCACCTAGATGATTTTCTATACATTTATGTATTTTCTCCCTTAGGAATGTAATGTGCATAATTGTGCACAACTGTGAGTTATTTTCCGAAGTTTGAAAATTCATAACAAAATAAGTACTTACATTTGAACAAATTTATTGGTCTGAAAAATTATATAAAATGAAGTGTCATTTTTGCAAATTGGTCTCAATTTATTCTTTGAGAGTGCATCTCATTTATTGCCTCCGTGATTACAACAAATGGTTAGCACTACTCTCTGCTAAGCCCAACAGCTTGCCCAAACTGCCACAAATAGAGCTTTAGTATTATCAACTTTTGCCTCTGTATACCAATCTGGGACTCACTGGACTCTCTGGACAGTGTACTTATTTTTAGTGCACTAAATAGAGAGCCAGCTTTCTACAGCCGTGTCTAGAGAAATACCTTATGCCTAGAAGCCTGCCCTGAGAACAAGAGGGTTCTAGGACTGAATAGAAGAACATGCTATGCACTGAGAATTGTTTTCACCTTTGGAGGACCTGGACAAATTACAGAAGCTTCCCTCGGTTTCCCCCAGCAGCCAAGAAATGCAGTTGTGCCCTAGATCTTTTTTCTGCAAAAAAACGCTTCACCTGGATCTATTGGTAAAGGTTTCTGGCGTTGTGTGCTTTCAGTAACTTTCTCAATCGCTGTATCAAAAACAGGGCTGTAGAGGCTTTTTGCCAGCAGCCTACGCTTATTTAGGGCCCTAAATATTTCAACAGAAAGCCTGACCTATTTCTTCTTCTTGCCGCCAACACAATACAAAACTATGTAGAGCCAAATACTGTGTGTTTTATTCCCCAGCCTACTTATTTTCTTTTTGACAACCTGCTACTTAGATCAAAGAAGGCACCCAAAAATGTATGGTACCCCCCACACAAGGTTCTGGAATGTCTAACTATCCTATTCACTTTGTAGTATTATGCCAGCTCTCGCCTGCATGTTCCTGCTCTCACCTTTCCATTGTCAATGCCCCACACTTATCTCCTATGTGAAGTGGCATTCTTCAACATGCATCTGAGTCTCCATCCTCTTCCAGATCCCTCTCACATCTGTAGAGTCCATTGTTTGATGCTTTCATTTAAATGTTGAATTAATCGCCTTTCTCGAACTTTAGTGTTTACTACACTCTCTTATAAACATTGGGCCTCAGGTTCCTCTTTCACCAGTTTTATGACTTGGTATCCTTCCTCGAAAAGAATCGCACACCTCTTTCATTCGACTTACAGCACACTGATTCCCCTCACTTGTTTGTCCTTTAGGACCTTATTTGGAGGATGAATGTTTGCCAAACATAGGTAAATGCCTGTTCTGGCTTCCTCTTGATTTCCCCGCCTCACTCAGAGCTCTGGCAATGATAACTTTCCTGAGCGCCTGCTATCTCTGCCAGTGAAAAAAGCATAGGTACACCCAATACTGGTTACAGAATTTTTTCTGAGTGATCATCCTATTTTGGTTGCTCTTACTTATATCAAACTTGCCGGTAGTTTTCCTGGCTGAGACACCTGTAAAAAAAGCTTTTTTATGACACTGGAAAAAATCTCTCAGCAAAAGGGAACATTTCTTTCTGAAGAAAGTCTGCCTCTTTGGTGAACTTTCATTAGAAAAAAAACATAGATATATCAGCCATGTTGCCAGAGCAGATTTGAAGTCACTGCTTTTTACTGGCTGTGGCTTCTGTTATGGAGGCAGGAGCCTCTTTGGAGACAAAAATGCCACCGAACGGTTGATAAAGGGTTGAGGGTTCTCCATAGATTGGGTGAGGGATTCTGTACCTCTACCACTTCAGCTAAATTTGACTGGCCTCCCAATCCCTAAAGTCATTTTATTAATCATTCCGTGATCTAATGCTTGCTCTTTTCCACGTAGTGCTTTTCTCCCTTCTCTCAAGTGGCAAATAACTACGTCTCATCTTTTCAATATGGTGCAGCTCAAATACCTCTTTACCCTAACTCCTGTCTTTTCTCATCTCTCTTCAAATGTTCTCTCTCCCTTCTTTCATTTGTCTTCTGAATCAATCTGCTCTCTTGTCTGTCTTTCATCTCACTCTCCTCCTCATCCATCAATTGCTATGTTTTACTCTCTCATTCATCTTGTTTTCATCCCCTTGTCTCTATCACAGTTTTTTATCCCATCCGTTTTTATAATTTACTGTGTGTTTTTTCCCTCTCTCTCATCGGAGATGCTCAGGTATTACCCTGTCAGATACATCAAGATTATTAGGGTTACTACCGTTATCCTGCGCTTGTATAACGGGTGAGGTGCGCATAACAGGTGGTAAGGGATCACTACTCAATCCTAGTGACTGTCGCCTATCACTATTGATTTTGTTGACAACCTTAACTAAGTAGTTGTCCAAGGTACCAGGCGTATGTAGAGCATTATGTTTAGACATATTTTTAAAATAAACTAGTTAAACACAAATATCCAAAGACCGAATAATGCTTCTCATGAATTGCACAGTATACACTAAACCGCCAGCTAGTGGCTCAGTTCCTTAGATAAAATAAAAACAACAACAACAGTTTTGCAAGTTCCAGATATGAGGTAAAGTCTCACTGTATGTAGAGTAGGGTGCCACGTCAATGTCTTTAGGCCAGGGTCTCTGGCCCAGCCCTGCCTCGTTCTGTCCCGGACTGTCACAGACTGTCCGCCCTTTGTCCGGGCTTCGTCCGGCGACTGCCCGCGCGTGTCCCACGACACGGAGAGAAGCCCTCAGTTATATGTGCCTCCAGGCGCATAGCATGCACAGGCGGCTTCCGGCCGCAAAGGCTGGTGGTGTCTGTAGTCCCCAACTGCGGCCGCGCTCCGGTGAAAGTGAGCTGCGGCGGCGGGGAGGCTGCTAGCACGATGTGCGGGCAAAAGGGCACAGGAGCAGGCACCAGAAATGCCCCCAGGGAACACAAGGGCGCCGCAACAGGTTTTCTGCCAGATACGCCCCCCGCTCCACCGAGAGAACCCCCAGTTATATGCGCCTCCAGGCGCGTAGCATGCACAGGCGGCTTCCGGCCGCGAAGGCTGGTGGTGTCTGTAGTCCCCAACTGCGGCCGCGCTCTGGCGAAAGTGAGCTGCGGCGGCGGGGAAGCTGCTAGCACGATATGCGGGCAAAAGGGCACAAGAGCAGGCACCAGAAATGCCCCCAGGGAACACAAGGGCACCGCAACAGGTCTCCGCCAGATACGACCCCCGCTCCACCGAGAGAAGCCTTCAGTTATATGCGCCTCCAGGCGCGTAGCATGCACAGGCGGCTTCCGGCCGCAAAGGCTGGTGGTGTCTGTAGTCCCCAACTGCGGCTGCACTCCGGTGAAAGTGAGCTGCGGCGGCGGGGAGGCTGCTAGCACGGTGTGCGGGCAAAAGGGCACAGGAGCAGGCACCAGAAATGCCCCCAGGGAACACAAGGGTGCCGCAACAGGTCTCTGCCAGCTCTCTCATCGGTGCTGTCCTGTTATTTTATCTCTTACACACCGTGCTGGATGTTGTCTCTTATCTGTAACATTCAACAATGCCCTCTCTCATCACATTAATGCTTCAGTCCAATGACTAAACCGCAATCTGCTGGACACCCTTCTTTTAGTTAGATTTAGCTTTTCACACTTTTGCCTCCCACCGTGTATCTAGATCTTTAATTGATATTTATTCTAGCATACCTCCATCAAGCACTCACTACACTCCTCCCTTATTGCAATTTTACATGACACTTCTCTCACGTGCAACTTCTTTCTGCCTCAATTCTCTCACTCCTCACATGTCCATATGTGCTATTATTGGCTTGCAAAACTAATGTGTGTCTCTGGCCTCTCAGTCATTCAGCATTCCTCTTCTGGAAAGTAGCATTTGTATAGCTATGCACTTGCTCACTCCTTAAGATTTGTCCCTCTCAATGACTTTTACTTTGGTCTCTGCTCATAGCCTTCATATTTATAGCCCTTTACTGATCATTTTGTGATCCCTACAATCACCCGTTGGTAGAAATTGGATTTCTGGTTGGCTAAGGTTTGCGCCAAAGCCAGGCCGAAACCACCACTCTAGTCAGGGCAAGGGAGTTACACGCTGAAGATAACCCCTATAATTTGATAAGGGACCTGAAGCCAATCACTCCCAGGCCCAACCCGAAATTAGGGAAGCCCTCCCTGTAACCACCCTCCAACAATCTCAGTCCCCCGGATCTCTGTGACCACCCAAACTAATGCTTTTAGCTTTGGGGATTCGGTTCAAGTAGGGGCGGACCGGTAGATTCTCACCTTGGGAAATACTCGAAAATCTTAGATGAACCCTGTGCTGGCCAGACTTAATTCTATTGATCAAAGGCTACAAACTATCAAACAGCTCACCGGGGAGATGACGAACCATTTTAAATTAGCCTCGATTGCACAGCAGGGTATTGATGTAGGAGGCGGGGGGCTACCCCTAGTGCCCGATCCCCCACCCATCATAAATTCGGTCCCAGCAAACATTGTACCGACAGCCCCAGCGCCAACGGTTCAAGCAAGGGTATTTTCATCTAGTAAAAGCGGTGTGGGCCGGGAGAAGGCAGAGAGGCCCACTGCAGTGGAGGGCCGCTCAAAGTGGAGCAATATAGTCAACCTGCCCCCGGAGGCGGCTCCCCTAGAAGTGGTACTAACTGGAGTCCCCGAGCTCAACGGCCCTACTTCTGAATCGTTCTCTTCCCTGAAAAATAAAGTGGTTAGTTGGCTGAACGTCCATAGACCCCTTCCTCCTCATCAGGCATCCGAAATTGTTATGGTCAGAAGGGTCCCCTGGGTGGGTCCAACAACCAAAAACATGAAGGGCGACTGTGTCCTGGTTAACTTCAGGAACACAGGGACAGTATCACTCATCTGTAACTGGGTGGGTGTTACTGTCGGTACCAAAATTCAGCCCCGCCCATTATCTTTTTTCTACCCACCCCCAAGTAATCAAGATGATATGGGATGTGAACAAGGGTGGACTAGGGTGGGTGCTAGGACCCATATCGGAGGGTCTGTATATAATCCTTACATTGTCCCTGTGCCTGTTAATTATCTCCATGACAATATGTTCAGCTCTCTCTGACCAGGTCGATTGACCCTATACTGATAAATCACTGGGGGGACCTGATGGTTTAAAAAGCCATAAAAATGTACAGCCCATTCCATCAGAGGGGAGAGGGATGAACATAGAACGGGGGAAAGTGCAGGTGGTACCCAATCCTCGACCTGAAACGGGAGTTAACTCCTCTAATATAGTGCTTATGCCAACTGGGGTGGAATTCCACTCTATGTCAACCCCTAAGGCAGATATTGGTAATCAACGCTCAAAATTCTGTCATGGAATATTGCAGGGTTATGTAATAAACTGGCCTGCTTAGAGTGGGGTACCTTTATTGACACGAATGATGTTTGCCTCCTGCAGGAAAGGTGGGCAAGAGAGGAGCAACACAGGTTCGGTTTTGCTTCCTTCTCTATACCCGCAAAGTGGGAGGGGAAGGGGAGGCCTTCGGGGGGGGGCTAACAATCTGGGTGAAAACCCATCTGGGCTGTAGTGTCAGGTCAATAGAGACCAGATCGGAGGATGTACAATGTATTATACTGGAATGGCCTGATGACTCCAAACTCGCTCTGGTCAATGTTTTTTCTAGACCAGTTAGCATTACAGCGGAGTCAAAAACCATAGAAGAGCTCTCTGTGTTTTTAACTGGTATTCCCCAGGGGGCCACCTGTGTGTTAGGTAGTGACTTTAATTCCCACTTTGAGCCACTGGCAGATTTGCTGGACGGCGCAATTTTGGAAGAGGACAATTACTGGAAAATTCGTCCGGTGGTGGGTCCCCCGCTCAAGTCATGGGCACCGCTGGCGTTGCAAATTTTTGCCCTGACTTTAACCCACTCAATAAGGGCATGCAACGGCCACGTAATCTCGGATATGCCCGCTAAGTATACTTATAATAAGCCTGCTCATGAGGCTCACCTGAACTACATATTTGTTGAGGCCTGTGCGTGGCACAAGTTCATTGATTTTAAGGTGGAACCCAGGGGTGAAAGTGATCATAACCCTCTGATCCTTGATTTCCTCTCATCTGGTTGTCCCAAAGATAGACAAAACGGATGGAGTGGTCCAGTCAATCGGGCACTCCTTACTAGTAATAGAAGAAGAATCAGATGGGACAAAGCAGTAACTCGCCCTGAGCTAGTGGCTGAAATATATGCTCAAGTAGCCACAGCACTAGAAGCAATAGTCCAACTGGCAGCAGAACTCCCCTCTGCCGCAGCAATTTCCAAGCTTGGGACCCTGCATCAGGAACTAACCGTTGGCCTAGCGGAGATCCTTAACCCTGTGGGAAAAGGGAAAAAACAGGCAAAAATTTTGCCTGGTTTAACCCGGCATGTAGAAGGGCGAAATCAGAGCTTCTCAGTGCTTTGAAGCAAAACCACAATAGTGCTCTGATTAAAGCAAAGAGGGCCGCTTACAAGAAGTTCATACATCATGCCAAAGCCGAGTGGGAGGCGGATCACTGGGCCAATTTAACGTTTAGCCTAGCGGGAAGAGATGCAAGGACTTTCTGGCAAATTGTAAACTTTGGTTCGGCTGAGCCGGTTGCAGCTGTGGCCCCCAATCTTGCCGCTGAGGTGTGGGAAGAGTATTTCCGCACCCTATATCAGGCGGACAAGCTCTCGGTTGTTTTGAATTCGCTGGCACTATCCCCCAATATCCTGAGAGAAATTACAGAGTATGAGTTCTCTGTGGGGGAGGTACACACAGCTATTCTAAACCTACCATCAAGTAAAGTACTGGGTCTAGACAAACTACCAGGCGATCTTTTAAAGCATGAGCCTGTGGTATTGGCCCCTTATTTGGCGGTTATCTTCAACGCCATTTGGGGTGGCATGAAGGTACTGAGTACTTGGCTGGGGGCAGAGATTGTTCCCATTTTTAAGAAGGGTTCACCTCTGCTCCCAGCCAATTACAGGCCAATTAGCCTTATCAACGTGCCGCAAAAGCTTTTTGCACAGCTCATTCTAAATCGCCTTCTAGACTGGATTGAGGAGCATTCTATCCTGAGCCCCAATCAGGCAGGCTTCAGGAAGACTGTTTCTACCACGGACCAGATCTTTCGTTTATATATGCTTTACTGGAAAATTGTTAAGATTGGGGGCGGGTCACTATATACTGTTTTCGTTGACTTACGGGCAGCATTTGATCTGGTCCCCTGTCAGAAGCTATGGGCTGTACTTGGGGAGCTTGGTATTCCAACCCCTCTACTCAACATACTAATCCGATTGCATGAGGAGAATTATGCACAGGTCAGGTGTGGTAGCAATGGCTCGCTAACATCTAGATTCCCAGTTGGCAGGGGGTATGGCAGGGGTGCGTCTTGGCGCCTACCCTCTTCTGCCTCTATGTCAACGGGGTAATCGCACACCTGGAGGCGGTACAAGATAGTGACGCCCCAAGGCTTGCAGGGTCCAGGATCACTGCGATTATGTTCGCGGACGATACCTTATTACTTTCTAAAACAGCAATGTGTATTCAGCGAGTCTTGGATGGGTTTGTCTCCTTTTGCAATGAGCGGGGTTTGGAAATAAAAACCTTAAAAACCAAATTCATGATTTTTAATCCCCCCGCAACAACACGCCCAAACCCTGTGATAGAGAGAGTCAGGCTGGAAAGGGTTCACACTTTTGACTACCTAGGGTTAACCCTTGATGAATCCTTTACCTGGGTCAAGCACCAGCTGAAATTGCGACTCAAGATGACCCAGATAGCAGGGGGTATCTTGAAACTCTTGAGTAAATCTACGCTCAAGCCGATTGGCCCCCCACTTGAAATTTACAAATTAAGGGCAAGGGGGGCAGTGTTTTATGGGGCTGAGCTGTGGTTTTACAAGAGTGGTTCAGCAATCACGGTTGCGGAGAATAGATTTCTAAGACAGCTGGTAGCCTTGCCCCCGAGCACTCCACTAGTACCCTTAAGACTTGACTTAGGCCTCAGACCTATTGAAGAAGAACTGGCCTCAGACCTCTAACCTTCTGGAAGAGACTCTGGGTTACCCCAGAGTTGACTACATATAGGCAAGAGCTAATCGAAATCCTGGCCTTGCCTGATGTGGGAAAACTTCCGTGGTTCAAGCATGTCAGAGAGGACAAGCTCAGTCTTGCATCAATGTGGTTAGATCCGGAGCAGGCCTGCTATGGAATCTCACAGAAACATCTGGTTCAGATCTACAGGGACAACAAAATGGCTCTTATTTTATCTAGTGCCCAATCGGGCACTCTTACAGCCACATTTCCAGTGTCTAAGGATTGTTATCAATTGGAGCAAGCCATGGATGACATCAGCCCTGCTATTGCAAGGAAGCTCTTCCTCCAATGGCGGCATGGCTCGCTACCAATTAGATCACACACGTCCAAATGGCGTGCATCTTCGCCCAAGAACTGTCCAGGATGTAATGCAGACCTGGAAAATGATGGCCATGTTGTTTTTTTCTGTCCAGCCTATTTAAATCAGAGAAGAAGATGTATCATCCCAATATGTAAATATTTGGGGATGACCCACTGCTCACAGGCGCTCAGAATTTTAAAATCGGATGTTTCACCGGTTGTGGTCTTTGCTATTACTAAGTTCCTAGCAGCAATGTGCACTATTAGAAGGGCACTTGTGGCTAAATTTTTAAACTAGGAAAAAGTGGACATATTTGTAGATTTATATTGGTTCGGGTATTCCCACACCACTAGGGTAGCTGAGAGAACCTGTGATGTATTAGAAGTTGTCACTACTGTGGACTGGTTTTTATTAATATCTGTTTTTAAACATTTTATTGTACCATTTTTACTGCCTTATTGCTGTGCTCTTTTATGACAATTTCTTGTTGAAATGAAGATTTGAAAGTTAAGTTAGAAATTGAATTTCTGGTTGGCTAAGGTTTGTGCCAAAGCCAGGCAGAAACCACCACTCTAGTCAGGGCACGGGAGTTACACGCTGAAGATAACCCCTAGTCACCCCCTTGGCTTGACACGAGCAGTCAGGCTTATCACAGAGGCAATGTGTAAAGCATTTGTGCAACACACAACACAGCAGCAACACACTAGGCACACCAGAAAAAGGAACTTCACACAAGGTTATATACAAATAGCCTTTGCATTATCATAAACATGTTAGAAATGTAATTACACATTTACACTGTGCCAACTGGCACTAGACAGTATTCACAGGGAATTATAGACAGGACCAGGCCAATCGGGTCACGGTCAGAACTAACAGAACAGGTAAGTAAAGATTAAACCACAACCAGTACATACTGGTACAATAATGACCTAAGCATTATCACAGTCACATTAGACATCATCCTAAAATATCATAGCATGACATTAGGCATAACCACATTACGCCCAAACCTCATTAGCATAAACACATTACGCACTAGACCTCACCAGCATAAACACCTTATGCAATAACCTCATAGGAAGCATGGACATCATTAGAGGCATCCACCAGGGTGCATACATCACATTTGGTACTTTATTTATTTTGTATTTATTTTTAAATATTTTTTATTAATAATCATCAATTAATCAATTCAGTAATACACACAAATAGAAAAAATAAAACTAGCAAGAGATATCATAGCATACAAAACAGTATCCCACCATGATTCCATAATCATATATAGTTGATAATAGATACTAAATACAGTTAGCACACTAATGGGAGGAAAGAGGAAAACAAAAATTCAGCAATTCCCCAGGTTCACTATATATTATACCCTATTCCCATCCTTTCCACCCTTCAAAAACATCATACATCATAATCATGTTACAGTACTAATTATAGCTAAATGTAGCTAGATTCTCTCCAGCCTGCATTTCCAATCTATTACTGGAGCCCAGATACGCTTCCCTAGCTGCCTTGCTTTCCATCCTTTTTTTTCGTATAATCCTCTTTCTAAACTATATATAGCTAAAAGCTGTGCCAACCATTGTTGGAACTTAGGGGGGTTAGGGTCTTTCCATGCTGAAGCTACGCAGATCCTAATAATAGCCATTGCCAGAAATACAAATTCATGATGAACTGCGACGGCTCCATCCCTGGCCACCCTCAGGACCACTAATTCATTTCTGAGGCTTATCTGGATGCCCAAAGTCCGTCCCATAAAAAGCTCTATTGCCGTTTTCAGAGGGCCCAGCGTTGGACATGAGGCGAACATATGGATTGTGTCAGCTTCTATACTCTGGCAACGCGGGCAACAGATTCCCCTTATCACGTCCCATCGAGCAATTATTGCTGGTGTAAAATATAATTCAAAAATAGTTTTAAAATGTTGAGCTTGCAGGTTCGCCACCTTTAGGACCGTACACCCCAGTTTAAGCGAAGCTTCAAACTCGTTCCATTCAGTGTTCAGTTTCCCCCGCCATTTTTCTGAGACTTTTTCCAGATCATCATTCTTAAACTGATTCAGTTCACCATAGATCTGTGTAATTGAGCACCCCTCTGGATCTTGCAGTCGTTCCATAACAACATCTGTCTCAAATGCCCTATTCCCCCCTTGTTTCCTTGCCAAGGCCGACCTAATCTGCAGGAAAAAAACAAATTCTCGCCATTCCAAGTTATAGAGATTTTGTGCTCTTTTGAAAGAAATTATGCCATCAGAATCAGTAATGTCACCAATTATTTTGACTCAGAGCTCCTTCCATCTTCTCATTACACCATCATGGAAAACCTTTGGTAAAGAAGGATTCCTAAATAAAGGAGTATAATAATTCATTCTCCCCAGCCCCAGCTTTCTCTGAATTGAAGTCCAAACAATTATAGCTGCTCCCAGCGTCTTAAACTTGATTTTTTTATAATGGCTTGCCTCGCTAAACCTTAAAAGCCAATTGCGAGCTTCGCCATTTAATAGTAGCCCATATACATCTGGCATGGCCTCGCCACCCCTCCATTGATCCATGAACATGCCACCCAAAAGCCCACACATATATTGGAGAACCAAGGCCCAATAGTATGCCCTTAGGTCAGGTACTGCCCAGCCCCCTCTGTCCCTAGGAAGGGACATGAATTTAATTGCCCTTCTTGTTTTACCTTGAGCCCAAATAAATCGGTTGACAACTCCCTCCATCTCCTTAAACCGGTTTTACCAATTTTCAAGGGGATCGTCCTGAATAAGTATAAAACTTTTGGGAGAAAAAGCATTTTGATAATGTTGCAGCGCCCTACCATTATCATATGTAAGTTATTCTTTCTGTCTAGTTCTTTTCTCGACATTTGAATTACAGGGCCTAGGTTTTTTTCCACTATTCTAGTTAGATCTGATGTTATAATTACCGCTAGATACGAGGAGGAATCTGTCAATCTGGGATCTACCAGGTCAACCTTATCATTGACCACAGTTTGCGTCTTGCCACGATTTAGCTTATAGCCCGAGATTGCCCCGAAGCTATCTGCTTCATGTTCTATTTCATCCAGGGCAGAGGAAGGATCTGCAGAAATGATTGCCAGGTCGTCTGCATACCCTAGGATCTTTGTTTCAAACCCATTCAGTTATAGCTGTAAGATGCTTCTATTCAGCTCAATTCTTCTAATAAAAGGGTCAATAGAAAAAGAAAAAAGAAGCGGAAAACAGGGACACCCTTGTCGGGTTCCTCGCCTGATGTTGATTAGGTCACTCTGTTCTCCCATGGGTCGAAGTCTAATCTTTGGGTTCCTATACAGCGTCTGTTTTGCCTTTATGCACCCTGCACCAATGTTTAAGTTCTCCAATACAGACCAGAGAAAGCCCTACGAGACCCTATCAAACGCTTTCTCCGTGTCAAGCAGTATAGGAGCCATAGGGTCTTGTGAGGCTGCGGTGCCATCAAATAAAGTGCAAACTCTCCTAGTATGGTCTGCCACTCCCTGGGATGAACACATGTTGTCTGGGTAAGATCACCTTCCCTATTTTGGAACTGATGCGGTTAGCTAAAAACTTAGAGTAGATCTTTGTGTCGCAATTCATGAGAATAATTGGCCTGTATAATCCTGCGTCTGTGGGTGGCTTGCCTTTCTTTAAAAAGATAACCATAGTGGCTTCTCCCTGTGACTGTGGGGGTGTTTTTCCTTTGTGGGTCTGGCTAATTACATAGAACAAATCTCCCCTCAAGAATGGAAAGAACTTTTTGTGAATTTCTAGAGGAATAAGATCTGGCCCAACTGCCTTACCAGCAGGTAAATCATTATTGCCCCCTGAATCTTTTAATTGCAGTTTTATAGGCCCTTCTAGCCTGTTTGACCATGTTGACATCCCTTGTGGGCTCTTTCAATGCCCCCAGGTGTGCAGTGTGTGCAATAGTGCACACTTGATCAAACCAGTTTTTGTGTGTCTTGGGCCTTCATTTACAACGAAGCGTCAAGTTGGCTGCTACCTGTTTCATTCTGCGGTCAAAAGCACCTACAATTGTTGATGGTTCAGAATCCAAGTTCGAGCATAAACTAAAGTCCTCAGATTGACTTCTATATAAATTATCAAGGAAGTTTTCCGGGGAGATTACCTCCCATCTTAGCCTTCGATCTTGATCTTTAGTGGCAATATTAGAATTAGAATTGAGTGCCAGAGGTTTCACATTTTCAAAGGCCTGAATTTTATTAGCCAAAGTGAGGGGGTTATGATCACTCAAACAACTATGCATTAGGCAAAATGTGCCTAATAGGTCCATCAATGGGCATGAGACTAAAATATAGTCAATAATGCTTCGATGTCCTTGCCCAATCTATGTCGGAACCGGGGACAAAGCTTCTGATTGTGCCGGGCAGAATAAATTGTAAACAGATAAAAAACTATCTAGATAAGCCCCATACTTTGTGTGTTCAAAATGAGTTATCCCCTGCGGGCTGACTCATCTTCAATACCTTGCATACAATTGGATTGACAAACATGAATGTTAAAATCACCAAGGATTAATAGATGGTAGGGCGTGTCATTGTTGGACTCATAATCATCCAAAAAGGTAGCCAGAGGTCTTAAGAGCTCCAAATCATCTGTTCTTGAGAAAGAGTTATAAAAATTTACCACCAGTAGACCTGGTAGGTTATCGCCTATAAGTTTAACGGCTAAAATGTTTGGTGAGCTTGTCACTATCAGCTTAGTCTTATACAGTAGTTTAAGACTGAACAATAACAAAAGTCCCTCCCTAGGTCTCCCCATTGTTGATCGTACAGCGTTTTTTCTAAAAGAACAGTACCTGTCCAGATAATAAGAATCATTTCAGTCCCAGGTTTCCTGCAAAGCGATAATATGATGCATTTAAGAGAAAAGTTTCCCAATTCGTGTCCCCCCTTTTCGACAGCAAACCGGCTATATTCCATGAAAGAATTTTTACTTCAGCCCCAGTTACAGTCTGCCCCATTTGGTTTCCTTCGATGTCATCTGGGGTCACATGATTGGGAAATACGATGTGGGGTAAGTCCACCAATCTGGGATCAGGCATTATGAGTGGTGATTCCTTTTCTACCAATATTCTCTTTATTTGTGGCTTCTCTATAAGTACATCCCTTACTTGCAGTCAACTCTGGCCATCTAAGTTGGACAAGGCCTCAAATCTATTTGAGACCGCAATAAATGGGATAAACTCCCCATGTGGTCTCACAGGAGGCCTGTAAAAGTACCCCAGTGGGAGAGCCACAATAGAAGTGGCGGGGGAAAAATAATGTTGAGCTTCAAGGATCGTTTGTGCCACTACTGGGCTTCCAAAATTAACAATGACACATTTCCCCCCTATCTTTTTTGCGATTTACCAAGCCATGCAAATCTATGCACAATCAAAATATAGTATGGCCGGGATACCCATCACCCCCTCCCAACACAATCCCCAAGGATGGGAAGACGGACACAGTTCTTGACTTTTGGAAGGCGGGAGGGAGTTACCCTCCCGGCCGTATTTATTAAAATATGAAACAAAATCAAAACATTAAAATAACAGTTTCATATCATGTACAATTTCATTTATACATTACGATGTTTATTGGCTAACCTTAACACAGCTCTAATACAAAGGTTCTCCTAGCCAATTCTAAACATCCTGCAAATACATATACTCAAAATTAAATTGTACATCCTAACATTACGGGCCAACGGCAAGGTCGTAACCGGTGTCAGATCCCCAATACCAGAACTCCCCCCCTTACTTGTGAGGGGCGGGCGCACAGAGGACTGTACCTCTGTGCCAACTTCCAATTTCCCTTGTCTTAACGGGGGCCCGATATTTACTCGACGCCATCTTAGTGGTCGTCCGAGGACGCGTGTGAGGTGTCTAGAAGGTAGCGTAGACCCCCTCCCACCCCACACTGCTTACCACATCCGCCGTCGCGGATGTCCTGGCCCCGGGAAATTCCCAGGAGGGGCCCGTAGCCCCTCCTCCCCTGGGAGGGGCCTATGACCGCCTTCCCATTCGGCGGCCCCATCCTTAGAGGGGTACCGCCTCCCCGTGTGAGGGGCCAATGGCCGCCTCCCCCCGGGCGCTCCCATCCATAATGGGTGGCCCCCCACCTCTAGGGATCTTCCAATTACTGCTCACCGATCATGACCTTACCGCCCGACCAAAATAAATACGACATTTTTAACCTAATGAGGACGGAATAAACGGTTATACTGGATATTACGCAGTAAAACCTTTATTTACACAAGTAACACATCATTCAACTAGGCTGTGATACTTCGCTTAAGAACATGCTAAATAGCAACCATTTTATTAACCTCAAAAAGACAGTCCAGACTTTATTAAAACAACCTGTAAAAGAGATAATATCACCGTTAATCGACTTTATTGCAGTACTAATCGTTGCCATAAGGGGCTGGTGGGTGGGTCAAAATTGGCTCCTTGTTCCGTCTCGGGCTCACGTGCAACGAGGAGGTGCAGCTTCCAAGCACAGGAACAAGAGGATGCTTCCTTAGATTGTTGCTCTTTTATTCTTCCTCGGGAGGGCGTGTACCCTCCTCCGATCCGCCTACGGGGCGTGGCCAACGGTGTAGGTGTCTAGGACAACCCCTCTTGGGCGGGAAAAGGCACTCCCCGGCTACGCCGCTTCGGGCATACCAGCCGAGACACGCCTCCCGCCCAAAATGGTTTCCCGGGGGGGTCAGGGCACCCTACCATACGTTCGGGGGGACCGAGTGGTCGCCCCTTTCCATATGGCCGGGATACCCGTCACCCCCTCCCAACACAATCCCCAAGGATGGGAAGACGGACACAGTTCTTGACTTTTGGAAGGCGGGAGGGAGTTACCCTCCCGGCCGTATTTATTAAAATATGAAACAAAATCAAAACATTAAAATAACAGTTTCATATCATGTACAATATCATTTATACATTACGATGTTTATTGGCTAACCTTAACACAGCTCTAATACAAAGGTTCTCCTAGCCGATTCTAAACATCCTGCAAATGCATATACTCAAAATTAAATTGTACATCCTAACATTACGGGCCAACGGCAAGGTCGTAACCGGTGTCAGATCCCTAATACCAGAACTCCCCCCCTTACTTGTGAGGGGCGGGCGCACAGAGGACTGTACCTCTGTGCCAACTTCCAATTTCCCTTGTCTTAACGGGGGCCCGATATTTACTCGACGCCATCTTAGTGGTCGTCCGAGGACTCGTGTGAGGTGTCTAGAAGGTAGCATAGACCCCCCTCCCACCCCACACTGCTTACCACATCCGCCGTCGCGGATGTCCTGGCCCCGGGAAATTCCCAGGAGGGGCCCGTAGCCCCTCCTCCCCTGGGAGGGGCCTATGACCGCATTCCCATTCGGTTGCCCCATCCTTAGAGGGGTACCGCCTCCCCGTGTGAGGGGCCAATGGCCGCCTCCCCCCGGGCGCTCCCATCCATAATGGGTGGCGCCCCACCTCTAGGGATCTTCCAATTACTGCTCACCGATCATGACCTTACCGCCACAGGCCGGATAGTTGACCGGCTATCCGGACCCCCCACAAAGTCCTACTAAAGGTCATGGCTACAGAAACTCTTTAACCACGCTATGAAGTCTCCTATGAGTAAGACATTCCCCTCCCGGGACAAATGGACCCCATCTTCAAGGTACATATGGTCCCCCTGAATACATCCATGTGGAATACAATGCAACTGGCCTGAACGAAACAACCTACTAAGTTTGTTAATAACCTTCTTTACCGACTGGTTCAAAGCTGCCACAGAGAGAGCCCCTCGCCACACCTTCCTAGGAAACATGTGTGGCCATGCAATCGTGCACCCCGGAACCCTTCTCGCCAACCAACTCACTGTGGATAAAATTACCTCGAGAAGTACTCGTCGACCAATGGTCACCAAATCATTGTCCCCAAGATGTACTATGATTACAGACGGCGGTGACCTCGTCCGCCCTAGCAGTCCCTCCATAAAAGTTTGAAACTGGTCAATACAGAGTCCGCCCCTTCCGTGGAAGGTCACCCTGCACCCGTATTCCCCAGCCACGTGAATCATGTCACCTGCTTTGAATACGTCCGCGGCTCGCCTCACGTATGAGTGGCCAACGACCCACACCACTCTTCCCTCAGCCGGTGATCTTTGACCGCTGGTCCCCAGGTGTCGGGTCAACTGCACAGTCCGCCCCGCAAAGCCTGCTCGCGAAACTGTAAACCAAACAGAAAACAAGAAGCGTGAGTGCATGACATTAGCTTCACAACATGTGCAACCGCACATACCTTTTATAACAGTTCGAGGACCAACGCCCCAACTGTTTCACCTTTTCAACACTCAGACCCCTGGCTGTAGCCTCTGTAGCAGCCCCTATCTGGAAGGAATGGGTCCCAAAATCGCTCGGGTTCAAGCCCGCTGCCGCGATTGCCATTGTTAACACCCGCTGGAACTGAAACCTAGTCAGTGGGGTGGCGTCGGTGTGCCTCAGCAAGCTTCCCCCCCAAGATGCCGCCCTCTGCGCTAAATACTCCTCCACACATCTTACCGGGCACATGGGAGACCCTGGAATCCGCTGGACTACCACACAGTCCCCGATCGCTCCCTGATCGGTCTTGGACCTGGCTATAGAGACTACCATCGTCTCACCCTTAATTTGAATGTGTTCTCGACACAGACCTCCCCCCGTATCCTGCTTGTTCCTCGCTACCAGTTCGCTTACCCGCATAGCCCCATGGAATGCTAATGCAAAGGCGGCCCGGAACAGCACTGTCTCTGATTGAGATGAACATGTCGCAGGGAGTACGGACATTAACAGAGACAACCATTCTAAACCTATCGGGTGCCTCTCATCCACTCTACGACCCTCAAGGCGTTGCCACCCACGCAGAGCCTTTCTTACGAGAAAGGACGATGTGGGGTCCTGGATGCTATGAGCCTGCGCCATGAAGGCAATGGCGGCCCTGTGCCTATTGGCTGTTGCCAGTGATCGGCCTGCCTGATGTAGTGATACCAGAAATTTCAGGACATACTCCTCCTGCCCCCAATGCTCCCCCCTAGCTGAACCCAAAAATTCCCAATAGGAACAGAACGCCCCTTCATATGCCTTCCTTGTCCTGGGTGCTAGACTCTCTCCCACGAGGTTTTGTAAGCCGGGGCACCGAGAGACCAGAGAGCTTCGGGAAATGGTGCCGCCACCAAGTCCGCTGAGGGTAGAAGACCCCGGAAGGCCTGCATGTGGGAACGAGAGAGTGCATCAGCCGCCTGGTTTAGTACCCCAGGCACGTGTTTTGCCCTAAAGTGGACGTTTAGTCTCATACATAGTAGGACAATTTCTTTCAGCAATCTCAAAATCCATTTGCAACGTGCTGCCTGATTATTGATACATTCAACAACGGACATATTATCAGACCAGAAAACCACAGTGCGATCACGCAACCCTTCTGGCCATGTTTTCAAGGCCACCAGAATGGGGAACAGTTCAAGAAACCCAATGTTACCTGTGAGCCCACTATCGTGCCACCACGCCGGCCATGTCCGTGCCGACCATTGATTACCAAAGATGGCGCGAAAGCCCACACTCCCTGCCGAGTCGGTCCACAACCCCAGCTCCTCGGAGGAAGCTGGCGGTTTGTTCCACACGACGCGACCGTTGAAATCCGCCAGAAATGGCAGCCATATGCACATATCTTGGCGAACTTCTGCTGACAGTCTTGTGCGGTGGTGCCCTTCCTTGAGGCCAACCATGGCTTGTGCGATAGAGCGGGAAAAGGGGCGAGCCATCGGTATCACTCTAAGGGCAAAGTTAAGCTGACCCACAGCTTGTTGCAACTGATGGAGAGTTACTTTTTTCTCGCCGAGGCACTTTTCAAGCAAGGCCTTAAATTTCACTACCTTCTCCTTGGGCAAACAGAAGCACCCCTCTACAGAATCGAGCTCAATTCCCAGAAACTCGAGTGAAGTAGATGGCCCTATTGTCTTCCCTGGTGCCAGTGGCACGCCAAATTGTTTCATGAGCTTACAGAATTCCCTCAAAGCCTGTGCACATTCCGTGTCCCCGGCTGCCCCCAGAAACAGAAAATCATCAAGATAATGCATAACCTGCGTAAAGCCCGTGGCTCCGGTGAACGCCCATTGCAAAAAAGTACTGAACCTCTCAAAATACGCACAAGAGATGGAGCAACCCATCGGCATACATTTATCCATGTAGTAGCGTCCTTGAAACATAAAACCTGAGAGACGCTGATCCTGTGGGTGTACCGGGAGCAACCGGAACGCTGACTCAATATCTGATTTAGCCATCAGCGCTCCGGGCCCCAGGCGATTCAACATGGCGACGGCCTCATCAAAGGATGCATACCGCACCGAACAAACTCCTGGGTCAATCGCATCGTTCACCGAAAGACCTCTAGGAGCGGACAAATTATGGATTAACCTGAACTCACCCGGGTCCCTCTTGGGGACTACTCCCAATGGTGAACAAACAAAGTCAACAACTGGCGGATTCCCATATGGACCCGCAACACGAGCACGGGCCACCTCCTTTGCAATCTTTGCCTGCACCACCTCCGTATTTTGTTGAACCGATAGTTGGTTTTTACACTGTGCTTCCCCCCGAAAATTCCCCGCCGGGATGCGGAAACCATATGAGAAACCGTCTCGCAACACCCCGGCGGAGCCATGATCAGGGTATTCGTTCAGCCAAGGGATCATTGCCATGATATCAACGGGAGTAGGTAACGGTGCCCCTCGGTCGATGTTAGACCTGTTTGGCCCCTCCTCTACTTCCTGTATCACCATTCTTGGCTCTGCACGAACTCTCGGGGTGTGAGGCCTGTCCGCACCCTGCACACTCATGCCTGAACTTGCATGTCCCTTGTGGCCTAGTGCACTTGCCCCTGTTAAAGCTCCAACAGACCCGTTTTCCAACCGAAATTATGGCGGGAAGGCTCCGCCCCATTCCCGCCGAAAGAAGACGACTTCGTCGTGCTCGGCATAACCTGCTTCTGCCAGGAAATGGAGTCGAAACAATCCCGCGTCAGGGATGAGTCGTGCTACTTGGCCTTACGAAATTTGTTATCATAACCCATCCATTGATTTCCTTCATACGTTTCATAAAATTCCATTATACGTGTCTGGTAACAAGCTAATTTGGACAATACTTCAGGCCTACTTTCCCCCATGATTGCAGTAAACATTCCAAATGCTCTGGCCCAATTAGCAATTGTTTCATCCACTCTGAAACCCGCCATACACTCGGAAGTAACAACTCCTTCTGATTTCTATCGTGTTCTATCTCATAATGATCGGTCAACAGCGAAAACATGTTCACATATTTATCCGCCCAAATCCTTTCTTTCACATCAATTGGGATGTGTTGGACCACCTTTTCCCTCCTTGAGGGTAACGATCCCTCCCCCGCCATTGGCAACGGCTGCTTACCCGAACTGGTTGCTGGATCTGTTGTTGTTGTCGTTCCAACGCTCGATGCCGGTTGTCCCGATGGATTCTGCGGGGAAACAAGAGGACAAGGTGCCTTCGCAGCATCTCTCGATTGCCGCAACTGCTTCATTATTAACCTGCCCTCCTCGGCCGTGTCTCCCGGTGCCACCGCACCCTCGTTGCTCTTGCCTAACCACGCTGCCAACTGGGCGGCCAGCTCGGGAGGCATATCCCCCTCGTTGACGGGTGTAACTACCACAGGGGTCGGCTGTCCCGCATTCGGGATCGGAGCTGGGGCCTCCACAGGACTGACCGGGCTCGCCGGAGGTGACTCGGGAACCGGGGCCTCCCCCCCTGCCGCCCTATTGCTGGCCCTTTTACCTCTCCCGGCAGGGACTACTCCCGGCAATGCTGGCCCGATGACTTTCTTCGGTCTTCCATTCATTGCCGCCATCTGCTTCTTCATGTTTGTCATGTCCTTCACCAGCATGCGAAGCATTTGTTCGGTCCCAACCTTCTTTGCGACCCTCTTGCCAGGCATCGTTCACTCGAGGTCCTGGATCCAAAGCTTCGGAATCACTGAAAAGAGAAACACAAAAATTACAAGTTCTCAAAATTGGCTCCTTGTTCCTTCTCGGGCTCACGTGCAACGAGGAGGTGCAGCTTCCAAGCACAGGAACAAGAGGATGCTTCCTTAGATTGTTGCTCTTTTATTCTTCCTCGGGAGGGCGTGTACCCTCCTCCGATCCGCCTACGGGCCGTGGCCAACGGTGTAGGTGTCTAGGACAACCCCTCTTGGGCGGGAAAAGGAGCGCCCCGGCTACGCCGCTTCGGGCATACCAGCCGAGACACGCCTCCCGCCCAAAATGGTTTCCCGGGGGGGTCAGGGCACCCTACCATACGTTCGGGGGGACCGAGTGGTCGCCCCTTTCCATTAGCTAATGAAGTCCTAAAGCCTTTATGTCTGGCCAAACAGTCCACAGTTTTGTTTTTTAGCTGAATCCAGGATTCCGGTTGGTCCGATCTCAGTGGAGGAACGCCAGCCAGGACTACAACAAGGGGGCTGGTTGCTGGTGGAAGATCTATAATATCTTGGGCAGGTTTCAGCAATACATTGTTTGGTGGGTTGTTTATTGTGTTATGGCCACCACCTTGGCAGACTGAGGGAACATTTAGAAACCCAGGCAGATCACTTAGGATTTGTGAGTTTTGAGCACCTGTGCAAGGCAGCGAAGTCTGCTAATCTGACCCCTGATATGTGTTACTAGATAATGGAGTTTGCCTGCCTATGTCTAAACTCCCAACCTGGGATGATAGATTTGGGATACGTTTTGTTCCATTCAAATTATCAGCAACCCTATGGGTCATCGGCTAGTCCTGAATCCCACCTACTCCTTTACTCCCCAAATGAGTGATAAGGACACTGCCTTCCCCTGGGGCTTTCGATAAATTTTTATTATCCTTTGCTTCAAAGGCTTTTGCCAAACGGGCAACTTTATCTTCAATAGAATGGTGCAAGGGTAGTTAATATTAACGTTTCCATACGTTCCCAAAAAACCTGGTTACCCCCTATGTCACATCGCTCAATCACATTAGAGTTTACAGGTTGAACCACCCCAGGTTCAGGTATATGGGGCGATTTTCCTTTCTGATGCTTGCTTTTCCCTTTGTCTTTATTTTGGTCCCGGGTAGCTAAACCACCCCTTGTTCGCTTTGCCAACGATTCCCCCAAACCACCTACTACACCAATACTATCCCTTGTGAGTCTCTTTGGCCTAGTTCATCGGTTATCACAAACTCTCCCTTTATCAGTGGGGGAGTGGGATTTGGTGTGGGGTGAGGCTTGAACCAGGGGGGAAACTGGATTCTGTGGATTAATAGGGACCACAGTAAGACCGTGTATAACATCGTATACGGACACACCAGGAGAGGTGATACCCTCCACCGGACGAAAATCAAGCCCGTTTCTCAATTTTGGAGCCGGGCTCTGTGTCATGTCCACCGTGCCCCCTGTGAGTGTTCAGATGGGTCTATATTTAAGTGACTTGCAGATTGTGCAGCTACCACAGGTGACTTGGCCAGACTTATGGTCCTCATAGATGATCTTTTTTGTTCTGCATACACTCCTAGAGAAAGCCTTTTTTCCGTGAGCTGCATCTCATGCTGAAGCACGGACTCAGCCCTGAGCAAAAAGGCGCCCAATGTGCCTACCACTCCTCCCCCTACCTTTTGGCCCACTAAATTACGTTTAGTGGCCATAACCCCCACTTGATATTGCACTTATAGTAGATTTTTAATTCACAGCCCCACTGAATTTAGAATGCTTATGGATGTACTTCCAAACAAATAGAATCGGCTATAACTTATTTGTCGACAGCAACCACCAAATGATTGTAATATATATAGCAATTATCCAGAAATAAACCCCCCCACTCGCAGAAAGGTAATGTCCCCTTAGTCCAGAGTCACAAGAGAATGTTCCGCTTACTTTGGGTCCAGATGTAAAAATTAGGGGGGTGGCCCAGCCCAGCCTCCTTGGTCCCGCGCTGCGTGGCGCCTAGAGGATTTGTAGGCCTCCTGGCGCAGGTCTGTAACACGTTGCGCTGCCAAGGGGTTCTGGCTAATGTAGTTTCCCCGCTGCGGCGATATTAGTGCTTGCAGGAAAGAGCAATGGCCCCCGCAGTAGACAGGCAACAGACCCTGCAACAAAGTTCTGGGCAAAGCAGAATGGACAGCGAGAAGCTTTCAGGTAGCGCGTCCCTCTCGGGTGACCCACCAGCGAACCACCAGTGCTGCAGTAAAACTGCCCGCTTGCCTGCATAGCTGCTCAGCTACTTGGCTGCTTACACCGCTTGCATTGCTGTCCGATCTCTGGTCCACCTCTGCCTCCTGGAAAGTCCTCTGTCCCTGCTCACTTCCGCGCTACTTTTGCGGGTTTCGCGGGTTTAGGCGCTGGTTTTGCTTGGGGGGATGGGCGGCTGCTGGCTGCTGGGTTTAAAGGTTGAGAGGGGAAAGGGGACGGCAAATGGCAAACGGCAAACGGGAACCCCCTGCGGCTCAGTGAGTCTGCGGAGTTTGGTGAATTAGGAAACGCTTGAAAGTGCTTAACTGTGACCCGCGGTCGCTGCTGAATGGTCGTTGGACCCCCGTAGCTGAATCGGCAGGGAGCTGTGAGCCCGCCGCCGTGGCTGAGTGGCGGTCGGACCCCCTGGCAGAAAGCTAGAAATCGGGGAAGCCGCAACCGCAGTGTTTGGCATTCGGTGTCCTTCCTCACAGCAACCTGTCCCATTCAGTCTAGCGCTGACTCCCCCTGCCCCTCCTGGAGCCACACACACCTCACCAGCCCCTGTCACTCACAAACCAGACATGCAATTTATATCAGGCAGGCAGACAGATAGCACACAGAAATGCCAACTTCTAAAAGTGCCATTTCTAAAATAGTTATAATAATCTGCGCACACTATTGCGTAGCAATTATTCTCACTATTCCAAACATACCATACTTGACCACGCTGCGCCTCTCATATCAGGCATTAACACTGAAACACTTATCAATGAATCCCCAATGCATTCCTATGGGAGGGCAGCTCCACAGTAGTGAGAAACCAAAATGGCTGTTTGTCACTACCAGGACATGTCACACACTTAAGGTACATGTCCTATCTTTTACCTACAATGCACCCTGCACATACAGCTAGCTAGGGCCTACCTTAGGGGTGACTGACATGTGGTAAAGGATAGGACATAGCTCACACTTTAGGTGCCACGTCACAGCGCCAGTAACACTGCACGCAAAGGCCCTGCAATGGCAGAGGACTGGGATAGGTTTGACAGGCTGCTTTGGAGGGTGGCACAATCAGCACTGCAAGCCCACCAGTAGCATTTAATTTACCAGCCCTGGGTATGTGAGATACCACTTTACAAGGGACTGACGAGTAAATTAAATAGACCAAACAAGTGTAGACCAATCTTATCATATCTGATACAGAGAGCACACACACTTTACACTGGTCAGCAGTGCTAAAGTGCCCAGAGGCCTAAAACCACCAACACCATGTCAGAAAAAAAGGCTAGTAGAAGGGGAAAAGGTTTAGGGATGACCATGCAAACAGGGCCAAGTCCAACACCGGTCTTAATCCTCATTGAAACATCTAGGTGATTTTGTGTCCTACTCTCTTCAGTGATTTATCTTTTGCCTTGATCCTGGGAGACATTAGCACAAATTTAGAAAACTGAATTGCTCACTGTGTTAGAATTGCAATTTGGAAAGCTTTAAATGCTGCCAAAATGTTTTACATTAGAAAATGACTCCTAGGCAAAAAGTGTAAATGCATAATGTATTTATAATATTGGTAGCCAAATTGTGAACAAATATTAGTTAATCACATGTAGGGTAGGATTGAGAATGCTCCTAGAATGTTTGCAAATCAATGCAAGGTTTATAATTGTTGCTCCAATCAACCATTTCGTAACGTGTATATTAACAAGGCCCAAAAGTCTTTTCACTCAACTCTTGCTCCCAGTTACCTGAATAAGACATTTAGTAAAACTGCTTAGCATTAGTGACATCCTTTCGAAAATGATGAATGTAACATTGTGTTCATCTAGCTCCATACCCCAAGTTAGGTCATATATTAGAATACAAAAAGCTTATTAACACTGCTTATTTTAAATAATGACTTACCGCCTGATTCATGAAAAACGGGATTTGCGATTCTGTAATAGCGAAAAAATGTGAATCGCTATTGAGAAATCGCAAATCTGAATTCATGAAGATTAGCGATTAAAAAATGCGATTCGCACGCGGGCGCAAATTCCGTTTGCGATTACCGATAATCGCAGAAAAATCGCTATTTCTGGCTACCCGCGCCGGGATTGTGAACTCGCAAATAGCGATATCGCTATTTGCGATATCGCTATTTGCGAGATCGCAAACTCGCGAGATCGGGAAAACGGGAAGTTGCATTTCGAGCCCAGTGATGACATCACAACCAGGAAGCAGCCAGTTCCCACCCCCATTCACCACAGTGAGGCACACCTCGAGGGAGCAAGTGGGAGAGCTGCTGCAATTCTGGTGATTTGTACCCATCTACTACATTGCTGCCATGTCAGAGGAACCTGTTCCTGGCCCCAGAAACACCTCAGGGCGGAAAAGGAAGCTCAAATTTTCTGAGCAGGAGCTCGAACATTTAATTGAAGGAGTGGTGGCCAACCACGACAAACTCTTTGGTAAAGACTCCAGGAGGGTCCCAGAGCAAGAAAAACGGAGGATCTGGCAGGGGATTGCCTCCACTGTCAACGTGGGGGTGGCCGATAGGTCACCAGAGGAGCTGAATAAAAGATGGTACGACCTCCGAGGTCGTGCCAAAGAGAAGGTGGCGGAGCGCCTGGGAGAGTCGTCGGGCACTGGAGGTGGCGGACCTACGGTCCCTCCCAACACAGCCATGGAGGACCAGGTGGAGGTCACCCTTGAGAGGGAGGCGTGCATAGGCTTCACACGTCTCGACTCATCCCGCACCACCCAAGACACCCAAGGTAAGTGGCATGCGACTGCGACCCTGTCCCCTATGAATGTCCATGACCAAATAGACTCCCCTAATGTCCCATAGGCATGCCATTGTTGCACATCAGGGAATGCCCTGAAGCATTGTGGGAGATGTAGTGTGGCCACAATGTAGTAGTACCACTTTGCAGCCAGACAGGTTCCAAAGTACGCAAAGCCACAGCCATTCAGGGAATGTCACCCAGCATGCATGTAGCAACTGCACGTCTGCCAGATACATGCAACTAATGATCGTCCACTTACCCTCACAGGTGGCGGCGAAAGCAGCGACAGTGAAAGGCTGCAAATTGATGAGGAGGTCCAGGAGGAGGAGGTGCCACCACCAACCCAGGCACCAGCCCCTGCTGCTGCGACAACACCAGCAGCCAGGTCCACCAGCAGTGTTCCCCCTGCGACTGGTGCACCACCTACAGCCGCAGCCAGGCCAGCTACTATTGTGCCCCCTGCAACAGCCGCACCACCTAGAGCTGCTGCCAGGCCAGTGACTATTGAGCCCCCTGCAACAGCCGCACCACCTAGAGCTGCTGCCAGGCCAGCGACTATTGAGCCCCCTGCATCTGGTGCACCAGCAACGCCTGCTGTGACAGCACCAGCAGCTGTTGCTACAACATCTGGGCCCGCGACAGTTGCGACACAGCGGCCAGCCACCGTGTCAGGCCAGCAGAGCAGGCATGGCAGGTCTCGCCAGCACACCACTCCAGCAAGCAGGAGGGGCAATGGACAGGGGCTGGCGCGTTTGAGCATCGAAAGACGCATGTTGAGAATCCATCAGCGCCAGGCACGACAGCAAGGTGACATTCAGCTCCAGCTCCACAAGATTGGGCGCAATGTGGCCGGAGTCTCTGACCGCATGGACCGCATGACGGCGGCCATGGCAGGTATGGGGGAGTGCATGGACAACATGACTGCAGCCATGGCAGGTGTGGGTGAGGAAATGGCCCGCATGACTGCAGCCATGGAGGCAAACACTGCTGCGATGACCACACAGCGCAGTGCAGCACGCCGCCGCCACCATCAGCTCATGAGCCGGCTGGCCTCCTACAGCAGGTCGAATTATGTTGCTGCCAATGCAACTTCACAGTTGTCGCGGCGGTCACTAGCACAGCAGCACCAACTTGTCCAGTGCTGTGAGGACATGACCAGGGTCCTGGAGCACCTGACCACGGCGGTTACGGCACTACACCCTCCTGCTATACCTGCCACTGTTGGGGGTGATGATGTTAGCGAGGGGGCATCCAGCATCAGCAGCCACTCTGCCTCACAAATCCCGCCATTCAGCCGCAGCACCAGGCCCACGCCAGGTCCAGAAGCCCTCAGAGGCGCTTGGGCGGAACGCGCAGGAGGCGCACTTGAGTACGTTAGACAATAACAGGCACATGCTGACTTTAGGCCTGCCCTGTCCTTTGACAATGCAGTATGCTGTAATACTGTTAGTGGAAGATAGTTGAACTGGCACCTTTTTTGTGATTTAAACAAATACATTTATTTTGCTACACACATTAGCGTTGTGTCATTATTACATTTTGCATGCATTATTGATTTGTGGGGTGATGGAAGAGGGTGCACTAGAAACTGTTCACTGTGATGTGGTTGCGACGTCTGTGGCCTTCAGCTGGGTTCTCCCCGCGTGCATGGCGCGCATGTGCAGGTGGCCGGTTGTCCCCTTCAGATTCACTGCCAGAGATGTCGACAGGTATCCGGCGCTTGGTTGCTATGTTATGTAGTATTGCGCAGACAGCCACAATGCAGCAGCACACTGCAGGACTGTAATACATGGCCCCACCTGTCTTGTGCAGTATGCAGAACCTGCTCTTGAGCAGGCCAAATGTCCTTTCTATGAAATTCCTTGTCCGTATGTGTGCAATATTGTAGCGCCGTTGCTGGGGTGGAGCAGGGTTGAGGTATGGGGTCAGGAGGTATTCACGGAGGGCGTAGCCACTGTCACCTGAATGAGAGGAGCAGATGGTGATTGCCTGTGCTGCGCTGTTACATCTTAGCAATGTGACATTGTCAACAACGTGTACTTACCAAGTAGGTGTCCTTCCCCAAACTCTCCCCTGACCAGTCGTGTGTGGAGGCCGCTGTGCCGGAATATGAAGGAGTCATGGCTACTCCCTGGGTACTGTGCGACAATGTCAGTGATGTATGTCTTAGCATTGCAGACCATCTGGATGTTGAGGGAGTGGTAGGACTTTCTATTGCGGAACATATACTCCATGGCAGCTTGTGGGCAGATGGCGACGTGGGTACAGTCTATGCATCCGAGCACATGTGGAAAATGGGATACATTGTAGAATTGTAGCTTGGTCATGTCCAATTCCTGTTGGCTGGCGGGGAATTTGATGTGACGGTGTAGCTGGGTGAGCATGGCGTCAACAAAAGTGTGGAGGCAGTGTGACAGGGTGGGCTGGGATATCCCCCCAGCAGCCGCTACTATCCCCTGGAAACTCCCGGAGGCCAGGAGGTGCAGGCTACACAATACCTGCACATGTGTAGGCACCGCATTGGTACGGCTTGTTGGGTGCTGCATCAGGGGGTCAAGGTCCTGTATTATCTGCATAATCATTTCCCCATTCAGCCTGTATTTTGCATATATCTGCTCTCTGGTTTGGCCCAGCAAGGAGACCCGCTGGCGGAAAATCCTGTCCTGGATCCTGCGTCTCCTCCGTGCTAATCGCTGTAGCCTTTGACGCCTCACCACTATGTACATTCCTGGCATTGTGGAACTCCTTATGCTGCAGCTGATGATTGTCCTTATGTGTGATTGGTCAGGCCTGAACCTGTTGGTGATTGGCCAACGGTTTTTTAAATGTAATTTTTGCATGGCTTTTATGGTTACCACCAGCTTTGAGTTGTCCTTAATTTGCGCTAAAAGCGATTTTTCTTGAATACCGATTGCGATTGTATAGCAAATTCGCTATTTATTTCGCAGAATCCGTGGTTTATCGCATTTTCCGAATCGCTAATGCTCTCCTGCCGGGATTCTGCGAATATAATAGCGAATTCGCAATTATGTGTTTGCGAGTTCGCTATTTTGATGTTGAATGCCGATTACGGAAAAGGCGCCCGCAATTGCATTTTCGCAGCGATTGCGGGCGCAATTTTACTTCATGAATCAGGCTGTTAGAGACTTTTCTGAATGCTGGTTTCGAATAACATTGATTGTTGCTTTTGTATTGCTGACTAGCCATTGTTTACACATTGAGCCATAGGGCATCCTTCAGCTTAGGTAAAAGTTTTCTCATGAGAACCATCTCTCATGTAACAAGCCTTGTAATAAAATGTATTGATAACGATGATGAGAGTACAGACTGTTGGAATCAGAAGAAGAAGCATTGTATGACTGATTACATCATCGCAAAACTATTCTCATTGTATATTGGTATTGGACGCCTACAGAATTGTACAAAAGTATGAACCTATATTAATGAGTGTTCCTAACTAGTTAGACACACATTGCTTTACCCATACACCTCATTGCCTCTGAATTCTTACAAATTTTCCTACAGTCCTGCTGCTGGATCTTTCCATGTTCTGACATTCTTCTTTATGGAGACTTGATTTCTTCTGAATATTTCCTTAAGGTGACTGATTCTTTTTTTTCATTGCTTATCTTTTTGGATTATTAGTGAACAATGTTACTGCAAGGATCGCACTTTCATTTACAGGTGGTACTGCAGCTCTAGGGAACTAGGTTGAGTTTCCAGAACTACTCTTTATGAGAAGTTAATATCTTACTTGCTCTTCTCCAGAGGAACTCCTCATGGGTTCTATTAAGAAAAGGTGCTTCAGTTAGCTTATGGGGTTTCTATATGTAACACTGTGCAATTTTCTAATGCTGATTTCCAACCAAATCTGTTTTTTTTATTTGTGTAAACTTACTAACCTGAATAAAGATAGTTAGAGATTCTAAATTTATGATAAATAATGTTTTTTGAAACCTTCACCAACTTCTCATCACTGATTAATTGCCAAAAACTAAAGGCCATTGATGGCATTTGTTATTTTGAAACAGCTCTAATTCTCCTAAGGTAGAAAGGTTTGCCGACCTCTTCGGAGTTACAAGGATTCTCCACTGATAGATTTGTAAGTGGGTGTATATAAAGGATTGAACCATGTTGGTGAGTCCTTGAGCCCCCGCAAATCCCCGTCCTTTTCCATCTTGTGGATTGCAAGCCACTAATTGTATCCACTATGTGTCTTGTGGATTTCTCTGGTCAGTACGCTGGTATGATTGCCTTTCTTGAATCAATGTGACTTAATGCCCACTGACATGCACCTTGTATGATGATCCTCACTCTCAGTCATTAGCTTCATTTTACTCTCTTATTAATATTGACCCTTCTTCAATTCAATCATGTTTTAAACATCTCCACCTTTGCTCATCCAAAGTTCACCTCACTTCCCTTCAGAGTCTGTCTAACTCCCTTTTCTAATCCTCCGTGGACCTCGCTCTTTTCTCTCACCAAGTTTGTGACTTTGTCTCCTCGCTCATACATAAAGTGCTCCGATCATCTCACCCATACACTTTGTTCTTCAATCCCCTCAGTTAACAACTCTTGCCTCAGACTGCCCTTTCATTCGTTTTACACATCCTTCATTTCTCGAATCTCGGTTGTGCTCACATCCCTCAGATGTGTGACTTGCTGCTAAATCTATTCTTACTTCTATTTCACACACTGATATTGTTCCTTGGCTTCCTCTCCATGATTCAAACTCTCCAACTCCATTGATTAAGGCTTGTAGCTGCTAAGAAAAATAATGAATGCACCTATTTTAGGAAATATTTAGGTGTCATGTCTGGCAACTTAAAGCGGTGCACCTGCTGTCTCTCTGATTCATGCTTTTAAAAAAATCTGCCAATATTTGGCTACCATCACTCATGACCAGGGAGGACCCCTGTCAAGATCAATGCCACATCTACTTGGGCATTGCATGGTCAAACAGCTCTGGAAGCACCCTCATGCCAGAACCACTGCTGAACAGAGCAGGGTGAACGTAACCTAAAGAATGGTCATTGTCAATTAACAGATAAGGACTAAGTATGTCCCTAAAAAGTTTTATTACAGTACAAGGAATTCCAGCAGTCATTGGAGCCTTCAACCTATGGAGAGCAGCATGACTGGATCTGTACCTTCTTAAGATGTCCCTAGACTCCACTGGCTATGTTAATAGACCTGGTCACAGCCTACAACAGATTTAAAGGAACTTCACTTGTACTTGTCAAGATTAACTGACTACTCAAACAAACATGAGCAGACACTGCCAGAGAGGCCTTGCTGATATTATTGTTGGTTTTGACTTCAGAAACAAGCCAGGAGCTTTGATAACAATCTGCCATATGGGTGCAGCACAGGACTAGATAGGCTTGCTCCAATGTTTTTTTATAAAAGTTGAAAGAGCTGGCCCTTGAACAGGCATTTGCTTTGCCTTCACTATTACCATCTAGAAAACAAAGCTGCAAGCAAACCTTCTGGACCACACTTGCCTCTAGCCACAGGGACCTGTCTTAATGTGCTGTTGATACTGGGAGCATATGTAATACAAAGTTGCACAACACAGGGAAGGAACCTAAGTAGTTGTGCTGCATTTTGCAAGGGGGGAAAACACAGTGCACAGCCATATAGCAAGAAACTTGATTATTTCCTTTGGTGACTGCCGACTTCAGGGAATAATCACAACCCTTGTGAGAGTAAACCCTTCAAGTCAGTAAATTAACATAAGCTTAACCATTCACACTTATAGCAGAGAGCAGACAGACGTTGTTAAGAGTACTGTGCAAAGTATTTATGCAGTGCCAGAACAGTAATAAAGTGAACATGTCATCAAAATAAAAATCCAAAACTGAATTAGAAAAATAGAGTAAGATACAATTAAGTAACTGACACCAAAATCCAGCAAAATATGGTGGCATCTCTAAAGCAAAGTCGCAAACAATTTACAGTGGTTTAGAACATATCATTAACAAAAGTATTAGGAAGAAAGTGTGTACTCTAGTAGCAGAACCTTCCATGTAAAGGCCAGATGGAATAAACTGTTTGATGGTAGCATCTGCGATTCAGTAATTTTGGGGGTTTGCAACCACTAACATTTTTTTACCATGTACTGAAACTATTTTAGGAGAAGGTAACGTTTTCCTATTTGTAAAATGTTTTTAGAAATGTATTACAAATTACAGTTTGATAGGCTGTATTTTGGGCATCCTTTCCAAATTGTGATCACTATCTGTATGGATCAATGGTTTACAGCCCTAATAGAGGACACGCACCATTGAAATATTATAGGATCCAAACTGTGATGATAAGTGCAAGGGGCCACATTTGGAACCCTTCATCTTTGTGAATTAAGGTGAACGCTTCAGGGGAGGAGGCAGTGTTTCAGGAAACCACAGCCAACTGTATACACATATCTTACATTCATGCATTTCAGAGTTTACCTATAGAGACATTTGAGTTGATTGTTGTGAAAAGAGTCTGTGACTGTCTTTCAGAAGATAATCATATATCAACATGGCTATATTAAAAGCCGCCCATTTATCTTGCACTGATTGAACTGCATGGCCAGGTGCATTAGAAACGTTCAACTGATACCAGTGTTTTTTAACCATCCAAGCTCTTATGTGTATCCATCAGGGTCAGGCTGAGAAAGAAAGTAGGCCTGGGCACCAAAATAGAATTATCCCCCATTTCTGAATTAGATACTAAATAAAATGGCTCATGTTTGCAAATTGGTGCAGTTTTATACTTGCAAAGGGTCGCTTTATAAGTGTTTTGCAAGGTATGGAAGACTGCATGGATTTGAGCTTGCTACAGAAAATATGTGTTCAATATCAGGGTAATCAACAGTGACAACCAACCCATTATACCATATAACAGCCGTACAAACAGGCCAAAAACACTGCTACAATCTGACTTTTCAGAAAGCTTGTCAGGCACTGCCTAACCAACCTATAGACCAGTCCAACCCTGGTATCTATGTCACTTGGAAGTGCATTCATTTCTAAAAAGCTCCTGAATCTCAGAGGAGGGATCCAAATATTCAAGGGAAGGATGATTTTCTGTTTTGACCCTGGACCTCAAATATATCAGAAAGTGTTTGTCAGAGATACTTCCAATAGTTTCGTCCCAAAGTGAAAATAAATCACCTGCTTTCCAGTGCGCACATGGGAATTTGATTACCCATGTACAACTGAGAGTGCGGGAAGGATATTTATGGATAAGGAATCTGAAAAGACAAAATACCTAGAGGCATATTTATTAGCCTCTTGCACCCTGAGGCCATCACTTTTGGTGATGCTCCAGTCGGGCAAAACTTGAAATCATATCTATGAGACCACACAAAACCACCTTGCTTGGCTTTCAATTTCCTCATAGATATGAAGTAAGGCAAGGCAGAGAAAGTTGCTGCAGTGCCTTACTCTGCGCTAGAGAAGCGTTTTGTGGGTGTTGCAGTGGGTTTTCTCATGAAACAACCATGAATTTTTACACATTTTCTCAAATTTTAAAGAGAATGTAAACCTGGGGAAGTGCCAAAACCTTACACCTTCAGAGGTAAGGCATAATGAGGAAAAGTTCTCCTAATTTATTCCTCTTTCCACATGTGCTGCATCCTACAGCACACATAGGAAGAGGGAAACATCTCTAATGAGAGTTTTTGTTCAGGAAGGTGCCCCTCCCTACACAAAAACAATCCTGCCAACAACACATGCACCCTTGCACCATGGTGCAAAGGTGACTGCATTGGTGCTGAGCTGCCGAAACGGAGCCAGTTCTGGCCGGTGGAGCTTGGTTCACCGCCTGTCCCAGCGAAGTCAGCTAAGAGTCTCGGGGTCGTCATAGACACAGAGCTCTCCCTTAAGCCTCAGGTGGGTGCTGTTGTATCATCTTGCATGTTCCAGCTCAGAAAAATCAGGAAAGTCTCCCATCTCCTTACACCTGAGGCCCTGATTCAAGTCCTGATTGCCCTGGTGCTCTCCCGCCTGGATTTCTCCAACTCTCTGTACCACGGACTACCCAAATATCTTCTCCATAGGCTTCAAATTGTACAGAATCAGGCGTCCAGACTGGCTTATAAAATCCCGAAATGGCAGTCGGAGAAACCACTACTTCGCAAACTCCACTGGCCGCCGGTCGAACAGAGGGCTGCGTTCAAGATCGGCTGCCTCACATTCACAGCTGTGTTTGGAACTTCCCCTGCCTTCCTCAAATCCTTAGTCATCCCCTACTGTCCGGCACGCAACCTACGGTCCTCTCATCACCATCTCTTAGCTGCCCCCCGAATTAAGCTAAAAAAATTTGGTGGCTGTAGATTTGCCCACTTGGCCCCCAAATTCTGGAACCCGCTGCCCCTTCCGCTCAAAACTTCTAATTCCCTTCTGGAATTCAGAAAACTCCTGAAAACCAGTCTCTTCACACAGTCTGGCTAGCTCCCCCTCTTTTTACATCTCTCAGCACCCAATCAGCGCCAGGAAACTTATGGTGACAGAGCGCTATACAAAACCCCATTAAGATAAGATAAGATAAGATAAGATGGGTGAAAGAAAAGGGATGCACCTTATTAGATAAATATGGTGCATTCCTGCCCTTTCACGTTGACGTAGGGCAGCGTAGCAAGGGGATGTAGCTATGTAAAAACCCCATAAATGAGCCCCCTAGAGTAAGAAAACCGAAAAGCAGTTAGGAGAAAGGCTACTGTGCTAGAAATCATTAAGAGGACTGATGGCCTGGTTTAGAGTTGATTAGTAAAGAAAACTTTGACTTTTCTCTAGAACCTGCTTTCGTGCTTGCACGTTAGTCCCAGATCGCTAAATATTGGAAATCTATTTTCACACTATTATATCTTTTTTTGTTGTTAAAATACAGTGGATGTACTCAACATTTAGAACCAAACCAAATATTGAAAAACAATAAAATAGGAAACTACACAAAATGATTGAAACAAATCAAGCACTCCATAATAAACTAAATTGTTAATGTGCGTATGCTCTATTGTAGAATGAGTGTTTCAACACATTTGACAAATTTGCAAAACACTGTCAATTAACTGCCCTATTAAGTATTGCAAGGAGTGTCATTCTAATTACAGTGCTTTTTGTTGAAGTATTAATTATAGAGTGCATTTCTGATGAGATGAAATTATCTGGCTAGGAATGGCTTGTCACATTATCCGAAGATAGTACAATGTGTCGCTAGTTCCAATGGAGGTCTTAAGTATTAGAAAACAAATTATAAGGAAAGCATCTTATTTTTTAAATTGTATTCAGTGGTTCAGCAATGGTGCAAAGGGCACTAGGGCCCCTAATGCAAGCAAGAGTAATGCAACTCCTGACAGCTGTTACGGTTGAAAATTACAGCAATAATTTGGGTTCAGTGTATCCCCTCCCCCCGGTCACTGAGTTGCTGTACCACTATTCTTCATGCTGTATTGCTAGATGTGCCCCTTATATTATTACATATAATTTAAACTTTATCAAACACATTTCCTAGGACCAAATAAAACAGAGTCATGTTAGCAGGACCTAGTATTAATAATCATTTTATGACATAACCTATGGTGATCAAGTAGTCCAATAGGTTTGATGGTGTATGTAAAAAAATTGGGTTGATGGCTAACTGGGCTGTTAGTCCTGTCAAGCTGCAACCATAACCCTAACACTTGTCAAAGTGAAAAACACGACACAAAGAGGAACCCACAACAAGTTAGAATCAAAAGTTGTTTTCAATAAATAAAACAAGACAAACATTCAATCAGTTGAATCGGAGATATGCAGCTTTAAAATGTTCAGTGAAAATACTAGCAAAAAAGGACAAAGAGTCAACTGTTGATATCTGTTTGCACTGGACTGGGACAAAGTCACAACTCCAGGCGCAGGCCAGCTACTGAGACCCAGTTACACCCCCTGAACAAAGAACCTTAAATCCTGGTTTGCAGAGCTTTATACAGATCTGCATTGAAGATGCGTCGTGCAGCTAAAGCAATGCATTGATTCAAAGGTGTGACACAGCCACAATTTGAGGTCCTGTGTTGTCATCGAGGATCCCCCTCAATGAAGCTTGTAATGTGACGTCTGGCCTCGAGGATGTATTGTGCAGTTTGCCAAATGTGTCAGTTCTGAGTACCTGCGAAACTGGAATGCATGGTTTGTCACTGATTCTGCCATCAACGAGAAATGCGAGGTGCTGCGCCATATATGCATCTGGCAGCAACGGTTACAAAGCGGTTGTGTGCCGTGTGGTGGTGCAGGTTTTTATGACGTTCCAATCAACACAGCAGTTGTGTTGGCTCTGCTTGGGGTTACACTGCACAGCAGAAGAGTTGTGTTGGTTCTTTTGGATCCACAGAGGCTGGTAAAGCATCTTAGGCCCACTTCCAGGGACCCAGGACTGGGGTGGCACCACTTGGCAGGTAGAGTCATGAATGGAAGAGTCCAGGTGCTGGGGTTGAGGTTGTGAGAGCGTTCTGTCCCTATTGATCAGGTCTGGATGACAGCCAACTAGCCCTTGGAGTCACTCTGTGGTCCTTGGTTCAGCATATGCAGGTCCAGTCAAGAGGGCATCAGGGCAGCGGTCCTTCAGAACAGCAGTCCAGCAGAGAGGCCGTCTATTCAGCAGCACAGCAGTCCTTGTTCCTGGTAGAATATCAACAGGTCCAGAATTGTACCAAGAATTGCTGTATGAGCTCCAGAGTTTATACTCAATTATGCATTTGTAGTTTGGAGAAGCTTCTAGTTTCATGCCTTTGAAATGTACGGGGGCCCTTCCTTTCTTGCTTTGGCTCCAGACTAACTACAGGGGGTATGCAGCACATAGCATGGAGGCAGGACATAACCTCTTCAAGTGTAAATGGGGTTGTGCCCAACGCGTCCCTCCCATCCTGCCAGTTATGACCCATCTAGGCACATCTAAGCTCCCTATTGTGTGTGGCTATCTAGGGGGAATACGCAATGCCCAACTGTCATCTACTCCCAGTCATGTGACCCAGAGAGAGTCTGCATGCACCAAATGGCTAAGGCAGGAAAAGTACTACTTTCTAAAAGTATATATTATAGTCAATGTATGGAGCATCCTTGTGTCCCTAGGAACCTGGGTAAACATATACTAAACTAAAGAATGGATCCCTTATGGGAAGCTTATAGCCTATGCTTCCTAGGCAATTGTAATGAGATGTTCTAGAGCGAAATCAGTTTGCAAAAGACCAACTGTTTTATAGATAACCATATATGCATATGCACAGGCACGTGCAGGCATTGAGTATACCTATACATTGATAGCACCTTAAAAAAAGCACTGAGCCCGTACAAACAACAGTAGGTGCTCTAAGTGAATGGCACAGTGCTAGTGATTGGTGAAAGATCGTGAACCTTAGTGTGCAGTGATAACAAACCTAAAGATTTGATGTAAGCAGCATATGTTTCAGTAGTAGGGAACCTAGGCTCAAAGTGACCATATAGGTTCCATCTTTAGCAAACATTCATTAAAGCCAACACATTTACGTCAATGTTTTGACCCCTATGAGTATATTTATACCATCAGGACCAAACTGGTGTACACCTCTCAAGAAAGATCAACTCTATGCGGATCGATATCTAACTGAAGCTCACCCGACCAAAAGACAATTCTTGTTATTTTGTTAAAAACCGAAAACAATAAACAGTACAAACCTGCCTCAGTGACATGAACCTTGACTACTTCAAACTCCAGCTTCACTGACTGCAAAATTCACTAGGATTAATTCTAGACACCTTTCTCACCCTCAAGCACTAAATTGCCAAAAACCAAAGACAGCCTGGTATCAGTTCTCTTCTAAAGAAAATGCAACGGTTTCTTTGAGAAATGACTTTGGAACTGCTATTCAAGCCCTCATACTCTTGCATCTGGATAGTGGTAACACCCTACTCTATGACCTCACAGACTCCACACATGCACCTCTTAAGTGAATCTACTTGCCATAGTATGGCTCCTCCAGGGTCATAGAAATATGATCACATCACCCACACCCAGATGGAATGCAATACCCTTCCCCATGCCATCCTGCACCGTCTTCATCATCTTCACAAACAGCTTCATTATTTTCAAAGAGATCATGAACAAGATTCCTGCTTATCTTCCTGACTGCCTCACAATCTTAGGGGGTTCATGGCACACCCTTAACAGGATACTATCAGACTACTGACAACAAAGTTTAAATAAGACGAACAAGGCAACATACCTTTTTCATCTATGCACCCAGGACTTGGAACTACATCCACACCTCCCTCCCCAGTGCTGCACCAATTTAGGAAAGGGATAAACATTTTTCTTAAAACAATTCTACATCGGAATGCACTAATAGTCCTAAAATTAGCTATCTCTCCTATCACTCAATGGTGTCATGCTTGTCTTTGACCATGTAGAGCACTACACTGCTTTTTGAGTAGGTTTGCACTATAGAAATTCCTACAGACAATCAAAGCCCTAAAAATACCAACATTAATTTATGGATATTTGCTAGCTACAAATAGATAAGATTATAGCAATTTTTGAAGTACAAATATCAAAGGGTCCCTGGACAGCAAGATGAAGAGGTAGTGAAATCCAACTTTCTCTTTCACTCCATTTCACAGTCATGTACATTGCCTTTTGTATTTTTCTTTTCTTTCCTTGTGTTTGCAACACTAGTGGTGAGGAAGTCTGAGCACAGCTAGCTGTTTAGTCAAAATAGAAATAGAAGAGCAGAATATTCAGAAGAACAACAGAGGAATTGCACAAAAGCTGAGAGATTGATTGTGCAGTCTTGTAATAGTAGCTTGGTACAAGAGGAAGCACTGGTGCTGACACATTTAATGGAGGTGGAACTGAGCAAAGTGTTGGATTGGAGATTCATTATACTGCTGAACCCAATTCTGACAGCAGGACCAAAATTCCACAAGGATGCTCAACATCGATGTGTTTGGACATGGTGAAGCTACGGTCCAATCCAACGGATACTGTTTCTTGATCAGACAATGCTGGTATCTTGTCCAACTCTTATGCTAAGGTTGTGTACCATGACTTCGCACATTCATAGAAGACTGCTTCACCAGAATGGATCCAATCTCCAAAGAAACAGCTAGGTACACCACTCCCCCAGCATACAATCTTGGAACCTTCCTCTGTCTCCAGTTCTTTAAGGCTTTTCAGTGCACCTTTTGATTAGGTCTATTCAACATCCTTGCAACTTTGTCATCAATAGACTATATTGCCTCTGAAGAATTGACCTCCACTGACTTTATTTGAAGTGTCACTTGATCATGTTTATACTTACATAAACTAATTTCGCAAAGTTTTATTTTTCCATTTGAGTTCGTATTAGCAAACATATTTCTCCTATTTTGGATGTGGACCTCACATCCTCCTTTTCCTTATTTCTTTTTATTTGTTGATCCTTGAACCTAATCGTCCCCCCATGAAAATCTCAGTGCAAGTTACTAAAAAGTAAGTCACTTGAATTAGAGTTCTGGATTCCTTCTGTGGAGAGAAATTAGAGCACGCAGAAAAGTTTCTTACAAGTGCATCTACATATTTGTTTGCTGATGTTACACCAGAGTGCTGAAATAGAAGTGCTTGAATTTGCAATGAAGTAATGTTAAATTCAGCTCTCTCTTTGAAGTAAAAAAACGATAGCAAATTCTATCTCAGTGTATTGAAAATCTAAGCCAATATGGATCCCCAAATCCTCTGTTTGTTACCATAATTTCAATGTTTTCATAATCTGTGTTTGCAGGTGTGGGGTGTGAATAAATGTAGTCAGAATGATCTTAATATTCTCATTATAGTGGGCACCATCCATTGATGTTGCAGCATCTGTAGAATCCCCAACATTTCCGCTAGAATATTTAGCCACTGTATCCTTGATGGATGTCCTACTTAAGGCACAGTGGTCCACAGTAGTGTTCAGACTGAGAGTTACTTAAAATAGACCAACACGTTTCAAGATTTAGAAGATTATAATCTTCTTATGATGTTTGCAAATGTTCTCCATTTTGTTAACACCTTGGCTGCTAATGGATTTCCCCTCCTGTGCTGATCCTCATCGATCCCCATTATTCATGACGAGCTCAGCTCGTCATAAGCACAGCTCCACTGTGCCCCATGACGAGCTGAGCTCGTCATGAGCATGGAAGGGGTTAATAGAATGATGTAGTCACCTTCAAGCCAATTCTGTCAATGCTGATGAGTCAACTGTTCAGCCTCTAAGTCCTATGATTAATGGTGTTCGGTGTCCACTCAATGCTAAAATCTATTTGTTGTCCAATGAACCCTTAGTGCTGAGGTTTTGGATACAGAGTTGAATCTGAAATTGAGCAGTCATCACTGGAAGCCGAGCCATAGGGAAGGTAGGTGGGAGGAGAGATACACAAGCCATGAAAGAAGTGACTTTGAAACGGCTGAAGACGATTGATAGAACTCATTTCTGGAATGATCAACACGTATACAACTAATACTATCTAAAATGCTTTGTTTTCATGTTTTTTCTATTGGATTTTGTTGTAGATACTTTGAAAATCTGACATGATTTTGCTCTTCAGTGGTTTCACAAACTCAACCCTACTGTCTCGCCACTGTTGTTGGACAAAGTCATGATTTCCTATTTACAGGATTTAGACATCTGGTAGAACGGTTCACAGGGTTCTCTGGGTCAGAAACAATCCATTTTTAATTGCAACATGGACCTCAATAATCTGTTTTTATTTTAGGTTTACTAAAATGCTTGCTGCCAGAGGTACTATGCTTGATGGAGAGGGGCAATATACATCTGAATAATAAACTGAATTTTATGTTTTGCTATCACACTGTGAGCACTATGTATGAGTGGATTTTCATCACTCTTTCACCACACAAGGTGATGCAAGAATGATACAAGTCAAGACACGCAAGACCACTCTGCGTGGCCCTGAATGGCTTCATAAATCGCTGCATTGCCTTACTCGGCTGTTCCAAGGGCAGGGTATGGGTGTTCTGACACAACTCCCATGTTTTTATAAAGCCGTATAGGGCTATACCGGCTATTAAAGGCCCTCTCCAGGGTTAAAGGCCCCGAGCCGAAGGCGAGGGCCTTTAACAAGGGAGAGGGACTTTAATAGCGGTATAGCCCATCTAAGAAGGGCTATAAGGCTATTAGAACATTCTGTCACTATAGGACAGAATGTCCTAACAAAAAAACAAAGCCTTTTGGGAGCGTGAGGGGATTGGAATCCCCTCAGGCTCCCTGAACCCTCTGTTCACAGCCAGAGCTGTGAACAAAGAGACATTGGAATGTTGGAGCTACAGGCTTATAACAGCCATTATAAGCCCAGAGCACTCCACTGTTTTCAATGGAGCTCCCAACATTCCAATGTTCTAATTGTTATTCTGAGATTTTCCAGAACTGTTAAATCTCGTAAAGTGCAAAACAAAATGGGGCATATTATCAAGACAGGCGATAAATTATCGTCGTTTTAGCAGCAGAAAACTGCTGCTAAAACGGTGATTATGGGCTTGATAATATGCTCTATGGATTTCCAATTAAATCCCATGTTAGATGTCCTTCACATCTAACATGGGCTTCAATTGGAATTCCATAGAGCATATTATCAAGCCCATAATCACCATTTTAGGAGCAGTTTTCTGCCGTTAAAACTGTGATAATTTTATCGCCTGTCTTGATAATATGCCGCTATATGCCTTCCCTGGGGAGGTATAACAAGGAGAAATATTTGTATTTCTCCTTGTTACTTTCTCATTATATGAGTGCTGCATTCTGCAGCACTCATAGAAAGAGGAATATGCCTCTCAGGGTTGTTTTTGTGCATGAAGGTGCACCTTCCTGCACAAAAACAATCTTGCATGCAAAGGAGGCACCCTTGCACCATGGTGCAAGGATGCCTGCGTTGGTACTAGGCAGCCAAAAGGGCACCAGCGCAGGGGAAAAAGCAGGAATGCACCATACTGTCTTAAAGACGGTGCATTCTTGCCCTTTCGCTGTCATGTAGGGCAGCACAGCAAGGTACCTTGCTGTGCTGCGTTGCACTGCGTGACTAGTTCGTAAATAGGCCCCTTCATGCTTATTTTAAAAGTAGGTGCCAGAGCATCAGCAAAGTGGAGGAAATAATCAAAAATATTATTTAAACACAGAGAAATGAATGAAAATTGTCTACTGGCTTAAAGGTGGGGTGTGGGGAAGTTTTAGAACATGCTTAAAATCTGTACATTATGCATAGTTAAGCAAAAAACAATTCCGTCATTTAGCGTCATATTTCAGCGTGAATTGCATTCTTGTGTCAACTTTTGACACAAGGACACATTTCACTCTAACATAAAAGTGCAGGAAACAAAAGCACCACGAACAGCCATTTGCGTTCTGTTACTCTGATGCAAGCGCTTTAATTTTTTTACCACAGGTGGTACATTTTTAGCATTTTTTTTACCATGGAAGGCACGTAGGGACATATTATCAAGGGGGTTTATCTCCGCTTTTTTGGCTTTAAAAGCCAAGAAAGCGGAGATAAAATAATTATCTCTCTATTACCTAGCTGTCGCTAACACTAGTTAGCGACAGCTAATAGGGGATAGTGACCATCTTGGGCCCCACTTTGCATGTCAGAGAAATTCATCACTAATGACATGCAAAGTGGGCGTGCCAAGATGTTAGCTACTGGAAACAGTCGCTAACATTGCTATCTCCTATTACCAACTTTTGGAGATATTCGCCCTAAGCGCGAATATCTCCAAAAGCTAACACATGCCCTGAGCAGTTCTTAGCCATGTTATCCAATGGGAGGTGGATAACATGGCTAAGAGCATTAGCTCGGTAATGCATGAATATCGCTGACTTTTCAGCGATATTCATGCATTGCGGCAGATTTTTATCGCATTTGCGATAAACCTTGGTAATACCAAGGTTTATCTCCGATGAAAATCGCCGCAGCGCTGCGGTACATTTTTGTCTCTACCCAAGCCATGCACTAGCACTTTTTCTGACTGTATATTCTTGTACACTTGTCGATAATAATGTGGTCATGTATATTATGTATTTTGTATGTATATTATGTATGTTGTATATCTTTTATGGCGCAATTGCAACGAAATAAAGATTATTGAATGGATAATTATCGCTATTGCTTGGTAATATGCCCCGTAGTTATGCAAATGGCGTAATGGCATAATTTCTTGTATTACACATAACAAGCGTAAAAAAGATATTCCAGAAATGACAACAAGTACGCTGCCGTAATTTAAACTTCGCTCAAGCCGGTTAAAGGCATTCAGAGAAAAACACCTGCCAATATAACAGCACTTTTCCAGTCGGGTCAAAACTTTAAACGATAAATCCTTTTTTGGAGAGCGAGTGCTTCCTTAAAATGGCATAAAAGTGGTAAACTATAGTTTTTTTGTGCCTGTTACAGATTACAGATATACCCCCTAACTATTGCTGATCCATATTCCTTTCAATCATGAATATTCATGTATGCACTGGCTGACAGGGCTAGTAACTTAAAAAATGTTGGGGCATATTACCAAGCAATAGCGATAATTATAGCTATTGCTTGGTTAGAGACAAAAATTTACCGCAGCGCTGCGGCGATGTTTACCGCAAATAAACCTTGGTATTACCAAGGTTTAACGCAAATGCGATAAAAATCGGCCGCAATGCATGAATATCGCTGAAAAGTCAGTGATATTCATGCATTAGCGAGCTAATGCTCTTAGCCATGTTATCCACCTCCCATTGGATAACATGGCTAAGAACTGCTCAGGGCAGGTGTTAGCTTTTGGAGATATTCCCGCTTAGCGCGAATATCTCCAAAAGTTGGTAATAGGAGATAGCGATGTTAGCGACTGTTTTCAGTCTCTAACATCTTGGCACGCCCACTTTGCATCTCATTAGTGATAAATATCACTGATATGCAAAGTGGGGCCCAAGATGGTCGCTATCTCCTACTAGCTGTCACTAACTGGTGTTAGCGGCAGCTAGGTAATAGGGAGATAATTGTATCTCCGCTTTCTTGGCTTTTAAAGCCAAAAAAGCAGAGATAAACCCCCTTGATAATATGCCCCGTTAATCCTTCACTAAAATATAATACGTCAACTGTGCATTACTGACTGTTTTATTATATCGTTTTCAATTATACCATTAGCAATAGTGATAAGGCAATGCTCATCTGTCGACATCTCTATTTCTCTTTTGATTCGCTAATGAAGCTAAATGAGGATAAATGTGAGTTTCTTTTTGTCATGAAAAATGTACAAATCATTCTTCCAAATATTATTTTCCTACCTCTGACCCGCCTAACCCACTACTACCCCCCCTCGCATCACCCCCCCCCACACACACACACAACAAAAGAGAAAAGGCAGGGGTGCGGTGTCTTCTGCATTCAAATACACAATAACAAAAGCAGAGAACATGCATTCAGAAAATATTAATAAAACAGAGCAGCCACGCTCACAAGCCCGTATTTTAATGTGCATGTCCAAATAATCCCAGCTCTATTCATCATAATCAAATCCATTTAGGTGACTTTTTTCACTGGAGCCTTGAAAGCGAAGGCACTGCATTCATCTGAAACCATTTTCAAAGTCCCTATCCTCCTGCCTTGTTTTAATCCATTGTGCCTACAGTATCTCATTTTTTACATGTGATTAAAAAATATGAAAAGAGGATTACTGCTAAACTATCTGACAGAAATGCCCGAGCCCTTGAAAAAAAAATCATTTGGTTTATTATAAAAACATTGATAGTTTTCTCAGAATCTTCCCGGTATGGCATTTCTCCAGCTATCTAAACTGATGAACCCTCTAGGCTGACAGAATGAAAAATGTAATTGTCTAAATGGCGCCAGCATGGGTCCCGTTCCCCAGATTGGGGCCGAGGTGCACCGAGGCAGCACAGCGTGAACAAAGTGTTAGTGCTGCGGTAGCCTCTTGCCTGTGTCAGAGAATGATATGATTAAATGTGTCAGCTGGTTACTGTTCTTCCACTTGTGAATTGCTGGCATATTTCATGTAAGCAGCTTAGTGGCCGTCTCCCTGGTTATGAGATAGAACCAGCCAGCTCCCACAATGGGCAATGGCTTTTGATTTTCTTCCTAATAGAAGTTGTATCTTTTACCCGTGATGCAAAAGCCAGAGCATTGACTTTACTTCTATGGAAAAATATAGTAAAACATTTTCTTTCCATTGATAAAGATATAGATGCAAAATATTCTGCAGATCCAATTTGAGTATCCTTTCATGCATGATGGTCTGAAAATGCGATTCTATGTATTAACATTTCGATAAAGGAATCGCCTCGAATCTCTACGGACATGCACATTTTTCCCCTAGTAATTTCACAAAATTCCACGTAATTGGGCGTATTTACACTTTTAGCTCAAAATGTGGCTTGTCAATGGTTCGCGTGATTTTTTTCCTTTTTTTACTCGAGGACATATCTGAGGTAAAAAAAAAAAAAGTAAAACAAGGAACCGACAAGAAACTGGGTCGAGCAGAAAATGTCTTTCTGCAGGGCACTCTCTGCATGAAGCACTCTCTGGTGAGCAAACACTATGTGACATCTTGTTTTGTGACAAGACGTTTGGCCAGTTTGACGTAACGTAAAATTCAGCAATTAGGGAAGTATTTACTGTGAGATCTAAATTTTGCCCAGATTTAATAGAAATGCAATATATCTAAAATGTAAAATCAAAAACAATTAACTCCAGGTCACGGTGTTTGTGTAAAGATGGTAGTTCAAACTGTAAAGTGCCTGTGAATTAGTGTTCATCAACGACAAGGCACCACTGTGATGAGACTGCGGGAAATGGATGGGTCTCTGATAATCCAGATGCACATTGTCAAGTTTCAACTTTACTGCAATCCCTCATAGCACCAATATGATGCACAAGAACAAAAATGAAACTGGGAGGACGTGTGTATGCTCTTTCCATCTAACGTGATTTATAAATTAGCATTTTTTTTCTATTCGAGTGGGGTTCGATTGTCCTTGCGGAAGTCAGACCACTCAGTCTGTGTATAATCTGTGTACCTTGTACCTAAAATTTGATAGAATTTCAGTTAGACTACTGTATGTGAGGGCATACTCTAGGTAGATAATACCAATTGAATACTTTATTGTTTGATTAGTAAAAATCATTACAATAATGGGCGTGCATCAATAAAAAAACGTATGTCGAACAATTACTAAAATATTTACACATAGGGTAGTAAACAAGTGTTAACTAAACTCCTGTGTCATTGCTTACATTATGTCCTAGTGCTTTTTTAAAGTTCGCTTTAATGCGGCCATTTAATACATTAATACCATCACAGGCAAATGGTAAGTAATAGAAGGATATGAAGTTCAACAGTAAATAATTGTTTAAAAACCTAATAATCTATATTTGTTCATGCTGTCAAAATTGGCATTGACTTAGGCCACGGGACTAGACATTAGCCATTATTAAAAAGCTGATAGCTAAGCCAGTAATAGTGCAATTCTATTTGTAAATAAGCTGAACCCCTACATATGATAATTAAAGGTTCCAGGGCTGCACAAGACGGAGGATAATAAATAAACAATCTGCAAAGTGCCATATTCTGCCACTGTCAAATAGTACAGTGAAGTAAATAGATCGACGAAAACACCATCAGGCTTAGGTCTCCTCGTAATGGATTAACAGTTATTAGCTTGCTGGCTCTCGCAGTGTAGAAGTCTTTTTACTGCTCTTGTGACAAACTTGGTGAACCGGATATTAGGCAGTGGATTGTCCGGATTCATAGATGCAAGGATAGCTTGTCGACAAGTGCGAATGCCGAGGTTGTTCCATTTGCCCTTTTGCAAAAGCTTTCGATCATTAAGAAGTGCAGGGCAAAGAAATACCACATGCTCGATTTTTTCCTTGTTGCTCCCACACCCCCTGCACGTTATGTTGGTATTTGTGCGACGCCAACCTGGCAAGTGATACAAAAATGGCCTTTCCCCCATTCTGAGGGCCAAAAATCTTTTTTTCCATATCACTGAGTAATCAACCAATCAATCAAAAGTACTTTATTCGACAGTCAAGAGTCATAAAAACATACAATGTTATAAAAAATACACATTCCATCAAAATACATAACAATAGAGTGGTCCCGCATAACAATCACAGTATTCATTTTAAAAAGCCTTTAAAAAACCATATAATATAAAGTGCACTATGCTAGAATAGTTGAACAGGTCCATAGTTAATATCACATTTAAAAATACAACGTCTTGGTTAAAAAGGAAGACATAATTAAACCAGCAAGCAACACAAGATGCTATTGCAACAGCAGCCTAGTCCTAGATCTAATGGCCCCTACTAAAAAGCTTGCTACCCCAAAACTAACCATAGGTGAGGCCAGCATTTGTAAGTAAAGCAGAGCTGGCCTCACTTGGACAAACTGGCAATTACTAAGTAAAGGAAGGATGTGATGCCTGCGCAAAGACTCATAGTAAGCACAGAAAAACATTAGGTGCAAGGTATCCTGTTCAGAGAAGTTATCACAATGGCAAGGTTTTAATAATTCAGGTTTTAAATATCCTCTCTTGAATGCCAGGAGCCAGGGAACCATATTTAAGCTGAATCTTGTTAGAAAAAAACGATGGTATGGTTTGTTGACATAACATAAATATGGTTGTCTCTGCGGGCCTAGGCTCAATGTAACATACCTTCTCACCGAAGGTTTAAATAACTCGGCCTCCTCCCTAAGGCATTTCCGCCTGTCCACAAACTCCTGTTTAAAATCTATAATCGCGTTCTTGCCTAGGGGCCTCGGGGTCAGAAACAATTCTGGACAACCAAGTCATCTTGTCTCTTCCTTTATGTATTTGAGCCAAGGTATGTGTAGGGCTCTCTCTAGCGCCATGCAACTCTTATTCTCTATCACTTGTATGCCCTTTACGCCCTTGTAGCCCCAAATATCATATCCATACGTAGCCATGGGAATACATTTAGTCAAAAGTGCAGGGAGGGGTTTTGACCCTAGTCTTTTTGCAAAGTCCAAAGTGGCCCCAGTTGCTCTAGCTAGGATGTTCTTTTTAAGTGTTCGTTGCGCACCCCATGTACCTTGGTCATCAAAGAGTACCCCTAAGCATGGGAACGTGGGTACTTTAGTTAATTTGTCCCCATTACAATACAATTTGGCCTTGGCCGCCTTTCGAGGGCCTATGGACATTGCATGGGATTTCTTAAAATTCGTGATTAAATCTAGTAAGTTCATAAAATGTATAAAACAATTTAAAAGTTGTTGCAGGCCCCTTGCAGTTCTAGACAATAAGACCATGTTGTCGGCGTACAGCAATGTGGGAAACATTTTGGCGCCGGCCCTAGGTATGTCCTTACAGCAAGATATTAAGGTGTCCCCCAATTGATTGATGTAATGGGTAAAAAGCAGGGTAGCCAAGATGCACACCTGATGGACCCCTCTTCCTACTGGCCAAAAATCTGTCAGGCTGCCATCTTCATTAAACCATACCGCGGCCGTGGTGTTAGCATGTGCAGTATGCAGGAAGGAGATCAATTCAGCATCTAGCCCTATATCACAAAGTACCAACCACAGCTTAGACCTATTGACAAGGTCAAAAGCTGAGGTCAGATCCATAAAGGCCAGATGTAGGACATCTCCCTTGGCAACGGTGTACTTCCAGATCACCAAATGGAGATTCAGGCATTGATCTAGTGTCCCCTTCCCCTGCCTGAATCCATATTGGAGATTGAAAAATAACATTAGCGTGATCAAGCCAGGCTGTAAGGCAATGCAGAACTACCTTACCCAAAATTTTAAACGCAGAATCTAAAAGCGAAATTGGCCTGTAACATACTGGGTCGTCACGGGGCGCCCTTTTTAAAAATGGGGACAATGACTGCCTTTGCCCATGACAGGGGGAATCCCTAAACACATGCAGCATTAAAGATATGTGTTAAAATCTTGGCCTAGACTTTGGGGTCTGCCTTATAAAGGTCAGCTGGTATCCCGTCAGGACCAGGACCGTTCCACCCCAATGTTGAAATAATGGCTTTATAGACCTCATCTGTGCTGAAATGGAGAGGGGAGCTGACTAGTCTGGGAGCTGTTTGTCCCGTGGCTTCTGCTAGATTGGTATTACTATAAATATTGCCAAAATGCTGGACCTAGTTCTCTGCAGGTATTATGCAGTCCTTGCCGGAGTTTAACACATCTGAAAAGAGAGAACTGTTAACTATGGACCAAAATCTAGAGCTATCAGACAGGACGCTAGCTTGGCCACGCTCTTCCAAGGCATACTCTCTTGGTTGTTTTTTCCTCTTGCAGACTGCTAGTTTATACGTCGTCCTGCAGCTCCTGGTTAGTGTTTGGTCCCTCGGTTTTTGCTTATCATCCTTCATTAGCTCTTTATGGGCGGTTGAGCAAGTATCATCAAACCATCTTTTTAGTTTTGGGGATTTCTCTTTGGTTTAGTCACTAAATTCGAACCCGCCTACCTAATAATGATATCAAAGCCATATAGGGTGGCTGTATCCTGCAGTGCTGAGTCCATACATACTTGGAGCTCCGAGGCACAGGTGGTATACAAGTTCTCCAGGAAGCTATCTGGAGTAATCTTTTCCCCCTCAGCCTTCGCGCCTGGTCTTTGGTACTGATATTTGTATTAGTAATATGGTTTGCAGCCCCCCTTATTAAGACAGAAGAGAGGAGGAGAACAAATACTAAAGGTTTATGATGAATAAAACAATTAAAGACAACATTAAAAGTCTGTACAGCCGAAGTTAATAAGGCAGATAAAAAATATGATCAATTATACTAGCGCTACCATTACCTACATAGGTGGGGACCAGGGCAGACACAGAGAGCAGGCCTTCTACGAGGGTTCATGACAATGTGTGCTCAAAGTGCTATAACCTCTGTAGATCATCTACCTCCTTCAGTGTTAAGGGACAGTTAAGGTGACATTTCCGAGTGTTCAAATCCCCCACAACTAGCGCGTCATATTAAACTTGGCTGCCTTCCCCATGATTTGTTACTAAGTCTTCTAGGGCCAAGAGATGTTCGGTCTCGTGAGTCCTGGAAAAGGAATTGTAAAAATTCACCACTAACAAGGTGCTGAGGTTCTCTCCTGAGAGCTCCACTGCTAACACGTAGGGTGATGGGGAATCAATCATTTTGGCCCTATAACAGAGTTTGAGACTGAACATTAAAAGGATGCCTCCCTTGGCTCTGCCCATGTGGGACGGGAATGCATGCTTGCAAAACAAGATGAAGCCATCGAGATGAAAGCAATCATTGGGTTCCCAGGTCTCTTGTAGGGCAATAATATGGTGTTTGGCAAGGAAGTGTACCCAAGAAAAATCACCCTTCTTTAATCTAAGCTCAGCTATATTCCAAGACAATACCTTCATGGAGGCATCATTGGAAATAACTGGAATAGGGATAGAGTTAGGGGGGTTATCTAAAAACGTTGGGGTGTGGGGGCAACTATTATTGGTTCTGTATAAGCTTCGGTTGTAAAATCTTAACCTGTAATGTTCCCACTTCCATGGCCAGTCAATCATTTGCGTCAAGTCCTTGCGGGTTTGCTAATGGTAAAAAACGATTTGTTAGTGGTAATATTGTATTTAAGTTGCTTTCTTGAGGGTGCATAACTAGCTCAAATGGTCTCTGCCAAACAGGCATCTGCCAGACACTATTTACTAAGGAATATTTGGGAGGATAGAAAGTTTGCAATGGGACTATTTTGGATTTAGTACCATATTTGTGGTGACGATCTACTAATGCTTTGGCTTGCATGGGGTGCTTAAAGTTGACAATTATACAATCCCCCTCCGTATTCTTCCTAGTTCCATGGCCGAACCAACCGACCCTTCTGGCCATGATGATATCTGGAGTAATATTTGAGCTATTTGTCACATTATGAATGGTCCTATGTATCAAATCTAGTGAGGTGTCCTTCGTTCTGGATGTAAGTGGAGGAACCCCCGAAAGCACAGCTAATAAAGGCGCCAATTGGGGTGGGAGATCAAGTATACATTTGTTTGACAAACGTTGATTGTTTATGGTGAACTAACATGTGTGTAGATACCAGGTCCTCGTTGACACTTTCTCGGGCTTCCTGATAGACTGCTGGGATTCAGTGATCCCCCCCCCCCTGGGCACAGTTAGTAGTTGTAGTACTAGGATGAGACATACCCAAAGGGGTTTGAATACTGGTTTGAATACTGGTTGCATGATATACTTGGGTGCTACCGATCTGAGGTGTGTGTTCCAGACCAGTAGGGACTTGACGAGTGCCCCCCCTCCAACCGGCTACGATGTCATCTCCCGCAGAACAATTGTTATGTATGGAAACAAAGGAGTCAAGTTTTAACTTTATTCCTTCTAACTTGGAGATTACAGGCACTAACAAGGCTTTGGTCATAGTCTCTAGCCTTGAAAAGAGGCTATCCAGAAACAATTCCAAATTTAGCTTAGCCGGTGCCGGCGTTATTTTTGTTCGTGGAGACTTTCTCAAGAATTTGCTTCCACCGATTCGTTTTCTCTTAGTCCGAGGGCAATCAAAATCATCACCTACTGTTAGAGTGGCCACAGAAATACCACTTCCAACAGTGTGATTGAGGGTATGGTAGAGCCTATTTCTTCTGTTGGGACACTGTTTTCCTCCTGAGTTAAACCGCGCCCAAGGTTTCCCAATACTATGTTCTCAGTCTCCAGAGAGAGTCTTTTGTCAGTTAGGGGTATCTCCCTTGTTATGGCATCAGCCGTCCTAGTTAAGAAAGAGTCTATCGTTCCAACTGGACCTGCAGCATTTGAACCTGGGGGTCCCCCGACAACAAGTTTCCTTTTACCCATTTCCAGCAAATCAAGAAGCGCTTATGTTATTGTACTCTTGATGTGGCCACAGTACCAAAAAAAACGACCCCTCCCTGCTTCAGAATAAACACAACGAGGGGCTCTTTTTGGACTTAGAGTCCGGGGGTTACAAAGCACTACAGATTAGGTGCGAATTTATAGATAGTTATGACTAAACTGGGCACAATCACCACAGTAGGGGAATGTCAAGCAGGTACCTTGCAGGCTTTGGTCCACTAAGCCGTATCCTGGTGAGACAAAGTCCGGGCCACAGGGACCAAGAGACCTGGCCCAGCCCAGCCCCCCCCCGGCCGCAGATGGGCACAGATGGGCATGCTCTGCTGGAGGCCTGTATGGCTTTTGTTGCGCCTCCGCAATGTCAGGGGCGGGCGTCTGCTCGGTGCAGCTGGGAAACATAGTTTTCCCGTTGCCGTTCCCCTCTCGGCTGGTTTCTACAGTGACAGCTGTTTCCCTCACGGCAAAGATATGCCGGAGATTGCCGTTCCCCTCATGGCTGGTGAGGAGAGTTAGGAAGATTTGGCTGTTTACCTCACGAGTCCGGTCACTTTGTGCTTCGCGTCCCTCACAATAGATGGCCTGCTGCGCACCACACCGCAGGAGCCTTTCTGGGCAACAGAAGTGACGCCGGTAATTGCTTGTGCCCTTTGAGGTGGCAAAACCCAGCCTATGTGAGATGCATAGAGAGGGGGGTAAAAACCCCCAGGTTCCAACCGTGTAAACAGCAGCCCAAGCCTCAGCCAGGAAATCTTCAAACTCTCATACCGCCGCCACTCGCTGGCAGCAACAGGAGAAGATACAGTCCTTGGCTGTACCCGCTCACTTTGAATGCGGCAGTGCCCTCCATGTCCCTCGAGCTCGGGAGTGTCTCAGAAGCCGAACTCTGTCCTCCGGGGTGGCTCCGGGGCGGCTTCTCCGCCTCCTCAGCACTCAACACACTGCCATCCAGAGGGCACACCTCCCGCTCCGCAGCTCACCTCTGGTCACAGCAGCAAGTCTTGGCACCCCATTCCGCCTCTTTGGGATGCTCTTGCCATGCCTGTTCAGTCACAGGCAGCCAGGACGCCGCATTCCTTCGGGCGATCCCACAGCCTGCGCCAGCTCTCCACAGTCGGGATATCACTGAGTAGGTTCATACTCGAGGTAACAAAAAAGAGTAGTTGGAACAATAAAAGGTCCTACAATGAGACATTTTCTGTTTGAATCAGTATGCCATGGGCAAAAAACTCACGCACAGATTAGAATTACGCCAAGCAACAAACACTTTCCACATTTTGCATAGCATGACATTTTATAATCAGTTATAGTTGGATCTGTTTGGTTGCAATAGCACAGATACCAATAAACCCCAGAGATGTGTCATATATGCATTTGTATAGCAAGAATGCTACTTGAACAATGAACAGCAGGGATCAAAGGCGCTGCAATAGCCTGTCATTTCAGAGTTACCTGAATAATTGCTGATGCAATTAGTAAAACTCTATCATTAGCAATCACTGAGATAAGGGACACAATATTTTTGTGAACACACTTCTCTGAAAGGATCATTGGCACTTATTCATCCAATGTATCTTAAATTAGTTCTGTAAGCTCAATTTAATGTCAAGTTTGTGCATATGTTTTAACTGCCTCAGTTCACTAGTCAGATTGAAGGGATGTATGTGGGAAAATTTGATAGTGTAAAACTGAATCTGTGCAGAGAGTGGGTGGTGTCAGGGGCAGGCCAGATTTGGACACCATGCCTGTCAGCATGGTTAGATCTAGTATCCTCATGCTGCACATATGTCTTCACATGATTTTCTTCCCCAGTTCCTGGCCTTTCTCCAATGAGTACTACTATCTACCTAATGGTATTCTCAAACACATCATGGAAAGGTGGAAGGGCTATTGCATGTTTGAAATAATGGTATATATACATTTTCTTCAATTTGCACACTGACTTCTGTGTTCATTTACATTTTTCAGAGGCAGCATAAGGGAACTAATAATTTCACCAATTGACTACCATTGTTGGATTTCTAGGCCTACTTTTTTTTTTTTGTCCTCATCTCACCTTGGCACGTACAAATGAACACTCGCAACCCACTGTCCGTCCTGGGCGCCCCTTGTTCTTGCTGTACCCAGAGCCGACCCGGCTGCCCCTTTATTTCGGGGCCAGGTGTAATTATTGGACAATTTCGGGGTTTCTTACCAACCTCATTTCCTTGGCCCATTCCATCAGAGAGTTGCCATACTGCGCTGTTCCTATTGTGTGCTATACTAGTTTCTAAGCGTGCTATTCTTAGTACAGATTGAAGCCTTTTTTCGTGTAGGGGAGGGGTGACATCCTTCCAGACTTTACATATTTCCCTACGTGCAATTAAGATAAGAGTAAAAAATAAAGCTGCCTGTGTCTCCCTGTTGGACTTGGCCTTTTCCCCCAAAATTTTTCGCTTTTGACCCCCTTATCTAGGATGTCTCCCCCATGGGATTAAACCTGTATAGGCCATGAGTGGTGTGAGACCCCTTGTTGAAAAATGTAATTACATGTAATAATGTGAGCACTTGTAAAATCCCCCATTTTAACAATGTACCTGACTAAAATGTACTGTGTTCTTAAAATGGATGCCATGGCCCTGGGTAGTGCCACCTGACTGCGTTAGGTCAGCGGTCTAGATAATATTACCCAGCTACCCCTAGCTTTTGGAGGGAAAGCCTGGCACCCAGGGTGCTCACCCCCTCCCCTAGAACCAGTTTAGGCTAGATTTGCCAACATTCTAAAAGGTCCTGGCACTGCCTGGGAGGAGGGTATAAATAGGGAGAAGTGCCACCAGAAAGTCAGTCAGCGCTGGGACAAGGAAGAGAGGGAACCTGCTGTGAGGTGCTACCGCCACATGGGCCTGTGAGCTGGGCCCTGCACCCCTATAAACCCCCCCCTCTGCTGTCCCCATGGGCCCCTGACAAGGGAGGGCCCCTATCCAGGTCACTGACACTATTTGACCGGGTACCACGCCAGCGCTGTGTGAAGAAGCGCCCAGGAGGTGAGGAGTGTGCCCCTGAGGATCTGCTGTGGGACTGTCTGCCCCTCTGAAGCCCCCTGGGGAAGATTGTGCCCCCAAAGGAACTGCTGTGGGCTGAGGTGCTGTGAGGCCCTGTGAAAGCGCTGGGCCCTGGGACTGTTGTGGCCCCTTAGTGCTGTAAAGCCCACCTGACAAATGCTAAATTCCTGCCCTCTCTGTGTGGACTGAGAAAGGAGACTGTGGCAGCTTGTAAATAGCGCCATTTTTGCTGTTTCCTGAAGAGACTGTGGCAGCTTGTAAATAGCGCCATTTTTGCTGTTTCCTGACGAGACTGTGGCAGCTTGTAAATAGCGCCATTTTCGCTGTCTCCTGAGGAGTCTGTGGCAGCTTGTAAATTGCGCCGGTTGTGGGAGTGCGCTTTTGTCGCTATCTAAAGGAATAATTAAGAGGGAGCCTACCCCTTATTGTTGCCATCATCACCGCCGCGGCCCGGCGCCGCCAAGGGACCCCCACCGCTGTGGATATCGTCCCGGCGGCCCCCGGTACCAGGAGAGGGCCGCCGAAGTGCAGAAAGGGCCGCGCTAGGCCCTGAGGCCGTCAGGATCCCCCATCACATGACGGGGGCCCGGCCGCGTCATCGGCCCGCCCCCGCCGCGCACTGATTGGCCTGCGCGGCCGTGACCTGTGAAGGCCGCGCAGGGATTGGCTGACGGCAGACGGCAGGCCAGAAGAAGGGGAATCGAAGTCCCGGGTCCCCGTGAGGTAGGAGGGGGACCCGGGTGAAGCTCCGTTGCGGGGCCCCCGTGCCAAGGAGGGAGCCCTGAGAGAAGCGACCGGAGCGAGAGGCCACCCCGCCGGTCTGTGCCACTGAGTGAGGGGCCGTTGGAAGAGGTGGGGCCGGGGCACACTGTCGGTGCCTGCCCCACCGGCACAAAGGAAGCGACCCGACTGGCCCCGAGAAGCGTCGCCGCCGTAAGGAGAGAGCGAAGGGAAGGAGCTTACCCCGCCTCTGCCTGGGAGAAGCGCCCGAGTGTTGTAGTCAGAGGCTGGAGAGAGGAGGGGACATCAAGGCACATTGCCGGTGCCTGTTCCTCCTCCTCGAAGCTGAAGAGAGCCCCTCGCAGAGGCTGCCTTTAAGTCCTGGGCCCCCGTGAGAAAGGAGGGGCCCGGCTGTCATTGTGAGAGAGAGGAGGGGGCATCGAGGCACATTGCCGGTGCCTGCCCCCCTCCATGGAAAAGAGCCCTGCAGGGGAAGAGGACCCCTCAGTAGCCCGGTGAGTGGGGCCCTAATTAAACTGTGTGGGGAGTGGAGAGGGCAACGGGGCACAGGGTCGGTGCACGCCCCCCCGGGAGACATTGTAATTGAGCTCGTGGGCCCTAATTACACCAGAGCCCCCCGCGAGAAGTACCAGCGGGATTGCCAGGCCTCTGAACTGGGCCACGACATTAATTAATCCCTGCCTGGGGTGACCAGGTGAATGCCAGCTAGTGTAGGCCCTGGGATTTGTGTTAGTGTGGCAAGGCAGTGCTTTCGCTGAATTTCACGCCCAGTGTGTCAGTGTGGTTATGGCCTAAGGGCACGCCCCCTTATAGGTTGGCTTGAGTGGGCCGGGAGGGAACAGATGCCTAAGGGAGCCTTCATTAGATGATGCACCAGTGGGGAGGATTAGGCTCATGCTCATGGTTTAATGCCTGCCATTGCTCTATAATGTGTATGCCTAATGTTCATGAAGAGAGTTGGCTGTTGTGTACACCCTGATGTCTTATGCTTATAGTGATGCCAACGTTCTGCCTGATGTTTGATACCCCTAGTTTATGGTAGAGGAAGCCTAGCTATTTCCTTACAGGTGTTCCTGGTATATGAGGAGGGCTCCTACCTGATATCTATGCTGGGCGATATATGTTCCGCCTAGGTTGGTCAATGGGTTGGCCTGATGTGTTATTCCAGGCCCTTGTTTATGTACCAGATTGATGGGCCAGACAGGCTGATTTATTGCAGGTGTTCCTGTCCATGTTATGCCGTGATGCCCTAATGTTTTCTTTCCTTAATAGGGGTTGGGTTGGTGTTAATGTGCATGATGGTTAACTATGCTAATGTAGAACTTTTGCAATTACAGCCTTCCCTGTAGGATGAGAGTCTGAGTTGGCCCCGCCAGATTGGCCCCAGATCTAATGACATTTTGATTCCATCCTTTTTCTCTTTCAGCATGGACTACTTCCTATGTAAATAATTCCCCCCATTATTCACTTGGCTCTGGCGCCATTTGGCGTCCGGTGTGACACTACTGTTTTGCATTCTTTTGCCTTGCAGGTTGGAAACCCTACTAAACTACGTATCTTTTTCCAACTCAAACTGGTGTCCTGCCTCTTTTGTGGTGTGCCTGGTGTGTTGACTGTGGGTACTGCGTGAATGCTTCACATGTCCTCGAAGTTTGGCCTGCCCGCTTGATGCCATGCTACCCCTTTAGAGATTTGGGTAACCCCCATTTCTTACACTCCCTTAACCCATTTGTGAGATCAGTGTCCAAACCGAAAAAAACCCTTGCCGCGTTAATACTAAGTTTCATCTTAAAGACAAAAAGGGCCAATCATAGGGCACTCATAGAAGACATGGATATCGTCAGCCTCTGGCATGTCACATCTGGGGCATACAGGGGGTGGGTTGACAAATGTTGCGATTTTTTTAGGAGTGTAGTAAAGCCTATTTATAGCATAGTAGTGATTCTTTTTAAGGGAGACATATTTAACAAATCTATATAGGGAGAGATTATACAGATTAGCTGAAGGAACCTCCAAAACGGAGAGTCTCCATACATGATGTAATGGGGGAGCTCGAATTTCATCTACCTCCATCAGCTTCCTATACAAAAACCCCACTTCTTTCTTCCTATGAGTTGAGGCCAAAAGTGCAAACTCGATGTCCCAGTTTCCACCTATGTTGTTTTTCTCAGAAGAATACCATGAACAGAGTTGAATATATTTAAATTTTGAAAAGGAGTCTCCAATCCTAGACCGCAACACCTCCCAAGGATGTACTCCCTCTGATGATATTAGGTCAGACCAGATTGTTATTCCTGCTCTCTTGACTGATAGAGATAGGCTATCCTGGAGACAATACGGAGTACCCGGGGAGTCCCATATAGGGGCAAAATCTGAATAATATTTTATACCCCAATACCCCTTAACTCTGTTCCAAAGAATCAAGGCCGATTTCAATACCTATAGGCAAACCTTTTTGTAGAATCTTGGGGCGCCAAATTTGTACAAAAATCCAGGGCCACCCCCTTCCTGATCTAACATCGTATTCAAAATCTGCCCCCAATGAGAGTTGTCTGGACTACTTAAAAGGTGTGGACGTTTTTTAGCTGGAAAGCAAAGGCATACCACCAATGTCCGGGAGTGCCAACCCCCCTTTATCAGTCTTCTTTTCAGTTTTTTCCATGACATCCGGGTGTTCTTATTTGCCCAGATAAAACTACCTATCTTCCCCTGATTTTATCATGGAATGTTAAGGGAATCACGTTAAATAGATAGGTTATTTTGGGCAAAATAACCATTTTGACCAAATTAACACGTCCGTATATTGTTAAGGGAAGGTTTTGCCATCTAGAGAATAGATGGTCAATATCTTTAGCTACCTTTTTCAAATTTATTTTCGCTATATTATTAAGATCAGGTGTAATTAATATGCCTAAATACCTGAACTGGCTGCTTGTTGCTTTCTGCCACTGGTCGACACCCCAGCACATTATTTCTGTTTTTGTATTGTTGATTAAATAACCGGAGTATCGACCATAGTCCGCCATAATCTCCTCGACTCTGGGGAAAACCTCTGCTGGGTTACTAGTATAAACCAGTAGGTCATCTGCATATAATGCCAACTGGCAGCAGTATTCCTTTATTCTGAAAGCTGTAATTTGATCGTCTAGTCTCAATGCTTGTGCCAAAGGTTCGATATAGAGATCGAACAAGAGGGGTGAGATGGGGCACCCCTGCCTTGTACTCCTCCTAATATCAAAACGTGATGATAGAGAGCCATTCAGTAAAATTGCCACGAAGCACCCTCGTAGCATCCTCTTATAGTTTGAATAAAGGTGGCAGACCCGGAAGCTGAGATCGGCCCTGGACCAGGGTTCGATTCCCCGCCTCGGCGGGTCTTGGGCTAAAAATTCCACGGACTCGATTATTTTCGCTCCGGCGCCTTCTCGACTCACGGGTTCACACTCTGCGACTCTGGGCAATAGCTTGCTTAATCTCCACAACGGCCCCTCGCGGCGGGATGCCTGGCTTTCACCTTGTGGATACCCTGCCGGGGTTATCTCACAGGGGAATACCAGGACGGGTTCCCTAAGCAAGCGCCGGGAAACCCACTGCGGGTAGCTGTGCGCTATATAAGCTCAAATACATTTACATTTAAGAACATCCCATAGAAAACCCCAATTAACACGGTCAAAAGCCTTCGCCGCATCATAGGCTGCCACCGC